>NC_138087.1:81922500-83167264 GCF_964212035.1 Myotis nattereri
GCCCTCCCTCGTGACAAGTGCCAGTGGGTCAGGGGCTGCTGGCCCTGGGCCCATGTCTGGGTTTTTCTGCAGACAAAGCCCCCGACCCCGGGCACCTTCAGGGGTGCCCTGCACCTCGCTCACAGCCAGGATCCCCGGGACCTCAGAAGCCGACCCAGGTGGCAGGATGGGGGGCCAGCCAGAGTGAGGCCTGGGCGTTCAGGATGTTGGGTCAGGTGACTCTGCCCTGCCCGGTGCCCGTGTGGCCCTGGGTCTCAGTTCCCCACCCATGAGGTGACTGAAGGGCCGGGAGCCGCAGACACCGTGTCCTGCTGCCCCAGGCCCCTCACGAGCGACCCCACAGCCTGACACAGGGATGTCTCTGCACCTGCTTGGCCGGTGGGTGCCGGACACAGGTTGGTCACTCGGGGCCTCCCCCTGCCGCCCCTCCCTGCCTGTGTGTCTGGAGCAGAAAACAGCTACTGGATGAATGAATGAGTGAGTGAGTGAGTGAGACAGAGAAGGAAGAGAAGACCAGGGGAGCCCACCAGCCCAGGACCCCGGGGGCCCAGCAGGACATTCTCCCATTTCTAGGCCCAGATGCTGTCTTTATTAATTAAGTAATTAATTAATTTATTTCATTGATTTCAGAGAGGAATGGAATGGGAGAGAGAGAAACATCAGTGATGAGGGAATCATTGATTGGCTGCCTCCTGCACGCCCCACACTGGGGATCGAGCTCACAACCCGGGCTTGTGCCCTGACCGGAATCGAAACTGGGACCCTTCAGCTCGCAGGCCGACACTCTATCCACTGAGCCACACCAGCCAGGGCCAGATGCTGCCTTTGGAAAAGACGGGGCCGGGGCTGAAAGGTTTGAGCCCAGGAAGGGGGTGAGCTCCTTGCCTGGTGAGGCTGCTCTGCAGACACCACATCCCTCCCACCCCCTGGCGCCAGACTCCTCAGGGGCTGCCAGGCCACAGCGCTGTCCCAGGGCTCTCTCGGGCTGGGAGAGGGCGAGACCAGCGGCCGGCCTGCCGGAGGAGGCCTGTCTCAGCACCCGTGGGGGGCAGGGCCCCACCCCTCAGCCAGCTCCGCGGCCATAATCAGCCCGCGGTGGGAGCCAGGGCCTAGAGGACCAGAGTCTGTGCCACGCTCAGAGCCCCTTCCCAAACCCGCTGGCGCTCGGCCCGGCCTGCGGCGGCCTGCCTGTCCCTTCCCCAGCCCTGAGGACGGGGTGGGCCTCCCGGAGGACGGGGTGGGCCTCCTGGAGGACGGGGTGGGCCTCCTGGAGGACGGGGTGGGCCTCCCGGAGCAAACGGTCCCTCTCGCCTGGGATTAGGGTCTTTCTGTTTTCCTGTCCTCTCGCCTCCCCGACTTTCCCACAAGCATTTGGGGCATAAAAATAACTTCACTGGGAAGGACAGTCCCGACGCCTCCGTCTGAGCCTCCAGCCCGAGGGGCCCACGCGGGACGGAGTTCTGAGCCGTGGGCACTGGCAGCCGTGACCCTCCCGCACCCGGCACCCCTCCCCCCCGTTTTTCCAACAAACATGCCCCGGCTGGGCGACTCATGGGTAGCGAGTCGGGGGCGTCTGCGCGGAGCTGACGGGGAGTCTCGGGCGGGGCCGCCTGTACTGCCGCGGGGTCCCCCCCACCCCCCGCTTCCTCCTGGCTGGTGGAGTAATTCAGGGCGCACAGCAGGCGCGCAGGGGGGAGACTGTGGTGCGGGCACCGGGCGTCACATAAGCACTGGAAGCCAAGGAGAGTGCGGCTGGGAGAGGCCAGTCCCGGCAGGTGAAATGGGCAACCCTTCGCTGGACGTCCTGCAGGGCCGCCGGAGCGAGCGGCCGCGGGCACCTCGGGCCACACCCCAGGCCTCAGCGCACAGGTGCGGGGCTGCCCCCGACTTCAGGCAGGTGAGCGGCAGGGGACACTCTGCCGACACTGAGACTGGGGGTCCACTGAGCTCGGCCAGCCAGGCACACAGCCCGGAGCCCGGGGCCACCCCCAGCGCCGTCCAGACCTCAGGCCGGGACATGACTGTCCCTGAGAGCAGGTCCTCAGAGCCTTCATGCTCCTCACCCCCAAGCAGCCCGCCCGGGGAGGAGGGGTCGCAGGGGCATCCCCGGGGGCTCGGGGGGCACCGTGACCTCTCAGCGCCTCCTTGGGGATCACCAGGAGAATCCGAGCTGGGGGTGGCAGACGGCCCTGAGCCTGGCCCGGCGCGGGGAGCCCCCAGGCCCAGCCGGACTCAGCGGGAGGCTGCCCGGCAGGTGCGCGGTACCTGGGCGGCCGCTGCGCCAACGCAACGGTAATTATCGGCTTCGGTGCAGAGAGGAGCACCCGCCTCACCCACCCCAACACCTGCTTCACCTCGGCCCGCGCCCCCCGCGGCCGGGGCCCTCCGCGTGGCTGTGTCGCCTGCTGTCCTAACTCAGCTCCGCCTTCGTGCCGCTGAGGGTTCCCGCGGCTTCGGGGGGCTGTCTGCCGGGACTGTGACGTTTTCATGAACCCTGAGCCCTCCGGGCCTGACGGTGCCGCCCGCTCCCTCAGCCTGCCCGGCCCTGGGTCACCCACTCGCTGTATCGCTGTGTTGATCTCTCCCTCCTGCGTCCGCGAGCGCTATGGGAGCCTAAGGGTCGCCAGGCAGCGTCCCGGGCCCTGGGCCCCACGAGAGGGAGCGGCCCAGGGGGTCTGGCACCACAGACGCCGCTCTGCTGCTCCTCAGAGTGCGCTGGGGCCGCCAGGGGCTGGGGCGTGGCATCCAGCAGGTGCTCAATAAATGTAGAAGCTGCCCGGCCCGCGTGGCTCAGTGGCTGAGCATCGACCTGTGAACCAGGAGGTCACGGTTCGATTCCCGGTCAGGGCACAGGCCCGGGTTGTGGGCTTGATCCCCAGTGTGGGGCGCGCAGGAGGCAGCCGATCCATGATTCTCTCTCATCGATGTTTCTCTCTCTCTCCCTTCCTCCCTGAGATCAGTACGCACATGTATTTAAAAATGAACAGATTCACGCAGGAGGAAGTGCCAGCGGCTCCTGAACCTTAGCAAAGGGCTCAGCCTCACTCCTGGTGACAGAAATGCCGATGAAAACAGCTGATGGCAGGGCCGCCCGCCCGACAGTCAGCGCCCTTGACCGCACCCTGAGGACACGGGGACACGCACATATGATTGCAAAGGGTCACGACCCCAGCAGAGGACAATTTGGCAAACTCTCCCAGAATGAGGAACGCACATCCTTTGGCCCAGCCGTCGGCCCCCTGGTAGGAAGGCTTCCGGCGCACGGGGACCCCGGCCCAGGGAGATCCCCCCCCGCCCCCCCGCCCCCTCTGCCCATCAGCCCATCAGGGGTGTGTGCCACCCACAGCACAGCCCAGGGGAGGGAGTGGCTTTCGGGCTTGGCCATCTCCATGAGGCGCGAGGGAAGAGCAGGTGCCCGGCGGCGAGTGGAGCGGGCGCCCGTGGGAGAACAGAGGCGTAGAGAAACCTCCAGGGCAGGACCCGGCGCCGGGCCAGCTGTCCTCACGCCCTGGGCCTGGCTGAGCTGTGAACACAGGCACCTGTTCCCTCTCAGCTCCAGGCGGATGGAAGGGGGAGAGGTTGGGTCGGGGCTCCGTGTGGGAGCAGCAGGGGGAGGAGGAGGTTGCTTAGTCGTTCATCAAGCACCGCTGTGCCGGCCCCGCGGGTCGGCTCTGACCGCGTCGGCCCCATCCTCTCAAATCGGACCTTGGCAGAGGCCACGGGTGGCAGGCAGCGTGGGTGGGACAAGGACCAGCCTGGGAGGGCACCACCTGGCTGGGCCCAGACAGAGGAGAGAACGAGGAAGCTGAGGCGGGGTGATGGGGGGACGGACGGGGGGGGGGGGGGGAGGCCGAGGAGTTGGCTCAGTTCTCAGCCCAGAGGTGGGCGTGGGGCGAGGGCAGGTCACTGGACTCCGGTTCATCAGCATCTCATTTGCATGGCAATTCATCCTCTCCCAGCCTTCCCAGCCCCCAGGAGCCCCTGGAGAAAGGGACAGGGCCTGGGTCGCCCTCCCAGCAGCCCCCACACTGTCTCCCCCAGAGGAGAGGACAATGGGGTGGGAGGAGGCGGAGGAGGGGGCTGGCCAGGGGCTCCTTTGTGTGCGAGGCCCCCAGTGTGTGGAGTGTGCGTAGCTAGTGCCTGGTGAACGGCCGAAGCATCCCAGGAATGCCGCCAGCCCAGAGGCCGGTCGGTGAGCTCCTGCCATTCACACCTGCGGTGGCAGAGCCGGAGCTCCGACTGGGATGGATGGGCCGGGCACCAGGAGGAGGGACGGAGGGACGGAGGGACGGAGGGACGGAGGGACGGGACGGAGGGACGGAGGGACGGAGGGATGGAGGGACACGGGTTGGGCAACTCACACCACCAGGTGCACCCGCACCGGGGCAGCGGCTAACCCTGCGGCCTCCCCGCTGGCTGGCCTTGGTGTCTCAGCGTAAAACAGGTCTGAGACCCCTGCCCCGAGAGGGTGTCTGCTATGCGCGCGGGGAGGGGGGGGGGCTGATGCTAAGGGGAGGGCGGGAGAGGGGGAGGGGGAGGGAGGGGGAGGAGGAGGGAGGGGGAGGGAGGGATCGGCTGAGGCTGTGGGAAGGGTGCTCGGGCTGCGGTGGGCAGGGTGGGGTCCCAGACGCTGGTGGGGTCCACCCTGCAGACCCAGGGGTGACTGCTGGCGGCTCAGAGGCTGAGACCTCTCCCCACTGCCATCTCTGCAGGAGGCCGTGGGGGTCAGCACCCCAGACACCGCAGCCGGTCTGATGGCCGCTGCCCCACGCAAGGTGCTGGGCTGGGCTCCAGGAGCAGGGAGCGGGGTGCACCTGGTGCGGGAGCAGGAGGCAGGCGGGCCGAGGAGGACACGGGAAGAAGAGGCCCTGAGGGAGAGGAGGCCGGGGGCAGCCGGGAGGCCCAGGGCGGGGGGGCGGGGTCTGTCCCTCTCTCTGTCCCAGCCATGGGACATCACGCTGTCCCCAAAGAGAGGTCGGGGATGCAGGGCCCTGACCGGCCCTGTCCTGGCATTCACGGCCCCAGGAAGGGGACACTGCCAGGCAGTGGGCAGCCAGGACCAAGTAGCCATCAGGCCAGGGGCCCAGGGGCCCACTCAGAGGCAGCTCTTCCCTCCTCATTGAGGCAGGGCTGGGCCCGGCTGGCCCCCCGGGGACGGGACAGAGAGAGAGACAGGCTCTGAGACGCCAGCTCCACGGAGTTGGCCCACTGGACCCTGTCAGTATCAGAACAATCCAGGAGGGCTCCCTGGTAGAGGCAGCGCTGGGAGTGGGAAGGTGGCCAAAGGCAAGCGGTCCCTGGTGCTGGGAGGACCAAGTTCTTGTGAGGATGAGGAAACTGAGGCACAGGGAGTGGGGGGGGCTGCCAGGGACACTGATGGAGGAAGGGAGGGGGGAGGGAGGGAGGACCCCCTCGGGGAGGATTAGGGCCTGAGCTGTGTGGGGGTGGGGGGCGGGCAGGGGCCCCAGATCTTCCCAGGCTGCCTGCAAGTGGCCAGAACACCCAGAGTCAGGACAGGGGGGGTCTGTGCCGCAGCCCCCCCCCCACCCCCGCTCGGCTAAGGCGAGCCCCACCCCGTGGTGCTGGGGCCTGTCTTCCCATTAGGGGGCCTGGCAGGAAGTGGGGCCCCGGGCGACAGCAGGGGGAGGGGGCGGGGGAGGCCTAGTCGGGTGAAGGGCCAGAGGGACGGGAAGGCAGGGGCCGGAGCTACTGATACGCAGGGTCAGAGCCAGACCCTGGCCATCAACCACCCGGATGTGGGCCGAGGGCTGACCGTCGGGACGGAGCCCGAGGGTGTGGCCCCACACACCGGCCTGCTCCCCGACCTGTGCCCAGGCCTGGCCCACCTCTGCCTGCCTCCCAGGACGCCTTCGGGGACACAGCCCTTGGCCCAGACGGGCCCTCACCCGTGCCCACACCCAGGCTGCTTCTGTAGGTAAAGCCGCCAGGTGCCTCCCCGGCCTGCACCGCGCAGAAGGAGGCCTGGGTTCAAGCCCCCACCGCGGTGCCCTTGGCCAGGCCAGGCCGCCGCCCTCCTGGCAGGGGCTGTGCCTCGCGGGCAGGGGCAGGGCGGGTGGGGTCTGCTCCCCGAGGCCCTCTCATCCTTTTGGTTTTCCAGTTGAGGTGAGATTCACAGCACGTGGACTTGGACACTTTAAAGAGGGCACTTCAGCCCGGCCGCCCGGCTCCGTGGCTGAGCATCAACCGGGTTCGATTCCCGGCCGGGGCACAGGCCCGGGTCGCAGGCTCGATCCCCAGTGGGGGGCGTGCGGGAGGCAGCCGATCCACGGTTCTCTCTCACTGGTGTTTCTATCCTCTCTCCCTCTCCTTTCCTCTCTGAAATCAATAAAAAAAATTTATAAAATGACAAAGTGGGTAATTGAGCAGCGTTGGGCACGTTCTCTGCCCTGGACCAGGGCACCGCTCCCCACAGGAGGCCGCGCCGCCAGCACCCCTCCCGGCGGCCACTCAGCTCCCGCTGCCCCCTGCGCTTCTCTCTGGGGACGTCACGGCTGTGGGATCCCGAGACACGTGCCCTTCACGCCACACGCGAGTGGAGGCAGCCACCCCGACATCCCCGGTTCCGGGTGGTTGGAACGGTGGTTTGGGTTCCGCCATGCTCTGCTCTGGGTCACGGTCCCAGTGGGGACCTACCTGCTCCCAAAACTGGGAGCCACAGCTCAACCCTCACCGCACATTCCTCCCAACCCCTCAGACCCCCCCAAACCCTCCCAAAGACCCCACTGCAGACGCAGACCAAGGACACACCCTGGTCCCAGCCCCGGGGGTCGGGCGGGCAGGGGGTGTCTGAGCTGCGTGGAGGGCACGAGCCGGCCCTGCCTCCCAGGCCTCCGTGTCCCGGGCCCGGCTCCAGCGGGGGCGCCAGGCCAGGGCCGGCGGAGGGCTGGGAGGGACGGGGAGGCCTCAGAGGCCTCGCCAGCCGGCGGGGGAGCCTGGGCCTCATGGTGGACGTGCCACGGGCCCCGATCCGGCCGGGCTGTGGGCTCCCGAGAGTCACACGTGCCGGGCTCTGGTGGCGGACTCGCCGAGCCGGCTCAGCACCGCGGGGTGGACACAGACACGGAGAAGCCGTCGCTTCCGGCCGCTCTGAGCGTCTACGCGGCATCTGACCCGGCCCTTTCCTCTGCCGCTGGGGCTCCGGCCCCGTGGGGCTTCCTGTTTACTGCACCCCAGGGGCCGGCCTTGGCCTGGCTCCGCAGCCTCATCCCCACAAGAACTGTCAGACTCCATCTGCAGCCTCGGCCCGGCCTGGGCGGCTGGGGGGCAGGTCTGCGGCTGGGGGGCAGGTCTGCGGCTGGGGGGCAGGTCTGCTCCAGCCCTGCTGGCTGCCCACACCGCCCCCCACCCCGTCCTTACGTCCCTCCCTGCTCTCCAGTGGCCCACGCTGCTGGGCTGTGGCTCCTGTAGGAAGCTGCCTGTCCCGCACCCCACGGGGCAGCGGGGGTGGGGTCGCCGCCTGTCCCGGGCTGCCCGGAGCTGCGATGAGCTGCCCACTGTACTCGCCCTGGAGGCCAGAACCAGCGCCAGGTCCCCTGCGGGGCGGGCTCGGGGCGGTCAGTCCCTGCTCTCGGGCTGAATGGCAACTGGAGTTCTCAGGGCTGGACCCTGGGGGTCCCGCCCACATTTCCAGGGGGTGCCTTTGGTTTGGGAGCAGGGTGGTGACCCCACCTTCCAGGTCCCAGGAAGCTCCCAGACGGGGGCCGGAGCTGAGGTGGGGGGCCCCTCAGGGGCTGGGGCTGGGGCGCTGCAGGGAGGGTCCCTGCAAGGACTCACTGGCTGCGAAGCGCCTGCCCCTGGTCTGTGAGTGACACACGCCCAGGGCAGCTCCGGGTGGGGACTCCCAGGTGGCGGGGCCCTGAGCCGCGCAGGTCGCCTGGTGGGCAGGTCTACACCCCGCATGGCTCACCCAGCATTTTCACTCGCGTTTCCTGTCCCTCCCGGGCCGCCCGACGGGGCCAGTGGGCAGAAGAAACAGCCCCATTTTCTGGAGGAGAAAAGCAAGGCTCAGCCAGCCAAGGAGTCACAGCCCGAGGGTGAGGCCTCATCTCCTGCGAGTCAGGAGGGGACAGTCCCTGGGGGCATCCCCCCTGCAGGTCTGGCCTTCCTGGGGCCCCTGGGGCAGCTGGCCAAAGACCCCAGAGCCGGTGAGGCCCCAGGCGCCCACCTCCTGCCCCCACCTTCTCTCAGCCGCCTGCTGGCCTGGGGGGGCACGTCTGGGCCACTCTGCCATCGTCCCTCCCCCTCCCCTGCCTGGCCCCCTCAGCTCGCTGTGGGTTGGGAAGGAGAGCGGGACCTACCTGAGGAGCTAGGACGTGGGGGTCAGGGGCCCCTCTCAGGGCAGAAAGGAGCCCCCACCAGGGCCAGGCTGGTCTGTCGGCTCCTGCTGGCCGCTGGGCTGGACGCAGGGCAGCGTGTCCAGGTGATGGAGGCCTTTTTCTAAAGTAGACAAGCCGTGGGGGGTGGGGGTGGGGACCCCTGGGAGCCCCTGAGTCCGGCTGCTGTGAGGCTGAGGTCCCGGAGCGCCTGGCTGAGGAGACACCTGCCCGGCCTGGGGTGGAGGGGGCCCAGCTCAGCGCTGGGAGCCACAGGTCAGGTCGGGCCCTTCCCAGCCAAGCTGTGCTTCCCCCACCGCCGCCAGCGGCCTGCCAGATGGCCCCGGGGTCCCTGTGAGGAAGCATCACGGGAGCAGGTGGGGGCCAAAGGGGGCTCTGGGACCCTGGGGGCAGGTGGTGTCCCCTCAAACGGCTGGGCCATCCAGGAGGAAGTGGGGGTGAGTGGGGGGGTCCGCGTGACCAGCTGTGGGCTGGGGAGGGTCTGCTCCAAGCGCTTTCCCACCTGGCATGGCAGCCGCAGGACGCTGGGATGGGGGGGGCAGGTGGGCTCCTGGGGGGGTCAGCCCCGAAGCCTGCGCGGTCCTTCCCCTGACACCCCACAGGTGGCAGCAGTTTAGCTGTTACCCAGCCCCAGCTGGGGCCGCGGCCTGGGCTCCCGTGCTGGCTGTGCCTCCCACTCCCTGCGCCCTGAGCGCCGCCTTCTCCGTCCCAGGCCCTGGGGTCCCCACGGTCCCTTCCCCGCGCTGGTCCGGGCTGAGTGTCTGCACCGCCAGCTCTGGGGACACCTGGCAGCGCCCAGCACCCGGGCCGCAGGAGCACGTCCCGCTGCGGGGCTGGAATGAGGAGCCGGCGGTCAGGGGGCCGGTGTGCAGGGAGGAGCCGGCTGCCCCCACGCAGGCGCCCTGGTTAGACTGCGGCCTGCGGGTCCCCCTGGAGAGAAGAGAAGGCCTGTGTCCGAGGACTCGGGCTGCCGGCGCTGTGACTGCCCCTCCTGCACGTTGGGGTTTGAACCTGCATCCTGGAAGGAGCCTGTCCTCCCACGGAGGTGCAGCCGGCGGCTGGTCACGCGGGGCCGGGGAGCCGCGGGGATTCCAGGGCGGCCTGGGAAGCCACGCACCACAGCCCCGAGGGCGACGACTGGCCTGGGAGACGTATGGGGCGAAGGGGCAGGGGGTGCCTTAGACTTCGGGGGGGGGGCGACTGGCAGGTGGCCGAGGGCGAAGGGAACCCCGGGGCAGGCCAATCCGCGCTCGGGCCGGGAGCAGTGACACAGCGGCTGTAGGGTCCCAGCTGACCAGGCCGGGCGCTGACTCCACATGGACTCACCGGGGCCGCGCCGCCCTCCGGCCTCCGCCGCCGAGGGCCTCTCCTCGGACCCTCCTGGGCAGGAAGGGGCGGGCCAGAGGTTCTCTCTGCGCCTCTTGGTTTCTTAGGACAGAGCCAGAGTCACATCCCTAGAGAGCGGCTTCCGCGGGCAGCGCGTCCGTTTCCCGGGGAAGAGCTGTTTTCATTTGTGAAAACCTTGCGGTCGGTCCGCACGCGGCTTGTTTCCCTAAACCGGCCTCGCCGTGGAAGGAGGAAATGCTGGTCCCGCACCTCACACCTTCCTTCCCGGCCTCTGCGCCGGAGACACCGCCCGACCCCCAGGGCCTGGCTCAGGGCTGGGCCCAATGCGGGTGTGTGTGTGTGTGTGTGTGTGTGCATGTGTCAGTGTGTCTGTGTGCATGTGTGTCTATGCATGTCTGTGCACGCGCGTGTGTGTTGTGCATGTGTGTGTCTCTGTGTGCATGCCTGTCTGTGCATGTGTGTGTCTATGCATGTGTGTGTGTGCGCGCGTGTTGTGCATGTGTGCGTGTCTCTGTGTGCATGCCTGTCTGTGCATGTGTGTGTCTGTGCATGTGCATGTGTGTGCATGCGTGCCTGTCTCTCTGTGTGTGTCAGTGGCCTGGAGGGCTGACCAGTGCCTCGGGCTCCTCCCCGTCTGTCCGTGGGAAGCTGCCCGAGTGCCCGCCCGCAGGGTGTCCTCGGAGCTGGTGCCTCTCTGGGCGTGTGGCAGGGGCCGAGGGCCCAGAACCACAACCCCCCTGCAGAGTCCTGGGGGGCGGTCCCCACCCCCAGGTGCGCTCATGGCCCGAGCGCAGGCGCGTCCACACAGAGGGGGCCTTGGCGCCCAGCGGCCCAGCCAAGGCCGCTGCAAGCGGAGCAGGGACAGCCCAGAGCGCCCAGGGGCCCCCTTCTGTGGCTTCGGAGCCCACAGCCCACCTTTCTGCAGGAGAAGCCGCGCTCGCTGAGGGAAGGAGGCCGGACGAGGTCTCCGCGCGCCGCCCCCCCTCCCCCCCGCCGTTCACACTGAGGAGGCAGCCAGGAGGGCACAGATGGGGGCGCGTGCCACCCCAACACGGCCCGGGCTGCGCTGCCAGGGACCTGGGGCAGGAACACGCGAGATAGCGCCCCCCCGGCTGGTAGGGCTCAGGCAGAGCCACGGCCCTTGCACCAAAAGGTCGCATGTTCGAGTCCCAGTCACAGGCACGTACCTGGGTTACAGACGCCGCCCCTGGCCCGGGTCTGGATGTGTGGGGGTGTGGGGCACCCCATCAGTGTCTCTCTCTCTCTCTCTCTCTCTCTCTCTCTTCCTCTCCCTCCCTCCTTCCCTCCCTCTCTCCCTCCCTCCCTCCCTCTTAAAAAAAAAATCGACGGAAAACTATCCTGGGGTGAGGCTTAACAAAAACCCAAACCAAACAGAAACCGGCCTGCATGGCTGCCGCCACCTCAGCTCCGAGCGCTCCCGGGGAAGCCTGGGGTTCCCGCCGGCGTCGGGGTGCGGCCAGCGGGGTCTGTGTGTGGGGACACGGCACGTCCAGGCCTCCCAGTGGCCGCTCCCGAAGCGGATTGGTCGGCTCCACGGACCAGGCTGGACACAGAACAGCAGCCGTTAGCCGGGGGTGCGCCGGGCCAGCCCGGCCCCTCCGCTGCCTGACGGGCCGAGCCCGCCTTCTTTTCAGACAGAAAGGCCTCTGGGTACGTGGATCCCGCAAAAGGGGCCGTGGCGGCCACGTGCCAGCAGGTGGGCGAGCAGGTGCCACCCCTCCACTCGCCCTGCCCCTCAGGGACCCGACCTCCAGCGACCTCCTCACCTCTTCTCCCCCCCCCCACCTTGTGCAAAGCTCGTGAAACTAAACACCCGCTTTCTTTGCATTATGATTCCTCCACCCCGCGTCAGTCTCTTGGGGCCACATAACCATGACCCCAAAGGCAGAGCCTCAGACAGCAGAGCCTCTCCTCTCCCGGCTCCGAGGCCCAAAGCCTGAGCCCCGGGGTGGCAGGGCCGCTCCTGCCGCCGCGGCTCCGGCCTCCACAGCGCCCGCCAGCTGCTGGCAACCCTGGCTTTCCTGGGCCTGGGCCCGCCACCCCTTTTCTCTGCATCTGTGCCCCGATGTCCTCGCCTCAGGACCCCGGCCACTGGATCACCACCCCCCCCAGTCTGACTCATCTCAGCGGGATCCCCTCTGCAAAGGCCCCATTTCCAAATAAGGCCGCGTGTCATGGGTCCCGGGGAGCCTAGCACCCCATGGCGGCCGGGGACACAGCAGGACCAGCTCCTGGCGGGCAGGCAAGTGGGCGAGGGAGACAGAGTTGGAGTCGACCCAGTTCTGCAGGAAGGACCGACCCCCGGCTGAAGGCACAGCCAGGCTGGCGGGGAGGGGGTGAGGCCTCGGGCCTGGGCTCCGGCTCGGCCTGGGGGAGCAGAGAGGGGGGCGAGGCCAGGACGTGCTGTGCCTCTAAGGAAGGCTCTTCCCAGATGCCTGCAGGGCCCGCCTCCTGCTCCCTGGGTCTCGCCTCCCCGCCTCCAAAGCCTCCCGTGCTGACTCTCATTTGAATGGCGCCCAGCACTCGGCCGCCCCACCCATCAGCCCCCTCCATCCCTCTACTGTGCTCCTCCCTGAGCACGCGTGCCGCCGAGAAGGACCTGGTCTTGGTCACTGTCCCAGCCCAGCACCTAGCACAGCCCGGGGGTCCTGAGTGAGAGGCCCACGTGAGCGAGTGCAGCCACACTCGGCCCAGCTTTGGGGAAAGCAGAACAGACACCCCAGGAGTGAGGGCCCCAGGGAGGCCGCGGGGCACCTGTCCCATCTGTCACAGGCGGTCAGGCAGCCGTGAGCAGAGCGAGGACGATGGGCCAGGTACGCAGGTCACAGGGCAGAAGCCCCCTGGGAGCCTAGCAAAGGGCAAAACTGGGAGAGCAAGGTGCTGGCCCCAGGGCAGCCTCTGCTCCCTGACCTTCCCTCCCCGACCTTCCCTCCCTGACCTTCCCTCCCCACCTTCCCTATGGCTGGTCGCTCAGCTCGGACCCTCCCTGACCTTCCTCCCCCCCCCGCCCACCCCTCGTGACCTCGGGCCCAGGAGGGCCTCAGGGGTCCCGCGCAGACTCCCTCTCCCGTGCTGTCCCCCAGGGGAGCGCCCCGCACCAGTCCTCCCCCCTTCTTCCCTCTGAGGCAGCGGTTCTCAGCCTGTGGGTCACAACCCCTTTGGGGGTCGAGCGACCCTTTCACAGGGGTCGCCTAAGACCATCGGAAAACACATATATAATTACAGATTGTTTTTGTGATTGATCACTGTGCTTTCATTACGTCCCATTTGTAACCATGAAAATACATCCTGCCTATCAGATACTTACATGACGATTCATAACAGTAGCAACATCACAGTGATGAAGTAGCCACGAAAGTAATGTTATGGTTGGGGGTCACCACCACATGAGGAGCGGTATTAAAGGGTCGCGGCATCAGGAAGGTTGAGAACCGCTGCTCTAAGGGACCCCACGAGACTTGCGATGGGCAGCGGCAGCTCGTCCGGGGCTCACCCCGACCCTGTCCCAGAGGCCCCCTTTTTCTCTGCCTCCCCCTGAGCCAGGGCAGCCCCGCCCGGCTCTCCTGTGGCTTCTTCTAAGGCCCTCGTGTTTCCTGTCCTGAGTGTGCTGCTGCGGCCGATGCATTCGTGTCTGCTCTGCCGCCCTGGACTCCCAACTGAAATCTCTCCTGCAAGAAGACGGAATGGAGGTCTCCTCTTCTTGGGATGTCCCGGCTCCCCCACAGTCCCCGGGGGGTGGCGGCTGAGGGGGACTGCCCCCACCTGCACACACCCCCCCCCACCCCGCACCCCTTCCCAGCCGCCCTCCCTCAGGCAGCGGGAACCAGCTCTGCTTGGATGCCTGGGAGCCATCGAGTGACACACCAGGAAGGCCCTCCGCCCTCCCCAGCTCCCGGGGTCAGCCAGGGGCTCGCTCTGCGGGTGCTCAGCCCCCCGTCCTCACCCCCGGCTCAGGACACCGCCCTGAACGTGGGTCTGGCCTGCGGGTCGCTTGGCTGAGCACAGCATCCCAGGCACGAGGCGGAGTGGCCGTGGGTTCCCACGCCCGCCAGCCCCAGCGCGGGTCCTCTGGGCCTGCGTGGCCATCACCGCGGCTGCGTTTATCCGCGGCCGGTGCTGGTCCGTCTGATGCATGTTGTGCAAAGACCCTCCAGCGGCCGAGCCCTGGAGCCAGGCCTCCCCGCAGCCCCGCCCCCGCCCCGCGGCCCTGGCCACCGAGAGACCAGCTTCCCGGCTGGTTTTAAAGTTATTGCACCAAATGCTTCCCGGCGACGCCGATGGCGGCGATAAGGAGGCAGCAGAGGCCGGGAGTGAGAGATGCGGGCGGAGATAGGAGCCGGCTCAGGCTCAGGCTCAGGACGGGCAGGAGCCGGGGCAGGCATGTCCCCTGGCAGTAGCCACCCAAGCGCCTGTTCCTATTTAAATGGCCCCGAGCGCGTCTCTGACTAAACCAACATTCCCACGCCGACACTCAGCGCGCCTGGTTTTGGCACATTTTTCCTGAGCTGTCAGGGCAGACGCGGAGGATTCTGGTCTGACTTAAGGGCTGCGGGGTTTCCCCTTCCCCCGAGACAGGAAAATCGCTCGCAGATGTGCCCTACCTGCCCGCGCCTGCGCTCCCCCAACCCGGGAGCACAATCCCCCGCGCTCCCTGAAACCCAAGCCCCACTCCAGGCCGGCTGCTTTCTCACGGAGGCTGGGGGGGGGGGGGGGGTGCGGGGGAGGACGGAAGTTCTGAGCAAGTTTAAATGTGTCTGGAGCGAACGGGAGAAGCCGCGAGGG
Source organism: Myotis nattereri (assembly GCF_964212035.1). Lineage (NCBI taxonomy): Eukaryota > Metazoa > Chordata > Mammalia > Chiroptera > Vespertilionidae > Myotis > Myotis nattereri. The sequence goes on from NC_138087.1 coordinate 81,937,005, forward strand.
GCTCGGAGTGCCTGTGGGCGGGTGGCGGGGGGCCAAGGATGGCGAGCCCCACTGGGGGCCAGGCAGGGGGTGCGTGGGGGGGCCATGGGAGGCGGCGACCCCCCTGCAGGACCCCCTGGGCCCCCTTCAGCCATTCCTCCTGGCACAGAAGGATTTTGCGGTGGGAAGCCTGGAACCTTCCCTGGAACCCTAAAAAAAGGAATTTCCAGCTATTTTTAAACCCAGAAAGGAAAAGGGGGAAGGAAGAGAGAGAAGGAGGAGGGAGGAAGAGGAAGGAGGAGGGAGGAGACAGGCAGGGAGGAGGGACTCCCGGGCTGGCATTGCTGCCAGTGACTCAGGCCATGGAGCCTCCGTTTGTACCGAAGCCCAGGGGGCGGGGCCCCGCAGTTTCGTCCCCTGAGGCCCTTTCTTTCTGGAGAAAGTTCTGAGCTAGGCTTGAGGGGCCCAGCAGGGTGGACGCTCCCCAAGGCCGAGGAGGGTCCCCCTTGGAGCCCCACCCCAGCAGGCTCGGCAGGGGTCCCAGGATCTGGGGGCCTGGGGCTGGTATGGGCAGGCCCTGGTGCCAGGCTGGGCTCCCCAACCCCGGTGGGGCATCCCCGTCCAGTCTGTACCATGGGCACGGCGGCATCTTCCGGGTCGTCGGGCATGAGGGTGGGGGGACGCAGCCAGCCCTGCCTGAGGTGTCAGCTCTGAGCTCTGAGCTCAGACAGCGTCTGGGAGTTCAGGCCCCCACCGTGCCCTCCTCCGCAGCCCCCTGCCCACTGAGGCTGCTGGTCTCCATGGGGCGCCCAGAGGTGGTCACTGAACCCTGAGCGGCCCAGCCCCGGGCCCCGCTCAGCCCGCCCCGTGGGCCGCGGAGGGGCTGGGGGCTGGAGAGGGCCTTCCTTCTCGGGACCCGGAGGCCTGCCCAGGGCCACCTGCCGTCGGGCCGCACTGAGCAGTCCGGGCGGCTGGGAGGTGCGGGTGGTCGCTGAGCCCTGAGCCGCCCAGAGAGGACGGGCAGGTGGTCCCTGGCTCGGCCTGCACTGCTGTGCCCACCTGCAGCCTTTTCTCAGAAGACAGGTACCGGTCGGCCCCACGGCCAGGTTTGCAGCCCTCGGAGCCCGTCAGCCAGGCCTACCTGCTGGGGACTTGCCCGGGCAACGTGCTCCCCAGGCTCCGTGCCCGCGTCTGGGGTGCTGACCCTGCTTCCCGGGCCTCGCGGGCAGCAGGGAGAGGCCCTGGGGCTCCCAGGTAGTGGCGGGCGTGGGCCCAGGGGAACGGGATCCCCGCAGGGCAGGGACCTGGGCAGAGCCCGGCATTCGGGAGCCCTCCATTCGTCACAGAGCAGCCTGCATCTGCGGGGGGGGGGGGGGGGGGGGGGCGGGCAGGGACCCACAGGGGCCGGTGCAGGAGCGGGGAGGCCCCCAGGCTCTGGGTGGCCTCCTGCAGGAGGTGAAGGCTGAGGGGGGAAGGTGGGTCACATCAGCAGAGGACAGAGCACACGGGAGGTGGAGCAGGAAAGTGACTCAACGCAGCGGCCTGGGGTGCCCGCTGGGCCCGGGGACAGTGGGTTCCTGCATAAGGGGCGAGGGACAGGCAGGGAAGCCGTTCGAGACCCCAGCCTCCTGCGGAGGACGAGGGGTGCCCTGAGACGGGGCCCCCAGGCCTGTCCCGCTTGGAGGCACTGCTCACGGCCGAGCCACCACGGGGGACGCACCTGAAACCACAGTCATTAACCCGAAGCGCGCAGCCAGGGGGTTGTTCCGGGGGTGCAGGCGGGAAAGGCAGAGAGGCCTTTAAAGATCACCTCACAGAGTGGAAACAGGAGGCCGGGGGCAGTGACGGTCCCTCGGTGCTGGGCCTGGGTCTGGCCGTGGCGGGAGGGTTTGGGGGGCTGGGGGCGGAGGCCGGACACTCTGTCTCCCGGCGCTGTCTTTGCAGGCAGCTCAGATCTATTTTACAATCAACCTCAGAAGGCGGAGGTTGAACCCGTCTGTGTTCTGGGATCTTCCCACAGCGACCCCAGCCGGCACCCTCCCCTCCCCCGCCCCCCCCCCCCCGCCCCGAGGCCAGGCCACAGACCCTCACAGACCACCCCCCTCTCAGCCCAGCCGCCAGCCCTCATCTCTGCCCCTGACACCCCTCCTCTTGCTCCAGGGCCACTGTGCCTGCACCCTAAGTCTGACCGCCCCCCCCCCCACCCCACACACACTGACTGTGAATAATTTGCAGCAAGGAGGCTGCGGTGTGCCCAGCCCTGCTGTGTGCACGCACCGCCCACCTGTCCGCTGTGACCAGGCCCCACTGGCCTGACTGGAGCCAGAACAAGGGGAGCATGATGCCCCCCACCCCGGGCTAGGGGGGCCCAGGCAGCACCTGCAGAGCAGGAAGGAGGGGACCAGCGGGGCCTGTGCAGGGGCCTCTCTGCCCACCTCGTCCCCGCCCCGCGGAGCAGGCAGGCAGCCCACAGTGACTGCAGGCGGCTGCCCATTCAGCTCTCATCATGGGCCATCCGGGGCTCCCCCCTAAGAGAAGGCCTCCAGGATCCCCATCAGCACCCCACCCACTCCCCTCAGGGCCCTGGCCTGGGGAGGCTCAGAGAGACGGGGGGGGGGGGGCGCAGAAATCTGCCCTCATTCGTGAATGAAGTTGCTTCTTCTTCGCACCCCCGTGCCAAGGCCGGCCCGCCCCCTCCCCAGCCCCAGCACTTCCGCTTTCCTGGGGTCTCCTCCTCTGCCCCAGGGGTGGGGAGCCGGGGAGGCCTCGTGGCCCTGCCTGGTGGAGGCCCAGGGTGGAGTGGGTACAGCTGGGCAGACCCAGGTAAGACTCCTCCTCCCTTCTTCCAGTGTCCCCCTCCTGCCCCCCCTCGTGCTCGCCCCCCCTCCGGGCTGCTCCTTGGCCAAAGGAAGGGTGAGAACTGGCTCCCAAACCAAGGCTGGGCAGTCCTGTCCTTTGGGCCTGGGCCTGTGGGCGGAGACACCGGGCTCCCACGGGGCTCCCACGGGGCTCCCACGGGGCTCCCACGGGGGCGCACAGGCAGTGGTCCCAGAGCAGCGCTGGCTTGAGGCCTTCGGTCCCCCCCACCCCCCCACCCCCGCCCAGAAGAGGGGGCATGTGGTGTGCAAAGCCCTGGGTCCGTGAGCTGGGGGGCAGGGGGGACAGGGGAGGGACTTTGCAGCCCCTCTTTCCGTCTGTAAAATCTGCTCTAACAAACAAACAAACACAATAAATAAATAAATAAATAAATAAATAAATAATAAAATCTGCTCCTCCAGGCCCCGGTAGCTACTGTGTGCACGTCTCTGCTGCCTCAGGCCCCCGCTCCGGCACTGGCCCCGAGAGAAGTGGCCCCAGACTCCGAGAGGTGCAGCCAGCTCCTGGGAGGAGGCGGGCGGGGAGGCTCCGGAAGCAGCTGCCCAGGGCCTGCACTAGCTGCCCCTCCAGTGCTCACAGCACCCAGCTGCCCCAGTGCCCACAACGGGCGGGCCGAGGAGGGCTGGCGGGCCAGGTGTGCAACCTGCCTGTCCCGCCCCGACTGGCCACCTCTCTCAGGGCCTCTGGTAAGGGTGCGTCTCGTCAGCTCCGGGTGGTCTGCAGGCTGGTGTGTCCTACCCTGTGCACTGCGCCTGGCGACGCCCCTCTCCACCTTTAAGGCTGCCCTCTGACCCCCACCTAGTCCAGGATGTCCGCTGGATGCCCCTCACGCCGCTGCTCAGCGCCCGGTATGGGGATGTCTGTCCCCTGAGGAGCCGTGCCCTCTGGTTTCCTAGGACGATGGCAGGCATTTTGCACGCCCAGCGCTTAGCCCGCCTTGGCACAGGATGCCCAAGTCTGACATGGGCGCGGAGAAATCCATCATCCGGAAGGAGCACGTGGGAGCACCCAGGACGGCCCGGGCGCTAGCGGCGGGTCTGCCTGGGCCGCGCGCTTTGCGGGGCACCAGAGGCAGGAGGCGCCGGAGAAGGGGCAGGACAGTGAAGTGGCCAAGGAGCGTCCAGAGGCGGGCCCCGGGGTCACTCGGGGCCTCCTTCCCGAGGCCGCCCGCGAGGCGAGGCCACCTGCTCTGGGTCAAGTGCCCCGGCAGCCAACGCCAGGGGTCCCCCGCCTCGGTCCTCCGGGGGCTTAAAGCTGCGACCGCGGGGCTCCGGGGCAGGGGCCCCCGGGGCCAGGGTTTCCTGAACTTGGCTTCGGCCGCTCCTCCCCACCTCTCGGGGATCAACTCCCGGCGGGGCCTGGCCCCCCGCAGGCTCCCCTTTTCCCTCCAAGCCCCAGCCCCCTCTGCCATTGAGATGCAAATGGTTGCCAATTGTCGTTGGGCCCGGCACCGTCGCCGGATCCCTCCGCAGCCCGAGACCAAACTTTTGGCTCCTGGAAACTTTCGGCACGAGAAGTAGTCCCCACAGGGCCGAGCCCCGAGCCCCCGCCCTCCGCGGCCCCCCACCCCGGAGGACCCGGCTCCGACGGCGTGCCCTGGCGGGGGAGGTGCCGGCGGGTCGGGGCGCGCGGAGGGGCGCGGCCTGGCGGGGGGCAAGGGCTGCGGAGGGATCGGCGGGGGCGGGGCCGGGGCGGGGCCGGCGGGCGGAGCGCACGGGCGCCTGCACCTCACTAGTGCCTCGGCCGCGGGAGGGAGCGCAGGGGCGTGGGTGCGGGCGCGGCGCGGCGCGGGCAGCGAAGGAACCAGCCGGGGCGCAGAGCGGGGGCCGAGTGGCCACCGGAGCCCAGCGCCGCCCGCCAGCCAAGAAGGAGAGGGCCGTCGCGGGCCTCCGCCGCCCGTGGGCTCTCCCGGCGCGCGCGGGGAGCCCGAGTCCCGCCGGCCCGCGCAGGAGGCCCCCACCGGACGCGGCGGGCAGCCGGCGGGCAGGCATGCCACCGCTCCTGGCGCCCCTGCTCTGCCTGGCGCTGCTGCCCGCGCTCGGCGCACGAGGTAGGCGCCTGGCCCCGCGAGCCCGCAACTTTCCGCGCCCTCGGAAACTTTGGCGGCGCCCGACACGCGCGCCCCGGGGCGGGGTGGGAGCGGGTGGCCAGGGTGGGAAGAAAGGGGGACCGGGCGCCCCGGGGCGGGGAGGGGGTGGGAGGGAGCAACCGGGGTCTGGGGCGGAGGGCGGAGGGCTGACCCTCCCCCGCGCCGCCTGCCCAGCCGGGGTGGACTCGTGCCGCCGCTCCTGGGGCCGGGTTTGAAGTCGGGTTGGGAGCCGGGTGTGGGGCGCTGGGCGCCGGGGAGGCCCAGTCCTGGGCTCGCGCCCTCCACTAGCTGCGCGTGGGGCTCGTCCCGGGGCGGCGAACTGCCTACCACTTTTCGGTTTGAATCGAGTCGGTTTTGGTTTCCTGTTGCTTTGGGGCCATTTATCTTTCTTCTTCGTCTCTGGCCCGCGCCAGGGGCGGATGTTGGGGCGCGGAGTGTGGGGTCCGGGTGCCGCACTCGCCTTTGCCGAGCCGCGCGGCCCGGCCGAGTGCGAGGCGTGGCGGGTAGTGGGGCGCGAAGTGGGCCCGGTCTCCCCACCCAGTCGGCAGAGTTCGCGCAAAGCCGGGGACGGGGGCGCGGACCCAGGATCCGAGGGTCCCCGGGCGCCTGGCGCTCCACCCGCCAGTGCCCCCTCCGCGGGCTAGGGCGCTGCCCCTCTCCTGGCTCACAGACAGATTTTGGGGGGCCGGGCGCGGAAGACTCAGCTGCTTCTGGGGGGACTTTCACTTTGCCGGAGTTGAAGTTTGGAAAGCTGTCGGGTGTGGGGAGGGGGCGCGCATTCATTTCTCCCCTGCACGTGGAGGGGGTCCCCAGGAGTCTCTGGGGGTAACTCAGCCTCCCTAGGAGTTGCAGTAAAGAGTTACCTCCCGCTTCCAGAAGGCAGGGTTCCCCGTCCCCGTGAGGGGCCTGATTACACAGCCCTGGCGGATGGGAGGGAGGGGCTGGATGAATCAATCTCTTCTCGCTTGTGGGGTCAGACTCCTTCTAAAACGGGGCATCTTCATCTTCCCGGGGTGCGCAGGGGGCGCAGCCCCGGAGATGCCTGAGGGAGCAGGTATTGGGTGTCCTCGGAGGCGGGGCCAGGTCCCCAGGGTGCAGTCCTGGTGCCCCAGGAGGCGGCCCTGGCACGACAATGGGCTGCTCTGATTCCTCAGCGGCGGGCGCTTTGTTGGCGGGCGGGGCGGCTGGCCTTGCAGCTGTCGCATTTTCCCACGATCGGGGGAGCCAAGTGTGGCCACCCCCCAGCGCTGCCCCCTCGCAGAACGTGTTTGAACAGCAAGACAATCCTGGTGGCTGGATAGGGGCCCCAGCCCAGCCCGGCTCCCCAATGAAGACGGGGTGGGGGTGCGGAGTTTGGGATCGTGCCCAGGGCCCTCTCTGCTCTCTCCACTGCTCTCCAGGCGGCGTTTCAGGCCGCCCTGCCCCGCTCGGAGCGAGCCTGCTGCACCTGCCGGCTCCTCCCGCCCCTCATTCCAGCTTCCTGGGCAGCACATTGAAGCCCCTTGGGGTTCACGCAAGGGGTGCCTGGGAGCTGACCTCTCCTCTCGCCCCTCCCCAGGCCTGCGATGCTCCCAGCCCAGCGAGACCTGCTTGAACGGCGGGAAGTGTGAAGTGTTCCCCAACGGCATGGAGGCCTGTGTGTGAGTAGCACCTGCGCCCGCGGGACCTGTTGCTTTGTCAGCGCGGAGCCCCCTGCCTCGCGGCAGGGCCGGCGGGGACAGAACACTAGGCCATTGTCTCCTGGAGATGGCCCAGAAGGCTGGGCGCGTCACGTGCTACTTTTATTGGACAGAGTCTGGCAATTACTTAATCACCCCAGTTATGCTGTGTGTGGAGCTGGTCTGGCCCCTGGAGGGTCCAGCTCTCCTTGGTGGACCACCCGGGCTCCTGGGGTGCTAAGTGAGAGCTCGCGGTACCCCATTTCGTCCAAAAGTCCCCGCGAGACCATTGGCCTGCCAGGGCAACTGCGGGCCGTTTATTGAGCGGCCCAGCCCCCACCCTGCCAGCCCAGGAGCACCTCTGGCAGGTGAGCGCCCAGCCCGGCTCAGGCTCCTCCCGGCAGGCCGTGCCTCTCAGCAAGAAATTGACTATTTCAAAGCCAAACCCACCCTCCTGGGCCCAGCTTGCTCCTCCGGCCTCAGGTGCAGCCGGGGGATAAAAGTTGGAACTAGTGGGTGGCATCGGCCGTGCCCGTTTCTTCTGGTTTTGGGGGAGTAGGGGGGCCTATTGGAAGTGTAGTTTCTGTCCTGGCATCCGCAGCTCTAACCTGACCCCCAACCGGCTGGCCCTTCACCCTCCGAGTCCTGGGTCCCCCGCTGTGAACGGAGCATGTGTCGGGGAGGGGGGTGCCCGTCTGCCGTCTGCCCGCCTGGGAGTCCCCGTCAGCCTCGGGGATCTTTTTCTTGTGTAGCAAGTGCCCTTCAACTTGAATGCATCCCTGATGGGAATAATGAGCCGCTCGCCGGCCGGAGCGAGGCCTCCTCCCCCTGGAGGCCGCAGGGGAAGCAGCCGCCGTCCCGCCATCCATCCGGTGCGCCCTCATTCCAAGCGCCGAGGGCCCATTCCCCTGACAACCTCGGCCAGTGGCCACGCAGCCCCTCGCCGCTCCCCCTGCCCACACGGAGGCCAATTAGGCAGGCCTGTGAGCAGTTTCCTGGACAAAGGGGATTGTGTCTTTGTCAGATGCTAATGAATGCACACTACTTTTTTTTTTTTTTGCTTCTGCTTTTTTGGGGCCTTTTTTCCTCCTCCCGCAGAAGCCTCACCGACGCGTGATGCCCTAAATCTTGTTTCCCTTCATTCAGAGCCGACAGCTGGGACCCGTGGAAGTGCAGAGGCTATTGTCGGGGGAGGCGGATTAATGCTGGGTGATTAATTATGCGTGGCTTCCCAGAATGCACAGCTCCTCCCGCCAGCCTGCGCCTGCATGGGTGGGGGGGGGGGGTGTCTCGGTGCTTCTGCAGAGGGTTTGGGGCAGGCAGGAGGGTGCTGTGCTGGGCAGCGTGGGGGCCGGGTCTTCTCAGTGCCACCAGGGAGCAGGGACAGCCTGGCCTGGAGGAAGCTGAGGTCGCCCTGGGCCGACGCCCGTGCCGCGTGCTGCCTGGGCCAAAACGGGTGCCTTGGGATACGGGCTGCCGCCGCCGCTCACCGGCCTCGGGATGAGGCATCAGGGACAGAGCGATAGAGCGACATGCCCTCCTCCCCCCGAGCCTGGGCGCCTTGGGGGCCCTGCCAGCCTGAGCCAGGCCGCTGATCGGGGTGCGGGCCTTGTCTGCCCCCGGGCCTGGCGCCCCCTCCTTGGCGGGAAGCCCGCCTCGGTCTGGCCTGGCACTCGGCCGAGCTCGGCCCACAGAGACCCCATTGTGCACACCCACAGATCCACTCGGAAGCTGAGCGGAAGCTGGTCCTCAGGGGCCTCCTCTGGGCGGGGCCGTGTTGGAAGTGAAGGACCAGACCAGGGTCGGCCCCCGCCACGTCCAGGTGTGCAAGGGCCAGGTCTGGGCGCACGGTGCAGTGTGGGGGTGTCGTGGCCACTCGGGGACAGGGCCCCGCCTCCCTCTGCTTTTGAGGCCTGTGCCAGCCTGCTTGCCCCCACTCCCCACTCTTCCCCGGAGCCCCCGGCAGGGCTGCTGGTGGGAGAGAGGCCCATCCGGTCTGGCAGGGGCACTGCCCTTGTCCTCTACGGTGCCAGGGTGCAGGGCAGTGGAGCCGCCAACCTGGGCCCTCGGGAAACTCTGACTGTGCTGGTTTACGGACCGTGTGTGGGAAACAGTGGGTCATGGAGCCAGACGCGTCCGTACCTGGTGAATCATCCGTCTCCACCCCGAAGAGAGGGCCACTCCCCCCGGAGCTGCCATGAGGTGGCCCCGGGTCGGAACGAGGCGCAAATGCAGACGTCTTCCCAGGGAGTCCCAGCGCCCCTCGGCCGGTGGCCAGGAGGACGGGCCTTCCGCACGGTCCGATGGCCCTGTGTATGGTGGAGGCTGGAGGCCTGCGGGCGGCCGAGGGCCGGGCATTGCACCTCGTAGCCTAGGTACTGGGGGGGTACTGATGTGGGCTCCGCCTTTTTGTTTTTTTAAATGTATTTTTATTGGTATCAGAGAGGAATGAGGGGGAGAGAGAGAGAAGCATCACCGATGAGAGAAGCATGGATCGGCTGCCTCCCACGGGCCCCACACTGGGGATCGGGCCTGCAGCCGGGCCTGTGCCCTGAGCGGGCATCCTGAGGCCGGAGGATGACGAAGATGCTCCCCTGCTTGTGGGAAAGTCGGGGGTCACAGCAGCGGGCCGCCCCATGCCCAGAGCCCTGGGGAACGCCCGGCTGGCTGGCTGGCTGGCAGGCGGTGGCCTTTAGGTGTGGACCCTCCTGTGTTGGACGCCTGGCCCTGCTGCCCCAGCTCTGTGACCTCAGGCCGCAGGGCCAGCTGAACACAGATCCCCGTCCGGGACGAGGGTCCCACACGCTGCATCCCTCGGGGGTGGGCGAGGGCGCACGCAACAGGCCGCGGGCGGGCCCGTTTTCTCCCGCCTTCTCCTTTCGAGCAGGATCCTCCCTCTCACGTGCTGAGTTGGCTCATGAGTGAGTTTGGAGGACCTGAGAGGTGCTGCCTGGTGGGCCGGCCAGGCACGGCCTGGGGAGGGGCGCGCACAGCCGAGGGGTTAGTCGCCCGCGATGCTCCACGCAGACACGAGGGGCGCCCGCGGTGTGCTGGGCTCTGCTCCGGGCCTGGGCCCGGCGGGCTCAGGTTAACAGCCTCTGCCCGCGTGGAGTCCACTCTCTCGTGTAGGGGCAGGAGAGGCGAGCTCACGGGTGTGTGACTGTCGGTGGAGGTGAGCGCAGAGGGAGGGGCAGCCCCGGGGGACCCCGCCACCCCGCGTGGCCCCAGGGACACACCGCACAGGCGGGCGCTGGCCCCGCCTCTTCTTCCCCAGGTTCCTGCCCACTGCCCCGTCCTGCCACGCCGCCCGGGCCCTCCCTGGCCACCCCTCGAGGAAACAGAGCCGAGACCACGACTTCCCTTTAAAAGAGGGTTCGGAGGTTCAGGCAGGAAGTGGCTGGGGGGGGACGCGACTGGGCCAGCCACCTGGCTTCGAGGGACGTTCTGCGTGTCTGTCACCTGCTCTGGCTGTTTCCACTGAGTCACTGGCAGGTCCTGGCGAGGGGGGAGGACAGTGAAGGCGCATCCTCGCCCTCAGGCTGGGCCGCTGCGGGACGGGACTTACTTCCGCTGTTTCCGGGCGCCTGGGCCTCAAGGACGGCGCAGGGGTAGGAACACGTGTCCACACACGGCGTCAACTAGAAAGTCTCGCTGACTTCCCCGTCGGGGGAGGTGGCTTCCCGGGCCAGGCCCCGCCCCTGAGCGGCAGCCGACGTTCTTTCCATTGACAAGATGACGATAATGTTTTTCAGAAAGAGAAAGAAACCGCTCTTCGCAGGAAGGGGGTGGGGGCAGGGCAAGCAGTCGGCAGGGCGGAGGGAGGGGGAGCTGGGTCCGGGCCCAGGGGCGCGGTCAGGCTTCGGGGACCCAGAAGCGGGGTTGTCAGAGGAGGGGACCCGGGGAGTGACTGCTCCGCTCCCCACGTGCCAGGCCACAGCCCGAAGGCCCTCGTGCGCTGCGCCTTTGCTGGGAAGGCCGGCTGGGCCGAAGGTCCTGGCCCTCCTGGGCTGGAAGGACACCTTTCCTGTTTCATGTCTCGCCTATAAATAGTGAAAGGATGTGGCTGTTTGCAAAGGTGATTGGGCGTCTAGATTGCTTTCCTCAATAATGGGCATAGGAGCGCCACAGACGGCCGCTCCGACGGCACCATAAAACCCCTGGTGGGCGTGCTGTGCGGCGGCCTCCCACCTCTCCAGGTGGAGGCTGGCTCTGCCCTTTAATATGCCCAGTTTACAGGTGGGAATACTGAGCCCGAGCTGGGTGGGGCCCGAGGCCAGCTTGGGAGCCTCCGCCTGCCTGGGCAGGCCTGTCCTGAACTTCCCACCTTCCCGGAGGCTTTAACGAGCGGCTGGCCTGGGGCGTCCTGGCTGTGGGTCAGGATGTGTTTGGTCCTGAAGGTTCCTGGCAAGGCGGGGACTTGGCTGTCTCTAGGGGCCACCTGGAGGGTCTAGATGACGCGAGGCCAGCCTGGCTCTGGCTTGCTGTGTCCCCCTCGGACCTGCGTCTCCTCCTGGGGCCTCAGCTTCCTCCTCTGAGTGCAGGGCTTGGGTTAGGTGGCCCCGAAGCTCCCTTCCGGCTGCATCCCGGCAGGGCCCTGGGACGGACCTGCAGTGCCTGGGGTGGCGGTGGGCAGCGCTGTGGGGGCAGAGGTGCCGGGAGTCAGGCCTGGCCAGGTGGCGAGGCAGGTTCTGCCGGTCTGGGGCCAGCCCTGGCCCCTGTTCTCACCACCTGGCCTGCTGGTGGGACGCACCTGCTGGAAGCCGGCATGATTGGCAGGCGCCCTGGGGGAGGGCGGGCCAGGGGAGCGGTGCCCTTTCCTGAAGTCCCCTTCTCCTCCTGGCACCGCCCCGCCCGTCCTCACCACTGGATCTGGGGGAGGAGGGAGATGCTCACAGTGTCCTGGTGGTAAAGTACACGTATACATTTTGCCGTTTTAGCTGCTTACAGGGTACCATTCAGTGGCCATTTAGTATGTTCACAGGGGTGTGCAGCCATCACCATTGCCTACTTAGTTCCAGAACTTTCTTTATGCCAGACAGACCTTGTGCCCACCAGGCAGGCACTCCCGCCCGCCCCCCCCCCCCCCCCCCGGCTCCTGGCCCCTGGCAAGCATTCCTGCTTTCTCCCCCGGGAGCGGGTTCTGGATGGTTCTCTGGGTGGCTCACCCTCGCTGCAGCTGTAGTGGGGTCAGGGCTTCGCTCCTGCCCGCCTGTACCCGCCCAGAGCGGCAGGTACGGGACCGGCATCGAGGCCGGTGCCGGCTTGGACACGAGTCCAGAGGAGGCCGCGGTGGGGGTGGCCGGTGTCTGGAAGGCCTCCTGGGAGAATCGGTGCTCACTTCTGGCCGTGTGGCCGCCTCCCCAGCGGGCACGGAGCCTCCTGAGCGGGGCCAGTGTGTCCCTGGGTGTCAGCACCGCCGGGCTTGCCCGCTCCCTGCGTGCTCGGGCTCCCTGCCAGCGCGAGGGCAGGAGGCAGCTGGGAGCCGGGATCTGGCCCCTTACGCTCGGACATAGATGGGGCCCTCTCCACACTGCCCTCGGGCTCTGGGGGTCTCCCTGTCTCCTGCAGGCACCAGAGCGGCCTGGGGACCCTGGACGTGGTCCCTCTGGTCAGGCAGACGGGGGGATGTTAGCATCGGGCCCCTGCTCGTCCCCTGGGGTGGGGGACGTCCCCTCATCACCTGTGAGGCCCGTGGAATTCTGGGAGCAGAAACCCCTCCCCATGTCTCACCCCCGAGTGGTCCCTTCTTGCTGCGGGTCCCCCTACCCCTACCCCTGCTGCCCCTGGGACAGAAGCATTCTGGGAAATGTGGCCCCTACTCTCCTCCACGCCCCCCATGCTCAGGGGCCGGGACCAGGTTACCGTGACTTCCCAGGGGACGAGGTGAAGCGTTGCCCTCGCCCCGAGGAGAAGCGGCTGCTTGGCATGGGTGCTGCCCATCGGGTGGGTGAGGGCACCCCCAGGGGTGTGCAGCCATCACACCTCTCCTGCTAGGCCGCCCCGTCCAGAGCCCAGCCCCTTGGGCTCCTGAGCTGGGGCTGAGGGGAGCCTCCCTCCCCCTGAGAAGCAGAGACAGCCCCTGGGGCTCGGCGTTTCCTGAGAGGAGCACCCGGGATCCTGGAGGGCTCACACGCGTGGCTGTGCGTGTCCTGGCTCTGCGCTCGCTCACACGCGTGGCCGTGCGTGTCCTGGCTCTGCGCTCGCTCACACACGTGGCCGTGCGTGTCCTGGCTCTGCGCTCGCTCACACGCGTGGCCGTGCGTGTCCTGGCTCTGCGCTCGCTCACACGCGTGGCCGTGCGTGTCCTGGCTCTGCGCTCGCTCACACGCGTGGCCGTGCTTGTCCTGGCTCTGCGCTCGCTCACACGCGTGGCTGTGCGTGTCCTGGCTCCTCGCTCACACGCATGGCTGTGCGTGTCCTGGCTCCTCGCTCACGGGCCCAGGACTCACCTGTGTGGCAGGGCCTTGGGGGTCCGCTGCGGGGTTGGGGTGACTCCGACACAGCTGCCAAGCCCCGCCCAGTCTTGGCCAGGCCCAGATGCTGCTGTCCCCGAGGGGAGGCCCCGACCGCGGGCACTGAGGGCTCACCTGGCCACCTGCACGGGGCTGATGGGGACAGGTGGGGACGGGCCTCAGGGGCGCTGCTCGCCAGGGGCGGTCAGGCTGAGCCCAGGCCGGTCAGGAAGCTTCTCAGCGGCTCGGAGGAGGCTGTGACCTGCGGGCCTTGCTCCCGTGCCGGGGGGTGGGGGGGGTGGGGGGGGGAGGGGGGGTGGGGGGGGAGGGGGGGTGGGGGGGGTCTTGTGGCCTGGGTGACGGTGCTCTGAAGTGCTTGCGTTGCTGGTTCTTTTAAACTGGTCCCTGTCACCCTGTTGACGCCCCAAAGGCAGCCTCTCCGCCCAGCCCAGGCCTCCGGCAGGCAGGTCCCGTCAGAGGTCAGAGGTCAGTGGCTGGGCCCGAGGCAGGAGCTCGGCTCCTGAGTCACAGCTGAGCCACAGGCCTGCCCTGGGCCTGGGTGTGGGGCGGCGAGACCTGCTGAGGCCCGGAGTTCCTGAGCGGCTCAGGCTCAGGGTGGCCTGGAAGGTGCTGCCGCCCGCAGACACGCCCCTGCCCACGCTCCAGGCCACGCGGGGCCGGGCTGCTGGGGCCGGGCTGCTGCGGGGGACGCGGGGCGAAGGGGAGTGGCCTCCGGGAAGATCGGTCCCTGTCTGAGCTGCAGGGACAGGGACGGCCATGGCCCTGGGGCCCTGCCTCCCACCATTTCCTCTCGGTTTGGTTGCTGATGAGTGGAAACGGCAGTTACTGGAAATGAGAGCGGTTGGGGGAGAAGCCAGCGTCTGAGTGTGTGTTTCCCTGACGGCTTTTCAGTAAGAGGCACCAGCTGAGGCCTGGAGGGTGCCCAGGCCCACGGGGAACATGGGGGGGGGCGGCGCCGCACTTCCGCCCCTGGGGCCTCTGCCTCTTCCTCCTTCCACGGGAGGCCCGGTGATGTGACCACCTCTGGGCCTCCTGGGTCCACCTGAAGGCCCCCCCCTCCCCCCGTGCACGTGTGGCAGGGGCTTAGGCCTCGGTGGCGCCGGGACTGGGTTTGGCAGCTCCGGCGCTCAGCAGGCGTGTCTGGCGTGCTTACCAGCCCGGGCAGCATTGCGGGGGGCTGTGCTCTGGGCTTCCCCGTCACAGGACGCCGCTCCGCTGGCCCGGGCGGTGCTGCCGTCAATGGCACAGGCCCTGGAACCACCTGCCTCCCGTGGGTGGGGGCGTGACCTCTCTGAGCCCCCCTCCTGGGGGGACGGGGACCCCATGTGGGAAGCACCCCTCGGTGCAGAGCGCGGCCTCCCTGCGTGTTCCTCCAGCTCCGCGGCGCCTCTCAGATGATGCGGGTTCACACGGGCTATGGGAGGGAGACGGCTGGTCCCCCGAGCCCCCCTCTCCCTGTCCCCCGAGCCCCCCTCTACCCCCTGAGCCCCTTCCTGCCCACGGGCTCCTCCAGGGGCCAGGCCACTGCGGCTTGGGGGAAGGTCATGCAAGGGCACAGGGCGGGACCCCCGCTTTCCATATGGAAGTCCCCCCTCTCCCCCATAGCCCTCCACCCAGGCCAACTGGCCCAGCCTGTCCCCAGGGTGTCACATGTAGGCCCCTCCCTCATTGGGCCACCCCGGCCTGGGTGCAGGTGGCCGGACTGTCTCCCAGCATTGGCAGTGTCCCCAGGCACCTTGGGGGCTGTGCTGGGCTTGGGGTGAGATAGAGGGCGCGGTGGGGGGTCCGGGAGCCTGGTGGTCTGCCGAGCAGGGGTGGGGCTGGGGAGCGCTGGCCTGATGTGACTGGGAGAGAAGGCCAGAGGGAAAGGGGGCTGGGGACCCCAGAGGGGTGCGAGTGGCTGGCACCACCACGGAAGCCAGTGCCCCACACTGTGGCCTCCTCGGGGGCAGCCCCTGGCCGGCCCTGCCAGGGTCCCGCTGCCCAGATTCAAGGGTGTCCTGGGAGCAGGGGAGGAATGCCCAGCGGCCAGCTTGCTGTGGGCTCCGGCCCCTCGTCCCCAGTGCCAGCAGGCGGTGACAGGCGTCCAGCGCTGGTGTGACCCTCCTGCTGGCCAGAAGGGGTGCGGAGGAGCTGGGGCCCATCGGAGCCGGCGGGAGGCGCCCCAGTTCCCAGGCCTCTCACCAGGAGCTCCCCCGGCCAGGTTTTGTGTTTCAGCCGCTGTGAGGATGTGAGGACGCATTGTCTGCTCGCCTCCCGGCAGGTCCCAGGGATCAGGTGGTCCGGGGAGGGACACGGGCGCCTGCGCAGGCAGCTGCCCACCCTCGCTCTGCCCTCGGAGCTCCTGCCGGCCCTGAGCGGCCCTGGACGGCCTGTTCCCACTGTCCAGCCCCTCCCCCAACCTTGTGGACTCCCCTCGGAGTCTGGCCACCGGAGGTGTTGAGGAAGGCGAAGATGCGCCCCTGGACGTAACCTACGGGAGCCCCGTTTTCTCATCGGAAACGGGCCGGGGTGCACCTGCAGGACGTGTCCCGGCAGGACGGCTGCAAGAGCCCGACGGGAAGTGCAGGTGGGGGGCCTCCCTCTCTTCTTCCTGGGACTGCGATGAGGGGGTCCTTGGTGCCTCCCCTGAGTTCTCAGGACACTGAACCCAGCGCCAGGGCTGCCCCCGAGTGCCCGCCTCGCTCCCCCCTCCCCTGGCATCGCTCCGGAGAGCAGAGCAGAGGCCAGCACCGGCCGGGATCGGGTTGGCTTCGGCGCGGGGCTCCGCCGGCAGTTGCTGACTTAATTAATCAACTTTGGGATTAAGTCCTCCGGCCCGGCCTCGGCGCCCATCGATCCTGCGCAGCACCGGGCTCGCCTGCTGGGGGCACAGGCCCGGGCACGCCGGGGACTCTCAGGCCCGTCCGTGGGCCTCACGGGGCCGTCTGGGCTTGAGGGGTCCAGGAGAGCCCGGGGAGGACCCGCACCCCAGCCGTGTCTCCAGCGTGGGGCTCTGTCTTTGGGGAGCAGGTGGGAAACGCTTCCCCGGGGAGGGCCCGCAGGCTTTGCACCCTCCGCCCATGGGCTCCCCACCACGGGGGTCGTGGGAGCCCCTGGCCTGTGCTGCTCTGGCCGAGGCAGCTGGGCCGTGTCCGGGAAGCCGCCTGACCTCTGCCCCGGCCTTTCCGTCCCTTCGGCCGGCACGCCACTTCCCACGTCCAGGGGAGGCGCGGGGACAGTGCGGGGGCATTGTGTTCCCCGCGGTGGGAAAGCTCGCTTCCGGGGAGGGGAGGCGGCTCCGGCCCCCACACAAAGGGCTTCCCCGGAGCCAGGACGGAAGACCCGCTCTTCCTGCTCTTCCTCTTCCCAGCGGTTCAACCCCCCCCCCCCCAAGTGCAGCTTGGGAAAGAGACTCCAGGCCGGAGCCCAGAGCCCTGAGCCCTGCGAGCAGCTGTTTGGGCCAGAAAGCAGGGCCTGCAGGGCCCATGGGCGCCCTCTGCACCCCACCCCATCTCCCCCCCCCCCGCCCCCGCTCCTGCTGCCCTTCTGCTCTGAGGGCGACTGATGTTTGGGGTTGGGGTCTGTCAGCATCAGACCTGGCTGCCCCTTCTGGGGGGGGGGGCTGCCTCCCTGCCCCTCTCCTGCTCCCTGAGGCCCTCGAGCCCCCCCACCCCCCACCCCCCAGCCCCTGGCTGCCTGTGGGCGGGAAGGGAGGGGCTGGAAGCAGGAAGGGTAGGAGGTGAGCAGATCCCAGGCTCCTGGGAGCGCAGGTCACCCTCACCCGTCAGGCAGGTGAGCAGGTGTCTGGACACAGGTGTCTGCATGTGTCTGCAGGTGTGAAAGGGACCTGGGACCCTCTGCTGTGGCTCCTTGTCCCGGGGGCTTGGGGAGGGGAGGGGAGGGGCTGGGAGCAGTTCCGTGGCACCCCTCGGGTCTCAGGGCCCCCGGGGGCTTCTTCCGAGGAGCTGAGCTGTCCCGTGCTCCCGGGGGAAAAGGACCCCAAGTGGGGGGAGGCCTGGGCGGCCGGCAGAGTCCCCCAGCCCCGCCAGCCTGCCCTCAGGAGGTTGGGGGTGCTGGGATGTGGGGCCACTGGGCTGGCTCTGCCCAGGGAGGGGCTGAGGCCTTGGTCGGGGACAGAGTTGGGCTTGTTGCCCCCCCACTTCTCCGGCAGGAGCCTGGGGACCCTGGGCCTGGTGCCCCTCAGGCCTGCGCTGCCCTGGCCTGTCTCCCACAGGTGCCCCTCCTGGGCTGGCACAGGGGCAGTCTCTCCTCCCGGGCGGGGTTTCGGGAGCTCCTGGCCCAGCTGCCCAGGGGCGGGAGGCCTGCCTGGCGGGGGCCCCAGGTCCGTGCCCATCTTGGTGGTTTGGGCGGAGGCTTCAGGGCCTCAGGGGGTCTTTGCTTAGAGCCGCAAGGCAGGGCCGAGCCGTGCGCACTCCCAGCCTCACTGCGGTGGCCCCGACCTGCTGGGCTGGTTAGTGCACAGAGCAGGAGCCCAAGGACCCGACTCCTTCCTGGGCAGGAAGCCTGGGAGGGGAGGCGGTGCCGTAGGGCTTAGGGGGCGTGAGGGGTGGGAGGGGCCTCTGGCCCCCGAGTAACTGCTGTCAGGGTGGCTGGGAGGTCGAGGAGGCGGGAAGACGGGCCGAGGGGGAGGCCGTGGGGATGGCAGGTGGGTGGAGTCCCGCCGTCCAGCTACACCTGGGCAGCCCTGCTGGTGAAGGACAGGTGGCCGCTCGGCTCGGTGAGCAAGGGCCGGGACCGCGGGGCTGTCCCTCACGACGTCGGGAGACTCGGCCACTGCCCACCTTTGGGGTGGAGGCCCCGGGCCCTACAGACGTGGTCTCCGGCCAGCAAACTGCTGCTGCGGGTCCTGGGCCCAGGCAGTGCAGCCTCTGTGCCAGGAAAGCCCTCGGCCCCCACAGTGTTGCCCGCGTGGAGCTGCATGTCACCTGCCCATCGGCGGAGCCCCGCCCGGGTGCCTGGCTCAGCTGGGGAGGCTCCCACCTGGCGGGGGGCAGGGGGGGGCGCCTGGACCACACAGTCCCTGAGGGCGAGCTGAGCCTGTGGCTCCCCACTCCTTCGTGGCTCCCCCTTCCCTTGCTTGGGGTGGAGGGAGCTGTCATCTGTCCCCTGGGGGTGGCAGATGGCCGCTCAGCTCAGAAAGGAAAACAGCGCCATTTAGGATTAGTCCCGGGTGAAAGGTCGCGGCAACATCTGCCTGCGAGGCTTTCTGGGGTCGCATTTCTGCGGATGCGGAGCGCGCGGGGGAGGGGCCCACAGTGGAAACAGTGAGGCTGCAGCAAAGCGCAGCGGCTGGGGGACAGCAGGCCCCGCGGCCATTTGGCGCTGCTCTGGGCGGGCGGGCGGGCGGCTGCCGGAAGCCGTCCGAGCCCCCAGCCCCACCTGTCACTCACCTGCTGCCTGCCAGGGGATGGGGAGAAGGCGAGTGGAGGAGCAGACGCTGGAGTGACCCCCTTCAGGAGGGAGCAAGGAAGGGACAGCCATTCGAGGCCACCCAGCGTGGACAGGGCGGTTCCCAGAGGGACAGGCCGGGCCAACAGGAGGTGTGGCTCAGGTCACCCTAGGAAGCCCCGAATCCAGGCAAACATTGGGTGGGACTTCCCTCGCCAACCCCGGGCAGCTGTCCCCACAAGACACACTGACCCGCTCGGACAGGTGTCGAGGACAGAATGGCCGCCAGGGGCCGTGTGGTCGCTCCCACACACACATATATTGATTTCAGGGAGGAAGGGGAGAGAGAGAAACTTCAATGAACAGAACATCATTGACCGGCTGCCTCCTGCACGCCTCCTACTGGGGATGGAGCTCACAACCCGGGCATGTGTCCTGACTGGGAATCGAACCGTGACCTCCTGGTTCATAGGTTGGCGCTCAACCAATGAGCCACCTCCTTAGGGAAGTCTGGTCGCTGGGCGACAGGTGTCTGTCTGTCCCTGGGAAGATCAGCGTTGTGGCCAGGCTGGGAGTCAGGTGCGGAGGAGAGCGGTGCGGGGCTGGAGCCACCTGGAGCTGGAGCCTAGGGGCCAGGCAGGCACGGCCTCGGGACTGGCCCAGGACCAGACCTGCTCACCTGGCGTCCTCCCTTCCTGGCTGCACCTGGAGCCCACCCTCCGCCCCCAAGCACCTGCCTCACCTCCTGTCCCACCTCCAGGGCTGCTCCTCCCTGGTGGCCCTGCCTGACCCAGAGCTGGGGTGCGGGGGGCGGGGGGCGGCTGTGCCCCGGCCCTGCCCCAGGGCGGGCAGCATGCCTTCACGGTGCGTCCACCAGGCCTGGCGGGAGCAGAGACAATGGGCCCTCTCAGCTGCCGTTCCCCACGGAGGAGCCTCCCGCTCCCGCCCGCTGGGGTTGGCGGCCGTGCGCCCGGCTGGGAGCAGCTGCCGCCGCGTCCCCTGCCACAGGCACCTGCTCCCGCCGCCTTTGTCCACTGCCGACGCCTGACGTATTGGGCGCCTTCTCCTCCCGCCAGCCCAGCCTCATGCAGCCTGGCTGTGCTGTGCCCGAGCCAGCGGGTTCTCCCAGGCCTCTACCTTGGGGTCCCCATTCAGGACGGGGTGGCACGAGGGCCGAGAGGGGGTGTTTCCTGGGACGCTGCCCCAGGGCTCGAGGGTTCAGTCATATCTGGGCAGGGCTTTCTGGTCCATTCGGGGGACACCCAGTGTCCAGACACATCAGGGTGCTGAGCGGGGGTTGCTGTAGTGGCAGGGTCCCCGTGGTGCCCCCAGGACCAGTGACAGGCCTAGCCCACAAAATGTAGGGCACCGGGCAGCCTCCACTCCCCTTGGAGCTGGGGGGGCAGAGAGTGAGAGGGAGGCGGGACCAGGCCGCTCCCACCGCTGGGATGGGCAGTGCCCTCTGCCCAGCACCCACCGCTGCCCGCTCTGCCGGCCGCTCGGAAAGAAAAAAGAGCCTTTTCTCCCAGTGGGAGCGGTAGCCAGCGCCTCCTGACAATGGGAGGCATTGAGGGCTGGGGGAGGTGCTGCCGCTGCCCCCTCCCCCGCCCGTTCCCAGTGAGCTCAGGCCAGGGCCGTGGCCTGTAACTGGATCCACACACTGTGGGAGCCCCAGCCGCCTTCCTGGACCCGGGGAGTGAGGCTTTGGGGGAGCCCCAGCACTGGCTGCGGAGCCCCAGGATTCCCCTGGCGTCTGCCCGGCCGCCCAGGCCTGAGTGGCTCTCGGCCCTCCCACCGGGCAGCTTGTTTCTCTAAGCCAGTTGTTTGGGACTTTTGGCTTCTGGCAACAGATGGTGGGCCGGTGTGGCCATTTTGCGCCCTCCCCGTCCATCCTGCCCAAGCCGAGGCCACGGATAAAAGCCTTCAGGGGGACAGGGAGCCTGGGGGACAGGGAGCAGCCCAGCTGCCGAGAAACGCTCAGGCCCGGCCCCCACCACCCGCTGCCCTCAGGCCGGGCCTTCTCCTGGGGGGACCGCGAGGGGCGGGAGTGAGGGCTGGACAGCTGGCATTTAAATGTGGCCACAGCTCCAGGGGCGGTGCCAGGGCAGCCCCCTCCTGCTGGGCTCTGGAAGGCGGACGGTTCATGCCCAAGAGCGTTGAGCCCCTGTTTAGCCAGGGGACCCCCTGGCACCCCGCCAGCTCCCCCACCCCCGCCCCAGTGCCCAGAGCTGTGGGCGCAGCAAGGAGGCCACCTTCCCAGGCTCCGCGGGCGGCACGTTCTGCCTCAGAGGCTCTGCCTCTGGGAAGGGCAACGCCTGGCTGGTCCCAGAGCCTCCGCTGAGCCTTCCCGCCAGAGCGAGGCCCGAGGTGCCCTGGTGGGGGGGGGGGGGCGGGGGGTACGGTCCAAGCTCTAGACGCCGGGCCACCAGGTGGGGAAGGGAGGCAGGAGGCCTCTCCTGCTCACCTGCTCCCGAGGTGCCTGCAGTGTTCTGGGGGGACACAGGCCTGCCCGCCTGTCCCCGAGCTCAGGAAGGACCCCGGCACCTTCGTTTGTCCCTCTGTGAAGTGGGGGTTCCCATCCCGGCCTGTGTTGCCTGAATGTCTCTTGGGAAGACTTGATCCCAAAGGGAATGAGCCGGGTGGGGGTGGGGCGGGGCGCCAAGCTGAGCCCCAACGAGGTCCCTGGGAGGCATCTTCGTCGTGGGAAGCCCAGAGGGGGATGGGGACACGACCGAGTTCAGAGCCAACTCCGCGCGCCCCCACCCCCCACCCCCAGCGGCTCTGGCCGGTCTGCGCCCCCCTGGGGTTGCTGAGATCCAAGCCGGGTCCTGCTGAACCTCCTGGTCTCTAGCCCGTTCCCCCAGTTAACGAGGGTGAAATTCACTTAGTACCAAATTAGCTGCTTGACAGTGTACAGTTCCGTGGCATGTGGCACAGTCACCGTGTGGTGCAGTCACAGCCCTGACACGTCCACGTCCCCTGGAGGAGCCCCCGTGGTAGCCCGTCCGCCGCGCCCACTGCCCCCAGACGGGTGCCGTGTGGCGGGGCCCCCAGACGGGTGCTGGGCGGCGGGGCCCCCAGACGGGTGCCGGGCGGCGGGGTGGCCGTGGACTGACGCTCGGTGTGTCTGTCGCCCACAGCTGCAGCGAGGCCTTCGTGGGCCAGCGGTGCCAGGTGCACAGCCCCTGCCTCAGCGCCCCCTGCAGGAACGGCGGGACGTGCCACGTGCTGGACCGGGGCGGCCTGGCGGACTACACCTGCAGCTGCCGCCTGGGCTTCTCCGGGCCCCTCTGCCTGACGCCCCAAGACAACGCCTGCCTCCCCAACCCCTGCCGCAACGGCGGCACCTGCGACCTGCTCACGCTCGCCGACTACAAGTGCCTCTGTCCCCCCGGCTGGTCAGGTGAGGGAGCCGGCGGCGGCCCTCGTCCCCCCCTCCGTCCCCCCGAGGGCGGGCTGGCCTGGCCCTGCCCCGCTGCCCGGCATGTGCCGAGCTGGCAGGTGCCCAGCCCGTCCGAGTGGCCGGAGGAGGCCCTGGGCTTTCGTTGGGCCATCGGGGACTGTGATCCCCACACAGCTCCGAGCTCCACCCGAGTCCCCACTGCAGCCCTGGAGCTGGGGTTCCGCTGACTGCGCGCCCCCCTCGCTGCCTCCTGCTGCCCAGGGGCTAGGGCTCTAGGCCAGTGACGGCGAACCTTTTGAGCTCGGTGTGTCAGCATTTTGAAAAACCCTTACTTAACTCTGGTGCCGTGTCACATATAGAAACTTTTTGATATTTGCAACCTACTATAGATTTAACAAAGAAAAATCAACCAAAAAAAATGAGTTCGCCATCGCTGCCCTAGACGGAAGTTCCTGGGTGTGTGGGCTCGGAAGCTCGGACACAGGCCCCGTCAGACCTGGGTCCCTGGGCCCCGGTCCCTCGTTGACAGAAAGGGCCGCGTTGGGCGGCTGGTCCAGGGGGTTAAAGAGAAGATGCCGCTTGGCCCCTCCCAGCCCCGCACCTCCGGGTCCTGGGGGGAGGCCCGCGTGGGGGCAGGGCAGCCAGAGCGCCCCTCTTACCCGCCTCGCCCACCAGGGAAGACGTGCCAGCAGGCGGACCCGTGCGCCTCCAACCCCTGTGCCAACGGCGGCCAGTGCCTGCCCTTCGAGGCCTCCTACATCTGCCGCTGCCCGCCTGGCTTCCACGGCCCCACCTGCCGGCAGGACGTGAACGAGTGTGGCCTGAGCCCCCCGCCCTGCCGCCACGGGGGCACCTGCCTCAACGAGGTCGGCTCCTACCGCTGTGTCTGCCGCGCCACCCACACCGGCCAGCACTGCGAGCTGCCCTACGTGCCCTGCAGCCCCTCCCCCTGCCAGAACGGGGGCACCTGCCGGCCCACGGGCGACACCACGCACGAGTGCGCCTGCCTGCCAGGTACGCCGGCCGCCTCGGCCGGGGGGGGCGGGGGGGACGGGGTGACCAGGGGTTGCGCCCCAAGCGCACATCAGAAGGTGGCCCTGGGTGTGTCGTGCGCGTTGGTCTGGAGTAAGGAAGGGCGTGAGGAGCACGGCGTAGGGCCAGCCGCCACCCCAGGCCCCCACCTGCCCGTTTCTGACGGGTGGGCATTGCTGAGACTGGACAGCTGGGCCCACAACCCCCAGAGGGCCCAGGACCCCCGCAGCCCCTGGAGGAGCTCCTTGGGGAGGCCTGGCCCTGGCCGAGTCTGGCTGGGCCTCCTTGGCATTCCCTCCGAGCAGCAGGCACCGCCACTCTGGAGTCCCCTCATCTTGGGGTCCCTAGAGCCCCGTGCACGGTGCAGAACTCCCTGCTGTGGGAGCTCTCACCCGTGCAACCCGGGGCTCCCCCTGGTTCCCGGGGGTGGGGCTGGTCCTCCCTCCTGTCTCCTGGGCTCCCATGGGTGCAGTGGGGGCCCCGGCAGGCACCAGAACCCCTTCTGTCCCCCCCAGCAGGCCCGCAGCACCAGGTTATACTGGTCTTTCCATCATAGTTTATCTCGGTTGCTGGTGACATAAAAATAATAACAAAACCTTTGGTCTGTCAGCTGCAGACGGGGAGGTGGGACCCCAGCAGGGGAGTGGGTGGGGTGTGGTTCCTCGGGGCACAGCGCCCGGCTGACCCGGGGATGACCTGGGGGTGGCCCCAGCCCCCACGCCACCCGCCAGACTGGGCCCTGCAAAGAGGAAGTGTGTTCTCGGCCGTCACGCCCGGCCTCACCGCAGCGCTGCCTCTTCGTGCGGACGCCAGGCACAGGCTTCCTGCGCGCACAGGGCGCCCCGCTGCCCCCCAGCCTCCCTCCCGCCAGCCTCCCTCCCGCCAGCCTCCCTCCCGCCAGCCTCCCTCCCGCCAGCCTCGGCGGCTGCTCCTCGGTCTCTGGGGAGTGAGGGCCCAGCCCTCCGGCCAGGCCAACCCCAGGCTCTCAGTTCAGATACCTTCTTGGGGGCTGTGTGACTTCGAGCTGGGGCCTCCGTGCTGCTCCTGCCTGGGTGGGTGAGGGAGCCCTGGTCGGGGTGAGCCCAGCTCTCCAGCCCTCCAGCCCACCCACTTTAGAAGGAGATCCTTTGGGGTGTGGGGCCCTCCAACATAGCGGGAAGCAGAACATGGGCCCTGACTCTGATGTGGGGTGCTCCCCAAACCACTCTGACTTCCATTTGGCTTTTGCTCGGGGAGCTGGGGGGCGGAGGGCACTCGGTCTCTAAGGGCAGGGTGTTCAGAGGCTGGGGGGCGGGGGGGAGGCGGGGAGTTAATGGGTAACCGGCTGCAGTGTGGCTGTTGCCGGACACACCTCTCCAGGCTGGTCATTGACCGCGGGAGGTGTGTGCTTAACAGCTGACGGGCAGGGAGCCCCGCGGAGGTCGGCCCCGGGTTGGGAGGAGCTGGGCACAGCGGCTCTGGGCGCCCCTAGGACTGCCCACCTGGTCCTGCCCACACCGCTGCCCAGCTTGGAGGCCCCCATCCCCTGCGGCTCCTGTCCAGTGGGGTACCTGTGGCCCAGCGCCCCTGCACAGCGCCTGGCCTGCAGGCAGTGCCCGGCCACGGAGCCCTAGGCACTCCCGGCCACGGAAGGGTTTCTGTCGGGACCCTCAGAACGTGTGCCCATGAATCTGTCCATCCAACTGCCCTTTTTAAAATATATATATATATATGTATATATGTATATATGTATATATATATATACACACACACACCACATACATGTATGTTTTTATTGATTTCAGAGAGGAAGGGAGAGGGGGAGCGAGAGAGAGAGAAACATCAACGATGAGAGAGAATCGTGGATCGGCTGCCTCCTGCACGCCCCACACTGGGGATCAAGCCCGCAACCAGGCCTGTGCCCTGACCAGGAATTGAACTGTGACCTCCTGGTTCATAGGTGGACACTCAACCACTGAGCCACGCCAACCGGGCCCAACTGCCCTTTACAGACGGTTCCTTGGAGAGAAACGTGCTGCTTGGTCACAGGATTGGGGAGGGCAGGGATGGGGGACGGACCCCAAGGCAGCGGGTGCCGCAGGGCAAGGGCTGACCGGGCCCCGGGCGCTCTCGCCACAGGCTTCACCGGCCAGAACTGCGAGGAGAACGTCGATGACTGTCCGGGAAACAGCTGCCAGAACGGGGGCACCTGCGTGGATGGCGTGAACACCTACAACTGCCGCTGCCCGCCCGAGTGGACAGGCATGTGCCCGCGGGGCAGCGGGTGCCCCCCCCCCACCCCCCCGTCACACTGCTGCCCACGGGAGGCGGCGGTGAGGCCCGAGAGCCCGGGCCTGGCCAGGAGGACGGTGTGACCTGGGGCAGCCCCTCTGCCCATGACCAGGGTCTGAGCCGCCCCCCCCAGGGGTCAGCGTAGACGTGGGCATTGGCAGCCCGGGCCCAGGCAGCCCTGTACCAGAATCCAGTCCCCAGGTTTGAGCCCAGCTGGTTGGGTAGGACCTAGGGACACTGCCAGTTCGGAGGGCATGGCAGGCACGTGTGGGCCCCAGCGCACCTGTGTGCACAGTCAGAGCAGAGATAGAAGCCACCTGGTGCCCGTGGCAAAGGGGAAGACGTGACTCAGGCTGGCACGGAGTGGAGGAGCCCTGGAAGGCTTCCTGGTGGAGGCGGACCCTGCTGGGGCGCAGGGTCCCTGCTGGGGTGGAGGGTCTGGAAGCAGCCGCCCACCCGGCCCAACGGTCCCGGTGCCCCGCAGGTCAGTACTGCACCAAGGACATGGACGAGTGCCAGCTCATGCCCAACGCCTGCCAGAACGGCGGCACCTGCCACAACACCCAGGGCGGCTACAACTGCGTGTGCGTCAACGGCTGGACGGGCGAGGACTGCAGCGAGAACATCGACGACTGCGCCAGCGCGGCCTGCTTCCACGGCGCCACCTGCCACGACCGCGTGGCCTCCTTCTACTGCGAGTGTCCCCACGGCCGCACAGGTGAGGGCGGGTGCGGTGACACCTCCTCCGCGGGCCAGGCCTGGCGCCCACCACCTCACCCCGACGCACGGCTGGCTTTGCAGGGCCCCCAGGGAGGATGCGAAGGGGCCTTTCTGGAGTGAAGAGGGGCAGGGGGTGCCCGTGGTCAGGCCCGCTGGGGATTAACCCGCGTGCCCTGGGACACTCAGCAGGGTCACGCAGAAGCCCTGGCCAGTGTGTCCCAGTGGATAGAGCGTCGGCCTGTGGACTGAAAGGTCCCAGGTTTGATTCCGGTCAAGGGCACCTGCCCGGGTTGCAGGCTCGATCCCCAGTAGGGGGCGTGCAGGAGGCAGGCGGTCAATGGTCCTCTCGTCATGGATGTTTCTCTCTCTCCCCCTCTCCCTCTCCCTCTCCCTTCCTCTCTGAAATCAATAGAAAAATATTCTATTTACAAAAGCATTGCAGTGGGAGGCCCTTCCCCAGTGGGTCCGGGTGGGGTAGAGCGGGGGTGGGCAGTGCCCGCTGATGCCGACGCTCCGCCAGGTCTGCTGTGCCACCTCAACGACGCCTGCATCAGCAACCCCTGCAACGAGGGCTCCAACTGCGACACGAACCCCGTCAACGGCAAGGCCATCTGCACCTGCCCCTCGGGGTACATGGGGCCGGCCTGCAGCCAGGATGTGGACGAGTGCTCGCTGGGTACGTGCCGGGCAGGGCGGGGCGGGGCGGGGCGGGGCAGGCGGCGACAGGGCAGCGGGAGCTCTGCCCTCGGAGGGTCCCCGGTCTGAGGGGGGAGGCGGGCAGGTCCCTCCCAGACTGTTGGAGGCTGGGGTGCCGGGAGCAGCCCCTGACCGCGCTGCGCCCCCAGGTGCCAACCCCTGTGAGCACAAGGGCAAGTGCATCAACACGCTGGGCTCCTTCGAGTGCCGGTGCCTGCAGGGCTACACCGGCCCGCGCTGCGAGATCGACGTCAACGAGTGCGTCTCGAACCCGTGTCAGAATGACGCCACCTGCCTGGACCAGATCGGGGAGTTCCAGTGCATCTGCATGCCCGGTGCGTGGGCCGCTGGGGGAGCTGAGGGGTCCAGATGGCCCCCAGCCCCCTTGCCACCCGGGCGACAGACTAAGCCAGCATCCGGGGAGACCGAGGGAGGCCCAGCCTGCGGGGCAGAGCAGAGTGCGGGCACTGGGGGGTGGGCCCAGGCGCCCGGAGCTGCAGGTCGGGTGTGGGCGTCTCTTTCTGGGCCAGGACGTTCACGGCCCATGCTACCCCCTGCCCAGGCTACGAGGGTGTGCACTGCGAGGTGAACCGGGACGAGTGTGCCAGCAGCCCCTGCCTGCAGAACGGCCGCTGCCTGGACAAGATCAACGAGTTCCAGTGCGAGTGCCCCACAGGTGCGCCGCCCGCCCGCCCGCCCGCCTGCCGGCCGCAGGGCTGTCCCAGCCCGGCCCTCCGTGCCTCGGGGACAGGCCGAGCCCTGACGTCTCCCTGTGGTGGCCCCGCCCCAGCCCGGGCCTCATTCTGCAGGACCTGCCTGTCCTCCCCTCAGCAATGGACGGGGGCGTCCCGGCCGGGGCGCATTACCCCTTACCGTGCTGGGGGTGCTTGCAGGGGTCGCGGAGCTGGGCGGCCAGAAATGCACCTTCTTGCTGCTGGGGTTCCCTGGAGGGGAGGGCACCCGGGGACCCTGGAGGGGTTGGGTAGGAGGAGGCACCAGCCCAGCTCTGGGGGCCCCTGGCTGGCGGGGAGGGCACCATGGACACGGGGGCTCCTGGAGCCCCAGGAGGCTGAGTCTGTCCCATGGAAGCAGGTCAGAGCCTTGAGCTCCTGAGGTGCAAATCGGCCTCCCCAGACACCATGGGGAACCCCAGTCTCCCACCTGCCTGGGCTGTAGCCATGGCAACCACAGTTGCTCTGGGGAAAGCCCTTCTTTGGGGCCCCGAGAGGTGGGCCTGGGGCTGAGAGCTGCCGTGGGGAGGAGAGCGCTCTGGGTGGGGGTGCCGCGTCCCTGCGGAGCACGCGCAGGGGGCCCCTCGCGGGAACCTCCGTGTGGTCCGGGGCTCGGCCACGGGCTGTGGTGCCCGGCCATCTGCCAGCCGCCGCTGTGCCGCCGCAGGCTTCACCGGGAACCTGTGCCAGTACGACGTGGACGAGTGCGCCAGCACGCCCTGCAAGAACGGCGCCAAGTGCCTGGACGGGCCCAACACCTACAGCTGCGTGTGCACAGAAGGTGGGGCCGCTGCGGGCGCAGGGAGGGGAGGAGCGCGGCTCCAGCGGAGGGACCGTCGGAGCCGAGAGGGCAGGGGACGGGCCCTCAGCCTGGCAGCCCTCGTCCCGGGGCCGAGGGCGCAGCTCAGCGCTGACCCTGCACTGGAGGCGTCTGTCTTTTTCACGTTTTTTAAAGTATTTTTTTATTGACTTCAGAGAGGGAGCGGGAGAGAGAAACATCAATGATGAGAGAGAATCACGGATCGGCTGCCTCCTGCACGCCCCCCACTGGGGATCAAGCCTATAACCCGGGCCTGTGCCCTGACTGGGAATCGAACCGTGACCTCCTGGTTCCTAGCTCGATGCTCAACCCCTGAGCCACGCCGGCCGGGCAAGGCGTCTCTCCATAAAGGACACCTCCCCGGTCCTCCCTGCCAGGGCACCAGTGACCTGGGGTCTGGTGGCAGAGCTCGGGGCAGGGGATGGCCTGGCGCCCAGGGAGCAGCCGCCCTGAGCTCGGCCCCCGTCCTGCAGGCTACACGGGGCCCCACTGCGAGGTGGACATCGACGAGTGTGACCCCGACCCCTGCCACTACGGGTCCTGCAAGGATGGCGTGGCCGCCTTCACCTGCCTGTGCCGGCCCGGCTACACGGGCCACCACTGTGAGACCAACATCAACGAGTGCCACAGCCAGCCCTGCCGCCACGGGGGCACCTGCCAGGACCGCGACAACGCCTACCTCTGCCTCTGCCTCAAGGGGACCACAGGTGCCGGCCGGGGCTCCGTATCGGGGGGCAGGGAGGCACGGCTGTGGGGTTCAGGAGCTGACCACCACGTGCCCCTCGCCCCTCAGGACCCAACTGTGAGATCAACCTGGACGACTGTGCCAGCAACCCCTGCGACTCGGGCACGTGCCTGGACAAGATCGACGGCTATGAGTGCGCCTGCGAGCCGGGCTACACGGGTGAGCGGTCCTGGGGGTCAGGGACCCCACCTGGCTCCATCCCACAGAGCCCTGCTCATGGCCTGGCCTTGGGCTGAGGCTGTGCTCAGAGGTCAAGGTCAGCGATGGCCCTGGGCCCTCACCCAGGGCAGGACGGTGCAGGGAGCCGCCCAGGGCCCACTGTTGGGCTCCAGCGGCAACGGGGAGCCGCGGGCACCTCAGCCGGCCCAGCGGGCTGAGAACACAGCCAGGGTCCGGGGCACCGTCTGCCTCTGCCTCCACCATCTGCCCCAAGCAAGTCCTGGCTCTCGGGGCCTCAGGTGCCCCCTTAGTCAGAGGGCACAGTGCAGGCTCTGCCCCTGGGTCACTGGGAGGGGGACTTGCTCTAGTGCCGGTGAGCGCCCGGCACAGAACGTGGGCCAGGCTGGCTGGTGCCACAGGTGACACTCGTGTAAAATGCCAGCTCGGCCCAGCCACGTGGCTCAGTGGTTGAGCATCGACCTATGAACCAGGATGTCCAGTTTGATAAATACATATTAAAAAATAATAAAAATGCCGGCTCGGCCGGTGTCCCCGCGAAAAACAGGTGAGGGGTCGGTTATCATCCCCGGTTTAACGGGAGGAAACAGGCTCGGGCCAGCACCTGCTCACCAGGCCCCCTCCGCCCCCAGGGAGCATGTGCAACATCAACATCGACGAGTGCGCCGGCGGCCCCTGCCACAACGGCGGCACCTGCGAGGACGGCACCAACGCCTTCACCTGCCGCTGCCCCGAGGGCTACCACGGCCCCTCCTGCCTGTCCGAGGTCAACGAGTGCAGCAGCGACCCCTGCGCCCACGGGGCCTGCCGGGACGGCCTCAACGGGTGCGGGCACGGGCGGGGCGGGGGGCGGGGCGCGGGCGCACGTCCACGCCTCCAGTCCACGGCCGTGAGCTGTGCCCCCAGGAGGGCGGCTGTGTGGGGTCGGCAGGGGGCAGGCTGACGGCTGTGTGGGGTCGGCAGGGGGCAGGCTGAGGAGCTCCAGACGGGCCAGATGGTGGCCCCGGGCCGGGCGGGTGGGTGCTGTGACCCCGAGGACAGGTAGCTGTCTGTGCCCAGTACAGACACCTGCTCGGCCCTGGTCTGTGCGCGGCGCGTCCCCGGGCCACGTGCCGCCCTGAGCCACCTGGCCTTGCGGGCACCGTGCGGGCTCCGGGCGGGTCCTCGGGGTCCCTGAGCCTCGGTGCCCTGTGGTTCGTGAGATGTCAGAAGCGGCTGTTGTGGGTTTCCTCGGGCTCCTCGGGTCTACGAACGCCGAAGGGGCATTTTTTTTAAGTATTTTTCATTGATTTTTAGAGAAAGAGGGAGGGAGAGGGAGAGAGAGAACCAGGGATTGGCCGCCTCCTGCACGCCCCACACTGGGAATCGAGCCCGCAACCCGGGCCTGTGCGCTGACCGGGAATCGAACCCGGAACCTCTTGGTTCCTGCTCAACCACTGAGCCCCGCCGCCAGCGGGGCAGGAGCACCTTTTACTCCTCACAAGCCCCTTCGGCCACCCCTGCGCTTACGTTGAGGAGGTGCCTGAGGAACCTGAGGGCGGGGTGGGTGCCAGGAGCCACGCCTGTTAGAGGCGCAGGTGCGGTGCGGACGGTGGCCGGGGACGGGGCTGCCCGCCTGTGCAGCGCGGGGCCGCTGGCTGCTCCCTGCTGCTCACGGGGACCAGAGGGCTCCGGGCGGGGAACCGTCACGGCAAGGAGGGTGGTCGCCCGCAGGGGGGGTGCAGCTGCTCGCCCTGGCCCGGCCCTCGCCCGCGCGTCTCCCGTGTGGCTGTGCCGGGTCTCCCCTCTTACGATAAACCCCAAGTCTAGTAAGTGAGCGCTTTCCTGAGTTCTGGGAGCTGGTCTAGCCGATGACCCAGCTGCGGGGGTGTGGAGCCCCTGTGAGCGGGTGGTCGGTCAGGGACACAGGTGGCCCTAGGGCTGGTGATTGGCGTTTGACGTGGGGCGGGCTGGTGGGCCCGGGCCCTTCACCCTCGTTTGGTGTCGGAAGTCTTAGGGTGCAGAGGGGGAAGCGGAGCGTCTTCTGACACCCGTTACGTGCCCGCATCGCTCTGTCTGCACGGGGCCATTGAGGCGGGCAGGGGCCCTGCGCCCCATTTGGCACAGAGGGTACGCACTGGGTTCAGGCCACACAGCCAGGGCTGGTGGGTGCTGGTGCCCCACCTCAAAGGACAGAGGGTCAGAGGGGACGGCCGCCTCCATGCCATGCGACCAGGAGCGTGTGGGGGCAGGGAACGCCCACCTCGGCCGCCCCTGAGCCGCCATGGTCCCTCTGCAGGTACAGATGTGACTGCGACCCCGGCTGGAGCGGGGCCAACTGTGACGTCAACAACAACGAGTGCGAGTCGAATCCCTGTGTCAACGGCGGGACCTGCAGGGACATGACCAGCGGCTACGTGTGCACCTGCCGCGAAGGCTTTAGTGGTGTGTGTGTGGGGGGGGGGGGGTCTGGTGCAGAGCGGGGCTCCGGGACAGTGGCAGGCCCATGGCCCAGCGCAGGGCACAGCACGCGCTGACGGGCACACTGACCGCTGTCCCCTCCCCAGGCCCCAACTGCCAGACCAACATCAACGAGTGTGCGTCCAACCCGTGTCTGAACCAGGGCACCTGCATCGATGACGTGGCAGGGTACAAGTGCAACTGCCTGCTGCCCTACACAGGTGAGGGCAGGGGCGGGGCCTGCAGGGGGGGCAGGGGGCGGGGGGGCCGCAGGGGAGGGCGGGGTCTGGGTCGCCCACTGGGTGAAGGCGCAGTGGTGGCCGTGGGGTGTGTAGGGGCTTTCACGAGGCTGCCTTGTCTGCGTGCTCGACAGCCCCTCCCAGAGGTTCTGCTCTGCATGCGGGGCCTTAGGCCGGCTGCTTTCAGGCCTCGTTGCCAGATGAGCATAAACAGATAGAGGATGGCCTGGCCGTGTGGCTCAGTGGTGGAGCGTCACGGTTCAATTCCCCGTCAGGGCAAATCTGGTTTCGGGCTTGACCCCCAGCAGGGAGTGTGCAGGAGGCAGCCGATCAATGGTTTTTCTCTCGTCATTGATTTTTCTGACTCTCCTCCGTTTCTTCCTGAAGTCAATTAAAAATAAAAAAGTGCGGGATGCCCGGGAGAGGACTGCAGTATAAGTAGGCCCCAAATAATTCACCTGACGGCCTGCTCAGGGGTGAGGAGGTGGAGTCCTCGGCACAGGCAGGGGCCGTGCCTGGCTGGCGGCCTCCAGGGCTGGGGGCCCGGGGCCAGGGGCCGGGTGTGGGTCCCTGGCCGGCAGGCAGGCCCTCTGTGTGGGAACAAGGGGCCCCCTTCCCGCTGACAGAGGCGCTTCCCTGAGAGCCCCAGCCTCCGTTCTCGTCCCGGCTGAGGGGTCACAGGAACCGTCGTCCCTCTAGGAGAGCTATGCAAAGAGTTAAAAACCAAAAGGCCACACCGTGGACCCTGGGGGTGGGCCAGGGTGCTGCTCCCCACGGTGGGGGCCTGGGAGTCCTGAGACGGCCCTGCCCGGAGGGCCGGGGGGGAGAGGCTGTGGTTCCCATGACATCGGTGGCCGGAGGCCAGAGCCGTGTTTTCTTTGACCAACGCGAGGGGCCTGGGTTTTCTCTCCTGAATCGGTGAGGAAGCCCCGTGGGCCGCCCAGGCCGCCACCCGGTGCCCCGAGCCCCTGCGGCAGGCAGGCTGCTGGAGGCGGGAGGCCGGCGGGAGGAGCCGCCGGTGCTGACCTGCTTCCCGTCCGCCCGCTTCCTGTTTCCCTTCGCACAATTGTCGGAAACTCTGGCCAGTTTCCTGCCTGCCCGGGTCACCGTGGAAACCGAAAGAAAGAAGGGCCTGGAAAATCGCAGCGGCCGGCCAGCGAGATAACGGCCGCGAGGAAGATAACGCTTCCTCGGACCGGCCCTGCGGCCGTAAACAGGAAGACCGCTCGGGCTTTCGGGGAGAGATTGTGCAGGGACACTCGCCAGGCCCCCGCTCTGTCCCCGGGTCCTGCCGCAGCCCCGGGCTCCCCGATAACTAGGATGTGCCCCGGCTGGAGCTGGCACGGCCCCCGCAGCGGCTGGCCTGTGCCCTGCGGTCACTGCCTTGTTCCCTGGCCTCGCTTGATGGGCGCCTCCTGCCTGGGACACGAGAGGCTGGGAGGCCCCCGCGTGCGTGGGGGGCGCCAGCCCTGACTGCCAGGTGCTCCTCGGGGGCGAGGCCCAGGCTGTGCCCTGCAGCCCCTGGGAGCCAGGTGTCCATCTGGTTTGCCTCGAGCCCGAGTTCTGGGCCCCAACTCAGCCAGGAGCTCACCCGGGGCCTGACGTGCAGCCCCGCTGGTCTCCGACGGTGGGCGGACCAGCACAGGCGGCCGTGGCTGCCGCGGGGTTGTCCCTCTGGCCGGGCTCCCCGGGCCTCACCATCTACCCTCTCCCGCAGGAGCCACGTGTGAGGTGGTGCTGGCCCCTTGTGCCTCCAGCCCCTGCAGGAACGGCGGCGAGTGCAGGGCGTCCGAGGACTACGAGAGCTTCTCCTGCGTGTGCCCGGCCGGCTGGCAGGGTGAGGCCGCTGCTCCCCCAGCCCCGGCCCATTTCCATGGAACCCAGAAGGGCAGCCCCAGGGTTTGGGTGGATCCCAGAGGGAGGGAGGGAGCTCTCCTCTCTGGAGATGAGTCGGGGTTCTGAGCCACCTGCAGGGGGCTCTATTAGCAAGAACCCACCTCGCCCTTCCTTTCCTCCTGGGCGTCCCCAAGGCCCACCTGGGCTTGAGCCCCTGGACGTGGGTGGACAGGAGGGGCCAGGAAGGGGCTGAGGTGACGCTCCCTCCCCCCAGGGCAGACCTGCGAGGTGGACATCAACGAGTGCGTGAAGAGCCCGTGCCGCCACGGCGCCTCCTGCCAGAACACCAACGGCGGCTACCGCTGCCACTGCCAGGCGGGCTACACGGGGCGCAACTGCGAGGCGGACATCGACGACTGCCGGCCGAGTGAGTGGCCGGCCCGCCTGCCCACCCCGGAGACGGGCAGGACCGGGGGAACGGAGGTGGTGCTGGCTGGGGGCCGGGGGGCCTGGTCATACCAGCTGTCACTCCCAGAGAGGCCACCTGCCCAGTCCAGGTGGGCGTGGCCGGGAGGGCACCGGTTGGTGCTGGAAGGTGGCAGCTGGCGTGGACCGAGTGGCGTGCTTCCGGGCGGTTCTAGGAGGCTCCGGGGCAGGACTGCCCGGCGTCAAGCCCGCCCGACACCTCCCGGTCGGTTCCCAAGAGCTCCTCCCCCAGCGAGGAGTGACCTTAGGCCCCGGCCGCCCCTCAGCCTGCGCCCCTGTCCCTCCCCAGACCCGTGCCACAACGGTGGCTCCTGCACGGATGGCGTCAACGCGGCCTTCTGCGACTGCCTGCCCGGCTTCCAGGGCGCCTTCTGCGAGGAGGACATCAACGAGTGCGCCAGCAACCCCTGCCGCCACGGCGCCAACTGCACGGACTGCGTGGCCAGCTACACCTGCACCTGCCCCCCGGGCTTCAGCGGGATCCACTGCGAGAACAACACGCCCGACTGCACCGAGAGGTGGGTGGCCCGGCAGGTCCGCTGCGCCGTGTGGGCCACGCACGGGGCCTGGCAGCCTGGCCCCCGGGCAGGCGTCCACCCGTCACGCAGAGCTGGCCGAGCCGAGCCGGACCCTGCTCCTGTCCTGCAGGGCTCCTCCTAGGGGGCCATGGTCAGGTGGCGAGGCAGGAGCCAGGGACCCTGGTGGTTTAAGAGCTGGTGAGCCTCCTTCCAGACAAGGAGAACGTGCAACTTGTTTCCTTTTTCACCTTGGCTGTCGGGAAGCTCGCACTAAATGTCTTCGTTCCCATTTCCTGATATGATTCCCTTCTGTGTTGTCTATATGAGCTCTGATGTTCCTCTTGTTTTTCCCTTAACCCCGAAGTGTTAGAAAGCTCCCCTCAGGATGAGCTGTAAGGAAGGCAGAGGAAAGGGAGGGGGTGCGATGGGGTTTGCGAGTCTGAGGCCCCCAGGTGTCAGGGGCCCCCTGAGGCTGCCGTGGGCCTCCGTGAGGTTCGTGAGGCTGCTGCTGGCCCGGCGTGGCCGTCAGGCCCCCCGTGGCCACGGTCTAAGCCAGCGTGGCAGGTCCTACGCCCCAGTCACCCTCCCTCCGGCGCCTGCCCCCCTGCAGCTCCTGCTTCAATGGCGGCACCTGTGTGGACGGCATCGACTCCTTCACCTGCCTGTGCCCGCCTGGCTTCACGGGCAGCTACTGTGAGCACGACATCAACGAGTGCGACTCGCGGCCCTGCCTGCACGGCGGCACCTGCCAGGACAGCTACGGCACCTACAAGTGCACCTGCCCGCTGGGTTACACCGGCCTCAACTGCCAGGTGAGCGAGGAGGAGGGAGCCGCTGGGCCCGCTCCCGGCGGCCCAAGGAGAGAAGGGCCTGGCTGCGGGGCGGGGTGCCCGCGGGCACATGCTCCTGGGGGTCTGGCTGGCCAGCCTGGCCCTGGCCTGGCCTGTGCTGCCCCCGGAGGAAGCAGAGGTGCTGGACGGGCGGTCATCCCGGTCAGGGAGCAGAGGTTTGTGGAGAGCGCAGAGACCAGGTGATGCAGGGGAAGGCTGGTTGTACAGGGGGTTTTTTTGTTTTGCTCTAATATATCCTTATTCCAGAGAGGAAGGGAGAGGGAGAGAGAGAGAGAAACATCAATGAGGAGAGAGAATCACTGATCGGCTGCCTCCTGCACACCCCCTACTGGGGATCAAGCCTGCAACCTGGGCATGTGCCCTGACCCAGAATCAGACCCGGGACCCTTCAGTCCACAGGCCAGCGCTCTATCCACTGAGCCAAACCGGCTAGGGTGGCTGAGGAAGGATTATTAAAAGTTCATGTTTCTGTAGGAAACATACAAAAGTATTAATGGTTGACCTTCCCGAGGAGATTTTCACATGAAATATCAATGACAAAAACTCCCAGCAAAAGCGTCTACTGATATAAGATCTTCCTTGGAGGAAAGGGGTCTGGATTTACTGGGGGGGGTGGGAGGGAGAGAGAGCGGGGGGGGAGGGGGCACCCAGTCCCAGGCTGCCCCTGAGCAGTGGGAGCCCGCGGCCCTCAGTCTCCACCCCTGTGGGATGGGCATGAGGCTTCCTGGTGCGTGTGGGCTGTGCGGCCGGAAGGCGGGTATGAACGCTGCCCTGCGCCCCCAGAACCTGGTGCGCTGGTGTGACTCCTCGCCCTGCAAGAACGGCGGCAAGTGCTGGCAGACCAACGTCCTGTACCGCTGCGAGTGCCACAGCGGCTGGACCGGCCTCTACTGCGACGTGCCCAGCGTGTCCTGCGAGGCAGCCGCCCGAGAGCGAGGTAACCGCGTGTCCCCTCCCAGCCCAGGCTCCCCCGGCGGCCAGCCCCCAGGAGGGAAGCCCCGGCCTCACGCTCCCGCCACCGCGCCCCTCGCAGGCATCGACGTGACCCACCTGTGCCGGAACGGCGGGCTCTGCATGGACGCGGACAACACGCACCATTGCCGCTGCCAGCCGGGCTACACGGGCAGCTACTGCGAGGACCAGGTGGACGAGTGCTCGCCCAGCCCCTGCCAGAACGGGGCCACCTGCACCGACTACCCCGGCGGCTACTCCTGCGAGGTGGGGACCCATCCCGGGGGAGGGAGGGGTGTGTCGGGTGTGGCACTGAGTGCTGGGCCCTGGGTTAGGAGCCAGCTCAGTAGGGAAGACTCAGCCCAGCAGATGCAGACGCCTTTTAGTCCCATGAAGGTAGAGCCAGGGTAATCAGGGAAGACTGCCTGGAGGAGGTGTCCCAAGGGAGGGGGGAGGGAGTGGCTGGAAGAAGAAGATGCACTGAGAAGTTGGACAGGGTTTCCCTCCTGTAGGATTTTTTTCCCCCTTGTTCACCTGACACCCCTCCTGAGACCCCCACATCTCTCTCAGGAGATGGGGCCTGGCCTCTGCTCTGGGCCATGACTTAGTTTATGGGAGCCCTTCTCAGGGTCAGCTGGACAAGAGTCTGCCTCCAGGTCAGCCCGATGTGAGGAGCCCAAGACTTCACCAGGCAGGGGGGCAGCTTGTGTGGCTCTGTCAGCATGGGGGGCGGGGGGGCAGCTCACACCCCGGCTACCCACAGAGCCACAGCCCCACCCCTTGTCGTCTCCCTGACAGTGTGTGGCCGGCTACCACGGGGTGAACTGCTCCGAGGAGATCAACGAGTGCCTGTCCCACCCGTGCCAGAACGGCGGCACCTGCATCGACCTCACCAACACCTACAAGTGCTCCTGTCCCCGGGGCACACAGGGTAAGGGTCGCCACACCGGGGCTGAGGTCCAGGGGAAGTGGGCCGTCGGGCCCCCTGTGCCCAGCTAGAGGCATCCCGGACCTGGCCAGAACCTCCTGAGGGCGGAAGGCAGGGGCGGGGCCAACAGGGAGCCAGGCCAGGCCTCCGGCACCTGGCAGCCCGCTGTGCCAGCCTCCTGTCGCGCCCGGGCACCTGTGGGTCCCTGTCCTCGCCTCGCCGCTCGTCCAGGGAGGGAGCGGGCAGCGCGTGCCGTGCGGGTCCCTGACGCCCGCGCCCCTGCAGGCGTGCACTGCGAGATCAACGTGGACGACTGCAACCCCCCTATCGACCCCGTGTCCCGCGGCCCCAAGTGCTTCAACAACGGCACCTGCGTGGACCAGGTGGGCGGCTACTCCTGCACCTGCCTGCCCGGCTTCGTGGGCGAGCGCTGCGAGGGCGACGTCAACGAGTGTCTCTCCAACCCCTGTGACGCCCGCGGCACCCAGAACTGCGTGCAGCGCGTCAACGACTTCCACTGCGAGTGCCGCCCCGGCCACACCGGTGGGTGCCCGGCCGGGCGGGGGGCGGGGGGCGGGGGGTGGGCCGAGGCTGCGGGGGGCGCGCCTCACCCCCGTGCTCGTCCCCAGGGCGCCGCTGCGAGTCCGTCATCAACGGCTGCAAGGGGAAGCCCTGCAAGAACGGTGGCACCTGCGCCGTGGCCTCCAACACCGCCCGCGGCTTCATCTGCAAGTGCCCGGCGGTAGGTGCCGCGCCCGGGGCGGGCGGGGAGGGCCCTGGCCTCGGGTGGCCGCTGACACCCCCTGCACCGAGGGCCTGGCCCTGCACACGTGTCTGCTGAGGCCTCCCCCGTCCTCATGCCCCTCAAGGTCATCTCTCGTGTCCGTGAACTTGACTTGCAGAGCAGTTTTATTTATTTACTTAATATCTTCTTATTGATTTCAGAGAGGAAGGGAGAGGAGGAGAGAGAAACATCAATGACGAGAGAGAATCATTGATCGGCTGCCTCCTGCATGCCCTCCACTGGCTGGGATTGAGCCCGCAACCCGGGTACGTGCCCTTGTCCAGGCTAGAACCTGGGACCCTTCAGTCCACGGGCCGACGTGCTATCCACTGAGCCACACCAGCCAGGGCCAGAGCAGTTTCAGATTCTCAGAACAATCCTGTGGAAAATAGGGTTCCCAGTTCTGCTATTAGCTTCTTGGTTCGGGGGTCCACTGTTACTGTGGACACTGTTACTATCGACGAGCTGACATCGATGCCTTGTTACTAAGTCAAGGCCGCAGCGCTCCCCCGGGCGCAGGCTGGCTCCTGTGTCGCGCTGCGGGCTCTGGATTCCGACATGCAGAGTGAGGCGTCCGCCATGGGACGCACGGCTTTGGTGTTGTTTCTCGGGGCCCTGGGAACCCTGTGTGTTCACCTGTGCGTCCCATTGCCCTTTCCGCTAACCTGAGCTTTTTATGTTCACAAAAGAGCTCTTTACTTCTTTATTTTTTTAACATATATTTTTATTGATTTCAGAGAGGGCGGGAGAGGGAGAGAGAGGAACATCAATGATGGGAGAGACTCATTGGCCGGCTGCCTCCTGCACGCCCCCCACTGGGGATCCAGCCTGCAACCCGGGCATGTGCCCTGACCGGGAATCCAACCATGACCTCCTGGTTCCTAAATCAGTCCTCAACCCCTGGGCCACCCGGTCGGGCCACAGAATATCTCTTTAAGGGGTTCTGCTGCCCAGGGAAAGGCGGCCGGCCCATCTCCCGGTGGGGACCTGGCGAGCCAGCGCCGTCTGACCCCCGCGCCACCCTCTCCCCGCAGGGCTTCGAGGGCGCCACGTGCGAGAACGACGCACGCACCTGCGGCAGCCTGCGCTGCCTGAACGGCGGCACCTGCATCTCGGGCCCGCGCAGCCCCACCTGCCTGTGCCTGGGCCCCTTCACGGGCCCCGAGTGCCAGTTCCCGGCCAGCAGCCCCTGTGTGGGCGGCAACCCCTGCTACAACCAGGGCACCTGCGAGCCCACCTCCGAGAGCCCCTACTACCGCTGCCTGTGCCCCGCCAAGTTCAACGGGCTCCTGTGCCACATCCTGGACTACAGCTTCCGGGGCGGCGCCGGCCTGGACATCGCCCCGCCGCAGATCGAGGAGGCCTGCGAGCTGCCCGAGTGCCGCGAGGAGGCGGGCAACAAGGCGTGCAGCGTGCGCTGCAACAACCACGCGTGCGGCTGGGACGGCGGCGACTGCTCCCTCAACTTCAACGACCCCTGGCAGAACTGCACGCAGGCGCTGGAGTGCTGGAAGTACTTCAGCAACGGCCACTGCGACAGCCAGTGCAACTCGGCCGGCTGCCTCTTCGACGGCTTTGACTGCCAGCATGCCGAGGGCCAGTGCAAGTGAGCCAGCGGGCGGGCAGAGCGGGCAGGCGGAGGAGGGGCTCGAGCTCCAATGCCAGATGCCAGCTGGGGGTCCCCTGGGGGCGGGGCGGGTGGCGGGAGGCTGAGCACGCCCTCCCCGTGCCCACAGCCCCCTGTACGACCAGTACTGCAAGGACCACTTCAGCGACGGCCACTGCGACCAGGGCTGCAACAGGGCCGAGTGCGAGTGGGACGGGCTGGACTGCGCGGAGCACGTGCCCGAGCGCCTGGCGGCCGGCACGCTGGTGGTGGTGGTGCTCATGCCGCCCGCGCAGCTGCGCAACGACTCGCTCCGCTTCCTGCGGGAGCTCAGCCGCCTGCTGCACACCAACGTGGTCTTCAAGCGCGACGCCAGCGGCCAGCAGATGATCTTCCCCTACTACGGCCACGAGGAGGAGCTGCGCAAGCACCCCATCAGGCGCTCCGTGGACACGGACGGCTGGGCCGCGCCCGGTGCCCTGCTCGGGCAGGTCAAGGCCGCGCTGCTCCCGGGCGGCGGGGGCGGGCGCTGGCGCCGGGAGCTGGACCCAATGGACATCCGAGGGTGAGTGAGCCGCGACCCCGGCCGAGCCCCACGTGGCTCTCGGGGCTGCCCCTGGAGCAGCGTTCCCTCCCCTCGACGGTGAAAGAGCCTGAGGCTCCGACAGGCCCCGGCAGAGGCAGCATCCCCACCCAGGGCCCTGGAGCCCGAGGCCCGCGCCCTGGGGCTCAGCTCCCAGGAGAGGACCGGCCTGAGGTCTCTGTCCTGCTGAGATGGGGAGGAGGGGGGTTGGCACCCAAGGGAACCACAGCGAGTGGCAGGCCTGGGTGGGTGGGCGGGCGTTTGCGGGCGTCTCCTCCGGGCCCTTCCTGCCCAGACCTGGCTCCCTGCCGCCCCTCCTCGCACTCTGGGGCCCTGTCTCCCCGGGGCCCCTCGGGATGCTACCACCAGGGCCCCATCTAGTCCCCAGGGCGGCTGGTGGGCAGCCGGGGAGCCTGCCCTGAGCCCCGGCCGCGACCCACAGGTCCATCGTCTACCTGGAGATTGACAACCGGCAGTGCGTGCAGGCCTCCGCCCAGTGCTTCCAGAGCACCACCGACGTGGCCGCCTTCCTGGGCGCGCTCGCCTCGCTGGGCAGCCTCAACATCCCCTACAAGATCGAGGCTGTGCAGAGTGAGTGCCACCCGCGCCCGCCATCGCCCCCGAGGCCCCGGGAGGGGTCGGGGCCCAGCTCCCCCCACGGCGCGCTTGCTGCCCGTGTCGCTTGCCGTCCACGGGCGGGTTCCGTGCCCTCCAGAGTGTGGGGAGCCCTTTTCTGGAAATTTCTGCCTGGCACATCCTCCCTCCCGGAGTGACGGCTGCCGGTGGGGCCGGCCGGGGGGACAAGCGCATCCGCCAGAAAGGGGCGCTTCGTCCTCTCCCCACCCTCCCCCCGGTTTTCTTTGTTGGGTATTATTTCAAAATCATTACAGCTTTTTAAAAAGGGGAGCGAGGGGGGGAGGCATTGATCGATGTCATGTGAAGAGTTGAAGTTTGTATCTCGGAAATCCCCGTAAATCCTTTGTCTTAACAGCTCAGCGCGAGCGCGGCCATTCCGAGCGGGCTAATCCCTCCTTGAGGAGCGGAAAGTGAGGCCGCCCGACGCGGGGCTGGTGCAGGAGAGAGTTTAGCGAGAGTTTGCAATTCTGATTAATCGCGTGGAAATGACCTTATTTCGGGGGGCGGGATGGAGGAGAGCGGGGGAGGAGGCGCCCGGCCGGCCACGGAGCCAGTCCGCTGCCCCCGGCCGCCGGCCTGCCGCGGAGCCGCAGCCTGATGCCCGGGCGCCCGCCGGCCGCTCTGCCCGCAGGTGAGACGGTGGAGCCGCCCCCGCCCCCGCCGCTGCACTTCATGTACGTGGCCGTGGCCGCCTTCGTGCTGCTCTGCTTCGGGGGCTGCGGCGTGCTCCTGTCGCGCCAGCGCCGGCGGCAGCATGGCCAGCTCTGGTTCCCCGAGGGCTTCAAGGTGTCGGAGGCCAGCAAGAAGAAGCGGCGTGAGCCCCTGGGCGAGGACTCCGTGGGCCTCAAGTGAGTGGACGCGGCCCTGGCTCCCGGGGGCGGGAGGGAGGCGGACGCCTGCAGACTGGCATCGCCAGCGCCTCGGGGTTCCCCGGGGAGCCCCGCTCAGCCCCGCTCCCCCCTCCCGCCCCCGCAGGCCCCTGAAGAACTCCTCGGACGGCGCCCTCATAGATGACAATCAGAACGAGTGGGGCGACGAGGACCTGGAGACCAAGAAGTTCCGGGTGAGTCGGGGCTCGGGGCCCCCCTGGGCGTGTGCCCCCCGCCGCCCGCCGGCCTGGTGTGACCTGGCCTGGCTCTCTGCTCGGCCCCGCCTGCAGTTCGAGGAGCCGGTGGTGCATCCCGAGCTGGATGACCAGACGGACCACCGGCAGTGGACGCAGCAGCACCTGGACGCCGCCGACCTGCGGGTGTCCGCCATGGCGCCCACGCCGCCCCAGGGCGAGGCCGACGCCGACTGCATGGACGTCAACGTCCGCGGGCCCGGTGAGTGCGGAGCCTGCGCTTCCCTGGCCGGAGCCCACCTGCCTCCTCCCCTGAGCCCTGGGGTCAATATTCTGAAGGTCGAGGAGGCGGGGCGCTCAGTCCGCCCGGCCGCCTCCTGGCTGACCCCCAGCCCGCTCTGCCCGGGAAATAGGTTTCTTCTCCCGCAGTGCTTCCTCTGAGGCACCTGGTGGTGGTTTCCTGGCTGCGTTTTGATTTTTACATTTTTTATATGTTTTGCCCGGCCGGTGTGGCTCGGTGCTTGACCTATGGACCAGGAGGTCAGGGTTCGATTCCTGGTCACGGCAAAGGCCCAGGTTGTGGGCTCGATCCCCAGTGTGGGACATGCAGGAGGCAATCGATCCACGATTCTCTGTCATCATTGACGTTTCTATCTTTTCCTTTCCCTTCCTCTCTGAAATCAGTAAAAATATTTTTTTAAATGACATATGTCATTGAACTTAAAAAACAATTTATATGTTTTTATTCATTTTAGAGAGAGGACAGGAGAGAGAAATATCACTGATGAGAGAGAGTCATGGATCGGCTGCCTCCTGCACGCCTCACACTGGGGATGGAGCCCCAACACGGGCCTGTGTTCTGACCGGGAATCGAACCGTGACCTCCTGGTTCATAGGTTGATGCTCAACCCTGAGCCCCGCCGGCCGGGCCCTGACTGCATTTTCACGTCTTTCTCTGGGCGGTTTTGGGTGAAGACCTCGCAGGCCGTAAGCAGAGCCGCAGGTCTGTTGCCCACAGGTCGCTTGGCCCTGGGACTTGGCTCTGTCCCTAGGAAGCTCGGGTTGATTTTGGTGGCACCCGGGCCCCGGGTGCAGGGCCACATGTCCTCACCGGCTGTCCACCAGCCAGGAGCTGTCACGCTGCCCAGGGCCGCTGCGGGGCCAGCCTTCCTGACCACCCACCCCTGTCCCCCCCGCAGACGGCTTCACACCCCTCATGATCGCCTCCTGCAGCGGAGGGGGCCTGGAGACGGGCAACAGCGAGGAGGAGGAGGACGCCCCGGCCGTCATCTCGGACTTCATCTACCAGGGCGCCAGCCTGCACAACCAGACCGACCGCACCGGAGAGACGGCCCTGCACCTGGCCGCCCGCTACTCGCGCTCCGACGCGGCCAAGCGCCTGCTGGAGGCCAGCGCTGACGCCAACATCCAGGACAACATGGGCCGCACCCCCCTGCACGCGGCCGTGTCCGCCGATGCCCAGGGCGTCTTCCAGGTGGGCAGCTGCTCCGCCCCCCTCGCCCAGCGTTCTGGGCCGGGCCGGCACCTCCGGTCACGACCCTGCAGCCCTGGCCCCAAGCGTGGCCTGAGCAGGAATAGCTGGTGTCTTAGCCTGAGCCAGGCACAAGGCCAGGGAGGGCCCCGAACCCCATGCGTCATCCTCGCAGGGAAACCGGGCTGGGGAAGGTCCGCAGGAGCCCCAGGGACCTGCGGGGCGGGGCCTCCTCACCCCGACCCAGCCAGGCTCCCCTCCCACCGCGGGGCCCCCCACGCCTTGCTCCTCCACCTCGGCCTTGGCCAGAGGCACAGCCTGTGGCCGCGTGAAGGGCTTGGAGGCTGCGGCTTCCTGCCTGCGCCCCTGGGAGCTGGCCTTGCTGGGAAGCCCAGGACGGGCTGGAGTTGGGGGGTTGGATGCCTGGGGCTCCGGGCAGCGTCCCTGGCAGAGGCTCCTGTCAGCCGCCTGCCAGCCCCCCGGTGTGTGACCGGCTCTGGGCAGCCCTGCCCTGCACGGATGGGCAGGTGGGAGGGGCAGAAGCCAGGCGGCCACCGCAGAGCTGCTGATGTCACCGTGTTTAGCCTGTTTCCCTGCAGGAAGCACAGGTTGGGAACTGAGCGTAGTTGAACGGGGACCATGCTGAGGAGCCCAGGGCCGGCTCTGGCTGCGGGTGCAGTGCCGCCTTTTAGGCGCTTAGAGACACGTTCTCGCGGCCGCGTCGCGGGAGCGAGGCTCATCCTGTTCGCTGCGTGGTGCCCAGCTCTTCCCACCCGCCAGCCAACGGCGATCACCCTTCTGGCCTGAGGCCTGGGGGGCCAGCGTCTGACGGGCTGCCCCCAGGGTCCCGCGAGCCTGGCTGGAGGTAGCCGAGCTCAGCAGTTCTGAGCGTGGCTCCGGCCTCGGCGCCAAGGCCACGTGTGGTCACCAAGGGGCTGGTCTGTGGGCAGCACCGCCTGCGTCCCGGCCTGACCCCACGCCCCCAGCAGCTGCCGGCGGAGTCCTGCCCCCCCCCCCCCGCCTTCTCACACCATGACCTTCCGATCTTGCTGGGGCTCCTCCGACCCCAAGAGGGCCGTGGGCTCCGCTTCCCCCAGCCTGAGACCGTCCCTGCCGCCCAGATCCTGATCCGGAACCGAGCCACAGACCTGGACGCCCGCATGCGCGACGGCACCACGCCGCTGATCCTGGCCGCGCGCCTGGCGGTGGAGGGAATGCTGGAGGACCTCATCAGCTCGCACGCCGACGTCAACGCCGTGGACGACCTGGGTACGCTGGCGCGGCGCGGGCCGTGGGGACGGGCGCGGCCCCTGCACGGCCCCTGCGCGGCCCCAGCCCACCCTCTGCCTCTGCCTCCCACGCAGG
This sequence comes from Myotis nattereri, assembly GCF_964212035.1. Classification (NCBI taxonomy): domain Eukaryota; kingdom Metazoa; phylum Chordata; class Mammalia; order Chiroptera; family Vespertilionidae; genus Myotis; species Myotis nattereri. The sequence continues at coordinate 81,981,844 of NC_138087.1, forward strand.
CAAGTCCGCCCTGCACTGGGCCGCCGCCGTGAACAACGTGGAGGCCGCACTCGTGCTCCTGAAAAACGGGGCCAACAAGGACATGCAGAACAACAAGGTGGGGGGGGGGCCTGGGTGTGGGGGGGCCCTGGGTGTGGGGACGGGGGGCCCTGGGTGGGGGGGCGGGGCCCAGGCCGGGCCCCTGGGAGCTGGCACACGGTAGACGCAGACCCCATAGCTCGGTGCAGCCCTTCCTTCATCGACCTGTGCTCCCCGGGCCTTCCCACGCACAGGGCTACTGCCCAGCAGGGCATTGGCCCCAGCACAGGAGTGACCTGGACCTGACCTTCTGCCCACCCCCCCCCCCCGAAACCCCCCCCCGCCACTGGGCAGGGCAGGGTGACCTAGACGGTGTGGGTTGAGCTGGAACCCGGGTGGGGGTGGGGGGCTCAGGGAACGAGTGGCCCCAGAGGTAAGGTGAGTGGCTGCCTTCCTGCTGGTGAACCCACCCTCTCACCCACCATGCCAGTCTCCCCTGCAGCCAAGAAACGCTTCTCCCGGCTCCGGTCTGAGCCCCTGGTGTCCTGAACCTGCACCAGCGGTGTCGGGCACTAGGGGGCGCTGGTGGGCACAGCTCCTGAGTCCCCTTGTGGGCTCTGGGCAGCCTGGGCCTCAGACGCAGGGACTGGGCACAGGGCATCAGGCCATTGCGTTGGCGTCTGTGCAGCTTTCGGGGGCAGAGGCCACAGTGAGAATTCCCATGGGGTCTGTGACCCCACAAAGGTAAACCCTCCCGATTCAGAGCGTGTAACCCCACAGACCAGCTCCGGGCGGGCTCAGGCGTGTGTAAGGCTTTGGGGTTTTTTGGGGGGTTTTTTTGTTTTTTTTTTAAATATATTTTATTTATTTTTTACAGAGAGGAAGGGAGAGGGGTAGAGAGTTAGAAACATCGATGAGAGAGAAACATCGATCAGCTGCCTCCTGCACACTCCCACTGGGGATTTGCCCGCAACCCAGGTACATGCCTTTGACCGGAATCGAACCTGGGACCTTTCAGTCTGGCGGCCGACGCTCCATCCACTGAGCCAAACCAGTTTCGGCAAGGCTTTGTTTTTAAGACTTGGTCAGCCCAGCCCGTGTGCTCAGTGGTTGAGCATCTACCTATGAACCAGAAGGTCAGGGTTCGATTCCCGGTCAAGGAATATGCCCAGGGTGCAGGCTCGATCCCCAGCAGGGGGCCTGCAGGAGGCAGCCGACCCATGATTCTCTCTCATCGTTGATGTTCCTATATCTCTCTCCTCCTCTCTTCTCTCTGAAACCAATAAAAATATGTTTTAAAAGAAAAAGAAGTAGTCTTGGTCAGGGTAGGCACTGGTAGGGGGCCAGGTCAGCACAAAAGAGCCCCCTCCCCCTGACGGGTGGGGCGTCAGACCGCGGGTCCCTCTGGTGGCGGGGCACGGCTGAGGGTGACCCTCCCCGTCTGTGCCCGTGTTCCCAGGAGGAGACGCCCCTGTTCCTGGCCGCCCGCGAGGGCAGCTACGAGACGGCCAAGGTGCTGCTGGACCACTTCGCCAACCGGGACATCACGGACCACATGGACCGGCTGCCGCGGGACATCGCGCAGGAGCGCATGCACCACGACATCGTGCGGCTGCTGGACGAGCACAGCCTGGTGCGCAGCCCGCCGCTGCACGGCGCCCTGGGCGGCGCGCCCACCCTGTCGCCCCCGCTCTGCTCGCCCAACGGCTACCTGGGCAACCTCAAGCCGGCCGTGCCGGGCAAGAAGGCACGCAAGCCCAGCACCAAGGGCCTGGCCGGCGGCAAGGAGGCCCGGGACCTCAGAGCGCGGCGGAAGAAGGCGCAGGACGGCAAGGCCTGCCTGCTGGACAGCTCCAGTGCGCTGTCGCCCGCGGACTCCCTCGAGTCGCCCCACGGCTACCTGTCAGACGTGGCCTCGCCGCCCCTCCTGCCCTCCCCCTTCCAGCCGTCTCCGTCTGTGCCCCTCAACCACCTGCCGGGCATGCCCGACACCCACCTGGGCATGGGCCACCTGGGAGTGGCGGCCAAGCCCGAGATGGCAGCCCTGGGTGGGGGTGGCCGGCTGGCCTTCGAGGCGGGGCCGCCACGCCTCTCCCACCTGCCCGTGGCCTCCAGTACCGGCCCAGTCCTGGGGACCGGCGGCAGCGGGGCTGTGAATTTCACCGTGGGCGGGACCACGGGCTTGAACAGCCAGTGTGAGTGGCTGTCCCGGCTGCAGAACGGCCTGGTGCCCAATCAGTACAACCCCCTGCGCGGGAACGTGGCGCCCGGCTCGCTGAGCGCACAGGCTCCTGCCCTCCAGCATGGCATGATGGGCCCGCTGCACGGCGGCCTCTCTGCCTCCACCCTGTCCCAGATGCTGAGCTACCAGGCCCTGCCCAGCACGCGGCTGGCCACCCAGCCCCACCTGGTCCAGCCCCAGCAGGTGCAGCAGCAGGTGCAGCAGCCGCCGCAGAATCTCCAGATGCAGCAGCCGCCGAGCATCCAGCAGCAGCAGAACCTGCCGCCGCCCCCGCCGCACATGGGCGTGAGCTCGGCCGCCAGCGGGCACCTGGGCCGGAGCTTCCTGGGCGGGGAGCCGAGCCAGGCGGACGTGCAGCCGCTGGGCCCCAGCCTGGCGGCGCACACCATCCTGCCCCAGGACAGCCAGGCCCTGCCCACGGCGCTGCCATCCTCGCTGGGCCCGCCCATGGCCACCGCCCAGTTCCTGACGCCGCCCTCCCAGCACAGCTGCTCCTCCTCGCCTGTGGACAACACCCCCAGCCACCAGCTGCAGGTGCCCGAGCACCCCTTCCTCACCCCGTCCCCCGAGTCCCCCGACCAGTGGTCCAGCTCTTCCCCCCACTCCAACATCTCCGATTGGTCCGAGGGCATCTCCAGCCCGCCCACCAGCACACAGTCCCAGATCGCCCACATCCCGGAGGCGTTCAAGTAAAGAGCTGGCCACGGAGCCACACTTCTGGCCACGGGGCCACGCTTTTCTGGCCACAGGGCCATGTGTCCCGGCCACGGGACTACCTGCCTTCCCCAGGCCCTGCTGGGGCATTCGCCCGGCACTCCGCGGACACCGGGACGACCAAAGGAGCTTATTTTTTTTTTAAGAAACATGTTTTTATACAAAATAAGAGGACAGAGAGTTGAACTTTTTTAGTATTTATTTATGTACTTTTGTCTCACATGGAAACACTGCCTTTTTATTTATATGCATTGTGTTCTCTCTCCCAGGAAGCTAAGTAGTTCTCAGCCATGACTTCCCTCCGTAGGGAAAAAATTGTTACGTGTTAGTAAAACACATGAACAAAGATTCATGATTTATACATGCCATTTATTTATTGATTTCTTTTTTCAAAATCCAAAAAAGAAATAATGTCGGAGCAGGGAGGTTTGAGCCAGCGTCGTCCAAAAAGCTCTTGCGGGGGCCTGGGCCTGTGCGATTCCCCCAGAAACCCCCGCGCCCCGAATCTAGAATCGGAGGCAAACCCCCCCACCTCCGCACGTGGGGAGATTTGCATCTAAAGTGGGAAAGCGAAGGGAAGTGGGTTGTACGTGTGGGTGCTTGTCCGTGGACTTTTTGAGAACAGGCTTCTGACGGCGTGTTCTGGGGTGCCGTGTGCGTTCGGGGCACCGATCGTGAATCTTTGTTTCAGGGTCAGTGTTATGTAGTTGCTCATGGGTCTTGCCCGGTCTTGTTCCTTCCGGAAGCTCCTCGGCCCCGCCCGGGCCTTGGCGTTCAGCGCCGCGTAGTGTGAGGTCAGGCGTGGCTGCGTGGCACCGCCTGGGCCCGCGTGGAGGGATGCTACCCTTTTGTGGGGAAAGACGCTGCCTGTGCCGCACCGCCCCACGCCCCGGCACCTCCGCGCATGTCTTCCAGGCCCCGGGGAAGGCCCTGGCGCCGCCGGGCTGGGGCTCGGCTCAGAGCACCCTCCACCGAGGTTGGAAAACCACGCTGTGTCCGGCCTGGGTGTGCAGGGCCGCTGGTCCCGGGGGACAACAGGAGTCTGCTCTGGGGGGTCATGTGTCCGGGGAAGGAGCAGAGTCTTGCAATGTCAAGACTGTGGCAAAAGAAAAGTCTGTACATAGTTTTCAAAGGTGGATTTTGTTTAAGAAATCTGAGTGAACACGCCCGTGGGGTCATTCTGGGGAGGGGGTGTCGGAATGGGTCCCCCTCGCACCCTGGCCTTGACCTGCAGCGGCCCCGCAGCTCCTGAGCGAGCCTGAGCCCCGGGAGGGGGTGCCCGCCGCCTCCGCAGCTCCTCCGGCCCCGCCAGGGGCGACGCTGTACCATCCCTTGTGGGTGTGAGCAGACGCATCCTAAGATGTTGATTCTTACTGTTTTATAAAATAGAGTGTAGTTTACAGAAAATGGAATCTTTTGTAAAAGTTAACGACATGCAAAACTGTAGGTGATAAAATGATGTATTTTTTTTCATCTTTTTTTTTGTTAACTGATTTGCAATAAAGATGATACTGATAACACCAAGATTTTCCTAAACTTGGACATGCTGTTCGCTCACTTTCGGGGAGGGCGGGGGAGGCAGGGAGGGCAGGCACCCCGAATCCCTCCGCCTCTTCTGACAGGAGAGCGATGGAGAGACGCCCGCCCTGGCCTGTGGCCCTTCTGTGTCCAGAAGGCCCAGGGTCCCCGCATCTGCCCGGCCAGCCCCCGCCCCCAGGGAGGGTGGGGACACGGCAGAGCAGGGCACATGCAGCCCCATCCAGGGGGCCTGGGGTGACACGAGGCTGGAGGTTCTCCCATCCTATTGGCCACAGAGGAACGAAGGCACCGCGGACCAAGCCTGGGGTGGCAGGCGGGCACTGGGGTGGGTGACTGGAAGGTCCTGAGAGCCGAGGGGTGCTGGCTCGGGGGCACCATTTACTTGGGACGCTGAGCAGGACCAGCTGCCCTCGTGGGCCTCCCTCCTCCCTCCTGCTGGCCCTCGCCCAGGCAGGGGGATGCCACGCAGGTTAGGATCTGCTGGCCCCTCCGGCTGGGCCCTGCCTCCTGCCCCGACTCCCCACCCAAGCACACGTGTGAGCCCAGCCTCCTCACTGCATTTGTCTTGGTTTGGGGGTTTTTTTTTGAAAGATCGGTAAAGCCTGATGCTTTGTCGTTTTTGTTCATCTTCATCCAAGGATATTTTTCCATCATTTTTAGAGGGAGTAGAAGGGAGGGGAGAGTCAGAGAGGAACATCGATGTGAGGGAGACACGTGGCTCGGTTGCCTCCCACACGGTCAGGCCCGGGGAACGAGCCTGCCACCGAGGTTCGTGCCCTTGACTGGGATCGAACCCGGGACCCTTCAGTCTGCAGGCTGATGCTCTACCCACTGGGCCACACTGGCCAAGGCTCCTCACTGCGTCTGGATGCCTCCGCCCATCCGACGTGCTGGCCCTGCGATGCGTGGGTGGGACAAGCGGCTCCAGGAAATGAAATGAGGTTCCGTGGCCCACCTTTCAGAGGGGCGGGTCCAGCCTGAGTTCTGCCCAAGCTCTCAGCACCCCAAATCCCACTCCTGGGTGTGCGCCCAGGAGAAGCGAAACGGACCCAAGTCCATGTTCACAGCAGCACCGTTCACATCAGCTGAGAGGCGGGCCCAGCCCTGGTGCCCTCAGCTGACGGGGGGTGAAGGGGGGTGGTGGGCGGGGGGACGGTGTGGTCCATCCACCCAGGGAGGGTGAATTTTGTGTCAACTTGGCTGGGCCATTCGACCAAATGTGAGAGTGTCTGGACGAGATTCACCTTTGAACAGGTGGACGGAGCAAAGCAGATGGCCCTCCCTCCTCGGGGTGGGCCTCGTCCAGTCGGGTGACGGTCTAAACCAGCGGTTCTAAGCCTGTGGGTCGCCACCCCTTTGGCGGTCGAACGACCCTTTCACAGGGGTCGCCTAAGACCATCGGAAAACACATGTATAATTCCATATTGTTTTTGTGATGAATCACTGTGCTTTAATTACGTTCAATTTGTCACAATGAGACTGGGGGTCACCACAACATGAGGAGCTGTATTAAGGGGCCGCGGCATTAGGAAGGTTGAGAACCACTGGCCTAGAACATCGGCCCCCCTGGGCGTCCAGGGCTGTCATGGACCTTGGGACTTCTCTGTCCGTCATCGACCTCTTCCGTGTGTCCCCGTCGGTGCCGTTTCTCAGAGCGCACAGACAGCGCAGTGTCTTTGGAACTCGGGGGGTGAGGCGGCCGGACCCATCGGGCCGTGGGAGGGCGATTCCAGGTCTGATTACAATGTGCACGAGCGTCCAAGGTTAGATTCTGCGAATTTCACCTCGACAAGCTCATTCGAAAGAGGAGCCAGCAGCGTTGGACCTTCCAGGAATTTCATTCAGGGGGTGGCGCTCCCACAGATGCAGCAGGATGGGCCCCGGGGAGGTGCCCTTGGCCTTGGGGACCTCTCTGCTCCCCCAAGTTAATGGAGCCCCTGCAGAGGCGATGACGCCCCCTCTGCCATTTAAACTGGGCGCTGGACACCCGGCCCCGCCCACAGGGCAGGCCGCCAAGAGCCGGACTGTGAGGAACTAAAACAGGGCCCCCCTCAGAAGGACCCCTGCCCCTCACCAGGCACCTCCCAGGGAAGACACGGGCGCTCCCTCGGGGCTGAGCTCAGCCAAGACCCCCGACTGAGGAGCGTCTTATGGGCTGAGCTGGGTCTCCCAGATTCACGTGTTGAAGGTCGAGGTCCCCGGGCACCTCCGCACGTGGCTGGGTCTGGAGCTGGGTCTTTCCGGAGGCGGTGAAGGTAAGGCGAGGGCACGGGGCGGGTCCGGGCCCAACCTGCCTGGTGAGCTCACAGGAGAGAGTAGGACCAGCCCCGGAAGGTGTGCGAGCCCCGGGCAGCCCGCCTTTCTCGCCACCCCGTCCTCGTGTGAGGAATGAAGGGAGGCGAGGAGCCACTGCTCTCAGCACCCCGCCCCCATTCCTGGGGGGCCCAGAAATGAATGCCCCCCAGGACGCAGTCAGGTAATGAGGAGGAGCCTAACACCTCCCTCTGCAGCCCCGGGGCCAGATCCCGAAGGAGCCGGGTGTCCCTGCGGCCAGCTCCCCAGAGCCGCCAGCCAGCAGGGCAACGACTTGCCGGCCCAGCCTGCCCGCTCAGAGGCGGTGTCTGCCGCCCCCTGCTGGCCGTGCCCCGCCAGTGCGCCCTGGGCGAGCAGGTGGTTCCCGGGGCCTTCCGCCTACCTGGCCAGGTGAGTCCGTTTAGTCAGCACCTCACCGGCCACTCAGGGCCGCCTCCTGTGACGCTGCCATTATCCCACTGGACAGCCCAGGGAGCTGAGGCTCAGAGGTCGGTGACGGCCGGGCCCAGGGACTCCGGGTCCATGTTCTCATGACCAGTTGAGGGGTCACCTTCCCGTGGAGGACTGGGGGTCTGGGGGGGCTGGGGGGCCTATGCCACTCGGCCTGTCGCTTTTCAGACAAGGAAGCATGCTCAGGGAGGAAGCTGCCAAGGTCACGGCCAGGAGTGAATGTCCCTGCCAGCCTGGCACTTGGCAACCTGCAGCTGTTGGCGCTCTGCCCAGCGGCACCGGGGCCCTTTCTCTTCCAAACCACAGCCCCCACCCCAGCCGCCAAGTCCGCGCCTGTTTGCTCCCCGGGCTGTTGTGTGGCGCCCGTGCTGGGCCGGGCCGGGGGCTGCGGGCGCAGCTGGCAGGAGGGTCATCCGGGGGTCAGCTCCCCCCACCCCCCAGTCTGGCCCAGCCGCCTCGCTGCTCGCCCAGGGGCCCCAAAGACACCTGCCCAGCTCCCGGCTCTCGGCTCTCGCTGGTGCCGTACGGAGAGCCCGGGAGACCTGGCGGTGGCGGCAGTCCTGGCTGACAAGCCCAGAAGCTGCCTTCGCTTTCAGATGTGAGATCCCCCGCAGGGCCCAGTGCAAACCCCCAGCCGAGCCCCGCTTTCCGGGTGTCCGTCCCAGCCGCTGCAGGAGCTTCTGCCAGCTTTGGCTGCAAATGCTCGTCCCCTCCCATCACTGCCCCGTCCCACCCCCCGCGGGGGGCCCCAGGCCCGGCCGCTGTCCGGTGTTCGTGCTCCGCAGGGGTGAAGGCCAGGGCTGTCTGACCCACCGCCCCCCCAGTTCCCAGCAGGGCCGGGGGCGTGAATGTGTGCGAACAGTTTGGGGCAGGAGGCCGGGGGCCCCGCTGTAGCTCAGGGCGCGCCCCCGGGTGCAGAATGGGCACCTGTCCCTGCCGCTTATTTAGGGACTTAGATGCTTGGCACTTGGCACAGCGATTCAGAAAGGAAGGCCCCTGGGACAGGGCCATGCCCAGAGGCTGCACCGGAGAGGGGGCCACGCTCACACTAACGCACCTCGGACGGTGGTGACATCTGTCAAGCCAGCCGCAACGGCCCTCACTCGCCTGCTGTGGACTTGCTCCTGCAGGGCCCCCAGGAGCCGGGGACGGCCTCAGGGTGCCGGCCTCACAGCCCGGCCGGCACACGCTTCTCACACTCGGCCTGGATGCCCACCACAGGCCCCCGCACACCGACAGGGGCCGGATGCTCAGATCCACAGGACACACTAACCCCAAGCCCCTCCACCACCAGACCGGGGTGACTCCCACCCCTGCCCCTCTATCCCGGCCTCCGCAGCTCTCACCTCCTCAGGAAGCCCTCCCTGCCAGCTCACCCCCCTGGGGGACCCTATAGGCCTTCGCCTGGACCGTTCAGCCAGCCCTGTCTCATGGAGGCAGCCCTTCCTCTCTCCAGGCCGCTAAGCCGGGTAGGTCCCCCTCCACCCAGCCTCAGCGCCCAGGACGGAAGGTGCAGGCCAGGGGCTGAGCGGGTGCCTGGCATGGAGCAGGCCTGCCCTACAACTACCTACAAACCAGTTAATGCAGCTGCTTCATGCGCGTGGGGGGGGGGGGGTACAGGGTGGAGCGGGGGTGGGGAGTGGCCTGAGATGGCACCCCACCCCCACCCCGAGGGCTCCTCTGAGGACCACCGGGCTGGCTGGTGGTCAGGAGAGAGCCAGCACCACAGCCCAAGTAAGCCCCGTGCTCAGTAGACCCACATTGTCCAGTGCAAATGCAATGCCAGCCACTGAGGGATTTTAAAATATAAAATGTTTTTATTGATTTTTTTTTAGAGAGATAGGAAAGGAGAGGTAGGGAGAGATAGAAACATCCACAGGAGAACATTGATTGGCTGCCTCCTGCACGCCCCCTACTGGGGATGAAGCCGAAACCCGGGCATGTGTTTGGTGCTTGGGTCGACACCAACCACTGAGCCACACTTTCTAGTTGCTACATTTGAAGTCAAACTATCCAAAATATTATCATTTCAACGTGTAATCAGAATTTATTATGAGCTCTTGGCATTCCAGCGCGTACTTCGCGCTTGGAGCCCACGGAGGTTCCGCCATCCCCGCCCAGGGCTCAGGGGTGGTCTCCTTGGACGGACGGACCCATGGGGGAGGCCGGCTGGCGTAACCATGGGAAGGTCAGCCGGGTTCTCTGGCACGGCCTCTGCCCATTGTCCTGGCAAGGGTGCGGCCCTGCGGGCTGGGTAAGGGGACAATAACTCCGTCCTGGAACTTTGGGGGAGGAGCTACAACTTGGCCCTCGGACTCGGCTATGACTCTGCAGCTGGTTCTCGCCCACCTAGGGGGCCTCAGGGAGGGGCGACACGTCCACTGAGGAGTGGACATTGCAGGCAAAGGGAAGGATGGCTCTCATGGCAGCACACCTCCTAGGCACACCACAGGCACCCACACAGTTCCAGGTCATGCCTGTGGTCCCCGAGTATGCGTCAACAGCGCCCCCTTCCTGTCCCCCTCAAGCAGGTCAGACTCGCGGCGGGCAGGCGGGCTGCATGCCCTCGCTCAGGCAGCGAGTGTGACCTGCTTGGCCTGGTCTGAACGCCAGCCTTTCCTGCCCCCCGGGCTGGTGCTGAGGGAGGTCGGGAAGCTGGCAAAGGGCACACGGCCTCCAGGCAGCAGGCTGGGCTTTAGAGCAGAGGCTCTTGACTCGGGGGCTCTTGGCCCAGAGGCTTGATGGCTCGGCCTTGGGCCTCAGGACCCGCCCCCCCACCCAAGGCTGCAAACAGCTGAGAAACAGAGGCGGCCTCCATGGGAAGGCGTGGCTGGAGGAGGAGGGAAGGGGAAGAGAGCCCAAGGCCCCTCATGCCAACGCTGGGCTCACAGCTTTCCTTAAAGTCGCCCCACAGGAGTCAGCACCTGCTGCCTCTTTACCAGCCCTGCCCCAGGGCCCGGAGTCTTTCCTTTGCCCATGAGGGTGGTTTCTGCAGCTTATGGTCTCTCCAAGTTAGAGTCCCCCCCGGGCCTAACACCAGAGGGGCAGGTCTGGGCTCCAGCTCTTGGGCCCGAGCCCGGGATAGTCAGTGCTTTCGCCTGGACCATTCAGCCAGCCCTGTCTCGTGGAGGCTGCCCTTCCTCTCTCCAGGCCGCCGGGTCCCCCTCTCCCCCCAGCCTCAGTGCCCAGGACGGAAGGTGCAGCCTGTCAGGCGGAGGGCTGGCAAGGACACCCCTCCGCCCGGTGTTCTGTTGGGACAGAGCGGCTGCGGAGCACCGTGACCACCAGGAGGAAGCGGATCAAGGGCCCGGGCCCGGGATTGCGTTCCACCAGGAGTCTCCGGCCCTGTGTTGAGACAGACCGAGAACTTGCTTTCCGCCAGGCAAATGTTAGCTTAGCGGAGCGGCCACGTCAGACGGCCTGAAACTCTCCCCACACCCGCCTGGGCTCTGACAGCGTGGCTGCTCCCTCGCCAACGTCACAGCAAACAAACAGCCCAACCACCTTCCTTCTTTCCTGGCCTCTGGGTCCCACGGGTGACCGGGGTGCCTTCCCACCCCAGGCGGCGTGGCAGCCCTTGTGGGGGTAGCAGCAGCAGCACGGAGAGCTCGGCCATCGGGCGCTGCCAGACAGGGACACCGGCAGCCCTTCCTGCCTCCGGAAGAGGCTGGTCAGTGGGGCGGCTGCTGCCCTTGCCTATCCCTGCCAGGCAGGAGTGCAGGTGAGTGGGTCCGGCCTCCCTTCTCTCATCGGGAAAAGGGAGATACAAATGGCAGCACCCTTCTTCCCTAAGATCCTCCATGGAGGGCTCTGATGGTGCCAGGACGAGGCAGCAGCCACGGGAGGAGCAGGAGATTGGGGCCCAGCAGCTTAACCTGTCGTTTGGTACCTAGGGGGTCGCGCTCATTCAACACACATATCCACTCAGCCGTTGGCGCCTTCATCCACGGGGCTCCGCGGTTTAGGGGCCCGGCTGGGCTCTCGAGAGGCATTAGGCAGGCAAGAGAGGAACTGGGGACTGCGCGCCCAACGTCCGGACAGGATTGAGTGTGTGCATGGGACACGCGCACAGGGGCCGGTGGAGGTGACCGCCGAGCCAGGGAGGATGGGGCCTGGGCTAGGCGGACGGCGCGGCTGGGAGCCGACAGGACGACTGACCCCGAGGCGCGCACAGGTGGGCAGTGGGGCTTCGACGCAGCCTGTGGATTGGGGACCGGCGGTGCCTGCCCTTCTAAGGCTCTGTGGAGCAGGCGGGCATTGCTTCGCGAGAACTAGTGTGGACAGAAACCAACGTCACCGGCAGAACTGGAAACCGGAGACGCGATAGCCGTAACCAGGCAACCGCCGGCGGCTCGAGGTGCGCACGCGCACTCCGCCGCGGGTCAGCGCATGCGCCGTCGCCTCCCGCCAGTCTACCAGCCTTCGAGTCCAACGACCGAATGGGAAGAACGCGCCTGCGCCAGAGCACCGCTCGGATTCTCCGCTCAGCAGAAAGCAGTTCTCGGCAGGTGCACCTGCTGGCATCAGTCCTCCAGGACTGATTCTTCCTTCGAGTCTGATTGAAGAATCCCTACTATTCACACATCCTACAACGAGAAACGGCTGCGAGACAGTGTCAGCGTAACCGGGGCGACGTTTAGGAGCGGCCCCCCGCGCGCCCTCCCAGGCAGGTGGGCTAGAGGCGGGGCGAAGAGATGGGCGTTGGAGGACTGGATGAGGCGGAGGGCGGGGCCAAGGGCCGGAACTAAAGAATAGGGCGTTGAAGGATTGGACGCCGTCGGGGGCGGGGCCAAGGGATGCGGCAGTGAAGGATTGGACGCAGGCTGGGGCGGGGCCAAGGATGGGCCAAGGAAGGTGGTGAGCAAGGGGCGGGGTTAATATGGGGCGTGGCGAAGGGATGGGCGGAGACCAGGAGCGGGATGAAGGGCTGCGCGGTGAAGGACAGAACGCCGGGGAAGGGCGGGCCAAGGGGCGGAGCGTCGCGTTACCTGAGCAGCTCCTGGGGGCGGGTCTAATAGAAGGGGCGGGGCGAGGGGCGGGGCGTTAGAACAGCTGCGAGGGGTGGGACTGGTGGCGTGGCGGGCGGGCGTGGCGCGCGTTGACGTCGCGGCCGGACACGTCGGCGGCGCGGCGGCCCGGGCGACCGGAGCCGGATGTGCCAAGATGGCTGCAGCGGCTGCCGCATCTGCGCTCGTCTTAACTGCCGGGCCGGCTGGCGTCCGCGGCTCCTGAAGGGCTGGCACCCGGGACTGCGGAGGAGCCGGGCGGGGGCCGGCGCGGGCCACGGCCGCCCTGAGGCGCGCCGGTGAGGGCCGGGGTCGGGGCGGAGAGGGGCGGGAGGACGGGCCGGGCCCAGCCCCGAGCGGGCAGTGCGTCTCCGGGTGCTGCCGGAGGGTCGCCGGGGCGGGTGGGCGCCCACGGGCCGGGGAGCCGCGCGCCCGCCGCTCTACGCCCCTCGCCGCCCGCCGGTCAGACTGACGCGGACCGCCTCGTACGGCCGAGCCCTGGGCCAGGGCCCGGGCTCCGCTGTGTTGACACTTGGCCGGCGGGCGGCCTCGGCGCGGGGTCTCGGTGAAGCGGCCGGCAGCCGGCCAACCTGCAGCTCTGCAGGGCGCGGACGCCCCGGACGGGTCTCGGCGCGCCCACGCTGTGGTGTCCTCCTCGTGAGATCGGCGTCCCTCGGACCCACGGAGCCGCCTTGCTGTTGGCCGGTCATTTCGTGGCGAGGGGACCAAGATGTCGCAACGGAGGCCGCCGAGCGCTCGCGTTTCCTGCCCGGGGTTAGAGGTCATGTGTGAGCCAGGTTCGCCCTTTTCGCGGTGAAAGTAGGACAGTACGGAGCCGGGACACATCGCAGCCGTTTAAAGCCCGTGGTTGCCGCTTCCCTTTGGACCGGCTTGGAGATTGGGCAGGAGTCGCTGACGATTTTGTGCTCAGTACCTAGGACGGCAGGTGTCAGCCGGAGAGGTGTCCCCGTCCCCTCCGATCCCCGACATGGCAGGAGGCCGCCCGAGCCAGAGGCTGTCCGGGGTGACACTTCCTGGGGTGACACTCGTGTAGGGCTGAGCGCAGCCACCCTCCCTGCAGCCCCCCCCCCCCATGCCCTTACCTAGCCACCTAAGTGCTCTTATCGTGCAAAGATAAGACAAGAGGCAAAAGAGCGTATTTCTTGTTCCCGTGACTCATTCACCTTCAGCAGCAGCCACTGCCCCAGTCGCCAGTTGTGCTGAGCGTTTCCTCTGCGCGGCAGCAGACATCGCTGCCAGTGCCCAGGCCCCACCGCCTTTTCCTTTTACCGTCTGAGGTGTTGATTCTGTAGAGGGTGGTGTGTACGGTCTCTCTGGGGCAAGTGCCCGTCACCTGGCAGGGACGCCCATGGGGGAAGCTTGCGGGCAGAGGCACAGAGGCAGGTGCTCCTCCGCAGGCCTGCTGGTTTGCACACACGGCTCAGCTGGAGGTTTGCACACACGGCTCAGCTGGAGGTTTGCACACACGGCTCAGCTGGAAGTTTGCACACATGGCTGGCGGTTTGCACACCAGCTGGAGGCGGCGCTCTGGGAGGGGCCTCGTGCTGTAACTCGCTCAGTTCAGTTGCCAGGAACTTACATTAAAAGTAGGTTGTGCTTTTCACACAGATACAGGCAGTTTAAAGGAAGAGCGAGGTTTACCGAGAACGCACTAGTATCTCTAGGATCAGTTGGTGTCTTTGAGACAGTTAAAGCTCGGTGACTTGAGGCTACAGAAGGATTTGCTGGACTGAATAGAGTTCCCTGCAGTCATGAGATAAATGATGTGCAGTTGTGCTGTTTTTTGCTGGTGAATAGAGAAAAAAGATCGAAAGAATAAGATTCTTCAAGATTGTTTCAAATGAAATTGGTATATTGCTAGAAAGTTCTCAGTTGTGTGTGGGGGGGGTGAGGGGCGGGGAGAGACGATGCTACTTTGTAGGGAAGTGATAGTATTTGCTTCTAAAACAGTTCTGAGTCCAGGAGTTGAGAAAATAATTGTAAGGGTTTCAGCAAGGAAAACCTTTAAATATAAGCCTGTGAGATTTAGATTGTGATAAGATTTCCCTATTAAACACTGGTAGGGATTGGAGCATCCCAGAATCCACTGCGGGTAGAATTTCATAAGGTTACACCCAGAGGGGAGCTGAGAAATCATCATCATTCTCTCCTGTTCTCGATGAGGAAACTGCGTGGCAGAAAGAAGTGGGTGCCTGCGCCACCCCGCGGGGTGCGGCCTTGCGCCCACAGTGGCGCCTGACCGACAGGCCCCTAGGCTGGGCTCTGTCCTGTCTGAACGCTGCGCAGGCTGGCGGAGGGTCTTCCCTGAAGCCTGAAGGGAGGAGGCTGGCCTGGAAGGCGCCTGGTGCTTGCTTCACGGGTGAGAGGCGAGGCTCTGAGTGTTGTACCCTCAGTCCCTAGAGAGCTGAGCTGTAAATACTTTAAAATGACAGCTTAGCCCAGGCGATGTGGCTCAGGGGTTGAGCATTGAACTATGGAGATCAGGGTTCGATTCCCAGTCGGGCACATGCCCAGGTTGCATGCTCGATCCCAGTTGGGGCCTATAGGAGGCAGCCGGTCAGTGGTTCTCATCATGGATGTCTCTCTCTCTGGAGTCAGTAAGAATATACGTAGTTTAAAGATGGCAGCTTAGAACCAGGTGACGTCTCCGTGCTGTTCCTGTTGTCAGTCGATTAAGTCCGAGTGCGTTTCAAATGCTTGTCAATAGAAAGGGTTTCCCATTGGCCTCGGACAGCATGTGTGGGCAGCAGTGGTGAGTTAATAGAGTCATGGGGCTGGTTTTCAGGCAGGGACGGGAACTTTTATTTGTAAATTGCTTTACTTAAAACACACTCACGGTATTTCCTTTTATCTGAGTATTGGAAAGATTACCAAGAACATTGCCTGTCTGCAAAAATGTGGCTGAAACTCCAGAGCTGCCGCCATTTCCCCCGTGTTCACGTTTCCCTGTGATCGTGAAACTTGGTCTGCTGTCAGGGAGAGGGACTGACTCACAGAACGGGCGTCCTCAGGAGACAACTTGGACTTTTGTCTGAAAAATACAAGTCAGCTGTTCAAGATTATACTCAGTGTATCTCATTAAACAGGCAACGGAAAACCCTGTCTGGAGGATTTTGTCCCTTTGTTTTCTGTGAGCGTTTTGTTGACACTCTGCCTGATACTGAAAAGGTTTGAATCCTGTCACTTGGTCCCGTAGAGCTGCTCTGTGTGGCCGTCACGCCCGCACTCAGGACCCGGCTCCTGTCGCTGTGCAGCCAGGCCCAGGGCAAGCACATGGGCGCCGTACGAGGTGGGGTGCAGGCCTTCTGGGGAGGCCACGTCTCCCCCAAAGGTTTGCTCTGCAGCTGGTGTTGCTGTACTCGGTAGCGCTCTGTCACGGAGGGAGTGGGAGCCGTGGTAGGCTCTGGCTTTCCTTCTAGACTTCGGGTGGCCGGCCTGGCAGGGTGATGCGCAGTGTGGTGAGGGGCTGACTCGGGGCCTGGGGACAGGCTCCAGGAAAGGTGGCCGCTCCCTGGGGGCAGCTCAGCCTGATGAGGGCATCACGGAGGCAGCGCCATCTGTGGGTCCTTGGTTGCGTTACAGAGCTGAGTCCCAGAAGAGGACACTGACTCGCTGAGGTCACTCAGCAGGCCGGGCACGGCCGCATCTGCTCCGTCCAGGGTTCTCCCCTCGGGGCAGGCGCAGTTCTGGGCGGGAGTGGAGGTGGGAGAGACGCGCCCCTCAGGGCTTAGTGACAGGAAGTCACTGTCCGTCAGGTTCTTTGTTCTTATTTTCCTGATTGCAGCCAGGGCTTTGGATATGTGAACTTCATGCCAATTTTTCTTGTTCTTTTTCAGTTCAGATTAAGGATAACCTAGACCCTGCTTCTCTCTGAAAGTGGCATCTGATCGTGCAGGAGCTCCGCCATGCAGCCGCCGCCCCAGGCCGTCCCGCCCAACGTGGTGGGGCCGCCTCCCGCGGGCAGCCCTCCAAGCATGTTCTGGTCCGGCAGTTCATACAGGAGACAGGCGGCGGCGAGTGCACCGGGGGCTGCGGTAACTGGCCCCCTGCAGCCGGTAACGGACCCGTTTGCTTTCAGTAGACAGGCTCTTCAGAACACCTCGCTGGGCAGTTCGTCCAAAAGCAGCCCTCCCGTGCTGCTGGGCTCGGCCCCACCAGCGTTCCTTCAGCACCCGGGTCTGCCTGTGCCTCACACGAATGCTGGGGACAGCTCCCAAGGATTCCACGCGCCTCTGCCGAGACCTCTGTCGCAGCCCCGGCCAGCGGCCAGCCCCTTTCCTAGTGTGTTGACCCCTTCGGCACCTGGGCCCGAACTGAACAGGAGCGCCCAGGCCACTTCCAGCTCTGAACACGAAACCCAGGCTCAGTACATTCCAGGAGGGGGTTCCAGCACTTCTCATGGCGGCCCCCCACATGGGCACCTGCCTGGGCCTGACAGGCCCCCGAGTGGACAGAACCCTCACGATGGCGCTGCGGCACCCACCACGTCCTCTTTCTTCCCGCAGCCACATCCACAGATGCCAGGGCAGATGCCAGGGCAGTGGGGGCCGGCCCAGGGCAGCCTGCAGCCCTTCGGGCATTATTGGCCCCGCTCAGAAGGCCGGGTTGCCAATGCGGCACCACAGGCCTCCAGCGCCTCCCACGTCCCCGCTCTGTCCAGCCCGCCTCAGGGGCCTGCCCACGAGCAGCACCAGCCTCCCGCCCCAGGACCTGCGGTTGACGGGAAAGATGGGGCAGCCTCCCTGCAGAGCGGCCACCACTCAGGAAGTCCCTTTGGCCTGGAGAGCACGTTCAGGCAGAGTGTCCACGGGGGCGGTGCCGGGGCCGGCCAGGAGGTCAGGCCGAGTCCCGCCGTTAGTCACGAGCAGGGGCCAAACCCTGCTCTCGGGAACCCCTCCGCCCAGGGCAGCAGCCCGGAAAGCCATTCGCATTGCCCTCTGGGGGCCGCCAGCCGCGCCCTGCCAGAAGCAGACTCGGGCACGCTCTCCCTGTTCTTCCGAGGCGGAGAGATGGAGAACGAGGAGTCCCTTTCCTCCGAGAACACAGGCTCCGCGGCTCCGTCTTACTTTGACGGTTTCTCCCCCAGCCCTGTTCTGGGCCCTCCTCCGGCACACGCGGGCGCAGGCGGCGTCTGCCAGGCCTTTCTCAGGGCCTCCCGCGGCGAGGCCGCACAGCAGGGAGGAGACACGCAACCTTACTTTCCTCAGTCTGCGGACACCCAGCTCGCTCAGCCAGCCGCTAAGAATGCTGCTGCTGACGTGTGGGGTGGCACACCAGGCGCAGGCACTCATGACGCTGGCGGCTCACACTGTGAGAATGTGGAGAACTTGGAGTTCACTCAGAACCAGGAGGTTCTGCCAAGTGAGCCCCCAAATCTGGATGCCTCCTCCCCAGGCGATCACCCCAGATACGCACCTCTTCCCGGGCCCCCGGGCCCCAGGCTCAGTGTCACAGGCCACGCGGCAGGCGGGAGCTCCAACCTCGAGGCCCTGGACGCGCCGCTGCTCCCCGTGCGGTCTGATAGCGTGTCGTCTAGTTACAGCAGCAAGAGCCACAGGAGTGCGTCCAGCACAGCCAGGCCCCAGGACCTGGGCACCTTCATCCAGCAGGAAGTCGGCAAACCCGAGGAGGAGGCTCCCGGGAGCTTTTTTAAGCAAATCGATTCTTCTCCTGTGGGAGGCGAGACAGATGTGACCACCATGAGCCAGAATTACCACCACAGCCTGTCCCAGCCCTTGACCCCAAGCCCCCCCAAACCTACAGGGGTCTTTCAGACGAGTGCAAATAGTTCTTTTGAACCAGTGAGATCCCACTTAGTTGGAGTCAAACCAATTGAGGCCGATCGTGCCAACGTGGTGGGTGAGGTGAGGGGGAGCCATGCCCCCCAGAAGCACAGACCAGCCGCTGCACCGCCCGACGCCTGCCCTGGCAACCTGGAGCAGCCACCAGACAACATGGAGACCCTTCTGCCACCTCGGGTCTGCCCTCTGCCTCTTCCCTCACCCGCAGAAGCCAGTCACAGGCTTCCGCACCCTGGAGGGCCGCCCGTGGAGACTGTGCCCGCGACGCCGGAGAAGAGGCCCTCGGCCCGGGCCCAGGGAGCCATGAAGTGTGAGAGCCCGGCCACGACTCTGTGGGCGCAGAATGAGCTGCCAGACTTTGGGGGCAACGTCCTGCTGGCCCCGGCCGCTCCTGCACTTCACGTGCCTGGGAAGCCTCAGCCATCCGAAGTGGTTCAGCCTCCAGACAAGGGGGTGTCCGGCCAGCGGGCCGGGCCGCCGGGCTGCCTCGCCCCTCTGCAAGGCACGGAGGGCATTGGTGCTTCTGAGAACCTCGAGAACCCTCCCAAGATGGGGGAAGAGGAGGCCCTCCTGTCACAGGCAAGTTCCGGTGGTGCCAGTCTGCTGTCCTCGCCGCCCACCGAGTCTTTGCACAGCCAGCCAGTCTGGGTCGCTCAGCCCGATCAGAGCGCTCGCCTGGCTCAGCCCCTTCCCTTTCCCGTGTCCTTGTCCCATCCCACGGAGAAGACTCCGTCCCGGAGAGACACTCGGGTTGGGGACAGACCTGCCGGGAGCAGCTGGGCCGCGGGAGCTGATGCTGGAGAAGCTGCGCCTCTGCCTGGGGTTCCAGCCAGCGCGCTCACCTGCTCGCCTCTGTCTCACAGCCTTGCGCAGAGTAACTTCCCACACGTTTCTGCTCTTTCTGAAACGGTTTCCACTCCACCTGCTAATTTGCTGGTTCAACCACCATCTCATCCAGCTCCAAAGAACTTGCTTCCAGGTCAGAAGAGCCCCAGTGCCGAGAGCGCGCTGCCGGAGTTGGTTAGTAGCCCTGCCGGGAGCACAGGCCTCCTGCTGGTGGTACCCGCAAGCGACGCCTTGGGGCCTCATAGTAATAAGGCAGACTCCCCCAGGAATCGGGAAGAGACTTGGGGAGCCCTAGACTTCACACTGAGTGGGACCGTGGAGAAGCCTGTGAGGATGGATAGCCTGTCCCACGCCGATGGCCCAGCTGCTGCTCTGCATCCCACCCCCAGTCATCCCAGTCAGCCTGGGCCTGGGGCACGTAACCCAGACCATTTCTACCAACAGGTGACGAAAGGTGCTCCCAACCAGCGTGGCCCCGAGAGAGCCCAGCAGGAGCCAGCTCCTCCCCCACCAGGGCCCACAGCAGCACCTTTCGAACCCTCAAACCCAGAAAGCCCACCAGCACCAGGGCAGCCCCAGAACTCGGTCCAGCCACCTGCCAGTCCGGCTCCCGCGGACCTGGGCCAGCAGCCGCCACCTCGGCCCCCTCCGTCCTCCAGCGCATCGGCCGTGTCCAGCAGCTCGAGCCAGGCAGCCGTGCCGCCGGGCCAGCCGTGGATGCCGCCGCAGCCCCTGGACTTGGCGTCCTACTACTATTACAGGCCCCCGTACGACGGCTACCCGGCCCAGTACCCCTCTCCATACCCACCAGACCCGGGCACAGCCCCGCTCTACCAGGTAGGCTTGAGCTCAGACGGTTGAACCCTTTGACCAGCGGTCTTTCCTTGCGAGTTCCTTGGCAGGGTTCTGTGGGTTCAGAAGTGACCGGTGGGCACTGCCTGCGGACGCCGGTTCTGTGCACTGGGCGTGAGAAAAGTGCTCCAGCCACCACTGCTCTGCCCCACGGCGCATCTCATGAAGTCCACACGACGTGTCCGTGCATTGAATTGCGGAGATAATCTTAATCCTCGTGTAACGCAGTGCCCCCACTTGTGGGACAGGAAAGCCCTTTGCTTGTGTGGCGCCTGTTGGCTGTCCTAGTCCCATTGAGAGTCACAGGCTGGGTCACAGGAGAGCCGCCTGAAGCTGGTGTGTGGTGGTGACATCAGAAACCTCCCTACGAACAGCAGGAAGCTAGTCTTTTAATGCTTCCTTCAGAAGAAACGGGGAAGTTAGCTCTGGCCTGTAACCCAAGTGAAGCCGCGAGGAGGGTGAGAGTCCACCAGCTCCTCCCAGGCCAGGGGAGGCGGCACACAGGGCCTCACAGCGACGGTGCGGCAGCTCCCAGTGTGGTTGCCTCAGGTTCTGCTGAGTCCTGCCTTCGCTGGAAAAGGGGGTTCCAGCTGGACACGTTTCCTTATTGCCTGGCTTTCCTCACCTCTAGGCCCAGGGTCCAGGCCCAGGGTCCTCCAAGGTCAGCTGAGGCGCAGGGTGGTGAGCCAGGGAGGTTGAAAGCACGGACTCGCCGCAGGCAGGGCAGGGGCAAGGGCCGGTGGCCGAGCTGGGGACCTTGTGTTCAAAGAGGTTGGGTCAGGGCTGGGCCGGGTCGGCTGATGGGAGACTGTGCCCTGTTGTGGGCCCCTCAGCATGTGTGTGTGTGAGTGTGAGTGTGAGTGGTTGGCTACACCTCTGACCACTGACACCTGCGAGTGTTGACTTCCATAGCAGGGAGCTGAGCTCTGCTGGGAGCCCGGGAGGCGCAGGGAGCATCACGCCGCTCCAGGTCCTTTGTGGGCGCTGCGCAGCGCCCAGAGTTTCTCCCGGCGGCACCACTCCTGTGGGCCGGCGCCCTCTGCCTTCCTCTCGGCCGCCCCAGCTTCCAGCACCAGCCCAGGAGTGTGTGCCAGGTAGTGGCGGAGAGTCGGGCTGTCAGACGCGAACTGATTCTGCTTCAGGTCCTCACATGGCCGCCCCTTAGAGGCGGAGCCGTGGCGGTCAGTGATTTGTAAGAGGCTGGATGCCTCTAAGAGCCAAGGACCCTCCCCCTGGGTTGCCTGTAGCTTCAGGACCAGGCAGGTGGAGCCCTGGGTCCTTGGCTTGCTTACCTGGGATGGTGTCTGGGGCAGGGCACAGCTTGAGTCCCGGCACCTCCGCGTTTGAGACCTCAGGAGGCAGAAGCCTAACAGCCCTCACGAGTTGCCGTGGCTCCGGGGTGCCTGCTGCGTGCTGGCCTCCCCTGAGCAGGCCGGGCTGGGGCTGGAGGGCAGCGCTGCCTGCCTGGGGCCGTTATCCTGGAGGTTTTCTGTTTTGCTTGGGGACGTCCCGTGTCCCTCGCCCCTGGGAGAGCCACCCGTGCAGCCTGGAGCTGGTGCCTGCTCCTGGGGGCCTGATGCTGCATAAACCTGTCTTCCCACAGGACGTCTACGGCCTTTATGATCCCAGGTACAGGCCCTACGATGGCGCGGCGTCCACCTACGCTGAGAACTACCGCTACCCCGAGCCGGAGCGGCCCAGCTCCCGGGCGAGCCACTGCTCAGACCGGCCGTCTGCCAGGTGATGTTTGTGTTGCTGGCTGTAGTGATGTCCTGATGTGGACAGACTGTGTGAGGAGTGTACACCCTGCTGGTTGCCGTTTTGTCCATGTGGACAGGCTGCAGGATGCGTGTTTACATGGAGGTCAGCACACCCCATGCAGCCATGGCCACGCGTCAGCCAGACCCAGGGCGGAGCCCCGGAGGCACCCCTGTCCTCGAGCAGGGTTCCCCCAGCCCAGGCGGCGGTTATCGCTGGGGCGCGTGCGCCCTGGAGGCTCACTGACGGAATGCTCAGGGTCCTAGACTGTGGCAGCTTTTACCTTGCAGACTGGCACCCCCGCAGGCCAGAGCCCACGCCTCGGTGCTTTCCCAGCAGCCTCTGTGCCGGCGCTCCGGCAGCTTCTCTCGCGGGCGGACCCTGGCTGGATTTGCGATTACAAACAAGCATGTTGAAAGAGCCCCGGGCCGCACCTCCAGCGGCGTGAGAACTGGCACTCAGAGGCCTCCGCTCAGTGGCTGGGGGGGCGGGACGAGGGAGGTGGCTGTCAGGGTTCCAGCTCTGCCGCCTCCCAAAGCCTTCACCTGGCGAAGTAATGCCTCACAGCTGTCGGTGCTACGAGGGCACGTGGTTCCTTAAACGTGGGACAGAGAGGTGTGGCCGCCGGTGTAGGCTTGGTTCACGCACTGCCTTTCAGAACCGTGGGCTCCTTACTCTGGCCCCTCGATGTCTGGTAGCTGGTCAGTGAGTCTGTGCCATCAGCTGGCCTCTGTCCAGGCCCGCAGAGGGCGCGCTGAGCTGCGTGTGGCCCAGTGCTGGGGTCCAACCCCAGCAGGTCCAGGGGTCCCCAAAGGTGTGGACAGAGTCAGCGAAGAAGGAATGACACAGAGGCAGCGTTCCAGTTGATCAGCATGGTTGGGTTCTCTTGCCTGGTTCTATTGCCAGGTTCTGTAGCCATGTTCCCTCGCTAGGTTCTCCAGCCAGGTTCAGTCACCAGGTTCTAGTCAGGTTCTCTTGCCATGTTCTCTCACTAGGTTCTTCTCTAGGTTCTGTGTCTAGGTTCTGTGTAGGTTCTGTCTAGGTTCTGTAGAGCTGTTGTCTTATTACATCTGTATTTATACCAGTTGATTCCAATCCTATCAATCTCTATTCCAAAGTTTAGGGCGTTTCTTATCTCCATTCCAGGGAGTAAAGATTATGTAGCTTAAGCATGATTGTTTGTAGTTAAAGTGATTAACTACCCGCCTGGCACTTAGTTAAGGGGTTTTATTCCCTCCCTAACTTCAGGGGAAAATCCCTACCTGGGGAAACAACCTTTCTCAGAGAGGTGACCTTGGTTAAAACACATAGTGCCAAGAAGGTGAGCAAACATATTAAGAACAGTATGCCATATATGCCAGGTCCCTTGAAACAGCAAGGATGGACCGGCTCCCGGCAGCCCAGTGGGCCAGGTGCTCATGTCCTAGCGCAGCCGTGGGCAAACTACGGCCCGCGGGCCAGATCCGGCCCATTTGAAATGAATAAAACTAAAAAAAAAAAGACCGTACCCTTTTATGTAATGATGTTTACTTTGAATTTATATTAGTTCACACAAACACTCCATCCATGCTTTTGTTCCGGCCTCCGGTCCAGTTTAAGAACCCATTGTGGCCCTCGAGTCAAAAAGTTTGCCCACCCCTGTCCTAGCGCCTGGGGACCACCCTGCTGCCTGGGCAGCGTTCTGACTTGGCGAGAGCCGTGGGCCGGTGTTTTCTAGAACCCCTGGAGGCCAGGGGTCGGGAGGCGGGTGGAGCCAGGGTGCATCTGGCTGTTCCGGTTTCCCTTCACTCAACCACCTACAGATTCACGTGGTGACATTTCAGCGGCCAGGGCTGCTCTGTGTGGAGAGCCGCCCAACGAGGCGGGCGGTGACGTGGAGGTGTGTCCCCGTCTGCCACGTCCGCACCACTCGCAGCGCTGGGGAGCAGCCTCCTTGGCCCTGCTGTGGTTGGGGCGCGTGCGTGTTCCCACGTGGTGTGTAGCGTCAGTTCGTCTTTGTTGTGCAGCTGGGATCACATCCCTGTGGGCGCTGCCCGAGGTGACGTGGCCTGTTGTTTCTATGATTGTCTTTCCCACGAATGCAGGGTTCATGGGGGCAAGGAGGTGCGTGTTCCTGGTTTTGTGCTGCATCAGGTCATTTTTCGGAGACCCCTCTCCCCCATGCATGGACGGGTGCTCACCCCTGGGGCAGTGAGCGCGGGTGCTGGGCTGAGGTCCTGCACTCCTTCCCCAGGGCTGCACCCACCAAGCCCCAGGATCAGCTGAGTGAGACATGAGCGAAGTCTTTTAAAAATCAATTATTACAGCCCTTGCTGGTATGGCTCAGTGGGTAGAACCCCAGCCTGGGGGCTGAAGGGTCCCGGGTTCAGTTCCGATCAAGGGCACAAGCCCGGGTTGTGGGCTCCATTCCAGTAGAGGGCGAGCAAAAGGCAGCCAATCAGTGATTCTCTCATTGATGTTTCTCTCTCCCCCTCTCCCTTCCTCTCGGAAATCAATAAAAATATATTTCTTAAAAAAATGAAGTATTACCTAAAACTTGCTATTAAAGAACAAAAATGTCAGTAAGCCCTTTCAGCAGGTCAGATACCTGATCTTCCTGCTAAATTCCACCCTTTCTATAATGCAGGTCACAGCCAGGCTTGCTCTGTGAGGCCAGCCTGGCTGGTGCATGGCAGGGCCCACGCTGGTCTGCTCTGAGGGCACCAGTCTGGGCGCACTGGGACCCGCCTGGAGGACACGGGCACTGTCTGTGCAGCGGGTCTGGAAGTCGGATCCGACTCCCCTCCACACCCCCGCACCTTGGCATCGGCTGAGTCTGACATCCACACTCAAGAGCCGGTCCCAGCCCCAGCCCTGCTCCGGCGACGGCACTGAGAGCGCCACGATCTGTGCTGGGCGCTCGTGTGGTGTTATCATAGAGGCACTTCAGCGCGCTGGGCGCAGGGAATCCCTGACGCTCCTGGCTCTGGGTCTTCTGATTAGGACTCTCCATGACCAAGGGCTTGGACGAGTGCCTGTCGCCCGGGTGCAGTCTGGAGGCCGATACCTGTTGCGCGTTTCAGAAGTAGGTGGCTTGTTGGTAATTCCTGTGTGGTTTCAGGCAGGGGCCTCCTGAGGGCTACTACAGCTCCAAGCGTGGATGGAGCAGCCAGAGCGATTACGCCGGCTACTACTGCGGCCAGTACGACTATGGAGGTACGTCAGCCTGGGCCACGCCCCGGGCCTTAGGCGGAGTCCCCGCTGTTAGTCTGTCTTCATCCCAGAGCCACGGTCACCTGCTTCTGGAAGTGATTCTGTGGCTGCTTTTCATCCAGAAGCTGCATCGTGGTCACAGCACGCGTGTGTCTGGCTCACACGAGTTATTCTCTGACTTCCGAGAATAGTTGCCAGGGGCCCGGGGCTGCCTTTCCTGTCCCTGCGACCGTTCACATTGATCAGAGGAACAGGAGCCGCCCCGGGGCTAGTGTGTCTGCCCTGCTCTGTGGCCACGGGGCTGTGGCTCCGGCACTGGAGTTGCAGGCGTGTCCCCTCGCTGTCGGGGGAGGGGGGGCCTCTTGGCCACATGTCCCTGAGCCCTGCTCCTCTGCCAAGCTGTGTCCTGCTCGGTGCAGAGGGTCCAGGCCAGCAGCCCTCGCTTACCCAGCACGGCCCTCCTGCCCGCCCCGCTCACAGGCCTCTGCCTCCCTTCCACGTAACACACTGGCGGCTCGGATGGGACTGGCCCTGTTCAAGCAGCCCTTTGGTTCTGAGGGTCTCCTCACCCTTCCTAGGCCACATCAGCAGAGATGGGAGTAAAGCGTATAGTTACGGGGTGAACTGTTCAAAAGTAGTAACTACGGGCAAGAATTTAACCAGATGTCACGTAGCAGGTTTCTCTTCTGAATCGTGTATTGGGAGGACAAGCCAGTGGCCACTGGGTGTCACACAGGGACAGGACTCTGCGAGACCTCCGGCATCTCAGCACCCAGGGTCATGCCTCTCGGGAGGACAGCGAGGCTCCTCGGTGCTGGGGGCGCAGCGTCTCCCGCGCGTGTTGTGTCAGCTCGTTAATCCCTTGCTTGCAGATCCGGGCCGCTGGGATCGGTACCCCTATGGGTCTGGGTTCAGGGATCCCCGCCCCTATGACCGCAGGTATTGGTATGACGCGGAATACGAGCCGTACAGGAAAGACAGCTACGCCTATGCTGACAGGTGGGTGAGAAGCCCTTCGCCAAGGGGGGTGGGAATCAGCTGCGCTTTGTAACGCCCCACCAGCTGCGGCTGGGGGTCCCGGGAGCCGCTGGCGTCACGGCCACTGTCTGAAAGGGGCGGGCAGCCTGGGCCGCTGGCGTCACTCACTGTGGGCGCAGCACAAGCGCCTGGGATCGCCTTGCCCTTGTCGCCTCGGTGGCTGTGACCTTGCAGCCTGCTCCCCTGAACCTTCACCCGGGGCTGACCTTGCCCCTGGGCTCCAGGCATCCCCTCGGGGGCGGGCTCGGACCGTGTCCTGCGAGGCAGGCCCCGTCATGATGTGAGGGCACGGGCGGTGCGGGCCCGGAGGGCTTGAGTGCTGAGCAGTGCGTCATGCCAGCGGCCTCAGCGCCCTCTCTTGCCTCTGCCCCACTGGCCCTCCAGGCCCGAGAGGTACGACGACCCCTGGAGGTACGACCCTCGCTTCACAGGGAGTTTTGATGACGACCCTGAGCCCCACAGAGACCCCTACGGGGACGACGGGGACCGGCGCAGCGTGCACAGCGAGCACTCGGGGCAGAGCCTGCGCAGCGCGCCCAGCGTGCACAGCCGCCACAGCAGCTTCAGCGCCCACTCGCAGCAGGTGCGCGCGCGCCGCGGGGGCGGCAGGCAGGCTGTCCACAGCTCTGTGTAGACCCAGGTCCCCCCTGCTCTGGCAGCACCTCCCAGTCTGGCAGCGCTCCTGTGAGCTAACTACCTGCTGGCTTTGTGTTTCCTAAGAGCCAGGTTTACAGAAGCTGCAATGTGACCGTGGGGCCTTATGAGGCTCCGCCGCCGCCAGGCTCCTTCCATGGGGACTATGCCTACGACGCCTACATGAGCAATTTCAGCAGCGCCCAGGGCTTCCCAGAGTACGGCTACCCTGCCGACGCCGGCTGGCCCTCCGTGGAGCAAGGTGTGTGTGGTCAAGGCCCTGGGTGCCCTCAGGTGCAGGGCCGCCGAGTCACCCCTCGGTCACCTCACAAGCCTGGGGCGAGAAACGGGAGTGAGTTGCAACTGAGGGCATTTGTGATGGCCTGGCCCGGTCCTCCCCGGAGTAGGGACAGCTGTGTCACAGCACGCCCGTCCTTCTGAGGGCCAGGCTGGTCCCGCTGGGCTGGCAGCACCCTCGGCTGTAGCTGGACTCACAGGCCGGAGAGCCGCCCTGCCTCTGTCACGGGCCCTCGTGTGGCTCGTGTGGCTCACCGCCAGGCTCTCGGGTGGGGCCTCCTGTTCCCATGCCGACCACGCGGGTCAGCAGCCTGTGGAGGGAACTCCGATTCCCCTAGAAAAGCTGCCCTCGGCTTTCCCACTGCCACGCTCAGCCCTCGGGAAGGCCTGTTACTGCTGAGTCTTGGAAACTGTGAAAATAGGTGATGTTCTTGAGATAGTATTTCAATTGCAATCCTCACCCGAGGACACGCTTAGAGAGAGGAAGGGAGAGAGAGCAGCGATGGGAGAGGAACAGCAGTGGCATCCATTGGTTGCCGCCCTCTCCCCCGCCCCCCGCATACGCCCCTCCTGGGGACCAAACCCGAAAATGCCCAGGGCTTGAACCCGTGACCTTTCAGTGCACCGGACGTGCTGGACCTGAGCCGCCAGGCTGGGCAGCGGCCCCCCTCGCCTTCACTGGGTGCGATCACGGCCCCGCCGTTGAGGACAAAGGCTCAGGCACGAAAGGTCCTGGGTGCTGCTTCCTGTGACAGGCGCTTCGGCGGTGTTCAAGAGCTTTTAGATTTCGAGGAGATGGTTTCGTTTCTAAGGATTTAGACGTTTCTTAAGCCGCGCTGGAGTTCTACTTTAATGGGGCCTTTAGCCACTAGTGACTTCCAACCGAAAGTCAGTTCATGTGGGGCCTCCGCCTGTGGGCACCTTGACACCGAGCTGTGGTCTGGCTCCGAGGCCCCAGAGCTGACCGCCGGCTGTGTCCTGTTCACGTCCTCCCTGCAGCTCCATCCAGACCGACTTCCCCGGAGAAGTTCTCCGTGCCCCATGTCTGTGCCCGGTTTGGTCCTGGGGGTCAGCTCATCCGCGTGATCCCCAATCTGCCCTCGGAGGGACAGCCGGCCTTGGTGGAAGTGCACAGCATGGAGGTGAGGCCGGGGGCGGCCGCGGGCCCACAGGCCGTGCCTCAGCCTTGTCTGAAAACGGTCTTGCGGAGTGTTTCCTCCGTGGACCCTCGGTGGAGGGGGTTTTATTTGTTCTGTGTGGTTGTGCGTCTTTTATCTTTGCATTTCTGATTTTGAGGGGAGGGCCTGTTGGTGTTCAGTACTGGTGATTTCAGTGACGAGTAGGGAGGTGGCCAGGGGGGGTTGGGGTGCCCTGGGAGCCTGTGTGGTGGGCACTGTTTTGTGGCCCACCAGCCTCTGTCACATGTATTGGCTCAGAGTTCAGGGGGAATGGGTCTCGCCGCTTTAAAGGGTGAAAGTCACTGTTGCCAACCAGACACGGCCAAGCCCCTGGTGGAGCGCCTCGGCCTCCCTGATGGGACAGACCGTCCTCGGGTCAGCAGACACAGGGGGCAGTGGCGGAGCCTGCCCTGAGCTGCCCTTCCCTGTCCCCCCTGTCCCTCCCTGTCCACAGACGCTGCTACAGCACCTGCCGGAGCAGGAGGAGATGCGCGCCTTCCCGGGGCCGCTGGGCAAGTAGGTCCCGCCGGGCACGGGCCGCTGTGGGCACCGCGTGAGCGTGGCTGGGCCGCGGCGCTCATCGCTGTCCACTGAGGGCTGTCCTTCTTTCAGAGACGACACCCATAAGGTGGACGTTATTAACTTTGCGCAGAGCAAAGCCACCCAGTGTTTGCAGAATGAGAGCTTACTTGACAAAGAGTCCGCAAATCTCCTCTGGAACTTTATCATCCTGCTGTGCAGACAGAATGGGGTACGTGCCGTCTTACCTGGAAAACGCCTCTTCTTGGCCTGGAGTCTCGGGGACCCTGGGTCTCCCACGGCGTGGGGAGGATTTCTGTGCTGGGCCGAGCACGCGGAGCCGTCTCAGCAGTGACGTGGGGCAGGGGAGACAAGCGGGTGTGCAGCTGGGGCGAGGGCAGGTTCGGGCCCACCATGTTGGGCTGTCGGGCTCCTGGGCGTGGGGGCGGTGGCGGCGTGCACTGGGCGGCCTGTTGGCCTCCCCCAGCAGGGCCTGTGGGAAGTCCTATCCGTCGTGAAGGCCCTTGTTTCTTTCTGTCCCCGCCGCCCTGCAGACCGTGGTGGGCACAGACATTGCCGAGCTGTTGTTACAAGACCACAGGACGGTGTGGCTTCCTGGGAAGTCACCCAACGAGGCCAACCTGATCGACTTCACCAACGAGGCCGTGGGTCAGGCCGAGGAGGAGGAGGAGTCGGTGGAGGCCCAGCTTTCCTTCCTCACTGACAGCCAGGCCGCCACCAGCTCTCTGGAGAAGGAGACGGAGCGGTTCCGGGAGCTGCTGCTCTATGGCCGCAAGAAGGCGAGTTCTGAGCTCTCGGGCGCCGGGGCGTGTCCTGGCGCCGCCCCATGGGCTTAAGTGCCAGGAAGCTGTGGGAGGGACAGGCCTGCCTGGAGAGCACCGGGCCTTGACGGCAACCGGGTGAACAGGGGTCTGGCTCTGTCGTCTCTGAAGGTGTCCGTTCCGTCTCCTCACACGTTGCCAGTGTTGAAGCCTCAGTTTCCCTCCTCACTCCCGCACAAGTGCACGCAGTTGCGCTCGGGCTGTGCCCGCCCGTGCAGTGCTGTCGGGTGAACACGTGCACGAGACAGACAGACAGCCCGTGGTCACAGTTAGGGGTGCGCTCAGCCTCTGAGGTGTGCTGGGTGTGGGGGAGCGGTGCCCAGTGGGAATGGATCAGGCACAGCGCGTGCAGAGGCTGCGGCTGGGGAGAGTGGCAGAGACCTCGCACAGGTGCTGGCGCTGTGGACGTTCTCTCTGGTTGTGCCCAGTAGAGGGCGGGTCTAGGGTAGAGGGGTCCCTGTGGGCTGTGGGCACATGCCCAGCTCTGCATGGCCCGGTGGCAGGGGTCTGACAGCCCCAAGTCCTTGGTGCTTGTATGTCGTGATAAGCTCAGGTCACGGTCAGAAGTTCTCTGAGATACCAGGTCACTTGGCTGAGGGGACACACTGTCCACGGGGAGAGGCGTCATCGCCCTGTGAGTGGCGTGCACAGTGGCCCAGTGGGAAGGACTTCTGAGGGTGGCAGCGCTGCCTCCTGGCGTCCCGTGTCTACTGGCCTGCTTGTCCTAGTTATTAAAAATAAGTTTTTAACGTATTGATGTTGCGGAGAGGAGAGAAGCAGGACCTGGACTTGTTCCCCTTGTTCATGTGCCCTGACCTTGGTGCGTCAGGGTGGCACTCTAACCACCGAGCCGCCCGGCCAGGGCTGCTTGTAACAGTTTGTAAAAGCAAGACCCACGGCCACAGGCACTGTGATGGGGGGTGGGGGCAGTGGCACAGGTGTGTTCTGGAGGCCGTGGAGGCAAGTGTGTCGCAACACAGTCGAGCCCTTTCCTCTTTCCCGGCCACGCGGACGACACGCTCCCCGGCGCCTGACTCGCATCACGTGAGTCACTGCCACCTCGGCTCACTGCGCTGCTTTGCAGGATGCTTTGGAGGCCGCGATGAAGAACGGCCTGTGGGGTCACGCCCTGCTGCTTGCCAGCAAGATGGACAGCCGGACTCACGCCAGAGTCATGACCAGGTACAGACTCGCTGGGCTGGCGGCTTCTGGGCGCAGCCAGCTGGTCTGGCAGCTGCTCCTTGGCAGCTCTTCGAGGCACAGGGTCTAGCTCTCGCAGAGAAAGCTCCCCTGCGCTGCGGGGCCGCGCCCTGTGCACTGCTCGGTGCTGAGCTCTGTCAGATCGCTGAGCGCCTTGTCTCTCTCCGGCCTTTAACACTGAGCTGCGTGCGCGCTGAGGGGCGGGAGGCATCGGGCTGATGGTTGAGGGGCTGAGATGGGCCAGTCGTGTGGGGAGCTGGGCCGGGTCAGCTTCCTCTCGTGTCTCCCCAGATTCGCCAACAGTCTTCCCATCAACGACCCTCTGCAGACCGTCTACCAGCTGATGTCCGGGCGGATGCCTGCAGCGTCCACGGTCAGTGGCACTCCCGTGGCTCTCGCAGCCGCATGTGTGGGGACTGCTCCGGCGGTTTCATCGCAGGATGAGGCTGCCTTCCTTTCTGCCCTGCCCCTCGCTCCCGGAGCCCGACCCTGCAGGCTGGTGACACTCGGCCCGGGGGCACCCAGGGTAAGGAGTGTCCCGCTGGCTTTCCGTACCTAGTGCTGCGGCGATGAGAAGTGGGGAGACTGGAGGCCGCACCTCGCCATGGTTCTGTCCAACTTGAACAACAACATGGATGTGGAGTCCAGGACAATGGCCACGATGGGCGACACGCTAGGTGGGTCCGTGCAGACGGGAGGCCGTGGGCGTGGGGCACAGAGACTGCGTGCAGTGTGTCGGTGGAAGGGACAGGACTCCCGTGCCTCTGGCATCGCTGCCACTGGCTGTTCGCCATCTTTGATTTCGGGAGAACCCCCCGACCGAGACGTGGCCCCTGTGTCTCCTCAGCCTCGAAAGGCCTCTTGGACGCTGCACACTTCTGCTACCTCATGGCTGAAGTTGGATTTGGGGTTTATACCAAGAAAACCACAAAACTCGTCTTAATTGGATCGAACCACAGGTGAGGAATTGCATAACTGTGTGCCCCTCCCCGCCCCTCCCTCCGGTTAACCCAGAACGGAGCCGGGAGGCGGCCTCGCGGCCTGGCCGTGTGGCATGACATGCTCCTGGGGGACTGGCTCAAATAAGTTCACTCCTTTCCTCAACAGTTTGCCATTTTCAAAGTTTGCGACCAATGAAGCCATCCAGAGGACAGAGGCCTATGAATACGCGCAGTCGCTGGGCACGCAGTCCAGCCCCATGCCCAACTTCCAGGTGAGCCCCGCCCACAGGCTGGGCACGCAGTCCGGCCCCATGCCCACCTTCCAGGTGAGCCCCGCCCACAGGCTGGGCACGCAGTCCGGCCCCATGCCCAACTTCCAGGTGAGCCCCGCCCACAGGCTGGGCACGCAGTCCGGCCCCATGCCCACCTTCCAGGTGAGCTCCGCCCACAGGCTGGGCACACAGTCCGGCCCCATGCCCACCTTCCAGGTGAGCTCCGCCCATGGGGCTGGTGAGGCTGCGGGCTGTGGGGTGGAAAATTCTCACGCAAAAGGCAGTGTTTTTGGAAATCTTGGGGCGACATTGATCAGTAACGTTTGAGAATAAACCCTGTTGAATTGAGGATTTTGTTTGTATTTTGGGTCTTAATATTTAAAATCTTATAAATATCGAGTATTTTGTTTCTATCAGCTATTTTTAGCATGATGAGGAGTGTTATCTGACCCAGGAGTGAGTGTGAGAGTGAGTGTGAGAGTGAGCGTGTGTGTGCGTGTGTGTGTGGCACTTGCATGACCCTGAGCGAGGAGACCGGCTGTGGGACAGTCCGCGGGGGCAGGGCTGTGAGGTGTGCTGACTGCGGCCTCTCTGCTTGGACCTGGCAGCTCTGAGGGCTGCAGAGAAGGACTGTGCTTCCGAAGCTCGCAGTGTCCTGTGCTCTGAACTGTCTCCAGGAGCAGGACGCGCTGTGGGGGCGGGGCCGGGGGGCGCGGCACCCAAACCGTCCAGGACAGTTCTCAGCTGCGGGGCTGTGGGGCTGAGCTTGTGTGTGTGTTTGCTCCAGGTGTTCAAGTTCATCTACTCCTGCCGCCTGGCCGACATGGGGCTGGCCACGCAGGCCTTCCACTACTGCGAGGTCATCGCCAAGGGCATCCTGCTGCAGCCGCACAGGCACTCCCCCGTGCTCATCAGCCAGCTGGTCCAGGTGCGGTCCTGAGCCGCCCCCGCCAGCCTGGGGTCCGGGCGCCAGACTCAGGGGGGAGAGGTCGGGACGAGTCACGCACTGAGATGCTCTCGGGCAGCTGCTGGTGTCTGGCACGTTAGCGTACGAGTCCGTCTGTCTCGCTCCCGTGCAGAGACTGCGCTGGGAGCTCCAAGGCCAGAGCAGAGGTCGGTCCCGCCGTTAGTGGAGCCTGCGGGTCCGACAGCCTGGGTTTGGGTCCTGCTGACCCACTGCGGCCTGGTTCCCCCGCCCTGGGCGGTGAGGCAGCGTGACTGGCCCCAGAACTGTGGACCCTAGACGGGATGGGACAGCGCCCAGCCAGCGCCACAGCATGTGTCCCCCTCCCGGAGAATGTGCTCAAGTGACACCTAGGAAGGTTTTATTATGGACGCTTTCGGACAGTTTGAGGCCAAGCCTGCTTCATCTGGCCCCGCCCACGGCCCCTCAGTTCCCCCCAATCCCCCAGCCCATCTCCCCACCCGATCAGAGTACGTCTGTGTCTGCGTCAGTTCCGCACTTGGCTTGGCCAAGTCCAGTCTGTCGTCAGGTGGCGGCGGCAGGAAGTTCAGCTCCGGGTCTGGGCCCTGCAGACCCCGTGCGGACCCCGTGCAGCCTCCCCGCGGCCGGCTCCTGTGAGCGTGGCGTCCGGGCTCGTCCTGTGGCCCCACTGAGTGGGAGACCTGCCGCAGAGGCCTGCTCGGCCCTGGGTGCGTCTGCTCCAGGTCGGAGCGGCTGTGAAGACACGAGTGGTGACGGGCCTGCCTCCTCGTGTGTCTCCAGATCGCTTCCCAGTTACGCCTCTTCGACCCGCAGCTGAGAGAGAGGCCGGAGGAGGAGTCCTTTGTGGAGCCTGCCTGGCTGGTGCAGCTGCAGCGTGTGGAACGGCAGGTCAAGGTGAGCGTGGCTCCGTCGCGGCTGGCACTTCTCATGGCTGGTTTCCACCTGTGGTGTTGGGCGTGGACTGGACAGGGAAGGCGTGCGGGTGTGTGGATCGGGGATGAGGCGGGACGGCTCCCACAGCCTGGCTGCCAGCGAGGCCTGAGCCATTTGTCCACAGGAGGGCGCTGTGGTGTGGCGTCAGGACCCGGCCTTCCCCCAGCGCTGTGCCAGCACCCCCAGCTCCGAGGTGGGACAGTACGATGGGCCAGGACCCGAGCAGCCCTCGCACCCGGGCACCGAGAACCCACTGCTGGCGCCACCTGCGCCCAGCGCCGAGCACTCTGGCCAGGGCGTGTGGCTGCTGCCGTCAGGTGAGCCTGCGCGGGGAAGGCCCTCGCCCCTTTCTCTCGAGAGGGCAGCTTCCAGACGAGGAGAACCCAGGGGCGCTTGTTCTTCCTCCCCCCCTCCTCCTCTTCCTCCTCTTCCTCCCCCTCCCCCTCCTCCCCCCTCCTCCTCTTCCTCCTCTTCCTCCCCCTCCCCCTCCTCCCCCCTCCTCCTCCCCCCTCCTTCCCCTCCCTCCTCCCCCCTCTTTCCCCTCCCCCCTCCTCCTCCCCCTCCTTCCCCTCCCTCCTCCCCCCTTTCCCCTCCCCCTCCTCCTCCCCCCGTCCTTCCCCTCCCTTCTCCCCCTCCTCCCCCTTCTCCTCACCATTCCTCTCCTCCCCCTCCCCCTCCTCCCCCTTCTCACCATTCCTCTCCTCCCCTCCTCCTCCCCCTTCCCCTCCTCCTCCTCCCCCTCCCCCTCCTCCCCCTTCTCACCATTCCTCTCCTCCCCTCCTCCTCCCCCTTCCCCTCCTCCTCCGTGCTTATTCATAACCTTGCCGAGCTCAGCGGGTCCCATGGCATTGGATGCCCGGGGGGCAGGTGGGTGGCCGGTCTGAGCCCAGAAGCAGAGGTTGGGTCCTGCCGCTCACCGTGTCTCCCCTCAGCGCTGGCAGGTGTCTGTTCACTGCTCCAGCCGTGATGCCGTCTCGGCGTGTCCTGGGTGGCAGGCCCTCCTGTCTCTCAGGGAGGAGCAGGCCTTGCCGATACTGCACCACAACCGATCGCACCGGGGCAGCTGCTGGGACGGGAGAGATGTGGCCTCGGCACCTCTGACTCTTCTCCATGTCCCCATGCAGCTCCGCCAACGCTCCCCGAGGGCCTGCCCGCCGTCCCTGCCGGGGTGCCCATGTTCCCCGTGCCGCCCCCGGGCCCTGGGGAGCCAGCGCCTGGCTTTGCAGAGCCCTCTGGGCCGGACCCTGCGGCCCGGTACCCAGGGCCTGGCCTGCCACCCAGCGCACCGTCTCTGCAGGAGAGCGCACACATGCTCCGGGCCCAGGACCCAGGTGGGTCTGCGAGGTGTCGCCGGGGAGCAGAGCTGAATGGGCCTCCTGTCCCGGGAGCAGGCGGGGGAGGAGCCTGCAGTCAGGGCATCGCATGCTCCCTCCGTGCCGGCTCCCTCTGTCCTATGCCTGGCGGCTCCGAGGTCACAGAGGCCCTCTCTGCCATTGACAGGAGCGCTGCCCCAGGACCCCCGCGGGAGAGGCTCGCTGGCGGAGCGAAGAGAAGAGGATCTGGGTGGCAAGCCTGAGAATGTGGTACTGGCTCCTCCCCTCTCCCTGTGGACGAGGGCGGGGTCCTGGGGCTTCCGTTGCCAGTGGGCAGATAGTGCTGACATAGGAGACGGCCTTCCGAGTGCTTCCTAAGGAGAGGCCCTGGGAGGAAACACGCGGGAGGGGAGTGTACTGGTGTGGGAGCCGCTGCTTGAAGGCGGAGCACCGCACCTTTTCTAGGGGCCCCCATGGCCCCCCGGCCCTGCACCTGCTCTGCACGGGGTCCCTGCAGTCCCACCGGGTTCCTGGGAACAGACTCATCTTATCAGGCCTGTTTGGTGTAAAGACCACCTGTTTACTCTGATGCCCAGCGGGCGGGACAAATGCTGTCTACAGCCACTTTCTGGAACCTTCTCTAGGGTGCCCAGCTCAGCATGGACACCGTCAGCAGGCGATCGCTGTCGTTGAAACTGCACTGTGTGTTCTGCCATTAAGACGTTCTGTCCTGGAAAAGTAAA
Organism: Myotis nattereri; assembly: GCF_964212035.1. Classification (NCBI taxonomy): domain Eukaryota; kingdom Metazoa; phylum Chordata; class Mammalia; order Chiroptera; family Vespertilionidae; genus Myotis; species Myotis nattereri. The sequence goes on from NC_138087.1 coordinate 82,017,451, forward strand.
AATGAGAGTTAACTATTGAAAACAGACTCTGACCAGGGACATTTTTCATTAAAACGCCCACGGCTCCCTGACCAGTCTTTACTCATGGGGCACGTGGAGTCCGTTTCTTCCGGCCCAGAGCCCGCCTTCTGGTCCCGTGATGCCCCTTGATGAGCCGCTGTTCTGTGGGCTGGCTCTCAGGTTGGCCCAGGGCTCCAGGGCTGCCCTGTCCCACCTCGTTCCCTCTCCTCTCCTCTCCTCGTTCTCGCTTTCCGGCCTCTCAGGGATGTTCTGGGGCTCCTGGGCGGTGCCCCGGGTGAACCGGTTCCCGCGTTGCCTTGGACAGGGCTCCCCGAGGATGCCACAGGACTCCGAGGCCCCCCCAGCGTGGGGGGGTGCCAGCCTGGGGGCCCTGCAGCCTCCGTCTCGGATGCCCGCTCCCGCAGGGAAGAGCCCGGTGCCAGCAGCCAAGAAAGAGCCCAAGGAGCCTAAGAAGGTAACGCGGCTGCCTCCAGAGGGGCCGGCTGGGCTCCCACGGCGCCGGGCACCCGGCGGCCAGGGCCCAGCGGTCGTTTCTTCTCTAATTAAGCCAGACGCGTTTTCAGAGGCGCCACGGAGTGAGGGGCACAGTGGTGGGCGTTCTGTCTGTGCCCACGTGTCACACCGCCCAGCTCAGAGCGAGGGCCGTTCCTGCTCCCAGAGGCCCTGCGTGTCCAGGACTGTCCCCTCCCGCCCGGGGCGGCCTCTCTGCCTCTGTCTCACTGAGGAGTTCGGCCTTTGTTGCGTTTCACCTGAAGGAGGCCCGTCCCCCGAGCGGGGCGACCCGTGTGGCTGCCACCGTCCTACTGCCCTTCCGACGGCGCTGGGTTTCTCCCCCCCGGCATGCCCGGCTCTGCTGGGCTGGTGGCAAGGGCGCTGTTTCTCTTGGGTGTGGCCCAGGGCACAGGCAGCCGGTCCAGCTTTGGAAGGCGCTGTAGGTGTGCAGGCCACCCTCCCGGCAGCCGCCCACAGTGGCACCACCGTCCAGGCCCTGTCCCGTGTGCAGGGCGGGCACTGGTGCTCCTGCCGGGCCTTCTGCCAGGCGGTGACACTTGCTGTGCTTGCGTTGGCGTTTCCTGGTGGGAGTGGCGCTTGTCTGTGCCTCTCCATCCTCGGCCGCGTGCGCTGTCCTTCCCCAGGCTCCCTGTGTTGTCAGGACTCGCAGGAGGTCTCCCCACGTGTGGACACAAGTCCGCGTGCTCCTGGCCGCGGGTCCTCAGAGCGGGTCACACAGGCTTGTCCTGTGTCGTTTCGCTTGGCCGCGCCCTCACGTGCTTGTCCTGGTTTGGTTCAGAATGCCGAGTCCTGGTTCTCGCGCTGGCTGTCTGGGAAGAAGAGGACGGAAGCGTACTTGCCAGACGACAAGAACAAGTCGGTGGGTGTCGCCGGAGGGGCCCCCGAGGGTTCGGTGGGTGTCGCGGTGGCGTGTCCGGCAGCGTTGTTGGCACTGTATTTCAGCTTCAGAACGACACACATACATGTCCCTCCAGTCTGGGTCACAAAGGAGTCAGGCTAGCCCAGCGGTCGGCAAACTGCGGCCCCTTGAGTGTGGCTCTTCCATAAAATACCACGTGCGGGCGCGCACGTACAGTGCGATTGAAACTTCGCAGCCACACTCAAGGGCCCAAGAGCCACATGTGGCTCGCGACCGCAGTTTGCCGACCACTGGGCTAGCCGCTCCGCTCGGCCCGCTGACCTTGTTCTTTGCTTTTCGCAATCGCGGCAGATCGTCTGGGACGAGAAGAAGAACCGATGGGTGGACACCAATGAGCCGGAGGAGGAGGTTCGCTGGGGGGCGGGGGGCGGGGGGCTCATTGTGCCCGGAGGAGCCCTGCCTCCGAGGCTCTGTCTGTGGCGCGTCTGGGCCTTTGGGCTCATGAGCAGGTTTCTGAAGCCACTGTCCCTCCGCAGAAGAAGGCTCCGCCCCCACCCCCAGTGTCGCTCCCCAAGGCTCCGCAAGCTGCCGCCCCTGGACCTGGCGGGCCCCCCAGAGCCTCTGTGAACATGTTTTCTAGAAAAGCAGGTAACAGGCCAGAAGTGGGCGCTGGTTTGGGTAACCTGTGTGTCCTGCAGCTGTGCCGGGGACTGGGTCCTGAGTGGGACTGCAGGGGGTGCCCGCCACCCCCTGTGGGCGAGGGGTGCAGAGCAGGGTGGATGGGGGGCCCCGCCTGGGGCTGGTGCCAGCTGAGGCGCGCCGCGGGGGGCCGTCCCGCAGCCGCTCGGTGGGACGGGAGAGGTTCCTGCGGCTCCTCCTCTGCCGCGGGAGGAGGTCGCGGGAGCGGATGGTGGCACACCCCTGACTGCCGCCTCCCGCCGTAGCCGGGAGCCGAGCGCGCTATGTGGACATCCTCAACCCGGGCGGGCCCCAGCGCACCGAGCCGGCGCTGGCTCCCGCGGACCTCTTTGCTCCACTTGCCCCGCTCCCGATCCCGGCGCAGCTGTTCGGACCAAACCCAGGTAGGCAGTGCGGGCGGCACGTCTGCGGTAGCCCACGCCTGCCCTGACTCCCCAAGAGCCGCTGGCCTTCCTCTCCCCGGAGAGGAGTGCCGCAGGGTGCAGAGGGCCTCACCCCCTCCCTCCTCCTCATGTGCCCTCCTCCTCGCGTGCCCTCCCTTCTCGCGTGCCCTCCCTCCGCGAGTACATGCATGCGGGTAGGTGGACACGGCCGGCTGCTGGGATGTGTCAGCCCCTCCCTGCTGTCTCCTGCACAGACGCAGAGGGAGCCCCACCTGCAGAAGTGTCTGGCAGGGAAGGGCAGGCGCTAGCTGGGGGTCCAGCCCTTCCAGAACCTTCCTCAGAACCCCAGGTGAGCGGGCGCAGTGGGACAGGACAGGCCCCGTGGGGGTTTGCCTCCTCCCCGGCCGGGAGCAGCTCTTGATCGTCTGTGGGCGTCCCCGGGACACCGCTTCTGTGCGCGGGCGACCGTCCAGTGGGGGCTCACACTGTCACCACGCGTGGGACGTGCTGGTGTCTCATTGAGGTCCTGGCAGGAAAGGTGTTTCCTGTGGAGGACTTGATGGGAAGGAGAGCGGTTCAGAGTGTGGGCTCTGAAGTTGGATCAGCTGGTTCAGCCCTGGTCCCCGCTAGTCAGTGTGTGAGATGTGGGAGTCACTTTTCCAGGCGCGGTGTCCTTCTCAGAAATGGGATACAAATCACACCAGGTCACAGGCACACAGTGGGACGTGGGGCGGTGATGTCCGGTGCACCAGTGGGTTCTTTGCTTCACTTCTCCGAGGAGTCCTCCATGGAGCAGGGCAGTCTGTAGCCTGGACCCAAGGAAGGCGCCATGTCACCCGCCCCTGCTGGAGGCTCGCCCACTGACCTTGGTAGTTGCTGCATTTCGTGTCCTTCCCGGCAGGTTGTGAGCCCGGCAAACTCGCTCCCTGCTTCTGAACTGGCCCCCTGCCCAATGGATGGTCCCCAGGGGGGAGAGGTAAGGGCGCCCCAGAGTCTCTTCCCGTGAAAATAAGTGTTAATGGGCAGAACAGGCAGTTTAAACGCTTTCACAACTTGAAGAGTTGCTGTATCTTAAGTGCAATCGCACTGTTGTGAGCAGAGTCCCTGGGAGGGGTCTGAGGTCACAACCCAAGCTCTGCCCGCAGCCTGGCATGCCGATTGCTGCATTCCTCGCGGTCCGGGGGTCGGCGGCTCTGGCGGAGACCCGGACAGACCCCCCACTAATGCGTCTTAACCAGACCTGGGCGTTAAAACGGGCCTGCGAGGCTCCCCCGCCTCTTCCCACTGGAGCGCTCGTGGCCTGTAAAGCTCTGGACTTGCTCCCCGGCTTGGGGCGCCGCGCATTTGACTGTCTGTTCTCGCTGTTTTGTAGCTTTCGCGCTGTAGCTCAATGAGCTCACTGTCCCGTGAAGTGAGCCAGCACTTCCACCAGGTACCTGTGGCTGGCGGTTCTCACTGAACACAGGGCTCTACTGGGTCACCTTCGTGTTCCTTCAGGGCGCGGTGCTGGTGGCTCACTAACGTCACCCAGGTGTCACCCAGCCGCCACATGACTGGGATGCAGGGTTCCTTTCTTCCAGCGTCTCGGCGAGTGTCCATGTGCAGATGCACTGACCATTGAGTGGACCCCAACCTGCCAGGGGTGGGGATTGTAACTGCACTCCCTGAATTGGCCTTTTCCAAATCATTGGCCTTGGGTGTGGCCTTGTGGTGTGGGCGTGGCCTGGTGTGGGCGTGGCCTTGTGGTGTGGGCGTGGCCTCACTCTGTGAGCGGGTCAGTAGCTGCCAGGGTCGGTGCTCATCTGAAAGGAAGAATTCCTCTTCTGCTCAAGCACAAGCAGGTTCACGCTCAGCCGGGCGAGTGCAGCGCGACAGCTGTCCTGTGGCCGCGCTGGGAAGGGAAGGAAAGGAATGCTGCATCTTCCGTGTCGCGCGGAGCCAGGCTTGCCCGTGACTGGTCGGAAGGCGTCACGTGGCCGTTAGTTTGCGTGTCACCACCCTGGTTCCGCGCTGGACACTAATGGCAGTCACTGCCGTGCCTGCTGGCTGCTCACCGCACTAACGCTGCGCGCGCCTGGTTACCCGGTCGCGAGCTCTGCATGCTGCTTTGCGGCTCACCCAGAATAGTGTCTGTGCTTGTGGCTGTGACATCGTCTGTTGAGCTGCGCTCTCTGTGGTTCTCAGGCTCCCAGTGACCACGCCCCGGCAGAGGCGCCCCCCGGGGCATCTGTGACCTTCTACAACCCTGCGCAGTTCGCACAGGTAAGCTGCGCGGTCGCCTGGGCGGGAGTGGGAGGCCCAGCGCCGGTTCGCCCCGGCCTCGGGTCCTGCTGCTCCTGCTCCTGCTCTGTGCCCACGGCGGTGCCCTGGCTGCGCCGGCCGTGCTGCGCCACCTGGTGTCCATGTCCTTCCGTCAGGGTGTTCTTTTTAAAAAATATATATATACCAGAGGCCCGGGGCACAAAAATGTGTGCAGGGGCGGGGGGGTTCCTCAGCCCGGCCTGTGCCCTCTGGCAGTCTGGGACCCCTCGAGAGATAACGACCTGCTGGCTTAGGCTTGCTCCTGGGTGGCAGAGGGTGGGCCCAATCCCTAGGTGCAGCCCCTGGTCGGGCTCAGAGCAGGGCCGATTGGGGTGTTGGGGCGCCACCCCCTGTCATGCACAGAGCAGGGCGGATCGGGAGGTTGCAATGCCACCCTCAGTCACACTCAGGGTAGGGCCAATTGCGGGGTTGGGTCACCGCCCCCAGTCACACTCAAGGCAGGGTCGATGGGGAGGTTGCGGCACCACCCCGTCACGCACAGAGCAGGGCCAATCAGGGGGTTGGGGCGCTGCCCCCTGTCATGCACAGAGCAGGGCCCATCAGGGGGGTTGAGGCTCCATACCCTGTCACGCACAGAGCAGGGCCCATCAGGGGGGTTGAGGCTCCATACCCTGTCACGCACAGAGCAGGGCCCATCAGGGGGTTGGGGCGCCGCCCTCTATCACCCACAGAGCAGGGCCAATCAGGGGGTTGGGGCGCCGCCACTGTCACACTCAGGGCAGGGCCGATGGGGAGGTTATGGCTCTACCCCATCACACACAGAGCAGGGCCCGTGGCGGGCGGTTGGGGTGCCACACCCTGTCACACACAGAGCAGGGCCGATCAGGGGGTTGGGGTGCCGCACCCTGTCACACACAGAGCCGCAGGGCGATCAGGGGGTTGGGGAGCTCCCCCCTATCAGGCACAGAGCAGGGCTGATCAGGGGGTTGGGGCGCCTTCCCCTGTCACGACCAGAGCAGGGCAGATAGGGAGGTTGTGGCCCCGCACCCTGTCACACACAGAGCCGCAGGGCAATCCGTGGGTTTGGGCACTGCCCCCTGTCACACTGATCCCGGTGCTGGGAGGCCTCGTGGCTCCGCTGATCCCAGTGCTGGGAGGCATATTACCCTTTCACTATATAGGATAGAGGCCTGGTGCACGGGTGGGGGCCGGCTGGTTTGCCCTGAAGGGTGTCCTGGATCAGGGTGGGGGTCCCCACTGGGGTGCCTGGCCAGCCTGGGTGAGGGGATGATGGCTGTTTGCAGCTGGTCACACACCCTTCAGAGTGGGGGTCCCCACTGGGGTGCCTGTCCAGTCTGGGTGAGGGGCTGAGGGCTGTTTTCAGGCTGGCGGGTGACTGAAGCTCCCAACTGCTCCTTTTTTTTTTTTTTTTTTTTTTTTTGTTTTTGTTTTTGTTTTTGTTTTTTTTTTTAAATATATTTTATTGATTTTTTACAGAGAGGAAGGGGGAGAGATAGAGAGTTAGAAACGTTGATGAGAGAGAAACATCGATCAGCTGCCTCCTGCACATCTCCCACTGGGGATATGCCCGCAACCCAGGTACATGCCCTTGACCGGAATCGAACCTGGGACCCTTCAGTCCGCAGGCCATCGCTCTATCCACTGAGCCAAACTAGTTTCAGTCCAACTGCTCCTTTTTTTTTTTTTTTTTTTTTATTCTGGGTCAGCTTTAGCTCTGGCTCCAGCTCTGAGGCCTCTGCTGCTGAAAGCAGGTATCTGGTTTGTTTGGGTTCTACAATCGAAACATTGTATCAACTCCACCTCTGAGATCCCGGCGGGCTGAAAGCAGGTTTCTGGGGTTTTGTTTAGCTTCTATATTTGTAACTATGTTTCAAACTGCAAGCTCAGAGGCCGGCAGCGGCAGGCGGGGAACGTTGGAGTCCTCCATCACTGAAGCAAGCAAGCCTCATGTTAACTTCAAGCTGCCTGGCTGCTGGCCACCATCTTGGCTGGCAGCTAATTTGCATACCTCGCTGATTAACCAATGGGAAGGGTAGCAGTCGTACCATGTTTCTCTTTTATTAGATAGGATTGATTTCAGAGAGGAAGGGTGTTCCTGACTGCTCCTCCCACTCCCCTCCCTCCCAGGCTCTTGCCTCTACAGTACAGACTGGCTGCCGGGTCAGGGGAGCTGGGGGACAGGCATCTGCAGAGCTCTGGGCATTGAGAATGGAAACCCCATCTGTGCCCTGGGGCACACCCTGCCTCGCTGCCTGGTGTGCCCCCCGCCCGGTGTGCCCAGCCTCCTCACTCGGAGGCGCCCTGCTGCCCTCTGCGCTGGGCAGCTGCCCAGGAGGCCCTTTCTTGGCCTCTGTTCCCCTCCCCCTCCCAGGGCCAAGGCCTGTTCCCGCCTGGGACCCATCTGTTTTCCACTTCAGGATGGGGTGGTGGCTCTCGCTCCCAGAGCTCGATCTTGCAGCTCACCCTCCACAGGAGCCCTCAGCCTGCACGTCAGTCTGGTTTGCGAGGGAGCAAGTCGGTGCCTGTCTTTCTCCTCAGATGCTCAGCCCTTGGGATTGGCTCCCTCTGAGCCCCTAACAAACGGCTGCACCTTTAAAGGGACCCCAGGACCTGACCCTGACGCGGCCCATGGTCGTGGCTGCAAAAACGGGCCAGAGCAACCTGCCCTTAGGGCGTCGGGTGTGCTGGCCTGTCACCAAAGGCCCACGTCACAGCACCCTGAGCCCTCGCGAGGGGCACCCACCTCGGGGGCGGGCGGAGTCAGTGCTGTCCATGTCATTTCAGGCCTCGGCCACCTCGGGAAGCGCCAGGCCTGGGAGGATTGGCCAGAGGAAGTACCCAGTGCTGAGGTAGATGGCCCTGCTCCGTCAGCACTGGGACCTGAGATTGCTCTCCACCGACACTCGGCTGACCGCCCGGCCTCCCTCCTGTGCCCGATGGACACGCAGTAGAGCCACGTGCTCGCACCTTGTGAGGAAGAGCTGCCAGGTACCCCACAGCTCCCAGATCCGAGGACAGGAGAGACTTCGGCTCCCCTTCTACCTAAGAATGAGTTCAGGATAAGCCTTTGTAGTCATGTTAGGAATGTCATGCTGAGCGCAGCCGGACGCCCTTTGCTGCTGGGGAGCTGAGCTGCAGGGACTCATGATGGCGAGTGGCTGCCAGGTTCGTCCCCAGTTCCTCTAAGACGCTGGAGGGAAGAGCGGGCCTCACTGAGCGCCCCCGACGCCTGCTCTATGGCCACTGGGCCAGCTCCCGCCCCGGTCCGCAGCCCCGACAGCAGTCGCTGGCGGGTGTGTTCACCAGCCTCGGAGGGAAGGCGGCGGCAGCCTAGCAGCCGAGCCTCAGGCGGAGACGCTGTGGTCAGGGTGGTGCGCTCCTCCCGCGGCAAAGGCGTGTCTGCGGCCCAGCAGGACCACGAGGGTCCCTGCTGCCAGGGGCCTGGCTTTGTCCGCCCGCGAGGGAGGAAGAGCCACGGCACAGCCTGGGTTCCGGGTGACTGGTCCTCGCCGATCAGCCGGTGTGGAAGCCGTGCCTGGACTCACCCGTTGGGCTCAGCGAGCAGCCTGGCTGGGCTCCGGCAGAGCAGCTGTGTGGCAGCCAGCTCTGCGCCACCCAGCGATGTGCCCTCACCTGGCTGGCACTGTTGGCGACATCTTGACGAAAATGGCTTAAAATACCTTCTTGACAGAAGCTCCTGAAGCTGATCTCTCTGCCCTGGTTTCCCCACACCGAGCCCGGCAGGGCTGACCTGCTGCTCACCGGACTCCCTCCAGCTCTACCTTCACGCCGGTTCTCAGACCATTCACCTTCTTGTTAAGCCTGAGGGCTGAGGACAGGTGGAGATATTTATAAAATCACTAGGAACTAATTCTGTAGTTCTGCCTGGTATTTTAAATCTCAGCGGAGGGTCATGGGAATGTGGCCTCGGCACAGGTCCTCCCGCTTTCCGGGTCACGTGACCGTCCGGGGCGCCCACAGGTGTGATGGGACCCATGTTCTCTCGCTGGGAAAGGCCCGGCCTCGCTAGGGTCCCGCTGTCCCTGTCCAGGGGTGGGATTCCTGGGGCCTGAGACCTGCTGCCCTCGGCTTCTCCAGCCCTTGTTCTGTTAGCGACTTGATTCAAGAAGCTTCCCTGGAGGGGCTATTTTTCCTAAATGCAAATTGTTACACTGCAAATTGTTAAATAAAGTATTTTGCGCTCGGCGCGCGCACCTGCCTGCTTAGCTGATTGGAGTCAGTGAGCCCCCAGACCGGCGGCCTGTTCGGCTGCTGTTGGGTGCCTGCAGGGCCATGTTGCAGGGGCGCCTCCCCCGCGTGTGGCGGTGACTGCGGCCCGCGGGCCTGTTCCAGGCTTGGGCGTCAGGGGGCGCTCTGGGCGGTGGGTAGGTTCTCCGACCCCGCCCGCCACCAGGGGAGCGTGGCGGCCTGCGAAGGGGAGCAGGGCCCCCTCAACCCCCTACCCCCTCCGGCCGGGAGGGAGGGAAGCCGCGCGTGGGGCGGTCCTCCGGCCGCCAGGGGCGCTGCAGGCGCCTGTTCGGGGCGCTCTGCCCGCGGGTTGCGGCGAGCGGCTGCCGAGGCCGTGGGGCTGGGAGCGGGCGGCGGCGGCGGGAGGTAGGGACGCGGGGTCCTGGGCGCCGGGTGGCCGGGCAGGGGTTCTGGGCGGGTTCGGAGCTCAGGGTCCCCAGGGCGGCTCAAGGGTCCGGGGTGCGGCGACCTCGGGGCGCGAGGTGGCCCGCGGGCGGGGTCCTGCGCGGAGTGGCCGCGGCGCGTGTCCCGCCCCCAGCGCCGCGGTCGTTGCCGCGGAGCCGCCGGGGTCGCGGGCGCGCGGTGGCCCGGTCTGGGCCCGGGACGGGGGTGCTCTCCCGGGCGATGCCGCCCGAGCCCCGTGAGGAGCAGCCCCGCCGGGCCGCCGCGTCCGTCCCAGGAGGTAGCGCCTCCACCGCCCCGCCCGCCGCCGAGCTCCGGGCCCCGCCTCGAGCGGTGACGGCGGTTTTCCCGTAGGCCCCGGGGGCCGCGATCCGGGCTCCAGCCATGCCGCCCCCGGCCCCGCGCCTGCCGGGCCGCCCCGCGCCGGACCGGGAGCCCCTGCGGGTCCTCGCCGAGCCGCACCCAGGACCTCGGACCGCGCATCCCTGACACGGCGCCGCCGGCGGCCCCGGAGAGTGTGTTCCGGGCGGCTTGGCCGCCATCGCGGGTGAGGGCTGCCGGATCTATGCCCTCCAAGTCGGCCTGCCCCGGGCGCTCCGAGGCGGACCCCCTGCAGCCTGAAGGCAGGATGCCCAAGGGGCACCTGGTGGACACGGACAGGGACCTGGCCCCCGGCCCAGGCCCAGGATCCCCGGGTGCCGACTGTCCCGGCCCCGAGAAGGCCCCAGGGGTCCCCCTGGACATTCCAGCAAAAATCAGCCACGAAGACCCCCAGGCGAAGGCCAAGCCCTTCGCCCCGAAGCCACCCATGAGGCCCCGGCTGGAGCGGGCGCTGTCCCTGGATGAGAAGGGCTGGAGGCGGCGGCGATTTCCAAACAGTCAGGAGGACCTGGCCTCCCGCGATGGGGCCAGCCCCTCCAGGGGCTCCTCACCGAACACGGTCCCCGGGCCTCCCGCCCGCCCCTGCCTCCCGCCTGGCCTGAGCACCTCCTTGCAGGAGATCCCCGCGTCCCACAGGACCCCAGGCACCGGCGACAGGGGCCCCTCCTCCTGGGGTAACTCCCAGGACCTCCTGCACCAGGACAGGGCCTCGGCCGGGAGCAGCCCCCGCCTGGCCGGCGGGCTTCCCTCACGCCCACTGCCCGCCATGGAGTGGAGCGTGGCCTCTGACTCCCTGCGGACAGCACACAAGGTGGACGCAGACCACGCCGACTACAAGCTCCGCGTGCAGACCAGGCTGTTGCGGGCCCACAGCAGCCTGGGCCCCGGCCGGCCCCCCAGCCCCCTGGCCTCCGACGACTGTTCCCTGCGCTCGGCCAAGTCCTCCTTCAGCCTCCTAGCGCCCATCCGAGCCAAGGACGTCCGCAGCAGGTAGGGCTCCGGGGTGGGGGGTGAGGGGTGGGGCTCGGCATCTGTGGCCTTTATTTTAGGGTCAGGGGGCCCAGTGCTTCTTGGAATGTGTCCGGCGCATAAAGGTGGAGACTGACCGGGTCTCCCAGGCGACCCTGCCCAGGCTGGTGGAGGGAGGGCAGAGGCGGCCGGCTTGCTGCTGGGCTCCAGCAGGGCCGTGGCGTCTCGGTGTCTGGGACCCAGCGTGCTGAGCGCCCGCTCCTGGGGCAGGACTGGCGCCACGGGCTCGGGGCTTTAATGTGAACCCACGTCGGCATTTCTACGGCCTGAAGAGAACCTGAGTGCCGTCCCCACGGCTTCCCTTCTGCTCACGACGCCCCAACGCGGGCTTCTTTCTGGCTCCCCTCTCCCGGCCGGAGCTGTGAGTCCCCAGCTGGGGCTGCTGAGCCAGAGCTTCTCCTGGGAGCTGGCCTGGGGGTCACTCCACCCCGCGCCCCATCCCCGCAGGCCTGTCTCCCGCGCCGCCCCACACGGGCTCCAGCCTCCTCGGCTCCCGTCCTGACCAGGGCTGGGCGAGGTGTTTGAAGCACAGTCCGGCCTGGCCCTGACTCGGGGCGCCCGAGGGGCCTCTGCTCGGACCGAGTGCAGTCTGTCCTGTCCTTGCAGGAGCTACCTGGAGGGGAGCCTGCTGGCGAGCGGGGCCCTGATGGGGGCGGAGGAGCTGGCCCGGTACTTCCCCGACCGCACCCTGGCCCTCTTCGTGGCCACGTGGAACATGCAGGGCCAGAAGGTGAGCGGGCACCCACGCGTCTCGGGATGCGGCCGGGGTTCCTGCCTGTTCCTTCTGGCCTGAGCCTCACCCAGGACCCTCCTGCCGGTGGCCACTCGCCCCCCCGCCCCCCCCTCTTCAGTGACTGGGCAGCCCCTCTCGTTAGAGCGGTTTCAGGCGGACAGCACATTGGAGAGGAAGGCCAGCCGCTCCCTGAGGCCTCCCCCAGCAGCCTCTCCCTCCCCACGTTGAACCGCTGGCTCAGGTCACCCAGGGCCCCGAGTCTACCTCGGGGTCACTCCTGTTCGCTCCACAGGGCCTGGCGAACGTGGAAGAGGAGGCAGGTGCCCAGCTGGTGGCCCCGCTGTCCTCAGGGCGCCACCCTCCCGTCCACAGGGTGTCCCTGTCTCGTCCTGGGCCTGTGGGACTCACAGGGCTAAAGCCAGGTGGCCGTGCGGCCGCAGGGTGGAGTGACCCGCTGCACCCAGGCCCGGTGTGCACGTGGGGGCACACACTTCGGGTCACGCTCAGGCCCGGGTGTGCATGTGGGGGACACACACTTAGGTCAGGCTCAGGGCCAGACGCAGCTGAGCAGCAGCTGGGGGTACAGCCTGGGGGTGGGTGCAGACCGGGCCTTGGCGATGACAGGCTGGCGGGGGAGTCGGTCCCGGGCAGAGCAGGAGCCCCGGGAGCCGGCTCCTCGGCCCCTCGCTAGGCGCTGCCTCCCCTCAGGAGCTGCCTGCGAACCTGGACGAGCTCCTGCTGCCCGCCGAGGCCGACTACGCCCAGGACCTGTATGTGGTCGGGGTGCAGGAGGGCTGCTCCGACAGGTAGGCCCCGCCCGTGTGCCCCTGAGCCTGGTCCCCCCGCCCCCACCCCTCACCCCCTTCCCTATGCACAGCGCTGCTGAGGTGGCCTTCGGGGCAGAGGCTGCTGTGACCTGAGACCTCAGCACCAAGCTGAGCACACAGGCCGCCTCCTAACGCGGGCTCAGACCTGAACTAAACGGGTTTCCTTCCGCTGAGCGCCGGCTGCTCTGAGGCTGTGGGTGCAGCGTGAGCAGCTCAGCCCCCAGGCCCCCGAGGGGTGTCGCTGGCCGCCCTGGGGCCTGGGGCTGCCCCCCCCCAGATTCTGCCTGCCGTGCACCCTCACACTGTGGAGGGTCCCCGGGAGGAGGTGCCGTGGCCTCCCTCCTGCCGGCCTGGCCTTCTCCCGGGCCCGCCGGGTGGGCCTGGAACTCTGCTCAAGTCTTAGCAGCGCTGGGACCCGGCCCACATCCCTGGAGCCTTGAGAGGCAGCGGGTGACAGCTCCGCGATGTCCAGGGAGCCCCAGTCTCTGGCCCAGCAAACCCCTTGTGCTGCTCATGTCCCCCCATTCTTGCAAAACAAGGAGGCCAGACCACGGGGCTCCTCTGGCCCCTTCTCCAGCGCCCTGGGGTGTGGAGCCAGGAGCCTGGTCCGCTGCCCAGGGCGCCGCTGTCCCCCCAGGCGGGAGTGGGAGACGCGCCTGCAGGAGACGCTGGGCCCGCACTACGTGATGCTGCACTCGGCGGCCCACGGGGCGCTGCACCTGTCCGTGCTCATCCGCAGGGACCTCATCTGGTTCTGCTCAGGTAGCGCCCGCCCCGCTGCCGGCCCCGCCCTCGCCCAGCGGGGACACACTCCGCGGGTCGCGGGCCCTCGGGCTGCGGCGGCCGTCAGCTCCGCTCCCTCCCACAGAGGTGGAGAGCTCCACCGTGACCACACGCATCGTGTCCCAGATCAAGACCAAGGGGGCCCTGGGTGTCGGCTTCACCTTCTTCGGCACCTCCTTCCTCTTCATCACGTCCCACTTCACCTGTGAGTCACCTGCCCCGACCCTAGGCTTCGTGTGGGGACACTGAATGCCCGACCGGGAGGCGGGGTGCCGGGTGCGGGGTGCCGGGTGCCTCTGCGGCCTCCCTGACCTGCAGCCCCGACCGAGAGGCCCTGGCGGTGCCACCTCCTGCGGGGGGTTCACTGCGGGCCCTGCTGCTGCGGGGTCTCCACCCTCACTGACCCATGTCCAGCCCTGAGCCAACCCTGCCCTCGGGGTCCCCCTCCCCCCCATCCCTGCAGCCGGAGACGGGAAGGTCAGCGAGAGGCTGCTGGACTACAGCAAGACCATCCAGGGCCTCGCGCTGCCCAAGAACGTGCCGGACACCTGCCCCTACCGCTCAGACGCAGGTGAGCGGCCCCACGGTGCTCACGGTGCTCCCTGCCCAGCAGGCGCCTCCGTCCTGTGCTCTGGGGAGTTGATGGAGGCAGATGGGGGCAGGGGACACGGACCAATCCCGTCACGGCGGCTCGCGCGTGGGGGAGCCTGGGCTCATGCGCTTTCTGGCCTGTGCCCAGCGGACGTCACCACACGCTTTGACGGGGTCTTCTGGTTTGGCGACTTCAACTTCCGCCTGAGCGGCGGGCGTGTGTCCGTGGAGGCCATCCTGAGGCAGGACCCGGGAGCCCGCGTGCCCGCCCTGCTGCAGCTCGACCAGCTCGCCCGGGAGATGCAGAGAGGTGAGGCCGGAGCGGGGGAGGGGGTGATGGCCAGGAGGGGGAGGCGGGGGAGGGGGTGATGACCAGGAGGGGGAGGCCGGGGCGGGGGAGGGGGTGGTGACCAGGAAGGGGAGGCCGGGGCGGGGGAGGGGTTGATGACCAGGAGGGGGAGGCTGGGGCGGGGGAGGGGGTGGTGACCAGGAGGGTGAGGCCGGGGCGGGGGAGGCCTGCAGAGGGTGAGCCGGAGCGCCACGCCAGGTCTGAGCCAGGCCCGTGCCCACCCCAGGGTCCATCTTCAAGGGCTTCCAGGAGGCAGACATCCACTTCCTGCCGTCGTACAAGTTTGATGTCGGGAGGGACTCCTACGACACCTCCTCCAAGCAGCGGACCCCGTCTTACACGGTGAGCGCAGCCGCGCCTGAGCCAGGGCTCGGGGTCGCTCCCTGAGCTGGGGCCTCTCAGGGGCCGCACACACAGGGCCCGGCTGGGACTCTGCTCCGGCCGGGGACTGCGCCCGCGTGCCCTCCTCCCAGGGGCGTCCCGCGGTGGGTCCCCGGCCCCCGCTCTCAGAGGCCTGGCTCAGCGCACGCCGTGGGGCCCTCCCTGGACCACTGGCTGTCGGGGCCCCGTCGGGAGGCAGGGGCGGGTTGGAACCTGGCTCTCTCGTCTGCTCCACGGGGCTGAAGGCACGGATGTTGCATCCGGGTGGCGGGGGAAGTGGCACACCTGCCTCTTCTGGCACCGGGGTGCCCGGCGATAAGGGGGTCTGGGGTGCGGGGCTCCGGGACAGGCTTCCACAGCGGGACTGACGGGGGACTCTGCTCATGTCACCGGGGGGACCCCGCCTCTGGCTGTCCCTGCAGGACCGGGTCATGTACCGGAGCCGCCACCGGGGTGACATCTGTCCGCTCACGTACTCCTCCTGCCCCGGGGTCAGGACCTCCGACCACCGCCCCGTGTACGGCCTCTTCCGCGTGAAAGTGAGGCCGGGCAGAGACAAGTCAGTACCGTCCAGGCCCGTCCACTCGGGGCGCGGGGCGAGGCGGGGGGCAGGGACAGACGCCTTGCCTGCCATGGGGGTGCCAGCTTTGGACCTTGGTGCAGGCCGTGGTCTCAGAGTCCTGCCCCCAGACAGGAGCCAGGTTCCAGGGCCCACGCGGAGATCACTGCCCTGGGTGGACCTGAGCGGCCGTCACTGGAGTGACTACCACAGGGTCAGGACCTGGCCTGGCCCCCACGCCCATGGGCTGGCCAGACCCAGTGATCTCCGCCTGGCTCACAGCGCCAGCCTGGCTCAGCGTCCACCCTGGAGTGTGAGGGTGGGGCACCCTCGGGCCCGCCCCCCTCCTGACGCCTTTTCCTCCACAGCATCCCGCTAGCGGCTGGCAAGTTTGACCGCGAGCTGTACCTGATCGGGATTAAAAGGCGGATTTCCAAAGAGATGCAGAGGCAGCAGGCCCTGAAGACACAGCACGCCAGCGCCATCTGCACCGTGTCCTGAGGGTCTGCCCACGGGGGCTGGCACCGCCGCCGGAATCCCTGGCGAGGATGAGGACGTGCTGCCTGGACTGCACAGCCTGGGGGACGCTGAGCACCCGTGGCCAGAGGCAGGCCGCCGTCCTGGCAGGAACCCAACGGGACTGGGCTGCAGCGGAGCCGGCCCTCACCTCATCCCTAGACCAGCCCCGCTGCTCGCTTCCACGTTTCCCCGCAGACACCCAGCTTCCCTCTCCGCAGGCAGAGCTCGGGCCCGAGGATGCCCCACCAGACCTGCCACCATCTCCGGGGACTCACGCCTCTCCAGCCAGCAGCAGAGCCTCACTCGGCCAGCTCACGGCCTCTCCAGCGTCTGCGTCTCCATCCTCCGGCCCTTTCTCTGCACACGCCTGGCCTGGTACCGAGGAGGCTGCTCGGTGGGGTGACCCGGGTCCCCCAATCCCACGGCACGTGCTGGGACCAGGTTGGTCACCAGGCTGAAGCCAGACAACGTCCAGGGAATGAGCGTGGTCCCCACTGCTGGGCCGGGACGGGGGCATGGCCAATGTTTCAGGGCTGGCCCTGCCCTCCAGCCAGCGGCGGCGCCCCCACCACAGGCCTGTCAATAGCAGCAGTGCCCTTGCCAGCCAGAGCCGCTGCTGGAAGCTTAGGCTGGCACCTCCTTGCCACTCAGGCTGGCACCACGACGTCTGGATTTCAAGGTGTTTAGACCGTTATTCCTTCCCGTCTGGTTCCATCTCTTGAAAAGGCGTAGGCTTTGAATGCGGGGAAACCCAGGGCATTCCGTCTAGTCTTTCCAATTATTTATTTTCCATATTTATATTTTTAAATAAATGCATATTTTGAGTCCTTAACTTTCTGGTCAAAGTATGAGTCTTAGACACAGCCTGTCTTCAGGCCGTTCTCACCAGAGCTTGTACGGAAAGGCAGGGGTGCTCTGGGCGGGCGGCTGACCGCGCCCCTCAGCCCCCGCAGGGCGTGCTCCGTGCAGGCCACACCCGTCCCTATAGGTGTGAGCGGTGAAGTCAGTGCCCACCGTGTGGCCATGTGACCAGCATCAGCCTCCAGAGGAGGCTGGAAAGCAGCAAACGCCACCTCGTGGCAGCAGTCGGGTGGCACAGCCAATCCCAGGGATCTCGGAGCTACGCGACCCTGAAAGCCGCTGGAGTGAACGTGCCGCTGAGGCTCAAATCAATTACCTAAAATCTCTTACAAAGCGTGTGGCAACAGAGACTGAAATAAGTACAGTTTTATGGTTCTTTCTAGGCATGGTCTGCCCCAAACCGTGGAAGAGATTTTAATGTGAATCTGAAAATAGTTTGGCCCAAGGTCACACTTCATCTCTGGGGCGGCCATCACCCCTGGTAAGATCCTGGGTCGGAAGTGAAGAGATTTGCTTCGTACCCGCCGCGAGGCTTTAGGAGGACGGAGTTCACTGGCCAGCCTCTGGAAGGGGCTTCATGCAGAACAGGATCGGAGGCCGACTGCCCCGGGGGAGCAGAGGGGAGAGAAGGGTGCCGCACCTGGGAGCACAGGCACTGGGCAGTGATGGCTGGGGCTGGAGGGGTGGGGGAGGGAAGTGTGGTGCTGTGCAGGACAGGGCACGGAGTGGAGAGGGTGGTCCCTGCTGAGGGAACTCAGTGCCCGGGGCCCTGAGGCTGGCACGGGACCCAGCAGGCAGGGAGAACTTAGGACCAGCTTCCAAAACAGACACGTCTAGGAGTCGGCAGTTTCTAGAACGTGTACAAAGCTGCCAGATCGAAGCCCAATCCAGCCCCGCGGGAGGGCCCCCCGGCCCCTGGGCTCCCTCCCGCCCCAGTGGACGGAAGACATTGGGCCGACGTGCCCCACCAGGCGCCTGCACTGGGGTGTGTTGTAAAGCAACTGACAGGCCCTGCAAAACAGTCGACTGCAGACAGAAGTAACGCGGACGTGTTTATTTGATTCCTCACCCCGCCCCCCACGCACACCCCCCTGTACGGCAGAGGCCAGGCTGCCTGGGGTCACAGGCAAGATGACATGGAGACCCCCTTCCTCCAGTGCCCCATGCCGTGCCAGGACGCTGCCCTCTACACTGTGGTGGCCTAGAACTACCCGGGGGACTCGGGGTTCCCACGTAGAACCTGGGGCTTCTATGGGAACTGGAGTTTGAGAAGCACAAACCTTTCCCTTCTGAACCTACAGCTCCCGTCTCCCACCTTTTAAAAGGCGATTGCCAACCACCAAGCCCAAGAAACCTCTCCCACCCCGTGCGCGGACACCTGAAGTCAGAACCCATCTTCCAGTGAGGGCAAGCGGCTTGGCAATGCTGGGTCAAACAGAAGGCCTATCGGGACAGGTGGCTGGCACGTCCCTGCCTTGTTCTAGAAAATTCCAGTGGCCAGGAACGACCCGTCCTAAATCAAGGGTGAGGACACCAATGCAATTGATGACATCAGCAGACAGCCCAGGCGCATGGCCGCGCCGTGAAGCAGGCAGCGTGCCGGGGCCACGCCCTGGTACTGACAAGGTGTTCCGTGGCCGGCACTGGAAGCGGAAATGGCGGCCGGAGCCTTCTGCACGCCACCCGGCCGAGCGGAGTGCTGGAGGCACGCCTAGTCCTGAGGGCGCCGAGTGCGGCCACGTCAGCGTGTGCGTTCACCCTGCGGAGAAGCGTCCTGTGGTTCGCAGTGCTCAGTTCTTGCAGTAAATTCACCTCCAAAGAAACGTGTGCGAACAGCCTCTACCGGAAGAGCCGGTAGGTCCTGGGCAGGCGCCCGTCTCTGCTGGACAGCGCCGCCTGGATGTGCTCGTAGCTGGGCAGGTCACTCAGGTCGCCCAGGGCAGCCACCGCTGGCTTCCCGCGCAGCATCTTCGAGGCAACTCGCCTGATGTCCTCTGGCCTCACGTCGCCTGGCACGGGGACAGGGACGGGAAGGCCTGACACTGTTGGTCCCGGCCTCCAGGCCGCTAATCTGCCACCACCCGGGGAGAGGACTCAGGGTCAGGAGCCGCTGTGGGGACTGCCCGTGAGTCAGGGCGAAGGGCGGACATGGGCTTGGCTTCGCTAAGTGATGGGGAAGTGTCCATGTTTCCAAATGCAACAGGACATGCCCCCCAGGAGGACTTCAGGGAAAAGCTGGTGGGTCAGCAGAGAAGGAAGCCCTCCCCTCCGAGTGCGTGGCCTGAGGGAGGAACGCGGCAGAGAAGCCAGGAGCCACCCAGCAGTGCCGGCTTTGCTGCGGAAGATGAGGCCACAGGAAGGTGGAGCACCGTGATTCTCGAGGGCCTGAGGGGCCCCACAGGACTCCAAGCCCAGGGGACACTACAAAGGTACCAGCTTCGCACCAGGCGACTCACCTCACAGCAGTGCCAACCTCTGGGTCGCACACCCCTTGGGAATCAGAAGCTAAGAGACTGTCCCCTAAGCCGCCCAAGCAAGTCAAACCGGGCACTCGGCAGAGGACGTCCGAGCCCCCTGGAGGCCACGTGTGAGAGGCCACAGACACCTGGGGCCAAGACACCCGCCGCCCGTGAGCCACAGGGCCCGTGGGGAGAGCGGCAGCCTCCGCACACAAGGCAGGTCCCTCCCAGCCCGGCCGCGCCCGTACTCACGGATGAGCGCGCACAGCTCGTGGGGCAGCTTCCTGGAGCGGGTCGCCAGCACCTGCCTCCCCACGTCCTCGAAGATCACGGGCCTGGCCTCCAGGTTCATCATGAGCATGGACATCAGCTGCGTCTTGGCTCGCTCCAGCTCCACCTGAGGGTCGACAGCCCGGCGTGCCGTCAGCCAGGCACTCCAGCCACCGAGCGGCTCGGAAGGGTGTCCCGGCCCAAGGTCAGCGCTGAGGCAGGCGGCTCCCCGGTGCCCAGGCCCTGCCCACCGCGCTCCCGGGCCCACGCTGAGGGGACAGCCCAGCTACCAGCTCCATTCCAGGAGCCCTTCTGACCAGAGGTGAGAGTTACAAGGGAGTCCGGCCCGGGGTTCGAGGATAGAGGCAGCTGGGAGGCAGGTGGTCCGATGGCTCTGGGACCCGACAGACTTCGCAGAGCGAGTCCTGACAGACTGGCTGGAAGTTGTGTCATTTCTAAGTAAAGCAGCTGCCGGTTCAGGACGGGCGCTTCATGACTGCACTTCAGGCAAATACGGAAGGGACCTCGGCGCCTCCCGTCGGGGAGCACTGCCTGCCCAGCAGGGCCCTGTGGACCCGCCAGTGACTTCAAGCCCTTCGGCTTGGAGCGACGCTTCTTTCTGCTCAGAGAGGGACCATGCGAGGCTACGGGGGCCGCAGAAAGTGTGACCTGAGCTGAAGCACGTGCATCGACCCCCAGAGGCACGGGGCCTGCACGCTGGGCTTGTCTGGTACTTGTGCGCATGCGTGCGTGTACACATGTGCGCGATGCGCGGGTAAAATGTGCTCTTTGTGCCAGTTCTGGGCCAGGAAGTAACGAGGCTTCTGGACACGTAAGGCATCCAGCACGGGACTAGAGCCCAAGGAGCTGAAAAGGAGAGGCCAGGGGCTGGCAGGGCTGCGCAGGGGGCTGCTCTGACGCGCCCGCAGGCGGCGGGAGGGACCTGCCTTGTGTGCGGCATTTGTCAGCAGAGCCGAGGCCCTCGGGCAGCCAGGAGACGCGCGGGGGCAGCCAGGAGACGCACGGGGGCAGCCAGGTGCAAGCAGCCCGGGTGCCCAGTGAAAACCAGGGGGGCCCCCATGGGACAAGCACAGCCTTGGACGGGGTCACGGGGTCGGGCCGTACTTACCACATCCACAGTCCCACCCATTAGAATGAACTCCTTGGTGATGATCTCCACCATTTCTCGAACCTGCGAGGGAGGCATGAGGCCAAAGCGAGAGTTGCTTACACAGCCCGCCTGAGACGCCCTGCGGCAGCGGCCTCACCGGCCTGGGCCCACCTGTCTGGGGTCGGCGCTGGCGTGGATGCACAGGAGGCCCGTGTCCTCATAGCTGTGGTGGTAGGCGGTGGCGTTGTACATCCAGTGGTGCCTGCGGGGACGGGAGAGACACCCGGAAGGTGAGACGCCCTCAGCTGGGCCTGTGGCCCTGGGGATGGCGAGGGGCAGGCGCCGCTCACCTGTTGAGCACGTTGAGGTAGAGCCGGGTGAACATGCCCTTGCCGGGCCCGCCAGCCGAGAAGGAGCCGCCGCCGCCCATCATCATGTTCAGCACCGCGAAGGGGATGAAGTCAGCCTCCTGCAGGGAGGACGGAGCTCACAGGCCACGCCGGGGCGCACCGGGCCGGGGGGCGCGGGGCCAGCGGGGAGGGAGCCTGCGGGACTCACCAGGAAGGAGCAGCTCTCCAGCCCTATCATGATGTGCGTGAGCTCAGGGAACGGGGCGGGGCCCAGGCTGACCTTGGACATGTCTCTCTCTAGCTGTAACCAGCAAGGACAAACAGTGAATCAGGCTTCACCAGTGCCTCAGCCAGATCTACCCCCAACCCCGCTGAGGCTAAACACAACAGGCATCGGCTTCGAGAACGTGCTGTAGAGACCAGGACGTGTTCGAGGCAAAGCCACGAGTGCAGTTCACTGAACTCCCCAGGACCAACCGAACGAACCAAGGCCTGAGGTCACAGAGCGTGTGACCCTGTACCTTGACGACACCCCCGGTGTACTGCGCTACAGAGCGGTCAACGTCCACGGCGGCCCCGCTCCCCCAGGCCGGCCGGGCGCCCAGGAGGTACTTCCTGGCGCACTCCACCAGGTGGTCGTGCTCGATGCCCACGCCCGCCAGCACCATGCGGTCCGGCGTGTAGTAGTTCCTCAGGTAGGAGTGGAGCACGTCGCGGTCGATCTTCGCTATGTTTTCTGCGGGGCAGAAGCGGTGGAGGCCGACCGTGTTCTCCCGGTAAGCGGCCTGCAACGGAAGCGAGGAGCACGCGTGACAGGGCGAGGGCCCCCACGTTCCGAGCGCGGCCACCCCGGCAGCTCCGCTGGCCCAGCCGCAGGACAGCCTCCCGTGCGTGGAGTGAGACGCTTCCAGGGAGGACAGTCACCAAGGGCCCACAGAGGCCCACTCTCCATCAGTGGTTCTCAACCTTCTGGCCCTTTAAATACAGTTCCTCATGTTGTGACCCAACCACAAAATTATTTTCGTTGCTACTTCATAACTGTCATGTTGCTACTGTGATGAATCGTCATGTAAATATCTTATATGCAGGATGGTCTTAGGCGACCCCTGTGAAAGGGTCGTTCGACTGCCAAAGGGGTCGCGACCCACAGGTTGAGAACCGCTGATCTAGATGGAGGGGACGACCCAGTCGCTGTAGGGACGGGAAAGGTTAGAACGCCCCTCCCACCGTCCTGATCCCGGCCGCACACAGGGCCTCGGAGCTCGCCTCACCTCGTGGATCATCTCGGTGAGAAGAGGCTCCGGGTCAGGCCGCATGCTGAGGTCCTCCAGCTCAAACTGGACAGCCATTCGCGCCATCTCAATCTCCTCCTCTGCAAAGGGCACGAGACAGACTCAGGCTCCACAGGCCAGCAGAGCTGGGCCGAGCGTCCTTGGTGGCGAATACTGGCCGTCCCCCTGCTTTCCTCTGGGGCAGGCCTGGGGGACACGTGTGAGCGAGGGAGAGCGCCCGCAGCAGCCACCCGGCCCTGCTCTGAGCCCCGGCCCGCCCCGCTGGAGGCACTGGCCCTGACCGGCCGCAGTGCTGTGTGAGGATGAGGACATGGGTGTGACCGTGCTGAGGCAACAGGCCAGAGAGCCCTGAGCGGAACTGCAGCCGACAGGTGGGCTGCGTGGAGGCAGCGGTCGGACCGGCTGTGGCGGCCACGCGGCCGCTCCTGGCCCCGGCCCTGCGGGTGCGAGTCCACCACTTGCAGGGCCCAGGAAGGGAACGGACCAGGATGTTTACAGCCAAGACGCGCTGTTTAAAGAACCAATTTTGCTAACACGTCAAAGGGTGAGCTGGTGTCTCGGAGAACCACCACTAGAACTTGCCCCGCGCCAGCGTTATTTCCAATAAAATTGCGCCAACTCACGGGCAGGTGAGCTGAGGTCTCCAATGATACAGTGCACGTCCCCATGGGCAGGGCCCTGCACCTCCCAGTGTCCCGCCCCTACCGGCCCCAGGCGGCCTCGACACCCACCTGTGAGCCTGGGGTGCAGGACCACATCAGCCAGCAAGCCCACCACCGTGTCCAGGCCTTTTGAATCGGCAGACACCGCATACATGGTGGTGTCTCTGGAAAAAACCAGCCACACCGGCCCTGAGGGCGGGCGGGGCCCTGGGGACGTGACATCACTCGGCCGAGGGTCAGCACGCACCCGGCTTTCCCGCCTCGGGGTGGCCACAGGCAGACGGCAGCGCGCACAGCCTGCGCCAGCACCGCGCGGCCCAGCGGAGGGTTCTCTCCGGCACAGGCTCCGCCGTGCCAAGCCCCTTGTCCGTGTCCGCGGCTCCTGTGGGAACTGACTGGCCAACGGGGGAACCAGCCCCGGCGTCAGGCTTCCTGGCATTCCTTCCCGACTCCAGACCACGTCAGCTGCCCGGCCCCACACTCCCACCGCCCGTGGGCCCTGGCTCTGGTGCCGTGGCCTGTGGCGTGGCCTCCTGCTCTACCTGTGAGAACCCGGGGACAGGGCTCTTGTGCGCCCAGCTCCTGCCTGGCTCAAGTCCCCTGGCAGAGCCTGCGGGAGCCACCTGGCCCTGGGGTGTTCCTCTGTGGGGTGGGTGCTTCCGCCCACGTCTCATCGCCGTCGCCACGGCCTCTCTGAGGGCTGCGGGACCCTGACCACCGAGCAGTTCCATGGGGACGCGCGACAAGCCCGTGTGCGAGCTGGGTACCTTGACGCCTGGCAGTCGCAGATGCCCCCGTGCTTCTCCAAGGTAAGCAGGATGCTGTCCTTGCTGTCGAAGCGGTCGGTGGACTAGGGGTACAAGGAAGGCACCCGCGGATTCAGCAACCCCAAAACACACAGCTCTCAGCAAAGTGTACTTTTGCTTTCAAAACAACACGAAATTCAGTGACCTTTTGTTACCATTTCTCGGCAACTTAATAAAGTAACGCCTGTAAAAAAGCGCCACTGTGTAAGTCCTTCCCAATGACAACTCAAAGTCCACACACTGGACACTGACCGAAAATGCCAACTTCTCCAAAAAGTGAGCGATTCCGCTAAGATACTTGGCTTCATATCTTGATCCTGAATTAATGAGAACTGGCAAAAAAAAAAAAAAAATTGACAGGTTAAATCAGTTTTCAGAACAGACGACTGACGCAAAAGAAACCTCTTCAGTTAACACGGTGAACACGACTCCACAGGCGGACGGACGGCGTCACAGGAAGGGGAGGGCCCGCTCCCCACGCGGCCGCGATGGTCCCACAGCCACAGCGCTCGCCTGTTTATGGGCCGTGTGTGGCCGTCGGAAACCTCAGGTACCGGCAAGAGGAAAGGGGAAGAGCCCCCCAAACGGCCAGGCTGGCACCGCGTGCGCCTTTGCGGGGACAGAGCCTGCGCCCCCCCCCCCACAGAGCCCGCTCCCCCAGGGACAGAGCCCGCGCCCCCCGGGACAGAGCCCACTCTCCCCGGGGGACAGAGCCCGCTCCCCCAGGGACAGAGCCCGCGCCCCCCCCCCAGAGCCCGCTCCCCCGGGGGACAGAGCCCACTCTCCCCGGGGGACAGAGCCCGTGCCCCCCGGGACAGCCCGTGCCCCAGCCCCGAGGGCACGGACCTCCCACCGTGCAGAACTGCCCGAACTTGCTCTGGGAGGCCACGCGCAGCCCGTTGTCCAGCGTGGTGACCTTGGTCTCGAACTTCTCCTGGCCGTCCGCAGTGGCGAACACGGGCGTGGGCACCCCGGGCAGGGGGGCGGAGAGGGGGACGCTGGGGTAGGCACCCCCACTGCTGAACTGTCTGTCCCCGGGGGCCCCAAACCTGAAACAGAGAGGTCGCCGGTGACAGCGGAGGGAGTGGGGGGCCGTGGGCTGCGCCCCCTCGGGAGGGTCCTGCTACCCCTGCGGGTCGGGGGTGGCCGGGGGAGGCCCTTCTCCTTCCGGGGTCTGACCGGCCCGTGCAGGTCAGTGGTCACACCCGCCCGCAGGACCCCCCACCCCGGTCCCGGTCCCGGTCCGGTCCCGGTGGCGGGCTGGCTCCCCGAGAACACGCGGCTCACCGGCCCCCAAGCTCCGGGGTCGCCGGGCCCCACCGGCGGCCCGTCCTCTCCGTGGAGACGCCCCTCCGAGCGGCCCCCTCCTTCCCCCCGAGTCAGTCGCCGCCGCCATCGCGGCTGGTTTCACACGCGCCGATGGCCGACAGCGCCCGCCGCACGGGAGCGGGGCCCGGGACGGCCCACCTGCCGCCGCCGGATGAGCGCGCCGGGCGGGGAGCGGCGGGCGCCGGGCGGGGGAGCCAGGTGTCCGCGGGCTCCGAGGGGCGCGCGCGGCAGGAAGGGACCGGCGGACACGACGCGACCGGGGCCCGGCCCGCCGACCGGGAGCGGAGGGCGGGAGCCGACCCCGCGGCCGGGACGGAGCGGCGGCCGGGGCTCGGGGTGCGGGCCCGCAGCGCGGGGCAGGGGGGCGCCCCCGGGACCTGGCCGGGATCCCGCCGCCCGAGCCCGCCCGCCCGGCGCCGCGTCTGGCCGTCGGGGGACCAGAGGCCGCGGGCCCCGAGGGACGCCGGCCCCCGGCCGAGCCCCCCCGGCTCTCCCTGGCCCCCCGGCCGGCCCCCCGCTCACCTCAGCCGCGAGCGGCTCCAAGCACGCGAGCCCCGCAGCAGCCGCGTCGCCGCCAGCACCACCGCCGCCATCTTGGGTCTCCGCCCACCGCTTCTGGCGTCACTTCCGGCGCCGCCCCCCGCGCCCCGCCCCCCCAGCGCCGGCCCCTGCCGTTCGGGCGCTCGCTTCCGGTGCGCGGAGCGGAAGCCGCGGCGAGAGGCTGGGAGCGGCGGCCGAGCGGCGGGCGACGGGGGCGGGGGACTCGCGCCGCGGCCGGGGCGGAGCCGGAGCCATGGCGCCGCCGCTGCCGGGCTAGGGAGGGCCGGCGCCCCCGGGCCCGCGGCGATGTCGGGCTACGCGCGCCGCCCGGGCGTCTCCCCGCTGTCCCGGGCCCGCAGCCTCGTCATTCCGGACGGTGAGCGGCCGGCGGGCGGCCGGGGGCGGGCGGGCTGGCGGACGCCCCGGGCTCCGGGCCTCCGTCGGGGCGGCGGCGAGGTCCCGGTCCCGGGGAGCGACCGCGGGCGCGGCGGGGCGCGGCCAAGTCGCTCTCCTTGTTGTTGCAGCGGCCGCGTCCTCCGAGCGCCGGGCCGGGCTCCCCCAGCTCGACTGTGGGCGCCCCCGCGGCCGGGACCCGGACCCCCACCTCCTCGGCCTTCGGCCGGCGTTTATGTGCTATGTGCCCAGCCCGGTGCTGGCGTCCGTGGGAGACACAGGTGAGCCGAGCCGCAGGGACCCGGCCGTGCCCGGCGCTGCGGATACGAAGGTGGAGACAGTCCTGCCGCTGGGAGCTCACAGTCTGGTCTTGGGGAGACCCTCCCCCCAAAAAACAGACAGTCCCGATGTAGGATGGCAAGTGCTGGAGCGAGGGAGGGAGGGAGGGCGCGACTGGAAAGCCGCCGCCGCAGGCAGCCGCCCGCGTTCCTTCCCCCATTGTCCCCCTGCGTGCGGTGGTCACAGCGGCCGGGGAGGGGCCGGCGGGAGGCGTGTGAGCCCCACGGGGGTCCGGGCCTGCGGACCTTTCTCGGGTCCGGGCAGGGCGGGCAGGTTCCCCGGCCGGAGAATCGCCGCACGGAGGCCGTTTGGGGACGCTGGGTCGTCGCGGGTCCCTGTGACCGCGGGGTGTCTTTGCAGATTTAATCCACGGAAAGGGGAAGGGCATTAAGCCAGGAGCCCACGAGATACACTTTGGAGGTAGAGTACTTCGGTAATCCCTCCTCTCTCTCTGCCCAACTCGAAGCTCCAGGTTTATGCCCGGGGCAGGGCTGCCCACGCCACAGCACGGGCCTGCCGAGCGCACCTGTAGCCGCCAGAGCAGGTGGGGTGGAACCCGCGGGGTGGGTCCTGCCCCTGGGGTAGGAGGACGCAGGGTACACCCTGAGGCGTGAGGGACGGCCGGGAGTGGGAGGGCGGTCACTCCTAGGAGTCTGAGAGGCCCCGGACTGGGATCCGGCCAGCGTCGCACAGGGTGGCGCCGGGCTCGGGCGATGGGTGGGCTGAGAGGGCCGCAGGGTGGCTGGCGAGGTGGTGGGGAAGCGAGAGGCAGGGAGAGGAGAAGGAAAGGGGTGGGTGCGTAGGGGCGGGGCGGAGGCCTGCGGTGATCCCCAGCTTGGGGGCCTTTGGAGCTGGGACAGCCCGGTGGGAGCGCAGGCACATCCTCACCCACGTGGCCTCTGCGCCCGAGGTGTGGGAACCGCGGGGTGGGGTGGGAAGGAGAGGAAGTACCCATGTCACGGGCCAGCGCTGAGCTCTGGGCAGCGACTCGCGTGGCGTTCCCTATTTTAGGTGGCGTTGTGTCCGGGAAGAGAAGTGAACAGGGAGTCCCCTTTGGGCGAGCTTGAGGCTTCACACTTGAGGTCTTTGTCGCTATTTCAGATGAGAAGCTTGCGGACCTGGAAGAGGCAAACCCGTTCTCCTTTAAGGAGTTCCTGAAAACCAAGAACCTCAGCCTGCTGAAGGAGGGCGCGGCCAGCAGCCGGCTCCACGCGCAGGTCAGCCCGCCGTCCCCGCTTCACGGCAGCCGCAGGGCTGTCTCCTGGTGGCAGGCTCCTGGGAGAGGCCGCCGCTGGGTGGGAGAGCCAGGCGGGAGCTGGGTGGGAGAGCCAGGCGGGAGCTGGGTGGGAGAGCCAGGCGGGAGCTGGGTGGGCCGTTGTGGTCCTGGCGGGACAGATGGCGCCTCTGAGCTCCTGCCTGGGCGTCAGGAAGGGCCTGGCTGGCTCCTGCGTCTGAGCCCCGCCCCGCCCTGTCCTTAGGAAGCCACGAGGCACTCCCTGGGCCTCGACTGCAGCTCCCCGCCCTCCCAGCCCATGGGCTTCGGCCTGGACTTCCAGCAGCCGTTTTTCGAAGACCCAACGGGGGCTGGCGACCTCCTGGACGAGGACGAGGATGAGGACGGGTGGAACGGCGCCTACTTGCCGTCCGCCGTGGAGCAGACGCACTCGAGGGTCTCGGCCAGCACGTCGCCCTGCAGCACATACATCTCCTTCTTCAGCCCCTCGGAGCTGGCAGGGCCCGAGTCCCTGCCTCCATGGACTCTGAGCGACTCCGACTCCCGAGTCTCTCCCGTGGCGAGTCCCAGTGCAGACTTCGCCGCCCACGGAGAGTGTCTGGGGGACAGGCACCTTCGGACGCTGCAGATCAGCTACGAAGCAGTAAGTGAGGGGCGGCGCCGGCACGGGGAACCACCGTGTCAGAGCGGTGTTCTTGGAGAACACCTGAGCCTCTGGCGTCCTCGGGGGCCTGGGTTTGGCTCCAGGACAGGACCGTCTGCACAGCAGCCTGCTCCCTCTCTCCACGGGGCGCGCTCCCGGCTGCCGGTGCCGCGGGAACAGCGGCCGTGCAGGGCAGTCGGGTGCGGCTGTGCAGGAAGGGACCAAGCAGAGTGGGGACCTTTGGGGCTGCCCACAGGGGTCGGCTTCAGTGTCTTGCCCAGTGCTCCGAGTAGAGGAAAGTCTTAGTCTAAAGCAGCCTGCAAACGCGGCACATGAGCACACTGGAGTCTGGCCCGGCCCCACGTGATACCCCTCTCTGCAAGGTCCGGGGTGGACTCCAGGGCACTTCTGCTGACCGGGCAGTTCCAGGCCACACCGCAGCGCACAGACCCCTTTTGCGGGAGACCCGCTGAGTTCCTAACCAGGACTTCCTCTCTCTGCAGCTGAAAGACGAGAACTCGAAGCTCAGGAGGAAGCTAACGGAGGTGCAGAGCTTCTCTGAGACGCAAACCGAGATGTAAGCCTTGAGTTAGGGCGCGCCAGGGGGTTGACAGGAGCCGCGAGCCGTGTGCTGGGGCTGGGGCTGGGGCTGGGTTCTGTTCTGTGTCGGGCCTTGGCAACAGACACGTCTCCCTGCTGTGTCCGTGTATTTTAAACGTCCCAACCGAGCGGCAGACCCCTAAGGGCCCATGGCTGCGTTCACTCAGACCCCGCTGAGGGTGTCGCCTCGCCTGCGCCTCACTGACGTGGCTCGTTCCGAACAGTGGGCACTCGTGGCCGTTACTGAGCCAACCAGCCAAAGTGCCTCTAGAAGCAGCCCCGGAATTGGCCGCAGAGCCACGGGGACACGGGGTGTTCTTTGCCAGGGTGAGGACGCTGGAGCGGAAATTGGAAGCAAAAATGATCAAGGAGGAGAGTGACTACCACGACCTGGAATCCGTGGTCCAGCAGGTGGAGCAGAACCTGGAGCTGATGACCGTACGCACGGGTGGGCAGGGCGGTGAGGCGGCGGGTGTGTCACTAGCGGACCCAGGCTGCCCAGGTGGCCGCAGCAGCCAGCGGGGGCGGGGCTGAGGCACAGGTGGGCCTGCCTGCGGCGGGAGCGGCCAGAGCGCTGGGCGAGGGCACCGTGGGCACTTCACCTGCCGCTGATGCTTTTGTGTTGTTTCTTTGGTAACAGAAACGTGCAGTAAAGGCAGAAAGTCACGTCATGAAACTGAAACAAGACATAAGCTTGCTCCAGGTAACCGGAGGCCCCGAGCTCCATGTCTCTGTGGGTTCAGTGACTCCAGAAAAGACACCAGAGCGCCTCTGATGGGCTCTTCCTCCCGACGGGCGGGCGGGGGCAAGCTCCGTGCAGACCAAGGCCCCGGCTCAGTCTTCCTCGGCCCGCTCCCCGGGCCGTGGCCACCCTGGGCCGCATCCAGTTTTGTAGAATTTCAGTCCCACGGGCCCTCTCCTCTCCCACGGTGCCCTGTTGGCGTTAGGTGGACAGCGCGTGGCTGCTCCCTGTTGACCATAAAACCCCTTCACGGCCACGCCCCCACCCCAGGCGCAGGTCTCCAACTTCAAGAGGGAGAATGAGGCCCTGCGCTCGGGCCAGGGCGCCAGCCTGACGGTGGTGAAGCAGAACACAGACGTGGCCCTGCAGAACCTGCGCATGGTCATGAGCAACGCGCACACCTCCATCAGGTGAGCGGCAGGAGGCGGGTGGCGGCTCAGTGCCATTTCAGACGGGGAGCGCACGCGCACAGTGCGGGGGCCCGGGGCTCAGGGTGGGGTGCGCTTGATGGGCCCGTTGGCCGGAGGTCAGTGTACGCACCAGCAGGCTCCACCATTCTGTGTGGTGGTGGCTGTTTCTACTCGAGAGGCGTGGGCGTTAAGGCAAATCCCGCCCCATCCCGTGTCCCCCCTGCCCCCACAGATTGCTCAGTGAGCTCCTGGGAGACAGCAGGGGTCACAAACAGTCCTCACGCTCCTCCCACTGGCTGCGCTGCGGGCAGCGGGGTGCACAGCAGGGGTGCTCTAGTGGGTGGGGTGCCCACATGCTCACGGCGAGGCCTCTTCAGGGGAGAGCCAAGGCCTGGAGGACCCGCGCTGGTCTCCGGTCTGCTGGTCCCTCGTGTTGTTGATCAGTGCGGTTGCAGTTCGTGATGCCAGTGTTTTCCTCGTAGGCAGCTGGTTTCCGGAGCCGAGACACTGAACCTTGTTGCTGAAATCCTTAAATCTATAGACAGAATCTCTGAAATCAAGGAGGTCGGGGAGGAGGAGTCTTGAGAAGCTTCTAGCTCGCAACTGTTTACAGCCTGCAGTCTCCGCTCACGGGATGTGAAATGCCATTGTGTCTTTAAATACGCAGTCTCCCCAGTAAAGCTGTTTGTCACGAGATGCTGATTCAGGACTGAGAACAGTGTTATTAGCTTGCCGCAGCGAGGAGGGCGGACTAGCGCGCGTCACCGAGGTTTCTGTCCGTGCAGCCCTTGCTCCTGGGCCAACCCCTGCATTGAGACCATGACCCACTGGAAGGCGTGTTTATAAAAGCCACCCATGGTTTCAGTGCTGAGCATGGAAACAGCAGTTCTGTGATACGAGTCTTCCATTCTTATTCCAGAATGTTCACTCTCAGTTCGATCGATTGTTCTTGATTTCCCACATAAAGGAAACACTAAATGAGCCGAGATGGAGTGACCGCCTTGGACAGGGCCGCGCGCCTTGTTGCCTTTGCCCAGCGCCCTGGCTCAGCCCCCCTGCAGCCTTCCCGGGGCGCCTGCGACGGGTGGCCTGAGTGTGGGCAGCCGTGTGGTTGGATGCTGCTGTCCTGCAGGGACCAAGGTGGGCACAGATTCTACACTGTGAAGCCGTCGGAACACCCCTCTTTAGGGGCCTCGGGTTTGAAAAGTGTTTGATGGAGGGTTTTGATACATGTTCCAAGCGGCCTTTTTATAATGAAGTCGGATCGAGGACGTGCAGAGCCTCCCGGTGGCAGAGGGCTGCTGCCGTTCCAGCCCTTCTGACGGGGGAGGCGTGACGTGCACTCAGTGCCTTGTGCTGCTGTCCTGCAGATGTTATTTTTTAAGATAAATGTTCCCTCCTGTTCAGATTGACAGCTTTCTTAATAAATGCTAAATGCACATGCTTCGGCCCTTTTTTTCTGACTCGGCCAGTTCCTTGTGCTTGAGAATCGTGACTGTCCTCCCCCCAGGGCAGGCATCTCGTCCCTGTCCTACGGGTGGTCTGTGCGGCCCGGGGGGCTCAGACCACTGCTGCCACCGAGAGCAGCTGCAGGTTTGGCGCTGGACCGATTGGTTCTGGAATTAGAGCATTCTTGGAGATCGTGCAGTTGAATTTTCAAAAGATGATTAAACTGCTAGACCTGAACTTGGCTACAGGCAAGAGCCTTCCAGAAATCCGGTGAACCACCCTTCAGCTCACCTGCTCCAGCGGTGGTGGAGAGCAAGTGGGCTCTGCCAACTGCAGACATGTGTGCAGTAGGAGATGCCAGGATGAGGTTCCTGTGTTCACACAGCAGCTGTGGGAGACCTATGAAGGCGGGGCGGGGGGGTTCCTCCTGGGGTCCTACAGGAGGGCCACAGCACTTGATGGGGGCAGGGGACACACGGCAGGTCACCAGCGGTGCCCCCTGCCCACCGCCAGGCTGGGCCTGAAACTGGGCAGCACCCAGAGCACCCGCCCTTCAGCCCCTCCACGTGCTGCGGGGCGGAGGGCCGGGCGGACAGGCGTTACTCCCGATCCTCCCCACAGTTGGAAGTGTTCCCCAGGAGAGGCCTGAACATACAGGTCACCTGAACCTCAGCCGCTGGGAGGGAGGAGCCGCCCCTGCCCTGCCCTGCCAGGGCTCACCTCAGTGCAGACTGATCCGCTGCCCCACCGGGAGACCCGCTCCACTGGGGGAAGGGGGGCCCAGTCATCTCCCGAGACCCCAGCGTTAGCTGCCCCAGCACAGACACTACATTGGACAGTGCAGAGGAGATCAGCATGGCCTCTGCCAAGGAGACCGCGCCAATCGGTGGAGCGGAGCGGTCCGTGTTACGAGGAATGACGCCCGCCCACACCGCCCCGCCCTGCCCGGGCTGACCCCGCTGACCGGCGGCCTGCAGAGACCCGGCCCGGCTAGGAGCACCGCCGCGCTTGGCAGGTTTCCTTCCGGGGGCTCATTCGGAACCCTGGATCCAATTCACAGGGAAGAACGGAGCCCAGGAGGTACCGACTGCGGGCCCGCGCGGCTGGAGGGGCGCTGTGGGCTGGGGACCCCGGCCCCCTCCGCCTCCCGCCCAGCTGCTCCGCTGGCGGCCAGCGCACGCGGGCAGTGCCGGGGACGACCGCATGGGGGCAGCACCGGCCTGCCCGCCGCCCAGGGCCCCTCCCGGCGTCCCCCGCGCCGGGTGCGCGGCCTCGGAGGCGGGACTTCCGGTCCGCGGGGTACAAGTCGCGCGGCTGCCGGAAGCGTGGCGGCGGCGGCGGCGGCGGCGGCGGCGGCAGCTCCTCCCGGGACGGAGCTCCGTCTGTAAGCGCTTCCGGGGTAAAGCGGGCGCTCGGTGCGGGGTGGGGCGGCCCCGGCGGCGGGGCCGTGCGGACGGCGGGCGCCGCCCCTCTCGCGCGCTCGGGGCCCGGGTCTGCGCTGCGCTCCTGGGCGCTGCCCCCGCCGGGGCTTCCCCGCCCCTCCGTCCCGCCCCCTCCCCCTTCGGGGTCCCGGGCCGGTGCCACTGGGCCTCCGCCGGCGTCCGCTCAGCGTCGGCCACCACGGGTGCGGCTCCGGCTGCTGGGGGGACGGGGCCCGCGGGCCGGCTCCGCTCGGGGTGCCGGCCGCCTGGTCACAGCGCCGGGCGGACACCCGCGAGCGCCGCCGCCGGTGGCCCAGGGCCTCCCCGCCCCCGGGCGACAGCCCCCCGCCCTGCGCGTCTGCACTGGGTGCCAGCGCCCGGGCTGCTTGTGGGGAGACGGGCCAGGCGTTGGGGTGCTGCTGGTGCCCGCCCCGCCCCCCACGTGCTGGTCGCAGCCTCCCCTCGGATGGGGGTGTCGGTCTCAGCTCGGCCCCCAGCCAGGCCTCCGGGAGCCCGGTGCCGGCTTCGGTGGGCTCCTGCCGCCCCTGCGGGCGCGGTCGGGGGGAGAGGGGTCCTCCGTCTCTGACGCTCGTGGCGTGTCGTTTGGCGGCGGCAGGAACCATGGACGTGGACGCCGAGAGAGAGAAGATCACGCAGGAGATCCAGGCGCTGGAGCGGATCTTGGGCCCCGGCCCCTCGGGCTTCGATGAGGAGGTCTCAGAGTCCAGCCTCGACTCAGACTCCGACGCGGGGGACGCGGGTGAGCTCCGAGGCACGCAGCCTCCTCCCTGCTGAGCGGGCGCCTCTGCCCGCCGCTCCTGTCCGCCGAGGCCACGGGCACACCTTCTCCTTCAGCCCCTGGCCCTGCCCGAGCGCCCGCCCGTGGTGGGCACCTGCGTCAGGCCGTCCTGGGAGAACCGCGGGCCCGAACAGCCACCGCCGCCGAGGACCCCCGTCCCTGGCCCCCTATTCCACGGGCGCAAACAACTGCCCCCCCTCCCCCGGGTCCCCTGGGTCCGGTGCCCCTCACAGCTCCTGCTAGAGGCCTGCCTGCAGTGGCCCAGCTGCCCAGGGCCCCCCACCCTGCCCCCCTGTCCTCCGCCCCAGGCTCAGCTCGGAGGCCCTACTTCTTTCCCCTGTTCCCAGGGCCTCTGTGTCTGTCCCCACAGTCCCGTCCCCTGCGTGCCTGGGGCGCTTCGTGTTGGGCCTCTGTCCCTTTCTCACTGACCGGCCCGGTCCGTCCTGCCTCCTGGCCCGCGAGCGGTGCTCAGCTCCCGGGTGCTGTCGGGGAGGGGAGGTCCAGCCACGCAAGTCTCACCCTGAGGTCCTTCAGCCCCTCCTGGCCGGCAGCTGCCTGGGGGGCGGGCCGAGTGCCGCGCCTGCGGGCGGCGCCTGTGGGGGCCCCTTGCCAGCCATCTGCTTGCATGGCGGTCGCAGCCGTGCTTGTGTCCCCAGATTCGCTGCCCGACGAGGACGCCGCCGCTGCTGCTGGTCCCCCCGTCTCGGTAACTACCGCCCTGAGCCGGCCGGGTGCGGGGAGGGGGTTCCTGCGGGGAGGGGGTTCCTGCGGGGAGGGGGTTCCTGCGGGGAGGGGGTTCCTGCGGTATAAAGACAACGTGCGGCGGTTGCTTCGTCTTGTACCGTCAAACTAAAACCGTCAGCAGGTTGGAGTGCATCCCTCCCGCGTTCCCCAAGCCCTCGTCCCTCTCAACCCGACACCACGCACGGAGGGCAGGCAGCGGGCACCTGGGCCGTGGTCTCCCCGTCTGTGCAGGGGGGGGCAGGCACAGCCCAGTCAGTCGCACACAGGAGCGCCCAGAACAGTGTCGGGCAAGGAGTCGCTCGGCCTGGCGACTGTTAACTCTTCCTCGGTCACTCGGGGATTTTCTGTGATTTGGGGGGATTTCCGCAGTTGGCTTGTTTCTTCGCCCCGTCAGTAGGAGCGGCACCGCCTCCTGTCCCAGCGGCGGGCGGGCCCCTGAGGCCCCCCATGGGCTGCCTCGCTGCTCAGACCCGCAGCCTTCCCACTTTTTAGCTGCGTGCGCTGCTGCCGCCTGCACCTCCCCTGCCTGTGAGGACGTCACAGGCCGTCACAGGGTCCACGTTTAGCAGAAATGGAAGTGGAACTACCACACACACACACAACCCGTTTTCTCACACAAACCCCCCCTTCCTAGAGATTGAAATGAATTTTTCATGAGGGAATGGGTGCCCTGGAGTTCACGTCAGGGTGGTCCTGCCAGTCGAGCGTCTGGGTCGCGGGCCCGAGGGCCGGACGCTGGTGGCCGCGCTTCCTCACCCGCAGTCCCCGTGGTGAGCAGGAAGGAGAGAGGTGGGACGGAGCCAGCAATGACGAGGACGACCCCAAGGGGAAGACGCTTCCCGAGGACCCGGAGACCTGCCTGCAGCTGAACATGGTCTACCAGCTGGTGCTGCAGGAGAAGCTGGCGGAGGTCAGCCTGCTGCTGGCCCAGAACCAGGAGCAGCAGGTAGGACGGTCCGGCCCACGCACCCCGCCAGGCCTCCCGGGACCGGGGCAGTCCCCCCACAGGCCCCTCGTGTCCACAGGAGGAAGTCATGTGGGACCTGGCAGGGTCCAAAGGCCCCCGGGTGAAGGACAGCAAGAGCCTGCCCCTGAACCTGTACATCGGGCACTTCCTCAAGCCCTACTTCAAGGACAAGGTCACCGGAGTGGTGAGTCGGGGGCGTCGGGTCCGTGGGGCGGGCGCCCCCCACAGCCGGTCATGAACCCCTGTGTCTTCAGGGCCCTGGTCTCTAGCGCCCTAGCCCCTCCCGGGCCCCTTCTATGTGGGGCCGGCCAGCTGCTCCACGGGTCAGCCCCGGGCCGGGCCTCCAGGAGTGGCCGAGGGCCAGCGAGGCAGGGCTGCCCGGTCCTGGTGGTGGGGCCCGGTGTTGCTGGTGGCAGCTTTCCCCTCTTCGCCACCCTCTGCCCGTGGGGTGGTGCCCGGTGAGGCGGCCGCTCCAGGTCCAGGTGTTGAGGGCCAGGCCTGGCACGGGGCCCGGCCGCTGGAGGAGGCGGAGGAGGAGGGGAGCCGCATCGTGACGCCGTGCTCTCGGACAGGGGCCTCCTGCCAACGAGGACGCGCGGGAGAAGGCTGGCCAGGGCATCAAGACCTTCGAGGAGCTCCTGGTGACCAAGTGTGAGGGCTGCGCTCGGACACCCGCCTCCCACAGCCGCTCCCTCCCGGCCAGACGCGGGGCCGGGCCCCTCCCAGCCCTGCCTCTGCACTGAGCGGGAGGGGGTGGGGCGCCTCCTCGCGGGGGGCCGGCTGGGTGGTCTGCCCTGCGCTTTCTCTGACTGAACGTGGAAGTTGGAGCTGCCATCGTGGGAGGCGCCGCCCCTGGCAGCCCCGTTGAGCCGCGTCCCTCCGCAGGGAAGAGCTGGGAGAAGGCCTTGCTCAGGAAGGCGGTGGTGAGCGGCCGCCTGCAGCGCCTGCTTCAGCCCAAGTTACTGAAGTGAGTCCTGGGGCCTCGCCGAGCAGCCGCTGGGCTTGGGGAGGCGCGGCCTCCTGCGGGGTCCCCTGCGGCGGCGGCTGGAGGCCCGTGTGGACGCGGGTTGGCCGCCCCCTCGGTGCTGGTCTCTCAGGCAGTCTCTCTGGTCTGGGCCTCGGTGTCCACCGTGAAAATGGGGACCATTCACGAGACCTGCTTCGTGTGTGCTGATGGGGTCACGTCATGTGACCAAATCACAGCGCCTGGACCAGCCAGGGGGTCCCAGGGCCTTCTGTGGCCTCAGGCCTTGACGTGGGGTCAGGGCTGCCTGTGTGACGGTCACAGCCCTCCTTGGGCTGCGGGGAGCGGGCATGTGCGCAGGCACACGGCTGGCAGCTGGTCACTGGGCTCTGGCTCTGGCATGTGGGGCGGCCGCAGTTCCCACCCTGCGTCAGCAGCACGTTGCTGCACTCGCTGCTGACGTGACAGCCAGGGGTGGCGCCGCGTTCTCTGCAGGCGAGGAGCCGCGGCCGCTCCGGGAGGTGAACTCGCCTGCGGGCCCAAACCCCGGCCAGGCTCATAGCCAGTGCCCTGGGCGGTGCTGTGGGAGCCGCCTGCCCGCAGTGACCGGCCTCTGCCGCCCGCAGGCTCGAGTACCTGCAGCAGAAGCTGAGCAGGGCCACGGGCGAGGCGGAGCGGGCGGCCCTGGAGGAGCAGAGCAGCAAGGCTGAGAAGGAGATCCGCGACATCAAGTGAGTGGGGTGCCGGGCGGCGTGGACGGGGCGAGGGGCCGGCCTGACCCGGTGCCTTCGCCTCTGCAGCCAGCTCCCGGAGGAGGCCTTGCTGGGCAGCAGGCTGGACAGCCACGACTGGGAGAAGATTTCCAACATTAATGTAAGTCGGAGCACGCTCCGTGGCCACCACCAGACCCAGCGTGACCCGTGGCCAGGTGCGTGGCCAGCACTGCGGTGGCTCTCAGCGCCCCCCCTCCCGCACACAACCTCCCCCCTGCTCCTTCCCCTCCCCGCACCTCCCCCCCTCCAGCCCGCTGGTGTGAGCCTCTGCTGAAGGGGGCGGGTGCTGAGTCGCTTTGCATTTAGAGCCAAGCCTATGGGTTTGGCTGCACGAGGCCTGGCACCTGGATGGAGCGCCCGCTCTCCCCGCACGGCTGCTGCCAGTGACAGCTCCGCGGGGGTCTCTGCAGTTTGAAGGTGGTCGCAGCGCAGAGGAGATCCGGAAGTTCTGGCAGAACTGGGAGCACCCCAGTATCAACAAGCAGGAGTGGACCAGGCCGGAGCTGGAGCAGCTGAAGGCCATCGCGGCCAAGCATGGCCACCTGCATTGGGAGGAGATCGCCAAGGAGCTGGGGGTGAGGACCTCCCGGACCGCAGGGGTGTGGGTGCTGTAGGGACCTGGAGACCCGGGGGTACGGTGGGCGCCCAGCTGAGAGGCAGCGTGCGGCTTGGGTGTCACGTAGACGGAGTCTTCCTGTGACTCCTCTGAGGTGTCTTCTTGCCGAGCACATCTGCGTTCGTCACAGGCGCTGGCTGTCCTGGGGCGGGGAGGGGGAGCGAGTGGGTTGTCGGTGCCCAGAAGCCCTCACCCGCATGGCGCCTCCGCCCGCTGTGCACGGCCGCCCCTGCCCGCGGTGCGCCAGTGACAGCCTCCGCCTGGTGTGGCCGCAGACCCGGCGCAGCGCCTTCCAGTGTCTGCAGCAGTTCCAGCAGCACAACAAGGCCCTGAGGCGCAGGGCGTGGACGGAGGCGGAGGACCGCATGCTCACGCAGCTGGTGCAGGAGATGCGCGTGGGCAACCACATCCCCTACCGCCGCAGTGAGTGCGCCCTCGGCCGGGCCGCCGACGGGAGGGCAGGGACGGCCAGGCGTCTGGCGGGTGGCGAGGCCAGGCTGGAGGAAGAAGGGAGGGTCCGGCCGCCCCAGGGGTCCCGGTTCCATGCTCCGTGGTGATGGCTGCTCCTTCCTGGGGGACCCGGGAGGGGCAAGTTCACGAGGCCCCTTTGCCCCCAGTTGTCTACTACATGGAGGGGAGGGACTCCATGCAGCTCATCTACCGGTGGACCAAGAGCCTGGACCCCCGCCTCAGAAAGGGCCTCTGGACCCCAGAGGAAGACACGGTAGGTGTGGGGGCCGGGAGGGCCATCTCCTGGGAAGGGCACCTGCACACTGGCGGCCCCGTAGCGGACTGAGTGGGGAATTGTGATTACTGCAGAGGCCCATCTGTCTGTGTCCTTCCTGCAGAAGTTGCTTCAAGCCGTTGCCAAATACGGGGAGCACGATTGGTTTAAAATCCGGGAGGAGGTGCCAGGGAGGAGTGACGCCCAGTGCCGAGACCGGTGAGTGTGAACTGCGGGTGCGGCGGACCTGGGTGGGTGCCGAGACCAGGCCGGTGCTCTGGCCCAGGGCGGCCTGGGGCCCAGGGGAGACCCAGTTGGGAAGTGGGGCAGCTCTTCACTTTCAAGCTGCAGCTTATTCAGACGCCAGTGGGGACGGTCCCTGAGAGGCAGGCGCCCTGAGCCCTGTTGTGATTCCCCCCCAGCTCGCTGGGCCCCTGCCCATCTGGGCTGGCTTTTATCCAGGCCGCTCTGTGAAGGCGTGGCTCCCCTGCCACCCAGCTCACCCTCTAGCACGTGCGGTCTGTGGTTTCTGGTGTGAGCACCGAGTCGTCGTGGCCATCATTTTTAGGGTATTTTGACCCCCCCCCCCCAATGAAACCTATTCCCCAGCAAAGAAAACAAGTCAGAAATAAACAAAGGGCCTGAACAGACGTTTCTCCAAAGATTAAACACATGAAAAGATGCCCACATTCTCCATCATTTCAGGAATACAAGTCAAACCCCCATGGGTCACCACTTCATGCACAAGGAGGTAGAGAGACTGGAACCCTGGGCACCGCGGGTGGGAATGTGCTGTGGAGACTCAGGAATTAAATAGGACCGCCACGTGGCCCCCACCTCCCCCTGCACACCCGTGGCCACGTCCCCCACCTCCCCCTGCACACCCGTGGCCCACACCTCCCTCTGCACACCCGTAGCCCTCACCTCCCCCTGCACACCCGCCGCCACGCGCCCCCACCTCCCCCTGCACACCCGCCGCCATGTCCTGCACCTCCCCCTGCACACCTGCCGCCATGTCCCCCACCTCCCCCTGCACACCCGCCGCCATGTCCCGCACCTCCCCCTGCACACCCGCCGCCATGTCCCGCACCTCCCCCTGCACACCCAGAAGATGTGAACACAGGGACTCAGACACTTGTTTGTACACTGTGCTCACAGCAGCATTGTCCACAGGGTCCAGGTAGGGACACGCCTCGCTCCCAGCATCCGGGAGGCAGACACGCGTGTTTGTGGCATCCGGGCGGGGCACACCGAGTGCCCTGGACAGGGAGGATGGGAGGACAGCGGCAGTGTCTGGGCGGGGCACACCGAGTGCCCTGGACGGGGCGGGTGGGAGGACAGCAGCAGTGTCTGGGCGGGGCACCCCGAGTGCCCTGGACGGGGCGGATGGGAGGACAGCAGCAGTGTCTGGGCGGTCGCGTGCTGTTGCCTGAGAAACGGTGGGGACGTGCTGAGCGCCGTGGGCCGGAGCCTGGGAGAGGGACACGGTGAGCGAGGTGCTGCGCTCGGCATCCTCGTTCTCGGACACGCCTGGGCCTGTGGGTGCCAGCTCCCCCGGGGACCGCCAGACGCCCTCCACAGGGGCTGCCCGCGCTCTCTCCCGGCCGCGTGCGGGGCCGGGTCTCCATGGCCTCGCCAGCAGGCCCTGCTGGTCTCACGGGCGTCTGGGCGCTGTGTCCCGCCGGTGCGAGTGGCCTTTCCCGCGGCCGCCCTGGGAGCGCCCCCACGCGCTGCCTGCCCTGGGGAAGTGCCCAGTGCCCTGCCCGTGTCCGCTGGGCTACCTGTTGGGTCACTGGCGCGGAGAGGCCGTTGTAAACTCCAGACCAGGCCTCTTCGCGGGCACGCGGTTTGCAAACTCGCCGTCTGGGACCGTCTTTCCCTTTCCCGGCACAGAAGCCCACGAGCTTTCACTCTGACAGAGTCCGGTTTACCCGTGGTGCGGGCACAGGGCTCCGGTTTACCCGTGGTGCAGGCACAGGGCTCCGGTTTACCCGTGGTGCGGGCACAGGGCTCCGGCTTCCCCGTGGTGCGGGCACAGGGCTCCGGCTTCCCCGTGGTGCGGGCACAGGGCTCCGGCTTCCCCGTGGTGCGGGCACAGGGCTCTGGTTTGTGGCCCACTGACGTCCAGGGCAGGCCGTCCCAGCCCAAAACACGTGTGTCCTCGTCGCCTCCAGGTACCTACGGAGGCTGCACTTCAGCCTGAAGAAGGGGCGCTGGAGCCCCAAGGAGGAGGAGCAGCTGCTGGAGCTGGTGGAGAAGCACGGTGTGGGTGAGTCCTGCGGGCCGGCCGCCTCGGTCCCCTGCCCCTCCCAGGCGGCCCCAGGCAGGAGGTGGTGGCGCCCCACCACACGGACCAGGCCACCGTCACGGGGACGCGGAGGCAGAGGTGAGCTGGAAGGGAAGAGGCCTCGGCCCTCCGTGCGGCTGCTCCTAGGCAAGGCCTCTCCCGGCCCGTCGCTCCATCCCCAGCTGTGCCGGAAGCTTCTGAGCAGGAGGGGCAGCAGGAGCCCGTTCTGGGGACGGCGGCGTCCCAAGGGGCCATCTCCTCGGGGAAGAGCCTTTTCCTGGCCGAGGGCGTGTCCTCAAGCGTGAGCTCTGCCTGTGTCCTCCTCGCAGGCCACTGGGAGAAAATCGCCTCGGAGCTGCCCCACCGGACGGGCTCCCAGTGTCTGAGCAAGTGGAAGATCATGGGCCGGGTGAGGCCCGCCGCCCGGGGCGGGGCAGGGGTGCGGGTGGGCGAAGGGGAGAGGGCTCTGTGGCCCGGGGCAGAGGGAGACGCGCCTGGTGGGCAGCGCCCTCCCGAGAGCAGCCTGTGCCCTGGCTGCTGAGCCTGCGGAGACGAGGCCTCACGCGGCCCTTTCCCCACGAAGGGCGCGAGGCAGGGGAGGCGGCGGCGGCGGCGGCGGCTGCGCAGCGTGCGGTGGAGCTCCAGCAGCGGCGGGGACAGCAGTGACGGCAGCAGCGGCGGCGGGGACAGCGGGGACTCGGAGCCGGAGGAAGCCCTGGGCCCTCAGGAGGGTGGCCAGTCTCTGCCGCCAGCACAGCACAGCGTGCCGGACGTGGACCTGTGGGTTCCCGCCAGGCAGAGCGCCCACACACTGGGGCCGGGGGGCTGCCCGGGACGCTCAGCCGCCGCCCCCGGCCGTCCCCGGGCCTCCAGTGCTGCTCCTGGTGGCAGCAGGGACGTGGAGGAGGCGGGCAGACCGGCCCCGTCCGGGACACACGGCGCCAGCCTGGGCGGCATCGGGTCCCCACCCTGCGAGGACACTCGTCCCACAAGCTCCGAGGGGCCGGCCAACGAGGTGGGCGTGGCCCTGGTGTACCCAGGCTTGGGGACTGGATGCTGCCGCTTGGCAGCCACCAGGCGGGGCTCAGGACAGTGGGCCGGCCTGATCTCATGCCAGTTGTACCCCCACGTGTGGGCAGCACCCCCACCTTGCTCTGACGAGGTTTACTCCAGACCCGTGTCAGGAGGGGGCCCAGCAGCAGCCTTCCCGCCGAGGCCGTGGCCTCACTTGCCGTGAAAGCCACGCAGGAGAGCTGCTCGGGGCACGTAGGCCTGGAGCCCTTCCTGCAGCGTCTCCCCCCCGAGCTGGGCAGGGCGGTGGGCAAGGAGGAGCCGCCTCCCGGCCTGGGCTCCGGTCCCGCTGGCCTGCCAGGCGTGTGCCTGTCTTGGGGGAGGCCCTCCCTAGGCACCCAGAGCATGTTGCTCACCAGTGTGGTGCCGGCTTGGGAGTCTGGGTGAGGAGTTAGCATGCTGCCAGGTGGCGGCTCCGCGCTGGGCTCCTGCCTTCAGCCTCGCTGTCTGTCCGTCAGGGCGCGAGGCGGCTGCTGAAGGTGCCTCTGGAGACCCTGAGGTACATGCTCAAGACCAACATGACCGTCCGGGGCCAGGCTCAGGTAAGGGCCTGCCCGCGTCATCTACCACCACACCCTTCTGCCCCCTAAGTGCATGTGTGTGCACACTGCCACAGCCCCGCCCCCCCTGCACCTGTGTGTGCACACTGCCACAGCCCCGCTCCACCCTGCACCTGTGTGTGCACACTGCCACAGCCCCGCCCCCCACACACCTGTGTGTGCACACTGCCACAGCCCCGCCCCGCCCGTGTGTGTGTGCACACTGCCACAGCCCCGCCCCCCCTGCACCTGTGTGTGCACACTGCCACAGCCCCGCCCCCCACACACCTGTGTGTGCACACTGCCACAGCCCCGCCCCGCCCGTGTGTGTGCACACTGCCACAGCCCCGCCCCCACACACCTGTGTGTGCACACTGCCACAGCCCCGCCCCACCCGTGTGTGCACACTGCCACAGCCCCGCCCCCCACACACCTGTGTGTGCACACTGCCACAGCCCCACCCTGTCCCCTTGGGTACACAGCTTTGGGGGGCAGTGAGGGCGACACTCAGGTGCCTTCCCCCCACAGAAGAAGCCGTGCCTGTTCGGCTCACCCCAGGGGACCACCTCCGGCGGCGGCGGCGACGGCGCTGTGACCAGGCCCCACACGGGGCAGCTGTGGCGGCAGCACCGGAGACACGCCCTCCAGCAGAGGCGCCTCGGGCGCCAGCTACTGATGGCCGTGAGCCCCTGGGTGGGCGACATCATCGTGCCCTGTGCTCCCAGGAGGCCCACTGCGGCGCCCACACGAGGTACTGCCCTGGGGCTCTGGGGGCCCGCGGACACCTGCTTGTTTTCCTGGCGGGCGGAGTCCTGTGGGAGGTGTGGGTTTAGCCTCCGTCCTGCCATTGAAGCCTCAGCCGGCGCGCGTTCCCGTGAGCATGGCCTGTGGGCCCACGGGCAGGCGGGGTGTCTGAAGGTCTTACCTGTGACACTCGCTCTCGGAGTGCCTGGCCCCAAGGCCGAGCTGAGGCCCCGTCAGGGACAGTCTGCGCTCTGGCCCCTGCCCTCCCTGGTCAGAAGGGGTGGCAGCTGGCTTTGGGGTTCTTTGGGGCTCCCTGCCTGGCACCCAGGCTCCGGGGCCACCTGGCACATGTGCCCTTGTCCCCCAGCCGACAGCATCGGGGCGCAGCTGCAGGACGCCCGCCTGGCCA
Organism: Myotis nattereri; assembly: GCF_964212035.1. Lineage (NCBI taxonomy): Eukaryota > Metazoa > Chordata > Mammalia > Chiroptera > Vespertilionidae > Myotis > Myotis nattereri. Next base: position 82,060,559 of record NC_138087.1, read on the forward strand.
GCACCCCGGCGTTCACCCTCCTCATGCAGGTGAGCCCTGCAGAGCGCCCTCCTGCATGCCTGGCCTGTGGGGGGCGCCGGTGGACGTCCCTCATGCAGTGCAGTTTCCTAAAGCCGTGGGTCCTGACAACAGTGCCCCCGTCCCTGCCACACCCTCGCCCGGACCCGGAAGGGATGGGGCTGCGTGGGGAACACTGTCCCCTGGGCTCGGATCGGTGCGGGCAGGCGGGCCGGCGACCGGCCTGCGCCTCTGGGCCTCGGACCCGTGCCGAGAGGACTGGTGGGGGCTGGCCTGGGCCCCATGCAGACCCTTTCGCCGTGGCCCTTGGGCTGTGGGGTAGCTCAGGACGGGCAGGGCCTCCTGCCACACGTGTCAGCGTGTGTGGTGTGTGCCCCATGTGTCCCTCAGCTGTTCCACACCGACACTGCCGGCTGCATGGAGGTCATTCGAGAGAGGAAGGCCCAGCCGCCCCCCCTGCCCCCGGCCGGGGCTCAGGTGAGAAGTGGGGGTGCCGGCCGGGCTCCCCGGCTCCTCTTCACCCCGTCCCCTCGGCAGTGCTGGGTGTAGACTGCGTTGGTCCAGCCAGGAAGAAAGGGATGCCAGCTCTTTCCAGGGACAAGGGTGTCTGGGGTCCCGTGGGGCTGGGCTCGGGGAGGGCCTGGAGCCCCGAAGACTCCCCACCGTCCGGGAGGAGAGACGGCCCCCATGCAGGCCGCCGGCTCCCAGCTTCTCACACCCCCACCCTGCTGAGCTGCTCGCCTGGTGCAGGTGGCCAAGCCCACGGGGTCCATCAGGAAAAGGCTGTCCTGAGCCTGGTCACCACTGGAGGAGGCCACAAAGCGGTCCAAGGACAACTGTGGCTGTGGTGCCCCGACCAGGCCACGGACCCCTGTGCCCTCCTGTCCCACAGCCAGGCCCTGCCTCTCCTGCAGCCCAGCCCGGCCACCTAGACGGGCTCTGCAAGGGGGCCTGGGAGCGGAGCTGCATCAGGAGGGAGGCAGGGGCCTGGGGAGGGGTGCCAGGCCCGGGAGGGCCATCCAGGCTGGGCCCTAGCCTCTGGCTGCAGGTGGGGGCGGGGCCAGGCCTTGTGCCCCTCTATGGGCAAGAAGTGAGCCGTGGTCTTGGTGGTGGCACAACGGGTTGGGGAGAGCAGTCAGGTGAACAAGGGGGCGGGGCCACGTGAAAAAGGAAAAAGAGAAGGGATCCAGCCCGGGACTCCCCGAGTGCTGAGTCTCTCCCTTCTTTTCCAGGCGCCCTCCAGTGCCCAGAGCACCCCAGGTACTGCCTCTCCCTTTCTCTCGGCTGTTCTGTCCCCCACGGGAGCTGCCTGGCCACGACGGATGAGGGTTTTGTTTGAAGGGCGTGAGCCTAGCTGGCCGAGGGGGGTGCTGAGTGCAGTGGGTACGCCCTGAGGCCCCCCCAGCACAGGCCCGGGAGGCAGAAAAGATGTTCACGATGTGGGGGCCCCTGGGCTCCTGCTCCCACATGCCCAGCAGCTGCCCGAGGAGACCTCTTGCGGGGGGGGGGGGGACGGGCTGAGGTGGGTCTGGACAGGCACCTGGACCCCCGTGGTGTGTTCTGTCCTCCCTCAGGCCACCTTCCGAGCCAGGTGACAGCCCAAGGCACTGCAGCAAAGAGACCCAGGCGGGCAGGGGGCAGGGGGCTGCAGACCTGCCCTCCCCAGGACACCCCTGCGGCGCCCCCGCCGGCTCCAGGCCGCCCCCTGCACAAAGTGAAGACTGTGTTACAGCTGCTTCGGGAGAAGCGCCTGCGGGAGGCCCGAGCCAGCGAGGCCGCCCAGGGCCCCGCGCTGCGCCCCGCCCCGCTGCTGGCCTCCTCGCCTGTGACCCTCCAGCCCCCTCTCACACTGGCCGCCTGCGGCCCCCCAGCCACAGGGCCGGGCGTCTCCAAGGCCGCGCTGTCTGGGCCGGGGGCCCCTGCCGCGACCAGTCCAAGCGCCCCAGGCTCTGGGATCGCACCCATGCAGCCTCTTGCCCTGCAGGCCCTGGCCTGGGCTCCTGTCCCCACCGTGGCCTTGCAGGTCCCTGGGGGCCGCCAGCTGGACAGTTGCGGACCGTCTCCAGCCCCTGCCACGTCCTGGGGGCAGGGCCTGCCCGAGGCACCAGCCTTGCTTCCTGCGGCTCCCAGCGCCGCTCAGCCGCTCATCCAGTCCCTCAGGCTGACGCCAGCTCCGGGCACCCTCATAGGCGGGCCCCATGTGGCCGCCGGCGCCCCTCTGCCTATCAGCAGCGTGCTGCTCCCCGTGCCGTTGCCAGCCGTGCTGGGCCTCCCCGGGCCAGCAGCGACCCCTGACCCCCAAGGGCTGGCAGTGACTCTGTTGCCCTCAGTGACGGAGACTCCAGGAGGCCAGGGCCAAGTCAACAGGGATGCAGAGCCAGGCCCTGCCTCCAGGGCAGACCTCGAGGCCCTCTCGCCAGCCCCGGCCCCGCAGATCCCTGCAGAAGCCCAGCCCTGCCAGCTGCCTCTGCCCCCCGGTGCTGGCCCAGGAAGGACACTGCTGTCCCCAGCAGAGCCAGGGGGGACCAGGGCGCCTCTGGGGTTGGAGAGGCCACCCCCACCCCAGCGCGGGCCTGAGAAGGATGCCCTGGACCTCAGCCTGCTCTCCCAGGAGAGCGAGCCGGCTGTGCAGGAGTGGCTCCGGGGGCTGCGGGGGGTGTGTGTGCCCCCGCTGGGCAGCAGACTGCCCTACCAGCCCCCCGCCCTGTGCGGTCTGCAGGCACTGTCTGGCCTCCTGCTCCACAAGAAGGCCTTGGAGCACAGAGCCGCAGCCCTGGTGCCCGGCGGGGCAGCTGGCACCCTGCAGGCCTCACGGGGGTGGGTGCGGGAGCAGCTGCAGGACAGCCCGGCCTACCTGCTGCTGAAGGCCCGCTTCCTGGCTGCCTTCACTCTGCCCGCACTGCTGGCCACTCTGCCCCCTCCCGGCGTCCGTACCACCTTGTCAGCTGCGAGGCCCACCTCGGGGAGCGAGGACGAGGACCTGGAAGAGCTGGCACGCTCCGATGGCAGCAGGCAGCCAGTCCAGGCGAGCAGCAGTGCCCAGGCAGGATCTGCAGCCACACCCCCAGTGCAGGTGGGTGGCCATGGGCACAGCGCTGCACCCCACACTGCCCTGCCCGCCGTGTGGCCTGCCCAGGGTGGTGGGCGGGGCTGCAGCAGGTGGAAGTGGTGGGAGAGTGGCTGGTGTGGAGGGGACGTGGCTGCATGCGGGCTGTGCAGAGGCGCCTCCCCTTGGGCCGCTGTGGCTGTGAGAGGAAGGAACCTCCTCTGACCCGGGGAGCCCTCGGCCCCCACCCACCCTGGGTGGTACACCCAGCCCTGCACCGTGCCCTCGGGCTTTCTGAGCTGCAGGTGGGTCTAGGGTCCCTGTTTCCTCTGAGGAACCTGGTAGGAGCCTCTCGGGAGGTGTCCCTGCACCTCGTGCTGCACCGCCCAGCAGTCCGCAGCCAGGCCCTGTTGTCGGCGAGCAGGCATGCTGGGCCACCGCAGACGCTGTGCCCGTCAGGGAGGCTGTCCGGTGCTGGCCGTGTCCTGGGAGCATCTGCCTCCCTCCCCTCTGGGTGCCCGTGGCTGCTGGGCTGGCTGACATCTGGGAGGCCGGGCTTGTGGCTGAGGCTGGGTCCCCCTCCCTGGGGCTCGCTCCAGCCTGAGGCCTTGCCTAGGGGTCCCGGGGCTGTCTTCTGGGCTGACGAGCCCTGGAGACCCGGCTGGACCCAGATGCCAAGGGGAAGAGGCCCCCCGACCCCATAGTGTGTGGTGTCCACGGCTCCCTCAGCCCATTCCTCACTGTTCCCACTGCTCATCTCGCCCGTCCTGGCTGCGGGGTCACTCCTGTCCCCTGTTTCAGGGAGCCCCAGACCCTGCCCCCTCCTGCCCGGACGATCTCGACGACGTTGATGTGCTCCAGACGCGGCATGGCCGGCACGCCCGCAAGAGGCGGCGGCTGCTGTGAGCCGGTGAGTCCGGGCGGCTGCTGGCCCCCCCATGCAGTCTGCCGGGCGGGGGCAGGGGGGGCGCCTCGAGCTCTCAGCGGGCGATGTGTGAGGCAGGTCCTGGGCCGAGGGCCGGGCTCCTTCCTGCCGTCCCTGCCCTGCCATCCTCCCGTCTGCTCAGGGGCAGCTCCTCAGAGACGCCCTCCCTGACCTGACCGCTCCCCTGAGGAGCCGTCCGTCCCGAGGCACTCGCCCCTCCCGTCTTCCCCTGAACACAAGCCCGAGGGGTCCCCGTCCCAGACCTGGCCCCGGAGGCCTCATCACAGAGGCAGGAGCAGCTCCTGGAGGGGGTGGGGCCGGGGGCTCTGGGGCGCGAGCACCATAGAGGAGCCCGCCATTGAGGCCCGCCCTCCCCCACCAGGCGCAGTGCCTCCCGGCACCCCTACCATGGGGTCCTTGTGTTCCAGGACGGCTCGCCCGATGCCCACGGCCACACCCACAGGAGCTGGAGCCCACGGGCCCGCCAGCCCCGCCGGCCACAGGAGACAGTGGCTGGTGCCTCGGAGGCGCTGCCAGGAGTAACCGTGCTGGCGGCAGGGGCGCGGCTGCTCCTGTGTGCACGTGGACATGTTTGAAGGAATTAATAAATGTTCTATTTTTTCATTAAAAAGCATCGTAGGCTCCTGTGTCTCTGAGATACGGGGCGGTGAGTGGAGGGTTGGGCGTCTCCTGGACCTGCTGGGAGCAGCAGGCTGGGCCTCTGCGGGTGGGAACAGGGAAGCAGAGGCGGGCAGCCCTCCGGTGTCACCTCAGGGACCAGGGCACCCACTTCCCCTGCTGTCCAGACCACACCGGCCGACCCAGCAGCCCACGGGCCTCCTTCCTTCGTGCGGCTTTTCCCGTGGCTCCGGCTCCGCCTGCCCCAGGGCCCCGGCTCGGGCTCAGCCTGCACTGAGGCTCACGGTGCCGCTTCATCCTGTGGGCGCCGCGCCACGCCGCCACGACTTCCTGTCCCGTGTCCAGCAGAGAAACAGGGCGATGGGTCAGCGTGTCCTGGCCCCAGACTCCCCCCCTCCCGCCAGCTGTCACTCAGGTGCTGTGGACGTGGCGTTGCTTTGCGCTCTCCCCACTAGTTCCTGGTTTCCCCGGCCCCCTGTGCCACGGCTTCTCGAGGGTTCGTGTGACATTCCAGCCCGGCTGGGTGCTCAGTGGTTGCGGCTCGATCCCCAGTCTGGGCCGTGCAGGAGGCAGTGATCAGTGATTCTCTCTCATCATGGGTGTTCCTATCTCATCCTCTCCCTTCTTCTTTGAAATCAGTACATACACATTTTTAAAAAAATAAATTTTCCAAATACACAGGGATCGCCCAGCTGTTTTCTGCCCAAATCCCAGCTCAGTGCCTGCGAGTGAGACATGCTTGTTATTTAATGCCCCCCCACAGCCTCATTTTACAAAGTAGGGAGACAGGGTGGGGGACCCACACAGACGGGCCACGGTTCCGAGCGGAGCCACCCCCTCCCTCGGGAGACCTGCTGCACCCAACCTTGGGCGTGAGCCCCCAGGTCAACTCCCCCAAGGGCCCCAGGGGACCCTTGGCTGCTGCTTCTCCAGGTGTGACAGCGGGCTGTGTCCTCCGGGTGGGCCCTGCCACCGCACTCAGACTCACAGCCCCCAGATGTGCCAGGACCCCCAAGGTCAGCCCCACCCCAGACTGCCATGGGCCGGAGCAGACTCACCAGGACGGAGGATGAGGCTCCCCGGAAGGGAGCGGCCAGGGGAGGCAGCACCTGGGGGGCGGGGCCAGAGCAGGGCAGGCGCCCAACCTGCTCATCCCGCCTGTCCTGTAGCTGTCACCCCAGCCAGGCAGGCAGCAACTCTGCTTGGCCAGTGTGGCTGCCCCTGAGGTGGTGGCCGGGGGCTCCCTCGGCCCACAGGGAGGGCTGTCACACCCCAGTGAGTCCTGGTGGAAAGCGGGGCGCTCCTGGGAAGGGGAGGGTGTGCTGGCTGCGGCGCTGGCTGGCGGCCTCCCCAGCGCCTGCCCTCGCACAGCGCACTGCAGCCCTGTGACGCACGGTGTGCTGGCCTGGCTGTGTGGGCCCCGGAGTGGGGCTGGTCCCCTCAGTCCCCTGGCGGCTGGACCCCTGAAGCTGCTGAAGGGGGACGTGCTGGGCACAAGGTACCTCCTGCCCGAAAGCCCCCAGTAGCCTGTGTGGCCGCAGCGGCCCCCAGAGAGCACGAAGGCCGGGCCTCCTGGGCGGGAGGGCCCCCAGCAGCTCTCCTCGGAGCGCAGGCCACTTCCACTTCCCTGGACCCAGCCTCCAGGGCGCCTGGCCCGGCCAATCAGAAGGCAGCCACCTGGGCCTGTCCCTCTTCAGGAAGTCAGGGCTCCCTCCCTCCCTTCCCGGCCCTCATTGAATCAGTGGCGCTGGCTGACGGGCATCCAGCTGTCTGGCTCCCTCGGGACCCTGAGGTAGGTGGTCCCCCTTCTGAAAGGTGCAGGAGCAGGTCCCAGAGGCACCGGGAGCCTCCCAGCAGGGCACCTGGGGGCATCTGGGAACCGGCAACAGCGGCGGGGCGTGGGCGGGCCGCGGCGTGGGCGCTGCCCTGTTCCCCTCGGTGCCCCGATGCCTGGCTGTCGCTAGGCTGGGACACACCCCCAGGCACAGCAGGGGGCAGGGACCCCGCCACCGCCCAGGCCTCCGCCACCAGGCCTCAAGCTGCGGTCCAGCTCCCAGGACGAGTGGCCTTTCCCACGTGGGCCCAAGGCTCTGTCACGAGGGTGGGTCCCGGCCTCTGTCCCCACTGCCCAACGGCCGACCGCACGGCTGCTCCCTGCCTTGGCCTGTGCCGGGGGAGTCCCGTCAGAGAGCCAGGTGACACCCCGAGAGCAGGCCCTGAGCAGGCGCCTCGGGGAGGCGGGAGAGGAGGCCAGAGGTGGCTGGGTGCCCGGCACCTGAGCGACTGGGGCAGGCGCCGAAGCCGCCTTTCGGGCGGGCCCTGGTCCCCATGGGCGTCCGGCCACCCTTCCCAAGCCGCAAAGTCGCGGAGCCTCACCCGGAGCCGCCAGCCCTGGGCAGCCGCTGGGTGGCAGTTGCATCACCAGCCACCGGCCCGGAAGGAGAGGAAGGGATGGACTGGGATGTGAGGGCGCTGAGTGGGCGAATGAGGAAGTCGTGGGGCTGGGAAGGTGGGAGGGTCCCCTGCCAACACTCTGGCTCCAGCCTGGGCACCGAAGGCTGCCTCCTCGCCCTCACCTGCCAGGGGGCAGTGCCAGGGGCGGCACCCACGCAGCTAGCTCCCTGGGGGAGGCAGCTGTCTGGCTCCATGGCACTGGGGGTGCCCAGGAGCAGGGCAGGGTCGGAGGGCAGTGTTCCTAGACTCCCCCTGTCTGACAGCGTCTCCCCCATCCCCCCACCGTAGAGGGGGCCCCGGAGAGAGGCCCGGGTGCCCAGGGACGGCTGGGGGGCGCCGCCAGTGAGCTGATGGGGCGCGGGCCACCGTGCTGCGGTCATGCCCTCTGTGGTCTCGGAGATGGGAGGTGGGTGGGGCTGCACACTCCCCCGACCACGCCGGGGCCTGGTTCCTGGTCGCCTCTGCCCGGAGCGTGGGCCTGGCTCCAGGTGGCGGCCCGGTCCCGGCTGGGACACCAGCTCAGCACGCGTGTCCTGCCAGTGCGCCCCCCGCTCAGCCGCGCCCGCCGCCATGTCCGACTACGAGAACGAGGAGGAGTGCTGGAGCGCCCTGGAGGGCTTCCGCGTGAAGCTCATCTCCGTCATCGACCCCGCGCGCATCACGCCCTACCTGCGGCAGTGCAAGGTCCTGAGCCCCGACGACGAGGAGCAGGTGCTCAGCGACCCCAGCCTGGCCATCCGCAAGCGCAAAGTGGGTCAGTGCCCGCCGCCCGCTCCCCGGGAGGGCCGCGTGGGAGCGGGAAACCCCGGCCTCCTGCCCTGTCCTGTGGGCTTGGCACCTGCGGGCGGGCGGCGCCCGGGCCTGCGGGGCTGCCAGGGCCCCGCCCCTGCGCCCACCCCCAGCAGCTGTCTGGTTGCAGGCGCGCTGCTGGACATCCTGCAGCGCACCGGCCACAGGGGCTACGTGGCCTTCCTCGAGAGCCTGGAGCTCTACTACCCGCAGCTCTACCAGAAGGTCACGGGCAAGGAGCCCGCCCGCGTCTTCTCCATGATCATCGGTGAGGGCCTGGGGGCAGGGCTGCTGGCCCCTCCCTGTAGGGTCTCCCAGTGGATGAAACGGGGTGAGACGCCGGGGAAGGGTCCACGTGGGGGCAGGTCTGGGCCTGGCTCCCGTCCGCTCCTCCGGAGTGGGGGGCAGGTGGGAGGCGAGGGTCCCCAGGCCGGCTTGCGGCCCCGAGCCTGTCCTGCCCGAAGACCACCTGACCCCTGAGAGGTCAGGGGCCTGTGGGTCCCGGGCCCTGGATCCGAGTCCCCTCGCCTCAGGATCCAGATCACAACAAAATTAGAGAAAGGGGAGGGGGCCCGGTGCCCTGGCTGCACCCCGCCCTGGGGCGAGGGTGCGGAGTCAGAACCGCAGTCCATTTCCTCCACGGGGAGCCGCAGCCACTGGGAACCGGCCCTGAGCCGAGCCGGGAGCTGCAGGGCAAGCCCAGGGCCGGGTGATGGAGCCGGGCGACGGGGACGGGACCTCTGACCGTGGCCCGGCCTGCAGACGCGTCCGGGGAGTCGGGGCTGACACAGCTGCTGATGAGCGAGGTGATGAAGCTGCAGAAGAAGGTGCAGGACCTGACGGCCCTGCTGAGCTCCAAGGACGACTTCATCAAGGAGCTGCGCGTCAAGGACAGCCTGCTCCGCAAGCACCAGGAGCGCGTGCAGCGGCTCAAGGAGGAGTGCGAGGCCTGCGGCCGCGAGCTCAAGCGCTGCAAGGACGAGAACTACGACCTGGCCATGCGCCTGGCGCGCCAGAGCGAGGAGAAGGGCGCCGCGCTCATGCGCAACCGCGACCTGCAGCTGGAGGTGCCCTCGGCCCCGCGGGCGTCCGGGCGGCGGGCTGCGGGTGGGGGCGGGCAGGGACGGTGGCAGGCCCCGTTGAGGGGCAGGGCCGGCAGGGCCTGCAGCTGGAAGTGTCCTCTGGTCCCCACGGGTGTCCAGGCGGCGGCACAGGGCGGGCAGGGACGGGGGTGGGCATGGTTTGTGGGCCCGTCGAGGGGGGCGGCGGGCGGGGCTGACGCTGCGGCCTGGCCGGCAGGTGGACCGGCTCAAGCACAGCCTGATGAAGGCGGAGGACGACTGCAAGGTGGAGCGCAAGCACACGCTGAAGCTGCGGCACGCCATGGAGCAGCGGCCGAGCCAGGAGCTGCTGTGGGAGCTGCAGCAGGAGAAGGCGGAGCTGCAGGCCCGGGTGCAGGAGCTGGAGGCCTCGGCCCAGGTGGGGGCGGGCGGGGCGGGCGCCGCAGGGGCCGGCGGGGTGGGCGCCTCCCCCCGCGCCGCCGCTGCCCTGCCGCCCTGTGCCCTGCGCCACCCACAGGAGGGGAAGCCGGACAAGAGCAGCCCCTACATCCAGGTGCTGGAGGAGGACTGGAGGCAGGCGCTGCGGGAGCACCAGGAGCAGGCCAGCGCCATCTTCGCCCTCCGCAAGGACCTGCGCCAGGCCGAGGCGCTGCGCGCCCGGGTACGCGGGATAGGGCACGGGCAGGGGCCCGGCGGGCGGGGTGGGCGGAGGGTCTGCCCGGGGCCTCCCCTCTCAGCTCCACATCCCTAGGCCCCTTCCTGGAGGCACAGGGCCCGGCTCCTCACCCCACCCCTTGCCTGCTCTCCCTGGGAAGGGTTTGGTCTGGAAGCCCAGGGCGGGCAGGCCTGTGGGGCGCGGGCGGTGTGGCCAGCTGCCGTCTCCCGCCCGCAGTGCCTGGAGGAGAAGGAGGTGTTTGAGCTGCAGTGCCAGGCCCTGCGGAAGGACTCCAAGATGTACAAGGACCGCATTGAGGCCATCCTGCAGCAGCTGGAGGAGGTGGCCATCGAGCGGGACCAGGTCGGGGCACCGCGGAGGGCGGGCCACCGGGCAATAGCTCGGGGGGGGGGGAGGGGGGGGGAGGCGGGGGCGGGGGTGGTCGTTGTCAGAGTAGTTTTTATTTACTCACTTCTGTATTGTTAAAATTATCTTTAAAAAACATATTTTTATTGATTTCAGAGAGGAAGGGAGAGAAGGAGATAAAAACATTGATGAGAGATGAGAGAGACACATGGATCGGCTGCCTCCTGCCTACTGGGGAGCGAGCCCAGAACCCGGGCTTGTGGTACCCTGACCGGGAATCGAACCTGGGACCTCTTGATCCCTGGGACAATCGATGCTCAGTCCACTGAGCCACACCAGCCGGGCTCCAAGTGGCTTTTAAAGGACAAGAGCACATGTGAACGCCATGAAGGCAGTGCCGCCGCCGGCCACCGCGCCCAGCGGCTGCAGGAGGCCCACCTCGCACTGGGCTCCCCAGACTTTGTCGACATACATACAGCTTCGTTTTTTATTTTACAAAACTGGAAGCATCTGTCTTGTTTTGCAAGTAACTGTTAACCCCAAACACCACGGGCACCTTGGTTGGCTGCCGCCTTGTGGCCGGGAGGCAGCGCCCGCCTCCTGGGCGGTCCCCGCAGACAACCTGCCCTCCGTGGTCGTGGGCTGTGGCCGAGCCGGACGTGGTCTGGCTGTGGCGCATTTGTCCCCTCAGCCTCACGCTCAGCCTCCCGTGGTGGTGGTGGTGGTGGGGGGAAGGCACGGCACAGTGTGACACATTCGTTTTAAAGAATATTATCGGCTGTTCACAATTGCTGTTGTTAAATATATTTTTATTGATTTCAGAGAGGAAGGGAGAGAGGGAGAGAGAAACATCAATGACAAGAGAGAATCATTGATGGGCTGCCTCCTGCACACCGCACACTGGGGATCAAGCCCACACCCCGGGCATGTGCCCTGACCGGGAATCGAACCCAGGATCCTTTGGCCGACACTCTATCCACTGAGCCAAACCGGCTAGGGCTACACCTTCATGGTGTTGATGGCGGCCACGGTCCAGACGCATGAACCCGCGTGTGGGGACCAAGTGCAGGCTGCCCAGCACGCCGGCCGGCCGGGCTGGTGCGGAGGTTTTTAATGTCCTTCCTTCTCCGAACGGCCCACGCTTCCCGTCACGAGCCTTCATTGCGCTGACGATCCCTGACACTGCGCTGCTGGACGGGGCAGAGGAGGCCTGGGCCCGGGCCGGACGTGGGCGGCTGTGCCAGGGGCGGCCGTCCGTCCGGGTCCCCACGCAGGGTCTCCCCGCAGGCCATCGCGTCCCGGGAGCAGCTGCACGCGCAGTACGCCCGCAGCCTGCAGGACAAGGACGCGCTGCGCAAGCAGGCCCGGGAGCTGGGCGAGAAGGCGGACGAGCTGCAGCTGCAGCTGTTCCAGCGCGAGGGCCAGCTGCTGGCCGCCGAGGGCAGGCTCAAGCGGCAGCAGCTGGAGATGCTGGTCCTGGTGCGCCTCCTGGGGGCCCTGCTGCCGCGGGACACGGGGGGGGGGGGGCTCCTGGAGAGGCTGCTGCCACGGGACACAGGCCGCCTCTGGGGGGGCTGTTGCTGCAGAACACGGGGAGGGGGCTCTAGGGGAGCCCTGCAGTGGTGGGACACCGGGGGCCTCTCGGGGGCCCTGCTGTGGCGGATAGGGGGGTGGCCCCTGGTGCAGGCATGTCCCCAGGGGCCCCAGAGCCCGGGAGAGCCGCTGGAGAGCCTCAGTCCTGGCCCGGCCCGGCCACTGCCCCCTGGTGGCCCTGGCAGGTCCCAGGCCCTCCTCAGCCCCCTGGCAGGTGGCTCTGGGTGCGGTGAGGGGCAGAGGGGGACCTCCCTGGAGAACTGGCCTGGGACCCCTCCCAGCCCCACCCCAGCCCATTCCCGAGGCGGCTCAGCTTCCCCGCAGCCTGCTGACCGGCCCTCTTCTGTGACCACAGAGCTCCGACCTGGAGGACAGCTCACCCAGGAGCTCCCAGGAGGTGAGTGCGCCTGCCGGGCGGGCTCCCGGCCACAGCCCCCGCCGGACCGCGGCCCCACGCGCGTCCCTGGGAAGTCCAGGAGCTCGGCCGCCTGCCAGCGGCCCTGGTGAGCTGGGCCGGCCCCGCTCCTCCCGACCTGCCGCGCACAGAGGACGGGCAGCTGGTGCCCCCCGGGCCTCTGTGCGCTCAGGGCAGGACGGACCCGCAGCCCCACCCCGTGCCCTCGTGGGGGCCTTCCCGCTGGGCCCTGGCCCGGCTGGGCCGTGGAGAACCCCCCGAGAGGCTGGTGCAGAGGGGGACAGCGCCCAGGGGGCGGGGCGCGTCCGCGGGGCAGTGTCCTGATCGGCGGCCCGTCTCTCTCTGGAAGCTCTCCATCCCCCGGGACCTGGAGGAGGACGCCCGGCTCTCGGACAAAGGTGAGGAGGGCGGGGCTGCCACCCAGGCCTGACCCTCGGCCCACGCAGCCCTGCTGGCTGGTGCCTGGGGATGTGTCCTGTGCACTTCACACTTGGGGACACTGAGGCTGGGAGGGAGAAGTGACCCCCGGAGCCCCCCAACGAGCCAGGGAGAGCCGCATTCGAACCCGGGGCCAGGCCTGCCGGCTGTGTCCAGCTCCAGCTCCAGCCCCAGGCCTGAGCAGGGAGCAGGGGAGGGGCAGCCAGCTGGCACCCAGGTGTGCCACACCAAGAAGGGGGACAGGAGGGGACAGAGGGGCTGTCGGAGGTGGGGGGAGCTGGGGGCTTCGGGTAACGGGCCGCACCCTCTGCCTCCTGAAGACAGGACTGCGCGGGCGGCCAGGAGGCGGCCCGCAGGTGACATGGGGCAGGGGCTGGCTCGGAAGGTGGGGTCTGAGTTCGGGAGGAGCCGGTGCTGGGCCAGGGCTTGGGGGGGAGGGGTTAGGGGGCACCGCAGAGGCTGTGTGGGAAGCCAGACAAGACTTCCTCAGCGTCAGGCCTGACCCAGCTCCCAAAGGGGCAAAAGCGGAAGAAGGGGCACCGAATAGAGAAGTGAGGGTTGGGTGGTCTGAGCTTGGGGCCACTGGCCTGAAGGTGGCGAGCCCAGCCAGCCCGGAGCCCTGGCCCAGGGGGGCGGCCCCTCGCCGGAGCCGGCACTGCAGTCAAGAGGCTCAGGGGAGGTGTCGGCTGCAGGCAGAGAGACCTGGGCTCCCTATGGAGTCTCCGCGACTTGAGCCCGGAGTCCCCCCTCATGGCCAGTTTAGGGGAGCCAGCCCCTCAGGGCACCTTCCACCCCAGAGTCCTGAGCCCTGGGCCGTCTAGGCCCTGGCCCATTCGGAGGGGGCCCAGCAGCCTGGAACCTTCTGCCCCCACAGAGGAGGGTAGGGCCATGCTGGTGGGAGGAGCAGAGGTTGAGGTGGGAGCACCCCGGGGCCCTGTCTGTACATGGGGATCCTTGTGGGGTCCCAGCAGACAGCGCCGGGCTGGGCAGGCAGCACCAGGGGTGAGGAAGGGGTGCGGCCAGCACGCTGGGAGCGGGCAGGGGGACGAGGGGTGCGGCCAGCACGCTAGGTGCGGGCAGGGGGACGAGGGGTGCGGCTGGCACCCTGGGTGCTGGCAGGGGGGCGGCACCCACAGGCACCACTCTCCTCTGCAGGCGGCCCCGCTGACCCGGAGAGCCCAGAGCGGTCCTTGGAGGCTCTGCAGAGGGAGCGGCCCTTACTGACCCCCAATGTAAGGCTGACCTGGGGTGGCCCTGCGCTGGGGAGAGGATTCCTCCCCGGGGATGCCTGGGGGCGGGTATGGGGGAGCAAAGGGTCTCTGCCCACGGCTTTTGGGGTGCAGTCTTTGGAACCTGAAGCTGAGCCCCTCCCTTGCACAAAGCAGTGGGCAGAAGGGTGGCCAGGCCAGGGCTGTGCCTGGGCAGTGGCAGCCACGGGAGGCCTGTGTTCTGTGCGGGCCAGGCAGCCTTAACGGATCACCACTGCCGGGAGCCCCCCGAGCCCCACCCCTACCCCCCAGCCCCACCCCCAGCCGAGGAGCAGAGGGATCCTGGCCTGGAGCCCCGCCCGCGGGTGGCGCTGGGTCTGTCTTGTCCTCCAAAAGGAGGGACCCACACCCCACTCCCCGCACGCACTGTGCGCGCAGCCTGCTCCCCGCACGGAGCTGGTGCTGCTGCTCGGACCAGCGCCGCCCCCCCCCCGCCCCCCACGGGTGCAGTGCCGGCGCGGAGCGCCGCTCAGCTGAGCTTCCCGCTGCTGCAGGACGCGGGGCTGAGCGGCGGGGAGCCCCCCGAGAAGGAGCGGCGGCGCCTCAAGGAGAGCTTCGAGAACTACCGCAGGTGCGGGGCGGGCGGGGCGCGGGGAGAGCGGGGGGGAGGGGGGGGACAGCGCGGGGCGGGCGGGCGCGGGGAGAGCGGGGGGGGGGGGACGGCGCGGGGCGGGCGGGCGCGGGGAGAGCGGGGTGGGAGGGGGGGGCGGGCGGGGCGCGGGGAGAGCGGGGGGGGGGGACGGCGCGGGGCGGGCGGGCGCGGGGAGAGCGGGGTGGGAGGGGGGGGCGGCGCGGGGCGCGGGGAGAGCGGGGTGGGAGGGGGGGGCGGCGCGGGGCGCGGGGAGGGCGGGGTGGGAGGGGGGGGCGGCGCGGGGCGCGGGGAGAGCGGGGGGGACGGCGCGGGGCGGGAGCGGCGCGGGGCGCGGGGAGAGCGGGGCGGGGGGGGCGGCGCGGGGCGCGGGGCGGCGGGGGGCGGCGCGGGGCGGGCGGGCGCGGGCGGCGGCCCCCCGGACCCCGCACACCGCGCCGGCTCTCCTCTCCGCAGGAAGCGCGCGCTCCGCAAGCTGCAGCACGGCCCGCGGCCGGGGGAGGTGGACTGGGAGAACACGACGGGCAGCGACAACACGGACACCGAGGGCTCCTAGCGGCGGGCACGTCCGCGCACCGGCGCGCACCGCCCCGTGGGGTCCCCCGGATGTGAGGCGGGCGGGGAGCACTCAGTGCGGCTCCCGGCCGGCGGCCCCGGACAGAGCGCCGCCTGCGGACCGAGGGGTCCCGGGTTCGAGCCCCGTCCAGGGCACGGGCCAGGCTAATGGCTGATCCCAGTCGGGGGCGTGCAGGAGGCGGCCGATCCATGGTGCTCATCACTGACGTTCTCCCTCCCTCCTGCTCCCTTCCGCTCTGAAGTCAATAAAAGTATGTTTTTTAAAAAGAGAAAAGAAATGCGGCTCCTGAAAAGCAAAGCCACTGCCGCAGCGAAGGCGCAGAGGGTCCTGGCCCGGAGCCGCCCGCGGGTGGCGCTGGGTCTGCCCTGTCCCCCAAGAGGGACCCACACACACCCCGCCCCCCCAGCGGGCGCGCAGCCGCGGCCTCGCTCGCGCACCGTCAAGCCGCCCCGCCGGCCGCCAGGGGGCAGCAGCGGCCGCGCGGGCCCGGGAGGGTCGCTTCCGCCCGCCCGCTCCCAAGATGGCGGCGGCGCGGCTTCAGCTCGGCCGGGCGGGAGCGGGGCGGGGCGGGTAGGGCGGCGGGAGGGATGCTGCGAGCGGCGCTGGGCCGCGTGTCGTCGCTGGTGAGCCGCGCGCGGCCCGGGGGGCCCGGCTTGAGGCGACTGTGGGGGTGCGGGGCCCGCCCCGAGGCCGCGGGGCAGAGGCGGCCCTGGCGCTGCGGCTGGCGGCGCTGGAGCTCCGAGCCTGGGCCCAGCGCGGCGCACTACCAGCTCGTCTACACCTGCAAGGTGGGCGCGCGGCCGGGCGGGGCGCCTGGCGCTGGACCGCGCTGCGGGCAGGGGTGGCGCGGGGCGACCGCGTGGAGGGGTGGAGCTGTGCATTGGGGGCGTGTCCTCGGAGGGGCGGGGCCTTCTGGGAGATGAGTGGGGCTATGCATTGGGGCGTGTCCTAGGAGGGGCGGGGCCTTCTGGGAGAGGGGTGGGTCTATGCATTGGGGGCGTGTCCTCGGAGGGCGGGGCCACGCGGGAATGCTGTCCCCAGGGGCGGGGCCTTCTGGGAGAGGGGTGGATCTATGCATTGGGGGGGCGTGTCCTCGGAGGGGCGGGGCCACGCGGGAATGCTGTCCCCAGGGGCGGGGCCTTCTGGGACAGGTGGAGCTATGCATTGGGGGCGTGTCCTTCTGGGAGGGCAGGGGCCGCAGGAGGGGTGGAGCTACCCCCAAGGGCGGGCCCATGGCCTCACGTGCCCTGTCTCCATGTCTCCCCCAGGTATGTGGGACCCGGTCCTCCAAGCGAATCTCCAAGCTGGCTTATCACCAGGGAGTGGTCATCGTGACCTGTCCTGGCTGCCAGAACCACCACATCATCGCGGACAACCTGGGCTGGTTCTCCGACTTGGATGGGAAGAGGTGAGGAGGCCGCCTGGGCAGGGTTGGGGGACAGAGTCCCAGGTCAGAGCCCCACCCCGCCTCCCTCATGAGGTGTACCGAGCCCTCTTCTCCCACCTTATCAAACTGGAGGAGCAGCTAAATTTGAATTTCAGAGAAACCACCAATAACTTTATATAAATGAGCCCCAGGACCGACTGCAGGCAGGACCCATCTGTCGGGGCCACAGGCCTCCCCGAGAGTGAAGGGTCAGGCGAGGCTGACTCTCAAAGCAACGGCTCTTGCATTTTGTGGTTCCTTCCTTCACCCTACAAAGATGTCTGAGTGCCTGCTGTGGGGCGGGAGCTTGTCCTCTATCCATGCTGCCGGGTCGGCACACCAGACGGGGGACGTGTGAGGCGGTGTGGACGAGTCCCTGGGCCTGCAGAGTTGGCTACCCCCTGTGGAGAGCAGGGGGGCAGCGGTCAGCAGCCTTGAGGCCAGGCGGCCCTCCACAGTTCAGACGGGCTTCTGAGCGCGCGTTCTCCTGGGGAATGGGCTGGTAACAGGTAACCCTGGGGGGCGTGGAGAAGGCCCCCAGAGGGCAGCGTGCAGTGGCCCGATGTGCCATGGCCCCGATGCCACCCAGTGTTCCTGACTCAAGCTTGACCTTGGGTGCCCTCGAGGGCCGAGTTGCAGGACAAGTGAGGGGCCCGGAGCGTCATGGTGCCTCCCTCTCTCTCAGGAATATTGAAGAAATCCTGGCAGCCAGAGGGGAGAAGGTGTGCCGAGTGGCCGGTGATGGGGCTCTGGAGCTGGTGCTAGAGGCTGCGGGGGCCCCCAAATCTACCACTGCAACAGAAGGGGGTGAGGACAAGGATCCCACCCACCCTGGCAAGACGGAGCCCAGCTGACCCTGCCTCCTGCCCTTGAGAGGGCTGCTTCGGCCGGCGGCTGTGCGCGCCGGCTTCTGGCAATAAACAGACATCACTGGCAGGCGACGGGCCCTGGGCTCTGCTGTTGTGCCTGTTCCGAGTCAGTAACTCCCAGGACCCCCTCCAGGTGCAGCCGGGGGACCCCTGGCACCGCCGGCGCCCGGCTCGGAGGGGCTGGCCATGTCCGCGTGGGGGGGCTGGACGTGGAGTCTCAGGCCTCCTGTGTGGCTGTGTGGCCTTGGGGCGGTCCCTTTGCCCCGCTGAGTCGCTGCCTTCCCGTCCGCAGATGAAGAGAGGCCACCCTGTCGGGCACGGACGGGAAGAGCAGACTGGCACAGGGACAGGGTGGCCCAGTCGTGACCCAGATGTTTGTGGGGAGAGGCCCGAGGGACGGCCAGTTAGCCAGCGTCCTTCCTGGGGCAGGATCGGCACACCTCTCGGGTCCCATCTCTCGGGCCAGACTCAGGGAGGCCCCCCAGATCCCTCCCTGCCACCTGCCTCCCCCTGGACACACACCAGGCTGCTCACCGCAGCTGCCGGCGGGCAGGTGGCCTTGGCGACGAAGGCAGGGGGAGCTGGGCCGCCCTCTGAGGGGCGGGGGCGGGCGTGCCCCACGTGGCCCCCACCCTGGGGTGTGCGGTTTGTCTGGCTGCCTTGTTTGACGGCCTCCCCAGGATGTTCCTGTGTTTATGAAAGTGTGTTTATTTCCCGAGTGTTCTGGGCTGTGTGACCTTCAGCATGAATCACCGGCCCGTCGGATCCCGGCAGGATCTGCGCTCCGCTCCCCGCCCCGTGCCGGCCCCGGAGCCTCGGCTTTGTTCTCTGGGGCCCTGGCAGCTTGTGCTTTGCCTCGATTACCCCCCGTCCTCTCCTTGGCAAACAACCCTCCATTATTCCCGCCAGCGCCTCCTGCGCCATCTGCAGGGACTGTCATCCTCAGCGCCCCCGCCTGCTCCCCCCCCCCCCCCCCCCGCAAAGCACCGAGGCCACGTGGGGACTGGCTGCCCTGGGGCGCAGGAGCAGGGCCGGGCCTTGGCCTGGCTGCCTCACTGCCCCCCGCGTTGGGACTGAATCTGGGGAGGCCTGGGAAGCTGGCTGGACCTAGTAGGGCCACCCAGGATCCTCCCTTCATGGCTGGGGAAACAGGCCTGTGGTTTGGACGTGTATGTTGACCGTGTCATTTTTACATTCTGATGCTTTGACCTGTAAGCCCTGCTGACCCTGGAGGGACTGTGTCCCCCCCCCCCCCCCAAGAGAGATGACAGATGCCTGTGAGCGCACCAGGCAGGGACCAGACGCTCAGGGCAGCCCCCGCTGGGAGCCACCAGTTGTTTGCACCTGCCAGGCCCTGTGCATGTCCCCTCCCCTGCCTCTGGCCCACCTGCAACCTTCCCGTGTGGCCCGTGGCCTGGGACCCCTCCTCTGGTTCCTGCCACAGGATCAGATGCCTCTTTCAGTGGCACCGTCGCCTGGTCTACTGGCTTCGCCACACGGAGCGACAGTAACACCCCCCTTTCAAACAGTGGCCATCGCCAGGGCTGCCCTTTCCAGCCGGGCTTCTCTGCTCCCCCCCCCCCGCCCCCCGATTATCTTTCCTCCCTCAGCCCCAGTCCAGGGCCCTCTCCAAAAGGTCAAATTAGGGGTCATGTGTCTGGGGACATTCAGGAGGGTCAGACAGCATCACACGACTTCCTGCAGGACTGTCAGAGCCGTTAGCTGCTGAGAAGGGACACAGCACCCGGTGTTATTTGCAGAGCGTTCGGGCCCCAGGGTTCCTGGGGAGTGAGGACTGTTGTGGGGGGACCCTGCTCCGTCTCAGGAGCGATGCCACCCCGTGTGCTCCTGCCTGCTGAGCCAACCTCGCCCCTCTGCGGGGTCCCGGCCCCTGTGGGCAGTGTGGGGTGTGGATGGAGCAGTGGGTCTTGGGGAGTGAGGAGAGTGGGGCCTCCCCTGCCCCACCTGGTGCCCAGACCCTCCTGGGGACAGCGCCTTATAACGGCTGCTATTTTGGGGTGTCCATATCTATGGGGCATCGCCCCAGGCTGCTCTCTCAGCTGCGTCCATCAGGGTCTGGGGGGGCGGTGATGTCACAGGCCCACTGCACCCCCCGTGCTCTAGGTGGCCCCTCCGGTCCTGGGTGGGGACTTGAGACCCGAAAGGCAAGCGTATCCTAGTGTGTGAATCCAGTTAGGACAGCGACTGGCCCTTGCAGGGGCAAGGCCGAGGGGTGAGGGTGGGGGTGGAGCAGGGCACCCCAGGCGGGCGGGCACTTGGAACCTCTGCCCGCAGGCTAGCTTACCCGCCCCCCCAAAACCCACATGGACAGCATTCGCTCGGCCGACTTTATTTCTCCGGAAAAACAGAAAAACAAATGTACCCTTGGTCTGGGAAGGGCCCTTGGACAATGGCAGAAACGCGAGGGTAATAAATACGCATGTCCATTCAAGTACCGGCGGCCAGCCCTGCCCTCGGTCCCCACACCCCGCATCACACCCCGCCAGGCGGGCCCCAGCACCCTGCCCTCCCCCAGAACCCAGGGCTGGGCTGAGAGCAGGACCTGGAGAGGAGGGGCCGTCCTGGGTCTTGGGGCTGAGAATCAACCCCAGGCCGGGGGGTGGGGGTAGAGGGGGGCCTGCGATTGGGCCCAGGAATGGGTGTGGGTGAGGGCTGTCTCCTGCCCATCCTGTGGACAACTTGGGGACAGGGAGGGGCAGGACCCCCTCCACATACGGAGGAGGCAGGGACGACGTAGCCCTAGCTGGTGGGGGAGGGCGGAGCTGAGCCTCCCAGCTTTGCCTGACCCGCTGCCACCCGTGGCCATGGTGTGGCAGCCTCCAGGCCATTGCCCGTCCTGCACGGCCAGGTGCAGGCCTGCTGGCCCCGGTCCCCGCACACCCAGGCCCCATCCATGGCTGGGCTCCCGAGCTTGGAGCTGAGGAATGTGGACGCTCACCCCCGCCTTCCTCTCAGGCCTGCCTGCTCAGGGCCGCCTGGGGCTGGGGCTCAGGGCCAGGAGCTGTGGGAGCAGGTGAGCCTGCCTCCACTGTGGGCTTCCTGTCCCCCCGCTGCAGCCTGGGTGGGAGGGAGGGGCCCTCCTAGGGGTGAGAGGCCGGGGCTGGGACCAGCATGTCTGCGCTTGGCCTGCCTGGGACCAGCTCTGGGACGTCCATGTCGCTGGCGGCCCCCTGAGGAGGCGGCACAGAACCTTTGGGGGGTGGGGCGGCAGCAGGGTTTTCACATTTGGCTGCAGGACAGCGGTGGGGCAGGGAGAGGCCCAGGCCTGGACAGCACCTGGGCAGGGGTCGGGGCGAGGGAGGGCTGACCAGGAAGGCCTGCGGGGAGCTGTGTACCACGGGGGGCGGGCCCAGGACAGAGAAGGCCTCCCCCCCCCCCCCCCCCCGACGGCCTGGCCTGGCCCAGCCTGCCTCCCTGGGGAGGGGCATTCAGTGGGGGCGGTGCCCGGTGTCCGGCTCAGTGGAAAGGGCGGGGGCCCAGCCGGCCTTCAGCCACGGCCTAGGGAGGATGAGCTTCTCAGAGGCTGTGGGCATCCTGGGCGATAGAGCTGCTCCCTGGGCCTCCAGGAGGGTGGGCCTGGCTGTGGGTTCGAGGCCTTAGCTGGTGCCGGGCTGGCACTGTTGCCGAGGCTCCGGGGGCCCGCCCACCTCCTGCTCCGGGCTCCCGGCGAGGTCCACCCGCTGCTCGTCCATGCGCTTGGCCTGCACCCTCTGGATGAGGCTGAAGAAGTCCTCGTCGGGCATGGTGGGGCCGCGGGGCAGCCCGTCAGGCGGCGGGCAGCGCTGGTCGTCAATTCTGGAGGACTGGGCAGAGCGGACACGCGGTCGGGGGCCTGGCCCTCCAGGCCTCGGGGGGCCCAGCCCAGCAGAGGCCCCGCGGACAACCCCAAGGCACGGGCTGTCGGCCAGTGACCGGCCAGGCCAGGAGGGCGAGGCCACCCGGGGGGGGGGACAGCTGCAGGTGTGGGGTGAGCCATCTGGGAGGTGGAGCTGCCGGGGCCCCCCCAGAGCACCCTGACAGAGGTGCGGTCAGGAGTCCCTGGGACAGGGCGGGAGGCCACAGCCCCCAGAGCCTGGGGTGGGGAGCTCCTCAGGGGCCTCGGGTGGGGCTGGTGCTGGGGACCTCGGGGGCTGAGCAGCACGGGGGCTTCTCTGCAGGGTCTGGAGCAGAAGGGCCAGGAGCCTGCGTGCATGTGGACGGGGGGCTCGGGGGGGCCCCCAGGCTCGCCGAGGGCGGTGCTTTCCTGTCTGTGGAACGAGCGTCACGTCTGCAAACTGCCCGCTCTGCCCGCAGGCCGTGTACCCCGCCCCTGCCCGGGAGGCTCTGCTGGCCTGGGCCCCGTGCTGGAAACCCCGGGCAGTGAGACCCGCCGCCTCCCCACTCCGGGTGCCATCTGGCCTGTGGCTTTTCTCTGTCCAGGGTGGAAGGCTGGAGGGGTCCCCAAAGCCACTGCCTTGGGGACCCCCCAGCTCTGTCCGAACAGCCAAACTGAGGACTTCTGGGGGTGACCTCAGGGGGGGTTTGACCACCGATGGCCGCTTGGTGACACCTGCTGAGCAGCCTGTCATTCCCCCCCTCCCCCGCCCCGCCCCAACCCCCCCAAGGCTTCCCTAGACCCGGCCGAAGAGGAGGGCAGAGCCCTGCAGGGGGCCTGGGCCGGACACCCCTCACCCCCCACCCCTACCGCCGGCAGCGCCTACCTGGCACTTGATGAGCATGTTGAAGAACTCGTCCCCCGGCGCCTGGGGGTCCCTGTCGCCACGCAGGTGCCCCAGGTTGTTGTGGGTGACGCGCAGCCCTGGGAGGCGGCCCAGGCTGGCGCGCTGGTCGTCCAGCCGGCGGCTCTGCGAGCTGGCGATGAGGTCGAAGAGCTCTTCCGTCTGCGGGGAGGCGGTGAGCGAGGGCTGGGCTGCGGGGACAGGGCCAGGGAGGGCCGGGGGGTCAGCCCAGCCCGCAGCACTGCTGGGGGCACACGGGGTCCCCGCTGCCCCTGCCGGGGCCCCCACACCTGCCTCCAGGACGTGCCAGGAGGAGAGCCCCCCCCCCCCCCCCGCCCCCGACACGAAGCTTCTGACACGGGCTGGAGGGCGGATGACGCGTCCCAGGAGGCAGCTGGGGGAGGCGGGGGCGGGAGCTCAGTGACTCGGGCTCTTGGCAGCCACTGCACCGCCCTCGCCCCCCTCGCCCCCCTCGCCCTGGGAGCTGGGGGCTCTGCCCCTTCAAGGTCGGGAGCCGGCGGTGCTCACCCATCCTCTCCTCCAGGGCGGGGGCGGCCATGGCCTCGGCGGCCCCGGGCTGGCCCTCCTCCAGCGGGCAGCGCTGGTCGTCCATGCGGCTGCTCTGGAACTTGCTCAGCAGGTCGAAGAAGCACTCCTCGTCAGCGGACGGGACCCGCGGGAGGCTCTGCGGACGGGAGGGGTGGTCAGCGCTGGCCACCAAGGCCCCCTCACAGCCCCCGACACGACCCGGGGGCTGCTGGGCCTGGGCCGGGGGCAGGACTCTCCTCGGCCTCCTCTGGTCCCCAGGCCGCCCCTCGCCCCGTCAATCCCTCATCCTCGGCCATGACCTTGCCCCTCCCCGGGTTTGCAGCTGGACCACCCGGGCCCTGGGAGATGCCACCAGTGCAGCCTGACCCCAGGGTGACCCAGCTGGGCCCAGGCAAGTCCCACCGGCGGGTCAGGATGGGGAGAGTGGTCAGGAAGGGGAAGGGGGGGGGGTGAGATAAGATACGGGGCCACCGGGCCTGGCGGAGTCCCTCCTGGCAGGTGACCCTGGGCCTCGGTTCACACGTCCACAGGAGGGGCGGCTGGAAGGTGGGGTCTGTCCGGCCTCCCCAGAGGGCAGAGCCAGAGCAGGCCCAACCCCCCAGCCTCCCAGGCCTGGTCCAGGGCCCTGCCCAGCCCCCGTCCATCTCTCAGCTGGTGGCCTCCGGCTCGCTCCACGCTGGGCGCGCAGAGACCACAGCAGCAGAGACACCGCCGCTCCACGGGGAGACGGAGGCACAGAGCTCGCAGGTCCCAGCTCACACGGCAGCAGGAGCGGCCAGCCTGGCCTCCCGCTGTGGGGAGGGGCAGCTCGGGGGTCAGAGACCCCGGCAGGTTCCCCCCGCCCCCCGCAGGCCCAGAGCCAAGGCTGCCACAGTTTAAGGCTCCCCAGGTCTCTGCTCTCCTGCGGCCCCCCAACCTCACAGCGGGAGGGAGGGAAGGGACAGCTGGCATGAGGGGCCCTGGCGGGGGCTGCCCTTGGTGAGGCCTCACGGGGACCTACAGGCCGAGCGCGGCCGAGCGGCTGGGTGCCTCCCCCAAGGTCGTGGGCTCTGCTCCCAGGTTGCTGTGGGCTGAGTGGCTGTGGGGAACCCTGGGCTCAGCCAGGAGTGGGGTGAGCACAGCAGCACCCCACACAGGCCAGGTGAAGGGAGCCAGCCCCTCCCAGGACAGGTGTGACCCCAGCACTCTCCAGCCTCCCCCGGACTGACACTCGGCACTCAGGGAGGCCCCGAGGCCTCCGCAGCCCATCGCCGCCGGGGCGGGGGGGGGGGGGGGGCCCGGGGCTGGGGCCGGGGCGGGGCCGGGCTTCGAGGGCCCTGCACTGTGTCCTGAGGCTCCTGAGGCCCAGGCAGAGCCCATCCCGGGCCTGGCAGCCCCACCCCCGGGAGCCGGGGCACCTGGGAAGGGCTGACGCTTCCCGTGTGACATGGGGGCTGTGGGCCCGAGACCAGAGGTGCACACGGGAGGGTCTGGACAGTTCGGAGCCCCCGCGCCCTCGCTCAGGCCACCACCTGGAGCCCAGCCCAGCGGGCCTGGGGGCTGTCCCTGCTCCGACCTCTCCTTTGCCCCAAATTCAGGCTCCGTCCACCCCGGTCTCAGAGCTC
Organism: Myotis nattereri; assembly: GCF_964212035.1. Taxonomy (NCBI): domain Eukaryota; kingdom Metazoa; phylum Chordata; class Mammalia; order Chiroptera; family Vespertilionidae; genus Myotis; species Myotis nattereri. The sequence goes on from NC_138087.1 coordinate 82,084,579, forward strand.
CTCAGGCCTCACTCCAGCCCCTGCTAGAATTCAGGCCAGTCTCTCACTGGGAGCACAGCCCCCACCCCCGGCCTGGGCTGCCCCTCCCCGCCTGCCTAGCCAGCCCCTCAGGGGTGATGCCATGGCCCAGTGCTGCCCAGAACCCAGGGCCGGGGCTGAGGGAACACCCTGAACTCACCCGGGCATGAGTCTGGGATGACCACCCAGTCCCCGGGGCTGACTGCACGCCCACCTGCCAGCCCCCCTCCCCCACAGCTCTGCTGGGGTCCACACGGACCAGGAGGCTCCCCCTCCACCGGTCAGGGCCCCACACTCACACCGCGTCCGGAGCTCGCTGGGTCCACCGGGTGCTGGCCACGTGGGGCCAGGGCAGGACGCCAAGGTGCCCGTGCCACTCACTGCCCTGCCCGCACACCTCGCCGCTGAGACTCGGGGCCCTGGGAGCTGCGCGCTTAAATAGGACCCGTGAGGGCCCTCCCCGTCCCCGCCCACCAGCGCCGAAGCTCGCTCCCTCGCACACACGCTCATGCACACACTCACACGCTTACACACACGCACACACAGGCACACATGCACACAGGCGCTCCGTAAACACTCGGAAGTGGATTTCCCTGAGCACAGCACTGAGCCTCTGGCTGGCCAGTGGCGGTCACACCGGAGGGCCTGGGGGATGGGAACCGACGCCCAGCCCAGGCCCCGCGTCCTTCCCTCGCTGGGTCAGCCCGGAGACGCCGCCACTTTCTCCAGCCGATTTGGAGCCAGGGCGGCGGCCGCCCCCGGGGAGCTGGTCCCAGGGCCTTCCCACCTGGGGGCTCGGCCACCCTCAGCCCGACACCCTCCCACGGCCCCTCCCCACACAGCAGCCCCCTGGCCTCCGCCCAGCCCCAAGGCCAGGGCCCTCCCTGCTTCAACTGTCCCCGCGTCCCTTTCCTGCCCTGGAGGCCGGCGCAGGAGGCCTGTCCCTGTCACCACGCCAGCCCGGGCTCACCAGGAAGCACCGGGCAGTGGCTGTGAGCCGCAGGAGGACAGGACGGGGCCATTGGAGCCTCCTCCCGGGCCCTCCCTGCCCTGTTCCCTCCACAGCAAGCGCAGATCCCGGGGCAGAGGGGTCCCCCACAGCCCAGGCCCCGCCCTCCAAGGCTGCCTCCTGTCCGGGGAGCTGGGTCAGGTGCCTGGCGGGCAGGGGGCTCACCCTGCCACCGGGGTCCGGGTCTCCAGTGGGGCCAGGCTCAGCACGGCCATGGGAGTCCCCCCACAACACCAGCACCCCGAAGCCCGCTGTTCTCATGGGGCCAAGCCTCAGGTGCTGGGCCGACCAGGCCTTGGAGCCCCAGCGCCACCGGTCTGGCCTGACACCCCTGCCCTCTGCCTCAGTTTCCCCCTCGGGGTTTCTGTAAACGAGCTACACAGGACAGGCCCGGGTGTCGGCTGTTGTCTGTCCAGAAGAAGGGGTCCCAGGCGGCAGCTACAGGGGTGCCAGGGAGCAGCATGGGGGGGCTGGCGGATGTGGGCCGGGGGCACGTTGGCCTGGCTGGACGGGGACAGCCTGGACCCCGCGGGCTGAGCCCACCTCTGCCCGAGGCTGAGCCCCTGGGCACTGGAGGTGGCGCACCGCTGGCCCCGGCTGCCTTTTGGTGGAACCAGCTGTCGGGCGGGAGGCTGCTGTGGGTGAGGAGTGCGGGAGCCAGAAAGACAAGTCCCTTTGTTCTCCCTGCTGTGGGGGAGACGCCAGGGAATTGGGGTTTGGGCTCTGCCCCCGCCTCACTCAGCCCCGGGTCACATGACAAGAGTGGGTGCGGGCAGTGTTGTCGCCTGGGGGGGGAGCTCGGGGACGGGGGCCACGGGCAAGGTCCGGTGCCACCCACCCTCACAGCCCCGGGCAGTCCTCCCTGCGCCTCAGCCGCGTGGCCCCCCACCCCGTGCCTGGGCGTTGGGGTCCTCCCTGTCCGGTCCTTTCTGGCTGGGCCCACTCAGGACCCCCCAGGCCCTACCTTGGGCCTGCCTAGCCCTGTCCCCCATGCCCGGTCCCCTCAGACCGCACGGCCCTCCTGTGGGGCGAGGCCCTCACTGCCTGGACCCCAACCACACGGCCGTTCACCCGGCGTCCAGCGCCCCTCCTGTGCAGCGATCCCTCCTCAGCTCATGGACACAGGCCCTGATGACAGCAGCGCTGGGGCCAAAGGGGTCGGCAGAGACCCCACCCGAGCTCCTGGGAAAGGGTGGGCAGCAGCCACCGTGTGGAGAATCCACGCCGACACCCACAGGCTGGGGCGGGGGTGACAGCGCACTGTTCAGACTGATTCCGGAGGCTTGGACCAGGTATTGGGGGGGGGGAGGGGCGTCTAGGCTGACCTCTGAACCCTGACCTGCTCCCGTGAGCCTGGAGGGGCTTCAGGGCACAGAGGGACACCTGCCAGGCTGCAGGAGGCCAGCGCGTCCATCCACCCCCGACCGTCCATCTACCGTGGGCTGCCCGTCCCCTCACTGGGCATGGCTGCTCTGTCCGAGGGGCCGGCAGGGTGGGTGCGGCTCACAGCTCAACACTGTCCCTGCGCTGCCGGCAGGTCCCGGGCGGCCAGGGCCGTAACCTCAGCCCCCGTGTGCTGTCCTGATGGGCGGTGAGGCCCCCGGGCCCCCGGCTGAGCCGAGGACAAGCTGCCTACCGTGCGTGGCATCTGCACCCGGACTTCTGCGCTGTCCAGCGGGGAGTGGCCGCCCTCCCGGGGCCTCCTCTCAGCGGCGTCTGGCCCCTCCTGGTACTTCCGGCTCCTCACGGGGAGGGGGAGCAGGTCCCTGCCCGGCCCCCGCCAGTCCCCGGAGTGGTGGCTGTCTCCATTCTGCTCCTGGGGAGGGGCGGGAGGCCAGGCGTGGGTGGGCCACCAGCACCCCAAGGCCCTAATGGGGGGCTGGGGATGTGCTGGGCAGGACAGAGGGGTCTGTGGGGTGAGGACACCGGGCTCGGGCCCCGGGGTTACGGCGGGCAGGGCCCTGATGCGGGGAGGGAGGGAGTGGGCGGTGGCACGACAGGCCGTGGGCCTCTCAGGGACCCGACGGGCAGATGGCACGTCTGTCTCCCGGGCAGGGATGACGTGGACAGAGGTGGCCGCTCAGCAGACAGGCAGCGGCCTCATTAGCCCGCGGCCCACGCTCTGCACTCGCTGACGTCCTCCTGTCCCCGCCGTGTCCCCGCCCTCCCCCCCCCCCCCGCCCCCCGCTCACCCGCTCCAGGGGCAGCCTCAGCAGGTCCCAGGTCTCCGCGCTCAGCCGCTGCGTCCTCTTGGGCCTGGCCCCTGCCAAACAGCGGCCGTCAGCCCGCGGGGCCCGGGGAGCGGAGGCTGGTGGGCCGGCACCTGGGGCCGAGCTCGCCTCTCCCGCCCGCGTGGAGGCGGCGTGCGTCCTGCAGGGCCTGGGTCGGGTCTGACTGCCGTGTCCCCCGTAAGGGCCAGTGCCCCAGCTCTGGACCCGGCTCTCCCCTGCCCACTCGGCGGCCGCCCAGGCCCCACGCGGGCCCCACGACTGCAGGCCCTACGGCAGCGGTTCTCAACCTGTGGGTCGCGACCCCTTTGGCGGTCGAACGACCCTTTCACAGGGGTCGCCTCAGACCATCCTGCATCTCAGATATTTACATGATGATTCATCACAGTAGCAACATGACAGTGACGAAGTAGCAACGAAAATAATGTTATGGTTGGGTCACAACATGAGGAACTATTTAAAGGGCCAGAAGGTTGAGAACCGCTGCGGCCTACGGGGAGCCCCCAGCCCCGGCCACACCTCCTGCCCGGACAGCCCCGAGGGACGGAGCCACCGAGTGTCCAGGCTTCATGAGAACTGGGGTCCAGAGAGGGCTGGGGGATGGCTGGGCGGCCGGGCCCTCTCCCGGTCTGGCCTCCAGGTTCCGGGGGAGCCACACCCCGTCCCGCTCTCCAGAGGCGGGAAGCGAGCCGGCCTGGGCGGGAACACAGTGTCCCCGGAGCCCAGGCGGGGCCACTGCTGCCCTCCCCGCCCCTGAGCGCCCGGAGCGGGCAGCCGACCCGCCTGAGGCTGCGGGACACGGGCCCCAGGGCGCGGTCAGGGCCCCTCCTCCCAGCCCATGAGGAAGAAGCAAGGACTCACTCTCAGACCCCATGGCACTTGGGGGCTCTGCCCGCCCCTCTGCCATCTGCATCGATGGGGAGAAGGAGGGGCACCTCGGTGCCAGGGCTGAGGGGCCGCAGGGCCGGACGGGGCACAGGCCCCTGCTCCCCACGGCCAGCGAGGCCCCTGCTCCATCGCCCGCCCGGCCTGGTGGGGCCTCTCTCTCGGCCGCCCGACACCCTGAGGGCCCCCCTCGGGTTCCCCACCTTGTCTGCTGGGCCCGGGCCCCCCTCGGCCGCTCTGGCCCTTCCTGGCCCTCCGCGTCCCCGGCCTCGGCAGCGGCTGCACCGCCCCCGACACGCAGCGTCCAGCTCCGGGCGGGTCCCCGTGGCCAGCGCGGCGGCAGCCTCGGGCCCGGCTAAATGCGGCCTCTGTGTGGAGGGAGCCCCGGTCCTCCCGCCTGCCCGTCCGGCACCCACACCTCGGCTGACTGGGGGCATTCAGGCCGGGCACCGCCGGCTCGCTCCCCGCCCGCCCCTCCCACCTGAGGGCGAGGCCTGGAAACTTCCCCGGCCGTCCCTCCCTCCCTGGTGAGGATCTGCCCCACCAGCCACCCTGACATCCTGTCCCAACCCGACCCCTTCCCGCCTCACCCAGATGGAGTCCCCTGCCCGCCCGCCTGCCCCACACCCGCCCGCCCCCCCAGCCTTGCGCCCAAATCCCTTCTCTACGCACAGCTTAGGCCCCGTTAGCTCTGTTCCTCCCTGTCAGCCCTGCCGCCCCCCCCCCCCCCGTTTGCACTCATCTGCCCCAGGCACAGCCCCGCTACTCCCTCCCTCGGGCCAGGCTCGCTCGTGGGGGGCCCGTGTCTGGACACGGTTCCTCCATTTCTGCTCCTTCGTCTCTGCTCAGATGTCACCGTTAAGGGCTGCATGTTTGTGTCGTACGTGGACGCCCAGAGCCCAGTGTGACGGCTGGGCCGTGGGCCCTGGCACGTGACGTGGGGCGGCTGAGGTCACGGGGGTGGACCCTGTGCTGGGGTTGGTGCCCTCAGAAGGGACCAGACAGCTCGCTGTCTCCTGCACCCCACTCTTCCCCTCTGCAAGCCGGGGAGCCCTCACCGGAACCCACCGCGCTGGCACCTGAGCTCGGACCCCCAGCCTCCAGACTGAGAGAAAGAATCGTTTCAGCCGCCCGGTCCGCGGTTCCGTGGCACAGCCAGTGCGGACTGACACGGCCTCCGCGAAGCCACCCGCTGTCCACCTGACACCCCAGCTGTCCCCCGTGTTCCTCCGAAGCCCGGGGACACGAGGCGACTTCCTGGCACAGGACTGACCGCCATCCTTGCCTGTTCTGGCCGCTGGGGTGCCCCTAGGGCAGTGATGGCGAACCTATGACACGCGTGTCAGAGGTGACACGCGTGTCAGAGGTGACACGCGAACTCATTTTTTTGGTTGATTTTTCTTTGTTAAATGGCATTTAAATATATAAAATAAATGTCAAAAATATAAATCTTTGTCTTACTATGGTTGCAAAGATCAAAAAAATTCTATATGTGACACGGCCCCAGAGTGAAGTTAGGGTTTTTTAAAACGCTGACACGCCGAGCTCAGAAGGTTCGCCGTCACTGGCCTAGGGCTCCCCCAGGGCTTGGCGCACAGTAGGTGCTGCATCAGGACGTGGCGAGGAGCTAGTGTTGGCTGAGCGCCTGCGTGTGGGCCCCCGCGTGCGGCTCCCCATGCACCGTCCCCTTCGGGCCGCCCTCCCGAGACTGTGGACACTGGCTGGGCCCAGGGAGGGGGCCGCCTGGACTAGGCCACAGGGTGGGGAGGGGCAGGCAGGGGCAGGACGGGGAAGTCAGGGCCGCAGGCGCGCCCGCGCAGGGCAGCTGTGCCCTCACTCCTGCCAGGTGCCGTTCCCAGGGTGACCGTGGGCCCACTTCCCAGGTGGGGATCCTGAGGCACAGCTGGGTCCAGACACTTAGCCAGCCAGGACGCGGCAGAGCCGGGACCAGAGCCCGCGGTCTGAACAGCCCCTCGGACAACACGCCGTGTGCATCTCCACCCTCCGTGCAGTGTTCTGGGGGCTCCTGCCGCTCTGCACCCGGACACCCTGAGCAGGGACGAGAGGAGCGGGGAGCCGCAGAGCAGTGTGAGCCTGGGGGATGGGACAGCCCAGGCCTGTGGGGACCGACGGGGGACGCCCCACCGAGGGCAGGCGGACTGGCTCCCTCCGCTCTGCACCGACCGAGCAGTGCGTCGGGGATGTCCCGGGCCCTCGTCCTGCCCGCCCATCGCCAGGTGCCCTTGCTGGGAAGGGCAGGTGGGCACCCAGGACACCTGGACGCTGGGGCCCAGACACAGTGCAGGGAGGCGCCCCACCCACACAGACTCGCTGGGGGGTGGGGGCTGAATGGAGAGGCTCTGGGTCCTCCAGCTGCAGAAGGGGCCCTGTTTTTATCAAGACAAGGAAGCAAGCCCGAGCCAGACACCAGCCACAGACCACGCCCACCGCGTGCCACGCCCCCTCTCCTGGGCCCAGCCCCTGCCCTCCGAGGTGCTCCCTGTTCCCCTCCACCCCCCACCCCAACTGACAGGCTCTGGAGATGTGGTTGCCCCACCCCTCAAGGGAGTTCCCAGAAGTGGGTGCTTGGCTCTGGGACCTGGGCCAGCCCACCACCCTGACTCAGGAGGCACGGGGGGCGGGGGGGGGTGAGGGAATGAGCGCCACCCGCTGCAGGAAGTCGAGCGGGGCTCACCTGAGCGGGGTCTCCTCCAAGGCCGCCCACACTCAGGGCGCCCGCCTGCCTCCAGTGGCCAGCAGGCCGCACCCCAGAGCCGGAGCCTCCAGGCCGCGGCCCCCAGACCCGCCCCCCCCCGCCCCCCCCCCCTCAGCCTGGGCAGGCTGCAGGGCCACCGCCCTCACAGGATGGCCTGTTCCCAGGGCCTGCGGGCTTCCCTGGCCGCCAGCCTGCTGGGGGGGCTGCTGGGGGCCTGGCCGGGGAGGGTCCAGCCGGAGGAGCTGGCGTGGGGAGGACAGAAGCCGCCTTGTTCCACCACGGCCCCCCTTCCCCGAGGAGGATGGGCCTTTCCAGGCGCAGCCCTGCCCCCACCTCCTGCCCGGGTTCCCAGAGGGTGGCCCCCAAGGGCCAGGGGCTGCCAGGGGCTCTCAGAGCTGCCCAGCCTCGGAACACCCTGGCCTGATACTTCCTGGGGGACACACTCCATCCCATTCCTTCGACCACAGCACCCCCAAAACGGGCAGGCTGAGGGCCCCAGAAGACGGCTCCCTCCCTTCAGTCTTTAGCAAGCTGAGTTGGGGTGACATGTACCCCCCTCTCCTAGGACAGGCCACGTCCAAAAACCCTGGGACCCACCCCAGCAGCCGACTCCTGGCCTGGTTCTCAGCAGCCCAGGTGGGGGGCAGGGGGTGCCCCTGGGAACATGGCCATCGAGAGGCAGGGGCCAGACTCCAAGAAAACGCAAGAACCATGGGGGTGGGGAGGGGCCGCTGCCTCGCGCCTGAGCCGCCCAGCACCCGCCGCAGCCCCCCTCCCCCGCCGCAGCTCCCCTCCCCCGCCGCAGCCCCCTCCCCCGCCGCAGCCCCCCTCCCCCACCGCAGCCTCTTCATCTGTTTGCTCTGCAGGGAACGGTCTGTCCTGTGTGCGCATCGCTGACCTGCACGGGGCGACCAGCAGCCCGTGAGCGAGGAGGTCATTCCAGCGGCTGGACCTGACCAGCGCCCCGCCCACTCCATCTGCTGACTCAGTCCCTCCCACCTGGTCCCCTGGGGGGTCCTCGGACGTTGGTGGGGGGGTTCGGGGGGCAGCAAGGTAGGAGCAGAGGGCCCTCCCCTTCCTGCCGGCCGAGGGGCCACTGGGGGGGGCGAGGGTGACCACAGGCTCTTGCTGCCCAGAGACCATGAAGAAGGCGCCCGAGGCCCGTATTGCCCCCCCCCCCCCCCGTTTCGCGTGCTGTTCCCAGCCCTCGAATGCCTAACTATCCCATCTCCAATCTCCCTGCGCCTGCCCTGCCCTGGGGACACAGGGCCACCATGTGTGCCCCCCTGCACCTGCATAGCCCATCGTGCCCTCACCCCCACCGGGGGCTCAGCAGGGCAGAGCAGGGCTCCAATGCTGATACCCCCAGGCACAGGGGCTCCCCACCTCCGGGGGCCCTTCCCCTGTTTGAGGTCAGAGCCCACCTCTGTGGGACCCGCAGTATTGCCTGGCCCTGCAGGCGGCACTCCCGCACGGCCCTGCCCGCCGAGGCCCTGATCCCAGCCGAGGCCCTGATCCCAGCCGAGGCCCTGATCCCAGCCGAGGCCTGCCTGTGGGCACTGCCCCCCCCCCGCAGCCGGGGACTCACCTTGAGCCTCGTAGCCAGCCAGGTCGGGCTTCTCTGCGGCGGCCGGGCTGCTCAGCCGGCCCAGCGCCAGCTGCAGCTGCGCAACGTTCATGCGGGCTGTCAGCTCCCCATTTCGGTCCCCGATCTGTGGCCAAGCGGGGCCGGGTCAGTGGCAGCAGGCTGGGGGGGCCTCTGGGTCTCCAAGGAGACCAGGCCGCACCTGCCCCAGAGGAGGGGGTCTGTTCCTGGGTGGGGCCTCGCGCACCCAGGCCACCTCCCTCCCGCTGCCGGAGGCTGGGGTCCGAGCAGCCAGGACCTCTGCCCGTGGGACCCTCCTCCTCGGGCACCCTCCATGGGCCTCGCCTGCTCAGCCAGGCTGCACCCCCCGGGTGCCTGCCAGGCTCCAGGCTCCTCCCGGCTCCTGCTCGGACAGAGGCTCCTGGGAGAACCTGGGTGCAGAGGGCGTGCAGCGCCAGGAGCAAACCGGAGGGCGGCGGGCTTCTGCAGGAGCGCCAGGGCCTGTGCTCGGAGGGACAGGGCGGCCCGGTGGAGGGCTCTCCGCCCAGGCCCTCCCCAGACCCGAGCTCTCCTGCTCCCTCCATCTCCCCCCGGCACCTGTGGGCCGCACCTGCCCCCGGACACAGGGCTGTGGTGGGTCCGGGCGGGCGCTGGGGGCGTGCGGGAGGGAGGTGGCGTGGCCCTGCTCTGAATGGGGCTGCTTCTTGGAGGCAGGGCGGGGGGCAAGGAGCAGGAAGGGGGAGAGGTCAGATCAGGAGAGGTCAGCCAGGGGCCCGGGAACCAGAGGTCACTGAGACACCGCGGCTCCCAGCCAGGGGCTGCCCTGACGACAGGAGGGGACCTGCCCACCCTCCCCAAGGCGACGATGGGCTGGCCGGTTCCCGGAAGACGCTGCAGGGCAGCCTCTGGCAGGTCGTTCCCACCCGGGGCCTTGGGCACAGGCGTCCCTGTGGCCTGGCCTGACCAGTTCCGCGGGGACAGAAGGGCCTGGTGTGTGCCTGCCCACAGGGCACACAAGACTGTGGGGGTGGAACCCAGGCCCCCTGCCCCCCGCCCCCCCACCTCCTGGCTGCAGCAGCCAATGGGTCGCCTGGCCTGAGGCCACAGGAGAGGCGGGGAGGCCAGCCCCTGGGCAGCACACAGCGATGGACCGAGAGGACACGGGACAGTCCAGGAGCGGGAGCGCACAGGGCGCCTGGCCGGACGGGAGTGGGCTGGGTGCCTGGGGGCTTCCCCCGCGGCCGGGGCAGCGGCTGGGGCCGGGGCAGGGCCGGCCTGGCTCACCTCCTGCGAGATCTCCAAGTGCTTCTTGGCGAAGGTCAGGGCCTGCGCCGGGCTCCCCATGGACACGTAGGCATTCCCCAGACTCCAGCACGCCCGGCCCTCGCCCACTCTGCCAGGGAGGGAAACCGAGTCCACACCTGCACGCCCCTCCCCCAGGCCTGCCAGCCTCCCACGGCCCCGCGTCCAGGTGGTCAGGCCCAGCCTGACAGGCGGTGGGAAGGACGGGGTTGGTGTCCAGGGGTGGGCCGCCGAGTGGGGGGCTGGACACTCAGCTTCCAGGGTTCCCGGCGTGGCTTGCTCGCCCCCTAGTGGCCGGCAAGGCTCTCACTCCTAGGGCTCCCTCCACCCTGGGGACGGCGGGCCCAGCCCCTTGGGTCATTCAGCTGATTCGGCGGCAGTGCGTGCCACCCGTGACCACTGCCACCGTCTGGGGTCAAACTCCTCCACCTCCTCTCCGCCACCCGCGCGAGCCCGCGGCCTGTGGCCCTGAGCCCCCGTGCCCCGGCCACCGCCCACCCCAGACGGTTCTGCACGGCTGTGCGTTTAGGAACCTTCGGTCTGTCTGTCTCTGCACGAGACTGTTCGTGTAGATACCGGGGGGGGGGGGGGGGGGGCAGGGGGGGTGCGGCTTAAAGGATCGATGAGCGGTGACTAGGTGCGCCCCTCCGACCGGCTTGTGCCGGAGTCACTGCGAGTCGCCTGCCAGGGCCCCTGGGTGGGGGTGGGGGGGGGCAGAGCAGGCCTGCGGGAGCCCCTGGGCGGCGTCCCCCACCCCCACCCGTGGGCGCGCACCTGTCGGCCAGCTCCTGGGCGATGAGCAGGTGCCGCAGGTGGTACTCGGCCGCGCGCTCGTAGTCCTGCAGCAGCGTGTAGGTGTTGCCCAGGCTGTAGCAGGCCTGGGCCTCCACCGCCTGGTCCTTCAGCTGCCGGGACAGCTGCAGCGTCTTCCTGCGGGCGGGTCACCCAGAGGAAGCTCCAGCACCCCCTCCCCTGGGGCGGGGCCTGCTCAGCCCCCCGCTCCTGCCTGAGGGTGGGCGGTGGGCAACGGGCCGGCCCCCTCCTCAGGTGGCCACCGCGCCTTCCACTGCGCCCACCACGCTGCCCCCCTCGGTCGGGACGCGGCACCCCACCAGGCTCTGCCCACACCGGCCGGGCGCCTCACGGGGGGCCCGGGGACACAGCACGTGGTCAGCGTCCTGACGTGGGGCGTCAGGCTCAACACAGAACCAGTGCATGTGGTCCGGCCTCTGCCCAGTGGCCCCGCACAGCCACTCAGACCAGGAGGCCGATGGCCCAGCGAGTGTCCTGGCCCTAATCAGGGTCCCCCAGGAGCCCACGGTCCTGACCGTCCCGAGTCCATATGGGAACGGCTGTACCGGCTCTGGGTCCCTCCAGTAACTGGCAGCGGGAGGCCCTCAGCCAGGGCACAAGGCGCTCACCAAGCCCCGGCAGCCCTGGCCCACGGCTGTCAGTCAGCCCTCCTGGGGTGGCCAGGGACCCCACCTGGCCCCCCTCCCGGCTACGGGGTGCCTACTTGTAGTACTCGGCCGCCACGTCGAAGCGCCCCAGGAAGATGTGGGCGTTCCCCAGGTTGCTGTAGGCCCTCCGCTCGGCGGCCTTGTCTCCGAATTCCTTCGCGATGGCCAGGCGCTGAGGACGACCGCAGCCGGGGTCACAGAGCAGCCGGGACCGAACCGACAGCACTGCCGCCTCCTGCCCGCCCCTGCCTGTGTCCAGAGGGGGCGCCCCGGGAGCCAGCACCAAGCCCGGACACAGCCTGGGGTGGGCGTCAGGCCGCCCGCCGCTGCCCACCCGCCATCTGCCACTCACCTCCTTGTGGAAGGTCGTGGCCTCCACGAAGCTCCCCAGCAGGTAGTGGGTGTTGCCCAGGTTGCCGTAGGCCCTGCCCTGGGCCGCCCGGTCGCCCAGCTCCTTCACCAGGGACAGGTTCCTCCTGGGGGCGAGTCGGTCAGGGCCGTGTTCCTCCCGGTGGGGCAGCGGGGCCCTGGGACTGTCCCCCGGCACAGCGCGCTGAGCGGTCCCTTTAGCTCTGGTCCACGCGTTGCCGTCCGAGCTTCGAGGCTCAGGCCATGGCTCCCCCGTCCCCGACTGGGCCCAGGTCTAACCTCTGTTCTAACGGGAAGAGTTCTCCCACGCCCGGGGGCTCGGCCAACGCCCCGGCCGTTTCCAGCCAAATGTTGGGGTGCTTTTGGTAATCCTCACCCAAGGGTATTTTCCCATTGAGTTTTAGAGCGAGCGGGAAGAGAGGGAGGAAACAGCGATGTGAGGGAGACAGCAAGTGGCTGCCTCCTGCACATGCCCAGAACGGGGCTGGGCACTGCCCCTGCCACCCAGGCATGTGCCCTTGGCCGGGAATCGGACCTGTGACCCTTCAGTGTGCGGGCTGATGCCCGCCTGGCCGGCCAGCCCATGCGCTGTAGAGGCCACACGCGCTGGGTGAGCGGTTCCCTCCTCCCCACTGCGGTGGGCGAGCACCGGCAGGACACGCCGACCCCGAGGGCAGGTGGGGGGCGGGGAGGCCAGCCTGGCTGCCACTGTCGGGGCCCTCGGGGAGGGGGGCGCTGTGCCTGGGGCAGCGCGTGTGCCATTCGTGGCCCCGCCCCGCCCCCCACTCACTCGTAGAACTCGGAGGCCCTGCGCAGCGTCTCCCGGACGTCGGGGGGCAGGTGCCCGGGGTCCTGCGCGGAGCTCCAGGACAGCTGCTTGCCCTTGGCGTGGTACACGTTCCCCATGTTGTACAGCGCCCTCGCCTCTCCGATCTGCGGGCGGCACCGAGGTTGGGGTGGCCCCGAAGCCACCACTGGGTGGAGATGTGGCCCCACGGCGCACGCAGAGCTGGGCGCCTGTCCAGGCTGTTCCCAGGGCTCCAAAAGCAAGGACTCGGGGAGGGGCATCCCCAGGTCCACATGCTGGGGGGGAGTGGGGGGCGTGGGGGGCCGACCGCTCACCTTGTCGCCCTGCTCCTGGGCGATGTCCAGGTGCCGCTGGCAGCAGACAGCAGCCTCGTCAAAGCGGCCCAGGACCTTGAGCGTGTTGCCCAGGTTCCCGCTGGCCTTGGCCTCCCCCATGCGGTCACCGATGGTCCTGGAGGGCAGACGAGGGCCGGCTCGGCAGGGAGTCTCGGCAAGGGTGGGGGAGGGCCGGGTGCAGCACTCAGGGCGACCCTCCGCGGGGCCAGGTCCGGGGGGGGGGGCCCTGCATCGCCTGCAGCTGCTGGGGCTCAGGGAGGGGCTCAGGGAGGACCCCGGATGGAGGCAGGGAGAGTTGGGGGGCCTTGAAGTGAGACTTAACGTTATGACACGCAGTGAGTCTGACGGCGCCTGCCAGCACCGCACAGGCTGGGGCTGGGGCTGGGGGTCCGGCCACTGAGGCGGCTGAGGAGTGGCCCCTGCAGCCGGAAGAAGGAGCAGGAGGGGCAGGGACACCCAGAAACACAGGGCAGGGAGGGGGCTACCCCTCTACACACAGCCCCAGAGACGGGCACAGACACACGGGCACATACGTGTGCTCATGCACACAGGACACGGGGCCTCGCCCATGCTCACACCCATGCAGACATACAGACGTGCTCACACATGTCTCAGCTTACACACGGCCTCCTGGGGGCACTTCCTGGATCCTGGCCCCCTTCCTAGGCTCCCGTGGACCCGGGGAGCTCAGCCCCTCGGCTGGCATTGACAGCCAGGCCCCGAGGGCAGGGCGTGCAGATCCTGCTGGAGCCCCCGTGCCCACACCCCCGTGCCTGCACCCTGAGGCTCCCCGCTCGCCCCCCCCCCCCGCACCCACACCCCCGGGCCTGCACCCTGAGGCTCCCCGCTCCCCCACCCCGTGCCCACACCCCCGGGCCCGCACCCCCGGGTCTGTACCCTGAGGCTCCCCGCTCCCCACCCCCCGCGCCCACACCCCCAGGCCTGCACCCTGAGGCTCCCCGCTCCGCGCGCCCCCCCCCCCCCCCCCGTGCCCGCTCCCTGCGCTCACCGGGCCAGCAGCAGGTCGTGCCTGTGGTACTCCAGGGCGCGGGCATACTCCTTCAGGTAGAAGTAGGCGTTGCCCAGCTGGCTGTAGATGGCGCTCAGCGTCCTCAGGTCCTCGGTGCCCACCTGCACGGCCGCCTCGAAGAAGGCCACGCCTGCCTTGAAGTCCCCGGCCTTGCAGAGCCGCTCGCCCTCCAGGGCCAGCTCCAGGCACGAGGCCTCCATCCTGGCGGAGAGAGGGTCACGGCTCGCTGGGGACCACGGGCCTCCGGGGCTGTGGCCGTGCCATGCCCACACACAGACCCCAACCTCTCCTTGGACAAGCGCCCAGCAGCCGGGGCGGGTGGCGTGCCCATGCCCAGGCTGGCACACTGTGCGGCTCACCGCTGCCCGAGCCTCCTCACTGCCAGGGCTCAGGACCACCTGGGCCGAAGTCGTGAGTCTGAACCTCGGGCTGCGATGGCCGAGCCCCAAACCCTGCGACCCCCAAGTGTCAGCAGCCCGGGGGAGGGGCCCCTGAGGCTTGGAGCCTGCACCTTCTTCCCGAGAGGCATGGCGGCCGAGGCTCAGAGAGGGCCAGCCAGCTGCCCGCGGACACCCAGGCAGGGTCTGGGCCCAGCCCCTCCCCCAGCCCGTTTCCTGGAGGGGGCTCACCCTCAGTGGCTGGAGGCTCAGCCACCGCCTGTCCTCGTGGGGGACGTGGCTGCCTCGGCCCGTCCTGCCCCCGGGCCCCGGCCCCAGGCTGAGAAGCGCTCTGCGGGCTGCTGGCCAGGACGGGCCTGAGAAACGGCGGCCGCCATGCGTCCCCACCCCAGGGTGCTGCGGTGGGAGGAAACAGACAGCACCATGTCCCAGGGTGATTCCAACCCTGGGAACCCGCCCAGCCCCAAGGCCAGGGCCTGGGTGATGGCCAGCACCCCGCGGGAGGCCGTGCTGGCTCCCCGTACCACCCCCCCCGGGTTGTGGGCAGGAGCTTCAGACGAGAGGCCTAACCCTGGGGCCCCGCTCAGCACCCCAAAGTAGGCCCCGCCCAGCACCCCGCGTGGGCCCCGCTCACTGAGCCGCCCTTAGGACTCGTCAGGGGAGCCGGGCGTTGGGGCAGCCCAGGCCTGGCTGTGCCCTGCCTGCGGTGCGGCCTGGGCCGGACACTCTCCCCGGCCTCGGCTCCCCCGGCGGCTCCCATTGGTCACGTGGGTCCCAGGCTCAAGGCCTGACCCGGCCCCGGGCCCCAGGGACACTGCCGCCCCAGCCGGAGGAGGCCCGAGGGCGGAGGGAAGGGGGGCTCAGTGCCGGGCAGCAGCGGGAGCCCAGAGGTCCTGTCCCCACGTCCCACGCGGTCAGGCAGCCCCACGGGCCTGTCTCGTCCCGTTGCGTGTGGAGCTTTCGGAGCCCGTGGATCCAGACATGCGCACACACGACCCATGCGCCCAGAGCCCTCGGCCCCCCGTGTCGCGGGAAACGTGCGATGAGCAGCTTTTGGGAACCAGCACATCTCCTTAGAGATAAACAGCTGCTGGGCCGGCGCTTCTGAAACGCTGACCAGCGCCCCTCATGCAGCCCGCCGCTCTGCTGCATGCGCCCACGCGCCCCAACATTCCCGGCGGCCTCAACCCCACGGCAGGCCGGGGCCTGGGGACCCTCGGAAGCTGCGTCCACGGCCCCCAGCTCTCTGCCGGGGAAGCCCCCACCCCTTGTCCAGCCGACTCCCGACACCGGGGGCAGAGCAGGCTCCTCCCCTCCGTGAACACAGGGCCTGGGCTCTGGGACCCCCCCCACCCCATCCCCCGAGATTCAAGCAGAGCCTGTGTGACCTCGGCAAGAGCCAGCGGTCAGGGACACGGCCTTGAGACCTCGGTCTCCGTCAGGACCCCCCCTCCGCCCCCCTTATGCCGGGCAGCCACCGGCGGTGCTCGGGGAGAGCCAGCCAGATGCCCCGTCCCAGGCGCCCATGGGCAGCCCTGAGGCGCCACGCTGGGGGCCGCTCCGTGAGGGCTGGCTTGTCCCTGCCCCGCTGCCTGGCCAGCCATCTGATGGGCGACCTGCCCTCTCCTCCGGGGACGGTGGAGGGACGTGGGCTCTGAACTGTGGGCCCTTCGGGCAGGAACAGGCCCTGCTGGCTCTGGCAGGCCTGGCCGCCCCCACCTGTCCCAGAGCCAAGGTTTCTGGCTTGGGAACCAGGGCCCCAAACTCAAGGGGGGGTCACCCTGATGGGGCATCATCGCGAAGGCAGACAGGGGCGTCTAACATGAGCCCCAGCAATGTAGGGAGGTCACCTGGAGAAGGCCAGGCAGGTGTACAGGGCTCCTCTCCACGCACCCCCAAACCTCCGATGGCACCTGACCTCCCCGCCAACACCCATCGCCCGCCCCTGCCCAGGTGCCCTCCCGGTGCCCCCGGGCGCGCGCCGCACCTGGGCCTCTGCAGGTTGCACATCTTTTGCACGAGCTGCCGCAGCTCCAGGCCCACGGGCGGCAGGGGTGGGGGCGAGGGCAGGGCACGCCGCCTTGTCGGCCAGGCTCAGGGCCACAGGCTGGCCCTCCACGGCCACGGGCAGCATCACGGGCTCCCGGCCTCCCTCTCGGCCAGTCAGCCCTCCCCCGCCCTGGCTGTTGGTCCTGGGGTTGCACTGAAGTCGGGGTTCCCCTGACACTCCCCGCCCCAGGGTGGTGGGCTGAAGGCTCTGGCAGCAGGAGACCCCAGGTTCTCGAGCGGATCATCCGGGGCTCTCAGGGCCCGAGGTGGACAGGATCAAGGGCAGCTCAGAGCCGGGATCAGCGCAGTCAGCAGGGCGGGCCGGTGGGCAGGCGGGGCGGGGGGATGGGGGGGGTGCGCGGAACCCAGAGGAATGGAGGAAGGAAGGAGACGGGGCAGTGGGCATGTCCGCCGCCAGCCCCAGCCCCAGCCCTCACACACCGCCCTCCACGTGAAGACCGGGTAGGGGCAAGCCCAGGGCCCACCTGGAGGGCAGCTTGGATTCCTTCTGGGCAGTGGATGCCGAGGGGGGACCAGGCCCCAGGCACCCGCCCACACCAGACCCTGCTCCCAAGGGTGTCCAGCCGGGCACTCCCCTCCCTGCCCTGAGGTCTCTGTCTGATGCCACCATCGCCCCCCAGAACAGCTCAGCCGAGGGGGCGGGGCCTAGACCACCTCCTCCGTGCCCAGCCCCTGCTGATGAGCTGAACCCCCAAACTCTGCAGGCTCACAGCACCCCCGGGCCCCGATTCCGCCCCCCAAGGCTGCTGCCCGGCACATGCACTGCAGGCCACCCTCCCGGGTCCCCTGGGAGGCTGCCCCGCATGGCTAGGCCCCTCCCTGTGCCTCTGCCCCAACACCCCCTCTGCAGGCCTGTGGGTGTTTGCCCCGCACCTGGCGAGGTGCCCGTGTGCACTGGGCCAAGTGGACTGCCGGGCCAGCCCTCCTGCCCGCGGCCGGCTCCCCACCCCACCGGCTGCCTGGGCCTCCCCGAGGCCTGTGCACCCAAGGGCTGCCAGGGCGCCCACTCTCGGGTTAGGAGACTGGGCCCGCTGGCCGCCAGGGCGCTCTGGTCCCCGGGGCTGTGGTCTTTAGCTCCCCTGCCAGACTCACCGCCCAAAGCCCAGCGGGTCTACTCTCTCACGCCATCCTGTGGGCGCACGCACCGCTCCTTGCAAGGGGCTGACCAGGCGCTTTCCCAGCAGCCAGACCGCAGTGGCCGGGAGGCCGGGCGCTGTCTGCCATGCTCCCGCCGCTGCCTGCTGGCTCCCGGGTGGTGAAGGGGTTATGGCTCCCTGGTGGCCAGCCTTCCCGCTCCGACACCGCACCACGGTGGGCTTCCCCTCCTCCCCCGACACGCAGGCGTCAGGGGGGCACACGAACCTGGCCTGAGGCTGCCCGCTCTGCTCGGGAGCTGCTGCGCACACCTGGGCCTGGCTCCCCGGCTCTCAGCCCAGGGGGCCTGCTCGCCGGCCCTGCAGGCAGCTCAGCGCAGCCTCGGTTCGCACGGACGCAGGCTGGGCCCCAGGCCTCTCCCGGCGTCCCCTCCGGGCTGTCTCCTGGGCCAGGGCCCTGTCTATGTCCCTACTGGGCTCTGGCACCAGCCCACACCCCGGCTCCCATGTCAAGCCGTGGGGTGACCAAGATGCTGTTCACGGTCTCCCAGCCTCTGTCTGTCAATGTATCTCTCACACACACGCGCGCACACACTCACATGCACTCACACATATGTGCACACGTGCGCGCGCACACACACGCACAAACTCACACACGCACATACACGCACACACACACTCACACTTGCACACACACGCGCGCACGCACACACACTCACAGCCGGGGCAGCCAGATGAACTGCTGCTCTTTAGGACCAACACCCCCTCCATCAAGCACGCCCTGGGGCCAATGCTGCCTGCACAGCCCTCCATCCCCTGGGGGCCCTGGAGGGGGTCCTTCAGGGAGGCCTCCCGCATCAGCTGCCAGCAAACCCACCCACACGCACACACCCCCCGTGGGGGGCCCAGGAGCCAGGCCGGGGCCAGCACTCGGTGCGGAGCCCACACAATGGGGCTGTGTCTGGCCGGCAGCACGGAGCAGACCAGCGGGAGGAGCAGCAGGGCCTTTCCCGCCACGACGCCCCCACTCCGCACCCGGGCGCGGGCAGAGGTTCCCTGCGGCTGGGCTGCCCGGCGCGGCCCCCTGAGGGCCCCACAGCGAGGACCGGGGCGTGAGGGGCGGCCGGGGGAGCTGGGGTGACAATGTCCTTCAGGTCGGGGGTGGGGGGGGTGCCGTCAGGCTCACGCAGGGCGCCAGGCCTGCCCCTGGGAGCTGCCACCAAGAATCGCCCCTGCCCAGCGCGCGTGCCTGCCCCACTGGTCTGGACCGCGCACAGGTTGGCAGAGCCCAGTCCCTCGGAGGGTCTTGTACCCGCCAGGGCCCGGCCCAGGGCATCACCCTGCGGAACACCCCGGAAAGGCCTGGAGTCACCAAGCAGGCACGCACCCTGGGCAGGGCCACCCTGCCATCCCTGCGGGCACGGGGCACAGGCCCAGGCCGTGCCATCGCCCAGGCATCTGCCTGGAGGCAGGTGTCTTTCCAGGCGGCACACACCCACCTGGTGGCGGGTTCTGCAGCCTCAACCCAGTGCCACCCGCTAGACCCGGGCTGGGGGCACGGCCCGGCCACTGAGCGCGCAGGCCGGTGGTGCAGGGGGGGTGCCCGGCTGGGCGGGAAGCTCCTGGCAGCCCCCACCCCACCCGGGTGGCCCCACCGCGGGGAGAAGCTACCAGCTCCCATGTCCGGGGTGGGGGTCCGGCGGCAGCA
Source organism: Myotis nattereri (assembly GCF_964212035.1). Taxonomy (NCBI): domain Eukaryota; kingdom Metazoa; phylum Chordata; class Mammalia; order Chiroptera; family Vespertilionidae; genus Myotis; species Myotis nattereri. The sequence continues at coordinate 82,103,594 of NC_138087.1, forward strand.
GCCCAGCCCAGCCCCCGCCCTGCCCACCCGTCTGCGGGCCTTCGCTGGTCCCCCGCGGAGGGAGGCCAGCATCCCCCACACCCCCTACATCCCCGCTACCCGCCCCCGGCGCCCCCTCCCCGCCGGCCGGAGGGAGGGCGCGTCCCCGCCACGTTGCGCGCCCGCCGCCGCCTTTGTTCGGGTCGCCCGAGCCCCGCGCCGGTCCCGCGCCCGCCGCCCGCGGGGCGCCCAGCCCACCTGGAGTAGAGGCGCCGCGCCGCGCCGGGCAGCTCGTCCACGGCGGGCGGGGCCGGGCTGGCCATGGGCCGGGGTCGCCGAAGGCCAGGGCCCCGCACCCCTCCCCGCGCTGCCCAGCGTCGGCGCCCCGTGCGCTGCCCGCTGCCCGCTGTCCACCGTCTGTCCGCCTGCCCCGCCGGCGGAGGCGCCGAGGAAGTGATGTGCGCGGGCGCCGCCCCTCCCGCCGTGGCCGTGATGTCACGGTCCCTCCCCCCGCCGCCGGTGGAGGAGGGGCGGCTGCGGCTGCGGGCCGCGCGCGCGGCGGGGGCGGGCGGGACCTCCTGCGCCTGGCACGGGGGCGGGCGGTGCTGCGCCCCGACCCCAGGATCCAGGGCTGGGCCCGGCGCTGGCCTCCCCGCCCCCTTCCCGCCACCCCCACGGGGGGATGTTGAGGACCCGCTGCCTTTGTTTGGCATCCTCCCCCCTCTGGTCCCGCCCCCGCGTGTCACCCCTTGGAACGGGCAGGGGAGTGGGCATTGGGGAGCTCCTCGGCCTCCGGTAGAGACCTGGGGGTGCTGATCACAACAGCCCCTGCCCCTGTGACCTGGGGTCTGGGAGGAGGGGTGGAGGGGGAGGGGCGTGGGGGGCAGTGTGGCCCGGCCAGGGCGCTGTGGACAGTGTCAGCCCCGTCCCGCAGTGGCCTCGTCCCCCTCCGACCCCTGGCCTTACCTGCGAGGTGGGGGGGGGGGGACGGAGGGGTTGGGGGAGACTTGGCCCGGTGCAGGGAGGGCCGCTGGCTGAGCGGCCTCCAGCTCTGAATTCCCGGGGCCTGAAGGCCCGACTGTGAGATGCGGCCTCGTATCCACCGGCCCTCGCCCTGGCTCTGAACCCCCGCACCCCCCAGGACTCTCCAGTGGGGGGCAGGGCCAGCTCCTGGGCACCGCGGGCACATGTGGGTCTCACCTTCTGGTTCTGTCCTGCTCCCTCCTCGTTCCCAACCTTCCTGGTGCAGCCAGGAGACCCCAAACCCTGGAGAGTCGCTGTGACCAAGCGGGATGGAGACAAGTCCAGCAGCGGGAAATGGGCTACTCCCCGCTCATCCCCCCCTCCGCCCAGCGTCCAGCCCCTCCCCGGAGAGCGGCCCCAGGTCAGAAAAAATGCCACAGCCTCCCAGCCAGACCCTGGCAGGACGCAGCCCACAGGCGGCTGGCTCCGGCCAAGGAAGAGGCAGAGGGGCCGAAACCAACCCAAGATAAAGCGCGGCCTGGCCGGCTGCTTTGTTTTTCCGAGGAAGAGGCGGCAGCAATGAGAACCATCTGTGCCCGGAGCCGGCGCCCCAGGCTGGTCCCACGCGCCCTCCCCGATAACCACAGGAGCTGGGCATGGCCCAGCGCCTGGCCTTGGCCTTGGCCGCCGCCGCCAGCCGGCCACTGCGGGTGGGGGGTACAGCGGAGGGGGCTCCCCTGGTCTGTGACAGCCCCAGGCCTGCCTCTCTGCAAGGGCAGGGCCTGACCCGGGCCCGCCTGGGCCAGGCCCCGGCTGCGGCCTCTACGTGGACCACGCGTGTGCCAGGGGCCTGGGCCAAGGAGGCCCCACAGTGATGAGCCGTGGATGGCGGGTTGAGGGGTGCTCGGTGGCCCCGTAGCTGTCACCGCAGGGGCGAGGGTATTTCTTCTTCCTTCCTTGGCGCAGGGAGACCAGGGCGCTGGGGTCCCTGGGCTAGGAGAGCCGGACTCTCGGCGGGAGGGGGGCCGTGCGCGAGCCGGCCCAGGCTCAGACTCGGAGGTAGGCCTGTGTGACCAGCACACGTTGCCTTCCCCCTCTGAGCCTCGCTCCTGCCGCCTGTGCCGAGGGCTCCACAGCCCGTCCCACAGGGGCTGCGAGGGGTCAGGGGTCCGGGCACGCTGAGCCCGGCGCACAGCAGTAGCTCTGGTTCCAGCTGCTGGCCCATGCTGCCCCACGATGGCCCCGGCCCCTGCGCCCCTGCTGGCAGCTCCAGCTGGGCCGGGGACACCCCGCCCACGGCACCCGGATGTGTCTTCTCGAATCTGGAGACCTGACTCTCAGCACAACCCCCAAAGGAAGGTGGGTCGGGGCAGGCCCCAGGGACACGGCGCTGCCCCCATGGCCGCCTGGGAAGGACGTGCTTTGTTCACGGAGGGAGGGGCTCCTGGGTGACATCTGGGAGAGGGGGCGCTCCTGGGCACTCAGCCTCCATCACAGTGCCTCCCCCTGGTGCCGGCCCCCTCTGCACCTCCCTTTACTCTGCTCCCCTCTCTCCCCGGCTGCTCTTCCCCCGCCTGGGGCACGCACCGCCTGGATGCACCTGGACCCTCGCCTGCTCCCTGTAAACCGCCCCGAGCTTCATGCACCAGCCGGGCAGAGTGCCCCCTGGGAGGGGGGTCCGGGGAGGCCGTCAGGTCCTCCATGGGCCTTATCCCAAAGGAGCCTCAGAGAGGAGAACACTGTCCCATCTGCCAGCCCCTGGCCCGGCCCAGGCTCGGGGAGCAGGAAGGAGGGGGTGCAGATGGTGACGCCGGACCTGCCTGGAGTGCCAAGGGGCGATGTCAGCACCAGGACCTGCTCCGGGGACTCGTCAGCCGCCACCACCCGAGGGCACCGCGTGCCTGCGCCTCACCCAGCGTGCCCGGCTTCCCGCCTCCAGTGCCCGGGTGCCTGGCTTCGCCCTGGTTCCCTGACTCGCCTCTCCCTGGGCCTGACCCGGGAGGCCTGGCAGGAGGCAACAGTGGCCAGTTGCAGGGCTCTTGCTGTGCCCCTGGGAAGGGGGGCCTGGGCACCTAGAGAGAGGTGGACACTCCAGGCCGGTGTGGGCCTCGGACAAGGACCAGGCCAGGGCAAGGTGGCCAGGCTACCTGAGGTCACCGCAGGGCAGAGAACCGGCCTGCGGGCTGCAGCCAGGGCTGAGGTGGCAGCTCCGAGCCCACTCCTCCCAGACCGCCTTCCTCCTGCGCCCACCTCCCTGGAGCCCCTCCCCCAAGGCCCAGTGGCAGCTAGGACCCCGCCCACCACCGGGTGCCACCAGGACCTGAGGGGCTTGGCTAAGCTCTGCTTGGATCCCAAACTGGGGAGGAAAGAGGTGGACAGGGAGGAGAGGGGAGGGGGGAGGAGGGGGAGGGGGAGGAGAAGGAGGGGAGGAGGAGGGGAAGGGGAGGAGAGGGAGGGGAAGGAGGGGGAGGGGAGGAGGATGGGAAGGGGAGGAGAGGGAGGGGAAGGAGGGGGAGGGGGAGAGGGGAGGGGGGAGGAGAGGGAGGGGAGGAGGAGGAGGAGGGGGGAGGGGAGGGGAGGAGGATGGGAAGGGGAGGAGAGGGAGGGGAAGGAGGGGGAGGGGGAGAGGGGAGGGGGGAGGAGAGGGAGGGGAGGAGGAGGAGGAGGGGGGAGGGGAGGGGAGGAGGAGGAAGGGAAGGGGAGGAGGGGAGGGGAGGAGGGGGAGGGGGAGAGGGGGAGGAGGGGCAGGGGAGGAGGAGGGGAGTAGGAGGAGGGGGAGGGGAGTAGGAGGGGGGGAGGAGGAAGAGACACACACAAACGCACTGGCTTAAGGAAAAGGCGCTCAGGTTTAGCACTGTTTCCAATAAGCTCGTTACCCTGAGAAAAACTTCTGCACAGTTTGGGGAGCATGTGCCCCCCATTGCCCCGAGGCCCCCTTGGGTCACCCACAGACATTTCCTCTCCTTGGGGGCCTCCAAATCCCTGGAAGGTGGGGGTTGCCAGGGACCGGCAGGGCCCACAGGCATGGGCTGCGGGAGCCCAAGGAAAGGGCCTAGCGCCTTCCTGGGAGGTGCCTCGCCCAGGAAATAGCTGGAGGCCTCGTCCCGCCCCTGCCACCCAGTGCCACCCGGCCCCGAAGCATTCCTGGGCGCTGGCTGGCAGCGGCCACCTGTCACCCAATGGCTGTCCCTGGGGCCTGAGGGACAGGCAGGGCACAGGCGAAACCGTCACCCGCTGCTCCGTCCCTGGCAGGGGGTCTGTGGGGGCTGGTCCTGCCTGTGTGACCAAGGTCCCCGCCCCGGCCCTATGAGGCCTGTGGGGTGAGGCCCTGTGAGGCCCCAGTCTGGGCTCCGTGTGGGAGTGCCGTGGCTGAGACACCCACATCTGCACCGACCCGCCGGTGCCTGGGGCTGACCCCTGCCTGGCCCAGCTGGGGCAGGTGCAGGGCTAAGTACAGTTTCTAAGTTGAAGCCTTCAGTAGTCAGCGAGGCCAAGAAGGGCTTTCTGACCTCTGCCGTGGCTCAAAGAGCAAAGGAGAGAGTGCTCTGGGCCAGGCCCCAGGACCTGTTGGGCCGAGAAATATTAAAAATTACATTTTGTCACCAATGGTGGCCCTGACATCTCACGAAAACTGCCAAGTTAGAGAACTGGAAGGAGAGAGTGCGGAAGAGCTGAGAAAAGAGGCTTAGAAGGTCTAGACGTAAAGATAAAAAAGGCAGACACAGAAGGCTGACATAACGCTCACAATGGCCGGACAAGTGGCTGGCGGGCTCGGAACAGGAGCCACAGAGCATCGCCCACCCCTGAGCAGGTCATCTCCAGGGAACACGGGGCAGTTTTGAACCCAAGGCCTGGGAACGGGCTGCGGGGCCTGCTCCCTCCCCCTGCCCTTTCCTCCAGCCTCCTGGGCCGACACATCATTTCCCAAAGTCTTTGATAACTTACAGGCCTTGGAGCCTTGCTGGGTTAAATAATAAACATCTAAATATTTCGAAGTAACAGGATACTGCAACATTAATTTTTTTTTTAAAATATATTTTATTGATTTTTTACAGAGAGGAAGGGAGAGAGACAGAGAGCCAGAAACATCGATGAGAGAGAAACATCGATCAGCTGCCCCCTGCACATCTCCCACTGGGGATATGCCCGCAACCCAGGCACATGCCCTTGACCGGAATCGAACCCGGGACCCCTCAGTCCGCAGGCCGACGCTCTATCCACTGAGCCAAACCGGTCTCGGCACATTAATTAATTTGAGTTTGCCTCTTAGGGAAAATATATAGAGGATGGATTTGAATCTATTAATGAGTAAGTCTTGTATTTTACTTGAAATATCTCTTAAAATGTGAATGTATTGGTAAATCTGAGGAATGTTAATTACATGCCACCTAAACATCAAGGCTTCTAAGGTTAAAAAATTCAAAAATTATGAAAAGGAATTATGGTTTCGGTATAACAGAGAAAGCATGAGCTGTGAAAATGCATTTTGAAGAAGAAAGAATGTGGTTGCTAAAGCTGGTTATTTCTGAAAGTTATAAGGTTTCTAAAGAAAAATTTGTAAAAGATACAGAATGTTTGTAAAGAAAAATGTTGAAAAGAAAAGTGAATAAATGACACAGGCCAGTAAGCCAGGATGAATAGGATAGGGAAATTGAAATAGTTAAACAGCAATTTGGGGCCAGCTGGTAAACCATCTTCCCTAAGCCAAGGGCACCTAGAGTGAATGCTTTGCATGTTGCCTCCCTAACCAGAGGGTAAATGGCTTATGTCAACGTACTCAGGGAGACTGAATTCGAAACCCAATGAGTGAGGTTTGCTGACCGCACCCAAGAACAAACGAAATTAGAAAATTAACCTTACTTTGGTTAGTCTCTTCCTAAAGCAAAAGTCCTATAAACTATTATGTGTTATATTAAACAGGTACTAAAAAGAAACTTAGTTATGGGAACTGAAGCTTTACTAGCACATGTTTGTGTTTTATACCCTCTTGTCACTTTGCTACATAATCTTTTGGTAGAATGGGTTTGACAACCTTCCTAGGGTTTACGTTTTAAGAAAAGTTTTCTGTTTGTGGTGTGGGTTTTTTTTTTTCATTTTAAACAAGAAGTTTATTTAAACAACAAGACACGACTTGAAGGGAAAACTATCTAGGATTCATTTTTTTAGAGTACTTTAATCCCTACTTAAAGACAGACTGCCCTCCCTGTAATAGCTGCGTACAACAGAGTTATAAAATTGTCCTTGTTTTTACAATGGTAAAAAATGAAAAACATTAAAATTCTCCAATCAAACAAGGTATGCAAGAATTTTTATGTTGTTCTTTTTTCTTTGTTAAACAGTGAGAGCAAAATAACTGCCCTGGCCGGTCTGGCTCAGTGGATAGAGCATTGGCCTGTGGACTGAAGGGTCTTGGGTTCGATTCTGGTCAAGGGCATGTGCCCAGGTTGTTGGCTTGATTCTCAGTTGTGGGGGGGGGGGGGCGTGCAGGAGGCGGCTGATCCATGATATTTTCTGTTTCTCTCTCTTCCTCTCTAAAATCAATAAAAATATATTTAAAAAAAAAACACGTCCTGGACCCTAAGGCCCAGAGCTGCATGAGCATGCCGCTAACGGAGGGAGGGGGTGTTCCCAGAACCAGTATTCCCCGTCCCATCTCCATGTGATGCGATCAGAACATACCACTGGCCATTTAGTTAAAAAAACCCCAAAACAATGCAGATGCCGGTGCACTGGTGCACGGGCCTCGGCTGCTGGGTGTGCAGTGCAGGGCCGGCTGCACGGTGTGCAGTGTAGGGCCGGCGCTGGGTGTGCAGTGCAGGGCCGGCGCTGGGTGTGCAGTGCAGGGCCGGCTGCTGGGTGTGCAGTGTAGGGCCGGCGCTGGGTGTGCAGTGTAGGGCCGGCGCTGGGTGTGCAGTGCAGGGCCGGCTGCTGGGTGTGCAGTGCAGGGCCGGCTGCTGGGTGTGCAGTGTAGGGCCGGCGCTGGGTGTGCAGTGCGGGCCCGGCTGCACGGTGTGCAGTGCGGGGCCGGCTGCCGGGTGTGCAGTGCGGGGCCGGCTGCCGGGTGTGCAGTGCGGGGCCGGCTGCGGGTGTGCAGTGCGGGGCCGGCTGCGGGTGTGCAGGGCCAGCTGCTGGGTGTGCAGTGCGGGGCCGGCTGCCGGGTGTGCAGTGCAGGGCCGGCTGCTCAGTGTGCAGGGCCAGCTGCTGGGTGTGCAGTGCAGGCCCTGCTGCACGGTGTGCAGTGCGGGGCCAGCTGCCGGGTGTGCAGTGCAGGCCCTGCTGCACGGTGTGCAGTGCAGGGCCGGCTGCCGGGTGTGCAGTGCGGGGCCGGCTGCCGGGTGTGCAGTGCAGGGCCGGGCGGGGTGTGCAGTGCAGGGTCCGCTGCTGGGTGTGCAGTGCGGGGCCGGCTGCTGGGTGTGCAGTGCAGGGTCCGCTGCTGGGTGTGCAGTGCGGGGCCGGGCGGGGTGTGCAGTGCAGGGTCGGCTGCCGGGTGTGCAGTGCAGGGCCGGCTGCCGGGTGTGCAGTGCAGGGCCGGCTGCTCAGTGTGCAGGGCCAGCTGCTGGGTGTGCAGTGCAGGCCCTGCTGCACGGTGTGCAGTGCGGGGCCAGCTGCCGGGTGTGCAGTGCAGGCCCTGCTGCACGGTGTGCAGTGCAGGGTCGGCTGCCGGGTGTGCAGTGCGGGGCCGGGCGGGGTGTGCAGTGTAGGGCCCGCTGCTGGGTGTGCAGTGCAGGGCCGGCTGCACGGTGTGCAGTGCAGGGCCAGCTGCTGGGTGCGCAGTGCTGGGCCGGCTGCTGGGTGTGCAGTGCAGGGCCCGCTGCTGGGTGTGCAGTGCAGGGCCGGCTGCCGGGTGTGCAGTGCAGGGAGGACCATGCTGCGCCGGCAGGTGAGTGGAGGCCGAACTGCAGCTCCTCACGGGGATGCTTCCTGGCCGGGGGCCCATCACTGCGCCCCCGTCCTCCACGGCCAGCGGGCGGGCGTCCGCCCTGCCCCCCACAAGCCCTTCGGTGCTTCCCTTCGTCCCTAAGGGGGCGCCTCCGAGGCTGAAGCTGCGCCCCGGAACCGCCCCGCCCGCCTCCGTGGTAACGCGGTCGCCGCTCTCAGGGGGACTCCTTCCGGGGCTTTCCGCGTCTCCGCCGCCGCCGCCTCGCAGGAGGGGCGCCAGGTCGGCACGGCGAGCCCCAGCCCCGGCGCAGGAGGCGGAGCGGGGGGCCGGGGGAGGAGGCGGCGCCGCCGAGGAAAGTCTTTTTTTGGTGTTTTTTTTACGTGGAATTGGCGGTGGGAGAGCCGTGGCCGTCAGCCGAGTCTGAAGAAAAGAGTTTAATCAAGAAAAGGGGAACAGAGAATGGACAGGGCGCCTTCTCCGTCCAAGAACCGTAGGCAGCGCCATGTCGGCCGCACGACTCGCAGCTCCCCTGGCGGCCGCCATCTTGGACCGGCAAAGGCCCGCCCCGCCCCTTGAATCAGCCAATCAGGAAAGACGGTGCGCCTGCGCTCCAATCAGGAGGGACAGGGAAGGGGGCGGGGTTACAAAGCCAGCGGCCTGCGGCTCCGAGTGCGCCTGCGCCCAGACCACCGCCGGCGCGCGCCCCTCTGCACAGAAGCACAGGTACCGCCCGCTGCCCGGCTCCCAGGTGTGTTTTATGTTCCAGGGGGGCCCGGGTTTGGGGGTTCGCCTCCCTTCTCACGTGCAGGGCGGCTCCCGGTCCTGCAGCCCCGGCGAGCGGCGGCGTCCCGGTGAGCGCGCGCCCTGCCCGGGGCAGCACCCTCCCCGATGCGGGTGGTGGGGGCGGGAGGGCGCCGGCGAAAGGGCCTGCGGGCTCGGCGGGACCCAGCAGCGGAGGGGTCCCCAGCGGGCAGCCCAGGCCTGCGGAACCCAGACGCCCCGAGGGCCAGGGGCTGGGGTGCGCCCTGGAGGCGGCGGCGGGGGGAGCACGGGACGCCTGCGCGCGCTCCAGGCTTTTCCTGCAAAATTCCAGCCGCGCCGCCTCTTACCCCACCGACCCCCTCCCCGCCCCGGGGTCCAGGCGTTGCCGCAGCCCTGACCCCGCCGTCCTCCCCGGTGGAAGCCGGACCTTGTCCCTGCGGAGCCTCCCGAGGGGGTGGCGCCCCGTGCGGTGTCCCGGGCCCTTTGAAATGACCTGTTCGCCGTCCCGATCCCTAGGGTCCGGGGACATGAACCCCGTGGTCGTGGTCCACGGGGGCGCGGGCAGCCGGGTCTCCCAGGACCGCGAGGAGCGGGTGCGCCAGGGCGTGGCCCGAGCCGCCGCCGCGGGGTACCGCGTCCTGACGGAGGGGGGCAGCGCGCTGGACGCCGTGGAGAGCGCGGTGGCCGCCCTGGAGGACGATCCCGAGTTCAACGCCGGTGAGTGTGCCCCGCGCGGGTCAGGCTAAGCCCCTCCCGGGGGCACCGGGCCTCCCTGGGGTGCGGGTGACCCCATCCGCCCTGGGGTAGAGCTGCGTGTGCCTTACTACCTGGTGACCAAGTTGCTTTAAGGATTTTTAAATCTTTCCCCGCTTTGTCCCCTTGAACCCGCTTCCTAGAATTCACATCCCCAGAGGCTTTTAAATATATGAATAAGTAGCACTTTAAAAATACCTTTATTGATCTCCGAGAGGAAGGGAGAGGGGGGGAGAGAGAAACACCAATGATGAGAGAGAACCATTGATCGGCTGCCTCCTGCAGGCCCCCCACTGGGGATCGAGCCTGCAACCTGGGCCTGTGCCCTTGGCCAGAATCGAACCCAGGACCCTTCGGTCCCCAGGTGGATGCTCTATCCACTGAGCCAAACCGGCTGGGGCCCAAGAGGCTTTTTATGACACCTTTTTGTGGGGGCTGGGGTAGACTACACACCACAAACTGTCCATTTTAAGTTTTGACAGATGTGTAACACACCCGTGTGACCACACCACCATCAGGTTAGACATTCCCATCACCCCCGAGGGGTTCATGTCCCCCCTTAGTCCCCAGCTCCGGGCACCTGCTGGCCTGCTGTCAGGAGAGTAACCTGCGTTCCCTAGGATCTCGTGCAGAATGGGTTTTTCTGTGTTTGCCTTCTTTCACTGAGCCGATTAGAGGGACAATAAGCCCAACTACGGTGAGAGCCAGGCACGGCCACAGCCACCTAGGTCATCTGCATGAACTCAGTCTGCACTGTGGCCTGACATTTATTTTAAATATGTTTATTGATTTTTTAGAGAGAGTGTAAGTAGGAAGAGAGAGAGAGAAGCATTGATGAGAGAGAAACATGGGTTGGTTGACTTCTGCACGCCCCATACTGGGGATTTAGCTGCACAGGCCCGGGTTGTGGGCTCGATCCCCAGCCGGGGACGTGCAGGCGGCCCCTGATCCATGATGCTCTCTCATCATTGATGTCCCTCCCCCTCCCCCTCTTCCTCCCTCTCCCTCTCCCTCCCTCTGAAATCAATGAAATGAACGATCCCCTGGCTCAGGAGTGAAGGTGAATTGCTCTCCCCTCCCTTTCGGGCCTAGGTTGTGGGTCCGTCTTGAACGTAAATGGGGAGGTGGAGATGGACGCCAGCATCATGAGTGGGAAAGACCTGTCCTCGGGCGCCGTGTCCGCCGCCCGCCGCATCGCCAACCCCATTCGGCTCGCGCGGCTCGTCATGGAGAAGGTGGGTGTGCCAGCCCTTCCCCGCGGCTCCGGCGCCGCTGCCCTGTGGTGACCGCCGGGGTCTGACCGCAGGGACACCGGAGGCCACTCCTCAATCGTGAGAGCGGGAGGGCGGTTACACCGCTCCGGTAGCCAGGGTTCTGACTGGACGGTGCGATTGGACAAGAACACAGCGATGACTTTGTTCTCGTGTTACCGTCCTGCCCGCGTTCTCGCAACACAACACACACCGAGCAGACCAGCTGCTGAGCAGCGTGTGTGAAATAAACACGGACTGTGCTCTCTACGTTTAAAAAAAATCTTCCATTTTCCTTCCTCACTTTTTTTTTTAAATTTTAATTTTTTGGTTAATCTTCACAAAGGATATTTTTTCCATTGATTTTTAGAAAGAATGGGGGGGCGGGGTGGGGGAGAGAGAGACATGGATGTGAGACAAATCGATTGGTTGCCTTCCGCATGTGCCCCGACCAGGGCCGGGGATCGAGCCGGAAACCGAGGTAGGTGTCCTTGAGTGGGATCGAACCCTGGACCCTTCAGTCCACGGGCCAACACTCTATCCACTGAGCCAAACTGGCCAGGGCACATTCTCTAAGATCACGTGTAGCCCTGGCCGGTGGCTCAGCTGGTCAGGGCATGTACGGGGGGGGGGGGGGGGGGGGAAGGGGGGAGGGTGGAGGGTGGGGGGGTAACTGATCGCTGTTTCTCACGTCAGTGTTTCTCTCAAATCAGTAAACAAATCCTGGGGTGAGGATGAGAAAAAAAAGTCACATTGAGTCACATTCCCACCAACATGCCATCATTTTGGTTTGTGTGTTTTTAATGCAAAGCTGGGAGCCAAGTTCTCTCCATACAGAAGAGCGAGCCCCTGACGTTGCGTTTCTGAGGCTTGGTACCCAGAGGCGGGAGGAGTGTCACCTGCTCACACAGGGACGGTTAACAAGATTTCAGCGTTTTAAAAAACCAACCCCGTGTCTACCTCTCCCTGGTCAGACGCCTCACTGCCTCCTGACCGGCCAGGGTGCTGCGGAATTTGCCGCCGCCATGGGGGTCCCGGCGGTTCCTGAGGAGCAGCTGGTAACGGAGAGAAGAAGGAAACACCTTGAGAGAGAGAAGCAGAGGGAGGCTCAGAATCCAGACCAACAGAAGTAAGTGCCACTTGGCCCGGCCGGCGGGGCTCCGTGGTTGAGCGTTGACCTAGGAGCCGGGAGGTCAGGGTTCAGTTCCCGGTCAGGGCACAGGCCGGGTTGTGGGCTCGATCCCCAGTGGGGGGCGTGCAGGAGGCAGCCGATCCGTGATTCTCTCATCATTGATGATTCTCTCTCTCCCTCTTCCTTTTTCTTTCTGACATCAATAAAAATCTATTAAAAAATAAAATAGTAAGTGCCACTGAGGCTCACGTCTGGGGAGTCTGTTAAGCGTAAATGTTTGATAACTTAGTCTTTTTAAAAAAAATACATTTTTATTGATTTTAGACAGGAAGGGAGAGGGAGAGAGAGAGAAACATCAATAATGAGAGAGAATCATTGATTGGCTGCCTCCTGCATGCCCTCCACTGGGGATCAAGCCTACAACCCTGGCATATGCCCTTGACTGGAATCGAACCCGGGACCCTTCAGTCTGCAGGCCGACGCTCTATCCACTGAGCAACCCAGCCAGGGCCCTGCAGTTCTTACATAAGTCAGGTGCCACTCGGTAGTTCCCGGCTTTGAACAGAACGATGCTGAGTCGTGGGCACCTGCTCGTCTGAGTGTTATGTGTGGCCTCATTGGTTGCCGCTGGCTCCTCACTCAGCAGGGCCCCAGGGTCCCTCCCACGGGCCTGGCGGGGGCGGCCTCGGCACTGTGTTAAGTCCCTGACCCGCTTGTTACTTTTTTTTTTTTTATGCTAATCCTCACACAAGGATGTTTTTCCATTGATTTTCTTTTAGAGCAGTGGTTCTCACCTTCTGGCCCTTTAAATGCAGTTCCTCATGTGGTGACCCAACCACACAATTATTTTCGTGGCTACTTCATCACTGTCATGTTGCTGCTGTTACGAATCGTCATGTAAATATCTGATATGCAGGATGGTCTGAGGCGACCCCTGTGAAAGGGTCGTTCAACCCCCAAAGGGGTCGCGACCCACAGGTTGAGAACCGCTGTTTTAGAGAGAATGGGAGGGAGGGAGAAAGATCAATTGGCTGCCTACGGCCCATGCCCCAACCAGGGCCAGGGATCTGAGGTACATGCCCTTAACCAGGAATAAACCGTGACCCTTCAGTCCCCAGGCCGACGCTCTAACCACTGAGCACGCCGGCCAGTGCCAGGCTTGTTACTGCCCTGGCCCAGTGCCCCGTGGGCTTCTCACTCTCTCCTGGCGCCGAGGACTCCAGCTCTGCGTCCTGAACTCCGGTGTCTGTTTGATGCGAAACGCCAGATGCAGCCCCACTGTGTGGACCAACACGCCGGAGATGAGATCTGCGTGCCCGGAACCGGCCGCCTAATGGACCGCCAACTGCGCGTCTCGCTGTTCTGTGTGCTTTTCGCAGAGACTTGGGCACCGTGGGCGCCGTGGCCTTGGACGCCAGAGGAGACGTGGCTTACGCCACCTCGACCGGGGGCATCGTGAACAAAATGGTCGGCCGAGTCGGGGACACGCCCTGTGTAGGTAGGCCTGACCGCCGCCGCCTGTGCCCTCTCTGCCCGGCACCGGGTTCGCATTCTCCGTTTTCTCGCTCTCCTCTCTTCATTGCCCAACCTCTGGGAGTGGCCTCGTGGGGGCCGGGGGTGGGGAGGGGGAGGGCGTGGCGGGGGGAGGGGGACGGGACACACACAGGCCTGCTGGTCCCTCGGGGGCGTGGCTGGTGGGCTGACGGGAGGGAGACGGAGGTCAGGCCGCTGCGGTTGCCCCCAAGCTGCCCACGGTGCCTCTTCTCTCTAGTTCCAGTTTGAGGGCCCACAGTTAGTCCCAAAGGGTTACCTACAGGGAACCTGTTCCCGGGCATGGGCGCTAAGGAGCTGAGGACCTGAGTGGGCAGCTACTGGGTCTGAGGGGCACAGAGTCACCTGCTCTCTGCTCAGGATGGAAGCAGGTGCATCTCATTCCCAGGCAGGGGGAGGGGGCGTGTGCCAATCGTGTGGCTGTCCTGGTGTCGCTGCCCCAGGAAAGGTCAGCACCCCCCCGCCCCGCCCCCAGGTTCCCTTCCTCCTGATTGCAGGGTGGTCACATGGCGCTGCGAGTCCACCTTTGCATCCCAAGGTCATGGGTGCTCCTCGGGCCTTGGGCTGTGCTTTGGGACTTAGCACATGCAGCATTAACTGTACTGCGTGTTTGAACTTCTTTTAAAAATACCCTTTTATTGATTTCAGAGAGGAAGGGAGAGGGAGAGAGAGAGTAACAATGATGAGAGTATCATTGATCGGCTGCCTCCTGCAGGCCCCACACTGGGGCTCGAGCCCACAACCTGGGCCTGTGCCCGGGACTGGGCATCGAGCCCGTGCCTCCTGGTTCGTAGCGGGCGCTCAGCCACGGGGCCGCCGGCCGGGCTGCACTCTGTCCGTCCTGCTCAGGCCGCACGTCTTCTCCGAGCAGGATCCGGGGGCTACGCCGACAACGCCATTGGAGCTGCTTCCACCACGGGGCACGGGGAGAGCATCCTGAAGGTGAACCTGGCCAGGCTCACGCTCTCCCACGTGGAGCGGGGTACGTGGACAGGGCGTGCCGTCTAGAGGCGGGTCTTGCCCTCTCCCCTGCTGCAGGCGTTGGCTTGCAGGTGGACACCGTGTCCGTGTCGACCCTCCCCCGCCTCTGTCGGGGCGGACTCGCGTTTATGCTGCTGCCTGTCCCTCGTGGGGCAGCGGCTCTGAGCTGGGTGGGGAGAGCCGGCGTCCCCCCTGGCAGGTGGCTCCGCGAGGATGGCCTGTGCGGGACCGTCCTTGAAGCTCTCGGGTGTCCACGGGCGTCGGTTCCTCACGCCGCACACAGTCCCCTCGGGTTCCTTTGAAGTAACGTGTCGTCCTCAACCTGCCCTCGCTTTCAGGAAGGACATTGGACGAGGCGGCGGCGGCGGCGCTGGGTTACATGAAGTCCAAGCTCCAAGGCCTGGGTGGTGTCATCTTGCTCAACGCAGCGGGAGACTGGGCGGCCCAGTGGACCTCAGAGTCCATGGCCTGGGCGGCCGCCAAGGACGGCAAGCTGCACGTCGGCGTCAACCTTGGCGACACCAGGGTCACTGACCTGCCCTGAGCCCCTGAGGGTCAGGCCAGGGGCTGGCTGGCAGGTGGCGCGGTTGCCTGGGTCGCAGGCTCAGCCTGACCCGTTAGCTAGAACCGGAAGCGCCCTCCGGTCTGCCCCGCATCCTGCCCCTGGAGCAGTGCCTGTCCCAGTGCGTGGTGAGGGGCGGAGTCTGAAGGGAGGAGAGAGTGCCCACAGTGAGGTCAAAATGCAGCGAGCGATGATGACAGGCCGGAGCCGTCTCTTGAGCCGCCCCCTGGTCTCAGGTTAGAAAGAAGAACCGACATGATCTCAGCCCAACCGCCACTGGAATGTCCTCGCGCAGGGAGCTGGAATCGGGAAACACACCCCCCCAGTTCCCCCCCCCCCTCCAGTGGCAGAGCTGCCCCCCATCCCGGGCTGTCGTGGTTGCACTTTCTGGCGGGACCGGGAGGCAGGTGGGAAGAGTCCGTGGACGCGTCTGACGGGGGCAGGAGCAGCAGAGCTCGTGGGCAGAGGCCAGCTGAGCGCGGTGTCGCAGCGTCCACTGGGCTCGAAGGACGCGGGTAAAAGACAGCGGGAGCGGCAGACGGGTTTCTGAGGACGGTCGGACCCTCGCTGACTTGCTAACATCGAGGCTTCCAGACCTGAAAGGACCCTCTGGTAACCTGCGCTCCCGGAGCTGATGGTGCAGCCTGGGCCCCACCCCTGAGCTGGGTGGGGGCCGTGTGGTCGGCACGGGGAAGGGAGGCGTTCCCTGGTGGAGAGGGTCCCGTTAACCTTCCCACTGGAGCGGTGTTTCTGCTGTGACCGATCTGCAGGGCTTACCTTCTCTGGAAGGAACCTGCTTAACTGGCAATCCCACGGCCGCTAATAAACTGATAAAATGCGATTTGGAAGAACAACAGTGGTCGGAGTCGTGCGGACAGGCCAGGCCAGAACGGGCAGGGCTCCCTGGTCTGCGGTGCAGGCAGGTGTCTGGTGACCCGCCTGCAGGGGAGCCCTCTGGGTGTTATTCCTAAAGTGCACACTAGAGGGCGCCAGAAAGGAGCGTTCCCAGGTTCTCCACTGCGGGGGGGGGGGGGGGGGGGGGGAATTCCCCCAAATGTGCTCTGGAGGAAGCGGGAAAAGAAAGACCTTCCCTGGGACCCCCACTCAGGTGTTGTTCCCCAGGTGCACCCGAGATGGCAGCAGAGGAGGGTCTTTGTTTTTTATGAGCTGCCCTCGGGCGGCCTGTCCAAGGTGCAGGAGGGACGGCGGCTTCTCGGTGACAACCAGCCCGGTGTTCTTCAAAAGATAGGCGCCAGGTGGCGTCAGAGAGCCTCCCGGAGACGACACTCCCGTGTTATTTCCATATTTTGGTCGCAAGTTCTTTATCCCAAATGCATTTTGCAAATATTTTCTCCCAGTTTGAAGCTTTTCATGCTCTTAATACTGAAGAGGTTTTCCACGATCTCAATTTAGCGGTTTTTTTTCTTTCATGGATTGTGTCTCTGGTGTTTATGTAAAATCAGTCACGTTTAAACCTGAGTCATGAGTCTCAACTCTAACATGTTGGGGGGAAGGTAAAAGCCTCGAGCCGTGGGGGGCCAGGCGCCTCCCTCGGGGAGGAGAGGCCAGGATGTGAGTGATTTGGGCCGCACCTGTCTCCAGCACGTGCATTTTGAGAAGTGACCCAAGCCAATCAATCGGTCAATCGATCGATCGGTAAAAATGGCCCCTGCCCCACAGGGCCGGGCTGCGACCTGCTCCCAGCGTGTGACCAGCGCTTGCGGCCTCACCGTGGGCGGCAAAGCACAGTCCGCCTTCAGCCGGAAAGGAGCACGGGCTCATGGCTGACGCAGTGCAGCCGCCGCCCCCGGTGGGCGGTCCCTGCGTCTCCCTCCGTGTGGGTCCGTGTCCACGTGGGGACGCCTCCGTGCTAGACCCGTGGCCTGCCTCCCACGCGCCACTGAGTCACCCCGGCCGGCGGGAGCCCGGGGCCCCATGATGGGGACACGGGAGCGCGGCTGTTCTGTTGGGGGCCCAGGGGCTGTTAAAGGGTCAGTTGCTTTTCCTGGAGGCTGGTCAGTTCTCTCGGAGGACGTTCTGGAGCCCGACCTGAGGCTCCAGGGAAGGGAGGGCGGGGGTCTGTCCCCCCTTGGCCTCAGTCCACCCCCCAGCCCTGCCATCTCTGCCCGGCGAGGGGCTCCCAGGCCACAGCCGCTCTGGTCCATCCTGTACTTGATGGGGGTGAAGAAGGGGTCCCCACACTAGCAGTCCCCACACGCACTGTGGTCAGGCCACCCCCTCACTGCCTCTCCGGGGCCTTGACACCGTCCTGCTGCCCGTGGGCCCACTGCCCGCCGTCTCAGGTTCCCAGGTCTGGACCCTGTCGCCCTGTGTGTCCTGGTTTAGCCTTCGCTTCGGTCCCCCTGCCACCGGGTCCTTGTCCTCATTGGTTGATGCCGTTTCATTCCCCCGACGGCTGTCCCGGGGCGCGGGGAGTGTGTGCGGGTCAGGACCTGCGTGCCGTCCGGAGAACAGCGGGGGCGCGTCTCTCTCTCTCAGGCGGCAGCGCGGTCCAGGCCCCGGGGGCAGCGCGGTCCAGGCCCCGGGGGCAGCGCGGTCCAGGCCCCGGGGGCAGCGGGTGGAGGCAGCGGGCGCCTGCGCTGGCCTGAGTTCCGCCTTCAGACGCTGCGGTGAAGACAATGGCGCTGCCGTGTGGAGAGCTGTGTGCGGTGGCGGGGAAGGCGGAGGGAGCGTGCTCTATGGCGGGGGCCGCGGGGGGCCTGGCGCATGGCTGGGTCTGTCTCCGGGCTCGGCTACACGGGGGTGAGGGAGACCCTTCCCAGCTCCGGTGCCCGACACGGTCCAGCGGGACCAGGAAGCGAGCTGGCATTTGGGCAGGCGAAGCCACAGCCGGCGGGGCCCGAGGGCTCAATGGGCCTTTGTCCCCAGAGGCAGCGGGGACGCCCGGATGTGGGGTTCAGCATGACCGAAGGCCACGTCAGCGGTGTCCCCTCGCGGCGCCTGCCAGGACCCAGCCCCTCGGCAGGGGCCCAGACGGCAGGCGTTTTTCCGTTAAGTTTGTTGCTAAGTGTCTGCAGCTTCTGACATGCATTTGCCCGTTTCCGCTTTCACTGGCTATTGCTGAGCTAGCGAGCTCGCGCTTCTGTGTCTGAGCCTCAAATCCGGCCGCCTCACCGGCTCGGCTTTCATCTGTGGGTTATTTGTCTCGAATCTGCAAACCTACCCGAGAGCTTTCTAGACGTACAAACATGCCGACAACTGTTGGCGACTGAATCGTTCATGTTTTTTCTTTTGTTAGTATAATAGCTAATTTTTTTAATAAAAAAACATTGGTTTGAGCCCTAGTTGGTCTGGCTCAGTGGATGGAGCGTTGGCCTGCGGACTGAAGGGTCCTGGGTTGGATTCTGGTCAAGGGCACACGCCCGGGTTGGGGGCTCGATCCCCAATGTGAGGTGTGCAGGAGGCAGCTGATCAATGATTCTCTCTCATCATCCTATATAATAAAAGGCTAATATGCAAATCGACCAAAGGGTGAAACGACCAGTCGCTATGATGCGTACTGACCACTAGGGGGCAGATGCTCGATGCAGGAGCTGCCCCCTAGTGGTCAGTGTGCTCCTACAAGGGGGGCGCCACTCAGCCAGAAGCTGGGCTCAAGGCTTTCGAGTGCAGCGGCGGTGGCAGGAGCCTCTCCCACCACTGAGGCAGCGCTAAGCATGTCCGACTGCCGGCTTAGGCCCGCTCCCTGTGGGCTCCTGCACCGTGAGAGGGCACAGGCCGGGCTAAGGGACACCCCGCCCCCCAAGTGCATGAATTTCATGCACTGGGCCTCTAGTATATGATAAAAATAAAATATTAAAAATTAATTTCAGAGAGGAAGAGAGAGGGAGAGAGAGGTAAAAAACATCAATGATAAGAGAATCATTGATTGTTTGCCTTCTGCACACCCCACACTGGGGATCAACCCCCCAACCCGGGCATGTGCCCTGCCTGGGAATTGAACCCTGACCTGGTTCATTGGTTGATGCTCAACCACTGAGCCCCGCCGGCCAGGCTGATAGCTAAATTTCTTACCAATGCTGAGCGATGGTGAAAGCCTTCAGCCTGGTGGATGCCTTATTTTTTTAAAAATATCTTTTATTGATTTTTTACAGAGAGGAAGGGAGAGGCATAGAGAGTTAGAAACACCGATGAGAGAGGAACATTGATCAGCTGCCTCCTGCACACCCCCTACTGGGGTTGTGCCTGCAACCAAGATATATGCCCTTGCCCGGAATCGAACCCGGGACCCTTCAGTCCACAGGCCGGTGCTCTATCCACTGAGCCAAACCGGTTAGGGCTGTCTGCCTTATTTTAATGGAAATTCCATCGGCATTTTCCAGGTCATGGTGGCTACTGGGCCTGTAGGAAACAGGGCGTGTGTTGGCATTTGCAGGGGACCTGTCCGCGGGGGGCGCTCCCTCCTGCCCCCCGGGGTCTGTGAGGCAGCGAGAACATGGCCTGGAGGAACAAGACCCGAGCCCCCCACCCTCACCCTCACGTGTGGTCGCCGTGGCGGTGAGTGTTCCTCTCAGGGTCACAGTCAGGGAAACGTCGCTGCCAGGCCCCGCGCCAGCGACACCTCGGGCGGTGAGGGTGTGGGACCTGTGCAGGCGGGGCTGGGACCGGCTCCCTGGCCTTGAGCCACTTCTCCGAGTCCCATGACGGCTGGGCCGCACATGGTCCCAGCCTCGTGGAGGCCGCAGCCCGCTGTCCGCTGAAGGTTGGGACACACTTCCTGCCCCCCCCCTTTGGCAACGCCAAGCGCGCGTGTACCCTGTGGTTGTCCCGGAGGCAGGAGTTGCTCAAGGAAGGCCGGGTGTCCGTTTGCACAATCCGTGCTGCACCCACCGCCCAGCCCCCTCCCCTCCGCCCGTCGCCGTGGGTGCGACGGGCGGCTGATAAAAGGCGGGAGGCACAGAGCTGTCACCAGCTGCCTGTTGCCAAGCCAACGCCATGGCAGGTTCCGTGGCCTGGACAGGTGAGTGGGCATCGTCGGAGCTGGGGAGGCGCCTGGGGCAGCGCACTGGGGGCCCTGCGAGTGGGGCCACTCCCCCCCTGCCCTTCGCCTGCGGGACCCCATCCCCGTCCTGCGGTTCCCGGGGTATCAGCCCGAGACCGTCTGTCACAGGACAGTTTCCTCAACCGGCTGAGACCAGCCCTTCTCCTGTCCCCAAAGCCCGCTCAGAGCAGCCCTGTCCCTGTCCCTGCCCCTGTCCCTGCCCAGCTTTGTCCCAGAGCAGCCCTGTCCCCGTCCCTGCCCCTGTCCCTGCCCAGCTTTGTCCCAGAGCAGCCCTGTCCCCGTCCCTGCCCCTGTCCCTGCCCAGCTTTGTCCCAGAGCAGCCCTGTCCCCGTCCCTGCCCCTGTCCCTGCCCAGCCTCGTCCCAGAGCGGCCCTGCCCCTGTCCCTGCCCAGCCTCGTCCCAGAGCAGCCCTGTCCCCGTCCCTGCCCCTGTCCCTGCCGAGCTTCCTCCCAGAGCGGCCCTGCCCCTGTCCCTGCCCAGCCTCGTCCCAGAGCAGCCCTGCCCCTCTCCCTGCCCAGCCTCGTCCCAGAGCGGCCCTGCCAAGGGCTCAAGCCGACGCGGGTTGCCCACAGGAGGGCACCTGGGCCACGGCCCTGAGTCTCCCTGTGAGTTAGGTTGAGGGGGACCCGAGGGCACTGGAGGTGGCACAGGCCTCGCCTAGTCCTGCCAGGTGCCCTCGGCCGCTCTGTGGGGGGCGCAGGCCTCAGTGGGGGCAGTCCGCCCAGCCTCCCCGAACGGCCTTGTCAGCCCCAGAAGGTCTTTGTCCCAAAGAAGCACCCCAAATCAGTGTTTCCCCAGATGTTCCCACCGCCCTCCCCTGCCCTCCCCCCACCCTCCCCCCACCCTCCCCCCCTGCTTCGGAGGGCGCAGCTCAGGAAACCTGCCTCGGCCTGGGGGGGCCAGAGGGCCGGGGGGGTGACTGGGGAGGCCGGGGGACCTGGGGGGCCTGGGGGGCTGGGGGTCCTCAGGGGGGGCCTGGGGAGCCTGGACCCAGTGCCGTCCTGGTCCCTTGGGCAGAGGAAGCTGGTCTGTGGGAGGCTGTCCGGGGCTGCAGTGGCCTTGGGGCCAGGATGGTGGACGATGCCTGACCCTCCGCCTCTCTCTGCTGCAGGTTTGCTGGCCCTGCTGCTCCTCCCATTCGGTGCGTGTTGTCTGCAGGCTCTGCCCCCCCCCCCCACTTCCCCAGCTCAGCTGTACCCCACCCCTCCCTGCCCTCCCCCACCTTCCCTGGCTCAGCTGTACCCCTCCCCTCCCCCCTCCCCGCCCTCCCCCGCCTTCCCTGGCTCAGCTGTACCCCACCCCTCCCTGCCCTCCCCCACCTTCCCTGGCTCAGCTGTACCCCTCCCCTCCCACCTCCCCGCCCTCCCCCACCTTCCCTGGCTCAGCTGTACCCTGCACCACCACCACCCCCCCCCCACCACCCTCCCCGGATGCCAGGCCCCAGCGCCCCCTGCTGACTGGCATTTCTCTTCATGCCTCCCCCCTCGCCGCCCCCAGGCTCCCCTGAGAAGCTGGTCTGCTACTTCACCAACTGGGCCCAGTACAGACAGGGGGCCGCACGCTTCCTGCCCCAGGACGTGGACCCCGACCTGTGCACGCACCTCGTCTACGCCTTCGCGGGCATGAAGGGGCACCAGCTCAGCCCCGTCGAGTGGAACGACGAGCAGCTGTACCGGGACTTCAACGGCCTGAAGCAGAGGTGAGCTGCGGGGCGGGGCCTCCCAGGGGCCAGGCCCCCAGCTCTGCAGCCTGGGGCGACCCCGCCGTCCGGCCGTGCGCCCCGCCGT
This sequence comes from Myotis nattereri, assembly GCF_964212035.1. Taxonomy (NCBI): domain Eukaryota; kingdom Metazoa; phylum Chordata; class Mammalia; order Chiroptera; family Vespertilionidae; genus Myotis; species Myotis nattereri. The sequence continues at coordinate 82,125,217 of NC_138087.1, forward strand.
GTAGCTGTGGACCAGTCCCTCCCCCTCTTTGGGCTTCTTGGGCTCCATGGGGGCGACGAGGTGGACAGGGACCCCGGGCCCTTGGTTTAGGTCCAGGTGGGATCCTTTGTCCTAAAATCCGTCCATCTGTCCATCTGTGCGTCCGTCCGTCAGCTCTGGTGTCTGCCACCTTGGCCACACCCCCTGAGGGTCTGTCCTCAGCCTAGAGCCCCAGCCTATGCCCCGGGCTCACACGTCCCCACCCCCCCACCCCACCCCCCGCCCCCCACCCCACCCCCCGCCAGGGCGCCCGCAGCCGGGCGGAGCCGGGCCCAGCCTGACCGCCCTCTGCCCTCTCCAGGAACCCCCGGCTGAAGACGCTGCTGGCCGTCGGCGGCTGGAACTTCGGCACCCAGAAGTGAGCTGGCCGTGAGCGCCTGTGCGGGGGAGGGCTCGCTGGGGTGCGGACAGGGCAGGGGGTTGGGGGGTTAGAGGGGACACGGCCTGCGTTCTGGGGTGGCCGCCTCGGGGCTGCTGGAGCCCCATCGGGCGGGTTAGCTCCGAGCTCCTGTGCACCCCTGCGGGCCTGTGTCCTCCTTGGTAAACGGGTGGAAGGAGGCTCCGGCCCGTCCCCCGCAGCGCCCAGGCCCCGAGAACTTCTGTTCCTCCGACGAGTGTCCCAGGCGGCCTGGGCGTGGGGCCCGATGGCCCAAACCCGGGCGTGTCTGGGGCGTCCGGGGTGATGTGCGAAGTGGCGCAGCGGGTCTGGGCGTCGGCCTCCCAGGACGCCCAGACACGCGCTCCCCGCGCCCCGGACCCTCTCTCGCCGCGGCCGAGGCCGTGAGCAGCGCCTCCCGGAGCCGTGCCCCCCGCGGGCTCAGCCGGCGCCGGCCCAGCGCCCAGTGAAGAACTGCGGCTCCTCCTCGAATTAAGTTCTTTCCTGAAAGTGACTGAGCAGGAGGTCGGTCTTCAAGTCAAGACCCCAAGAAGCTCAGGGACTTCCTACAGGGACACTGAGGACGGGGCGGGGTTCCCTGGGCAACTCGGGGCTCTCGGGGCGCCCTGGGCTGGTGACGTGAGAGCACAAAGCGCCCCCCAGCGCCCGGCCCCCCAGCCGGGAGGGCGGCCGCTCTTGCTCGTGACCCCGCGATGGCTGAGCCGGGCCTCCAGCCCCCATGTGCCCGGATGTCGCCGTGTGGGGGCAGGACACGTGGCTGGGTTGTCCCCTCTCCTCGGCCTGGCCCGTCTCACCCGCAAACACCCGGCGCCCTCCCGGCCGGGACACGAGGGGTTTGTCGTGGCCGCTGAGGAGCGAGTGGCCCACACTCCGGGCCCCCCACAGGTTCACGGACATGGTGGCCACAGCCCAGAACCGCCAGACCTTCATCACCTCGGCCATCGCGTTCCTGCGCAAGCACGACTTCGACGGCCTCGACCTTGACTGGGAGTACCCGGGCAGCCGGGGGAGCCCCCCGGCCGACAAGCCACGCTTCACCCTCCTGGTGCAGGTCAGGCTGGTGCGGGGGAGCTGCCGTGGGAGCTGCCGTGGGAGCTGCTGTGGGTGCTGCCGTGGGAGCTGCTGTGGGTGCTGTGGGTGCTGCCGTGGGAGCTGCTGTGGGAGCTGCCGTGGGAGCTGCCGTGGGAGCTGCTGTGGGAGCTGCTGTGGGAGCTGCTGTGGGTGCTGTGGGTGCTGTGGGAGCTGCTGTGGGAGCTGCTGTGGGAACTGCTGTGGGAGCTGCCGTGGGAGCTGCCGTGGGAGCTGCTGTGGGAACTACCGTGGGAGCTGCCGTGGGAACTGCTGTGGGAGCTGCCGTGGGAACTGCCGTGGGAGCTGCTGTGGGTGTGGCTCTGTGCCAGGGGCACTGTGTCGCACTTGCACGGCCCGGGAGGTTTTCAGATTTGGGGGGGCCTTGCTTGGGGCCCCCTTGCCTGTGCTCACGGAGCTGCCCCTGCAGGAGCTGGCGGCCGCCTTCCAGCAGGAGGCCAGGGCCTCGGGGCAGGAGCGCCTCCTGCTGAGTGCTGCCGTGCCCGCGGGGCGAGCGGCCGTTGCTGCCGGGTACGAGGTGGACAGAATCGCCCGGTGAGTCTCGGGCGGGGCCTGTGTCCTGGGGCGGTGGGGGCAGCTCACCCCGGGGAGGGCTTGGGCCGCCCTCCCTCCAGATTCCTCTTTTGCTCTCACCCTTTTCCTCGGGAACTCGGTCTGAAAGTGAGCACCCCTGAGGAAGAGGGCAGCTCCCCGCACCCCCCCGGCCGAGGGCGAGGGCGCTGGGGCGGCAGCCAACAGCCAGCCAGGAGGGAGCGGATGCTGAAGAGTCAGCTGCCAGCCCCACCGAGTGAATGAGAAAGGCCTCAGGAAGGGGGGCTGGGGAGTGCCGTCACCTTTCAGTGCAGATGGGGACCTGCACTCACACGCTCACACACACACGCTCACACACACGCTCACACACACACGCTCACACTCACACGCTCACACACACGCTCACACTCACACGCTCACACACACACGCTCACACTCACGCTCACACTCACACGCTCACACACGCTCACACACACGCTCACACACACGCTCACACGCTCACACTCACACGCTCACACTCACGCTCACACACACACGCTCACACACACACGCTCACACACACGCTCACACACACACGCTCACACTCAAACGCTCACACTTACATGCTCACACTTACACACGCTCACACACACACGCTCACACTCACGCTCACACTAACATGCTCACACACATAGGATCACACACACGCTCACACACACGCTCACACACACGCTCACACACACATGCTCACACATACACGCACACACACACGCACACACACACACGCTCACACACACGCTCACACAAATACACACCTACCCTGCCTCTCACCTGGGGGCCCTCCTGGGGCTGCCCTGTGGGGGGAGCGGGGAGTGAGGAGGGAGCCCCACCCCGCTCACTGGCCTCTTCCCCTCCCGCGCCCCCACAGGAGCCTGGACTTCATCAGCCTCATGGCCTACGACCTGCACGGCTCCTGGGAGCGGACCACGGGCCATCACAGCGCCCTCTACCCGAGGCAGGGGGAGCAGGGGGCGGCGGCTGAGCTCAACGTGGTGAGTGGCCGTGGGGGGCAGCCCCAGCCCCTGTCCGGCTGCCTCTAAGTGCTCTCAGGGCAGAGCCCCCACCCACTGGCCCAGGTTTGGCGGGTGGGTGGGGCTTCCGGCCGCCTCTCCGCAGAGCAGGACGCGCACTTGTCAGAAGCCCAGGCCACTTGCCGGGGTTCTGTTTTGTTCCGGGAGGACGGGACGGGGAGAAGCATCAGGGTGAGAGGGAGCCATGGGTCGGCCGCCCTGCAGGCCCCGCGGAGCTGGGGCCGCCCTGGCTGTTCTGAGCACAGCCACCCTCGTGGCCCTGCACCCACCCTCCCCTCTCAGGTGCCGGGAGGTAGACGTTTGTATTGTGTCCATTTTGCAGACTGGAAGCCTGAGGCCTGGGAGGTTGGGAAGGTGCGGGAAGGCAGGGACTGGCTGCGTTGCTCACAGTGGTGCCCCGAGCACCTGGGACGGGCCTGGCACGTGGGTGTCCGTCACCGTCGGCTCAGGGAGTGGCTGTTGGGCCCCAAAGCCCAGGCTCCCGTGTGTCTCACTGAGCCGAGTCCATGGACAGATGGACAGATGGACGGACGGGCGGGCGGGCGGGCGGGAATGCCCTGGAGCCCCAGCCTTGGATGACGAGGCTCAGGCTGCACACAGGAAGCCCCCTCTCCCGCCCCCAGGACTCCGCGGTGCAGCAGTGGCTGCAGCAGGGGACCCCGGCCAGCAAGCTGGTCCTGGGCGTGCCCACCTACGGACGGACCTTCACCCTGGCCTCCCCGGCAGACACCGGGGTGGGGGCCCCGGCCACCGGGCCCGGCACCCCAGGCCCCTTCACCAAGGAGGCAGGGCTGCTGGCGTACTACGAGGTAGGCCCGCGGCCCCGCCCGCGTGTCTGAGTGCGGCCCCGGGCACGTGCACCCCATCCCTCGCCTGTCATCTCAGGTCGGTTCCAGCCCAGGGGCCTCGCCGACGCCAGGGTTGGGGGTCACTCGGTCTGAACCCCCGGCCCCCCCCCCCCCGTTCCCTGGGTTCCTGGGAAGGAACCCCCGTCTCTAGTGGTCCCGCCTCCCGCTCGCCCTCTCCCCCCAGGTGTGCGCCTGGAAGGGGGCTGCCCAGCACCGGATCCCAGAGCAGGAGGTGCCCTACGCCTTCCGGGGCGACCAGTGGGTGGGCTTCGATGATACCGAGAGCCTCAAAGCCAAGGTGAGCCCCGGTCAGTTACCGCGCAGGCAGCAGGCTTGTGCTGGCAGGTCCTTGCAGAGCAGAGAGGACGGCTGGAGGCCCGCACAGCCTGGCCTGCACAGGGGCGGGGAAAGTCTAGAGGGGAGGCCGCTGGAGGGGAGAATGGGGCCAGCAAGGGGGCCTGCCCAGCCCCCTCCCCCCAGACTGACTCCGGTGAGCCCTGGCCCTGGCAGGGTTCGGGGAAGGGAAGCTGCCCAAGGGAACGGCCCTGCCCTGAGGAAGCTGGGGTGCAGCAGAGACAAGCAGGCAGGGAGCCCTGCAGACGTTGGGGAGCTTGTTCCCATGGCAACAGCTCAGCAAGGCGCCTGCACACAGGGCCAGGGCAGGAAAGGCCCCGATGGCAGCTTCCACTGAGGGGCCACGCGCCGTCCACCCCTCACCCCACCCAGACCGTCCTACTGGGCCGGACCCTCCGTGTGACGCGCCGGCCGGGCTGGGCTCAGCCGTCTAGGCTCCCTGGCCAGGAGCCTCAACCACTCTGGTCTGGGGGTGCTGGCGGGAATCGGTCCGCGGTCTCCAGCTCCTGCACCCCCTCCCCCCCCCGCAGGTCAGCTACCTGAAACAGAAGGGACTGGGCGGGGCCATGGTCTGGGCGCTGGACATGGACGACTTCGCGGGCTCCTTCTGCAACCAAGGCCGATACCCCCTCATGAAGACCCTGCAGACGGAGCTGCGGGGTCCAGGGGCAGGTGGGAGCCCCTCCCTGAACTTGGGTCCTGGCTCCTCCTGAGGAAGTGGCTCCCCCCCGGCTGTGTCCCCCCGAATCTCAGGCGCCCCCAAGGCTGAGGTTGCAATGCCCCCTCTTTCCAACGGTGGCAAAGCCCCCGGGGCTGGTAACGGGGCTTCCCCCAGCCCCGAGCCCGGGCGGGCGGCCGGCTTCTCTCTGTGGGAGGAAGTCTGCACCCTCACGCCGCATGGGGCCTCCACAGTGGACGGCAGGTGGCAGGTGGCCACTGACCACCCACGACACCCGGTGCCCAGGTCTGCTGTGGGCCGTGGCCCTCGGTGCGGCTGTTGTCAGCTGTTCTCCGCTGTGGGGGTGGGGGGTGGGGTGCAGGGTGCGGAGCTCTGTCCACCTGTGGCTGCTGACTGCGTGGCCTGTGGGTCGGGGACCTCTTGGGGGGTGCCTTGGCTGAATCCTGACCGCCTTCCAGGTCTCCCACACTCGCCTTCGGAGCGCCCCCAGCCCGACATTCCCGCACCAGGCCCGCCCTCTGACCCCGAGGGTGGCCCCGGCCCCGGACGCGTCACCTTCTGCTACGGCCGGGCCGACGGGCTCTACCCGCACCCCCAGGACCCGTCCAGCTTCTACAGCTGCGCGGGCGGTGGGCTCCACCTGATGCACTGCCCGCAGGGCCTGGTGTTCAGCGCCGCCTGCCAGTGCTGCACGTGGGCTTGAGCCGCAGGCCCTCAGCCCCAGCCCGGCCGAGCCTGCCCCCCCCCACCCCCGCCCCCAGCTCCCGGGCGAAGTCTTGCCCCTCAGCCTCTCCGTGGGCTTGGTGGCCGCTCTTCCTGCTCTCGGCCGGTTCCTGGGCCCGGCGCCTCAGCTGCCTCTTTTACTGCGAAATAAACCCCCTGCACCCGCGCCTGCGTGTGTTGCTCAGATCGCCCGGGAAGGGAGGCTGCGAGGGGCTGGCGTCAGGCAGGCACAGTAAGGGTGGGCAAGAGATGGTTGGCTCCGGCTGTGCCAAGCCCTGTGCCAGGGACACCGCAGGCTGCACACGCCCGCCAGCCGCTCCCAGGGCACAGGCGGCCACACCTGGGACACGGCCCTGCGAGCAGCGCTCCTCCCGCCTCCGCTCAGCGCCGTTCCCAGGATGCACACGAGGGGGCAGCAGAGATGCGCCTTCCGGGCCCTCCACTCGCGTTGTTGTTCCCCAACTGCCCCCGAGGGGGCGGGGAGGAGCGTTTCCCGCCTCGGGAGCCCGGCCTGCAGGCCCCACAGTGAGAATGCAGCCCTGGGCACAGCGCCCGGGAGCCCCATGTCCGCTCTGCCAGCCGCTGGGGAGCCCGACTCGAGGGCCATGTCCTTCCAAAGGCCCCTCCCGTGCAGGCGGGTGGGGCCAGCGCTCGCACAGGCTCAACCCCGTCCCTGCGGGTTTGGCTCAGTGACAGGCGGCTCCCACCGCTGTCGGCGGCACAGCCATCACCACAATCTAATCTCGGAACAATCCTTTAGCCTCAAGCACTGCAGCCCTGTCTTGCGCTGCAGGCTGACTTCCCTCCCCACCGTGTTTCTCAAGCCAGTGGCACCTCCCTCCCCGGGTGGGGGTTCTGATCCGCCCGACAGGTAGGACCAGTCCCACTTGTGTGCAGTCGCAGCGGGAGGGGTCATCACAAAAGCACGAGCAGGCGGAGCTCCGGGAAGGGACGTGAGGAGCCCCAGCGGCCCAGGTGGCAGCTACGGCGGCTGAAAGTCATCCTTTCCCTGGATCCGTGTGGCCCCGGGACAGACCCGCGAGGTCGGAGCCGCGGAGCCGGAGCTGGAGCCGGAGCCCGTCCTCCAGCAGCGCCTGCAGGCGGGAAGGTCAGGGAGCGGGCGGCTCGGCTGCTGTGGGACCTGCTGTTATGAAACGGTCCACATCCCTTACCTCATGTCTGAGCCTGTCATTTAGTTCTTTTTCTTCCTGATTAAGGTTTGATAACATTTATTGATCTTATTCCATAAAAATTTGATTTTGAAACCAACCAGCCAGTGGGTCTGGGCTGCCAGTCACTTCCTCATAGACAGGGCTGAGTCCCGTGTGAGCGCACATTCCGATCCTGCAACAGGTCAGCCAGACCTCTGCTCCGCCCTCCCCACAGGCAATGCTGTGGGCACAGGGACAAACATGACGCAGGGAAGCAGAACTGAAGGCGGAGGGAGCAGGAAAACTAAACCATTACGGGGTACAGGCCATGCGCGGGGAAAAAGGGGGCCCGGAAAGAGAAACGCCTTCAGGCCACATAGTCTCAGCCACAAGGTTGTTCATCTCCCAAAATGAAATGAAGGATCAGGGCAGAATCTAACCCTAACCCTAACCCTAACCCTAACCCTAACCCTAACCTTATCCTGATTCATAACGCTAACACTAACCCTAACACTAACCCTATTATCCCTATCCCTAACCCTAACAATAACCCTAAACATAGCCCTAACCCTATCACTAATCCTAACCCTAACCCTATCCCTAGACCTAACCCTAACCCTAACCCTAACCCAAGTCCTAACCCTACCCTATCGTGATTCATAACCCTAACACTAACCCGATTATCCCTAACCCTAACAATAACCCTAAACCTAACCCTAACAATATCCTTATCCCTAACACTAACCCTAATCCTAACCCTAACCCTACCCTTATTCATAACCCTAACCCTAACCCTAACCCTATCCTGATTCATAACCCTAACCCTAACATTATCCCTATCCCTAACCCTAAGCCAATCCCTATCCATAACCCTAACACTAAACCTAACCCTAACACTAACCCTAAACCTATACATAACCCTAATCCTAATCCTAACCCTAACACTATCCATAACCCAAACCCTAACCCTAACCCTAACCCTAACCCTAACCCTATCCCTAAGATTAACCCTAACATTATCCTTATCCCTAACCCTAACCGTAACCCGATAATCCTTATCCCTAACCCTAAACCTAACCATAACGCTATCCATAACCCTAACCATATCCATAACCCAAACCCTAACTCTAGCACTAACCCTAAACCTAACCCTGATTCATAACCCTAACTCGATCCCTAACCCTAAGCCTAACCCTAACCCTATCTTTATTCATAACACTAACCCTAACCCCAAACTGAAACGTAACCCTAACTCTAAACCTAACCCTAATTCAAACCTAAAACCCTAAACCTAACCCTAATCCTAACCTAACCCTATACATAACCCTAACCCTAACCATAACCCTAACATTATCCTTATACCTAACCCTAACCCTAACACTAACGCTATACATGACCCAAACCCTAACTCTAGCCCTAACTCTAACCCTGATTCATAACCCTAACTCTAACCCTAACCCTAATATTATCCTTATACCTAACCCTAACTATAACCCTAAACCTAACCATAACCCTATCCATAACCCTAACCCTAACCCTAACACTAACCATAAACCTATCCATAAAACGAACCCTTACCCTAACCCTAACCCTATCCATAAACCTAACCCTGACCCTATCCATAAGCCTAACCCTAACCCTAAACATAACCCTACCCATAACCCTAACCCTAACCCTAACCCTAACCCTAACCCTATCCATAACCCTAACCCTAACCCTAAACCTAACCCTAATATTATCCTTATCCCTAACCCTAACACTAACCCTAACCCTAACCCTATGCCTAACCCTAACCCTAACCCTATCCTGATTCATAACCCTAACCCTAAATCTAAACCTAACCATAACCCTAACCACATCCATAACCCAAACCCAAACTGTAGCCCTAACCCTAACCCTAAACCTGATTCATAACCCTAACCCTAACCCTAACCCTAACCCTAACCCTAACCCTAACCCTAACCCCAACCCTAACAGTAACCCTAACCCTAACACTATCCTGATTCATAGTCCTAACCCTAACCCTAACCCTAACCCTAACCCTAAACCTAACCCTATCCTTATTCAAAGTCCTAACCCTAACCCTAACCCTAACCCATAACCCTATCCATAACCCTAACACTGATTCATAACCCTAACCCTAACCCTAACCCTAACCCTAACATTATCCTTATCACTAAAACTAACCCTAAGCCTAACCTTAATATTATCCTTATCCCTAACCGTAACCCTAACCCTATTCATAACCCTAACCCTATCCTGATTCATAACCCTAACCCTAACCATAACATTATCCATATCCCTAAACCTAACCCTAACACTAACCCTAACCCTATCCTGATTCATAACCCTAAATCTAACCCTAACCCTAAGCCTAAACCTATCCTGATTCATAATCCTAACCCTAACCCTACCCATAACCCTAACCCTGATTCATAACCCTAACTATAACCCTAACCCTAACACTAACCTAACCCTAACCCTAACCCTGATTCATAACACTAACCCTATCCCTAACCCTAACCCTAACCCTAACCCTAACCCTAACATTATACTTATCCCTAAACCTAACCCTAACCCTAAGCTTAATATTATCCTCATCCCTAACCCTAACACTAACCCTAACGCTATCCATAACCCAAACCCTAACTCTAGCCCTAACCCTAACCGTGATTCATAACCCTAACTCTAACCCTAACCCTAATATTATGCTTATCCCGAACCCTAACTCTAACCCTAAACCTAAGCCTATCCATAACCCTAACCCTAACCCTAAACCCAACCCTAACCCTAACTCTATTCTGATTCATAACCCTAACCCTAAATCTAAACCTAACCATAACCCTAACCACATCCATAACCCTAACCCTAACTCGAACCCTAACCCTAACCCTAACCCTAACCCTAACCCTAACACTATCATGATTCATAGTCCTAACCCTAACCCTAACCCTAACCCTAACCCTAACCCTATCCATAACCCTAACCCTGATTCATAACCCTAACCCTAACCCTAACCCTATCCTGATTCATAACCCTAACCCTAAATCTAAACTTAACCATAACCCTAACCACATCCATAACCCTAACCCTAACTCGACCCTAACCCTAACCCTAATCCTATCCCTAACCCAAACATTATCCTTATCCCTAACCCTAACCCTAACGCTATCCATAACCCAAAACCTAAGTCTAGCCCTAACCCTAACCCTGATTCATAACCCTAACTCTAACCCTAACCCTAATATTATCCTTATACCTAACCCTAACTATAACCCTAAACCTAACACTATCCATAACCCTAACCCTATCCATAACCCTAACACTTACCCTAACCCTAACCCTATCCATAACCCTAAACCTTACCCTATCCATAAACCAAACCCTAAACCTAAACCTAACCCTATCCATAACCCTAACCCTAACCCTAACCCTAACCCTAACCCTAACCCTATCCATAACCCTAACCCTAACCCTAAACCTAACCCTAACCCTAACATTATCCTTATCCCTAACAATAACCCTAACCCTAATCGTAACCCTATGCCTAACCCTAACCCTAACCTTATCCTGATTCATAACCCTAACCCTAAATCTAAACCTAACCATAACCCTAACCACATCCATTACCCAAACCCAAACTCTAGCCCTAACACTAACCCTAAACCTGATTCATAACCCTAACTCAAACCCTAACCCTAACCCTAACCCTAACCCTAACACTATCCTGATTCATAGTCCTAACCCTAACGATAACCCTAACTCCATCCATAACCCTAACACTGATTCATAACCCTAACTCTAACCCTAACCCTAACCCTATCCATAACACTAACCCTGATTCATAACCCTAACCCTAACCCTAAACCTAAGCCTAACCCTATCCATAACCCTAACCCTAACCCTAACCCTAACCCTATCCATAACCCTAACCCTAACCCTAACCCAAACCTTAACCCTATCCTTATCACTAAAACTAACCCTAACCCTAACCTTAATATTATCCTTATCCCTAACCGTAACCCTAACCCTATTCATAACCCTAACCCTATCCTGATTCATAAACCTAACCCTAACCATAACATTATCCGTATCCCTAAACCTAACCCTAACGATAACCCTAACCCTATCCTGATTCATAACCCTAAATCTAAACCTAACCCTAACCCTAAACCTATCCTGATTCATAAACCTAACCCTAACCCTACCCATAACCCTAACCCTGATTAATAACCCTAACTCTAACCCTAACCCTAAACTGAACCTAACCCTAACCCTAACCCTAACCCTAACCATAACCCTAACCCTAACCTAACCCTAACATTATCCATAACCCTAACCCTGATTCATAACACTAACCCTAAACCTAACCCTAACCCTAAAAATAACCCTAACCCTAACATAACCCTAACCCTAACCCTGATTCATAACACTAACCCTAACCCTAACCCAAACCCTTAAATTATCATTATCCCTAAACCTAACCCTAACCCTAACCCTAACCTTAATATTATCCTTATCCCTAACCCTAACCCAAACCCTATTCATAACCCTAACCCTGATTCATAACCCTAACCCGAACCCTAACCCTGACCCTAACCCTAACCCTAACCCTATCCATACACCTAACCCTAACCCTAACCCTAAACCTAACTCTAACACTAACATTATCCTTATACCTAACCCTAACCCTAACCCTAACCCTAATATTATCCTTAACCCTAACCCTAACCCTAACTCTATGCCTAAACCTAACCCTAACCCTAACCCTAACCCTATCCTGATTCATAACCCTAACCCTAAATCTAAACCTAACCATAACCCTAACCACATCCATAACCCAAACCCAAACTCTAGCCCTAACCCTAAATCTAAACCTGATTCATAACCCTAACTCGAACCCTAACCATAACCCTAACCCTAACCTTATCCCTAATCCTAACCCTAACCCTAAACTTAACCCTAACATTATCCTTATCCCTAACCCTAACCCTAACCCTAACCCTATGCCTAACCCTAACCCTACCCCTAACCCTATCCTGATTCATAACCCTAACCTTAAATCTAAACCTAACCATAACCCTAACCACATCCATAACCCAAACCCAAACTGTAGCCCTAACCCTAACCCTAAACCTGATTCATAACGCTAATTCGGACCCTAACCCTAATCCTAACCCTAACCCTAACCCTAAACCTAACCCTATCCTTATTCAAAGTCCTAACCCTAACCCGAACCCTAACCCATAACCGTAACCCTAACCCTAACCCTAACCCTATCCATAACCCTAACCCTAACCCTAACCCTAACCCTAACCCTAACCCTAAACCTAAGCCTAACCCTAACCCTAACATTATCCTTATCACTAAAACTAACCCTAACCCTAACCTTAATATTATCCTTATCCCTAACCGTAACCCTAACCCTATTCATAACCCTAACCCTATCCTGATTCATAACCCTAACCCTAACCATAACATTATCCGTATCCCTAAACCTAACCCTAACGATAACCCTAACCCTATCCTGATTCATAACCCTAAATCTAACCCTAACCCTAACCCTAAACCTATCCTGATTCATAAACCTAACCCTAACCCTACCCATAACCCTAACCCTGATTAATAACCCTAACTCTAACCCTAACCCTAAACTTAACCTAACCCTAACCCTAACCCTAACCCTAACCTAACCCTAACACTATCCATAACCCTAACCCTGATTCATAACACTAACCCTAACCCTAACCCTAACCCTAACCCTAACCCTAACCCTAAAAATAACCCTAACCCTAACATAACCCTAATCCTAACCCTGAATCATAACACTAACCCTAACCCTAACCCAAACCCTTACATTATCCTTATCCCTAAACCTAACCCTTACCCTAACCCTAACCTTAATATTATCCTTATCCCTAACCCTAACCCAAACCCTATTCATAACCCTAACCCTGATTCATAACCCTAACCCGAACCCTAACCCTGACCCTATCCATACACCTAACCCTAACCCTAACCCTAACCCTAACCCTAATATTATCCTTAACCCTAACCCTAACCCTAACTCTATGCCTAAACCTAACACTAACCCTAACCCTAACCCTAAACCTATGCCTAAACCTAACCCTAACCCTAACCCTAACCCTAACCCTATCCATATTCATAACCCTAACACTAAATCTAAACCTAACCATAACCCTAACCACATCCATAACCCAAACCCAAACTCTAGCCCTAACCCTAAATCTAAACCTGATTCATAACCCTAACTCGAACCCTAACCCTAACCCTAACCCTAACCCTAACCCTAACCCTAAACCTAACACTAACCCTAACCTTATCCCTAACCCTAACCCTAACCCTAACCCTAAACCTAACCCTAACATTATCCTTATCCCTAACCCTAACCCTAACCCTAACCCTAACCCTAACGCTATGCCTAACCCTAACCCTAACCCTATCCTGATTCATAACCCTAACCCTAAATCTAAACCTAACCATAACCCTAAGCACATCCATAACCCAAACCCAAACTGTAGCCCTAACCCTAACCCTAAACCTGATTCATAACCCTAATTCGAACCCTAACCCTAACCCTAACCCTAACCCTAACCCTAACACTATCCTGATTCATAGTCCTAACCCTAACCCTAACCCTAACCCTAAACCTAACCCTATCCTTATTCAAAGTCCTAACCCTAACCCTAACCCTAACCCATAACCCTATCCATAACCCTAACACTGATTCATAACCCTAACCCTAACCCTAACCCTAACCCTAACCCTAACCCTATCCATAACCCTAACCCTAACCCTAACCCTAACCCTAACCCTAACACTATCCTGATTCATAGTCCTAACCCTAACCCTAACCCTAACCATAAACCTAACCCTATCCTTATTCAAAGTCCTAACCCCAACCCTAACCCATAACCCTATCCATAACCCTAACACTGATTCATAACCCTAACCCTAACCCTAACCCTATCCATAACCCTAACCCTAACCCTAACCCTATCCATAACCCTAACGCTAACCCTAACCCTAACCCTAACCCTAACTCTAACCCTAACCCTAACCCTATCCATAACCCTAACCCTGATTCATAACCCTAACCCTAACCCTAACCCTAACATTATCCTTATCACTAAAACTAACCCTAAGCCTAACCTTAATATTATCCTTATCCCTAACCGTAACCCTAACCCTATTCATAACCCTAACCCTATCCTGATTCATAACCCTAACCCTAACCATAACATTATCCATATCCCTAAACCTAACCCTAACACTAACCCTAACCCTATCCTGATTCATAACCCTAAATCTAACCCTAACCCTAACCCTAAACCTATCCTGATTCATAATCCTAACCTTAACCCTACCCATAACCCTAACCCTGATTGATAACCCTAACTCTAACCCTAACCCTAACACTGACCTAACCCTAACCCTAACCCTGATTCATAACACTAACCCTATCCCTAACCCTAACCCTAACCCTAACATTATCCTTATCCCTAAACCTAACCCTAACCCTAACCTTAATATTATCCTTATCCCTAACCGTAACCCTAACCCTATTCATTACCCTAACCCTGATTCATAACCCTAACCCTAACCCTAACCCTAACACTAACCCTATCCATAACGCTAACCCTAACCCTAACCCTATTCATTACCCTAACCCTGATTCATAACCCTAACCCTAACCCTAACCCTAACACTAACCCTATCCATAACGTTAACCCTAACCCTAACCCTAACACTAACCCTAACATTATCCTTATCCCTAACCCTAACCCTAACCCTAATATTATCCTCATACCTAACCCTAACACTAACCCTAACGCTATCCATAACCCAAACCCTAACTCTACCATTAAGCCTAACCGTGATTCATAACCCTAACTCTAACCCTAACCCTAATATTATGCTTATCCCTAACCCTAACTCTAACCCTAAACCTAAGCCTATCCATAACCCTAACCCTAACCCTAACCCTAAACCTAACCCTAACCCTAACCCTATTCTAATTCATAACCCTAACCTTAAATCTAAACCTAACCATAACCCTAACCACATCCATAACCATAACCCTAACTCGAACCCTAACCCTAACACTATTCTGATTCATAGTCCTTACCCCAACCCTAACCCTAACCCTAACCCTAACCCTAACCCTAACCCTAACACTATCCTGATTCATAGTCCTAACCCTAACCCTAACCCTAACCCTAACCCTATCCATAACCCTAACCCTGATTCATAACCCAAACCCTAACCCTAACCCTATCCTGATTCATAACCCTAACCCTAAATCTAAACCTAACAATAACCCTAACCACATCCATAACCCTAAGCCTAACACGAACCCTAACCCTAACCCTAACCCTAACCCTAACCCTAACCCAAAAATTATCCTTATCCCTAACCCTAACCCTAACCCTAACGCTATCCATAACCCAAAACCTAAGTCTAGCCCTAACCCTAACCCTGATTCATAACCCTAACTTTAACCCTAACCCTAATATTATCCTTATACCTAACCCTAACTATAACCCTAAACCTAACACTATCCATAACCCTAACCCTAACCCTAACACTAACTCTAACCCTATCCATAACCCAAACACTTACCCTAACCCTAACCCTATCCATAACCCTAAACCTGACCCTATCCATAAACCAAACCCTAAACCTAAACCTAACCCTAGCCATAACCCTAACCCTAACCCTAACCCTATCCATAACCCTAACCCTAACCCTAACCCTAACCCTAACCCTAACATTATCCTTAGCCCTAACAGTAACCCTAACCCTAACCCTAACCCTATGCCTAACCCGAACCCTAACCCTATCCTGATTCATAACCCTAACCCTAAATCTAAAACTAACCATAACCCTAACCACATCCATTACCCAAACCCAAACTCTAGCCCTAACACTAACCCTAAACCTGATTCATAACCCTAACTCGAACCCTAACCCTAACCCTAACCATAACACTATCCTGAATCATAGTCCTAACCCTAACCCTAACCATAACCCTATCCATAACCCTAACACTGATTCATAACCCTAACTCTAACCCTAACCCTAACCCTAACCCTATCCATAACCCTAACCCTGATTCATAACCCTAACCCTAACCCTAACCCTAACCCTAACCCTAACATTATCCTTATCACTAAAACTAACCCTAACCCTAACCTTAATATTATCCTTATCCCTAACCGTAACCCTAACCCTATTCATAACCCTAACCCTATCCTGATTCATAACCCTAACCCTAACCATAACATTATCCGTATCCCTAAACCTAACCCTAACGATAACCCTAACCCTATCCTGATTCATAACCCTAAATCTAACCCTAACCCTAACCCTAAACCTATCCTGATTCATAAACCTAACCCTAACCCTACCCATAACCCTAACCCTGATTAATAACCCTAACTCTAACCCTAACCCTAAACTTAACCTAACCCTAACCCTAACCCTAACCCTAACCTAACCCTAACACTATCCATAACCCTAACCCTGATTCATAACACTAACTCTAACCCTAACCCTAACCCTAACCCTACCCTAAACCTAACCCTGATTCATAACCCTAACCCTAACCCTAACCCAAACCCTAACATTATCCTTATCCCTAAACCTAACCCTAACCCTAACCTTAATATTATCCTTATCCCTAACCCTAACCCAAACCCTATTCATAACCCTAACCCTGATTCATAACCCTAACCCTAACCCTAACCCTGACCCTATCCATAAACCTAACACTAACCCTAACCCTAAACCTAATCCTAACCCTAATATTATCCTTATAACTAACCCTAACCCTAACCCTAACCCTAATATTATCCTTAACCATAACACTAACCCTATGCCTAAACCTAACCCTAACCCTAACCCTAACCCTAACCCTAACCCTAACCCTATCCTGATTCATAACCCTAACCCTAAATCTAAACCTAACCATAACCCTAACCACATCCATAACCCAAACTCTAGCCCTAACCCTAAACCTAAACCTGATTCATAACCCTAACTCGAACCCTAACCCTAACACTAACCCTAACCCTAAACCTAACCCTAACCCTAACCATAACACTATCCATAACCCTAACACTAACCCTAACCTTTCCTGATTCATAACCCTAACTGTAACCCTAACTCTAACCCTAACCCTAAACCTAACACTAACCCTAACCCTAACCCTATCCTAATTCATAACCCTTACACTAACCCTATTATCCCTATGCCTAACCCTAAACTTAACCCTAACCCTAACCCTAACCCTAACTCTAGCCCGAACCCTAACCCTATCATGATTCATAACCCTAACCCTAACCCTAACTCTATTATCCTTATGCCTAACCCTAAACTTAAACCTAACCCTAACCCTAACCCTAACCCTAATATTATCCTTATCCCTAAACCTAAACCTAACCCTAACCCTAAAATTATCCCTATGCCTAACCCTAACCCTAACATTATCCTTATCCCTAACCCTAACCCAAAGCCTAACCCTAACCCTAACCCTATCCTGATTCATAACCCTAACCCTAAATCTAAACCTAACCATAACCCTAACCACATCCATAACCGAAACCCAAACTCTAGCCCTAATCCTACCCCTAAACCTGATTCATAACCCTAACTTGAACCCTAACCCTAACCCTAACCGTAACCCTAAACCTAACCCTACCCCTAACCCTAACCTTATCCCTAACCCTAACCCTAACCCTGATTCTTAACCCTAACTCTAACACTAACCCTAACCCTAATCTATCCTGATTCATAACCCTAACCCTAACCCTATTATCCCTATGCCTAACCTTAAACTTAACCCTAACCCTAACCCTAACCCTAACCCTAACCCTAACCCTAACCCTATACATAACCCTAACCCTAACCCTAACACTAACACTAACCATAACATTATCCTTATCCCTAACCATAACCCAAACCCTAAACCCAACCCTAACCCTAACCCTAACCCTAGCCCTAACCCTAACCCTATCCTGATTCATAACCCTAACCCTAACCCAAACCCTAACTCTAACCCTAACCCTAGCCCTTACCCTAACCCTAACCCTAACCCTAAACCTAACCTTATCCCTAGCCCTAACCCTAACCCTAACCAGAACCCTAAACCAAACCATCACCCTAATCCTAACCCTAACCCTGATTCATAACCCTAACCATAAACCAAACCCTAACCCTAACCCTAGCCCTATCCTGATTCATAACCCTAACCCTAACCCTGACCCTAATATTATCCTTATCCCTAACCCTAACCCTAACCCTCACAATAACCCTAACCCTATCAATAATCCTAACGCTAACCCTAACCTTATCCTGATTCATAACCCTAACACTAACCCTAACCCTAACCATAACCCTAATATTATCCTTATCCCTAACCCTATCCCTATCCCTAACCCTAACCCTAACCCTTTCCATAACACTAACCTTAACACTAACCCTAACCCTAACCCTAACCAGAACCCTAACCCAAACCATCACCCTAATCCTAACCCTAACCCTGATTCATAACCCTAACCCTAACCCTAACCCTAAGCGTAACCCTAACCCAAACCCTAACTCTAACCCTAAACCTAACCTTATCCCTAGCCCTAACCCTAACCCTATCCATAACCCCAACCCTAACCCTAACCCTAACCCTGACCAGAACCTTATCCTTATCCCTAACCCTAACCCTAACCCAAACCCTAACCCTAACTCTAACCCTAAACCAAACCTTATCCCTAGCCCTAACCATAACATTATCCTTATCCCTAAACCTAACCCTAACCCTAACCTTAATATTATCCTTATCCCTAACCTTAACCCTATCCATAACCCTAACCTTGATTCATAACCCTAATGCTAACCCTAACCCTAACCCTAAACGTAACATTATACTTATCGCTAACCCTAACCCTAGCCGTAACCCTAACCCTATCCTCATGCATAACCCTAACCCTAACATTATCGCTATCCCTAACCCTAACCCTAATATTATCCTTATCCCTAACCCTAACCCTATCCATAACCCCAACCCTAACCCTAACACTAACCCTAACCCTGATTCATAACCCTAACCCTAACTCTAACCCTATCCTTATTCACAATCCTAACCCTAACCCTAAACCTAACCAGAACCTTATCCTTATCCCTAACCCAATCCTATCCATAACCCTATCCATAACCCTAACCATAACCCTAACGCTACCCATAACCCTAACCCTAACCTGAGTCATAACCCTAACCCTATCCGTATCCCTAATCCTAACCCTAACCCAAACCTTATCTTTATCCCTAACCCTATCCTGATTCATAACTCTAACCCTAACCCTATCCTATACCTAACTCTAACCCTAATCTTATCCCTAACCCTAACCTTATCCTTATCCCTAACCTTATCCATAACCCTAAACCTAACCCTAACCTTACCCATAACCCTAACCGTAACCCTAACCCTGTCTCCCTCATTCCTGACTTCTAAGAGCTAATCTATCCAAGCACCGGGGCAGCCTCACCGCCTGCTGATGCCAACCTGAGCCTGCCTGGCACTCACCCCCGTTAGCCCCATCTGGGCCTCTCCTGCCTCCACTCGATTCACCACTCGCAGCCCCTCGTATGGGCGGCCGTGTGACGTTCTCGTTGCCCCCTGCCCCCTGCCCACGCACGCGTGTCCTCGGACCCGCCCCCCAGCAGCTTGGTGGGTTGTGTTTTTTACTTTTTTGCAAGTTTTATTTTAATCCAAGGACTTTGCTTCATACAAAATGTCAATGTAGAAACAATAGCAGAATCCAAAGTTGGGCTGATAAGTATCACTCAAGCAGCTACTAGTCAACCACAGAACGTCGTACAGCGAGGCCCCGTGTCGCGTGGCTGGGACGCCTCACTGTTTTTTTAACACTGTCCTTAAATATAAAGTTTTGCAACAAACCTTTGATTTATATCAAATATAATTAAAAATTAACAAATGATTACATTGTATCAAAAAGTACGAAGATATACCTGGTCATGCATATGCTCGCATATGGTACGTATGTATACATCCTACATGCACACGCGACGTGTTCCGACCACAGCCTCGCGCCACTGGTCCGGCAGACAACTGGCTGATGCATCTCAAATTTGGCAACTCACGGAGGTTCCAGGGGAGTGCGGGCTGCAGACACCCCCACGTTGGGAAACGAGACGCTGTCCGCCCCCCGGCCCTGCCGTCGCCTCCAGTCTGCAGTCCGGACGGACGGCGAGGCTGCGCGGTGCTGGGCGTGGGGAGAGAGCCGAGAACCCCGGACCCGCACGCACACGCCTGGCTCTGCGCGGCGCCCACGGGCGGAGCGGCGTCAGCGATGCTGCCGACAGGGTGCGCGCGCCCGCAGGGAGGACACGGGAGACGGCTTGGTCAGTCGTGCTGAGACCCTGCGGCAGGTGGCGGTCGAGTTTAGGTCTAGGAAATGCGTGTCCTGTTGCATAGCCCTATGGGGAACGCATCCACTCGCGGCGACCATCCCACACAGACACCCGCACGCACACCACATGCCACGTTTCTTCACGGAGAATCGGGGCAAAGCCCACGGGAGCACACGCGACCTGGCAAAGACCATCGCCATTTCCTGCCCGAGGCGGGCGCCTCGACCCCCCGCCTCCTGTGGACGAGTCCTGGGCAGCTCAGGCCCGTCCCCTGCTCTCCCCCCAGAGGGTGAGGCTGGTGTCGCGGTCGCTGCCTGTGTGGGTCGGGCTGGGCTCCACACCTCCTGCAGAGCGTCACTTCCTCCGAGTTCCAGCCCCAGCTCTGTGCCCCCCGCCCCCCAACCCCCGGGGAAATCCACCTTCACAGCCACAGACTCGCGGGCAGGCCCGGCCCCGAGGATGAGCGTGGACCAGACTGGAGCGCCTCAGCCCCGCTCCCTGCGCTCGCTCCCCGGGAACCGCCCCTGCGGGGAGACGGGTCTGCGTGCTCTCGGCCCAGGGCAGCTGTCTAACGCGGTTGCCCGTGCAACAGTCTCAGCCCCGCGCGGTTTGCACACCTCGCTCCCCACCAGAGCCTGGGCCTGAGAGCTGGGGTCAGGCACTTGGTCATGGCGCCGGGGCCGCCTGTGCGACAGGAGAGGAGCGTCCGCTCGGCCAGGCCTCCCGGGTGCGTGGCAGTGACCTCGCCCCTGCTCACCGGGTCGCTGTCCCTGCACCAGGGGGACGGACCGACAGGGGCAGGGGCTGCACTGAGCCCGGGGTCGGCAGCAGGACGCCCAGGGGTGTCCCTCTCAGGCGACGGTTGGGAGGACACAGCATCTGCGGGCATCGGTCCTCTCACTGCCCTCGGTGCCCAGGGCAATGCTGCTCACGCTTTCGGCTGCTCCGGCCGCCGCTCCCACCCGCGCGGTCCCGAGGGGGAGCCAAGCTGCCGCCGGCCCATCCGCACGCGGGGGTGAAGGGTGCTCCCCAAGACCAGACCCAACGGCCCGCGCAGCACTGCGGCGGGTCCCTCACGCGGATTTGGACACGCGGGCTCCTGCTCACAGCCATCCCTGCGGGGCCCGCGGTAGCGCCAGGAGGCCATGCGTGGGGGCAGCCACGGCTAGGAGTCCATCTGGTGGAGAAGGGGAGCGGGCAGCAGCCCGCCTGCTGGCCTGGGCGGCGAGGCCCCTCCCCCGGGGCGGCCACTGCCTTGGCTCCCGGGCATCCTGGGTGCCCGGCGTGGATGATAAAACTCATCGGGGCCGGGCGCGTGGCGTGGGCGCGGCACTAGCACCAGTGGTCTTGGTCCGGGTGGTGGTAGCTGTGGCGCGCGCGGCTGCCCGTGCCGAGCCCCAGGGAGCAGTGGTAGCCGTTGGGCACGCGGCGCAGCGGGTGCGACTGGGAGGTCAGGGAGGACACGTAGGAAGTCCGTGAGGAGCGGCCCGAGTTGGTGGCCACGGCCTCCTCGAAGGTGAGCATGTCCTCGGGCTGCGGGTGGGCGGCGGCCTCGGCGTCCAGGCGCTGCCCCAGGTACGGGTCGGAGCCGATCCGCGAGCTGGGGGCCAGGGGCTGGCCCAGGGGGTCTCTCTGGAGCAGGGCGTTGTGTTCCGAAAGGCCCCGGCTGAGCCGGCCCGGGGAGAAGGGGGGCAGGCTGCCCTGGGCCCCAGCGAAGTGCACGGGCGAGGAGTTGGCCGTCTTGTAGGTGACGCTGGGCCGGGGTGTCAGTGGAGTCTGGGGGAGCTGCCTCCGCCCACCACGGCCGGGGGTGCTAGCACCAGATGTGGACAGCAGGGGGCTCCCGTCCATGGAACCGCTGCCCTGCAGGAGCACAGCCCATCAGAGGAAGGCCAAGGGCACAGAGCAGGTGCAGCAGAGGGGGAGGGGAAGGCAGAGGGTCCAGCTGGGTGCTGGACGGGTCGGGAGGCGGTGACAGGAGGTTGCGGGGGGGGCGGGGTAAGGAGGAACAGGGACCGAGGGCCCCAGGACTGAGAGCCGTCCTGTGTACCTGTCTCGGGGGTCCTGGCTCCTGCCCGGCCGTCGGCGACGTGGGGTGGCTGCTGAGGGCGGGCCTGGGCAGCGGGGGCTCCCGGCCCCCAAAGCGGTCACAGGAGTAGAAGCGCTGCTTCTCGGAGGAGGAGGAGGAGGGCTGCCTGCGCTCCTGGGACCGGCCCCGCTCCTGCCTGCGCTCCCGCCGGCCTGGGGGCCCCTCTCCCGGGGGTGGCCCTGGCCCTGCAGTGCTGCTGGGGGCTGGCCCAGGAACAGGAGAAGTCACCCCGCTGAGCCAGCGCCCTCACCCAGACTCCGGCAGAGTCCCGGGGAAGGGCTGGCTATGGAGTCACGAGGTACAGGAATTTGAGGGTCCCCCACGGGCTCTCAGACCCCCAGGTCGGGCCACTGCCCACTCAGGAGCCCCATACGCACCGCCATCCGTGTCTGCGGACAGGCTGGGCCCCTTCTCCAGGGACTTCTGCTTCCTGTCCCTGCGCCGGTGGCAGCGGTGGTGGTGGTGGGGGGCGGCCTGGCTGGCGGGGGCGCGCTCCAGGGCAGCAGTGCAGAGGTGGGCCACGTGGGGGCGCTGGGGCGCCAGCGTGGAGATGGAGCGCTTCATGGGGCTGGCGTCGGAGGCTGGCTGTGCAGGGACAGGGGACACTGGCAGGGCAGGCCTGAGGGGGGTCTGGAGGGGCTCCGGGCAGCGGAACCAGCCCCTCCCAGAAAGGGCAGGGGGCCCCCTGGGGCCTGCCAGGCGCTCCTGCCCCCGCCGAGCCCGCCCTCTTTAAGAGCGTCCACACAGGGGCTGGCGTGCGTGTCCTCCCCGCAGGCCAGGCGCTGCCAGGCGGGCTCGGGGCAGGAGGTGCCGGACTGGCGAGCCCAGAGCCACTGCCGATGGGAGAGAGTGACCGCTACCGGAACACAGGCCACACTAAGTGCAGAGACGGAACCATGACAGGAGGCTGGCGGCCGGGAGGACACAGGGAGGCTCGGCCTGCAGGTCCCAGGCTGCCGCCAGCCCCCGCCTGCCCGGCCAGTGGCAGCAGTGTCCCGGGCCCGGCCTCGGGCCTGCACCCCCTCCGTGTCCTTGTGCAGGGCTCAGCCCGGGACACACAGCCTGGGCTTCCTGCTCGGTCCCCAAACCTGTCCCCACAGCCCCTGCACCCAATGTCCAGAGAAAGGCCAGGCCGGGCCCCTCAGCCGCCAGGACTCAGGACACAGGGGGAGCAGGACAGAGGGGAGGACCAGGCATTTCCTGGGGGAGCGTGGGGGTTGGGGTGGAGGGGCGTCCCAGAGAGAGAAAGCGGGGCAGGACGGCTGTGCCCACAGCTGGGGGGTGGGGACTTCTGGATGCCTGGCCGCACCACGGGAGGCAGCATGGCATGTGGGGCGCCCAGCGGGCCTGACAGTGTCCAGGCTGCAGCACAGGGCAGAGGCTCCACCCAACAGCGGGCAGTGGGACCCAGCCCCTCCGCCAGGCCTCCCCTCCCCCCTAGCGGCACCCCCAGACCACCCACCTGTGTCTCCGCTGCCAGGCGAGGCATGGAGGCTGCTCGGCCCTGGCTCTCCAGCCCGGGCTGGGGCTCCCCGTCAGGGCCCCTCAGGGCCATGCTCTGCATCTGGACATCCACAGCCTGGGGTACAGCAGCCCTGTCACCCCCAGCAAATCCCACTCCCACCTTCTCTCCCGCCCTGCCTCCCCCACCCCATCCCGCCCCCTCCCTCCCCCGCCCTCAGCCCCTCCCTCCCCCTCCCTCCCCGCCCCCAGCCCCTCCCTCCCCCTCCCTCCCCCGCCCCTCCCTCCCCCTCCCTCCCCCGCCCCCAGCCCCTCCCTCCCCCTTCCTCCCCCGCCCCCAGCCCCTCCCTCCCCCTCCCTCCCCCGCCCCTCCCTCCCCCTCCCTCCCCCGCCCCCAGCCCCTCCCTCCCCCTTCCTCCCCCGCCCCCAGCCCCTCCCTCCCCCTTCCTCCCCCGCCCCCAGCCCCTCCCTCCCCCTCCCTCCTCACCGGTTTTCCCTGCGGCTCCACTGGGATCTCTGTTGAGTGGCCTCGTTCCAGGGGGGCCCTGGCCGCGTGTGGCACCTCCTGGGCCCTCTGGGCGCCCCAGGAAACAGACTCCTTGAGGCCGCCCTCTGGGGTTTGTCTGTGGGGGAGGGGCGGTCCTGTCAGCTCCGCAGCAGCTGGGCCAGCTGCTCTCCCCCATCAGGAGCGGGGGGGCCCGAGGGCGCGGCCGCGTGTGCAGGCGCTCCAAGCGGGCCCAGCAGGAGACGGACCACGACTGGGCTCAGTGGATGGCGGACAGGAACCCCAGTCACCCCCCAAGGGAAGCCTGGGCCCCCGGCTGCAAAAGCCACCAGGCTGGCCCCTAAACTCGAGAAGTGACACCCCACTAAGTCCTGGCAGATGGCCACTCAGCGAAAGCTTCTGCGTAACAGTCCACAGACCCAAAGCCGACTTCACAGCAGCACGTGGACCACGTGGGAGGAGAGGGAGACCACGGCCCCTGCGGGGGGAGAAGAGCCTGGGCCCTGCCTGGAGCAACGGGCTGTTGGCCGTCAGGGACCTCAGCTGGCCCCGCGGTGGGGGGGGGGGCAGGGGGCCGGCTGAGCGGACCCTGCCCTCGCGTGAAGCCTGGCCTGGTCACCAGCTGGGTTTGGGCGGCTGTGGCGAGTCACGTGACAAAGACCGTGCCAATTTGTCTGCAAGAACAGCTGCTTCGGAAACCAACAGCCACAGGAGCCCTGAGAGAAAGGCTCTCGGAGCCACTGACAGGAAGGGCTGAGGCCCCGAGGGGGACAAGTCACTTCTACCATCTGCAGGCCCAGAGCACCACAGCCTCGCCCGAGAGAGAGACACGGACACACAGGAGGGGAAGCTGGACGGTGAACCACCCCAGCCACAGTCTCAGGCCCCGGGAGGCATCACCGTGGAGCTCAGCACGGAACTACCTGGACCAGCACAGCCGTGCGCAGCTGAGCACAGGGCCACCTGCAGAGCCGGGAAGGGACCTGAGGACCCCTGTCCTGGGCGCTGCTGGGAGCCCCTCAGAGCAGGGGGTCAGGGAACTAGAGTCCTGCTTTCCCCACACCATCAGAGAAGCCCCCCAGGACCCACATGCCCCCCCAGACCCACACGCCCCCCAGGACCCACACGCCCCGCCCAGGACCCACACGCCCCCCGGGACCCACACGCCCCCCAGGACCCACACGCCCCCCAGGACTCACATGGCCCCGCCGTTGCTGAGGGGGCTCTTCTGCTGAAGAAACACGCGGGCCCCTCGGAGCACCGCCGGCTGTGTCTTCTCCAGCGGGGGCTTCAGGGGGTGGAACAGGGACCCGGGGCCCATCTGCAGGATGGGGGGGGGGGGGAGAGCTCGAGGGCTGGGGTTGCTGAGCCGGGGGCAGACTCCTCCTGTGGGGTGCGGCCTGCCTGCCCTGCCGACCCCTGCGCGCGGCTGGGAGGGGCTGCCCCCAGTGGGTCTGCGTGGCTGCAGGACAGGAATTCCTCCTGGAACCCCAGTTTCCACACCGATAACACCCGGGGACCGAATCCGATGGCACATGGCAAAGCTCATCTCACAGCACCTGGAGCCGCCTGGCAGGGGCTGCTGGAGCCCCAGACTGCAGGGTGGGGCCGGGGCGGTGTCTGCACCGACAGGGAGGGGGCTGTGGCTGGGTAGCCGCCTCTCACCCGCGGGGGGTGGGCCCGTCCAGACAGAGCGCCTGTGTGTGCCCCACCCTCGCAGGATGCCATCGACGGCCCACCTCAACCCAGCACAGCCCCAGCGGAGCCAGCGCTGGCCCTGGCCCATCAGCGAGTCTCTCTGGTCCCGGCCTGTGTCCGGGGCGAGCGTCCTTGCACCTCCCGGCACCATCTCAAGGTCCTTCGTGATGTTTCTGCCACTGAACACCGCTCTTGCCCCTCACTGTGCCCTGAACCCGGGCACCCAGGTCGGGCTCCGCAGCCAGGGGCACCTGCTACAGGAGCACGAAAAGGCCCTCCCGCCTGCAGGGCCATCGGCTGCTCCCAGGAGGTGGGGCCGGTACCTGGGACAGGCCGGGAGCCGGGTGGGTCTGGTCCCTGCTGGTCTTGCTCTGCTTGTAGAAGTCGAAGATCATCAGGGCCGCGTAGACCTTCCCCACGGTCATCTCATCAGCTGGGGGCAGGGCGGGCAGACAGAGGCTGGGCTCCCAGGGGAAGGACCGAGGCCACAGGACAAGAGGGCGGAGTGGGGAGAGGAAGCAGGCCCCCACCTGGGACCACTGGGCACGCTCAGGCAGGGCACGTGGCTTTGCCAAGGGCCCCCGACCCGCAGAGCCTGCAGACACCACCCTCCCGCCCGCACGAGGCCCCTCTGCTGCCGGTGGAGCGGAGTGAGTCTGAGCACCTCATCGCGCTCTGGCATCTCGAAGGGTAGGGTCTGGCTGCTTTCCTCTGGCTTTTTTGAAGTGAATTCCCACACTAGGCGTGAGGCGACCTTGCTCCACAGAGCAGCCCATCCCCTTCTCCCACAATTCCTGCACCAACCGAGAAAGCCTGGTCCCTGCGGGGGCCCTGAGCCCAGACTATGGGGAGGGCGCCCCCCCCCCCCCCGCGGGCCCTGTCCTCACTCACGTCTGTGGGGCGGCACCAGCAGGTCCAAGGTCTTCTGGGGCAGGTTGGCCCACACCGCGGCGATCTCCTTCCGCAGCGCCGCGTCACACTGGTGCTGCTTTGTGCCAGCTGGGCAGCAGGGGGAGGGCACGGTTAGGAGCCGCCCTGCAGCCGGTGGGGAGCAGGCAGAGCTGGTCCGGCAGGGGTGCCGGCAGGGAGGGTGCTGGGAGGGAGGCCGGTCAGAGCTGTCCCTGCAGGAACTCGTGTGTGTGTATGTGTGTGTGTGTGTGTGGTGTGTGTGGTGAGTGTGTGTGTGTGTGGTATGTGTGTGGTGTGTGTGTGTGTGTGTGTGTGTGTGGTGTGTGTGGTGAGTGTGTGTGTGTGTGGTATGTGTGTGGTGTGTGTGTGTATGTGTGTGGGGGGGTGTGGGGGCAGCCCTGGGGAAGGAGGGGCATGATCTCCCAGACACTCGTCGCCCACCCAGTGATATGCACTGACCCCCGTCGGGCTGTCACCAGTGACGGAACAAACCCACGAGCTGCCTCTGGAGGGACAGACTTTCATCCACAAGGAAGGGCGATCAGTTAGGGTCCAGCCTGGTGGGCAGAGGTCAAGCCACGCGGAGGGGCGTGAAGGGCCTGGGAGGCCTCAGGAGAAGCAGCATGTGCTCTGAGACCCGGAAGCAGACGGCCCTGCCTGGGGTGCCACACAGGAGCCTGGAGGGGGGCACAGAGTCCGAGGCGAGGGCAGGGGAATGAAATATGCTGTCTACCTGTGACATCTGGTTTATTTTATTTTAAATATTTTTTTGATTTCAGAGAGGAAGGGAGAGGGAGAGAGAGAAACACCAATGATGAGAATCATGGACCGGCTGCCTCCTGCACGCTCCACACTGGGATGGAGCCCACAACCCGGGCCTGTGCTGACTGGGAATCGAACCCTGACCTCCTGGTTCATAGGTCAACGCTCAGCCCTGAGCCCTGCAGCCGGCGCATCTGGTTTATTGACGTGTAATGTACAGAGAGTGAAACTCCCCCACTCTAATTTTCCCAGTCTACGGCTTCTGGTCACGGCCTATGGTCACGTTTCCACCACCACGACGTGGGCCAGGGCCTGGCTGCCCAGCCCCCTGCACCCTCTGCAGCCAGCACCCCGGCGTCCCCCGGCCCCCACCCGGGGCCATCACAGGCGCTTCCTGGCTCCACCGTGACCTTCTCCCCAATGTCGTGCACATGGCATCACACAGGTGCTGGACTTGGGGTCTGACCCCTTCACTCAGCGGGACACATGCGACCTCCCCGTGGAGGGCCAGAGTCTGCCCAGTTGCTGCTGAGCACCCTCCTCACTTGAGGGCCATGTGACTTGTTGACAGTTTGGGGCCATCAGGAAAAGCCACACTCGCAGAAGGCCTTGTGCACGTCTCCTTTCACCTGCCTTCCAAGGTCTCCATGGAGACACCGAGCCTCTCTGCGCGTGGGTCCCAGCCTTCCCCGAATCCTCTCTGGGGACGTATCTGTCAGCCATCTGCCTGTGTAGTGGGTTGTTGGCTTTCTTGCTGCCGAGGTGAAGGGCCGCTCCGTCAGCTGGGAGCCCACCCTGGGTCAGTGTTTCACACACACTCCCTCCGAGTGGCTCGCCTGTCTTCGTTTTGTTAACATCTTCTGAGAACAAAGTTTCTTACCAGTGTTTTCTTTTATGGCTCATGCTTTTCGTATTTTAAGATAATCTTTGCCTAACTTAAAATTGCTAGGATTTCCTCCTGTTTTCTTCCGGAGGTTCTGTGATTTGACATTTATGTCGGTGATGCACGTCCAGTTAACTTCCGTGAGGAGAAAGGTTTGTGCTACCGGCTGGACTGTGCTCCCCTTTTCTATGTTGAGACCTTAATGTCCAAGGCGACTGGGACAGGGCCTAGGAGGAGGCAAGTAGGTGAGATGAGGGCCTCAGGGTGGGGCCCTGGTCCCCGATGCGTGTCCTTACCAGGAGAGGCACCCACTGAAGGAAAGGCCCCGCGGGGACATGGGAAGGTGGCCCTGCACAGGCCAGGAGAACAGCCGGAGGTGAGCCGACCTTCCTGGGACCTTGGACTTGGACTCCCAGCCTCCAGACCATGAGCAACAGGTTTCGGTGGGTGAGCCCCTCAGTGTCAGGTCTCGTTATGGCAGCCCAAGCCGATGACAACAGTAAACGTCACGGCTCACAAGACTGGCATGTGGTTGCCTGCACGTCTCAAGCACCATTTCTGAGGCATTTCTGCACGAGCTCCTCTGCGGCACCAGGGAGCGAGCACCCGCAGCGGGGAGTCCCTCCAGGAGCCACCCAGGAGCACCTGCAGCGGGGAGTCCCTCCAGGAGCCACCCAGGAGCACCCGCAGCGGGGAGTCCCTCCAGGAGCCACCCAGGAGCACCTGCAGCGGGGAGTCCCTCCAGGGCCACCCGGCCCCCCCCTCCACGGCGCGCTCCCCCCTCCCAGCTCCCAGCCAGCCTCTGGTTCAGGAAGGTGACGGCTCCAGCTAAGCTCTTCTCTTCAAAATTGTTTGTTACTCAAGTTGTCCTGCTTTTCTACAGGCGTTTTAGAACTGGTTTGTACATTTCTACCCAAAAGCCCCTCTTGACTTTGACTGGGGTAACATCAAATCTGTTGATTGATATTAGAAGACTCGACGTCATCTAATGCACGAACATGACATGGTGCTCGATCTATTTAGGTCTCTGAGTCCTCTAGCCCCATGGTCGGCAAACTGCGGCTCTCGAGCCACATGCGGCTCTTTGGCCCCTTGAGTGCGGCTCCTCCTCAGCCGTAGGAGGACCCTAATTAAGATAATAACAATGTACCTACCTATGTAGTTTAAGTTTAAAAAATTTGGCTCTCAAAAGAAATTTCAATCGTCGTCCTGTTGATATTTGGCCTGCTGACTGATGAGTTTGCCGACCACTGCCCTAGCCCATGTTTTGGAATTTGCAGCATACAAGTGTTACATACATATTTTTAGAGTTTCCAGTAATACGGAAATATTTCTTGTTTTCAGTGATTTCATGGTATTTTTCCAATCTCAATTATTAACTGCTAATATAAACACTGACTGCATTCTGTGATCTTGCTACATTCACGTTAATTTTAGTATTTTTTTTATGGCTTAAAACAACAGAAATGGATTGTCTTAGTTCTGGTGGCCAGAAGCTCAAATTAAGGTGTCAGGGAAGCCACGCTTCCTCGGGGAGGGGGTGGACGACCCTGCCGTGTCGCCTCTTCACTCCTGTGGCTCCCCTGAACGGTGGGCACGCTTTGGCTTGTAGTTGCCTCGGTTCATGAACGTTTTATTAGTCTTTTGGGGGATTTTCTGCAGAGACGAGCACATCGATTGCTACACCTCTTCTTTCTTTGTCTGGTTTATGACCAGGGGCAGGATGGCCAGTACGATGCTGAACAGGCACAGAGACAGCAGACGCCCGTGGAGGAACAGGACTCGGTCTTTCTCTGCTGAGCATGTCATCGCGGCTGGTTTCCCATAGTGCCCTTCACCAGACTGAGGGCGTTCCTTAAATTTCTATTTTATGTAGGATTTTAAAAATCATAAATGTTCAATTGAGATGATTATATAGTTTTTCTTTTTTGATATATTAAATTGTATGTATTGATTTTTAAATGTGAACCAATAAACCCTGCTTTTGTCATCATGTATTATTTTAATGTGTGTGTGTGTGTGTGTGTGTGTGTGCGCACGCGCGCGTGCACGGCTAGATTCAGTTTGCTACAACTATATAGACTTCTGTGTCTACATTCATGAGAAATATTGGTCAGTGATTTTTTCCCTTTAGTGTCTTTGTTGGGGTTTGACATCAGAGCCATGCTGGCTTGTAAAACTGAGAAATATCCTCTTTTTCTATTTCCTGGAAGAGTCTGTATGGAACTGGCATTATTTCCTCCTTAAATGTCTGGTACACTTCACCAATGGAGCCCACCGAGCCTGCGGTTTTCTTTGTTAAAAGGTTTTTAACTACGAATTTAATTTCTTTCATAAATACAGTCCTACTCGGCGTATCTACTTTCTCAGGTCTTCTGTTCGTGAATGAGCTTGATGGCTGTCAGCGCATTTTTCCTGTCACTGACGTTGTCCATAAAACCTCTGTCACCCAGATGATGTCGCAGGATCTGCAGTGATGCTCCCTCTTCCGTTCCCAAGGACGGTTCTCGTCTTCTTTCTGTCTTCCTCAGTCTGGCTAGATGCCTACTCACGTCCTTGGTGTGATTTTCTGGCCGTTGATCACGTGGTCTTTCTGGCTGTTGTGCTGAAGGAAGACTGAGAGGGCGAGAGCAGAGAGCAGCTGGGACCAGGAGGGCAGTGGGGAGGGCAGTGGGGAGGGCAGTGGGGAGGGCAGCACGGTCCTCAGCCAGATGGATTGTGAAGGCCGAGTCAGAGCTACGATAAGACATCAGACACTGATCGGAAACGGGGCAAGAAAGAGAGGAGCAGCTGGAAGAACAGCCCACACCGACGGGCGGAAGGCGGGGTGAGCCAGGGCTCTGGACGCTCACGGGGCCTCCAGGTGCAGATGGTAGTCAACCGTGGGACGCACAGGAGGGATGCGGGGGAGGCCTGGGCTACCTACCAAAGCAACGGGGACGGGAAGAAAGGTCGGCCAGACAGGGAGGAACAAAAGGGTTTCAAAGAGAAGGGAGAAGAGGCGGCAGCGAGGCCAGGAGGTCAGGGCTCAGACCACGGAGAGCAGCTGTGGGGCTGTGCGCGGGGCAGTCCCACGGGAGACGAGGGATGAGAAAGGAGAGACGGTGTACGCCAGTCTCTTGAGCTTTTGCTTTGAGGGAAGAAGAAAAACCGGGAAGCTGGTAGAGGGGAAGAGAAGGGTTTTTTAAAGATGGGAGAAATGATAGCCTGTTTGCGTATTACACACATAATCCAGCGGAGCACTGACGGAGGGGAGAGCAAGGTAGGTGATGGGAGCAGGCTGTGTGCGCGAGGCGGGGCCTGGCCCACCAGCTGGTAAGGGTGCGATGTGGGGGCAGGGGCTGGGCAGGATGCACAGGTGCCCCCGGGACTGATTTTCTCTGGGGGGGAGCAGTGATCAGGAGGGTTAGGGTGGGGCCCACAGGGGGCAGGCTCCCTGGCCCCTCGGAGTCTGGGCCTGGCGAAGGCTCACTGGGGGAGGGGCAGGAGTGGTGCTGGGTGATGTCCCTGTGCCTCAGTGTCCTCATGTGAAAAGAGGACACGGTCAGTGCCCAGCACAGGTGCCCCCTGCGGGCCCACGGCCCCTGCACGCCCGCCAGGGCGGCTCCCGGGTGGCCCCGCTCACCTGGGGCCAGCTTGATCTCCAGCGCCGTGCGGATGAGGGCCATCAGCGTGGATGTGAAGTGGACGGTCATGTCCTCGCTGGAGATGGGCATGTTCATGCGGACCAGGCGCTGGGAACAGGGGCAGGTCAGGGCCAGGCTTGCCGGGGTCCCCCCCAGAGCCCCTCAGTGCTGAGGCCCCTGGAGGTGACCCCTGCAGCGCCCGGGACGAGATGAGGCTGGGACCTGGGAGTTTGCCAGCACCCCTGCCCCCGCACCCGCCCTCCTGTGAGCTGAGGATTCCCGGCTGCAGAGAAGTAGACAGACGGCCAAGTGAAGGGGCCCCGGGCTGGCCAGGGCCCGGCTCGTCCTGACAACAGGCCCCTCCTCAGCCGTAGGCCCCTCTGCCCCCGCCCCTGCCCGAGGGGGACGGGTGTGGGGTGCACGACCAAGGCTGCATCCTGGACAACGGGAGGGACGATCCCTGCCTTACTCCTGGGCCCATCTCTCCCAGCACAGCCTGGAGCCCCGGCAAGGGCGGGGGCAGCGCTGGGCTCCAGAGGTGACACTAGGCCCAGGAAGGCTCTGCCTCTCTCCACGGGAGGAACCGCAGACCCGCTCCAGGGGAAAGACCCCGAGGAGCTGGGGCTGCAGGGGGAGGTGCGGGCCACGCCACAGGGGCACGGGGCTCCAGGCCAGACGGGCAGGGGCAAGTCCCTTTCCTCCCTCAGTTTCCGAGGACAGAGCAGCCCTGCGTCCCACCCCCTCCTACGTCAGGCGGAGGCTCTGAGGACGCACGGGCCTCCTGGAGGAAGGGTCTCAGGGGTCTGCAGCGCCCTCAGCACAGAGGGTACCTGCCCACCTGTCCCCTCCCAGCGGCCTGCTGTCCCCTCCACAGCATGGGAGCTGGAGGTGGGGCAGGGCCCACCGGGGGCTGAGGAGGCCATTCTGCCCCCAGCACCGCCAGCGTCCTGGCCCCAAATGGAATCCTCAGCCTGATGGAGGGCGGGAGGCCAAGACACAAACCACCCCCCCTAATGCTGGCAAAGCCCCCGGGCACCCCCCCCCGCCCCCCCCCGCCGCTCCCGCAGCTCCCGCCACCTGGGACGCAGGCACCCCTGCTGACCAGCACGGGTGGCGGGAGAGGCAGAGGGGCTCCTCTCCAGGGACCCACGAGGGGCAGAGCAGGGGTCCCGAGAGGAGGGCTCCGTCCAGGGCACCCACCCCCGGAGACTGGAGTCTTGGGAGCAGCAGAGGAGGGAGGCCAGGAGAGAAAGACAGACAGACGGGCCTCCCTGCCCTGGGCCTAGGCCTCTGTGTGGCTCCTGCTGCCTCCCCAGCTCGCTAAGCCCTCCAACCCCACCCGCCTGGCGCCCTGGCCCCCCCACGCCATCAGCCCAGGGGGAGGGGCTCCCCGGCTCCCCGGCAGGCCCTGTGGCCGCCCTGGCCCTGGTGTCACTCTGGACAGAGCTCTCCTCTGGGGACAAAGCCCGGGTCTCGCATGCAGGGCCTGCAGGCAGGCATGACGCTCATGCCAGGCCGGGGTGGGGTGCGGGGGCGGGCGCGGACCGTGGAGGGGAGCAGCTGAGCCAGGAGACAGACAGGCTGGAACCAGAGCACAGAGACAGACAGCGTGACTGACAGACCAGACAGACAAGGAGCTCTGGTGGGAACTCGCTCAGAGAAAGGGTGGCGGCAGGAGGGCCCCCACACGCTGGGTGTGCGGGTGGGGCTGGAGGAGCAGGAGGAGGATGGGTGCGTGGGGGGGGAGCAGGCTCGGGCGGGGCGGGAGGGGGTGCGGAGGGTCCTTCAGCTTCCCCCTCCTACTGCTCAGCCTCCTGGCGGGGGGAGGTCACAGGCCTCCTGTGCCCGAAGCTGTGCCCCCTGCAGGATGCCTGTCCCTGGTGCCCTCGAGGCCGTCCCCACCTCCTTCCAGGCCCTGCAGTGGGGCCCGGGCATCCTGTGGGCGTGGGGCGGGGTCTCCCAGGTGCCTGAGGCCCTGAGCCCCTCTCCCCGCACATCAGACCCGAGGGTGGGGTCAAAACAAGAGCCGAGGGGAAGGGGAGGCTGGGGAGGTCGATTGGGAAAAAAAGGGACCCCTGTGCTGCTGTTTGTAATACTTCAAACAATAAAAACAAAACAGAACCAAGAGCCTGTCCGGAAGCCGGTCACCCTCACCCTAGGGGGCGGGTCTCTCTTCCCGAGTCTCCCGTGGCCCAGGGGCAGCTCTGGGTACAAGGGGCGGTGCAGGGACCTCGGAGGGCAGGGTCCCTCTGTCTGGGAAGGAGGGGAGATGGCGGGGCAAAGGCAGACACAGTGAGATAGCAGAGTGGCAGACGGACGGACGGACGGACAAGCCCCGGCGGAGGAGCAGGCGGGTACCTTGTACGCCACTCGCGCGGGGCAGCGCTTCCCCAGCCCCAGGGGCGGGGGCATGTGCTTCAGCATCTCAAACATGTCACTGTAAGTGATGCGCCCGCTGCGCCGGCCCCGGAGGGTCCACAGGAGGGGGCGGGGGGGGGGAGGAAGCAGAGAGAACAGATCGGTTAACCAGGTCGGAGCGGGTGTCAGCTGAGTCCCAGGAGGTCTCCTCCATCGAGCCCTCGGGCCCCAGCCTCACCTCCACGCTCCGCCCCACGCAGGCGCGGGGTGACTGAGCGAATGAGCATGGAGGATGAGCAAGGGCTGCATCAGGGCGGCTTTGGGTGGTCAGCATCTGATTTTACACTTTGAGGAACTACGGGCACCGCCAGAGAAAGCGGAACCGCGGCGCCAGCTTCCCTTAGCGCGCGGTTTGCTGCCAAGTCAGCCGAGAGGCCAAGACGTGGGAAAACCTGGAACAAGCGGCCGCCCAGCGGGCCAGCCGTTCTGAGGACCGTGGCTCTGGACAAACAGCCAGGTCAGCCCCGTCCAGGCCCAGAGACGCCCGGGGCCGCCCAGCGGGCCAGCCGTTCTGAGACCGTGGCTCTGGACAAACAGCCAGGTCAGCCCCGTCCAGGCCCAGAGACGCCCGAGGCCGCGCAGGGAGGGGCTGCTGCTGGGGCAGGGGACAGTGAGTGGGGCGGGTGGGGGGCAGCGCTGGGGGCTGTGGCCTGGGGCGACCATGTCCCCTCCTGACGCTGGACCAGGGGGAGGGCAGGACCAGTGTCTGGAGTCCATGACCATCTTCCCAGGTGGGCCGGCCTGAAGCCTCCCTCCACCAGGGGCCCACCTGCCGCAGGGCCCGGGTGGGGTCCCGGGCACAGGAGGCTCAGGCACAGGAGAGGGAGCAGCCTTCCTCGCAGGTCCTCCCGCTGGCTCTGCCCGCCCAGAGGAGCCGTGGCCTGGTCTGCGGTGCCTGCCCCTGTCAGCCCACCCTCGAGAGCCTGGGAGCCACATGGGGCGGGACTGCCCCGGCTCTTCCCGCAGCAGCTGCCCAGCCCACAGCCCAGCAGAAAGCTGTCTGTCTCACAGGCTGTCAGTCCCAGCGGCTGGAGGGGCGGGAGGCTGGACAGGACGGAGCTCGGAGTGCGGGGCAGGGCGGGGGGGCGGGGGGGAGGTGGTGAGGTCTCATTCCCAAACCAGGCAGGAGGGGCCACAGAGGCGCTGGGGGAGGATGTGATGGAGGCTCTGAAGGTGCCAACCTTGTAGGCCAGCCTACGAGGGCACTTCTCCCCTAAGCCAGCGGGCGGCGCCATGCGACGCAACACCCTGTGCACGTCCTTATAGTGCACGCGGCAGCTGGAAAGGAAGCCACAGGTTACACGACACCCTGCCGCCCCTGGGCCCCAGGGCAGGCCTGCAGGGGAGGGCGGCTGGAGGCAGCTCCCGGTCCGGCCAGGAGCCCTGGAGCAGCCAGCAGCCCCTCTCACACACACAACCTCTGCGAGCCCCTCCGGGCGCTCCCCGCCCTCTGGCAGCTCCTCTCCGGAGGCCAAGGACCCCCTTGCCTGGTCGGCTCCTCTCAATGCACGGAGCCCTCGGTCCCCAGCCCGTCCTGGGCTCCTCTCCCTTCCGCCATCAACCCCTGAGACGCCACCAGAAAAGCGTGGTCCTCACGTGGCCACGAGGATCCAGAACAAGTCAAAGCCGTTTGTTTAACCCCAATTCCAAGGCCTTTCTCACCTGTCCCACCGCACTCTCCCCACTCTCCTCCCAGCAGGACACTCGCCTGTCACCTCCCCTGCCCCTCCCCTGCCCCGTCCCTGCCCTGGCCCTGCCCAGAGCTCAGTTCCCCGCGTCCAGCTAGACGGCATCTTCCTCAGACACACCCTGGCCCCCCGTCTGGTGTCTGTTTCCCGCACAGCCCGGCGCAGAGACCACGGGGACCCAGGCCCAGCAGGTGCTCAGCACGCGGCCTGGACGGCAACGGGCGCAGATAAGCTGGCGGCGCTCACACTGCCGACCGCAATGCCCATCAGTCCACGCTCACCTCCATGTGCTGAGGCAGCCGTGGGCAGGAGGTCCCCGCACAGGCACTCACATGCGTGCACACGTGTACATGGCCATGCACACATTCTCATACCCACGCAGGTGCACACACACTCATGTGCGAGCCTAGGAAACACCACCAAGTCCTGCTGTCTCCCAGCCCCCCAAACGGAGGACACAGCAGTGTCCCCGGGAGTCACGCCTGTCACAGCCAGTGGCCGCTCCCAGCATCGCCCGCCCGCCCTGCACGGGGGTCAGACCCAAGCGGCTCGGGCCTCCGCTGGGCCTCACCCTCCGGCCTCTGCAGTCCAGGCCTCGTGGGGCAGCGGGCGTGTGTGTCCCGTGGCCCCATCTCGGGCCGGGGCATGGGGTCGGTGTAGCCGGGGCGCCCTCGGGGGGAGGCTCCCAGGTGGCCCTGCTCCTCCACAGCGCTCCCTCCCTCCTGCGTCCCCGAGGGCGGCCTCCCGAGGCCCCTGGGTGCTGTCGCTGCCCCGGCTGCGCGGACGGGGCCTGGGCCTGCGCTCACCCACCCGGGATGCCCGCTCCCAGGCCCGCACTGATCGCCTCTGCCGTCGGCCCAAGTCCCGTCCCCAACATCTGACGGCAACATCACATCCAGCAGCAGAGTCCGAAACACCGCGCCCTAGACCCCGCGAGGCCCGAGTGAGCCTCCCTCCTGCCGTCGGCGCCGGCCTCAGGGGACGACCCTCGGGTGGCCACTGTGCCTCCCACCCGGCAGCCTCCTGGCCAGAGAAGCGGACCGTCCGTCCTCAGCGAGGAGATGCCAGGCTCCCGGGCCACGAAGACGCCACACACCAGAACGGACGAGCACCTGACACGGAGTCAGGCCCTGGGGCACCTCGGATCCTTGCTGTGTGGGCTGGGGGGGGGGGTGCTGATGGGGGGCTGTGGGGAGAGCTCCCCGGGGCAGAGTCTATGCTGAGCTTCCAGCTAAAGGTGGGCAGAGCCTGTGCCCCTGTGAGGACGGGTGCCGCCCTCAGGCCTTGGCCACCCAGGGGCCCAGCGAGGGGGACGGGGAGGGACAGTGAGGGGGGCGGGGAGGGACAGCGAGGGGGGCGGGGAGGAGCACCGGAGGGCATGCAGGGCTCTGCTAGCCTGTGGGGAGGGGGAGGGTATGTGTGTGGGAAGGCGCAGTGGGGGAGGGCGTGTGTGTGTGTGTGTGTGTGTGTGTGTGTGTGTGTGTGGGAGGGCGTGTGTGTGGGAGGGCGCCATGGGGGAGGGCGCATGTGGGCGGGCAGGGCTCTCGCAGGAAACGGTCTGGGACCACCTCTGACCCGTGCCAGGCCCAGCTTGAGACCCTGACTCTGCCTGGAAACACATCCCCACGGCCACTCCTCTGATGTCCACAGAGGGTCCCCGTGCCCTGTCCCTGCAGCAGCGGGACGGGAGGCGGGTGCCAGTCCCCGAGAGGCAGAGCCCAGCTGCGGGGGGGTGCCCTGGGCCGGCATTTCTGCCCATGGAGCCTGAGCCTCCAAGTCCCAGGAGGAGGAGGAAGCCTGAGCAACGCCCTGCTGGCCGCGACCTCCCAGGGCCGTGCAGCCCCGCCCCCCAATGCGACGCGCCATCCAGGGCTGGGCTGGGCTCAGGGCTCAGGGCTCGGGGCTCAGAGGGTCCTGGAGCCGGGGAGCTGCCTCCGCACAGGGAGGCCAGAGGGAGCCGCCCGGGACAGAGACCAGCGCCTCCGCGTGGGCAGGAGCCCCCACAACCGAGGGGACGTTCCCTCAAAACACGCCTGAAGCCACCCCATCCCCATCCTGGTGCCCAGGGTGCGGACCGCCTGAGGGACCGCCTGAGGCCGGGGCGCGGCTCACTCACCAGGCAGCTGGGTCATACTCGGCCCAGACCCTGATGAACTCGTCCAGGTGGTGAGGCCCTAGGATGGAAGAGTCCCGCGTGAGGTACTCAAAATTGTCCATGATCACAGCCACAAACAGGTTCAACATCTGCAGGACAGGAGGGAGAAGAGGCGACATGGAGACCTCAGCCTGCCCTCTCCCGGGCCCCCCTCCAGCCAGAGCCTGCCCAGACCTCTCTCCCCACAGCCTGGCCCCCTGCACAGCCACCGCCGGGTCCCCTGCCCCCCTCCTGGAGGCCCCCCACACCCCCCAGAGCCCCTGCCGCCCTCCTGGAGGCCCCCCGCACCTCCCAGGGCCCCCCACTCCTCCTGGAGGCCCCCGCACCCCCAAGGCCCCCCCACTCCTCCTGGAGGCCCCCGCACCCCCAGGGCACCCACACTTCTCCTAGAGGCCCCTCACATGCCACCACCAGTAGCAGCAGCCTCAGCCGCAGAGGTCTGACACTAACCATACTTGGTCCTGACTCCAAGCCCCAGCCTAATTCAGGCCCCACCATCTCAAGCCTATGGTCGGCCCCGCCACCCACCCTCACGCCTCGGAGCTGGCCTTCAGGAGGCCATGAGCTCAGGGTCTTTTTAAAAACATATATTTGTATTGATTTCAGAGAGGAAGGGACAGGGAGGGAGGGAGAGAGAGAGAGAAAAACTTCAATGACAGAATCATGGACTGGCTGCCTCCTGCACGCCCCACACTGGGGATGGAGCCCACAACCCGGCCTGTGCCCTGACGGGGAATCGAACCCTGACCTTCTGGTTCACAGGTCGACGCTCAACCATTGAGCCTCACCAGCCGGGCTCTTTGCCCATTTCACGTGGTTGTCTCTTTGTTGGTGAGCTGTAAGGGTTCTTTCGGTTTTGAACTAACCCCCATGAAGCGCGTGAGCTGTAAATGCTCTCCCCTCTGAGGACTGTTCACAGCACTGATGTCTTTTGATGCAGAGGATTTTTAACTTAATGACAAGTCCACTGGATCGCTATAGTGCGTGCCGGCAGCTCTGGGCTCTGCACCGCCACCCCCACCGAGTTCTGAAGGACCCGATTCTGGTGGCTTTCAGCCCCTCCTCCCGTGACTGGGACACGGCTCGGGCCAGATGCTTAAAAATGGCAGCGGTCCAAGCGCCCGAGCGTGAAGTCGGAGAGGTGTGCGGACGGGAAGGGCCGCCCCAGAAGACGGGGCGCCTCAGAGCTGCCAGGACCAGGCCCCCAGGGTCCCGGGGAAGAGCAGCCCAGTTGGTGGTTGGTCCTCAGACCCGCTGAGCTGAGTGCAGCCTGGAGGCGCCTTTAACTGTTGCCCCATCTGGGGCGCATTGTGTCCCCTCATCACCTACCCGGGCAGTGGCTGTGTACTGCCCCTGGGGACACACTCCTGACTGTGGCTGCCTCTCCAGATGGCCCCTGCCAGGTAGCTGCCCTGAGTGGGCTCCGAAGCGCCAGGCAGGCGTGTCCCCTGCTCCCGTCCCCAGCAGGGGCCGCTCCTCCGTGTCCGTGGCCACCCTGGGCGTCCTCCAGCGGCTGAGACCGCAGGGACAGCTGCCCGGGGAAGCCCAGCCCTCTCCAGAGGCTCAGGTGGGCACTCCTTTTATGTGAATGGGGCGTTGTCTCTAAGGAATCAGCTTGCAGCATGGCATGAATCGAAACCAGGGATCACGAACGTAGGGGCCCCGAGATGGACCGAGACGGAGGCGGCACCGCTGGGCGCAGCGCCCGGACTCACCAGGAAGGAGCAGAGGAAGATGAAGGAGACGAAGTAGAAGTAGGCGAAGTCGCTGCCGCACTCGCTGGCGTTGGCATGCTCGTCGCATTCCTGGTTGCTGAGGCAGGACAGCATGATCTCGTGCCAGGCCTCCCCGGTGGCGCTCCTGAGGGGGAGGGAGCGTGAGGCCAGGAGGCGGCCCCGACGGCCTGGGTCCCCACCCAGAGACCCTATGTGGCTGTCAGGTCTGGGGACAGATGGCTGCTGCTAGAATAGGACCCTCAGGCACCAGACTCTCCAACTGCTCATTGCAAATGGCCAACAGTACCCGGAGCACCAGGCTGATGCCCTCCATGGCCCCCCGAGCCCCGCAGCCCTGGGCCCCCCACTTCCCAGCCCGGCGGCCTGTCTCCCTCACCCATCTCCCAGAGACAGCTTCTGCCTGCGTCCCCGCAGCTGAGTCACTGCAACGGCTTCTGACACCTCCCTGCTCCCCTGCCCATCGCCCAGCAGGTCCCCTTGAGACAGGTCAGATCTTGTCAGTCACGGCAACAGCCCAGATCCACATGCCCACCCACAGCACCGCGTGACCGCTGCCCGCCTTTCCCTGCCCCTGACCTGCTCTGGCCACACCAGCCTCCCGCTTCCTGAACATCCAGGGCACCCCCTCGAGCAGCCACCGCAAGTGCCTCGGCACCGATTTCTGTTCCTGGGCCCTCTGTGTCCGTGGGTCCCCTGGGTGAAGCTGGCTGCACCCCACTGATGGTGGCCAGGGGTGAGGGGCGCACGTGGGGCACAAGGACCGGAGGGAAGAGAGACCTCCTCGGGCACTGCCTGTGGCCCAGGGGGGCCATGAGTACCGCCAAGGCCAGCTGAAGGCCAGAGGAACGGTGCCCTCAGGTGCCTGCTGGTGGGAAGCAGAGAGCGCTCGGAAACTCCCCAAGTGGCTCATCAAGGCACCCTGGCTGAGCTCCCCGCACAGCGCAGCAGGAAGTGGACTGGCAGGTGGGCTGGCAGGAAGCAGCACAGCCCAGGGTGCAGGTGCAGGTGCAGGTGGGGGGCCGGGCCGGTCGCAGCCTCTGCACCAGGAAGGAGCCTGTCTGGGTCCCGCCCACACCTGAACAGCAGCATCAGCGCCTGCAGAAACGTCCGGAAGTTGTTGTGCCTGTTGATGCTGGAGTCGTCGTCCAGGGCGATGTTTCCAAACACCTGGAAGGGAGAGCAGCTGCAGGCCACAGGCGGCTCCTGGAGCCGGGCTGGCGGAGGCAGCTGCGCGTGGACCGGGGCCGCCGTGGCCAGAGCATGGCCAGAGCCCAGGGCCCGGGGCCGGGCACCGGGTGCGCACCTGCATGCCGATGATGGCGTAGATGAAGAACAGCATGGCGATCAGGAGGCACACGTAGGGCAAGGCCTGTGGGCACACGGAGGCGGGTCAGCCGGGCAGCGCCACCCCCGCACCCCACGGCCCCCGGCGGCCCCCCGCTTCTGAGCACGGACGGAGGACGCCGGGCGGCTCACCTTGAAGGACTGCACGAAGGTCCAGAGCAGGATGCGGATGGTGTAGCCCTGGCGCAGCAGCTTGATGAGCCGCGCCGCGCGGAACAGGCGCAGGAAGCTGAGGTTGATGAAGTTGTTCTGCGGGGACAAGGCGGCTCCCTGACCCGCGGACTCTGGAATCCGCCTCCTGCGCGGAGCTGCTCCCCTCCCACCCCTCCCCGCGCCCGGGTCTGAGGAAAGGCGGGAGAGGGAGAGGAACACGAGTCACCATGGCACAGTGTGAGCAGCCCCCTCGGAAAGGAAAGCTTGTGATCGCATCAGTTCATGCAGCAGATCCGACGACCACCGACAGAGGGACAGAGAGGAGCGGCCGGGTCCCCTGCCCGCTGCGGCCCCTCCCCTCCCCATGGCAGCCGAGCCCCGCTGGGCCGCAGAGGGCAGGCACTCCTGCAGACGGCCCCCCAGGTGTGGGCGCAGTGGTCTTGCCGCTCACACCACAGAGGCCTCCTCCCCGTCCACAAGCAGGTCTAACCCCGTCCTCCGGCTGCCACGGGTGGCCTGGGAGTGTGGCTTCCGTGGCCAGGCGCCTGAGCTATGGCCATCCCTCTCAGGGGCACCGCGCTGTCTGAGGCGCGGGCAGGCTGGTGGTCCGAGCCCGTGGGGAGAAGGGAGGGGACTCAGATCGAGGGCAGCAGCATGCAGGCCGGCCGCACCCCAGGCTGCCTGTCTGGGCTCGGGGCCATCAGTGGTGACGGGGTCACTGGCTTCCAGGGACAGTGGCCCCACCCCCTTGCCAGTGCTTCCTTGATCCTCTCCCCTCAGGGGCTGACCCCTGGTTCCCAGAGTGGGGGGACTCTGCCTCTGCTGGTGAGGGACCCAGGCTCACAGGCCCGGCTTGCGTGAGGGACAGGCGAGGACAGGGCCTCTGGGTGGGAGGGCCATCTGCGGGCACGAGGAGGAGCCGGCTGTGGTCCAGACCAGCAGGGGTAGAGTGGACTCCAGGTGGGACCCTGGGGTGCAGGCTGCCTACAGCCCCCTCACTGGCTTGTGCGGGGGGACCCCAGTGGGCACAGTGGTCAGGGACCCCTCAGGGGCCTGAGGGCTCTCAGGGGGGCCAGTCTCCTCCGGAGGTGGCCATGGGACAAAGGGCTTTGTGCACAGGCCAGGGCGACTCAGCTCAGCACGGAAGGGGCGGAAAGGCCTGCCTCCTGGGGTCTCACTCAGAAGCCCCTGCTCAGTGGGGTTGGGAGCGGCCAGGGCGGCGACCTGCTCAGCAGCTGTAGCCGAGTTCCCGGATCACGGGGGTGGGGTGGGGGGGGGGCCAGCTTCGGGAGGAGAGGGAGCGCACAGAGTAGGCTGGGCTGGTCACCAAGCTGCTTTGGGTCGAGTCCCTTACCCAGGACTCCAGCTCCCACCCACCTCCCAGGCTTCTTTCTCGGGCCTCCGAGGGCACTCAGGGCGGGGGGAGGGTGGCAACAGACAGACAGCCCGAGAGCCATGAGGACAGACGGTGACAGCGGCCACAGACGCTCAAGCGCGTGACGGGGACGGCACTGTGGCTGCACCCGCAGGAGCCGCCAGGCACCGCCACCCGGTTGCATGCAGGGCGGGGCAGCCCGCGGCACCTCCCCACGGCCGTGCACGGTCACCTCTGGCCTCGGCCACCCCTTGGAGGTGGGCATCCCTCCCATCCTCCGAGTCCATGGCTTCCGTGGCACCAGGAGCAGCTACACCGACCTCAGAGCCAGGCCCCCACCCTCGATGGGGGAGACCGTCACCTGGGGGCGCACTGTTGGGCCCCTATGAGCCCCGGCTCCTCCTCCGAGATGGAGACCTTCGGAGCCCTGCCCTGGGGGGTCGTGAGGCCGTTGCACAGCAATGCGCTTGTCACACCCCACCCAGGGGGCGGGCGGACCAGGTCTGGGCCAGCGTCCCTGCGTCA
Source organism: Myotis nattereri (assembly GCF_964212035.1). NCBI lineage: Eukaryota > Metazoa > Chordata > Mammalia > Chiroptera > Vespertilionidae > Myotis > Myotis nattereri. The sequence continues at coordinate 82,168,871 of NC_138087.1, forward strand.
GCACATCAGTGCCTCTGGTCAGGTCACGGCGAGGCGAAGGCTGCCCGCCCGAGACCCGCACACCTGCTGGCCTCACCTCGCTTCCTCCTGTGGGGCTGATGACGGCAAACACTCTGCCTAGACCCACGCACACGGCTCGTGGGAGACGCTGCTGGGAGCCCGAGCAGCACCGGCCATTTTCTAAGACTCGGGGTCTCCACTCTGACCGGGGCCTCCGTCACGAACGCCCCCTCCGCTACAGGCAGCGCACCGTCTGCTGCCTCACAACCAGCCAGTCAGCTCGGCTCGTCCTGCCCGCCCCTCTCCTCCCAGATGGTCCTGGAGACCTGGCGGAGCCCGTCAGCCACCCGGGTCCCCATAGCCTGCCGGCAACGGCATGCACCCTCAGGCCAGGGGCGCCCGGGTGACAGCGGAGCAGGCTGTCCTGGGGCGGTCCCCCCAACCGCGCCCCAGGCTGGCCGGGCGGGCTCTGCTTCAGGAAGGACCCCTGGGAGACTCCGTAGGGGCCGCTGGGCAGAGCAGCCTCCTGCACCTGCTGCTGATGTGCCACAGAAACCATGGACTCGACCAGGCTTAGCCCAAACCCACGGCCTGCAAACCTCCCCGCCTCAGAAAGTCTGGACACTCCCGCCCCTTGGAGCCCCTGCTGGCCCAGAGGCTCGCCCAGACCGTGCAGCAGCCAGAGGAGGGACGCCGGGCTGTGACCACACCCGGGCAGGGCAGGGCAGGGCGGGGCAGGGCTAGCAGATGGACAGCACAGCAAGCCAGGCGAGGGGCTGTAAGAACCGTGAAGTCATGAAACCAACCCTTTCCTACATGTGATGTTTTCATGGGTGAACATTTGCGTATTATTTACAAATTGGGGTGTTTGAGCGGCAGGCGAGACAGACAGACGCACACATGGTTTCGCAGTGTTGGTTGGATGGCGTGAGTCAGCAGGCAGGTTAAGGTGAGTCAAGGACAAAACAGAAAACAAAGGAGAAAATGATCAACAGGAGCAAACGCAGACTCCGGGCGGCACTGGGTTTAGCTTTGGGTAAACGGGCATTTTGCTTAAAATGCATCAAAACACTGTTTTGAACTTGGTAGGTGATGCAGACAGTGGCGTTCATTTGCATTCCTATTTGCAATGCAAATTCAAAATGACACACTTATTTTTTTGTCTCCAGGCAAAGGAATCAATGTCAGTTTCAGCCTGTGGTGCTTTCCCGCCGGGCCCTGGGCAGGGCAATGGCTCTGATTTGTTTTCAAGTTGGGGGTGGAACTGACACCAATATTTTTGCCGGAGAAAAACAGTGCGTTCACCAAGATGAAGTGACCACAGATGGAAAGAAAGGCCACGGGGGCGGCGGGCCTCTGGGCAGCGCAGGAGGATGGAGCTCACGCAGGTGGGCAGGGAGCTCTCCATCCCCGTCAGCCTCCCCACGCAGGTGACGGCCGCCCCTCGGGCTTGTTGGAAGCAGGGTCTGCACAGCCACAAGCACCCGCCCGAGCATCCAGCTGCTCGGGGCAGGCGCTGGGCCCTCCAGGCTCTCACACCATCTGCCACCTGTGCCTGGGAGGGAGGCCTCCTGTTTGTCTGTGACGCAGCAGGCACCCTGCCTGCCCCTCCTGGAAGCCGCTCGGCACCGCCCTCTGAGGATGCAGGAGCCCCACGGAGCGCAGTCCCTTTACCGGGATTAGATTCCCGAGTCCAAGGACGGATCGGCAAGGCCACGGTGCCACCGGCGGGGAGAGCAGCCTTGATTTTTTGTTTGATTTGTCAAATGGCAGCTTTCATCTTTTTGCCTGGATTATTCAGACCATTCGATTTTAAAAGCCATAGAACAGACCACATGGAAAAGACTACGTGTAAGTACACGTATGCACACACGACCCGAAGAGAAGCTAACGACACGCTGGGCGCCGCGGCACTGGTTTCCCACGCAGGAACGGAGAACGAGGGGTCCTCCGCGCACGGGCGGCCCTTCCTCCCGATACACGGAATGTTTTCTCCAGGGAGGACGGTGCTCTTCCATTTGGCTTAACGAGCCGTCCCTATCCCAAGGTCTAAAACAGTGGTTCTCGCCCTGACCGGTTTGGCTCAGTGGTTAGAGCGTCGGCCTGCGGACTCAAGGGTCCCAGGTTCGATTCCGGTCAAGGGCATGTACCTTGGTTGCGGGCACATCCCCAGTGGGGAGTGTGAAGGAGGCAGCTGATCGATGTTTCTCTCTCATCGATGTTTCTAACTCTCTATCCCTCTACCTTCCTCTCTGTAAAAAGTCAATAAAATATATTTTAAAAAATTAAAATAAAATAAAACAGTGGTTCTCAACCTTCCTAATGCTGCGGCCCTTTAATACAGTTCCTCATGTTGTGGTGACCCCCAACCATAAAATTATTTTCGTTGCTACTTCATAACTGTAATGTTGCTACTGTTATGAATCATCATGTAAATATCTGATATGCAGGATGTATTTAGGCGACCCCTGTGAAAGGGTCATTCGACCGCCAAAGGGGTTGCGACCCACAGGTTGAGAACCGCTGGTCTAGAAGATGTTCTCCTGCATTTTCTCCTCCGAGTTTTAAAGTTCTGCCTCTTGTTGGGCCGGCGTGGCTCATAGTTGAGCGTTGACCTATGAACCTGGAGGTCACGGTGCAATTCCTGGTCAGGGCACAGGCCCGGGTTGCAGGCTTGATCCCCAGTGTGGCGTGCAGGAGGCGGCCAATTGATGATTCTCTCTCACTCTCCCTTCCTCTCTGAAATCAATAAAAACATATTTATAAGTTCTGCCTCTTACATTTAAGTCTTTTTGTCACCTTGAAATAGATTTTTGTGAATGGAATGAGCCAAGATCCGATGCATGAGCCAAGATCCGATGCTGGCTTCCCCACGTTGCCCGTGATCGCAGCGCGAGCTACAGGAGGCTGGCTCCTCCCCACCAGGCTGCAGCCCAGCCCTCGCACATCGAGGTCCCACCCACCACGGTCCAAATGAAGCCAGTGCCGCAATGGCACAGCGGCAGGGCCGCTCCCCCCACCTCCCAGCACCTTCTCCTTCGGGTAAATTGTAAAAGCGGCTTGTCAAGTTCCCAAACAGAAGCAAGGTCGTCGCTATGGTAACTGGAACCGCCATGAGTCTGCGGGTCCGCTGGGGGCTGTGCCCACTCACCAAGGAGCATAGCAGCCCCACCTCCTGGTCTCCCTGGCCTTCAGCGAGGCTGGGATCCGCATGAGAAAGGCACGCCTCGGCTTCCCGGAGGGACCACACGCTCAGGCCGGGGCGCCCGCCGGCAGCCTGCGCGGAAGGGACCCTCTCGCTGTAGACGGGCGGCCGCCCAGCACCACAGGACGGACGCTGCCAGGCCTCACGGGTCTCTCTGGCTTCGAGGCTGCTCCTCCCGAAGCTGCCGGCGCCGGGGCGTCACGTGGAGCTTGTGGCAGTGCCTTCGTCGGGTCAGTAACTCCTGGGCTGCTAATGGCTGGGATCGTGCTCAAAACCTACACGCACTGGGCGCCTTCCCTGCAGCCCTGACGGGACCTCGTGAAGTTCCACACGGACTCTGGGAGGCAGAACCCATCCGAGGCCGCCGGCCTCTTCCTCCCAGGACGCTGGGCTCGACGAGTGCCGCTCAGAGCTCTGCGTCTCCGGCACGGCGGGCGTGGCTGCAGCTGCCCTTTCTCACACGGTCCTTCCCGTGACTTTACGGTATCTTTTATTTCCTCTCACGCTGCCCTTTGAAAAGCGGGTGTGGAGACTGTACGGGTCTCGCACAAACGGGGGCTCCGCTCACGTCCGTTCCCCGGGAGGCGGTGTCCAGAGCAAGATGACCTTTCCTTGAACTCCAGGTGGAGATGCAACATGTGAGACGACACCGTCTGGCGGTGTGAACGGTCCGGGCCGCGGCCTCGCTCCCCACCGTGGGCTGTGGGCTTGGAGGCAGCACAACCACTGAGCACGTCCTGGTGGGACCACCCGCAGCGGGAGAGGCTTCAGGACAGGCCCAGGCCTCAGCGGGCTGGAGCGGGGGCGGGGGGACACTGGGTGGGGTCGCCCACACCCACGGAGAAGTCCACACAGACACCTGGATTCCAGAGCAAGGCCACGTCCTGGCTGCTGGGCCTGGGCGGGGCTGTCTGACCGTGAGGCCTCGTGCCCGGGACACGAAAGCTCGTCCTCACGAGTGGCAGGTGCAGCCCCCACAACCCCCCCACAGCAGAGGCCACACCTAGGACCAGAGCTCAGCATGTCCACAGGGCTCCAGCCACTCTAGCCACTGACCACAGCGGCCAGGCCCTGTGACCCACCTGAACCTGACTGAGCTGCTGGGGCAGGGGCTTTACCCGGTGCCACTCGTAGGGGGAGGTCGGGCCCTCACAGGCCAGGGCCGCAGCAGCGGAAGGTGCAGGGCAAGGGGGTGATGGGCACCGCCCAGCTCAGGCCCATCGGCCGTGGGGGTATCGGCTCCCCCAGCCCTCTCCTCCTACAGGTGGCCAGCCCCACCATGGAAACGAGGTGAACACGTGAGGTGGGCAGAGCGGCACGGCCTCATGGTGAGACCCCCGCTGTCCCTCCAGCCTGGCCCCTGGGGCTGGGAGACGCCTCTCCTGGGGTCGGAGACCTGCCCTGTCCTGGGCTCTAGACCTGGCACTTCCACTCCTCCCCCTCGCCCCCCCCCCCCCAGCTCTCCCTGCGGCTGGGTCGGGAACACCTCCCGCGCAGGCACGCGTACAAGAGCCCACGTCATGCCAGCTCCCGGAGAACCTGCCGTTTCACTGACGCCGAGCGCTGTGCTCAGAAACGCGCTGCCTGGCTCAGCCCTCAGCGCAGGGCACAGTCCACGACGGAGGACCGCTGTCCCGCTTTCCACAGAAAACACACCTGGGCTTTCAAGTCTGACTCGTCCTGGTTCTGAGTTGGGGGCCACGCGTCACACACACGTAAGGGCTCTCGTCCTCCTGCTGGTGTGACATGAGCTGCCGCCGCACGTTCTGGGGACGGTGTCTAACCCAAGAGCCAGCACCTGCTGGGGCAACCCCTGCGCCCCGAGGGAGCGCCTCGGCAGGAGCCTCAGGACGGGAGCACTTACCGCGATCTCCGTGACGAGGATGTCGGTGATGCTGCCCAGCACCGTGACGAAGTCGAAGACGTTCCAGGCATCTCGGAAGTAGTTCTAGGGAGAGAAGGGCGGTCAGTGTCGTGGTGGGGCTCTGCTGGGGGCGCCAGGAGGGCCTAGTCAGGACGGGCCAGGAGCTGATGGGCCACCCCAGGGGGGACAGCGCAGGCCTGGCCCGCAGACACCAGGCTGGGCAGGGGCAGAGCTGAGAGCCACGTGCCCTGAGGGGAACCTGCCCCGGAGCTGGCCGGGGCACAGATGGGTGATGGGCCCCCGCAGGTCGTCTGCGCTCTGGGGCTCGGGGAGTTCCAGCTCCAAACAAGGAGCCCCCAAGGCCCCTCTAGGACGACATGGCCCAGGAGTGGCGCCTACCAGCACCCCGAAGGCGACGATCTTGAGCACACACTCCATGGAGAACATGGACGTGAACACGATGTTCAGGCACTTGAGCATCAGCTCGTACTCGTAGGGCGCGTCGTAGAACTGCCGGGAGGAGAGTGTTGGCCACGGGCGCAGCTGCCCCGACGCCCATGACAGACGGGGACACTCTAGCTCCCGTCAGTGTGCGGGGCGGACAGCAGCTGCGGAGCCCGCGGCCACTCCTCCCCACTGCCCGCGTCCTCCCAGACCTTCTCCCGTCTCAGCCTGCAGCCAGTGATAGGCCCGAAGGGCGCCTGTGCTGACCAGGCAGTGCCTGCAGCTCCCGCAGCTCCCGCACCCGTGTGGGGCGGCAGGCCGGCCTGCGGACGCACCTTCATCATCAGCACCACGGTGTTGAGGGCGATCATGGCCATGATGAAGTACTCGAAGGGCGGTGAGACCACGAACGTCCACGTCTTGTACTGGAAGGACTGCTTGTTCTGAGGCATGTATCGCGTCAGGGGCTTGGCGCTGATGGCGAAGTCAATGCAAGCTCTCTGCTCGGGACAAAGCCGTGCCCGCAGCTCAGCGGGGACCCACGCGGCACCTCCCCTCGCAGGCAGCCCCGTGCGAGAAGGCAGCCGAGCCGACCTCCCAGCCTCCCTGCCCTGAGCCGCAGGAGCCAGAGGGCCCCGCCCACCTCGTTCTTCTCCAGGCTGCACGCGGACATCGCCCTGTCCCCCTGCTCCTGGAAGGTAATGATGATCAAGGCCACGAAGATGTTGACGAAGAAGAAGGGGAAGACCACGAAGTAGACCACGTAGAAGATGGACAGCTCCATGCGGTACCCGGGGCTCGGGCCCTGCTCCTCGTAGGTGGCGTCCACCGAGTGCTTCAGCACCCTGGCCAGCGACAGCGACATCAGGGCTGGTGGCCAGGCAGGCGCTTCCTCCCAGGCCAGGCTCCCTCAGGAAGCCCCGATGGCGCTGCCACCCTGTGGGCCAAGCCCCTGCCCACAGTGCCATCTCGCTGGAGGTGGGCGACCTTCCCAGCAGGGGTGTGTGCAGGGCTGTGGGAGGGCCTCCCAGGGAAGGCTCCACGTGCCTGAGGTCCTGTCCCAGGAAGGTGAGAGGCTCGGCAGTTCTGCCTGATGTTCCACCACGCTCACCACTCATGCCTGCTCACACCCGCTCACACCCAGCCCACCTGCCCTCGCCCAGCCCACACCTGCCCTCTCCCAGCCCACACCTGCTCACACCCAGCCCACACCCCCTCATACCCAGCGCACACCTGCCCTCTCCCAGCCCACACCTGCTCACACCCAGCCCACCCACTGCCAGCTCCCCCTGCTTCAGGAGCCCAGGGCTCAGCAGGGTGTATGTTCTGAGGGTTCCTGCTGGTCCCAGAGGAAGCGCCTGCTACTCATGTGCTCGGGACACGAAGGCCCCTCTGGCAGCCCGAGGGCAGCACAGGGAGACACGGAGAGCCCCACCTGTGGCACCAGCCACTGAAGGGCTCTCAGGACATCACTCGCCCTATCAGCTCCTCTGGGAGAGTGGGCACCCTCGCTGGCAGGAGCAGGAAGGAGCCTGTGGGCACCTGCTGAGCGGCTGAGACCCACACGGAGGAACTAGAGGCCCTGCCCTCGCTCTGCCTGCCTGGTTGCCACATGGCACTCACATGGGCCAGCCTTCCCCCGTGGACACGGTGAACAGCGTGAGCAGGGCCCAGAGCACGTTGTCGTAGTGGAAGTCGTACTTCTTCCACTGCCGCGGCTGGGCCTCCACCTCCTCCCGCTCGTAGTCCAGGTACTGGCCCCTGGGGACGACACAGGTGAGGGCGGCTCTGGATGCTGTCGCTGCATGGAGCCAGAGCCGGCTCTGCAACGCGTGTCCACACTGAGGCCTGACGCGGGCCGGGCACACGCCACACTCAGACCAACTCAAAGTGGACAGAGGCCTGACCGGGCCCCGTCTGAGACGCTCCGGGAGAAACACGGGCCTCTTAGGCAGACGGACCTGGAGACACGACACCAACATCGCGAGCAGCGACAACGAAAACCCAGACACAAGACTTCACCAAAACTTCAAGCTTTTGTGCCTCAAAAGATGATCAGCTCACAGGATGGGACAAACCTTTGAAAACTGTCGCTCTGAGGAGGGAGCTGTGTCTAGAACATGTCAAGAACCACTACGATCGTTTCTGTACTTTGTTAACTTTACTTTCCCTGTGGCTTTTAGAGAGGGAGGAGCGGGGAGAGGAGCAGGGAGCAGTCGCCTCCTGTGTGCGTCCGACGGTGCACGGGACAGCACTCCAGCTGCGCCGCAGCGTCACGGCCACGGTCACGGCCACCGTCACAACCACAAGCACCTCAGGTGCACATGGGCGCAGGGTCTGAGGAGACATTGCCGCAGGGAGACAGAGGCCACGAGCACGTGGGGAGGTGCCCCCATCACGCACCCCCAGGGAGACGTGAGTCGGGCCAGACACCGCCCGCAGCCACCGGCCGGCGAGGACTGAGCTGCTTCCTTTGGAAAACAGCGCGTTGCTGGGACCTGGAGACCCCAGGGCCCCCTCCCTGGCAGGGACGTGGGCTCTCGGCCGTGGTGGGAAACCGCCTGGCACTGCCCGGCCTGTTCCGGAGCCGCCGCGTGGCCGCTGCCACTCCCCTCGCCGTGCCCGCTCAGGGGACGTGGGAACATCTGTCCACAATCCCCTCGCACATGTCCCCGCAGATCACAGTGACCGGAGGGGGACAGCCCGGTGAGTGAAGAGGTCAACGGGGCCCAGCCGGCAGGGCGGTCGGGGACACAGGAGGCCGCACACTGTGAGCCTTCACGTCCACAGTGTCCAGAGCAGACACCTACAGGCACAGGTCAGGGCGGCTGGGGCTGTGAGGGAGGCAAGTGGCACCCACGCGGCCAGGGCCCTGCAGGTTTTAGCTGAGGAAACACTCTCAAGCGGCCGAGTGAGGGTGGCCCCGTTGCGCGCACTAACCCGAGGACTCGTGCACGGCCCGGGTGAGCGCTCGGCATGAGTGCACCCCGATAGCCGTCTGTGGCACAGACTCCCTTGCGGCAGGGAGCGCTGCCTTCTCGAGTGAACGGTGCTGCTCAGACGGCAAAACCCCTCCCTCGCTCCTCCCCCGGCAACAGCGTCAGCCCAGACAGACCGCGGCCACGGGAGAGGCAGACACAGCTTCCAGAGGGGAGCCCAGGCCGCCCTGACCCAGCCACTGAGCACTGAATGCCAGGAACGCACGCCAGACGGCACGGCCAGTGTGGCACACGCCACCCGCATGCTCCTTGACACGCCGAGAGCCAGAGTGGGCAGGGGAGTCCCGCCCAGGGGTTAAAGAACTCCTACAAGTCAACCAGGAAAGGACGGACAACCCTACAGGGAAACGGGCACAGGCTGGCTCAGGTGCGTCCCCAGGGGGTTCATGCCAATGAACCCACAGAGAAGCACACACGCCCGCGCCAGGAGGCCCCAGCGAGCGGGCCGCCAGCTGGTGGGCGGGCTCCGGGCTGCGTCACTGGGGGAGTGCAAGTTTATACAGCACCTGTGCGAGCGAGCACCCCACACCCACAAGTGGGTGCACACTCCCTGCGTCCATGGCCGGACCGCACGCTGGAGCCCACCACATGACCCTCGCCACAGCGGGTGAGGAAGGGGGAGTCACACAGACAAGCGGGATGTGCTGTGGTGAGGAGGGAGCTGGCACAGCCCTGCTTGGGGCCACACAGCAGCGACCCCCCTTTCCCCACTTCTGCGGGTGCCTCCCCACGTGCCCGGCTGTGGGCCCGCCCAGGACGGTGGCAGTGGCTACAGCCTCGGCAGCCCCGCTGACCTGGGGCCGGGCCTGGTCTTGGGGGTTTGCAGAACCTCCAGCCATCCCCGTGCCGGGAGCTCCCTGCATGTCTGGGGAGGAAGAGCCTGGTGCCCCATGTGCTGGTCCCAACCCTGGAGCCCATGTGGCCCTGGGACAGGTGCACGCCCCCCCCGCGGTGCATCCCCATGCCCCCCCCCCCTGCGCTGGCCCTGCCCCCCTCGGTCACCTGCAGTCCCGCTCCAGCTCCTTGGACTCGTCGGTGCAGTAGAAGAACTTGCCCTTGAAAAGCTGCACGGCGATGACGGCGAAGATGAACATGAAGAGCATGTAGACGATGAGGATGTTGAGCACGTTCTTCAGCGAGTTCACCACGCAGTCGAACACGGCCTTGGGGGGGCGGGGTGCAGGCTCAGCACCGGCCCGGCAGGCGGGTCCCCCCCTCCGGAGGGAGGGGTCATCTCCAACGTGTCAAGTGGGCGGGTGGGGCCAGGAGAGGTGTCACGAGGCAGGTGCCTCAGAGCAGGGCTGCCCAGAGCCCGGAGCCCACATCAGGGCTGGGTCAGGGGAAGGGAGGGACCCAGGCCTCCTGGTGTCGGCAGGGCACGAGGCAGAGAAGCAGCCGCGCAGCGGCAGCCAGGCCCGGGCACGTGGGCATGCTCTGTGGCCCAGGGACTGTCCTGTTCCCACACCCGGAAGCTCAGTGCTCCCTGCCCGCTGGCCTGGCCCCAGCCCTGCCTCTCGGAGCCGGGCTGACATCCTGCCCTGCCCTAGTGTGCAGTGGCCGGTGCACAGCGTCTCCCGAGACACCGCCTGGCGTGGGGCTCGGACCCAGCAGCTGCGCCCACCTGCAGTGTCCCCGGGCACCTCCCGACACAGCCCCTCTGGCTGCCTCCATCACCTCCGAGCCCGCCCTGCCCCCAGAACCCCTGCTGCCTGTGTCCCCAAGGCTCGCACCCCGAGGCTGCTTACACCACCTTACGCACAGCGCACCCTCCTTCACCCAGCACCTCAGCCACACCACTCGGGGCCCTGCCCACCCCAACACCCTCCGCCTCCTGCCTCCCCTGCCTGCTCCGCAGGAAGGACGGGAGCCCACGGCACGGCTGGGAATGGCTCTCAGGGGCGTCAGGGTGGAGAGGGCCCCTCCCCCGACAGGGCGTGGGCTGAGCAAACCTCACATGGGGCTCCCTCAGCTCTGCTCACCCCCACCTCACACAGAAGCTGCCGCAGGACGTGGCCAGTGTGCACACACACGCATGCACGTGCATGCACCTTGTGCACACATGTATATACACACAGACCACATGCGTGCTCATGCGTGTGCAGGCCCGCACGCTCCTCATGCCACCCGGCTCTCACCTTGAGCTTCGGCAGCCGCTTGATGGTCTTGAGGGGCCGCAGGACGCGCAGGACCCGCAGGGACTTAATGGTGTTGATGTCCTTCCCTTTGGAGCCTCTGGAAGGAGAACCACACATGCAGACGCAGGCGGCACCTGGCGCCATCCCCACGCAGCCCCCTGGGCCCGGGCCTCCCCCTGCGTCTGCCTCGGGCCCCAGGGCAGAGGCGTGGGAGCTCAGAGGCCGCGCCTGGTGGGCACCACGGAGGCCTCCCCTCGAGTGGACAAGGGTCAGATCAGCAGCACCTGGGGGCCAGGGAGCACCTGCTCTCCCAGCACGTCCATGACCCGCCCGCCCGGCCCACACCAGCTGCTCTTGCCCCCTGTGAGGCCGCCCTGAGAGCGAGGGGAGAGGGCAGCGCAGGGGCCAGCGGGCACAGTGCCACCCCAGCTCCCGAGGCTGCTTCCTCTCCCAGAGGAGGTCCCAGTAGAGCCTGGATCTCCCTGCCTGTCCTCTGTCCCCGTCGAACACGCCTCCACATGGCAAGTGGCGGACGACTGACAGAAAGGGAGAGGAGGCTGGAGGGAGTGAGGGAAGGAGACAGAAAGAGAGAAGCCGAGGAGGAGAGGAAGAAAGGGAGGCCTGGCCAGCATCGACCGGTTCGATTCCCGCTCAGGGCACAGCCTGGCTGCGGCTCCATCCCCAGTGCGGGGCGTGCAGGAGGCAGCTGACCCATGATTCTCCCTCATCACTGATGTTTCTCTCCCTCTCCCTTCCTCTCTGAAATCAATACAAACACATTTTTTTTAAAAAAAAGAGGGGGGAAGGGAAGGAGGGAAAGGCGGGGAGAGGGGAGGCGGAAGAGCCACGGGGACAGAGTGAAGACAGCGACCAGGTGGTGGAGAGAGTAGCCGGGAGGGGGAGGAGGCGGGTGTGGAGCAGGCCCGGAGCCCAGCACCGGTGAGACCAGGCCAGGCCCCTCGGAGGGAACCTGGGGCTCCCTCGGCTGGCAGGGCCCAGGAGCTGTCACTCTTTGGGGCCGCCCTCCTGCCACCCTGAAGCAGGGCAGGGGCCTTTGGAGGCCTGCTCAGGGCCAAGGCCACACCCACTGGGGCCACGTGGGGCAGTGGCTGAGGCTCAGGGGCCACTTCTCCTCACGTTCAGGGGACCTGCCTGTCAGGGGAGCGGGACCCCCAGTCTCCTTAGGCTCCAGCCAAGCTAGAGCCTCCCGGTCCCTCCCCTGGGACCCTGCTGGGGCCTGCGTTCCAAAAGCAGATCAACACCCCTGAAGCCAGGCTGTCCCGGCTCCGCATGCCGCCAGCTACTGCCTGACCCTCCCCAAACCAGCCTCGCAGCTCCCGCTGAGCCAGCCTGGGAGGGGCCTGCGGGCACCTGAGGGGGCAGGCGAGAGCCCTGCCCTTGTTTCCTAGGAAACAGACGCTCGGTCCGGGCTCTGAGGCAGAGGCTGCCTTCTCTCTGCCAGCCCTGTCCTGCTCTCCCTCTGGGGCACCTGGCTGGGTCTCCCTGCCCCTCCCTCTCGCTCCAAGTTCCCCGTCGAACACGCCTCCACATGGCAAGTGGTGGCCGAGCTGTGCCCTCCTCCACAGAGGTAAGGCCCCAGGAGGGAGGGAGTGCCAGGCGTCGGGGGCGGACAGAGAGGAGGCCGACCTCCGAGAACAGACGGGGCAGCGGGGCCCCCACCTGGTCACAGCAGCCCGTGGAGCTGCCCTCGGGCTCTTGCTCTGGCCGCCTACACTCACTTGGGACACCTGCTACTGACCCCACGGAGGACCATCCCCACCCAGCCCCCAGGCTCCGCCAGGCCAGGGGGGCACCGCCTGGGAGGCGGCTCCGGCAGCATGCAGCCCGGAGGTGGAGCTGATGAGAGGTGAGCGTATGACGCGGCCCGAGGGCAGCTGAGATGTGGCGGTGTGAGGGGACAGGGGAGGCATTACCCCATGAAGCTCCTACAACAGGGAGTCCAGCAACAAGGAGACAAAGAAAAGAGAGTCAGTGAGGAGGCCTGGCTGGGCGAGAGGAGGACCCGCCCTCCGCGCCTGCCGGTCGTCCTGTCTCCGCATCTCCTGCCACCACTCGCCCTGGGACCCCCGGCTCCGCCCAGCCCCACACCTGCCCCAGTCCCAGGCCCAGCCACGCAAGGGAACCAGAGAAAATGGCCTGGACCCCAGAACGGCGCCCACCAGCACCCCAGCTCCGCCAATGGGAGCCGCCGAGGGCAGGGGGGCTGCCTAGAGGCCGAGAGCAGACCAGCCCGAGGCTGCCCCCAACTTTAGAACCAGGGCTGGTGGGGGACGCACCGGCTAGAGGTCCTCCCACCCAGCCCAGGCCAAGCAGAAGGACGGAGCTACAGGCAGCCTGGAGGCCAGCGGTCCCCTACACCCCACCGCGCATCTGGGGGCTGCAGACGTGGGTACTTACGAGAAGGCAAACGCCACCAGGGCCCCACTGACCACAATGAAGTCCAGAATGTTCCACAGGTCCCGGAAGTAGGCCCCCGGGTGCAGCAGCAGTCCCAGGTCAATCATCTTCAGGGAGAAGTGCAGTTTAGGGCGGTTACTTCAGGGAAAGGGCGGGCAGACCCAGAGCCGCGGGGTGGGGGAGGGGTCCCAGGTCACGTCCTCCTGCCCGACATCCGGAAAGCGGGGACCCTGGTCAGGTGTGCGGGGCGCTCTCCCCACTAACCGATGCTGCGGTGAGTCTGTAGTGAGCGACCCCCCGAGTCCCCATGTGTGTGGGGGGGCACGTGAGAGCCCCGAGGGAGGCTGGGTCGCTCACCTTTATCACCATCTCGAAGGTGAAGACGCCCGTGAAGATGTAGTCCATGTACTTCAGGACCTGCAACCCGGGGATTGCTCTCAGGAGGCCAGCCCACCGCTGGGCGTTGGGGCTCCAGGTCCCCCCGACCTCGGGGCAGACAACCCGTCAGCCAGGGCCCATCTGCCCTCTTCCTGCTGCTCCTGGCAGGCGCGGAGCTGGGCCCTGGCCGCCCCTGCACCCCCACAGTGCTCACGTTGTTCCGGGGCGAGTCTGCACGCACGGGGTCCTCGGCGGCCAGGGCGATGCTGCTCAGCGCGATGACCACGAGGATGACCATCTCGAAGTACCGCATGGTCACGATGTAGTGGCAGAGGCGGCGGAGCCTGGGGGCAAAGTGGGGCTCAGCCGGGGCCCCTCCCTGCCGCCTGCTTGGTCCCTCTGGCAGGAAGCTGGGCTCTGGCTGGTGGGCGGGTGCGGAGGCCCAGAGGGCGCCCGGGAAGGGGCAGCTGCAGGATGCAGCGGGCTGAGCGCTGCTGTTCTGATGGGGGGGCGGGGGGGTCACTGAACACAGCGCACAGGCTGAGCAGGACGATGGGAGACTTAGAAGCTGATGACGCCGGAGAGTCCCCAGAGGTGGGGAGACCCCTCCGCGGGAACAGTGAGGCTGACCCAGTGACCAGGAGGAGGACCCGGCCGTCGTGTCACCTGCCGGGCACACCTAGCACCTAGCGGTCAGTGGGTGTGGTCACGGGCCGTGGGTGAGAGGCATGGCGCAGGCGGGCGGGAGGGACTCACAGGTTGGTGGGGCTGAGACAGAACATGGAGCTGTAGGGGACGATGGGCCGGGGGCCGCTCCGCATCACGCCATCGGCCTCCGCCTCCTTCCCCTCCGCCTGGCTCTCCAGGTCCACGTTGCCACCTGCAAGGAAGGGGCCGCCAGGTGAGGGGGGTGGTGCACAGGTCTCACCGGGCGACAGGTGCTGTCTGGGCTCCCTCACGGGAAAGGTGTGTGGTTGGGAGCCCCGCTCCCTCAGCCCCGGTGCCTCGGCGGGGCCTCGGGGTCCTGGACCACAGACCCCTCCGGAGCCTGCTGGGCGCACCGCCTGGGGTTCATTCCCAGGCCCCTCCCAGACCATCCTGACTCGGCACCGCCCCCTTGGTCGGTTCCCGCACATCAGGCTTCTCAGAGTCCAGGGCCACGCAGATCCCGCCGCCCCGCACAGCGCTGCTCCACAGCATGAGTGCCGACCCTGACGTCCAGCCCATTCCCGGGGTCACACTGCCCGGCTCGGCGACGCCCACGGCTGGATGCAGGTTACCCACCAGGAAAAGGGAGCTGACAGAACTCACAGGTCAGGGAGCAGGAAACCGAAAGCAAGCAGCGCGGGGAGTCCGCACTGGGGAGCCCAGACCCAGGGCCTCACCCCACCCTCCCTGCCCCGGGTGAGGCCCCTCGTGCGCCCCGTGCAGAAGGGCGGACTCTGGTCTCAGAAGGGCCAGGGCCGCCCTCGCAGGCCTGTGGGAGCCGTGGGCCCGTGTCTGGGGCTCCGTCAGCCCAGCCCCTGAGTAAGGCGCTCAGTCAATCGTATGGGAACTGAGTGAAACTCCCTCACACAGAGCAGCATGACCCCGGAGCGGCGGCAGAACCAGAGTCACACCCAGCGGTTCTGAGACCCGAGGTGAGGAATATGAAATAACTGAATATAAATATGGGGAAAAATTGTAAAAATCTGTCTTAAAAAAACAAGCAACAAAATGCCATACAACTGACCCGGCGTGCCAATGGCCTGGGGCCCGGTGCTGAGAACGGCCCGGCCTCCCCTGTAAACCGCCACCAAGCTGAGCGAACACAATGCAAGGCTTCCAGGTGCTGGACCCGCAACACGTCAACACGCCAGAACTGCAAGCGCCACCCCTGGGGGGGGGGGCCATGGGGCCCAGTCCCGCCCAGAGCAGCCCCGCCCAGAGCAGCCCCGCCCAGAGCAGAGGAGGAAGAAGAGGAGGGGGAGGAGGGGGAGGAGACAGTGTGGGGACAGGGTTCTGCTCCCTGTAGGGGAAAGTGGGGGGGGGGGGTTTAGGGGAGAGAGGGGAAGGGTGGAGGGAGGAGGGGGAGGAAGGGAGACCTCCCGCGGCCGGCAGGGCCCACAGAGGTGCGGGCGCTGCTGTTTGGTGAGGCTTGTTCTTGGCATTGTTGTGTCTGTTAGGTTCTGGCTACGAAGTGGCAGAGATCTTGACTCCCCGGCTAAGCCGCTCCTCCCACAGGCGGCTCCTCCTCAGCGATGCAGGGAGCAGTCCTGGCGGGAGGGCGACGTGGGGAAGAGACAGCAGCCCTGGAGGAAGGCCTGAGCGCAGGAAAGGGGAGCGGAAACGGTCTAAAAAGTGAGGAGAGACTGGGAGCGGGGCGCAGGCGGGGCAGCAGGGGGGGAGTGGGGAGCCACACACACCCCCACAGCCGCCACCCAGGGCGGGATGGGAGGGCGGCCACTAACAACCGGACAGAATTCATCGTCTGTAAGCGGTAGGAGAGGAACAATGTGGTGACCAAGCAAATGAACAAGCCGTTATTCAACCTCAGAACTGAGGGAGAGGAGGAAAAAGGGGACACTGTCAAGTCCACGCCGGATGGAGCACATCCAAGAAAGTAACCCTCGCCGGGCGCGTGAGCGGGTGGGTCTAACGGCCGTTCCTAGGACTTCACCAGAGACAAGCCCGGCACACAGGCCACGGAAGGGCTGCACGTCCAAGGGGGACACATGCCCCTCGGCCACGCTCACTGGAGAGGCGCGCGGGGATGTTCCCGGCAGAAGCCCAGCCCGGAGGCTGAGCGGCTCACACGTGACAGCAGGCCCGGTTCTGGAGACACACAACGCCACACACAAGTAAAGAAGCTCAGAATGCAGGAGGCAAACGCGTGTATTTTAATAAGTTTTTACCGAGAAAGTAAAAGAAAAAGGCCCATAAAAGAGATCGGAAATGCCGTGACTGTGGTAGAACACACAGCACTCTGTCGCCTGTTCCAGGCTTTCTGTCTGATCGGCGTGTTTCAGACTGTTCACAGCTGCGATCAGTCAGGAAATGTGCGGCAAAGGCAGAGCCGACGGCCCACGAGAGTTTTCAAATCACCTCGCTCACTTAGCCAGTCAGTCAGGCAAAACCCTAGTGAGTGCAGGAATGTTTAGCAGAGCAACTAGGAAACGGTTCAGACAAATATAAAAAGCCACGCCCCCGAGATGCAGGAAAACACATGCCCTAACGCGCAGGGACATTCACCAACGCCGCCCGCGTGCTGCGCCGTAAGCAACTAGGCGTGTGTCTCAGAGCAGCCCACGCGGAGGCGGGGATCGCGTGCCGTCCAGTCTTCTAAGCTCCTCTGGCTGGACCCCTAGTCAAGGCCACACGAGACAGAGGAGCAGGAGAAAGCGAGCAGGTGGACTGCACATGCGCCGCGTGAAGAACAACGCACAGCCAGGCTCACAAAGCCACCGAGACCCCACGGCGAGTCCCGAGGGACAGAGCGCTTCACGCTAACCAGCCCGAGGACTAGAACTTAAACTGCTGAACTTCCGGTGCCTGGTGCCTACGGGAACCCACGCGCGCCCTCTGCAGATCGGGGAAAGCAGGTCCGCGCACCTGGCGGCCTGAGATCACCGCTCAGACCAACCCAGAGGCCAAGGATGCGGGGCGGCCCTGCTCCCTAAGACGCTCAGCTCTTCTGCTTCTTCAGAACACTCCGGTGTGACCTGCAGTGGACCCCGATTTGCAATCTTAAGACCCTGGAGTAAACCTGTCATTGAATTCTGGAGAGCATCCTCATTCATGGCACTCAGCGGGCAGTACGGACGGGGTCCCTGGGACCACGGGCTCCAGAGGACACTCTGACAGCCGGGGCTTCCTCGCCGTCCTGGACTAGGAGGCAGGGGGCTGGGACTTGCGGGCAGACAGAGGCGTGGACATGTAAGCAAAACGTGCCGGGACCCGAGTCAGCTGGGCCCAGAGAAGAGCGAGTCACTGCAGGAGGCAAACGTGGCCTCACCACCTCACCGGTCATGTCCTCTCGCCAGTGAAATGAGTTAGAGACCAGGCAGTTATCAGAGACAAAGATTAATCGAGGTTCAAATTTTACAACTGGAAATTGAAAAACAAACTTTAAAGTTCATGAGTCAAAAATTATATTCAGAGGCGGTGTAACTATCTACACAGAAAACAAAATAATCTACAGGAAAATTATTTAGCGTAACGAGACTGTCAACTCTGTGGCTGGATAAAAACCTGCTTACGTTTCTGTGCAAGAGGAGCAAATAATTAGAAATATGATTTTCTTAAAAAGAATATCATTTTAAAAACAGAATTCACCAAGTAGAAAGACAAAAGAAGGGATTTTAGGGCAGTGAACCTACTCTGTCCAGTTATGATGATACATGTCATTGTGTCTACCACACTGGCCCACACCCACAGCACCGACAGCCCGGGAGCGGCCTCACGCGAGCTGTAGGCTCCGGTGGCGGAGGCATGCGGTGTGGGCGCACTGACTCTAACGAGTGCACCACCTGTGGGTGCGGATGGTGAAGGAGGCTGCCCCCATGTGGAGCCTGGCAGGGGCCTACGGCAAAGCTCTCGTACTTCCTGCTCACTATGACTTTTCTAAAAAGGTAAAAAGACAAAAATTTTCAGGAAAAGACCAAAGAGATACAAATACAAAATCAAATAGTTAAATTAAAACCTTATAATCTGGTTAATTTCCAAAACAGAAAGAATTCATACAACTCAACAAAAGGAAGACAAACAATTCAATTAAAAAACAGGCAAAAGACCTGAACAGACATGTCTCCAAGGAGGACATACAGAGGCCAATAGGAACATGGCAAGGAAGGTCCGACATCACTCATCATCAGAGAGGCACACGAAAGCCACGGTGAGCTGTCACCTCACACCGGCCAGAATGGCCGCCATCAATCAACCAACAGACAACAGTGCTGGTGAGGTGTGGAGCAGAGGGGACCCTGCAGCTCGGGCATATCCGGACGACGTTCTCACCAACCGAGCTACCTGGCCAGGACAGAATGAGTTTCCAAAAGGATCAGAAAGTCAAATAAAAAACACACAAAATAATCCAAGATTTATATAAGTGGAATGCCTGAAAAATAAAAATAAAACTATGTACTAGAATGAACATTTAAGTGCATAATCCCAGAAATTTTTCCTGACGTGAAATAACACCCACCAATTGATTTTTAGCAAAAGTGCCCAAGTAACTCCATCGGAAAAGGGGAGCCTTTCCACAAATGGTAATGGAACAGACAGACATCCGTGGGGGGTCACAGCCCTGGCCTAATGCCCTGTGTGAAAGCTACTTCCAGATGTCAGTTTCCAGGGAGCTGACATACAAGCACTTCCCTGCTTCACCCCACTAAGCAGTGTCACAGTAGACCAGCTACGACAAAGACTTAACTAGGACTCACAGGCTAATAACATAATATCAACATGTCTAGGTCTCAATAAAAAAACCAGTTGTCACACCAAGAATCAGGAAAATATCCACTTCAATGAGAAAAGACATTCAACAGACACCAAATAATACAGAAGTTAGAATTATCTGACAATAATGCAAAGTTCATAAATCTGCTTCAACAGACTATTAAGAACACATTTGAAAAAAATATCAGACAGAAACAGAAAACCTTAGCAAAAAATTAGAAGGTATAAATAACCAAATATAAATTTTATAACTGAAAAAATATAATAACTGAAATTAAAATTCAATAGGTGGGCTTAACACCAGAATGGAGCATACAGAGGAGAGAATCAGTGAACTGAGAGACAGAACAAAAGAAATTACCCAATCTGAACAACAGAGAAAAATAGACTGAAAAAAGTTAACAGAGTCTCAGAGACCTTCGAGACTATAACAAAAGATCTACCATTCACGTCAACAGAGTCCTGAAAAGAAAAGAGAAAGAGGGCAGAGCTGAAGACGTATTCAAAGACATAATGGATGAAATACTCCAAATTTGGCAAAAAGACATAAACCTACAAATTCAAGAATCTGAGCAAACCCCAAACAGGATAAGCCTAAAGCAACTCATGCCAACATACATCATAATCAAACTTCTGAAATATAAAGACAAAGAAACAAATCTTGAAAGCAGCGAGAGAGAAACATCTTACCTATAGGAAGAAAACAATTCGAATGACAGTAGATTTCTCATCAGAAACCATGGAGGTCACAAGGAAGAGGCACACGTTTTTTCAAGTGCTGAAAAAAAAAGAACTGTCAACCCAGAATTCTATACCCAGTAAAAACATCCTTCAGGAATGAAGGGAAAATCAAGACATTATCAGATGAAGGAAAACTAAGAGAATCTGTCACCCACAGGCCTACACTAAAAGAATGACCAAGGAAGGTCCTCTAAACAGAATATAAATTATGAAAGAAGAAATACTGGAGTATCAGGAAGAAAGCAAGAACAAAAGAAGGAGTAAAAATATGAGCAAATACAATATATTTTCTTCTCTTAAATTTCCTAAATTTTTGGGTGAAGCAAAAGTTATAACAAATATTGGTGTGGTTCTAAATATATGCACAGGAAATATTTATGACAATCTATATAATAAAACCCTAAGCGACCATTACAGTGAAATGACCAGAACGGCCGGTCGCTATGATGTGCACTGACCTCCAGGAGGCAGACGCTCAACGCAGGAGCTTCCCCCTGGTGGTCAGTGTGCTCCCACAGGGGAAGCGCCACTCAGCCAGAAGCCAGGCTCACCACGGGCGAGCACAGCCGAGGTGGCGGGAGCCTCTCCCACCTCTGCAGCAGCGCTAAGGAGCAGCGAGCCGAGCAGTAAGGAGCTGAACAGTAAGGAGCAAGGGATCCCAGATTGCGAAAGGGATGTCTGACTGCTGGCTTAGGTCTAATCCCCACGACTGCCAGCTTAGGCTTGATTCCTGGGGGATCAGGTCTAACCCGGCAGGAAGACATCCCCCGAGGGGGCCCGGACTGTGAGAGGGCACAGGCCGGGCTGAGGGACCCCTTTGCCCCCAGTGGACGAATTTTGTGCACCGGGCCTCTAGTTAAACTATATATGGAGAGGAAAAAAAGGAGTGAAGTTCTCATGCTTCACTCAGACTGGTACAGTGATAACTTTAGTATACTGGAGTAAGTTATTGTATAATGCAGTGGTCGGCAAACTCATTAGTCAACAGAGCTAAATATCAACAGTACAACGATTGGAATTTCTTTTGCGAGCCAAATTTTTTAAACTTAAACTATATAGGTAGGTACATTGTTATTAACTTAATTAGGGTACTCCTAAGGCAGAGGAAGAGCCACACTCAAGGGGCCAAAGAGCCACATGTGGCTCACGAGCCGCAGTTTGCCGACCACTGGTATAATGTAATACCCAGAGCAAACATTAAAAAAAAAATACAGCGATACAGTAAAAAAATGCTAAAGTTAAAGCAAAATGAATTCTTAAAGAAGCCAGAGAAACAAAAAACAGAAAAACCAAAAGGAAACCACAACAGCAGTCTGAAGCCATAACATATATAATTACATTAAATCCGCTGAAACCGGTTTGGCTCAGTGGATAGAACATCTGCCTGCGGACTGAAAGGTCCCAGGTTCGATTCCAGTCAAGGGCATGTACCTGGGTTGCGGGCACGTCCCCAGTGGGAGATGTGCAGGAGGCAGCTGATTGATGTCTCTCTCTCATCGATGTTTCTAACTCTCTATCTCTCTCCCGTCCTCGCTGTAAAAAATCAATAAAATGTTTTTTGTTTTTTTTTAAAAGAATGAGACAGGGCTGGCCCCACGGTCCCAAGGAAGCAGACGATGCGGGCACTGTCACCACACACCGCCAACCTGACCCCCACCCGGACGGCCCAGCCCCTTCCACCAGCTACTGCACCGGCTGCGGTGACAGACAACACAGCCTCTGACTAGCGACAAGCAGCTTACATCCCAAGGAGAAACGTTTCACTGGCAAATTCTTCCAAACATTTACACAAGAATCAGCACCAGTTCTACACAATCTCCTCCACAGACAGAAGAGACGTTTTCCCACTCACTGTGTGAGTCCAGTCTTTTGACACCAAAACTAGATGCAGCACAAAAAGGAAAAGTGCAGACCAGCACCCCCGCGAGCACAGAAACGCCTAACAAACAGCAGCGGGCTCAGGAGCGTGCGACAGTGACTCCACACAGCGCTGGCAGCGTTATCCCAGGGACCGAGGCTGCCGAGTGTCTGAAAATCAATATAAACTAGCATACAGCGCGGGGCAAAAGCTGGTTTGCAGTGTTGGTATGCAAAACAATACAATAACTAATCAATAATAATACAAGAATAAACTGTTCCACAGACACAGCTGTAAACCTCCTTTTGCCCCAGGAGAAAAACTCATGATCCTATCAATTGGGACAGAAAGTTACCTGACAAAATTCAGCACTTATTCAACATAAAAACTCTCCCAAAAAGGGGACACAGCAGAATCTGACGAAGCGCATCGACAGAAGAACCTAAAAACGGAATCAGAACTACTGCTGCCAGCCTCCCACTTGAGGGTGACAGACAGACGGACGGACGGACGGGCTCCCACCATAGCAGGCAGAGAAGGGGCGGTCCGCCCGCAGCTGCCACCTGACCTTGGTCTGAAGGCGCCACAGGGCCAGGAGGGAGGAAGGAAAGGAAAGGCCGCAGGTCAGAGTGACTGCGGGTGCAGGTGCCCCACGTCGGAGGCCCTGGGGAGCCCCAGACACCGGGGGAAACACAACCCAAGTTACACGACTTCTTTAAAATTTAATGAAACACAGACACCAGATGTCACAGTCTATAGGACACAATGAAATTAGTGATTGGAGGGAAATTCATAGCCTTAAGTAATCATATAATAAAAATGAAAGAATAAAATAAACCACGTTTCCAGAAACGAGAAAAGGAACAACAAAGTAAAACCAAGAAGGCGCAGAAGACACAATCCTGCCAAGAGCTGGGTCTCAGCCCTCTAGCCTCCAGAATTGTGAGTAAATAAAGTTTGGGGTTTTAAGCCAACAAATAATTAATTAATTAATTAATAAAGGCAGCAGGAAAATAGTAAAGTTGGAAATAATTACTTAAAAAAACACACAGAACTAATAAATAAATTAAAATACTGTCTTTTTAAGTAAAAATCTACCAAAAAAATATAACCACTAACTAATCAAGAAAAAAGGGGAGGACACAAAACATTCAGGATAAAAATGACAAGCAAGAGAAAACACTGAATGAGAGGACAGTTTTTGTTTGTTAATCCTCACGTGAGGATATTTTTTTCCGTTGATTTTTAGAGAGCGGCGTGGGGGGAGGGGGGGGAAGAGAAAGGCAAGGAAGGAGGGAGGAGGAGGGGGGGGGAGAGAGAGAGAGAGAAAGAGAGAGATCGATCAATTGGTTGCCTCACCACACACCCCAATCAGGACCGGTCCGGAGATTGAACCTGCAGCCCAGGTATGTGCCCTTGTTTGATCCCCAGCCTTGGTCGGGGCATGTGCCAAGGCAACCAATCGATGTGTCTCTCTCACATCAATGTTTCTCTCTCCCTCTCTCTTTCTCACTCTCACTCCCTCCCTTCCACTCTCTCTAAAAATCAATGGGAAAAATACCCTCGGATGAGAATTAACAAAAATAATAATAGTAATAATAGATGACAGAGCCCTAACTGGTTTGGCTCAGTGGATAGAGTGTCAGCCTGCGGACTGAAAGGTCCCAGGTTCGATTCCAGTCAAGGGCATGTACCTTGGTTGCGGGCACATCCCCAGTAGGAGGTGTGCAGGAGGCGGCTGATTGATGTTTCTCTCTCATCGATGTTTCTAACTCTCTATCCCTCTCCCTTCCTCTCTGTAAAAAAATCAATAAAATATATTTAAAAAAATAATAGATGACAAAACTTGCATTACAATATTTGATTTTCAGAAACGGATTTGTGGTGATACGCAGATAACTACTGAGCACTAATATCTAAACATATAACACTCAAACGTAAGACAAGGAAGCTACAGAACTCATCTCACTTTAAAGTATCAACCCTCAAATCCTACATAACACATTGATAAACAGAACCCAGCACCACATGATAAAATAGATATGATAACCATGTGGGGTTTAAGATCACAAAGACAGTTCAATATCAGAAAAGTCATACTATGAACCCCCAGGTTTTGTGGGTGATCTCCAGGGATGATGAAAGGCCTTCAGGAAATTTAACATCTACAGATCAATATACTTAATGGAAAAGGAACTGATGGATCCTGTGACATGATTTTACACACACACACGCGCGCGTGCGCGCACACACATACACGCACACACATCTCTCAAACCTAGAGCCCACGTTACCTGGTGTAGGCAACCACCAGGCAGGGGCCCATGAACGCCGTTGCTCTCTGACCCTGTGCTGGCCACGGCAATCAGGCAAAGGAAGTGACAAGAGGCATAACTCGGGAGAGGAATGGTTAGAAAGGGCTACATCTGCAGGAGTTTCGATACTTAGAGAACCATGCTAAAACTGATCAACAATTTGAGAATCCAAAAAAGTAATAGGATACAAAATGAACATATAAAAGCCATTAGCCTAGATTTCAGCTTCTGGCAGAAGTAATAGCAGAGAGCAGAATCCCTCCCATCAGTGAAAATAAAAACACCAGAAATTAAGAGAATGAAACGACCAGCCACAAACTGGAAGATAACATTTGCAAACCACATACCTAATAAAGGACTTGTATCCAAAATATACAAATAAATCTTAAAACTCAAACAACTGAAAAACAAGCCAATTAAAAAAGTGGGCAAACGTGCTGACTCCTAAAACTCGAAATCAGTGATAGGAAGACAACTGGAGGAGCCCCGCAGTGCGTACTCCTAATAACACATGGGCCAGGGAAGAAAGCTCAAGAGAAATTTTTAAGTATTTTTAACTAAATAAAACTGAAAACACAACTTATCCAACTTTGTCAGGCAATGCTACGAGGGAAATGCGTAGCTTTGAGAGCACACATTAGAAAAGAAAGATCTAAAATCAATACTCGAAGCTCCCACCTTAGGAAATCAGAAAAAGAAAAGAAAAGCAAATCCAAAGTGAGCAACAGAAAGAAATAAGAATTAGAGCAGAAATTAATAAAATTTAAGAGAGGGATTCAATAGAGATCATTGACAAAACCAAAAGTTGGTTCTTTCAGAAGATCAGTAAAATCGGCAAGCCTCTAGTTAGGCCAGCGAAGAAAAAAGAGGGAAAACACAGATTCTCTCAGAAAAGAGCCAGCACTCTCTGGCATGGCTCAGTGGTTAGAGTGTTGGACACAATACCATTTGCATTCGCACCCCCCAAATGAAATATTTAGATAAAATCTAAGAAAATACGTCAGAGACCTCTATGAGGAAAAATACAAAATTCTGATGGATAGAAATCGAAGACCTAAATGAATGCAGAGACATTCCGAGGCAGGGAGACTCAGTACTGTCAGGATGACAGTTCTTCCCAACTTGTTCTGTAGATGTAACGCAGCCACAATCAAAATCCCAGGAAATAATTCCATGGATAGTGACAAACGGATTCTGGAGTTTATACGGAGGCGACTCAGAGGAGGCAACAATTCAACACCGAAGAAAGAAGTTGAGAGGACGGATGCTGCCCAACTTGGAGACTCACAAAACTACAGCGATCAAGACGGAATGGCACTGGCGAGAGGACACGCAAACAGCGACGCACAGGAGCCGGAAACAGACCCACGGCTGCCTCGCCTGGTCTTGGACAAAGGAGCCACGGCCACACAACGGAGCAAAGAGTCTCTTCAACAAATGGCGCTGCAGCAACTGGACATCACGTGCAAAAGTATGAATCTAGACACAGACTTCACACTCTCCACAAGCATTCAGTAAAAGTGGCTCGGAGGCCTACCTGTGAGATGCAAAGCCCTACAGCTCCTAGGAGAAAACCTAGCTGACCTTGGGCCTGGGGGTCCTTTTTAGACAGAGCACTGAACACGTGACCCACGAAGAAATCATGAGCAAGCTGGGCTTCTTTTAAATGAACAACTTCTGTCTGCAAGAGGCAACGCCAAGAGAATGAGAAGACAAGCCGCGTTTCCAAAGGCTCATCTGATAAAAGACTGTTATCCAAAATGTACAAAGAATCTTAAAACTCAACAATATGAAAGCAAACCACCTGATTAAAATATGGGTCAAAAACCTTAAAAGACACCCACCAATGAAGATACACTGACGGCAAACAGGCAAAGCGGAAGCTGCCCGCAGCGGATGCCACGGGAGATGCAAGGTCACACCATCCGACTCCACCACACCCACCAGAGGCCGGAGGGACGCTGACCACACCCCACGCTGGCACCTCGCTCCCTGCTGGTGGGAATGCTAACTGTGTAGCTAGTTTGGCCTTTTCTTACAAAATTAAACATGTTCTCGCCATATGACCCAGCCATCGCTCTCCTGGGTATTTACCCAAAGGAGTTAAAACCCTGTGCTCACACACAAATCTGCACGTGCATGACAGCAGCTTTACTCATAATTGTCAAAATGTGGAAGCAACGGAGATGCTCTCCAGGAGGTAGGTAAATGGATAAAAAACTGGTCCATCCAGACAGCGGACTATTACTCGGGGCTGAGAGAAATGAATATCGAGACACATAGGAACCTTACACGCATGGGACTGAGCGAGAGAAGCCGGACTGACACGGCTACACACGTGTGACTACAGCCATGTCACATCCTGGAAAAGGTCAGACTGTGGGGCAGTGAAATGACCAGGGCTGCCAGGGCTGGGGAGGCGGGGCCACACCTGGACACCCGTGAACAAAAGCCAGGTGGGCCGTGGGCTCGTCCTCAGCTGATGCAGGGAGCAGAGCAGGGCTGGCTGCTGGGAGTCTGGGAAGACGAGTCACTAGCCCCCTGCCTCCAGGTGAAACAGGAAGAGGAAGAGGAGGCCAGGCAGCCAGAGCCAGGCGCCCTCCCTGTTCTCCCCAGGAGGGCACCCTGGCCCACAGGCCCAGGTGAAGGCACCTGAGCGGGGTGGGTGCAGGCATGTGTCTGTGTGTGGACACGTGCCAACACAGGCAGGCGTGTGGCAGCACCCGGTCCGCTTCATTGGCATCCACATCCACTCCGCTCCTGTGGCCTCCCCTTGTGCCGGGAGCGTGTTCTCTACCCTCGGTGCTCACACGACAGCATGCCCCCTGCACAGCGGGAGGCCTGTCCTTGGCAGCTCGTCCCCCCCTGCCCCGAGCAGCGACGTGCGCACCGGAGCCCCGGCGCCTGCACAGTGGGTGCTGCTGCTCAGTGTGGGCCTCGCGGACATGAGCGAGGGGGGAAGGGGGTGGCAGCTCAGCAGGGACAGCAGGGCGTGGGGACCGTCCCCAGCACCTCCCCTCCGCACCCGCAAGTTCTCGGCCGGGTGTCTGTGGCCTGGTCCTTAGCTGCTCCTGCGTGGTCTGTCCTCCTGGGACAGCAGCCCCACAGGGCAGCCCTGGCGCCCCCTGCTGTGTCCCCAGCACCCTAGTGATTTGGCTGGGAACTTGCAGATGTTTTTGGAGGCAGGAGGACAGAGCCTAAGTGACAGACAGACGACAGGAGCAGTGCTCGCCTGCGGCACCAGGAGCAAAGGGCGTCGAGGCACTGGTGCGGCCAGCAACGGCCCTCTCTCCTGGGGGGCCACAGAGGCAGCTCTGTCCCCAGGCCGCTGCATGTGCAGAGAGCGGGGGATGCAATGGGGCCTGCGAAGGCGGGCCTGCCCTGCTGGTTCGGGAGATACTCACTGGGCACAGCCGTGGTCTCCCCGGGTGGGCCGGGCGGCGCCACTGGGACGTGCACAGCGGCACTGGGCTCAGAGGGCTGCGTGCCCATCCGAGTGACGTTCCGCTGGTTATCCGCATCCTCCGGCTGCTCCTCCGCCTTCTGCACGCAGGTGCTGGGCAGGGCGCGCACCAGGCCCACACCCATCGCGGCGCCGGCCTCCAGGTCACACTGTGGTTCCCTGCAGCCCCAGGCCCAGCAGCGGTTGGAAAGGAGGAAGGCAGGCGGGGTCAAAAGGGCCCGGGCAGGAGGGTCTGCACTACACAGGGCTCCCCAGTCCGCGCCTCCCTGGAACTGTGGCGTCAGCGTGTCCCAAACCAGCCCCAACCGCCTCCCCCAGGCCAGTGATGGCGAACCTATGGCGCGCGTGCCAGAGGTGACACGCGAACTCATTTTTTTGGTTGATTTCTCTTTGTTAAATGGCATTTAAATATATAAAATAAATATCAAAAATATAAGTCTTTGTTTTACTATGGTTGCAAATATAAAAAAATTTCTATATGTGACGGCACCAGAGTTAAGTTAGGGTTTTTCAAAATGCTGACACGCCGAGCTCAAAAGGTCCGCCATCACCTCAGCCTCTCTTCCTCCCGGAGCCTTAAAGCCACGCCTGCCATTCGCAGAGGTGCCCTCCCCGTCACCCCCACAGGCAGGGTCGGCACCGCCAGAGGGGGCGTGGCCAGGGGCGGCC
This sequence comes from Myotis nattereri, assembly GCF_964212035.1. Taxonomy (NCBI): domain Eukaryota; kingdom Metazoa; phylum Chordata; class Mammalia; order Chiroptera; family Vespertilionidae; genus Myotis; species Myotis nattereri. The sequence goes on from NC_138087.1 coordinate 82,196,796, forward strand.
GGGTGGCCCCCATGCGCCTCACTCACTGGGGCTGGAGGTCCCGGGGCTCCTTGTCCTTGTCCTCCGCCTCGCCCTCCTCCGGTGCGGGCGGTGCCTTGTGCCGCGGGCGGTGCCTCCGCGCTGGCTCCTCGCTGCTCTCCGCCTCCCGGGGGCCGACCCGGGGGCCACGGTGCCGGGCTCGCCGCTCGCCCCTGGCTCCGTGCGCGGCGCCGTCCTTGCCCTGGTCCCCGTGGCGGTGCGTGCGGTGGCGCCGGGGTTCCCGCTCGGCCGCCTCCTCTGGGGAGCCGCGCCGGTGGTGCCGCCGGCCGCCTTCGGGCCCGGGGCCGCGGCCGCGCTCGCTCCGGGCCTCCCGGGTCCCCGCGGTCTCCTTGCTGCGGCTGCGGTGCGGCCGTGCCCGCTCCTCTGGGGCAGCAGGCTCCCCGCTCTCAGCCTTCGGGGCGTCCGCCCGGTCCTGCTCCCCCGCCTGCCCGGGGGCCTTGTCCTTGTCACGGTGCCGGTGATGCCTGCGCGGCGGGTCCGCGCCCTCGGCAGCCTCCACGCCCTCGGCAGCCTCCACGCCCTCGGGCCGCACCTTGCCCCCCGCGGGCCCCCGTGTGCCCTCGCGGCCCGGCTCCACCACGAGCGGCCGGTCCAGGTGCGTCTTCATGTCGGGGTGCAGGTGGCGCACGGTGGCGAAGCGCAGCCGCTCCTCGGGGCCCATCTCGCTGTACAGCGCCTCGCAGCTGGCGCGAAGGTTCTGCAGGCGCAGCTGGCTGGTCCGCTGCTCCCACACCGAGCGCGCCTTGGCGTTCTGCTGCCTGCGGGGAGAGGGGGGTGAGCACCCTTGCAGCCCCCCACTTGTCCGCCGGCAGGGGAAGCCACAGATGACACAGCGATGGAGGATGGCGGAGTGGGTGCGGGGAGCGGGAGGGCGAGGGCGCAGGAGCCCTAAGGAGCCCTGGCGGTCAGTGCGGGAGGGCAGGTGGGGGTCCCAGGGTCAGAGAATTCACCCAGTGGCCCCGACCCACAGACTGTGGGTACACCAGCCTGGGGGGAGGGCTCAGGCCACTCCTGAGCAAGTGGACATCGGCCTGAGACCACGAGGTAAGGGCAGTGGGAATGACGGGCACTGGCATGAGGTGGTGGATAGGCGTCCGGGACAGGTGGGCCGCTGCCCAGGCCAGATGGCGGGGCGGCACCTCCCCTCCATTCCAGGAGATGCTGAGGGGGGCCAGGACGGGCAGGTGGCCCACTCAGGACGCCCGCTGCTCAGCTCAAGACCCACCGGCTGCTCCCGGGAGGCACTGCCTGCATGGCCACCAACGCCCTGCCCCCTCCTGGCTCCACGCAGAGCGCCCTCCCCGGGACGGGCCAGAGTGGCCTGTGGGCCCAGCTCAGCCCTCGCTGGTCGGGCTACCAAAGGCCTGAGCTCCACCGCCTCGGTCACGGCTGGGGCTCCGCTGCCCCGGGCACAGGAGGCCTCTGCAGGCCGCTCTTTGCTGAGTAAACCCGCACCTCTTCCCCCGCCCCCCGCCCCCCTCCCCCCAAAGACGGCCCAGCCCACATGGCCTCTGAGCTCAGTCTCGCCCCTCCTGCCCTGAGGTGGCCCGGCCACCGTGGTGGTGGCCCCCGCAGCCTGAGGCTGATGGGACTGGGCGTGTGTGTGCCCACCAGCAGCCACGCTGTGCTCTGGGCTCTGGTGCGCCCTCGGCTCCCTCCCAACTACCTCGGGCCAGGCTATCCCACTCCGGTGAGGACCCAGCCAGAGGGCACAGCCCACAGGGCCCCACAGCAGGTCACGGACGGAGCCAGGATCGGACACACGCAAGGATCAAGAGGAAAGGGGATCTAGAGAAAATGGGGGGCCTTGGCCCAACCCCAATCGCGCTGACCACACCTAGGGCCACAGCCTGAGGGGCCCTGGCCAGCCCACCACAAGCTCGGGGCCCTGGGCACTGGCCCCACGGGGACTGCAGAGAGGTGGTGGCTGTCTGGACTGAAGGCCGAGACCAGGCCCCGTGCGTGCGTGCGGGACCATTTCCGGGGCAGAGAGCACAGTGCCTGCCCCTCACTGGGGCCTGACGGGGGAGGCAGAGCAATGTAGGGTAAGTGTTGACCTCTCTGGCCACCTGTGGACGCACCCTTCACCTGCCGCCCCACCTGACCTGCCCTCTGACCTGGGAAGCCAGGCTGCCCTGCCCCTGGTCACCTTGCGACAAGCCCACCTTCTCTTTCTTTAGCTCCAACCTTGAGCCACACGGGACCTGCCCCCCCGCCACCGCCCGCCACACAGAGCTCGGGGATTCTGAAAAATGCAGACCCGTGTGATGGAGGGCCGCCATGCGGGGCGTGCCTCAGGCCCCTGGTCGTCCGGCACCCTGAGATGGGCCTGGAGGCTAAGCCATTGGTCGCAGGGTGGCGGCCGCTCAGACGCCGCCCTGGTCCTGAGGTCCAGTTCTCTGCGCACAGAGCACAGAGAGACAATGAGGTGGGGCCGTGCCTTCTGGCAGGTGGGACTGGCTGTGCCCCCCACTTCTGCGGCCTGTCCCCCAGGATCCAGCTTGAGATGGACTGACTGGGCTGATTGTAAGACACCAGGGGGCGCCGGCCCCCCTCACAGCTACCTGGGGATCTGGTCCTGTTCTGCTGGCCCTGGTCCCGTCTCTGCCTCTAGCTCCAGGCCACCCATTGTCTGCGGTGCCACCTGCAGCCACGCCACCGCCACCGCCCTCCTCTCAGGAGTCTGTGTGCGGCCTCTCCTCCCTCTAGCGCCTGTCAGCAGCTGCACCCCGCACCCATACTGCCCCCCTCTGCATCCTGCCTGAGTTCACAGGCCACGCAGGAACGGGAAAGCAGGGCCGGCTGCCCTCTGACCTGCAGGCCTGTGTGCTAGAGTCCAGCCCCGGCCAAGTCCTGCCGGGAAAGGGCTCTTTAGGGGTCACACGGAGGAGCTGCTCCCCAATGTCCTGGTGGGCTTGCAGGCACAGCCCGCCCCAGACGCTGTGCGGGCTTCTGTGCTGGGGACCCTGCTTTGCAGTTTCTGGGCTGGGAGTGCGCAGCGGCCCCGGTGTGCCACCTGCACCCGTCCCCTCACTGCTCTCCACTGCGAGCCAGCCAGCGGGACCCGCTCTCCTACCCGCGGGACAGCAGCCTGCAGCCTGCGTGCTCGTGGGAGACAGCCCAGCGGTGCTGGCTGGGCAGGGAGCGGGGTTCAGGGCCCGCAGCAGTTCCCACCGCCGGAGGCGGAGGAGGCACCTGGCCGCCTCTGTGCAGGTGGCGTGACTGGACTGGCAACTCCAGACCCCTCACTGCATGGCCTGACCCCACCCTAAGGAGGAGGCCCCGGGGTGACCCCCAGCCCACCGCCTGGTCTCCATGGCTCTCCCTCGGCTCCGGTCGGTCCCAGGTGAGCCTCACAGCTGGAGGCAGCCCCGCTCTTGCTACAAGGATGTGGGAGGACCCACGAGTGTCCCCGTGAGCACTGACGGAACTCGACCTCGTGGGACAAGGAGACCCAGACCCTGAGTGACGGCACACAGGCAGCAGACAAGAGGACAGACACCAGGAGGGCGGAGGAGGGGCGGGATGGGGCATCAGGAAGCGTGCCCACTGCCCGCTAGGCTGCAGGCGGCTGTGGAGCTGCCCCCAAAGCAGATGACCAAGGGGAGCAGAGTTGGGGGGCAGGCATTGGCGTGTGGTTATCATGAAGCCGGGCAGGGCCGTGGCAGAGCGACTCACGAGTTCACGCTGGAGACAGATGAGCTGCGAGACACAGCACCCCGCGTGTGCCTTACAAAACTGCACATGCAAGAGACAGAACAGAACAAGGTGAGGGGCCAGAGCGCCTACGACACGGACACACGCATCGGTCAGCAGGCTGCGGTGCGCATCCAGGCAGGAGGCCAGGCACACTTCCGTCAGAGGTCACCGCGACCTTGGGGTGAAAGAGAAGTTGAGAGAGAGCATCCGGCAGATCCGCGAGGCTCCAGTGCAAGCCCGTGGTGGCTGGACCATGAGAAGCCTTCCCCCGGGGGCCACCTGGCACCCCCGCCCCTGGCACCCCTGCCCTGTAAGAGCAGTCTCCCCTCCAGCTGTGGCCGCTGGCGGGGCTGGTGCACCTGCCTTCAGAGGGAGCAGAGTGGTGGTCATAGGCCTGACTACGGTGTCTCCGGGCCCTGTGCCCGCCGTCCAGGCACCCCACCCCCAGGCCCTCAGCCCAGCTCTAAGTCACCCTGACCCTTCCCTTCCGGGGCAAACAGCTCCATCCCAGCCCCTGCCCTTGGGTGTGACTCCAGCCATTTCCGAGTGCCTTTCTGGAAGCTTCCCCAAGCCAATAGGAAAACCAACATCTCCTTCCCCCGTCGCCCTGCAGAGTGGCTCCCCAGGAGGCCCAGGGCTCCTCCCTCCTGAAGCCAATTCCACAGACGTGTGTGTGTGTGTGTGTGTGTGTGTGTGTGTGAGGAGCTTACAGCAATCACCTGCCGCCAGGCCCTGGGTACACACAGGTGTGTGTGCAAGCAAGTGTGCAAATCAGCGTGACCTCGTGTGTAAGTTTGTGAATGAATACGTGAGTGGGTGTGAGAGCATGAGGGCGTGAAAGTGGTATGGGGGGCATAAATGTGAACGTGTGTGTGAATGAGTCATGTGTGGAAATAAATGTGAACGTGTGAGCGTGTGGGGTGGGAATGAGTGGTGAGTGTGGTAAATGTGAGCGTGTGTGAGTGTGTGAGCGTGGGGGCGGGGGTGGGAATGAGTGGTGAGTGTGGGTAAATGTGAGCGTGTGTGAGTTTGTGAGCGTGGGGGCGGGGGTGGGAATGAGTGGTGAGTGTGGGTAAATGTGAGCGTGTGTGTGTGAGTGTGGGGGTGGGAATGAGTGGTGAGTGTGGGTAAATGTGAGCGTGTGTGTGTGTGTGTGTGAGCATGGGGGTGGGAATGAGTGGTGAGTGTGGGTAAATGAGCGTGTGTGTGCGTGTGTGTGTGAGTGTGAGCATGGGGGTGGGAATGAGTGGTGTGGGTAAATGTGAGCGTGTGTGTGTGAGTGTGGGGGTGGGAATGAGTGGTGAGTGTGGGTAAATGTGAGCGTGTGTGTGTGTGTGTGAGCATGGGGGTGGGAATTGAGTGGTGAGTGTGGGTAAATGAGCGTGTGTGTGCGTGTGTGTGAGTGTGTGAGCATGGGGGTGGGAATGAGTGGTGTGGGTAAATGTGAGCGTGTGTGTGTGTGTGTGTGAGTGTGAGCATGGGGGTGGGAATGAGTGGTGAGTGTGGGTAAATGTGAGCGTGTGTGAGTGTGAGCATGGGGGTGGGAATGAGTGGTGAGTGTGGGTAAATGAGTGTGTGTGTGCGTGTGTGTGTGAGTGTGTGAGCATGGGGGTGGGAATGAGTGGTGTGGGTAAATGTGAGCGTGTGTGTGTGTGTGTGTGTGTGAGAGCATGGGGGTGGGAATGAGTGGTGAGTGTGGGTAAATGTGAGCGTGTGTGTGAGTGTGAGCATGGGGGTGGGAATGAGTGGTGTGTGTGGGTAAATGTGAGCAAGTGGGGGTGGAACATGTGCCAAGCATGTGGGCAGCGGTGCTCAGAGCCCAGGGACGATGAGGTGGCAGCACAGGGAGCCAGATCACCTCAACCTTCACATCTCCTCCCTCCCAGGAGCCTGAAGTGCCCATCACCTGAGGCCAGACCCTCACAGCCCCAGCCGAGCTGTGGGGACACAGGTCCTTCCGAGGGACCCAGCACAGCCGTCCCCTCGGCACCATCCGTGCACAGCTGCACGCGCGAGGGAGCCTCTGGGACAGGACACGGATGGTCCCTCAGCAGCAAGTCCTCCCAGGTCAGGCTCATGCACGGCTGTGGACTGGGTCCGGGGGGCCCCTCTGTGCCCGCTCTCACCCACCCAGCAGCTGGCCATGGACATGGCCCTGGGGAGAGCAGGCGCTGCCCATCCAGCTGACAGACTCACCTGGAGAACAGGGAACGTGGGGGAGGGCAGGGGCCAGACAGACACCAGCTCTGAGCCAGGGGCCAGGGCCTCACACCGCTCAGCTGCCCAGCGGCCTTGCCAGCCAACACATCAGACCCACTGTGTGTCCACAGAGGGGGCGGAGGGCCTGCCACCCAGGACCAAGCCCAGATCTGCTCCCAGGACAGCCTGCAGGCCCACAGGGAACATGGGGACCCAGGCCTGCCCACACCCAGCCGCTGTGACAGGTGAGCTCGGACCCTGGGAGGCAGGTCCGCGCCTTGTTCCCAATGGGCCCCCCAGGAGGGAGCAGAGGAGGCGGAAGAGCATCCGCACCTCCTTCTCGGTGGCCTGACGTGAGGCCCCAGCACCTCACTCCGAGGTTTTGCCCCAGATGGGTCGGCCCTGCCTCACCTCCAAGGAGCCAGCCTGGCGGGTGGCAGGGCGCCGGGTGGAGCCCTCACCTCCAACCCCACAGAGGACGTGCTCCCCCCCGCCCCGGCCCGTGTGAGTGAGAAGGCTCGCGCTGACCCTCGACAGCAGGCCTCAGCAGCCCACTGGGGAGAGAGCCGGGAGGGAGGTCACAGCCGGGAGCAAGCAGAGCGAGGGACAGCATCCTGGCGCCCGAGCACCTGCCCCGCTCCCAGGGCTGCGCCGCCTCTAACGCCCCCACCGACTCGTGCGTGCACGGTGCCAGCTAGACAGGCCCTGGCAGACGCCCTGCCCAAGAACAGGCCCTCGCCCTGGTGACCGCCTCGCCAGACGGGACTGCTGTACACCTGCTCCCGCGTGCACGCACACAGCCAGCGCCTGTCACAGAAGAGGGGGCACCGGCCACAGAGCTGGGCCGTGGGTCAGCCGGGAAGTGAGAGGTGTGTGCTGGGTGGTCATGGGGCTTAACTCGCCTGGAAGGGAGCCCAGCAGGTCACCCCCCTCCTACACCTGCCTTCCCCTGGCTGACCGCCCCTGACCACTGCAGCCCCAGGCCCTGGGCTGCGCACTGAGCCACCGGGAAGTCCCAATGCCTCGGCCCGGCCTTCACCTTCTCTCCCCCTGGCCCGCCCTGGACCTCGGGCCAGTACCAAGCCCTCAGATACATTTCTGGAAATGCGTCACGTCCTGGGGCCACTGAGTCCCACCGAGAATCTTTGGTTCACAAAGCGCATTTCTAAGAAGCGTGTGCAGCAGAGGGACTGACGCCGTGGCCCAGCTCGTGGCTGTGCTCGGGGGAGGCCCTGTGGCCCCACCACAACACAGGGTCGGCAGGCGGCGGGGTCTGCTCCTGCCCAGACGGGGGCTGCCGACGCGTCGCCGCGGGAGAGGAGAGCCGTCCCTGCCAGCAGGGCCCGGTGTCCCAACCAGCTCCAGCCGAGGCGGGGCCCGAGGAAGCCTCTGGAAGGGGTGCCAGCGGGGACCTAGCAGCCCCACCCCAGCCTCTCCCGCTCTCAAGAGCCTTACGTGGCAATGGAGACGTTCGTGGCCGACATGGGGCTGACTTCAGCCACTTCCTTGGCCTTTTGCAGAGCAAGCTTCTGATTGGCGGCCTCTTCCATCTCCTCCTCATCCTGTAAGCGGACAGAAACACGCTGTGCTCAGAGCGCTGTGTCCGCCTCGTCCGCCTCCGGGCTGAGTCCTTCCTGCTGCTGAGCCTGCGCCAGACAGCGGCTCCTGCACTGGCACGATGCCCCTCCGCACGGAGGCCCAGTGGCCGCCGGCTGACCAAGGGGACCGTCCCAGGTGTCCTGCCCAGCCGCCCTCCCACGTGCCGCCTCCCGAGCGCTCCAGCCCCGGGACCCAGCCGCCGCCTGTGCAGGCGTTGGGGCCACAGCTCTTCAGCCTTCCTGTCAAAATGCAAACCACACCTGCCCCGCCCCCGGGAGCACCTGCCACTCTTGAACCCGGCCAGCTCTGCGTGGAGGCAGGGTCGGGCTCCCCACCTGAGCCTGGGTCCTCCCAGCCGCTGCCACCGGGAGTGTCAAGCAAGGGCACCTCACAGCCTCTGGGTTTTCCTACCTGTCCACCTGTCCCAGCCCTGTTGCCCCCACACCTGGACAGCCACCTGCAGGGCCTGGCCCTGTGTCCTGTCCACACCGAGTTCCTGGGAGGACCCCTGACTGTCTGCCCTGGGGGCCAGCATGTGCTCACGTCACGAGGCAATGGACATATGGACAGACCTCTGGCCCTGACCCCACGTCACTGGGCACAGCCCACATGCTCTGCTCCTGGGTCTACCAACCTCCGGGCTGAGCACACGGGCCTGGGCTCTGTGGGCCACCAGCTTCTTCCCCAACCCCAACCCCAGGCCCCCCGGCTCCCCTGGGGCTGGCATTCCCAACACATCCCAGAACATCCTTGAACCTGTTCTTGGGGTCGCAATGTGGCAACAATGAGGCCCCCCGTTAGCTGCCTGCCAATGTCCCACCACAGGAGACCACAGGCTCGGGCCGCAGAGAGGACACCCAGCCTGGTGCCCACAGAGCCGCCCGGGCCTGTCCTCAGCTCTGGACTCCATGGTGGGTTTTGGCCTCGGGGGCGAGGACATCAGTGTTGTCCAAACAGCCTCAGCCTCAAGGAGCCAATGACTGCTGATGGGAACATGAAGGAGTGTCCAGCTCTGGGGCCTCGGCCAGCCTGACACACAGCCCCCCACGCCCAGAGGAAGGGGCCCCGAGCCGGAGGTCAGTGTCCGCAGGAGCCAGGGCCCCAACATCGCTTCCCTCCACGTCCTCACCCACGCGGTAACTGAACAACTCGGGCTCACCCCCCGGAACAGTAAGTGCAAGCCCAATGCTGCTGCACCCGTCCACCTGGGCCCCAAACTACTGACACCAAGAAGTGCTCTGTGGACACACGGGTCCCCCAGCACAGGCAGCCCCCCCAGGGGCTCAGGCCACTCCCACCTACTCCTGGAAGGCGGGGCTCAGCCCTGGCCCCTCCTTACAACAGACATGGGCAGGCCAGGGGGACCCCCAAGTCCTCAGAAGCCAGTGGCCAGAGCAAGGAAGGGGCCTAGACCCACAGGCAGCACCGGGCCTGGCGGGGAGGAGGCTGAGCAGAAGCAAAGGAAGGAGCTGGCGGGCTGCTCCACCTGCCGCACCTCCCAGGGCCCTGGTGGGGGGGGGGGGGGTGAGGCAGCGGCCGCGGGCAGCACCGTCAGCCCGGGCAGGCGCACCGGCCTCAGCGGAGGGCAGAGCATCCTGATTCCTCAGGGAGGCCTGGCCACACCACCCAGCACACGATGGCGTGGAGAGCGGGGATGTGCTGGACGGGGGCATGCACAGGGTTCACAGGCGGCATCTATGGAAACTGGCACAACAAAAAGGTCACAGCGTCTGCGACGAAGGCAGCCCCTCTCCAGCCACCTGCGCGGGGGCAGCGGCCTCCGCTCTGTGCTCTGCGCTTGCGAAGCACCCTCGGGGCTGGAACCGGGGCGGCCAGCAGGCCTGCGGGGCTGCGGTGAAGGGACCAGGCAGGGGGCTGTGTTTGCTGCAGGCACACCGCGGGGGAGGCATGTAGAAGCACATGCCCAGCAGGCCTGGGTGGCAAGTGGAGACGGCACCCAGGGGCCTCTAGTATTAAAGGGCAGGCGCCGTCCTGCTGCGCAGACGTGCTGAGAGGCAGCTCAGCTGCTCCACCAGGCCCAGCGTCTGAGCAGCACTGCGCCTGCCGCCAGCTCACCATCCACCTGCCACTGACCATAGGATCCTCACCATGGGGATGAACACGGGGCCCCTCCCCACCCGGGAGAAGCACAGGGTCCCCATGACCCTCTTGGGTCTTCAGAGCTGGGTGCTCCCTGGACCCCAACACGGGCCCCTTCCCTGAGGCCAGTGCAGCGGCCACCACTCCTCGAGGTCCTGTCCGGGCCACACCTCCCTCAGCACCTGCTCCTGCCCCTCTGGCCTCTGTTCCCAGGTCATGGCTCCCCCGAGAGCTGCCCTCGTGGGCACCTGCCTTCCTGGCGTGGCGGCTCCTCCTGCTGCCTCAGCGCCGTTCCCCACCCTGAGTGACGGCCTAGCCCTAGCTGCTGCCCACCCACATCTTGGACAGGGGACACACGGGCTCGAACCATGACCTGGGCCTCCTCACAGCACTCTGGCCTCATCCAGAGCAACATGGACCAACCCCACCCCTTCCTGCACCTGCTTGCAGGAGGCATCTGCCCCCCTCCCCCCACCCCCGTGTACCTTGGTCAGCTCCTGGGCGTTGGCGAGGTTGTCCACGGCGATGGCCAGGAAGACATTCAGCAAGGTGTCTGGTGGCTCCAGGTCAGGAAAGGAACCCCGTCCCCACACATCACACCACAGCCCCCATGGACACAAGGCACCCCCGATCCTGACCCCTCAGCCTCCTTTCCTTGGCAGCCGCCTTCCCCTCAGAGCCCGGGCCCTGCAGCCCGGCTTCCTGACAGGGCCCGGAGCAGCCGCAGGGCTGTGGCTCAGCACCCCCTGTACCGCCCCTCATGCCCACCCCCCAGCCCAGCTCTTCAGGGCTCATTTGTGGCCAGAAGCTCAGGCTGTGGGATTAACCCACCCTTGCCTCCTGGGAGGGTCCACGGTCCGCCTACTCCTGTGCCCCGACCCCACCGCCTGGAGGCAAGAAGCACCGGACAAACACCACCTGCTTCTCCGGGCGCACGGGCTCCTCAACTCTGGGTGCTGTGGGCAGAGACCACATCCGACAGACCACAGACCTGCACCCGCCCAGGGCAGCACCCGGGCCAGGTCCCCGGCCAGGCTCACACCCGCCGCCTTCTCAAGGAGCAGGGCGTCCGAGCCGAGCCCACGACAGGTGCGCGGAGCAGCCAGCACCAGGCCCCCGAACCTCGTCCGGGAGCACCCAGGCTGTGACATGCTCCTTAGAGGCAAGCAGCAGGCCTGAGGGGAAGGAGCCAGGCGGCCTGCCCTGCTCCAGTGGCTCCAGGGCCGGCCTCGGATGCCGGGGACCGGGATGCCGCTGACCGTCACTTGGGCATCCCTGCCCCTGCAGCCACGCCCCCATAAGCTCCTCTCCACAGTAGGTGGCAGCTGTCTTCGCCTGGGCGGGGGGCGGGGGGGGGGGGCAGCGCCCCAGCCTTCTGCGTGCCCGGGCCTCGCTCCTGCAGACCAGGCCTGCGGGCCTGTGGCCGCCTCCATCACCTGCCCTGGGCACTGTGGACACTGGGCCGCCACCCTGTGTCCCGAGTGGTGAGCAGCACCGGCCTGTGCCACTGGCTGCAGCAGCACCTCGCCACTGTGATCACCATTGTCTCAGACACGGCCGTGTCCTCAGGGGACAGTCCCACCAGTCAGGCCCCCGTGTGTCAGGTAACGGAGTCCTCTCCCTGCAGCCTAGACTCACCCTGCCCCCGCCCCGTCCCCGGGGCCAACACCCCGCGGGGGCCCTGGGCCAGTGCGACTGCGAGGAGCAGGTGCTGTGACAGCAATGACCCTGTGGGGCAGGCCCTGCCGCGTCTGGGCCCCTCTGCACCCACCGCAGCACAGGCACCCTCCGCAGCTGCCCCAGAGGGACACGCAGGGGCAGGAGCAACTCCGAATGGACAGGACGGCGGCCTGCGGCCACCACCCCAGCGGCCACAGACCTGTGTGCAGCCCGCCCCGCGGGAAGGATACAGTTTCCAAACAGCGTCAGGACAATGAAGTAAAAGGACGAGAACATGCCTTTGCTGACGCCGCCTTGCGACTCGATCCCGTGATACATCACTGCGTTCCAGTCCTCTCCCGTCAGGATCTGCGGAGGGCGAGCACCAGACACGCCTGCAGGGCCTCCTCGCCACGCACGCACGCACGCACGCACGCACGCTCAGGTACACATCCCCACACGTCATCCCCTACACGTGCACACACACCCTTCCCCAACACACCTGCTCCCAGGGCCCCTGGCACACGCGCACGCATGCGCACACCTGCACGCCTGCGGACGAGGGAGCCCCCGGAGGGAGAGGTGGCCACGCTCTTTCCGGCAGAAAAGCTTCCGGAAGGACCCGGCTGCCAACTGGGTGGGGCCTTAACATGGGGATCTGCTCCGTCAGAGCATGTCGGCAAGGTTGTCCGCGGCACCATGGAAAGGGAGCGCCAGGGAGAACACGGCGAGAGGACAAAGCTGTAGCTGAGAAACCAGGCCGGCCGGCCGGGAGCCCACGGTCACTGCCTCCAGGCAGGACACCGCAGCTCGGGCCTCTGCCCCCCGCTTCCCGCCACCTGGGCCGGGGCTGATGCAATCCTCACTCTGTGAGGAAACGCGTCTCCTTCCACTTTATTTTTGGAAAGAACAAGAGGATAGTGACGGGTTCCTCACGCTGCCGTATCCGCATCGGTCCCGGCCCTGCCCCCGGCCCTTCTCAGACGTGCGCCCTCGGCCCTCCGTGGAGTTCTCTCGGCTTTTGCGCACGGACTTCAGGCCACATGCTGGGCAAGCGCGGGGCGCAGCGTCCTCTCCCCACGGGGCGATGTCCTTATTTCCGCTAGTGATGTCCTACCTTAGCTTCTATTTCGTCTGTTAACGTGACACCAACTCGCTTTGCTGCACGTTACTTGGTTCATCTTTTAATTATGGAGGATCTCAGATGCTCAGAGATGAGGAGGAACCCCATGTGCCCACTCCCCGCTTCAGAAGCAGAGCGTCAAAGGTGCCGAGGTTCCCCGGGAGCGGCGCCCCGAGTTTGGTGTTGATCCCCCTGCAGCTTTCACACCTTCACTGCGTGCGCCCCCCACAGCTCCCTCCTATTCAACAGCCTCAGGTGCCACGGATCAGCCTCTCTCCTCGACGTGGTCCGTGAGACGCTCCGTGTTGACCCGCTCTCCCTGCTGCTCAGACAGACGCCCTCCTGCCCGTGGCCGGTGTGAACGTCCAGGTTCCCCTCACAGATGCTGCCGCTGTGGCGGTCACACGGGTCTGCCAGGGCGCGACCTCCCAGCCCCCCTCTCCACCTCCAGCAGGAGCCGCCTGCGCCAAGCCCCGCGGACCAGATAGGAAACTGCTCTCAACACAGCAGCGCGTGAAGGAATCCTCATCCTCCACGTCGTCTCTAAAACCGGGGATCGCTGGGTTTCCACATCCCAGCTGCACTGGCCGAGGAAAGGCTCCCGCGGCGTCCCCGACACCGGTGGCAGCCGACAGGTTTGCTGCCAGCCCATCTCCTCTCCCGAGAGGGGCCCGGGCGTCTCTGCCACTTCCGGCTGCGTTCTCCGTCTTGTCTCTTTGATTTGGGGAAGCTGGTGGTGAGCTCTGGACTAATCCTGGTCGGTTACTTGCTGACACTGCGGAAGTCTCTCCTAGTCCGTGACTTTGGCTGTTTGAATCCTCCTGCGGTGTCTTCTGATGCCCAGAAATCTTCCGTCGCCAACTGTTAACGGCTCCTCTGGACTCTGTGCTTTTCGGTTCCTCCTTCCCTGCCGAGCTCATGACGGTGCCGTCCGTATGCCCTGTAATTTCCGGTTTGCTTTTCACATTTAGGTCTTAACTCATCTGAACTGAAATGCAAATCCGGTCCCAGGAAGGAGTCCGACCTCTACTTTCCTCTATGGATAACCACGCTGCCACGCCCTCTGCAGTGACAGCCCTCGAGTGCTCCGTGTGCACATCTCGCTGTGAGTAAGGGCCTCTCTCTATTTCTTGTCAGTCCCGAGAAACTTTATTTCCTTTTTCTGTTGTTGTTCTAAGGAGCCAAGACCACTGATACCAGTGGGCTCTGCGGAGGCTGCATGTGGGGTCAGTGTTGGGTTTTATCAGATAAGCACCAGGCAGTGCCCTGACCCGTGCCCCCGAGCTGCCGACTGGACAGGCACCGAGCTCGCCCAGCTCGCCGCCGTCCTCTCGCGCTGGCTGTGCTTTTGCTGGAGTTCTGATCCTACAGGTTCCCTTTCTTGAATCAGTGGAGATGATGCGTCACATTCACAGCCTCTCCAATGTTAAACCCCCTGCGCTTCCAGGATCCATTCAAGCTGACTGTGGAGATCACGGGAAAGGCCTCCAGAGGGGATCAGCCACTCCCGCGGGCGCCGTGTCTGCGGCGGCCTCTCCAGGTTCCCATCAGCTATTCCACCGCACAGAGCGAGCGGGCGCGCTCCCTGTGGTCTCTGCATAAAATTGGAGTAATTTTTTCTTAGACATTCATACAACTCACTTGTAAAACTGCTGGGCACGGTGGCTTAGATGGGTAGGTTTCTAACTGTTCAATTTCTGGAGTGGTTAGGGTTTTCAGTTTCTTCTTGGATTAGTTTAATGTTCTTGCTTCTTCTAAACCAGCGGTTCTCACCCTTCCTAACACCGCGACCCTTTAATACAGATCCTCATGTTGTGGTGACCCCCAATTTCATTGTGACAAATGGAACATAATTAAAGCATAGCGATTAATCACAAAAACCAATATGTAATTATATGTGTTTTCCAATGGTCTTAGGTGACCCTTGTGAAAGGGTCATTTGACCCCCAAAGGGGTCGGGACCCACAGGTTGAGAACCGCTGTTCTAAACCATTGCTTCATTAAATGTAGAGACGTCTGGTGCTGTTAGCCCTGGGGTGCGGGGCGATGGCGCCCCCACACTGTGTCTCCACGTGTTTAGTCCCACCCCCCCGAATCACAGCTCTGCAAGGACCCAGGGTGGCAGGGACGGTCCTCCGATACTTCAAAGCTGCTTTTCACGGGCTCCTGGCACCCTTGCTCACAGAGGCCGACCATCAGGCTCAATCTTTCGTAGGAAACTGGCGTGCCAGGGCAGACTTGAAGATGTTCTCTTCCTCCCACGGGCCTGGAATGGGTTTTGTTCGAGTTTGTTCACCTGCTTGGCCTCGGAGCACATACGCTCTCAGGTGCATTCTGGAATGGCGCCGGCGGCCTTGCCCGAGTGGCTTCTGCACGCGGCCGCGCCCGTGGCTCCTTCGCAGGTGAGCCCGCCCGTTTATCTAAAGAGCTGCCTTCCACCTGGGCCTGCTCGTGGCGCTCGGGCCCGTCTGCCATGTTGTGTGACCAAGTCCTCCCGCTCACCCTCCGAGGGCCTTGTGAATATTTTTTCTCACCCGCGTCTGTCCCATCACCTCCACGTCCCAGGGCGAGCTCGCCTCAGACTGTAGGTGTCCATGGCCCCCGGGGGGGCACCTGCCAGGTAGCCTGGTCTGCAGGTGCCCACGAGCGGGGACTCAGCCCTGGGCTCAGCCTCTGGCCGGTGACCATCCTGTGGGCCTCCCGCAGCCAGTCAGCGCTCCTCGGCCTCCTCTGGGCCCTGTCCTGCCCAGTGCAGAGCTGACCGATGTGTGGATGCCCGCCCACCTGCCTCTTCCCAACTGCGGGGTGCCTGGGCCCCACGCCCGCACTGCGGCGGGTCTCAGCCCCTAGGCGCTACTGTCCACGGGGCGAGGCCCTTCGATTCTAACCATTTACGTCACCTCTGTGCCAGCGCCAGGGCCCGGGTCTAAACCTGAGCACCATCCATCAGACCGTCCTTAGCTCACTCCGGCCCTTTGCCCCTGGGGTCCCACCGCCACCGCGTCCAGGTCCTTCCTAACGAAAAGCACAGCAAAGCAGCTCTGACTGCGCTCACGGCGCCTCTGCTGGGGAGCCCTGGGGCCCGCGCTCCTTCCTGCTCTGGCGGACCCGTCCTGCCATCTCCCCTCGCCTGGCAGTCAGCATCCTAGTGGCCAGCTGGCCCGTGGCCTAGAGACAGAGGGCGCTCCTGCCGGGCACAGGGCAGTGTCGTGCTTGGGAAAGGCCGTGGCCTCCCCCTGCCCGTGGCCCAGCGTGGACACCTCTCCTGTGCCCCAGACGCAGGACCCTCCTTCCCACCGAGTGCTAGCAAGCTCCGGGCGCCCGGCTGTTGGAGCCAGGGCAGTGAGCATCAGAGGGCGCGGCGTGGGCGAGGTCGACACAGTCCCAGAGCGACTGCGGGTGAGGCTAGACTGGAAGCGGGAGGGGACAGGCCGGGTCCCCCTGGCCAGAAGCAGGAGTCGCCTGGGCGAGGCTGGCTCTGCTCGGCCGGGACTGAGAGGCTGCGGGGCTCCCACCGGGACGGGCGACGGGGGTCGTCGAGGGAGGCGTGTGGGTGGGTCCCTCTCCAGTCGCCCAGCCTGGTTGGAAGGCCCCGTCCCGGCAGGCGCCGTGAGCTCCAGCTTGGGGTGAGGCGGGCAGCCCCAGGGCCAGGGGCCGCTCAGAGCCCCCCCTGCATGTGCACCTGCCAGGTGCCCGAGAGCCAGCCCCCACGCTGCTTGGCTCAGGCCTGCCGCCCTTAGGTCTGTGGGACAGAAATGGCTGGCAGGGGCGTCTGTGGAGCCACAGCCCAGGGGGTAAGTGTTCAAGCAAGAGGGTCCTCAGGGGAGCCCTAGGCGCACGGAGACGGTGGGGGGGCACCTGCAGACAGGAGAGGATGACAGCGAGCTTGGGGCGCTTTGCTGTTTTATTCTCAAAGAATAAATAGCCGCTGGGTCCCGGGTCCTTGGGGCAGAGTGGCAGTGGAGCTCCCGGGGGCGTCACAGGACATGGGCCCTGCGGCCCGCCCGCCCCTGTCACGTGTGGAGAGATGGCGGGTGGGCTGTGTGTGCTGCAGAGGCCTGAGGAGGGACGGGGGGCGGCCCGCCCAGCCCAGGGAGCCGAGCGGGACAGAGGCCTAGGCTGGGGCCTTACCTGGAAGACAGTGAGGATGGCGGCGGGGAAGGTGTCAAAGTTGGTTGTCGGAGTCTCTTCTTTAAAGTTGAACCTGAGGAAACAAGAAGCCTTGAGAAAGGCGGCCCTCCAGGAGCCAGGGCCTGCCCGCGGCCGCGGTGCCCTCACAGGCTGTGCGTGGGTGACCCAGCACCACTGCTCTGAGCACACCCCCCCGCCCCAGGCACGTACTGCCCCCGAACAGCCGCATGCCCAGCACCCCTCCCCCGGCACGTACTGTCCCCCGAACAGCCGCATGCCCAGCACCCCTCCCCTCCCCCGCACGTACTGTCCCCCGAACAGCCGCATGCCCAGCACCCCTCCCCTCCCCCGGCACGTACTGTCCCCCGAACAGCTGCATGCCCAGGAGGGCGAAGACGACGATGAAGAGGAAGAGCAGGAACAGGAGGCTGATGATCGACTTCATGGAGTTGAGCAGCGACACCACCAGGTTCCGCAAGGAGTTCCAGTACCTGCCGGGCGGGCGGGTGGTCTGAGCGCAGGCTGCACCCGGCAGGGGGTGCCAGCTCTGGACCCGGGCCCCACATTCACCCGCTCTCAGGGTCACACCTGTGGCTGCGGGACCTTCTGACCCCTAAGGGCCGCGCCCCTGGAGGGAGGCGGAGCTTTTCTCTGCGGTTCGACCCGCCATCCTTGTCACAGGGCCCACGGGGATGGCACAGCCGACGTGTGCAGGCTGACGGCCCCTCACACCCGCTCCGGTCACTCCACTCAGCAGAACAACGCCCCTCCCTCAGGCAGCCGCCCCCGACCCGACCTCCTCCAGGCCCTTTCACCCCAACACCCCACACCTCCAGGGCCCCAGGCAGCGCTGTGTGAGGACAGCTGCGTGGCAGCCAGAGGCCCTGCGTGAGGATGCGGTCAAGTCCACGGCCTTCCCTGCAGAGACTGCTATAGCGGGAGTGAAGCCTGGCCCGAGTCCCCTCAGCACCTCCCACCCCCCCACCCCCTCATTCTCCTGGGTCTCGGGCACACGGGGCCCCTGAAGTCCCCCCACAGCCTGGCTGCTGACCCTCAGAAAGCCTGACCCCCTCCACCCGCCTCATTCTCCTGGGTCTCGGGCACACGGGGCCCCTGAAGTCCCCCCACAGCCTGGCTGCTGACCCTCAGCACCTCCCACCCCTCCACCCCCTCATTCTCCTGGGTCTCGGGCACACGGGGCCCCTGAAGTCCCCCCACAGCCTGGCTGCTGACCCTCAGCACCTCCCACCCCTCCACCCCCTCATTCTCCTGGGTCTCGGGCACACGGGGCCCCTGAAGTCCCCCCACAGCCTGGCTGCTGACCCTCAGAAAGCCTGACCCCCTCCACCCGCCTCATTCTCCTGGGTCTCGGGCACACGGGGCCCCTGAAGTCCCCCCACAGCCTGGCTGCTGACCCTCAGCACCTCCCACCCCTCCACCCCCCTCATTCTCCCGGGTCTCGGGCACACGGGGCCCCTGAAGTCCCCCCACAGCCTGGCTGCTGACCCTCAGAAAGCCTGACCCCCTCCACCGCAGCTCCTGCTGTGCAGAGCCCAGAGCACCCAGCTTTCCTTCCAGGCACTGTGATCAGCCCAGACCCCGGGAGACCGGCCGAGTGCCCCGGAGGGACCTGGAGCCGGGCCCACACCGGCGCACCGACAGCTGTGCTCCTGGTCCGGCAGCGGCTGTGGCCCAGGTCGAGGCAGCGGCACAGAGACCGCGCTGGGGCATCGTGGGCCCACACCCAGCCGCTCACGTGGAGGAGCCTCCTGCCCTCAGGCAGCCGGGGCCCAGCCTGCTGTCTCCTGGTTCCATCACCACAGCTCTGGCCGTGACGGTGCGGCCCAGCCCAGCTGTCCTCACTCCCTGCACCATCTCTGCCCCACCTCAGCCTCCTCGTGGGCGAAACAGAGCAACTCCCTGCTACAGTGACACAAGCAACCAAGAGGGATGAATGGGAGCAGACAGCGGGCCGGGCACAGGGCCGCACAGCCTGGGGCCAGGGGCCAGGCGGCTCAGGTCAGCCAGGCAGAGCCTGGCGAGGAGGGACTGATGGGTGGGAGGCTGATATGAGCTAGAGAGGCCGCCAGTGACACCGAGGCCGTAGGGACGATCCCGAGGATGGACGTGCCCCCGACGAGGCCGAGACGAAGTCCTGTGGGCTGCTGGCCTGGCCGGTTTGGTCACTTTCTGTATTTATACAATTACGAGCCACAGAAAGAGTTTCCAGACAGTGGAGAGCAAACCGGCCCCATGAATTCCCGGGACAACCCCCGCCCACCCCCCATGCTGCCTGCACTGCCCCCTTCCCCCAGGAGCACGCAGGGGACATACTTTGTGACCTTGAAGATCCTCAGCAGCCGGAGAGCCCGCAGCACACTGATCCCAAAGGAGGTTCCCGGCTTGATGGCCGCCCAGACCACTTCAAAGATGCTCCCCACGATGACCTGCAGGGGAGGAGGGTCAGGCTCCGGCGCACTCGGCCCGTGTGCACGGCGCCCACCACAGCCCCGCCCCGCCTGCCTGCTCGGCAGCTCAAGCACACGCCTGGCACGGAGCTGCGGGCCCACAGGCCCAGGCCCGTCCTCCCTGCCAGGAGGACACGGACGGAGTGACAGACGGGAAGGGAAGGAGAAGTCCCACAGGCGGGCAGCCCACGGAGCGCCCCACCCATCAGGGCCCGGCCAGGACAGGCCTCCGTGCCACCTGCACCTGCCGTGCACAGGCAGCCTTGCTGACCACAGGGTCACAGTCCTGCAGTCCCCTGGGTCCCCCTGGGTGGGGCAGTGGGCGGGGCTGTTGCACCTTCCAGGGGGGTCCAGCTCGACCGCCTGGACCCCAGCGCCGACCCTGCCGAGGCTTCTCACTCACCCCGAAGTCGAAGCAGTTGAAGGAGGACCGGAAGTAGCTCCTGGGCCCCAGGCCGTACATCTTCAGGGACATCTCTGTGAGGAAGAGACCCAGGAAAACAAACTCTGCAAAGTCTAGGAGAAGCCGGAGAAGAGGGGGTTAGCGCGCAGCCTCCTCCCTCCGGCTCCAGCCCAGCCCAGCCCAGAGGACACCAGGCCCGGGCCTTTCAGGGGAGCCTTCCAGCCTGGCCTGCGGCCCCCAAGCCCTGAAATCTCAGACCAAGACAGGGACAACCGAGGACGGGGGGTGCAGAGACGCTCACTCCAGTCATCAAGGCGGGGCAGGCCCAGTGCCGTGGACATGAGACAGGCTCAGCCGTGAGCTCCCAGATGGGACTCGGGGTACCTAGAGCAGGACAGATGGCGGGGCGGCCTGGACCCACCCCATTGCCTAGTCCCTGCCCCACGCCACGCTCGGATGGACCCCCCAGCACCAGGCTGGGTTTGAACTTTGTTCAGTTTGCCCCTGCACCCTGAGCACCCCCAGTCCTGACCAGCATGCTGCTCGCTCTGTGAGTCACACAGAGGCTCCTGTGGCCACTGCCTCCACTGGCCAAGCGGACCCGCCAGGGCCTCAGGACGGCAGGGAGGACACGCTGAGCTGGGAGCCAGGTGGGGGATTCCAGGCACAGACACTGGCCCAGGCTGGGGGGTTGGGGGGGGATGGGAGTCGGAGCAAGAAATCCCAGAGTTGCTTGAGGCCACAGAGAGCAGACCCGCTGGGCCAGCCAGGGCCACACCAGGAATCCGGGCGGCGTCGGACAGGTCCGGCTGAGCCTCCTCCCCAAGCACTGAGTTGGAATCGGCTCATTTCATACAACGGGCCAATGGCTCTGTGCCCTCCGGCCCCAGCTCAGAACCCACGGCCGCGCCCACACGAAGGCCAAGGCCATGAGAGGGTACAAAGGGTCAGCGGCAGCCTCCGGCCTCTGGACCTCCAGCTGCTCCTGAAGCAGTGACGAGGGCCCCACGCCCCTGCCGCCGCGCACCAGACCACCGCGCTCCCGCACTCACTGCAGCCTCCGCAGCACCGTCGGGGCAGGTCTGCAGCCGCCGCCACCCCGGGCGGCGGGGACACCAACTCCACTGCCCCCTGGGCCAGCCTCAGACGGACACACGACCGTCTGTACGGCCCAAGGGCTCAGGGAGGGGACCCTCCGTCCATGGTCTGAGGACATGGACAACCAGCCCAGGGAGCAAGCCTCCTCTGAACCACCCGAAGCACCACCAGGGCACCCAGGCCGGGCGAGGAGGCCAGGAGCCTCCTGCAGAAGCTGAGGGCCAAGGTCAGAGGCAAGGACACCCACTGACCCTCAGGCAGGAACAGCTCAGGGCAGAGGGACCCCCAGCCGCCCTGAATGACCGCCCACAGGGCGGGGGCGGGGCAGGGGACGTTGGGCCGCCCCGAAGGGCAGCTCACAAGGCCCCAGCGGCCCGGAGGCCCGAGGCTCCTGGCCAGAGCCGCGATGTGCGACCACAAAGGCACCCCACCCCTCGCGGGGCCCCAAAACAGCTCAGGTCCTGGGCGGGAGGCCACAGGGATGGGCCTTCCAGCCACTAACACAGGCTCAAAGCTGATGCTGCTCAGACACGCCTCCTGCTCCGGGAGATGGCGAGAGCAGCCGCAGGGGCATGGACGGGGCGCGGCGGCTGCGGAAGGGCAGCCCTGCCTGCCTGTCTGCACCCAGGACGCCCCGCCCTGCGCTTCATGCTCAGCCTCCTCGGAGGCCGAGGAAGGGGACAACGCACTCACTCATTCATTCATTCATTCATTCCGAAGGCTTGTGCACTGCAGGGGAGGCCGGAGCGGCCGTGCAGTGCACGTCGCATCCTCTTCAGTCCCCGTGGTCTGCGAGCCTAAGCCCGGCTGCCTGCTGGACACTCCCGGAAGCTCCCGGGCCTCTGGCTCTGCTGCCTCTGCCCTTCCCCACCGTCCACGTGACACACTTCGAGGCGGATGTGGGGAACTAGCCTGGAGTCCTCCCACATCCCCAGGGCCTGTGAAGCCGTCAGCGTCCACGGCTCCTCGAGCCTTCAGGAGCTGCCCGGGCTCAGTGTCCCCCGGGGGCGTGGGGCTGGCCTGCGGGGCCAGGACTGGACAAAGGCTCTTGGGCTCAGTGGCTTCAGGCGCACAGAGCTCCCTGGGGGGAGCCAGGATGGGAGCCGGGGCACTGCGGGCACAGCCCCACCAGTGGCCTGTCTCCACAGCTCTGAGCTCTTTCAGCTTCCAGCCCCCTGTGGCCTGCAGAGCCCTGGGGGTCACCCTGGCCTGGACGAGCAAGGAGCCCCCTCCCGCTACCTTCCTCGACCTCCTGGAATGGCCACCAAGGCCAAGACCACTCTGGACTCAGAACCCCGAGGCCCTCGTCGCGGCTCACGGACGCAGGGCTGTAAGTCAGCCCTGGTTACGGACACAGCCATATCAGAAAGGGCCAGCCAATCAGAAAGAGGGTGGGAACGGCCTGGGAGCCCCGGGAGCCGACTGCCCCTCCTCGGGGACCCGGCGGGAGCATCACCTCGTGGCAAATGACACGAGCAGCTATGTGCCCTGGCCCGTAGGTCTAAGCCCCACAGGGAGGACCCAGGTCTGCCTGGACTGGCCGGTGCCTGGCCATCCAACCCACTCCCCCCAGTGCCCAGACCCTCCCTCGTTTCACCCCTGAAAGGTAAGGTCTAGCCAATCAGCTCAGCTTCCTGGAGCCAGGGCCCAGGTCCGAGGCCTGGGCAGCCCTGGGATGGGCCTGAGCAGCCTGTGGGGGCACTCGGGTCAGGGCGTCCCAAGGTCATGGGCAATGGCCCGGGAGTTCCAGGCTGCATCCCGGAGGTGGCCGGGGAGGAGCGGGGCCGGGCCCACCACGTACACAGCGCAGTGGTGAGCCGCTGGGGCTGGTTGTAGTGCACCATGGCCACGCACAGCGTGTTCAGGGCCACCACGCACAGCACCACCCAGTAGAAGCTCTGCGCCTTCACCATGCGCCGCACGAAGAACCGGAACATCTTCTCCTTCCGGCGGAAGTAGGACGAGCCCTCGGTCTTCCCGCTCTTGAGGCTGGCGCGGGCGAAGGGGGACCCTGGGGAGAGGGGGCTCGCTGAGGATGTGCGGGGACAGCAGCCCCAGGACACATCCCCTCCTCCAGAGGTGCCCTCACCCCCCATAAAACCACCTTCAAGGACACTGGCCCCTGCACCCCTGCAGGGGCCCTGGCCCGGCCCGTTCCACCAAGGACAGCAGCATCTCATGGGTGCTGGGCTGCGGGTGGGTGACGTGGTCTGTCTCCAGCCCTTGGCCACCTTCCAGGAACACAGCCCTGTGCTCCCAGGCCACCGGCTCCTCCCCGCGGCCTGGGGCCCCGCTGCACCCGACCCCCCGCCTCTTTCCCTGGGGTCAGCAGGGCAGGTCGGGCTGTGAGCCGCACTGCCTGCCTCAGGGTTTCTCCAGCTTCTGCACTCAGGGTTGGCATGTGCGTGCCGCTCAAAGCCCTTGGGCGTGGGCATCGGGTCCCAGGGGGAGGGTGGGGAGTGTGGGCATATGCGTTACATGATGTCGAGCGCATCTGCACGTGTGTGCACGCACGTGTGAGTGTGTGTGTGCATGCTAAGCACACCATCAGGCTGGAGTTTCTGGGTTCAGAGATGAAAACAGGCCGAGGCCTTGAAGAGACGCGTCTACGCGGAGCAGCTGCATCAGGCAGCAGCTACCACCCTGGTCAGCCCACATAGCCCATCAGCCAGGCCTGGCAGCCCTTCCCGGAACCGTAACGGCAGCTTCCTGGCAGGCACTCCAGACGCCACGCCCGTCCCACCCGAGGAAGACGCTGTTCCGCCCCAGCCTCCCCGGCCAAGCCGGGACACAGCCTCCAGCCCCGTCCAGACAGCCACAGCCACCGCCGAGGAGCCAGAGCTGCCCAAGCCACGGGCCCTCCCGGCGGCCGCACTGAGGCCAAGGCCAGACACGCCCACGCCCTCCTCACAGGCAGCGAGGGGCACAGAGCCGCAGGGCACACTGGTCCGTGAAGCCACCCTCACACCCCACCCCTTTCTCGGTCATTCACACACACACAGACCCACACAGGACATACCTAGAAGCATGGCCACCCTGGAAGGAGGGGAAGAGGACACGTGATTCATGGAGATGCCGTGAGCACATGTGGCCGGTGAGCAACCCCGTGGACTGGTCTCCGATGTATCAGAACCCAACCACTCACCTCCCGCTCTCCAGCTGACCGTGCCGGGAGAACAGTCCGCTCTGCCGGGCCGGCTCCACAGGAACACTGCCCCCCACCCCCGCCTGGCTTCCCCACACCCACCTGTGCCCACAGGAGACAGCCACACACTCCCCCACTCAGCAAAGGCGCAACCACACAGGGGCATCCATGGCCATGTTTGCACCAAGCCCCACGCCCCACGTGGCCCTGAGCCCCTCTGGCCCCTCCTCCAGCACCCAGTCCACAGGGCCAGGCAGCAGGAGCAGGAAAGGCAACACCTTCCCCAGCGATAGTGTCCGCTTCCTGTCTCCACCGGGAAACCAGGCCTCCCGCACGCGCACCAGCTCCCCCGGCACCGCCCCCGCTCTCCAACCCACACGGCCAACTCGCGTGTCCCAAAGCAAAGGCTGGACGTGAGTCCCCACCAACACTGCCCGCACACGTGGGCCGGCTCCTCTGTCCTGTAGAGCCACCTTGATGTCTCTCTCACGCCCACGTCCAGTTGGTCAGCCAACCCTGTGGGCTGGTCTCCAAATATATCCAGAATCCAGCCACTCCACACCCCTTGGCGGCTGCCTCCGCATCTAGGCCACCATCTGTGGGTTCCAGCAGCGGCCGGGGGACCGGCAGAGCCCGGAGCAGCCCGCAGCCAGCGAGTGCGCTGAACCAGCGAGCTCAGGCCTGGGCACAGGCGGCCTCCAGGAGCTGCCCCAGGGCACACATGGGCAAACGCTGTGTTCCCGCCCGCGGTGGGCACGGAACTAGCTTACTTGGGTGGAGCAGGCAGTGGGGAAGGAGGGGCCCAGAGAGCTGCAGGAAGCTGGGTCCCAGACCCCGCCCACGGAGCCAGGCGAGCCGGACTCTCACCCACAGCACAGAGGTCTGCAAAGCGGTCCTCGCCCTCCTCGGCGTGGATCAGGTCGTTGCGGCTCTTCTTGGTGGCCGCCCGCTTCAGCACTGCTTTAAGCAAAGGCAGAGGTGGGGACGCGTGAGCCCGTGCGGGCTGCCTGCCTCAGCCCCGCAGAGGAGCCGCCGTCCTCCTGGGCCTGGGGCCCTTCCCATGTCCTGCCTGAGACGGAGGCAGGGGGACGCGGGATGGCTCTGGTGCTCAAGCAAAGGGGCCAGAGGTATGACAGTGGCTCCTGCTGTCCCTTCTCTCCCCGGGAACGGCCTTGCCCCCAGGTGACCGGGTTGGCTGGGCAAGGCCCGGCCTGCGCAGCTCCAAGCCCGCACTGCTGGCCGGGTGAGGCCAGAGGGCAGACCAGCTCCGCAGACCTGCTCACAGCCTGGCTGGGGCCCTAGGATACCCCTCCGCCTGGCCAGGTCTGCCCCGTCCTGAGAGGAGGGGTGTGCAGGCTGCAGCCCCCTGCCCCCGGGCTGTGACCTGTGACCTGGGCCCAGCTGGCCCCGCCCTGCCCCGTGGCCCCGCCCTGCCCCGTGGCCCCAGGCAGTGTCTCTCAGTGGCAGCATGGGGCGGCCTCCCCTGGGCCCATGCAGATGCCACTGGTTTGCCCTGAGGTTTAAAGGTGCAGCAGCGGCCTGTCCCACAGAACCTCTATGGTGACGGGAATGCTCAGGTCTTCGCTGGCCAAGATGGAAGCACCAGCCAGGCTGCTACTGGGCACCTGAGATGGGGCAGTGGGGCCAGGCCACTGCAGTTCGCCCCCACTTGACTGCGACGCGCCTGCGTGGGAGCCGTCACAGCCGCCCGCCTCCTGCACAGCAAGCTCTCGGGGCCACGCTGTGCGCACAGGTGCCCGCGATGCCCAGGCTGAAACCACGCGGGCATGGCTGCGCTGTGTGGGCCCACGGCACAGGCTCGCCAGGAGCACGTGCTGACCATCGCAGGGCCTCCCGGGAAGGACTCTGCCAGGCGTGTGCGCACATGACAATGTGCAGAGGCCTGGCCTGGCAGACAGCTTCCTGCCCACCACGCACCTGTGCACGCGTGGCCACCGTGGGGAGGAAGTGCTACCAGGGGTGACCTACCATCCAGGGGGGACTTCTCCTCCGCGTTCTTGTCCTCCTCGGCCAGCATGACTTCCTCTGCGGGAGACACAGCCACACAGCCTCAGGGCGAGCCTGCCTGCCCCGCCCCCACACAGCCCCAACGCAGCCCGCCTCTGCCTCTGCTTCCCAGAAACCTGCGGGCCCCTGAGCCTTCTCCACCGGAACAGACACCCTGTGTCCCCCAGGCCGGGGCCGGGACAAGAAGCCAACAGGCCGGGCCCCAGGCAGCGCTCACCGGCCTTGAAGATCCACTCCAGGTAGCCGTTGAGCTCCCGCTCGATCTGCTGCTGCCGCCGCAGCTTCAGGAAGGCCCGGCGGTTCTCCACCCGCTCGCGCTCCTTGGCGAACTCCCTGTGACGCGGGGTGACAGAGCACAGCTCAGGTCCCCGCGGGCAGGGACCAGGGAGGGGCTGCGACAGGAAACCCACCGCCTGGCCTCTGACCTGAGCATGCAGAGGGCACAGCCGACCCTCCTGCTCAGACACCCACACACACAGATGACAGCACCTCGGTCCCCGGAGGAGGCTCTGGGGGGCACGGACCAGCCACATCCCCTGCTTAGGGCCGGCCTGCCCCTCCCTCCACCAGCCAGGCCCTGTCGCTGTCACCCAGGAAGCCCCAGGACGAGGATTCCCCAGAGGAGACGCCCTCTGGTTCCTCTGCTGCTCGAGAGGAGGGAGGAGGAGCTGGGTCAGGACAGGCCAGGGACAGGGACGAAGGGGAGCATTCGAGTCCATCAGCCAACACGGAGGCTCTGAGTGAGCGGGGAGCTCACCTGCCTCCCCAGGCCCAGCCGAGCTCTCAGGCTCACAGCACCGGGAGGCCATCCACACCCACACGCTCACACGAGCGCGCGCACCCACCCAGCCTGGCCGAGCTTTCTCAGCTCAGGCTCAGGGCAGGATCCAGGTCCACACAGTGTGGGCAGGCCCCCCCACGGCAAAGAGCACGCTGTCCTCAGCGGGAGGCTGTCTGTCTCTCTTCCAGGAAAGCGGCTCTGGACACGGTGGCGTCTGGCAGGCCTGGTCCTGGCACCCAGCCACAGAGAGGGAGGCTTGGCTCTGCCCAGACCTGACCTCTCGCCTGCGGCCCGCGCCCGCCAGGGCCTGAGCTGCGGCATCCGGCAGGAGAGGAAATAGCTCCTGCCTGAGCTCCCCCCAAGTTCTGAGTCACAGAACACAGGGTCCCCAGGGCAGGAGGGCCTGGGGCAGGGCCAGGGCCATGACAGTACTGCAGACTCAGCCGACAGCCACCAGCAGGGACTCGCTGCGCCACCAGGCCTGCCCTCCTCCAGCTGCAGTTCTCAGCGGAGGAATCACCAACTGCTCCACTGGGTGCAGGGTGGGCGCCCGGGCGGAGGAGGAACAGGTGAACGGGCCCCAGGCCAGCCCTCCTTCCGGCAGCTTCCCCCCCCAGGCACGCTGCAGCTGCACCAGGTCCTGCAGGCCGAGCCCCCCTCCCCCAGTCCAGGCTGCGGGTGGCACCTAATGCCGCTGCCTTGGAGAGCACCCCGTGAGGGACCCACACGCTCTGCCTGGCCGCTGGCTTTGGGGGGCCCCCCGCGGGGCTGGAAGAGAAGCTGGGTCCCCTGGCTGGACCTGGACACCGGAGGGAGGCGCAGCCAAGATGAGGACAATCCCCCAGAGGCCAGGATGCTCCTGGGCAGGAGGGCAGCTCCGCCCACCCTCCTCCTGCACATTCTCCATCGGGGTGGCTCGCAGCTGCCGCCACCCAGCACGACCAGGACTTCTACCCCGTGCCCAGCGCTCTGGGCCTGCGAACACGTGCCAGTGCCAAGCACGCCCCTCACAGGAGAGGCCCAGGGCCAGGGCCAGGGCCAGGTCCAAGCCAGAGCACGCAGGCCTGGCCACCACGTCCCCTTGGTGGTGGTTCCTCTCCGGGCCAGAGTGACAGCTGCCCCTGAGCCCACGTGGCTCCTCCCACCGCAGGCCCCGGCCTGGACGGAACCTCCGGGGGGCGGGACAGAGACCTTCTCCAGCCGCACAGGGGGCTGACGCCCGGTGGGGACAGGGAGGCAGGCCAGGCCACGCGTGCAGCAGGGCCCTGTGTGCCCCAGGCGTGCTCCCGCTCGTCCCGCGTGAGTCAAGAAGCACCTTCCCTGAGGAAGGACCCAGCCTCATGCCTCCTTGTCCTCCCCGGGCGCGGCGGAGAGGTGATGGGTCAGGGCCGGCTGAGAGCCCAGGAGTCACTGTGACCGACTCAGGGCTGCTCCATTCTTTCTGGTCACTGCTGTTGCCCCAAACTCACCAGGGACCCCGTCAGAGACAGCAGCAGCCCCTCCCCACAGTCAGGGCCCAGGGTGAAGGCCAGGGACAGGGGACAGTCAGGAAGAGGTCAGGATGGCAGCACAGAGAGAAGCTGGCCAGTGCTCAGGATGCTGGGAGTGCCTGCCCGCATGGAGGGCAGCCCTGTGGCCAGGCCAGGCCTCACCCCGCCCCGTCCCCGGGTCACACAGGCCTGTGTCCGCACCATCACCCGAGCACACGCAGGGGCAGCGCCAGCCGTCACGGCTCTTACCCTGAAAGCACGCCCAGCACCAGGTTGAGCATGAAGAAGGAGCCGATGATGATGAGGGGGATGAAGTACAGCCAGTTCCAGGTGTTGCCGGCAGCATCGTTTGTCTGGAAGCAAGAGGAGATGAGGAAGGACAGGGGACGAGACAGGGTCCTCGCTATGGAGGTGCCCTGGCCCCTTCTCAAGCTCCTGGCAGAGTCCAGGCAGGGAGAGTCCAGGCGGGGGACGAGGGGCCCAGGTGGGACTCGGGAAGCCCTCCTGCCCCTGCCCCTGCCCCTGCCCCACGGAGCTCTCTGGGGCCACGGCCCAGCAATGCTGCAACCGCAACGCCAAGGAGCCGGCCCAGGTCAAGGCCCCCAGGGCACCGAGGGTGGCATGCCGGCCTCTGCCTGGACACCCCCTCCCTCCCCAGGCTGCTCCTGTAGGCAGCCCACGGCCCCCAAGGCCCACGTCTGACCACCTGTCTGCCGCAGCCTCCTCACCTCAGAGGCGGGAGCCCGGCACATGGTCCCGAGATCAACAGGAAGCCCAAAGCCCCAGAGGACGCCCCGGCACGTGCCTGGCCCATGACAAAGCCTGCACTCGGCGTGGCCTCAACCGGATGCACAGAAGGGCACCTCCCGGGCCGAGGGTGCTCACAGCACAGCCCACAGAAGGCGCGGTCCCCTGGATCCAGTTAACTTCCGACTGCTGTTCTGTCTGTACGGGTCCTTGTGGGTGTGGCTGGGTCCAGTGCTGGGCGTGATGGACGGGGTGCTGCGGGCGGCGACCACCGGCCCTGTGCTGCTCTCTAGAGGCAGCTCCATCAAGGCCAGCGCCCTGGGCCGGCAGAGGCAGGACAGCCCTGGGGACTCCCAGCTTCCAGCCTGTGGCCTGGGCAGGACGTACAGACTCTCCCCTGAGCTCCCGTGGCCCCGGGACCGACTCCAGCATGCGGCTCTGACTCCGGACACTGACCCGGAAAAGACGTAACGCCAGTGCCATCCGCACCCGCCCTCGCCGAGCCAGCCTCCTGCCATGCCTGTGGGCTATGGCGACCCCACGGAGCAGGAGCAGCACGTGCGGCCGGGCCCCGCCCACTCAGACTTGGCTCCTGCAACCTCCTCTAATGGCTCGTTCCCGGCAGCAGCCAAGCCATTCTCCTTTGCTCTTAAACAAAACATCGGGGCGCGCACTTCTGGGAAGACAGTAGACAGACGCTTCCTACTGTTCCCACTCGGGACAATTAGCGCCTGGACATCAGCCAGAGAGCAGGCGCGGGAAGACCCTGAGAAGGTGGCGGAGGGAAAGGAGGCAGACGCACTGGGACCCGGGACCCACGGAGAGTGCCCGGGGTGTGCGCTGGTTTGTTCGCTGCCTCATGTATCCAGACTTGTCGCTGAAGAAGCCTGCGGCCTGGGAGTGCCAACAGGCACAGCGGGAACACTCGGCACAAAAGCCGGCTCTCTCTCTAACCACAGGGCCAGGGGCAGCCTCGCCAGACACCACTCCAGCCAAACTGCTGCCACCTGTGTCCCCGCCAGCAGAGGCCCAGCAGGGAGCCGAGACGCCCACCGCCAGGCTGTGATGAGGACGCCGACCCAGCCACACCCACACCCACACCAGGGAGCAGCAGGGGCTGGGACAGTCCCCTCAGCAAGGGGACAGCGAGGCCGCTCTCGCCCCCCACCTCTGTGGGAGCCTGGATTCCACTCCACGTGGCAGGAGACACCCCCTCCCCCACTGAGGTGCTGTCAGGGCTTCCACCTGCACCCGCAGTACCAGGCGACACACCCACCCACCGCACAGACCATGTGGAGGGCAGAGGCTCACTGACCCTCCCAACCGGGGAGCACCCTCGAGGCACACTGCCGAGCGGACCACCCCACCCGGCAGGACAAGGGCCCTGAAGGGAGTTTTTAACTGAACGAAAACTCATGGAACTGAATGGAACTGAGACCACAATACAGCAACTCGAAGGACGGAGCTAACGCAGGACCCGGAGGCCAACGCACAGCAGGAGGGAGAGGTCAGACCAACACTCACACCGTAGGCTCAGCAGCCAGTGCGTGCGGGAGGCCACCAGCCTCTCTCTCTCACAGCAACGTCTCCCTGTCTCTCCCTTCCCTTCCACTCTCTCTAAGGGTCAATGGGAAAATACCTTTGAGTGAGAAGAATTAACCAAAAAGTTTTTCAAAATAAATAAAATCACCAATAACCGAGCTTTTTAAGAATATACATATATATATATATAAATAACATATATATTATATATATATAAATAACATATATATTATATATATATATATATATATATATATATATATATATATATATATATAATGTTATTTCAGAGTGGAAAGAAGAGGGAGAGATAGAAACATCAGTGATGAGAGTGAATCATGAATCGACTGCCTCCTCCTGCAGGCCCCTCACTGGGGATGGAGCCCACAACCCGGGCCTGTGCCATGACTGGGAATGGAACCGTGACCTCCTGGTTCCTAGGTCGACGCTCAACCACAGCCACGCCGGCCGGGTGACAAATAACCCAACTTTTAAATGGACAAAGGACCAGAATACACATTTCCCCAGAGAACACACAGACGGTGCTCCCTGCACCCGCCACTAGGGAACTGTAGGCCTCAAAGCCAAATGAAACACCATTCAGTGACCAGGACGGATCTCGAACCAGAAGAGCTCCACAGCAAGAACAATCCACACGGCCCGTGGGCAGGGACACCAGGCGTGGGTCACGGAAGAGGACACACACGTGGCCAACAAGCAGGTGGAGAGCGTCCCGCCAGGAGCCTGAGGAACTGAAGTCCACCCGGCCACAGCCCTGCGTGCGTCTCCGAAGGGCTCCAGTCAAAACAGCGGCAGCACCAGGATCCAGATGACTCCCACCTGCTGTGGGTGTGGACGAACACGGCTCCGGGAGAGTTTACTGCTTCAAACACTAACCACGCAACGACGACAGAACCAGACACCGCACGCGGGCACCTCCCCAGAGGAACGAGACTCACGTTTGCACAGAAACTGCGCACAGGCGTGCAGAGCCACGTTATTCCCGGCAGCCCGGGCTGGGCGGCCCGAGGCTCTCCCACGGGTGAGCGTGGAGGAGGCACACGCTCCGCCCCCTCCACGGAGACCACCGCCAGCACGTCTGGGCGAACCTCCGGAGAACAATGTGGAGGGAACCGGCCAGGACAACGCTACAGACATGACGTTCTTGAAATGGCAACAGGACAGCCGGCGCCCGGGCAGGGGCTGCCAGGGACGGGACAGCCTCCCGCCGGCTGGCGACACAGCTGGTTCTGCAGGCGGTGACCCTGGAGGGCACAGGCATGGGCCGCGGGATCACTGCTGTTTCCGGCCACTGTGCCCCGAAAGCCTTTACCAGGGGCACCGGTTAATAATGCGGATTCTCTCAACAGCTGGAGTTACACATATGCTGATATATATGCGACTTGATGCGTGTGCTATTTTGTCGTATTGACAGCAAGCTTCAAAACTTCATATGTCAAATTTGCTGAAGGTGTTAACATCATAGATGTTTTTATACTTAAAAATGTCGAATTTTGTGACCAAAAAAAGAGCAGTTGCGGGAAGTTTTAATTCATTACTGTATTTTGAAGAAAAGCGCTGCTGAAAGTGATCGTATCCTTCGGGAAGCTTATGGTGAACACGGTCCATCTCAAGACACTTGTGAACGCTGGTTTAAACTCTTTAAAGTGATGATTTCGATGTGAAAGACAAAGAATGTCCAGGTCAACCGAAAAAGGTTGAAGACCAACAATGACAAGCATTATTGGATGAAGATGCGTGTCAAACTCAAAAACAACTTGCAGAAAGATGAAACGTTGCTCAGCAAACCATTTCCGATCGTTTACAAGCACTGGGAAAGGTTTTAAAGGAAGGAAAACGGGTGCCACATCAACTGAACGAAAGGCAGATGGAAAACCGAAAAGTCATCAGTAAAATGTGGCTTCAACAGCACGAAAGCAAGTCTTTTTGGCATCGAATGGTGACTGGCGATGAGAAGTGGGTTTATGTTGAGAATCCCAAACGCACAAAATCACGGGTTGATCCAGGTCAACCATCAACATCGACTGCAAGGCCAAATCGCTTCGGAAAGAAGACAACGCTCTGCGTTCGGTGGGATCAGGAAGGTGTGGTGTATTAGGAGCTTCTAAAACCAGGTGAAACCGTTAATCCTGATCACTACTGA
Organism: Myotis nattereri; assembly: GCF_964212035.1. Lineage (NCBI taxonomy): Eukaryota > Metazoa > Chordata > Mammalia > Chiroptera > Vespertilionidae > Myotis > Myotis nattereri. The sequence goes on from NC_138087.1 coordinate 82,229,211, forward strand.
CAACAAATAATCAATTTGAACCCCGCTTTGACCATAAAGCCACCAGAATGGGCCAGAAGACACGGCAAAGGAATTTGCTTCATGATGATGCACCATCACACACTTCGAAACCAGCTAAAGACACGTGAAAAGGTCTTGCCTGGGAAGTATGAACCCACCCGCCGTGTTCACCAGACCTTGCTCCCTCAGATTCCCACTTGTTCCGATCGACGGCACCCGCACTTTCTGAGCAGCACTTCACAACGTGCGAAGACGTGGAAAACTGGGTCTCTGAATGGTCTGCCTCAAACAAGAACAGTTCTATTGGGACGGACCCACAAATGACCTGAAAGATGGGGGATGTGTAGCTAGCGATGGACGTTACTTTGAATAAAGCACTTCTGATGTTTCTCTTGAAATTATCGTGTTTTCTTTGATGACAAAATCCTCATTATTAACCGGTTGACAGTTAATCCGAATCATTAACCGGTTGACAGTTAATCCACATCATTAACCGGTTAACAGTTAATCCGGTTGACAGTTAATCCGCATCATTAACCGGTTGACAGTTAATCCGGTTGACAGTTAATCTGCATCATTAACCGGTTGACAGTTAATCCACATCATTAACCGGTTAATAGTTAATCCGGTTGACAGTTAATCCGAATTACTAACCGGTCCACCTGGTAACTTCAGAGTCAGTCCCCGGATCTCCCTGCATCACCTCCCTCCCCCGGCTCTAGGTCCCAGAGAAAGCCCTTCCGAGTTGACTTTATGCGCCACCCTCACCTAGTACTTCCTTCCACCTTTAACCTTTAACCTTTAACCTGACCTTCCAGGGTCCATGCCTGTCCTGCTCCGGTCACGTTTACCTGCCCCTTCCTGGAGCTCTCGTGACACCCGGCCTGGCTCCTCTCGCCCTTGAGGTGGAGCCGGCTCAGCGCCAGGCCTCGCTTCTCCATCTGCACACGTTACCCAGGCGATCTCACCCCCACCCATGACTTCACACGGGCACCAGCAGCCCTGCGTCCCTCTGTGTGCCCACTGCACACGCAGCACCCACCGGCACAAAATGGACATCGAGAACTTCCCGGGTCAGAGCAGAATGCAGGCTCCACCCCTCTCCTCGGCAGCAAAACTGAGCAGACAACCTGCCACCCCCCGCTCTCCCCTCCGTACCCCCACAGCTCAGCTCACACCTCTGATTCTTCCTCCCCTGGCCCCCATCAGGCGGCCGCAGAGCACACAGCCTATGGGTGTGCACACGCACACGCCCTCCCCAGGTCCTACGTGCCGTGTACAGCGACCGTGTCAGAACCACGTGTACGTAACCCGCACTGTCTCCCACTGGCCCTGGAGGAAAGTGGGGAAGGTCCTGAGTGACAGGACGTCCCACAGTCACGCCAGTAGAAGGCAGTCTGTGCTCAGAGTGTCCGTCCCCGGCTGCTGGCAACGTGGTCAGCTTGCTCCACAGAGGCCGGCACAGCTGGCCTCGTCAGCGGGAGGTGTCAGCGGGAGGGATGTGCGGAGGGACGTGAGGCCCCTGTGCCCCAGGCAGCACCCTCCCTCCACAGCTGCCGGGCTGGCCGGCAGCCAACACAGGAAGTGGGGGGGGGGGGCGGGGGGCGGGGGCGGGGCAGGCAAGTCCCTCCTTCGCCCCGGAGATACCCGTCTCTCTGGGCCACAGGAACTCACTGCGACTCCGCTGACCCCTCTCCTCCAGCTGGGGAGCCCCAGCGCCTGGTTTTCAGGGGTCCGCGCTGAGTGATCGCCCTGGGCCGGAACTTAAAGGGGCTCCTGGCTGCCCACCGTCCCGGTCCCACGGGAGGCCCCTGCTCAGGAGCCGCGTCTGCGGGAGCCAGAAAGCCCCGCCCTGGGCTGGTGAGGACGAGCCTCTCCACACGACCTGCGACCTCCCGCACGGCCCTGCTACCCGCTCTCCGCGTGGACAGTGGCCACCTGCTCCGGCGCCGGCCTCGGGGCGCACGCCGCCACCGCGTCCGGGGCCCCGCCAAACTTCCAAGCCCCGTCCCGCGGCAACCGGCTGGCGGCAGACCCCTCGCCATGTTTCTTCAGAGCGCCGGCCCGCGAGCCCTTTCTCACCAGCGTCCCCTGCTCACCCTCCACAGGCAGCTGCTCAGGGCGCACCCAGCACCAGGGATCCCATGGGTGTCGGATGAAGCCCCGTGGCCCTTCCTTGAGGGGCCTCCTGCCCAGGGTCTGGTTCCTGCCCGCCTCCCGGGGGCGCAGACCCACGAGGAGTCGCATGGCCACTGGCCAAGCCCCGGGAGCCCTGGGGGGTGCGGACCAACCGCGCTGCAGCCTCATCCTCGTGGGGCTGGCGAGGATGCGGCCGGCTCAGAGCTATTTTTAGGGTCGCTCTTTGTGAAAAGTGTTCCTTGATCGGCTGAGGAAGAGAACAGCCAAGCCCGTCATCCCTGCCTTTGTCCCGCGCTCAGACAGAGCTGTCATCAGACACGGCTTCCACTCCAGAAAGAAATCTGGTTCATTAGACCTGGGGCCAGCGCCCCAAGTTCCTCATCCCTCTGCCTGCTGGCAAGCACTGACCACGCCCCTGCTGGGTGTCCAGCCCCAAGATTCACCAGGGGCCCCCACGAGCCCCGGAAGCGGGGGCACAGGCTCCAGGGGCCACAGCCCAAGCCCCACCCTAGCGCACAAGTGAGGATTCAAACGGAAGCACCTTATGCTCCAGGGTCACCCCCACACAGCTGCAGGAGCAGAGCACACCTTCTACCAACGCAAAACCTGGCCACCCCGGGCCACCCCTCCCGGCCACATTCCTGGCTCCCAGGCCCCTCCCCGCCCGCCTCCCACAGCCACTGGGCACTCGTGCCATTGCTCCCCTGCCCCGTGCTTCCCAGGGCTCGACAGGGCGGGGGCAGCGGGGGAGGGGGGCTGTCCCATTAAAGGAGACAGAGGGCTCCCAGGACCAGCACCGGCAGGGAAGGCGGGAGTGACAGGCGCCTGGCTCCCCAGGGCTCCCCCAGCGTCTCGTGGGCGACGGCCGGCGCTGCACGGCAGGGCTGCCACGCTGTCGGCGGGAAACCAAAGAGGAGACAAGGTGACAAGGCACGGGCTCACCAGGCAGCCGCACGACGACAGCCGCCTCCCTGGGCCCGGCTCAGTCCAGCCCCAGCCCTCCCCCCACCCCCACCCCCGCAGCCCCGTCCCCCTGTAGCCCCGTCCCTTCTCCACCAGGAGGCCCGCAGGGAGCTGAGCTCCAGGTGCGCACAGCGACCCCCAGTGAGCTGTGCCCGCCTCCTCCTGGCAGCAGGTTCACACCGACTCGTGGTTCACGGATAAGACGCCCCCCAGCGGCCTCGCCCCGCGTGGGCAGCCGGAGACGGCTCTGCACCTGTCTCCTCTGACCTCCACCACCTGCCTCAGTCCGCTTTCCTAGCAGAGGCTGCAGGCCCCAGTTAAGGGTCTGAGTGCGCCCGGCCGGTGTGGCTCAGTGGTGAGCCTCGGCCTAGGAACTAGGAGGTCACAGTGACTCCCGATCGGGGCACAGGCCCGGGTTGTGGGCTCGGTCCGGGAGGATGCGAGCAGGAGGCAGCCAACCCATGATTCGCTCTCATCACGGATGCTTCCATCTCTCTCCCTCTCCTTTCCTCTCTGAAATCAATAAAAATGTTTTTTAAAAATATATTTATTTAAAAAAAAAAAAAAGAGCCTGAGCTGAGACGGATCCCCGTGGACCCCGGGGTGGGTCTGAAGGCGGAACCGGGCCGGGCCGGACCCGGGCGACTCACGTTGTAGAGGATGTCGGTCCAGCCCTCCATGGTGATGCACTGGAACACCGTCAGGACGGCGAACAGGATGTTGTCGAAGTTGGTGATGCCGAAGTTGGGGCCCTGCCAGTACTCCCGGCACTCCGTGTCGCCCTCGCACAGCCGGGCGGGCGCCTCCTTGCCGCAGGGGAAGTCGCCCACGGGCTTGTCTTCTGCGCGGGGAGAAGGGAGCTCGGACCGGACCGGCACCGCCCGCCCGGAGGCCCCGCCGGGAGGTGGAAACCCTCCACTCCCCGCCACCGGCCCTGCCGGCTGCTCCCTGTGGGCGGCGGCCCCTCCCCGGCCGGAGCCGCGGGACCGGGCGCTCCCCCCGGCCCCCAGCTCCCTGCGCCGCCCCCGCGCCCCCACCCGCACCGGCACCTGCAGCTCCTCGGGCGGCGCCGCCTCACCTGTGCCGTTGGAGAAGCAGGCCTTGTGGAACTTGCCCATGTAGAACTCCAGGCCGATGATGGCGAACATGAGGATGGCGAAGAAGAGCAGCAGCCCGATCTGCAGCAGCGGGACCATGGCCTTCATGATGGACTTGAGCACCACCTGCAGGCCTGGGGCGGGTCAGAGGGTCAGGGGGCGGCGGGTCAGAGGGCAGCAGGTCAGGGGGCGGCAGGTCAGGGGGCAGAGGGTCAGAGGCGGTTGGAGGCGGGGCAGTGGGGAGGAAGCCTGGGTCCCGGGGGCAGGTGGGCGGAGCAAGGGCGGATGGCAGAAGGGAGCGTGTGGGCTGTGGGATCTGAGGAGGCTCAGGTGCAGCGAGAACAGGGTCCTGAGAGGGGAGGGGACGGAGTCCTGACAGGGAACGCGGAAGATTCTGGAAGCTCAGAGCAGAGACTCCTGGGAGGGACGAGCAAGGAATGCTGGGAGAGAACAGCAGGCGATCCTGAGAGGGAACACGGAAGATTCTGAAAGCTCAGAGCAGAGGATCATGGGAAGGAAGAGCGGGGAATGCTGGGAACTGGGGGCAGGATGTCCTGGGAAGGAAGAGCAGGGAGTGCTGGGAACTGGGAGCAGGGGATCCTGGGACGGAAGAACAGGGAATGCTGGGAACTGAGGGCAGGGGGGTCCTGGGACAGGAGGGCCTGAAATGGTGGGAAGAGCGGGGAATGCTGGGAACTGGGGGCAGGGTGTCCTGGGAAGGAAGAGCAGGGAATGCTGGGAACTGGGAGCAGGGGATCCTGGGACGGAAGAGCAGGGAATGCTGGGAACTGGGGGCAGGGGGTCCTGGGACAGGAAGAGCAGGGAGTGCACTTCGCAGACTCACTCGGAATCCCCGACACCAGCTTGAGCGGCCGCAGCACCCGCACCGCCCGCAGCGTCCGCAGGTCGAAGTCGGTGCCGGCCGTGGCGAGGATCCTGGAAGAAACGGGGAGGTGAGGGCCCGCTCACGGTCTCCCTCCGGCCGCACAGGCACAGGCCGGGCGCGGGGCCCGGGGCGCCGGCCTGAGGTTGGGGGACGTCGCCTCCGAGAGGCCCTGCCCTCCGCCGGCCTTTGGGCCCTGAGTCCCGCCTGAGCCGTGTCCCCAAACCAACCCAACTGCAGCCCAGGGGCGGGGGGTCAGCGGGTGCCCACGGCCCGGAAGGCCGCCCAGCCGGCTCCATGGGCACAGACACACTCCGACTGGAACCAGGACGGAAGCTCCCGCTCCCGCCTCTGCGCCCTTCACCCCAAACGCGTGTCCAGTGTCCGCCGCGCCCTCCCCGCTCCGCACCTTCCCCCTCGTCCACGTTGCCCGCACAGGCCCCCCTCCACGCCGTCCACGGAAAAGCTGTGACACGCCTCGCTCTCCGCGCCGGAGGCTCCTCCCCTTGCCCGTCAGTGGGCCCACCGGCACCGGCACCGGCACCAGCACCCGGAGTGCGTGTCTCTTTTGCCAGTTTCACCTCCCCCTCCCCCATCCCCTCCCCCTCCCCCTCCCCCTCCCCTCCCCCTGCCCCTCCCCCCAAAAGTGGACACCAGGGCGCCCTCCATCTGGGACCCACCCACCGTGTGCTCATGTCCAACCTGACACCTTTAACTCGGGTCTGGAATTCGGGGCTCAGGTACCCGAGTGCATGTCACACATTTCCGTTTAACCCCTTGAGTGCCAGCCAACATCCTAGGAACTGTGCTAAGCTTCCCAAGGCATTTCTGCTGATTTTACAGTTTAGGGAAAAAAAATTATGAATCGCAAGTAAGTGAAGTTACGTATTCAAAAACAAGGAAACCTTTACTGCGTTGACATGTTTAGCAATATCATCATCACTAATAAAAGCAGACTTAGAACTGGACGCCATTTCGAAGCTTTGATGGCGCTCCCAGCACTTTTGGCGAAGGACAGGAGGACCGATCGCGCTCCCCGGCACTCTAGGGGTTAAAAAAGCATCTCAGGCGTTATACACCTAGGGGCTCTGTTTCAAACTTCAAGGAATAAAAATATCCTTTTTTGAAAGTTCAGAGCTGTTACATCCTGGTGACTTAAGAGCTTTTTTTTCTTACTCCCAGGCTTGCTCCTTCCCGGTCACCCCCCCCCCACCCCCCCCATCTCAGCAACCAGCCAACTGCTATTTAGGCCCAAACCCAGGCTTCACCCCCGATTCCTTTCTCTCGTACATTCCACATCCAAGTCACAACCTAAAACGCACCCTAGAATCTTGGTGAAGGAGGCTTTATGCCCCCTAAATGCACTGCCCTGAGGGCAGAGCTGGTGTCACAGATCCGGTAAAACTCCCAGGAGAAAAGAAGGGCAATCTTTCAAACCAAAATCCCGTGAGGCATGAGGGAGTCCATTCAACTGCTGGGATTAACTATTGGAAGATTAACTCTGATCAGACAAAATCAGCAAATCATGAAACAAAACAGGCAGATATTTTAAAAGCCAAAGTCTGGCAATAAATAGTTATTGAAATAATAGCAATAATAATCATGAGTTATACTCTGGGCAGGAAACGTGGTTTGACAGTACTAACGGTTTAGGAAATAGTATGGGGGATCCACCCACAGCCGTCAGAACGAGAGAGAAGCTCAGCGACATGGAGGTGAGACCCCTCCTCTAACACACGTCAAGGGTGAGAAGCCACATTTGAAGAGATAATAAGGAATTTCCAGAATTAAAGACTTGAGTTCAAAGTTCATTACAAGAAACAAACAGAACATCACTGGATGTCCCTTTTCCCCAAATGAACCTACAAATTCGATGCAATTCCAGTAAAAGTCTCAACATTTCTTTTATGTAGAAAACCCTAAATTTGTAGAAAACCCACAAAAAAATTACCATAACTAATGAAGTCAACGAAGTTTCGGGATCTACCGTCAAGGCATAAAACAAGTATTTCTATGCACTTGCAATGAACACGCAAAAGAGGACATTTTTAAAAAATCCATTTACAGTAGCATTCCAGAGAAGAAAATGCTTAGGAATAAAATTAACCACGGAGGCAGAAGACCCGCTGAGAACCGCAGGACTGCTGGCGGGCAGGACAGGCCAGAACGGTCATTAGGAAACTTCGTGTGGCCGGATGTCGGCACCGCCCAGAGCGCCCTGTCGAGCCCATGCCGCCCCATCCAGACCCCAGGCGCTCTTCCGCAGAAATGGGAAATCTCACCCTAAAATTCACGTGGGATCTCAAGGGTGCGTCGCCAGAACAATTCTGCGAAAGAATGAAATGGGAGGAGTCACATTTTCCGATTTCAAAAACTACTGTTTTCAGGGTGCAGCGTCTTCACTTCCTTACGTTTATGCCGAGGTGTTTTATTCGTTCTGTTGCGTCTGCACATGAAATGGTTGGCGTCCTCCGTTCTTCTGCTGTTTCATCGTCGGCGTATAGGAACGCCACGGGCTCTTGGACGTTGATTTTGGATCCTCTGCTCTGCTGTGTCTGCTTAGGGTTCGCAGTCGCCCTTCGGTGGAGACTGGATGGTCTCCTACGGGTAGAGTCTTGCCATCAGCGAACAGCGATGGTGCCACGTCTTCCTTCCCAACTCGGGTGCCGTCAACGTGTCCCTTGCCCGAGTGCTGTGCCTGGAGCTCCCAGTGCTGTGCTGACGACGGGGTGAGAGTGGACATCTCTGTGTTGCTCCTCCTCTTAGAGGAAAAACCTGCAGTTTTCACGGCTGAGTACGCCGTTAGCTGGGGGCTTGTCGTACGTCCCTGTTTCGTTGAGGTACTTCCCTTATACGTCCATCTTGTTGAGTGTTTTCATCATAAAGAGTTGCTGTATTTGTCTCCCTGACTTATTTCACTTACTTAGCATAATGCCTTCAAGGTCCATCCACATTGTTGCAGATTGAATCCAAATACCTTTCAAGAATGATACTTTTGCATTTGTAGCTTTCATAAATAGAACTTTAATTTTTTTTTTTTTTTTTTTAGAAAGTAAAATCTTTCCTGATAATCTCTTCAATGCACAGAACCCATTCTGAAGGCACCAACAAGCACACTGATCATAAAGGACTCCCTTTAAAATCCGGTAATAAGCCCTGGCTGGTTTGGCTCAGCGGATAGAGCGTCGGCCTGCGGACTCAAGGGTCCCAGGTTCGATTCTGGTCAAGGGCATGTGCCTGGGTTGCGGGCACATCCCCAGTGGGAGGCGTGCAAGAAGCAGCTGAATCGATGTTTCTCTTTCATCGGTGTTTCTGGCTCACTATCCCTCTCCCTTCCTCTCTGTAAAAAAAAAAAAATCAATAAAAAAAAATATATTAAAATCCGGTAATAAGCCTGGCCGCCGTGGCTCAGTGGTTGAGCGTGGACCTCTGAACCACGGGGTCACGGTTCGATTCCAGGTCAGGGCACATGCCCAGTTGCAGACTCGATCCCCAGTGTGGGGCGTGCAGGAGGCAGCCAATCAATGGTTCTCTCTCATCCCTGATGTTTCTCTCTCTCCCTCTCCCTTCCTCTCTCTCTCAAATCAATATTTTTAAAAAAGAAATAGGAAAGGAACAGACACAATGACAATTCCTGAAGACGATGACGAACCGCCCAGGACCTGGGACAGGAGTGTGCTGTGCAGGACAGCGCCGGCCTCGCCTGGGCCGTCACGTACAGGGTGGATTCTGGCAGCCCTTCTGACCAGCCCCCTTGGACATCTGTCCCGTCAGAGTCACACAACATTAATGCAACGATGAACGGCACAGGCGGCCATCTCCGAGGTCGGCGGGAGGGAGTGCACTGCGGAGTCACGACAAATGACGAGAGAGACGCTGGTGGGTGAGAAGCGATGGTGAAGGGCCGACATGAACCGCTTCACGTACACGTGGCTGAGCCTGAGGACAGCACCCTCAGTGGGAGGCGGGCGCAGAGGCCCCACGTGCGATGGCGCTCGCTAGCGTCCAGCCAGGAGCAGAGCGGGCGCTGCTGCACCGGGGCTGGGGCTGCTCACGGCTGCTTTTGGAGGAGGATGGAAATGTTCTAGAATGAGGCTGTGGAGCCCGGCCGGCGGGGCTCAGCGGTTGAGCATGGACCTAGGAACCAGGGGCTCACGGTTCGATTCCTGGTCAGGGCACAGGCCCGGGTTGCGGGCTCGATCTTTAGTGTGGGGCCCGCAGGAGGCAGCCGATCAGTGATTCTCTCTCAGCACTGTTGTTTCTGCCCCTCTCTCCCTCTCCCTTCCTCTCTGAAATCAATAAAATATGTTTTAAATAAATAAATGAGGTTGTGGTGACAGCTGTAACTAACTCGGAACACACTGAAAACCCCCGAACTGTGCACTGTGAACCCATGAATGTTATGGGATGTGAATTCCACCTCGAAGTGCGGCTCTACACAGAGAAAAAGTGAAATACAAGTTCTTACGTGGATCATGACCGCAGCCTCATGAAACAGCAGGAACTCGGGCCCTGAGCACACACACCGGCTGTGACTACTGGTGGCCCAGGCCCGGCTGCCCAGCTGCCCAACCCACGGGGCACGGGAGCGCGGACACACGGCACAGACACACGCTCAGACACTCGGCACCACAGGCACGGGAGCCGTGCACACAGCCTGAACCCAAACGCGGCTCAGACACAGACGTGCGGCAGACACACCGACAGCCACAGCTGGGGGAGGGGACCACGGCTGCAGCCCTGGCAGGGCCCCTGACCCTGACCCAGGCCCTCGCCCGCAGCCCCAGACTCGGGGTCCCTGCTGGTCTCTGTGGCCACAGTTTCCCAGCTGTCTGTGCAGGACCCTGGGTCACCCCAGCCTTCCCAGCGGCTCTCTAACCCCTACTCGGCCAGGCCATCCCTGTCTGACAGCCCAGAGCTGACCAGGGACCCACAGCTATTTGTCTGTGAGGAGGTGACAAGGCCAGAGGAACCCCGGACTGCCCCAGCCAACCCTAACCCTGACCCCACCCCCACCCTGTGGGCACCCGCCTGCCCGCTCCCCCTCCTGCTCCCTGCTCCCCCTCATGGGGGGGACAGGGCCCTCCCTCCCTGACCGTCCTCCAGGGGTCCTGCTGAGCCTGGGGGACAGCTCAGACCGCGTGCACCCAGCAGTCCCCCAGCCCATTTGTTCTGGAACTACCGGGGACAGTCAGGGCCACACCAGCCGGCGATCACAGCCCGGGGTCCCTGCCCGCCGGCTGCACACAGGCTCACAGTCCTCACCCCGGTCCCTGGGGAGGGGTCCTGCCCGCACTGTCCCGCCTGGAGCGGGTGGGGGGGACCACACAGTGCCAGCCGCCCAGAGAGCCCTCACGGTGCCCTGGCCCAGCGCACAGCACGCGTCCCTGAACCCCAGAGGCGCCCCCAGTAGACAGTAACCACCAGAGGGTCTGCAGGGGGTGCCCTTCCCGTCCAAGGTGCCGTCACCCGGCAGCATGGCTCATCCAGGCGGGGCCAGAGGCGGCACCCAGCCCCTTGGGGAGACCGACCCCAGCACCCGCACTTCTCCGAGGAGCCCCGGCCCCAGAGCAGGACCCCGTGTCTGCTGGCCACCGGGCTCGGCAGCAGCCCTGTCCACGGTGCAGCCCCTGCTCGGGCCGTGGGCTGGCGAGGCTCCCGGAGACGTGCGCCTGGCTCAGTGCCAGGGGCGCCCGCGTCCTCTTGCCGTCACTGCTGTCGCTGGAGCGGGTGGGCGGCCAGGGGAGCCTCGCGCCTGCACCCCCGCCCCTCACGCTGGGCAGGTGCGGGGTCATCAGGTCGGGGCGGGAGCCGGGGTGCGGAGCCAGCCAGACGCCCCCTCCCCCCGCCGGAGCCGGAGCCGCGGAGCCACCTCCAGGAACTGCTTTGTCACCCACTTTCCAGGTGCAGCTTCTGGCCCAGGAGGCTGCTGGCGGTTGCCATAGAGACAGCCTGTGGGTCTCAGCCTCCCGCCCCCGGCCCAGGGGCTGAGCTGAGCACCGGCCTGCATCTCATTCAAACCACCCCCCACCCCCCCTTCCAGGGCCTCAGGGGGTCAGTGGTGACCCTCTCACAGGACAGAAACGGGGTCCGGGCACCCCCAGGGCCCAGGCTCCCAGCCTGGAGGAGGCGCCCCAGTGACGCACCCACACAGCCGGCAGGCCGCCCACCACTCCCCAACCCTCCTCCCGCAAGGGCTGCAGGCCCCAAACTCCAGCAGCGGACAGCGCCACGCTGACCCCCTGGCCCGCGCCACCCCCGCCCGCCGAGGGGGCATGGAGTCCTTGGCTGAAGGCTCTGTCCAGCTTGAGGGGCCGGCGACTGGTCAGTGCAGCGCGGCTCTGACCCCCGAGGCCGGTCGCCCAGGACCCGCGGCGGCCACGGAGGAGCCGCCTCCCGGTGCGGCCGCCAGCCCCGCCTTTTCCAGGTGACGTCCACGCCTCCCGCGTGGCCTTGGGCCAGGGCCGCGGGCAGCCAGGCGAGGGCCGGCTCAGTCTCACCCGACGCCCCTCCTGCTTCGGGACCCTGATTTCTGAGCCTCCGTTTCCGGTCTGTAGAGTGGGGTGACCCACCCGCCGGAGCCTGGACACCCCCACAACTGAAGTTACAAGGCAGACCCTCATCCCCTTAAGGGTCAGGACCAGAGCCCCAACTAAAACCGGTCTGACTAGCATCCCGCGCCCCAGGAAATAATGGAAAGTGTCCAGGTTTCCACCAAAACTCGTTCCGCAAAACCAGGAAGATCTGAGGCCAAAGGAAAGGAGACAGACAACAGGGGGGTCAGGGTCCCCAGCGACGAGTTTGAAGCACCATCATCAGGGAAATCAGAGGCAGGGAAGCGCCTAATGACACCTTTGTCCGGAAACCAGAATAAGAGACGAAGAGCTGAGAGAACGGTCCCGGCAGAAGAGGAGCAGAGGGCTCGGCGAAGGGAGCCACGGCCCGCGGGACCCGGGGAGCCTCGGGCTGACGCGGGGCGGGACCTCCAGGCCTGTGGCCCCAGGTGGGCACTCGGAGCCCCGGCCGACCAGGCAGCGCGGAGGGCACTCAGCCATGTCCTGGCTGAAACGTCCCCAATTTGGCCAGAGGCTCAAACCTACAGATTCAAGATGCCGAGTGACCCGGGGTCAGAAGTCGGGCGAGAGGAGGGAGGACAACGCCGCATCCGGGGACCGTTTCCCGGGCCCACGGCACGGCAGCCACGCAACTGGCCGGACCTGGACTGAGTCACGTCACCGCCCTGTGCCGCTGGGGCCACCGCGGGCTCCGCTCTCCCAACCGATGTCACCGCAGAGGTTGAGCGCGGGCGGCACGGCACAGAGATGAGGACCAGACAGAGGAGCCCACAGCCCGTGTCCCCCCCCCCCCCGCCCCATGTGACTCCATCTGGAGACAGCGCCCAAAGGAGGTCCTCAGCGTGGCCCCCATCCGCCAGGGCGGGCACCCACAGGAACGGGACGAGCCCAGAGCTGGGTCTGCACGAGTTAGGGGCCTGCGACACCCGGCGGGCGGGCAGGTGGCCCCTGGACCTGGGCCTCCGCCGCCAGGACGGAGACACGTCTGTGCTCAGGCCTCCGGTCCCTGCGCGAGCATTTTCACATAAAAGCTCCTTCGTGAGGGTCGGCCCGCCCGGCCGGCGGGGCTCCGCGGGCTGCGTGTCGTCCGGCACTGAAAGGCCGCCAGTGGGTCCCCGGGGCGCAGGCCTGGTGGCGGCTCGGTCCCCAGGGTGGGGCGAGCGGGAGGCAGCCGGTCGGTGTTAAGCATCTCACAGAGATGTTTCTCTCTCTTTCTAAAAATCAATTTTAAAAAACATCTTTGAACGTTGGCAGCTAATTTAGAGCCCATCTGGCCACACCCTCAGCCCACCGGCCACAGACCCAAGGCCGGGAGCGGCCCGGGGACGCGGACGGCTCCCCGTTACCCGTGCACCTGCCGACCACAGCCCAGGAGCGGGCACCTGTCCCAGCCGCCCCCCCTGCCCCACCCGTCCCCGCGGAACGGGGGCCTGGGCCGAGCTGCCCGAATCTGGCTGCAGATGCCGAGGCTCACGCAGAATGACGCTGGCTGTGGTGGCTGGCGGAACCCCCACCCCACCCCACCCTCAGATGTCAGGGCTCAGGCCCCCGGCCTCGTGGGATCCCTGGAGACCATCCCAGTCCCCTGGACCCTGGGGCGCTGGAGACCCCGCTGTGGGCTCAAATGGAGCTCCCAGCGAGCCCCAGGCAGACAGGCGTGGAGAACAGACCCTGCAGCCCAGGCACCGGGCCCTGCGGACCCACCGCCTCAGGGACAGGCAGCCCGGATCCTGTGAGTGACAGTGTCCTCCGGCTGCGGAGCCCCTCCCTGCCCCGCGGTCCCGAGTCCCATCCGGGAGCCTGCAGTGCCCGCGCCCTGGGCTCTGAGGCAGCAGCACTCAGTGAGGGGCAGGTGCTCGCTCAGGGCCCTGGGCTCAGTGTCAGAGGAGCCCCGAGTGGTGAGAGCCCCCCAAGTGTCTGTAACTGACCTGATGCTGCTGCCCAGTGACCCCCACACGCCTCCCCACACACAGGACCAGAGCCTGGGGCCGGCAGCCCACAGCACAGGGATCCCCAGGCCTTGGGGGCTGGGGGGGCTCTCCCCCACGGTGGGGTCTGCGGGCAGCGCCAGGCAGGCTCGGCTCTGGCCTCCCTGCCCCCAGAGACGGTGAAGCATCCAACAGAGGAGACACGGGGAGAAGGTGGGTCCCCGGTAAATGCCCAGGGGTTTCCGCGCTGCCCGCCCCCCCAACCCCAACCCCCACCCACACCCACACCCACACCCACACCCCCCACACCCACACCCCCACCCCCCACCCACACCCACATCCACACCCACACCCCCAGTCCCACCCCCACCCCCCACCCACACCCACATCCACACCCACACCCCCAGTCCCACCCCCACCCCCAACCCCACCCCCAGTCCCACCCCCACCCCCAACCCCCACCCCCACCCCCACCCCCGTGCCATGGGAGGCCTCCCCTGGGAGGCCTCAGTCAGGAGGGAGGGCCGGGGGCTGGGCACAGGGTGGCTGCAACCAGGCAGGACAGACCCCTGAGGGGCCGACACCCCCACCTGAGGGGCAGAGATGACCCCCCGCAGGACAGTCATGGGGGGAGGAGAAGCCCACACGGAACTGGCTCTGGCAGCCCATGCTTAGACACGCTTAGACACACTTAGACACGCTTAGACACGCCAGAGTCAGCCCACGTCCAAACCATATCGCTGGTCAATCCACATGGTGTGTCTCGCCACCTCCACTCAGACACGGGTGCCCCACCGTCAGGCGTGGTGTCCCTGTTCCCCTGGCCCAGCCCTGCCGGCCTCTCTGACCCAGGCCCCCAGGCCCACGGACCCCAGGCCCCCAGGCCCACGGACCCCAGGCCCCCAGGCCCACGGACCCCAGGCTCCCAGGACCACGGACCCCAGGCCCCCAGGACCACGGACCCCAGGCCCCCAGGCCCACGGACCCCAGGCCCCCAGGACCACGGACCCCAGGCCCCCAGGACCATAGACCCCAGGCCCCCAGGACCACGGACCCCAGGCCCCCAGGACCATAGACCCCAGGCCCCCAGGACCACGGACCCCAGGCCCCCAGGACCATGGACCCCAGGCCCCCAAGACCATAGACCCCTGGCCCCCAGGACCACGGACCCCAGGCCCCCAGGATACAGACCCCAGGCCCCCAGGACCATAGACCACAGGCCCCCAGGACCACAGACCCCAGGCCCCCAGGACCACGGACCCCTGGCCCCCAAGACCATAGACCCCTGGCCCCCAGGAGCACAGACCCCAGGCCCCCAGGAGCACGGACCCCAGGCCCCCAGGAGCACAGACCCCAGGCCCCCAGGATACAGACCCCAGGCCCCCAGGACCACGGACCCCAGGCCCCCAGGACCACGGACCCCAGGCCCCCAGGATACAGACCCCAGGCCCCCAGGATGGCAGGAGCTAGCCCCGCGCGAGGCAGAGCCTGTCCGCCCTCCCTCCCAGTGGAGCCCGCAGCCCCCCCTCCCGCCCCCCCAGGAGGCCCCGCAGCTCTAATTACAGGTCCTGGAGAGAAACCCAGTTTAATGTGGAGTAAAACGAGAAGCTGTGGTTGGAAACGTCCCCGTGGGGAGCCACCTGCCTGAGCGGGACGCACTCCCTGCTGTCCCCCAGGACCAGGAGACAAGCCCCGGCGAGGCCAGGAGCGGCGGGCGGCAGGGTCCTGGGCGCTGTGCCAGCGGGAGGACGTCCCCAGGGCCCGAGGGACCCTGACCCTGTCCTGTCCCTGGGACCCAAGGGCGGGCGGGGCTCCGAGGAGCTTGGGAGGGCGGTGGGGGGGAGGGGACGCGGAGTGGTCGGGCCGGGAGGGGCGCACCGTCCGCCGTTCTCACCTGCAGGCCCAGCTCGCACACCACTCCCCCTCCCGCTTCTGCTGTCACAGGCGACAGCTCGGCTGCTGGGGGGTCCGAGGCCCCCCTCGTCCAGCCCGGCTTCCTGTCTGTCACCCCATGGCCTCGCCTTGGGGACCAGCCCACCAGCACCCTGCGGGAGGCCCACCTACTGAACCCTCCAGTCCTCACACACTCACACACACTCACACACACACACACTCACACACACACACTCACACACACACTCACACACACACACTCACACACACTGACACAGACACACACACACACATTCACACTCACACACACTGACACACGCTGACACACACTAACACACACACTGACACACACTGACACACACTCACATACACACACACACACTGACACACACACGCTCACACACACACACTCACACACACTCACACACACACTAACACACACACTGACACACACTCACACACACACTCACACTCACACACACACTCTGACACACACACACGCTGACACACACGCTCACACACACACACACTCACACACACACACACACACTGACACACACTCACACACACACTCTGACACACACACGCTCACACACACGCTCACACACACACACACAGATTCACACACACACTCACACACACCTCACCCCCCACACGCCCAGGCCCAGGTCTCCGCCCTGCGTGGCTACACACACACAGGGAGGAGCTGCCTCGGGTGGGCACCACATCCCTCCCCTCCTCTCCTGCTCAGCGGCGGCATCTCCCACCCACTCCTCTCCCGTCCGCTCCTCTGTTCTGAAGTTCAGGAAATGCCTGCTCTTCCGCGAACTCCCGGTCTCCACCCCACCCCCACCCCCAGCCTCCCCCCGCCCCCCGCCACCAGCCGCACCCTCTGGTCCCAGGCTCAGCCCCGCACCCCTCACACCCACCCCTGGCGCCTGCTGGTCTCCGGCTCTGACCACCGTCGATACACCTGTGACCTCCCCACCACAGCCTCTCCCCAAACATCTAGACGCACCCTCCGTGTCCTTCAGAAGTCACTGCAGCTGAGGCCCCCGACACCGACAGCCCCTCACCCCCAGGCCCGCCTCGCCCTCTGCACCCCTTTCTGTGTGACAGGCCTGGCGCCTCCTCACACACACACTCACACACACACACACACACACACACGGACGGCCTGTGACGGAGCCTCCGGGCACACGGGTGGGCGGGCGGTGGGGGCACCGGTGCAGCCAGAAGCCCACGGGCACTAAGGGTCAGAGAGGGTCCCCTTGACACCCCCATCCCCAGGGGCGGCTCTGCTCATCCCTGCGCTTGGCACCCGCAGACGCTCGGCAAATCCTGAGTAAAGGGTGGCGGTCGCGGGGGCACCTCGAGTGGCCAGCCGGACGCACGGACAGGAGAGCAGACGGCAGGACGGCCCCTCGGCTCACCCCCTGGCAGCCAGGGCCAGAGGCTGTGCCAGCCCCGCCAGCCCGAGGCCCAGGTGAGCAGGGGAAGCTGAAGGCTCCCCGGGGGGGCGGGGCCCAGCCAGGCCCCTCCAGACCCGCCCAGCAAAGAGCAGGAGGCCCCGCTGGCCTCTGGGGAGGAGCTGGGCTTCCAGGCAACCGGCCTCCCCCGCCAGAGACCGGCCTCCAGGCCTCCAGCCCTCTGAGCCCTAATTACAAACCAGAGAGCGGGGAGCCATAACCCCACGCGCCCCACAGGGACCTGGCTCAGCAGGGCTGAGAGTTAGGGTTCTTCCTGACTCCCCACCGGCCAGCACTCACCCAGAAAACACTCAGGGCCTCCCTCTACCACACACACACACACACACACACACACACACACACACGGACACACACAGGTGTGCGAGTCCTGTGTGCTGCACGCAGGAGGGAGCAGCTCCCCCGGGACCCTGGCTGGCGTATGAACCCCCACAGGACACAGGTCACCCTCCCTGCCTGGGGTTCCCTCCCAACCCAGCACCCCCTGGGATGCGGTGCAGAGCCAGGAGCCTACCCCTTCGCCCCCACCCCCACCCACCTCCTCCTGAGGACAGAGCGCAGGGACTCTGGGACTCAGACGGGACACGGGGCCAGGGAAGAGAAAGAGACAGTGAGACTAAGAGAAAATAAAAAAGGCGGAGAGAGAGGGAGAGGCAGAGGCGCTGAGGGGGAGACCGGGGTGGGGGTGGGGGGAGGCAGAGGTGGAGGGAGAGAAGAGAGGACGGAGGGAGGGATGTCCCAGGCGGAGTGGGGGACCCGGGACCCGCTGGCTGGGGCTCCCAGGAAGGCGAGCAGGAGTGTGGGCCTCGGGCACGGGCAGCAGCCGGGTGCCCCCTCCCCCGGCCCCACGAGGCACCACCATCTCCCTGGGCCTCAGGCTCCTCCAACTCCCGCCTGGAGGGCACAACCGCTCCCAGGGCCCGAGCCCGAGCCCCAATTACCCGTTAATTTGCAGACACTGCCTGACCCTCCGGGGAGCCTGCCCCGAGCCAGGCTCTGGGGACCCCCTGAAAGACGAGGGGCCCCTCCTCAGGGACGCTGGTTCCCGAGGGAGAGAAGTAAACAGCACCGCTCCCTGGTCCCCCCAGCGCTCCCTGGTCCCCCCAGCGCTGCCTCCCGGGCCCCTCCCCCCAGCCCGGCCTCAGGCAGAGATCCCCCCACGGCCACCTGCAGCCACGCGGACCGTCCCAGGCGAGGCCAGGAAGGCCCCGCCCCTCGCAGGGCGCGCACGGCCACCTACCCCGTGAGAACCACCACGAAGTCCATGACGTTCCAGCCGTTGCGCAGGTAGGAGCCCTTGTGCAGCACGAAGCCCAGGGCGACGATCTTGATCCCGGCCTCGAAGCAGAAGATGCCGATGAAATACGGCTCCGTGTCGTCCTGGGGAGAACACGGCACAGGGTCGCCGCTGCCCCCCACGGGCCCGAGACCCACACCCACGTCCCCGCTCCCAGCTCCCCGCTCCCCGCCCGCCCGGAGGGACCAGGCCCCCACCCTCCAGGCGGGCAGCGGGGGGGCAGTGGGGGGGGTGATGACCACTGGGGGCTCCTCCTGCAGTGACAAGGGTCACCTGTCAACCCCCCACCCCCAGTCCCGTCATCAACCCCATCCCACAGGACACGGAAGCACAGAGGCCACGGACCCAGGCAAAGACCCAGCTTGTCCGAGGTTCTGCCCCTGCCCTGGTCGGTGCCCCAACTCCCGGGTTCTGCCCCTGCCCTGGTCGGTGCCCCAACTCCCGGGTTCTGCCCCTGCCCTGGTCGGTGCCCCAACTCCCGCAGGCACAGCACATTCCCAGACACTCGAAGCCGAAGCCGGCAGGCCTGGGAGCGAACGTGGCCGGACCTCGGGGGCCTCTGGGGGGAGGGGGGGCCCGGCCAGGGCCACAGGCAGGCGCTGCTGGCGAGGGGAGCAGTGCGGGCAGGCGGGGAGAGGAGCCAGAGATGCAAGCGCCCCCCTCCACCCGCTGCACCTCGTCCCTCAGCCCAGAGGCCAGCCCTGTGCAGCTGAGCACGTGGGGACGCCAGTGGGGACAGGCACAGAGGGTGTGGCTGTGGCCAGGGGAGCCGGCAGGGGGGGCCTCGGTGCAGACCAGCGGGGAGCCAGGCCTTGGGGGCTTGGGGGGCAGACGCACGGGGGGTCATCGCGGGAAACGGCCGGCCGGAGTGCAGCCCACCGGCGCCTACACGCCAGGCCACTGCTCAGCGGCAGCCGGACGGGTGGTGAGGGAGCCTGGGGAGCGGCTCTGCCGGCCAGCTGGCCCCGGGGGTTGCCAGTTCCCACGCAGGACAGCAGCCTGCGCCTTCCTCTCCGAGAACCCTGGCCCCGAGGGGCCTCCCATGGAACCCACAGCCCGGCCTCCCCTGCCCACGGCTGACGGGCAGCCCTGTGTGGGGTGGCCATCGCGGCCCAGTTCCCCTGACACCCCGATGCTGACTCATGACAGGGCCCCCCAGGCTTCTGGCTGGATGGCTCCTCTCCCCTTGACCCCAGGGAAACCGCGGGGCCCCCCCAAGCAGAAGGCCTCTGGATGGACAGAGGGCAGGCCCAGAGCCCGGATGGGAGGGACGGTGCTAACCCTGCCTCAGCCCTGCCCCCAGCTCCACCCTATACCACAGGGCTGAGCGATGGTGTGGGGGAGGCGTGGGGCCAGCAAGCGAGGGCTCCAGCTAAAGGCACTGGAAGGCGGTGGGTGGGCGGGAAGGCGGTGGGCCGAAAGCAGAGCCCCCAGGGCAGAGAACTGTGGAGGCCCCGCCCCCTGGACAGGCTGCCCACCCCCCCCACCCCCACCCCCACCCCCGCTCTCCAGGCAGTGGCACCAGCCTCAGCCTGGCCAGAGCCGCCGCCCTGCTCTCCAGGCCCAGGTCCTGGTCTGGTCTTTGGTCCCTCCCCAGGGCCTGCCCACGGACTGGGGTCAGCCCAGGGGGCTTCAGGCCGTGGGGCTGGCCCAGGTGGACCCCATTCTGCTCCTTTTCCCAGCAGCTCGGCCCCCAACCCTGAGAAGTGTGCCTGCCCCCTTCCCCACCGACCCAACCCCCTCACCCAGGAGGCAGGAGCCTGCCCCCCAAGGGGCACAGACTGAGTCCCCTGCCCCCCGCCCCTTCTCTCCGGCCCCACCCCGGACACACTTCCGTGGGGCTATGAGGGGTCCCGCGGCCTCGCCTTGAGGCTCCCTGCCTGAGCCCCCAGCTCCCTGACTTTCGCCCTCATCTGCCCTGCAGAGTGGATGCTGGCACAGGGCCCACAACGCCAGTGGGCCCAGAAGGCAAGTGGCCCCGCCCAGCCACGCCTGGACCAGAGTCACCGCGGGACTTACCCCACTCCGTGTGGCAGGGCTGCGCTGGCTCTCACGCTCCGACGACGGCCCCTCACCCCCCGCCTTCCCCATGCTGAAGAAATGCGTGCCCCCCAAAACCTCCGTCCCTGGCTCTCCCCTGGCTGCCCCCCCTCCTTGCCTTCTCACAGTGCCTTGTGACGGTGAGCCCCCCAGGCAGGCTCACTGTACCCCCCCCCCGGTCTCCCCCTGGGCCCAGGACGGTGGGAGGAGGGAAGTCCAGGGCCCACGCCAGGCACCGAGCAGGCCGTGCGCGTGTCACTGCTCATCTCCACGGAAGTGAGCGGAGAGGCTGGGGGACAGTCACGTGCCGGGTGGCGGCAGAGCTCCGGCAGCTCCCTGCCCGGATGCTCCCTGCCCGGCAGCTCCCTGCCCGGATGCTCCCTGCCCGGATGCTCCCTGCCCGGGCTTCTCTGCTCCCGGCTCGGAGTCCACGTCAAGCCCAGGCAAAGGGCCCAGCAGCAGGGAGGGCGGGGGCCAGGGGCCAGGGCCTCACCTCCCCAAACCCCACCCTTCCCACTGGCCCTGCCCCTCCAGAGACCCCGCCTGGCACCCTGCCTGCCTGGGGCCTGTGCCTCAGTGGAGCTGTGGAGGACGGATGGACAGATGGAAACAGCTCAGGGTGCTGGGAGGAGGGGGGGTGCCAGGGGGAGGAAGGCTGCCCAGGGGAAGGGGTGGCCCCACAGGGAAGAGACTCCAAGCTGCGGAGACAATTCTGAGGCAGAGACTGGCAGACCCAGGGGGCACCAGGGGCAGAAGCCAGGCGGGGCAGAGGCCATCACGGCCCTGCAGCCAGCCGCCCTGCCCGGAGCCTGCTTTCCTGACCCTGAGCCTTAATAACCACCACACACCCAGGCTGAGGGCCAGTTTCTCAGGAGCCCAAGGCCTGGGGACTGGGGTGCAGGGGCAGCCACCCTCCCTCCCTCCCTCCCCATCAGGGGCTGCGCAGGCGGCTCGTCCTCCTGACCCTGGGGGAGGGGCCGGCGGCCTGGGCTGGTCTTCCCTCCACGGAAGCAGAGGCGCCCTGCCCCAGACCGGGCGCCCGCACTCACCAGCCGCTCGGACATGGGCGTTTTGTCGCCGTCAGGGAGGTGCTGCTCCAGGGCCAGCACGATGCAGTTGGCGATGATGGTGGCCAGGATCATGTACTCGAAGGGAGTGCGTGGGTTAAGGACTGGCCGCAGGCGCCAGGAGGGGAGGCGGCGAGGCGGGCGGCTCGCAGTGCAGCAGCCGGCCAGGCGGCCTCCGGGGGCCTGAGAGTGGTCCCTCCCGCGCCCCCCACTCCCTCCCGCCTGTATCTTCGGGGGCTGCCGCGAGGCCAGGCCGCCAGCCCTTGGGCCCGTCTCGGCGGCCGTCAGCACCGCGGACAGCGCCGTCCGGCTCCGCGCCCCGAAGGGAGGGGGCGGTGCGCCCCCAGCTCCCGCTGGAGAGGGACCCCGCGCAGGCGCGCTCCTGCCCAACGACACACGTAGCCACATGTACCGACACAGGCACGTGAACATGCCTGTCCCGAGAGTCCCGCACGCACGCGCAGCGCCGGGATCATGCTCTGCCCGCACACACGCCGCACCTGCTGTCGGGCGCGCGCGACCCTCGGCCACCGGGGGCTCGCACCTACAGACGCGGGTTCACCCTCGGTGCCCTCCAGGCTGGCCGTGCGCTCGGCATCCGGACCAGGGAGCGAAGGGACGTGCCCGGGGCAGGGGGCTCCGCCCAGCGTCCACTCCGCTCCTGCCGCCGCCGCCGCCACCGCGACCGCACACGCGCGCACACACACACACGCACCCGCGGCGGGCGGAGAGGGGCCCCGCAGCCCCGCCCCGCCCCCTCCACGCCGAGTCCTCCCGGGGTGCCTCTCCCCAGATCGCACCCTCCTCCTGGCCCCGGAAAGATGGCCACTGGGCGCCGCACTCGACCCGCCCGGCACGGCCCGGCCGCCCCTCCCACACCCGGCGGGGTGCGGACGCCGGACCCGGCGCCCAGCCCCTGTGCCCGCGCCCGCGGGCAGCCCCCGCCCGGCCCGGCCCGGCCCAGCCCCCGACAGGATATGGCCACTCAGTGATGCGCTTGGCGTATTTGCGGACGACGTTGTCCTCGCTGAAGATGAAGAGCGAGCGGTTGACGGTGAAGCAGTTCTGCTTGACCGGGATGGGGTTGTACATCGCCATGGTGCGCGCGCGCTGCGCGATCGATTGCTTGTAGAGGACCCGCTGGCCCGGCTGCAGCCCCCCGGGGCCCGGGCCGCCCGCGCCGCCGGCTCCGCCGCCCCGGGCCCGCTCCCCGCCGCCGGTGCCCCCATAGCGGCCGCCGAGCTCGTCCCCAAAGCGGACCATGGCTCCCGGGCGCCGCGCGCATCCCCCGCCCGGCGGCCCCAGCAGGGAAACCGCGGGGCGCGCCAGGCGCTCGGAGCGGAGCAGTCACGGAGCCGCCGGACCAGCACCGGACCTCGCCCGGCCCGGCAGCCGCCGCACCCGACTCCGCCGCCCGCGCCACGCCCTATAAGGGGCCGATCACGTGGCGGAGCCCGGCCAATCCACGCCGCTCCGCCCGCCCTTATTCCGCCGGCCCCCAGCCGGCCGCCCCCGCCCTGTCCCCGCCGCGGGGTCCGCCGCCAGCCCTCGGGTCCTCCGTGGCTGCGCCCAAAGCCGGGGCTGCGCGCTGAGCGTGCGCCCTCCGTGCGTCCGGCCTTGCGCCGCGCTGGGCGCTGGCCAGATGCTGACCTGGGCAGCTGTGGCCGGGGCGCTGGGCGGGGCCCGGAGTCCTCGACGGCCATGCTGAGCTGCCGAGAGGACCCCTCCTTCCCCCAGGAGGCATCGCCGGTCGCATAACGCTCCCGCCCCCGGGGGGGGGGGGGGCGCAGGCTCCTGGTCCCCAGTTTCTTCCCACACGTCACCCTCCCCAGCGGCCTCTTCCGGGAGGACTGCGGCTCAGGCCCAGCCTCGCCATCCTTTCGGCGTCTTCGACATCCAGACGATGCTTTCCACTCCCGGTCTCGCTGGTCAGATGCACAACCCGGCCTGGCCCCTCACCCTGCACATCCTAGACCTTCCCGCCAACGCCACCGCTTCAGCCTCAGAGCTCCACTCGGAGTGCCTGTCCTTCCACCATCCGTTCAATAATAGTTTTTTAAAATATGTTTTTATTGTTTTGTGTGTGTGTGTGTGTTTTTGAGAGAGAGAGAGGAGAAAGGAGAGGGAGAGAGAGAAACATCAATGACAGGAACCTCACTGGGCTGCCTCTTGCACGCCCCCTTCTGGGGATCGAGCCCACAACCCGGGCAGGTGCCCTGACTGGGGATCCTGGGTCCTGGGTCCACGCTGCTCATTCAATAATTTCAAGGGAGGCTGTCTGTCCTGTGCTACCTGTCCATCCACCGCCCAGCGTCTCACTGAGCACCTCTGAGACGCCCGCACAAGGCTGGCGTGGCCGCGGTGGGGCTACGCTCTCCTACAAGCAGCAGCTGTGTTCCCGCGTGCTGGCGGGGGCCAGGTGTGCGCACTCCACTCCATGCAATCCGCATGTTCAGATCAGAGCAGGAGCGACTCGGGGACACGGGAGGTCGGGCACGTGTCAGACACTGTCCCCGTCACAGCAAATGGAGAGCGGAACCCACACCAGCGACAAAAGGGGGGGGGGCTTTTCTAGCGGAGTCACAGCGGACTCAGGAAGTGACCCCCGGTTTGTGGGGAAGTGAGGCCGGGCGCTGTGCAGAGGCCCAGGGGGGACCTCTGGCCCCGAGTGCCACGCCGTGGGCTCTGCCTGCTGTGCTGAGCGTGAAGTGGCAGGAGACTCTGAGCAGAGCCGTCTGCTAACTCCTGTTCCAAAAGGCTCCCCTGGCCGCTGCCTGGGGGGTAGACCGGTCAGCTGCCTGTCGCTGAGGACGCATTCGGATGTAAGTTACCCAATTCCCAGCTACCGAGGCTTACACAACAGTCTTAACCTCAAAAAGCAATGGCCCAGCCCTAGCCCGTTTGGCTCAGTGGATAGACCATTGGCCTGTAGACTGAAGGGGTCCTGGGTTCGATCCTGGTCAGGGCACAGGCCCGGGTTGTGGCCTTGATCCCCAGTACGGGGTGTGCAGGAGGCAGCGATCAATGATTCTCTCTCATCATTGATGTTTCTATCCCTCTCTCCTCTTCCTTCCTCTCTGAAATCAATGAAAACATATTAAAAAGAAAATTGATGGCTCAGTGGTTGAGCGTAGACCTATGAACCAGGAGGTCATGGTTTGAATCCTGGTCAGGGCTCATGATCGGATTGCAGGCTCGATCCCCAGTGTGGGGTGTGCAGGAGGCAGCCAATCAATGATTCTTTCTTCTCATTGATGTTTCTCTCTCTCTCTCTCTCTCTCTCTCTCTCTCTCTCTCTCTCTCTCTCCCTTCCTCTCTGAAATCAATAAAAATATATTTTAAAAAGAAAAAAGTGATGAATATTCCATTTTAGGAGTGCAGACTCCCCATCTCTCCTCTCTGCCTGGGTCACCTCCTACGTGCTGCCTCATGGCCAGATGTGGCTGCCACAGCACGAGTGTCCTATCTCTACACCACCTTCTCAACAGGAAGGCAGAGGCGGGCAGGAAAAGGACAGCCATCTTTTAAAATTAATGTCTAGCCCTGGTCGGTGTGGCTCAGTGGACAGAGCGTTGGCTTGCGGACTGAAGGGTCCCAGGTTCAATTCCGGTCAAGGGCATGTACCTTGGTTGCGGGCACATCCCCAGTAGGGGGTGTGCAGGAGGCAGCTGATCGATGTTTCTCTCTCATCGATGTTTCTAACTCTCTATCCCTCTCCCTTCCTCTCTGTAAAAAATCAATAAAATATATTTAAATAAATAAATAAAATTAATGTCTAGCCCTGGCCGGTGTTGCTCAGTGGATAGAGAGTCAGCCTGTGGACTGAAGGGTCCCAGGTTTGATTTGGGTCAAGGGCACATGCCGGGTTGGGGGCTCGATCCCCAGTGGGGCGCGTGCAGGAGGCAGCCGACTGGTGATTCTCTCTCATCATTGATGTTTCTATCTCTCTCTCCCTCCCTCTACTTTCCTCTCTGAAATCAATAAAAATATTTTTTAAAAAGTAAATAAATGTCTGATATCCTTTGGTAAGAGGCTCCCCCAGCAAATTGCTCCCTAAACCTCTTTGGGCATTCCTGAGCTCCAAGAAGGTGGGAGTGAGTATGGCAGAGAGGACAGGACTGCCTCCCCTCCAAAATCAGGGTTCACTTGGGTGGGAAGTGGGGGTGCAGGCTGTGGGGAAGCCACCCACAGGCGTGTCTCAGAGAGAAAGAGAATCGGAGAGGGGTGTGGACAAGGGACAGCACGCACGGCGCCTGCTGCAGGGCTGGCCAAACTGCTCACTCCCGGTTTCTGCCCTAGGCGGCCGTGGGCGGGGCTCTGTCCTGGGACAGGGAAGAGGTGGCAAGAGCCTGCTGTCACTGGATTGCACGTTAAGAATGTTGTATTCGCCGCACAAGTGGAGGTGTCGGGCAGGCAGCTGTCACACACGGAAGCCCCGGGGACTTGTTTAAAATGCTCAGAATCTAACGTGACCCCTATTTGGGGGTCCCTTCACCTGACAGGCCACCCAACACCCCAAAGGTCTCAACTGAACGAGGACATCACCTGTCGGACCTGTCACACCTGCACACTCGGCCGCGGCCGCTCCCGCACCTGGGCCTGGGCCGTCCGCCTGGGGTGACGTGACCGAGGGCCCAGGGGAGGCCCTGGCGGGCTCCTCGCCGTCAGGACAGCGTGGACAACAGCCACGCCGGCAAAGTCTGACCAAAGGTGAGCTCAGCCACTTCCTGCTGAGCTCGCAGGCTCCCTGGTGGAGGCCAGCCCGCCTGGGAAAACACGGACACGGGGCAGAGGCGTGGACCCTGAACAGGGTGGCCGCCCGGCAGGAGGCTCCCGCAGCTGCATCACGTTCACGCACAGATCGGACTCCAATCTGGGGACTTACCTGCCACGGCCATCGCGTCCGTGTTTCTGTGCGGTTTGTCGTCCCCACGTTTCTCGTTTCCCCTCGGCGCCTGTGCTGGACCTGCTGCCCCGCCAACGTGCACACGCACACACGCTGACATGTGCACACGCACACGCACACACCGACACACACACCGACACGTGCACACACACACACCGACATGTGCACACGCACACACACACGTGCACACACACGCCAACACGTGCACACGCACACACCGACACGTGCACACGCACACACCGACACGTGCACACGCCGACACGTGCACACACACACAGACACGTGCACGCACACACACAGACACGTGCACACACACACACACCGACAAGTGCACACACACACAGACACGTGCACACGCACACGCACACGCACCGACACGTGCACACACACACCAACACGCGCACACGCGCACACACATGCCGACACGTGCACACACACCAACACGTGCACACGCACACACACCGACACGTGCACACGCGCACACACACGCCGACACGTGCACACACACACGCCGACACGTGCACACACACACACCGACACGTGCACACACACACCGACACGTGCACACGCACGCACACACCAACACGTGCACACACACACACACACACACATGCCGACACGTGCGCCCGCGGAAGCGCAGATGCCGAAAAACCAGCTGGAACAGGGTCTCGTAATGAAAACCTCCTTTAAAGTTTTTCTTTTATTGATTTCATTGAAAACAGAACAAGAAATGGTCTGAGCCAAAAGACTGCTCTTAAAACTGTCAAAAACATTTAACAGAAAAAAATAAACATGACGCGTATGAATGTTTGAGAGTCGCACAAAACCCCACGGGTACTGCACTAGTTACAGTTTTTAAAAAAGTATACGCCAACGAAGAGGGTGACCTGCAGGCCACCACACAGAAGGCGGCGGCGAGTTTACTCACTACGAGGCTAACGCTTTAAAAAGTTTCCTGTGTTTTATTCTAAAATCACTTTGTTCTTTGTACAGTTGATATTTTTCACATGGTGAGTGGGAACCACACCAGGATCAGCACCGTTGTCTGTTGTGTTGTTTGTTGTCCTAATGTTCAGCGATGGTAGAAAATAAATCAGTTTATCCGTCATCAGAGCACGTGGCTGAACAACCCACACAAGGGCGGCGGCGTGCGGCGGGGCAGGAACCACCGCGCCCGGGAGGGGCGGCGTGGCAGCTGGCACAGGGCCGGGCACGCATGGACCGGGCAGTTTCTTTAAAAAGCGAACACTTTCTCCAAAGTCCACGGCGCTCGCCCGACCTCGCAGACGGTGGGACGGGCCTGTGCAGTGTCTGTGCGGCCAGGACTTGAGGGGTGGGCCTAACGGAGCAGCTGGGTGAGGAGGTGGCGGTGGCAGGTGCCCGCAGAGGAGTCTGGACCAGCAGGACGCTGCTCACCAGCCCACAGGTGGGAGGGACCTTGGGGAGGAGGGGAAAGGAGAATCGTGGAAACGACCAACCGCCAGAGAACAAGGCTCTGCCAGTGACCCCAGCGCACAGCGCAGCGCGGCTCCTGCACAGCCGTCAGCCTGGAGGCCCTGGTGCCAGGGCACCCTCTCTCCCTCTGTTGCAGCGTGACCAGCGCCACCGGAGCCTCATCGGGAGCCGGCGCTGCAGGAGCTGGTGTCGGGCAGGCCGTCCTCCGCGGCCTCCCGGGCGCTGGCCTGCCGCTGGGCCAGGGCCGCGCTGGAGTGCCGGCACTTGGGGGACCCGCAGCGGCAGCTGAACAGCTTGCCTTTGATGTCCCAGAAGCGCTGCCCGTAGTCAAACCTGGGGAGAGAGGAGAGCGAGGCTGAGGCAGGGGCCCGGGCACAGCTGCCTCCGCCTCCACGTCCGCGTCAGGGAACAGAGCCCATGCCCTACCCCAGCTGCTCGCCAGCCTCGATGAGCCGGGTGCTGAAGAAGGCGATCCTGGGGAACCGCAGGTCCTGGTGCGACATGAACACCCGCACGGGCACCAGGTTGGGCTCGCAATGGTGGTTGATGAAGCGGCTCACGTTCCCGTAGAAGCGCGCGTCGATGCAGTACAGCTCTCCGTCCTGCGGGCAAGAGCGGGCGTGGGGCACCAGCCAGGTGGAGAGGCAGCCAGAGCAGAGGCAGCGAGGCCCAGGGCTGCTGGGACACCCCCATGCCACCACCCCCCCACCCCCGCGCCAGGCCTGGGACTGAGGAGCCCAGTGGAGCCGCACCATCTGGGCTCCATCTGGGAGAGCACCCGCCACCCCAGACTCTCCCTCCAGCTCTGATTCTGTCAGCGTGGGGGCTGGGGGTCAGGCAGGCGGAGACCACGGGCCATGGCTTCTCACACTTGGTGATGCCAGGAGGGAGGGGCTGGAGACATGGAGCAGCCGGGCAGGTGGGATGGGGCAGAGGGGCAGAGGGGCAGAGGGAGGGAAGCTGCAGGCCGCAGTCATCAGAGCGGTGGTGACGACCGACCGAGAAGCAGGAATCCCATGGCCTCCACTGCCCCACAGGACGGGGGTCCCCCCAATCCGCACACGAGAAGGGACAGGAGCGGACTGTGAGGAAGGCAGGCGAGAGGGCCTGGCCTAACCACACGGCCCTGGGCCAGCACTTTCTCTGGGAAGATCCAGCATGTGGGAGCTGAGCCTGCACCCACCCCAGGGGCTGCCGGCAGGCTCCCCAGAGCGCGGCGTCACTGGGGCCGGAGCAGAGAGCCCACCACACGGAGGCACACAGAGGGAGAAGCCTGGACAGAGGCGGCGTCCCTGCCCACCCAGCCAGCGGCCTGGTCTGCAACTCGCTTCCGGAAGAATCTTAGACCCTGAGCCCAGAGCACGTGTGGACAGAGCCAGAGCAAGGACAGGGCCGCCTTCCTGAGGCTCCTGCGTTGAAGGCAGATCTGACCCCAAACCCGTGCCCACTGTCGTCCGAGCTGCTGACACTGGGAACCAGGACAGAAGCAGAGACGGAGACGGTTCCAAAGAGAAACAAGGTCTGCAGACCGACCCCCACCGGGTTCCAAGATTCACCCAAATCGGCGGCGGCAGGAGAGAGGGGCACAGTGTGAGGCTCAGCAAACAGGTCAGAGGGAGGAAACAGGCCAGACCCAGACCCACGAGAACCCCGAGGCACCTCAACCCCACAAGCCTCACAAGCCTGAGTCAGCTCGAGCCACACACCCACTGCCGGCACCTGGGGAAGGAGAGCCTCCCACGGCCCCGCAGCAGACAGAAGGCGAGACAAGAAAACCACTTTCTATTCTCGGCCGACAAGGAGGCCGAGGCTGGGCAGAGGCTGACACGTGTGACGCGCGCGCACGCAGGACCCGCAGAACACGCCGCCCAGCTCGAGGCGCGGAGGGAAGGGGCAGGAGGCCGGAGCCTAACAACAGCCTGCAAACGCAGCACCGGGTGCAGCCCTCCCAGGAGGCGCCTGAGAAAGGAGCTCTCACATCCACAGACGCGGTAGCAAGTCCAGCGGGAAGCGGGTGCACCGCGGTCCCTCGCGGCCGTGGAGTGACCAAGCCTCGCAGACAGCGGGGCAGCTCTGACGCCACAGAAATCCCGCAGGGAAAGCTCACCCGCCAGACCGAGCAGCCCTGGCTGAGGGGCCGGAGGTGGGGATGTCCCACCATCTCGCTTGTGGCGGCGACACCGGCACGTGCATTTCTCAGAACTAAAACCAGTCACTTAAATGCCAAAACCTTATTGAATTACAAACCCAGCCCAGCTGGTGTGCCCACAGGATCGGCCGTGGTCGCCTGCACCAAAGGATGCTGGTTCGATTCCCGGGCAGGGCACATGCCCAGGTTGCGGGCTCGATCCCTAGTAGGGGGTGTGCAGGAGCAGCCAATCGATGTTTCTCTCCCTCTCCCTTCCTCTCTCTCTAAAAAGAAAAGAACCCTGGCTGGTGTGGCTCAGTGGATAGAGTGTTGGCCTGTGTACTGAAGGGTCCTGGGTTCAGTTCCCCGTCGGGGCATATTGGGTTGTGGGCTCGATCCCCAGTGGGGGGCGTGCAGGAGGCAGCCAGTCAATGATTGTCTCTCATCATTGATGTTTCTCTCTCTCTCTCCCTTTCTCTCCTTTCCTCTCTGAAATCAATAAAAATATACTTAAAAAGAAAAAGGAACGAAACCCAACAAAAGATATCCAAAACCACACCACAGCCCTGGCCGGTGTGGCTCAGTGGATAGAGCGTCGGCCTGCGGACTGAAGGGTCCCAGGTTCGATTCCGGTCAAGGGCATGTACCTGGGTTGCGGGCACATCCCCAGTAGGGGGTGTGCAGGAGGCGGCTGATCGATGTTTCTCTTTCATTGATGTTTCTAACTCTCTATCCCTCTCCCTTCCTCTGTGTAAAAAATCAATAAAATTAAAAAATAAAAATTAAAAAACAAACGAAAAACAAAAAACCACACCACAGAAAACCCTAAAACAGCCTGGGGGTGAAGAAGACTGAGACAAGTTCAGGAAAGAGAAGAGGTGAGGTCGCCCCTGATGACCTCACCTGGTCTGTAGGGTCCACGCTGCCCCCCACCCCTAAGGGAGGGTGAGACCCGGCAAGAGCCCAGTCAAGAGGGCGAGACCAGGACACCAGGAGCTAGTGCACGGACACCGGACGCACGGACACACCACGGGGCCACAGGGAAGGGCAGCCTTCCCAGCCACTGGCACCGAGTCCAGAAGCCGTCACCTGGGGAGGAACCAGCGAACGGCCACCCGGCAGGTGCAGTGCGTGAGTGTGAGGTGAGGGCGCCTCTGGGCAGCACCTCACGCTGGGAGCAGGGGCGGGGGAGGCGACAGCAGACGGCACGAGGACGCCATGACGAGGAGGACCCTGTCCCTCAGAGGGAGGACCCTGTCCGCTGGAGGAGCGCCAGGGGGAGAGCAGGCCACTGAGGGAGGACAAGCACTGGTGTCGCCAAGTGTCTGGAAACGCAAGACAAAGCGCTGCCGTGGCAGCTGGATGAAGCAGGGAGTTCTCAGGAGAGACCCTCCGCGGCCAACGCGCCCCAGGCCCACACGGTCACAGCGCCCGGCGGTGCTGGGAGCCTGGAGCCCGTCTCGCTGGGGTGGCGCGTCTCCCAATCACGGCCGGGAGGGTTGGGGGGGCAGCTCCTGCAGCTTGGCCCTGATGGGCCCTGAGCAGAGGACCCCACTTCCCCAGCCCTGCCTGAGCGCTGCAGCCAACAGGCACCTTACGAAGGAGGGGCCACACGAGAACCAAGATGGAGGTGAGGGGGCCTCGGCAGCATCTGGGACCTGGCACCAGGCTGGACGCCAGGCAAGCCAGCTCCTCTCCCCAGTCCCAGGAAGCAACGGGGACTCGCACCCGTTCCCACGGCCCTCCCTCACCCCTCGCACGCGGCTCACGACTTGCACCCGTTCCCACGGCCTTCACCCCTCGCACGCGGCTCACGACTCGCACCATTCACACGGCCCTCACCCCTTGCACACAGCTCACAACTGCTCTGCAGGTCACTGTCCCGGTGGCTGTGCAGGCGCGGGCTGTCCCCCGGGATGAGAGGCTGGGGTCCAGGGGCGAGGCTCGCTCCCCTCCCCGGGTCAGGGTCCCTCAGCCCTGAGCACAGGAGGCCAGCGCTGGGTGGTGGGCAGATGCGCCCGCGCTGCGCGCTCACACTGAGCTCTGTGCCAGCCCTCGGGACGCAGTACCTTGTTGTCAAGGTCGAAAAGGTAAGAATCTTCCTCCCGCACATCGGCCTCCGAGTCAGAGATGAGCTCGCCCACGTACCTGCGGGACGGACAGCGCGTCACCCGCCGCCACCACAGCCAGGGGAGACTGCGGCCACGGAGCCAGGCTTTCACTGTGGCAGGAGATGGGGCACGAAACCCTCTACTGAGCAGGGAGGGAGCCAGAAGCACCCCCGAGGCAGGAAGGGGAGGGGAGGGAAGGAGGCAATGAGGGGCTGGTGCTGGGACAGCCCCTCTGGAGCGGCAGGTCCGCCAGCGGGCGCCCCCTGGGCCTGACCCCACATAGCACGCCCAGACGTGCCCTCACTCACTCGCAGACGAAGGTGCCCACGGGGATGTCCTGCAGGGTCCGCACGCCCCAGCCCATGTTCTGGGTGCGGTAGAGCTGCAGCCTCGCCCTACAAAACAGGGTCTGTGCTCACGGCCACGGCCAGGGCCCCCGCTCCTGGCCACGACAGGCATCACCTTCAGAAACGCTTCACAATGTGACAGGCAGAGCAGGGACTCCGGGGCAACGCGGCCTCTGTGCCTCAGGTCCGTCACCTGTACCCGGGGACAGCCCGGGCCGGACCCCTGGTCGCAACGAGGACCAGAGGGGCTAGTGCTGCCCCAAGCCCAGGCTGTGACCAGGTCAGCCCGGGCTGCGGGTCAGGTGTGGGGGACACTCCCAGGCCCCCCTGGGGGGAACGTCTGTCCTCACCCGGATGAGGCTCCCTGCACACGAGGGGGACGGGAGTGTGGGCGGGCACAGTGCTCTGATGTCGCCAACAATGAGGAGCCACACGCTGGGAATTCACACTCAGCCCGCCCATAACTGTCCCTCCCGACCCAGAGGAACGTCCAGTCACCCATCGGCACTCAGGGAGGGTTCTGACCAGAACCCAGGGCCCGGCTCTGGGCAGCCAGGGGACACGGGGGAAAGGACCCCAGCCTGGCCAGAGGCCGGGACCAGCCACACCCGGACCGTGGGCCCTGAGCGACTGGGAAGGTCTTGCCCCAGGGGAGTCTGAGCCGGCAACAGGGCCTGGTGCTGGGGACACTCCCGCCCAGCAGCCGTGGGAGCTGCAGGCGAGGCCGTTCAGGGCCAGGCCTGTGCGCTGCTTTGGGCTCTTCTGACCAAGACGGTCTGGTCCTCTCGGCCTCAGAGCCACGTCTGAGCCGAGAGGAAGCAAGCCTTCTTACGTACACCCATGTGGACCCTGACGGAGGACAAGGGCTCAGACACACACACGTGCCCCAAACACTCCCTGTACAAAGTGCACGCAACACAGGACGCCTCAGACTCGCCAGCGGTCTCACGCCGCCAGGGCAGCTGCGGGGCGGCCAGGGCGGGTGCAGCGCACTCACCGGAGGCCGTTCTGCACCACGCGGTTGCGGCAGCTCCGCCAGCAGGCGCAGGCGTGGTTGCACTCGAACAGCAGGGGCGGCTCCGCCATGTTGAACTCAGGGAGCAGCCGGCCATCCTGGGGACAGACACGCAGTCAGGACCAGCCAACACGGATGCAACACGCTTCTACACACAGAGCCCTGGCCAACGGAGGGCTCTGGTCAAACGGGCCCTGGGAGCAGGGGGTGGGAACCTGGGCCGCCCGTGGTCCCCCCACCTCCAGGCACCACCACGCACAGTGGAAGGACGCTGGCTCGTCCCCAGGGCCTGGCCTCCCACCTGCTGCTCCCCCCCCGCCCCCTCCCTCGGGCTCTCCACCCCGGCCCCCCTGCCCCCTGCCCCTGAGCTGCTTGGAACAGCCCTGGAGGGAGGGAAGGAGGCTGACAGCAGGGCCGCCCGGTGCTCACCTTGTCGTACCAGCAGCGCATGCTGAGCTGGCCGCACATGCAGTTGCTGGAGGAGCAGTCGTCGATGCAGACGCAGTACTGGGGGGTGGGGGACAGGGTCACGCTCGGTGCTCCCTCCCGCCCACAGCCCCCACCGTGCAGAGGGCTTGGTCTGCCAGGAGTTTCCGCAAGCCACGCCCACTGAGGGGAGGGCATGACCTCTCGGCTTGGTTCTCAAGGCACCAAGGGAGTGCGGGCTCTTGGAAAGAAGGGCGGGGCAGAATGCCCAGTCGCTGAGGCTGGGGAAGGGGCTGGGCATGGGCTCTTGGGGGGGGGAGGGGGGGCGGGGCAGGGGTACGGCTGCCCTGGAGACACTCTGTGGGAAAGGCCAGGCCGGAGCACGAGCCCTGTCTGAGGCACACGCCTGGCTTCCGCCTGCAGGGCACAGGCTGTGGGCACAGCGCGGAGGCGGGACCTCAGCTCGCTGCACAGGCCCCCTTCTTGCCCCGCGGGGCCTGGAACCAGCACTCATGGGGGACGCTAGGCTCTGCTTTGGGGGCTGGACCCAGCACGGGAGTGGATGCATTTTCTGGGGACCTGTGTCCGCTCAGCTCTTGGCGGAGGCAGCCCCGAGCAGGGTCCTCCTGGGAAACCCCGCCGCCCGGCCACCCGCCGCGGGCCCTGGCCCAGGACACCGACCTGCAGGTGGGTGATGTTCCTGTCGATGTTCATGGGGGACGTCACACAGCTCTGGGAGACGTACTTGTAGTTGCTGGGGCTGGGCTCGCCGTCCACGGCGTTGACGCAGGGGATGGGGATGCGCTCGTAACCGCGAGCGATGTCTCTGCCAGGGAAGGGGCGTTACTTTTGCTGTGACAGGTGCAGCCCAGGTGGGACTGAGGAGGACAGACGGCCGCCGCCGAGAGCGGCTCTCCTCACAGACCCTGCACCCATCGCCACGACACGCGACAGGACGGCCCTGGTCTCGGGACGCGCCTCACCTGCTCACCGTCTTCTCCACGGGGACGGGCCTGTCCGGGGCCGAGTCCCGCAGCGCCTTGCTCATCTGCAGGGCGTCCCACACCTGTGAGTGGAGGCTGGCGCACTGCAGGGGCGTCTCCCCCTCCTTGTTCTTCAGGTTGACGTCTGAGTCCCGGGAGAGAAAGAGGCTGAAAGGAAAAGCGTGGGCCAACAGGACATTCAGATCTGCGTTTGAGAGACAGGAAGACGTACGAAACGACTAAATCGGTGGAAACACTGAGCACACACCGCTGGCCGTGACATTTACGAGCTGGCGGACGGTGCTGGGAGGACTGGGGACTCCCCAGAGCAGCCCCCTCCTCTCCCACGCTCCCCTCCCGCAGAGTGCGAGCGGGAGGCGCTGGGAGGGCGTCGGGTTCCTGGGCATCTCCGCTCAGTGCTCCCTGACCGCCGGGAAGGCACCGTGATGGCATGAGCAGGCCCCACGCCGCGTGCCCGGCGGCGACCCCAGGCCTGACCTGGGTCAGAACCAGGCATGGGCGGCACAGGATGCCATGAGCTCCTCCTGCCCAGGGCCTCCCCCCAACATGCCCACGGTGCGGAGCTGCTGCCACGTCCCACGAGGGTGCGAGCCCTGCAGGGGCTCCCTCACGCCCGGGCAGACAGGTCACCTGGGGTCACGGGTCAGGCGGGTCCTGCTGATGAGAATGGGGTCGCGCCCAGAGTGAGCGCTGGGGGACAAAGGCCTCGGGCAGCCAAGGACTCCAAGTGGCCAGCACCAGGGGACACTGCCCCCACAGGGCGCCCCCAACAGGCTGTCCCCTCGGCCTTGGGCGACCTAGCACTCGGCGCTTTTTCACAGCAACCCTGGAGCCAGGCTGTCCCCACTGACCTCCGACCTGGGACACCCAGGCACTCCCCGGGAGCCTTGCAGGCACTCACACGACGCAGGCGTAGCGGTCTTCCCGGGCAGCGATGTGCAGCGGCGAGTCGCCGTGGATGTTCACGGCGTGCAGGTCGCACCTGGCGGCCAGCAGGATCTCGGCAATGTCCACGCAGCCCGAGAAGGCCGCCCAGTGCAGGCAGATGTTCTCCTCCTGCGGGGGCGGGGCATGAGGGCGGGGCATGAGGGCGGGGCATAGGGCGGGGGGCAGCGCGTGGTCCGAGAGGGAATGGGTCCCCAAGGGCTGTTCTCATATCAAAATGGCCCAGGACACAGCACAGCGCCTGCAGGGACCTGATCTGAGCCGCACTGGGGGGGGGGGGGGGGGGGGCAGGCCTAACAGTCACAGGCAGGGGGCGCTGTGTAAGACCCGAAAGACAGGCCGTGTGGTTCGTGAAAATGTGCTTCACAAAGCCTCTGTGAAACAGCTTCCCGTGGAAGGAAACCAGGGACTTCTGTGCTGTGCAAACAGGTCCTGTGAGGACCCAGCAGTCTCTCAGGACTCGACAGCCCTGAGCCCACAGGAACCCGAGGTGGCGGGCATCACAGCTCAGCCCACAGGGGGGCGCTGCCGCTCAGGCACAAACTCTTTGCTGCCCCTGAACCACTCTCTGCTCCACTGGCCTGCGACGTGAGCCCGGTCCCTCGGGAACTGCATGCAGGAGGCTGGGCGCCCAGGCCCCGCGGTGGGGCGCCATGTGGGTCCCCTGCCCCTGCGCATCCTAGTTCCTGCCTGTCCCACCGGGGCCGCTATCCAACACCCCAAGCCCAGACGGGAGCCACGTGTTCTCCATGACACTGGGGCCCTCAGACAAGGCGCCCCCATCTCGCTCCAAGCGCACGCACCACTCTCAGCTCCGTGAGCTTCAGAAAAGGAAGAGCAGCACGGGCACCTGTGAAGGCGGACAGAGCCACAGAGCCACAGCGCCCACCTGCCGGGGCCACAGCCAGGGCGCCCCCTGCCCACCACCCCGCTGGCTCTGGGTCCCTCAAGTCCTGGACGTTACTCAGCGCCGCCTGCTGTCACCCGACTCCACCAGCACATGCACAGGGCGCTGTGGGGGCTCTGACCACGGCCACGCTCCCTGGGCAGACACACCTGCCCTACACACTGACCATCAGTCCAGCGTCTTCCATCAGCCCCGCCCCACGGCACGGCCAACCCCTCCTCCGTCCCTCCAAGGCGGCACCTCTACCTGCCCAGGTGCAGGCGACGCCCAGGGCTCCCTGGTCCCAGCAACTGGCTGACACAAATAATAACCACAGAACCGGGCTGACTCGAGGGCGGGCCTCCCAGCCGGGCCGCCCCACCCCCGCGGTGACACTCACGTTGTCCCGGATGTTGATGTCCGAGCCCTTGGACAGCAGCAGCTTCACCAA
The DNA here is from genome assembly GCF_964212035.1 of Myotis nattereri. Taxonomy (NCBI): domain Eukaryota; kingdom Metazoa; phylum Chordata; class Mammalia; order Chiroptera; family Vespertilionidae; genus Myotis; species Myotis nattereri. The sequence continues at coordinate 82,266,254 of NC_138087.1, forward strand.
GTCCACGTGCTTGTACTCAGTGGCCCAGATCATGGGCGTCCAGCCACCATCATCCTAATTTCAAAAGAAGGAAATTCCATCGCTGGCACAGAGGGCGATCTCCCTCGGCCTGCAGGCCACCCGTCGTGCCGTGCCGACAAGGAAACCGAAGCTCAGGGCGCTGCCCCAGGTGTCTTGGCGAGGGCAGGACAGAGCCAGGACTGGTCCCGACCGGCCCCGCAAACCCCTGAACATGCCCATGCATGCGACCAAGTCACAGGAGAAAAGAACAGCCCTGCTGCTGACCAGCCCCGCCCAGGGCCAGGGTCGGCTGGAGGCGGCCACTGCAGGGACGGTGTCTGCTCCTCCCTCTGGTCCCAGCGGCCCTGGACACTGAGCACGAAGCAAGAGCGTCGGCGAGAACTGCACATGGAGACCCGGGGTGCAGCGGGGGAGGGGCGAGGGGCGGGAGGGTGTGGCTCACCTGGCAGTTGACATCCATCTGCCCATTCGAAAGCAGGTACTGAACCACCTCGTAGTGGCCTTTCTTGGCAGCCAGGTGCAAGCAGGTGGAGCCCTCTGCATCCTGCAACACAAAGGCCACGGCTCCAGACACACCTGGACCTGCAGGCCGCCTGACGCGGGGGCGGAGGCGCTAGGAATGGGAAACCGGGGGGGGGGGGGGGGGGGGCCTTGCTCAAGGTCACAGGCCGGGACCCCAGCCCTGCCCACAGCCCAACCAGCTCTCAGTGAGTCTCCCGCCTCCGTGGTGAAGTGTTCTAAGCGTGGCGTGCTCTTGGCCACTGTTGTACATGGAACTGCTTTCTGGACTTCCTTTCTGGATGGTCCAGCAACAAGTGCGAAGAAACACACACGCCTGTGTCTGCACTGACTCTGCTCTGTTGCTGTTACTCTTCACCCGGGGATAGTTCTCATTGCTTTTTAGAGAGTGGGGGGGGGGCTGGGGAGGGAGGGGGGGAGACACACCGATGGGTCGCCTCCTGCACGTGTTCCAACCAGGGTTGAAAACTGAACCTGCAACCCAGTTACGTGCCCTTAACCGGGAATCGAACCCGAGACCCTTCAGTTCCAGGGTCGATGCTCTAACCACTGAGCCCGGCCAGGGCTCTGCACTGACTGTATCAGGCGACTCCCCTGCACACACGCATCGTTCTAACTGCTCGCTCCTGGACTAGTGGCGGTTTCTACAGGCGAGACCAGGTCTCTGTAGCATCGCTCTGCGTCTTCCTTCCCAGCTTGGACCCTTTTCTTTCTCTCCCCCGCTCACTGCAGCAGGTAGAAGGCAGCTCCCCGCCCTGCACGCAGCCCTGACAGCCGCTCTGGGTGCTGCAGGCGCAGGGACCCGGGGAGGGGGGGGGGGGGACCCGAGGCTCCGGCTCCCGAGACACTCCGCAGGGAGCTGTCCCTGCTGGGCTCTGAGCGGTGCACGCACCTTGGGGTCCACGAGGGCCCCGGCCTTGATGAGGTATTTCACTGCGTCCAGGTGGTTGTTCTCGGCCGCCTCCATCAGCGGGGTCCTCTGGTCCTCCGAGCAGGTGTCGATGTTGGCTCCTGCCTGGGGGGGGCGGGGGGGGGAGACAGTGGCGAGTGGGAAGCGGCTCCTGCAGCCACCCCCGGGGAGGACGGGGCGCCTAGCACGCTTCACTCTCGAATGGAAAGATCGCCCGGCTGCGCTCGTCCTTCCCACTGCGCAGCCTGGTTGTACTTTCCCATCGAACGCGAAGACCTAGCTATCGCCATCACAACTCTGGCTCACGAGGAGCGTTCACTTCTAAATGAATTGGACAGAAATGTCACAGCACAGCCAGGGCAGCACCTTCAGAAATGAGGAGGAAGGCGACAGCCCCTAAAACCGCAAAGGGGTGCAGAGGGGCCCCCACGAGGCCGCAGGAGGTGCTGAGGTGACCTGCATGACCGCAGGACACCTGCTCAGCATCGCCCGGCCCATTCTCTGGAATCCTCGCCAAAATACACAGAACCTTCCGTGTATTGTGCAGCGATTGCTAGTTTTTCCGAAAGAGCGTGAACCTGAGAAACCACGGGGCGGGTGCACAGGCCACGCTCTGAGTCTGACACACGGGCGGCCCAACTTTGAGCTGGTCACGAGCGAGAGGCGAAGGGCGTGGCAGCTGAAACCCACAGGGGGAGGAAGCATCACACCTTAGACCGGTGGACACACAGCTAATATTTCGTTTCTAAAATAAATATTTGCCATGGGACAGGCTGAGCGTGCTGTTGTTACTTTCAGCCGTTAAAACACAGAACGAACCTGGAACGGCTCACGTGGAAACCGAGACTGACAGAGACACGCTCCTTCCCCAGGTCAGAGGTCAGAGGCCGGCGCAACAGGTAAGACACGGGCACGGGCACAAGGTCGATTTCCAAAACACAAAAGCTCAAAGCCAAGGAGGGCGGCCCGTCCGAGAGCCCAGTCAGCCCAGAACCCCACAGCAGCTGATTTTAATGATGAACTTGACACACGACATGCGATAGCCGGACATGCGATAAGCAGAGCGCGTGGCTGCGCAGCTCCTGAGGCCGGGGCTGCACTGGGGGGGGCAGCGCCCTCTGCAGGTCAAAGCCGGCGCTGTCTGCAAACTGGACGCCTGTATTGGCAGTACTCCTCCTTGCGCCCAAATTCCCAGTGAGGACACAGGCCACCGAAGGCGGGAGCTGCACGTGGGGGGCCCTCTGCACAGGGCCTGAGTCTGGGAGTCTGGGAGGGTAAGAGTGGGGCTGATGACCCAGAGCTGAGCTCGAGGGGGCACGGCCTGAAGGTCAGGGGTCAGAGGGCCAGGCCTTCCCGAGACTCTGGGTCCAGGTTTGAGGAGTGGTTTGGATGGACCAAAAAACCAGCTCTCGGAGTGCTCGCCCGAAAGCAGAGCTGGCCAGCGACTGGCTTCACACACAGCACCGAGGCCTCCTAGGAACACCAGCAACCCACGACTGACTCCAGGACAGCCCAGCGGAGAGCAGTCACCACCAGAGAAGCGAGGGCGGCCGAGAGAGAAGCCAAACACTCTGAGAAGCAGACACAGGAGAGAGTGAGGCCAGCAGGTGCCCAACTGCCCGGCTCCGTCACCCAGAGGAACAGACCTCCAGGACAGACGCCCGTGGGGACAGCACCAGACGCGGAGCAGGCCCGGCCCCGTGTCCCCCAAGTGCTCCCTGCCCAAGTGCATGAGGTGAGACACCTGTGCGAGAGCGCACAGCCCTCGGCCGCTCCCTGGCTGGAGCCTGTGACGGCTGGAAAACACCTGACCTCTGAGAAAAGCTCAGGCGCGCGCACTCAGAGCTGGAGCAGAGCACAGAAATCCCAGACAGCGTGAGGCCCAATGCAGCCGGAACGGAGCAGGCAGAGCCGCGGACAGACGGAGCCGTGGCCAGGGCCGCTGCGGGGGCCACCCGTGGTCCAGGACACCCAGTGCTGTCCCACGTGCTGCCCACGCAGGCAGGGTGTCCCCAGTGCTGGCCCAAGGCTGCGGCCAGATGCTGTCACTCACACGGCCACCCAGCCAAGCCCCGAGTCCCAGGAGCACACCTTCCTTTCGCTCAGTGTTGTCACCTGTATCCAAACAGCCACACGTGACAGCACCCACGCAGCAGAGCGCCGGACGAAACCACACGCCTCCACAGGCTGCGATGCTGGGACGGAGCAGGCGCCTGCCCGTCAGGCAGGGACCTGGGTGTTCCTTCTCAGAGCTGCCTCGGGGCTGAGGGGGCGCACAAGGCCAGAGCCGACCCAGGGGAGATCACCCCCCCACACAAAAGCTGAACCTCCAAAAACAGCACCCGGGAGCTCCCGGTAAACAGGACTAAACCTGCCCCCTCTCCTCGGGAACCCCGGGAAAGCTGCCTGATTGGAGGAGAAGGAAGTACAGAAAGCACAGCCCTGACGCCATCACACTCATCACCGCGCTGAGTGCCCTCGGAGGGCTGGGTGGCTCCAACTACAACCAAAGGCGTTAGAGACAAGCTGAGCGGCAGAAATGACAGCCTTTACCAGACTCGAGGCTCCTCTACACAGAGACTGCAAGCGGAGCGAACAGCTCGCCACGTGCTGCCCACGCAGCCATGTCCAAACAGAGGCTCTTCGCCCGTGACAGAGCTGGGGAGGCCGAGGAGCTCGGCTGGGGCCCGGGCAGCCAGCCCACAGGTGTGTCTCCTTTAAGGCGGCTCCGGGTTCAAGGCGCCAGATCCTGCTCAGTGCTGTACTTGCCGCCTCTGTGGGCCAGGGAGAAGAAGAGGTGCCCAGGGCACCCCCGGAGAACGCGACCCGGCTACAGCCGTGCGACAGGCACAGGGGAGGGAAGGAGAGCAGGCAAGTCCTGCCCTGTCAGTGCCTCGCGGCTCCCACAGAGCATGCGCTGGTGACAGCAACGTTGGGGCCCAACGGAACAGCGGAACCCGCGGATCTCAGACAGTGACGAGGCCCCTGAGAACCCACCAGCAGCATATGGCACTTTCCTTGAACTATAAAGAGCAACCACCAGGCATTTTTTGGAAAACCTCTAGATAAAAAAGAGCAAAACAGATGCAAAAAATTCAAAGTGACCGTCAGTGATGTGGTCAGAGGACAAGGAAGGACTGCGGCTCCAGAGAGAGGCTCGGAGCCAGGACGCAGACCGACAGCACCCCTGCAGGAGCGGAGGGAGGCGGGATGAGGCCTGGCTGCAGACCGGGAAGGGGAGAGGGGCCCGCAGAAACCCTGGGACCGGAGCTACGGGGCAGGGCTGGGGACCGCCGGAGACCAGCAGACACTGGGCCAGGAATCTGCAGAGCTCTGGGCGCAGACGCGGGAGCCCCTGGCCCCGTGGGTCACAGGGGTCCCCTGAAGCCTGGGCAGAGGACAGGAAGCACAGAAGGGTCAGAAGCAACCAGTGGGCTCCAGGAAGCAGGCCCAGCCAGTCGGGGGGCGGGTCCCAAGTGACGGTGCAGGGATGGCGTCACAGTCTGCAGTCAGGAGGGAATTAGCAGGTACAGACGCCTCGGCCCTCGGAGACGCCGGCAATGCTAATTCTGGGCGTTTACATGGCCTCACCGGCACTCACACGCTGATTGAAACAGTGGGCGACACACCCCAGTGAGGACCGGGAAGGGTGAGCCCGACGGGGCCGGACCCCCCCCCCCCCCCCCCGCCACACACACGGGTCAGGAGGTATCTTGACCGAGCCCAGCACCAGGGGAGGCGGGGCAGCCTGCAGCCCACACGCACCTGGATCAGCATGTGGCAGATGTCCACGTGGCCGGCCTCCGCCGCCGCGTGCAGGGGGGACCGCTTGCCCTGGTGCTCCATCTTGAAGTTGGGGTCAATCCCGTCAACTGTGAACAAACAGGTTTGACTGCTTATTTTGGAGCCGGCATGAATTCCCGGCAACAGGCCGTCTTCAGGCACCTGCACTACTGACTGGGCCACCGCTGGGGGGAAGGGGGGCGGCGGCAGCACCTGGTCTGGTGGAGACCGGCTCGAAGGGAGCTGTTCAGAGTCTCTGCATCACCGAGGGGAGGCTGTCGGAAGCCACCTGTCCATACAAATCCTTGCCCTTTAGCCCCTGGCTACCCTGGGCCCCAGTAACTGCCACAGGTGAAAGTTCAAACAACTTTTAGTTTTATTTTTTTATATATTTTTATTGATTTCAGAGAGAAAGGGAGTGGGAAGGAGAAAGAGAGATAGAAACATTAATGATGAGAGAGAATCACGGATTGGCTGCCTCCTGCACGCCCCACACTGGGGATCGAGCCCGCAGCCCGGGCATGTGCCCCGACTGGGAATAGAGCTGTGACCTCCTGGTTCACAGGTTGATGCTCCACCACTGAGCCACCCGGCCAGGCTCAATACAACTTTTAGAGCAAACTGTTAAATTTCTCTCCTGATTTACTGTGAAATGAAGAGAGTTCTAATCACCTTTTCAGCCCAGAGAAAGCAGGCCCAGAGCTGGGAGCTCAGAATGCAGCCGTGAGGAGGTGGGGACCTCGACGTCCACCCCACAGGGCACCCCTACAGACGCAGGTGCAGGGCGGCTCCACATTCAAGGTGGGGGTCCCTGTCGCGCCCGCACCGCCCAGCACCGCGGCCAGCTCACCTGGCTAAGCCTGCATGTCTTCTTACTGTAATAATCAGGCATTCAATTCCTTGTTAAAATGAGAGATTCCTAGAGAGGACCCCCACTCCGATGGACAAGTGCATGTGAGCAGCGTGAACTGCTCCAACCTCGTGAGGAAGGAGTGACTGGTGTCTGCTCCCTGAGGACCGGGGCCAGCGGGGCTGGTGGGCCAGGGAATGTGGGGGGAGGAGCGGGGGGGGGGGGGGGCAGACCAGGGAGGGAGCAGCGGGAGAGATGGGGTCTGCGGAGTGCGGGCACTCACCCAGCATGAGGAGCACCTTCTGCAGCTCCCCTTGCCTGGCAGAGAAGTACAGCTGCTTGGGGTGGAAGCGAAGCTTCTTGGGTCTGTGGGGAGAGCACAGGACGCTGTCAGCACCGGCCCACCTGCCGCCACTCATGACGTCTGCCTGTTGACTCCTCCAGGTCAAGGGCCCCAAAACCCCAGGCTCGAGGCATCGCACACCACAAACAAAACACAAGCCACTGCCTTCTCCATCCAGCAGGACAGGGCTCCTGGGTCCTGTGCACGGGGAGGACAGGATCGTCGGGCACAGAGCTCCCCCCGGCCACTGAGGCCGGGCGCTGACGAGGCCTGACTCCAAGTGGCCGTGCGCCCGGCCTCAGTGCAGTCTCTCCAGCGTTTAACTCCCCGAGGCGGCCAGGCCCTGAGCCAGGGTCACGAAGCTGAGGGTGACACCATGGCCTAAGCCAGGGGTCCTCCAATGACAGCCCGCGGGCCACATGCAAATACAAAGATTGTATTTGTTCCCGTTTTGTTTTTTTACTTCAAAATAAGATACGTGCAGTGTGCACAGGAATTTGTTCATAGTTTTTTTTTAAACTATAGTCCGGCCCTCCAACGGTCTGAGGGACAGTGAACTGGCCCCGTTTAAGAAGTTTGAGGACCCCTGGCCCAAGCGGTGTGTGAGCCCTAGAGAGGACCCCAGCCACGTCCGCACCAGACTGAGGGAGGCGCAGCTGACCTCAGCACTGACACCGCGGCTCCCGGCTGCACGCTCCGGACCCACCCCTTTCCCCCAGGGCCCCGGCGCCCTCACTGGTGATGCTGGACGTTTGCCCAGAAGCCCCGTGCTCACTGGCCAGGGCACTGTGGCCCCTGCAGGGCAGGAGGGGCTGCACACACAGCCGGCAGGCGGGCCTGAGGGGCCACGGCCAGCGGCGCTGGTGCTGGGCCCCAGGGGCAACAGCAGGCCAGCAGCTCGCCGGGAGGAAATGGCTCACGGCCGAGACTGGCTCAGTGTGATGGGGTAACGCGCAATCTTCCTGCAACAGGTGGGAGCGTGTGCACTGTCCTGCTGGACGACCACCACCAGTGACCTCCCGGGAGCCCCGCAGCCCGGCGGGCAGATGCCGGGAAGAGCGGTAGTGGCGAGAATGGGAAGCGGCAGGGACATGAGGGCCCAGCGTGCCAACAGCCTGGAGGTGACACCACAGGTTTGGGGAGCGCGGGGCGGGGAGGGAGGCGGCTCTGGGAGGGGAGGTGGGCGCGGAGGTGTGGGTGGCCCCGAGCAAGCCCAAAAGCACAGTCCTTACTTCTCCGAGTCCAGAGCGATGAGTGCACTTTCCAGGGTCTCCTTCCCGGGTCCCGACTTTGCCAGCCCGGCCGGCCCTGCGGTGTCGAAGCTCTCGGGCACCTGGGCAGCCGCGCTCTGCGGCTTGTCGTCCTCTGAGAGCGGAGGGCCCACAGCGCTTCAGGGAGGAGGGGCACGTGAGAGGCAGAGTTGTGGGGAGCCCCGAAAACCTCCCTCCATGCGGAGACCAATGAAAACAGAATGCGTTTCCTGGGCCCCTAAGCACGCTGCTTTTGTGAGGGTGAGCCCCCCCCCTGAGCCCCCCCTCCCCCCCCGAGAGCCGGGATCAGCATCAAGTCCTAGCGACAGGACACTCCCGGACATCTGGTCCCCTGCCCACATCTGCTTTTGTGCACGAGCTCCAGGCTGAGCCTACGGGCCCACTGCCCCACGTTACGGCTCTGCGGGTCTGAAAGGCGTCCACTTTTCTAGCTGGATTCTGCAGCAGGGGCACGGCAGCCTATTCTGAGATGTCCATCTTATCTCATTCTCTCAGGGACTCCTTGTCTCTCAGCTGGTTTTTTAATCCTCAACCAAAAATATGTTTTCATTGATTTGAGAGAGAGAGGGAGAGAAACACTGACCGGTTGCCTCCCACAGGTGCCCTGACCAGGAATCAACTTGCACCTTTGGGTGTCCGGGAGAAGGTTAGAGCTGAGCTGCCCGGCCAGGGCTTCTATTAGATTCTTTTAGAAAGGAACATATAGGCTCCCAATATGAAGTCTGGTCTTTTACATTCTTTCTTTCCTGTGTTCAGCTAGGGCCTTCAAAACATAAAGCTGTGGCAGAGACAGCATCCGCTGACTCTAATGCTCCGCATCACGTGTGTACACATGCATATGCATGTACAGGCATGTAGTGACATAAAGGTACACATGTGTATAGAGAGGTACGCCTATGCATAAACATGCAAACATATGTACATGCATACAGGTGCAAACACATGTACATATGTGCATGAACACACATGGATATGTGTAGACATACACAGATATATACGTACACACATGTGTACAGACATGTAAAAACGTGGGTGTTACGAACACACCTACATGTATAGACATGCACACACATGTATAGGTGCACACAGATGTGTATAGATGTGTACGGACATGTACAATGTAAAGATGTTTCCGACGTACACAGCTACCCACAGAGAAATATGCTACCCCCAGAAAACACTACGATGTCACATCAATTTGGACGGTGAGATACTGGCTCAAAACAGGAAGGTGAATCTAGGAAAGCAGCCCCGGAGGAGACCACTGGGCATCCCGGCGCGTCTGTGGTGTCAGGGGCCAGAGTGGTCAGCGGGGAGGCCAGGACAAGCAGCGCACCAACCACCATGGCAGACGGACACGTCTCAGGTGCGCCACCTGCTCGGCTGGATGGCACCTACCTGCCTGTGGTGGTGTCGGCCCGGCCCTCCCCGGCGGAGCTCTTCTCCTGCCCCGGGGCCAGGGTCACGGTGGAGGTCGTGTCGGCCTTGGCGATGGTCACCTCCCGGGCCTTGGAGGTGTCCTCCCCGCAGTGGGGGCAGTAGCTGGCGTTGCTGACACGGGAGGCGCAGTCCTTGTGGAAGCGGTGCGAGATGCTGCTCTCAGGCTGGCACTCCATGAAGCTGCCCTGGGCGGGAAAGCGAGGGTCGTGCTTTAAAGGAGGCTGGTATGCAGAAAAGCAGATGCTGTGACGGAGCCCGAGGGAGGCCAGCAGGGGGGCCCTGGAATCCTGCCGGCGTGTGGCCTTCACCAGGCCCCCCCGCACCCCAAGCCGCGGCCGGGTTCTCTGCCGTCTGCACTTGGGCGAGGCCACCTACGGCCCGAGCAGGACCACGGGGGACAGGCCAGAAAGCACAGGCAGCCAAGCGGAGGAGGAGGGCGCTCAGACACTCATCTGCAGAGGCCCCTCAGCCCCTGGCACGCAGTGGCCTCAGGCAAGGCCTCTGGGTGGCACAAAGGGCGAGCTGGAGACCAAAGAACACACAGAAGCGGCTTCCCTCCTCCCCACCAGAAGCAAAGCGCACGTTGCAGACGGGAAGGCAGAGGGTGGCATCCACAGCCGCCCCGCAGGATGCGGGAGGCACTGAGCACCAGAGGGCACGGGTGTTTGTGGGAGAAGTGACTATGGAAGACGACCCAGGAGCAACAGGAGGTGAGGGCAGCAGCAGCAGAGCGGGCCCTTGCTAGGGCGGGCTGTGCACTCACATGGGCGCCCAGAGCCTGCCGCCCAGGCCCCGTTGCCCCTGGAGGCCGAGGCCACGGGCAGGAGGAAGGGGGCGTGCTGTGTGTGCGCGTGTGTGTAAGAGAGTGTGCGCGCACGCACAGACCTCAGATGACCCCAGACTCGGAAGCTGCGGGGCCGCACCTGCCGCGCCTGCACTGGGAGCAGACAGGTGCCGGCCGAGGCCGCTGGCTGCGGGCGAGCGGGCGCTTACCGCCGTGCAGAAGTAGCCGCAGCCGGGGCAGCACTGGTGCTTCACCATCCGGCCCCGGTGGTCTTCACACAGCACCAGGAGCGGCGCCTTGCTGGACGGGCGCATCAGCTCGTGCTTGACCACGCTGTTGGTGCACCTGCCCAGCTGCAATCAGACAACACAGGTCAGCGACCGAGCCCCCAGGAGGCTGAGCGGAGGCGAGTCCAGGGCGGACCTTGAGCACCGATGTGGGGTCGAGAGCACACGTGCCCCAGAGAGGACAACCGCGTGACGGGTAGCCACGCAGTGTCAGAGCAGCCGCTGGTTAACTCGGCAAAATCGAACAGAACATCCTGAGCAAGTTGGGGTCTATGCTGAGCAAAAAAAAAGACGCGTACCAGTCAGGCAGGCAGGTAGGCTGGAGCACGAGGTTAGGGGCCGGCAGCAGGGAGCAGAGAGAGTCCCTGAACCCTGCACGCAGTCGGGACACCAGAGCCAAGGCCACACCCAGGCTGCAGACGATGGGTGACCAGTTAGCTACAGATGACGGGCCTGGGACGCAGCCCAGACAGGTGCCTACCAGCAGCAGCCCACCTGAGGCCTGACCAGGGCCTTACTTCCTGCCCAGTGACTGATCAGCTGACCCAGCCCCCCTTCCTCCCCACCAAGCACATCCGGATAAAAGGAAGCCAGTGAGTCATGGGCCTCACACCCGATGACCCCCGAGGGGTGGCTGCCCAGGGACGCTGAGGCGGGCAGAGCAGGGCACACCTGGTGAGAGAAGCACGGAGACGGGCAGAGCGGGAGGAACAGGCACCAGCCCTGGAGAGCAGACCCGGCGGCTCCAAAGCGGGAACAAACACAAGCCCCCAGAACTGGGAGGCAGGTGGGAGGCGAGGATTTCCACAGAAGTGCTCCGGGTAGAAGGCAGTTCCGACAGTCGAGCAACAAGTCAAAAATGTACAAGAGGAAGCAAAGCTCCAGACGGAGGGACAGGCATGTCCCTACCCCAAGACGACCCACCAGGGCCCCACAGCCAAGGCGCCCCAGCATCCAGGACCCCACCACGAGGACGAAGGCAGGCTGAGGGCCTGCAGAGAAGACAAAGCAGGGCCACACCAGCAAACCAGAAGGAGAGGGTCTCGGTGCCCACAGGGAACACGTCAGGCCTGGACAGTGCTGCTCAGTGCTTAGAGCGCCAGCCCCAGACCTAAGGCCCGGATTCGATTCTGGCCAAGAGCACGTACCTGGGTTGCAGGCTCATCCTGGTCCTGGTCAGGGTGCATGTGATGAGGCAACCCACCCACGTGTCTCTCTGCCAGCGAAGTTTCTCTTGCTCACTCTCTCTGCCCCCCACTTTCCTCCCTCCCTCTCTAAAAATCAATGGAAAATATATCCTTGGGTGAGGGGAAAGGAAATGAAAGGGAAGGGGAAGGGGAAGGGGAAGGGGAAGGGGAAGGGGAAGGGGAAGGGGAAGGGGAGGGGGAGGGGAAGGGGAAGGGGAAGGGGAAGGGGAGGGGGAGGGGAGGGGGAAAGGAAAGGGAAGGGGGAGGGGAGGGGAGGGGGAGGAGGAGGGGAGGGGAAGGGGAGGGGAGGGAAAGCACAAACGCACGAGAGACAGCTAACCTGAGTCCCGGGTAAGAGAAACACAGCGAGCAGGACCGGGCTCAGGCGCTCGGCACGGAGAGTGTGGATTTGGACCCGCCGTCAGCAGACGCAGGAGTCGACAGAGAAAGACCTGGACGGCCCAGGTATCTATCTCACCATCAGCCGAGACGGGAGGAAATGCAAAGGGAAACGCCAGAATAAAACGTGCTCACACGCACCCTCCACAAAGAGGGAGACGCCACCCAGTCTGAAACGGGGAAGCGAAATCAGCTAAACCTGAGACACAAAGGAAAGAAGAGGGGCAGCTGGCAGCTGTGAGACAAGTCGCACCCCAACACGGGCACCCGAGCCCAGAGCCGGAGAGAGAACAGGCTGAAAAGTAAACTGCTACAGGCAAGAATTTTCTAGGAATAAGCAGCTCACAGAACTCTCACGAGGATCAACACCACGAGAAAAACAAAAGAGCAGCACCACCACCCCTCGGCCAAAGATGGGGGACCCGGCGGCGGCCAGGGCCTCCCACACGCACAGGAACCAGGTCAGACAGCTCCGCGCGTCGCCAGGAGCCCCCGAGTCACCCGGCCAACGCCGCAAGTGCTGACCGCTCTCCACGAAAACACCTGCCAGAAGTGAAGGCAACACATGGACTTTTCACACATGCCAAAGGGAGAATCCACGATGAGCAGGCTGCCGCCAGGAAAAGATAAACACAGACGCAGGGTCTTCGGACACGAGGGGATGACCCGAGGGAGCCGGGACCTGCGCAAGGCCCGAAGCTGCACGTGACAGAGGCTGCGTGTCCGTCCGTCTGAAAGCCAGAGGGCGAGTTAAGGCAACGGCAGCCGCGTGCGGTGGGACGGCAGCAACACGAAACTAAAACGTGGACAAGACAGGAGGGAGAGCTCAGCCATATAAGATGGTACGTGAAGTGGTACAGCACCAACTGAAGGGAAATCTCAGGGCAACCACTAAAAACGTTAGAAAAAGACCCAAATAATAAAGCCAACCATGGAATAAATTACAATCACAAGACATTCCAAAGCAAAAGGCTCACCATGAAGAAAAAGGAGTAGCAGATGGCCTCGTCTTAACTCCAGCAAAGTATTAGCTGTGATCTGACTCCATCCCTGATCACATTAAATGAGGATGCCCACGCCAACCATGAAACAACAGGGACCGCACCTCGCATAGAAGACTAACCCCATGTGCTATGCAGAGTCACTACAAACGTGAGGGTGGAGCTGGCGAGGGCAGGTGCCTCCACGGGGAGCCGGCGTTTTACTGGTGACCCAACGCGCGGGTGTCACAGCGCAGAGACGGAGGGAGGCTGTTCGCGAGACCACAGGGCCTGGGCTGCAGAGCCGGCACCAGCAGGACCAGCTCGCAGGGCGGAACCCGAGACCCACCAGAGGCCCAAGCAGCAGGCCCCTGGCCGGGTGGGGTTCCTCGGTTGCATGCACCTGTCAGGCCGAGAACAACGCACAGGTGACGGCCTGTGTGTGGGTCGGCCTCGTTAAAGCTCTCTCCTCCTTCTGGCACCCCTATAATTCGGATGTTGGTTCACTTGAAGTTGTCCCAGAGGCTCCTTACACTATCTTCATATTTTTTTAATCTTTTTTCTTTTGTTCTTCTGATGGGGTATTTTTTGCTTCCTCATATTCCAAATCATTGATTTGATTCTCAGAATCCTCTACTCTACTGTTGAATCCCTGTAAATTATTACTTATTTCAGTCAGTGTGTGCTTCATTTCTGACTGGTCCTTTTTCATATCTTGGACATTCTGAGATCCATGAGTAATCTCGTAACCATGGTTTTGAACTCTGTATCCCGTAGTTTGCTTGCTTCCATTTCTTTCATTTGTGACATGTTTGTCTCTGCATTTTGGCTGCTCCCGTGTTTGTTTCTAAGTATCACGTAGAGATGCTATGTGTCCTGGAGGTGGCAGAGTGGTCTTGTGTAGTATGTGTCCTGTAGGCCCGGTGGCTCAGCCTGTGTGGGCTGTGTGCACAGTCTCTTAGCTGAGCCTTGATTGCTGTTGGAGTCATTGGGAGGAGTTGACCTCCAGGCCAATTGGCTGTGAGGACCAGCTGCAACTACAATGGGAGAGCTGCTGTGCAGGAGACATCCCTATGGAGCAGGACTGGCTTCATATGGAGCAGTGGGGCTTTGGTGCTGAGTCTGCCCCTTGTGGGTGTGCAGAGTTGTAAATCTGGTATAGTCTGAAGCTGTCATGCTGGTGCACTGGCTCTAGGGCATCCCGGGTGGTGCAAAGTCAGCCACTGCCTGGGGCCACTTGGCAGGAGCTACAGAGAGATCTGCAGATTCCTCCTATTTGTATTTGGCCTGGAGGTGCCCAAATGAGGCCCAGCTGTGAAGCAAGGCAGGCTGGTGCTAGTGCCAGGGCTTAAGCCTTTAATTGATGGGTTTGGGGCATGCTGACCCAGAAGCAGCTTGTTTGAGAGATTTTAGCAAAGTCTGAAGCCTGAGCCAGGACAGGCCATTCATATGGAAAAACTGCTCAGAGACTATCTCCCTCCCAATTAAAAAAAAGAAACCACCAACACAGGTGGGTTTCAGACCAGCCCTTTCCACGCCTCATCCCTCCTACCAGTCTCCATGTGCTTTCTTCTTTCTCTAGTTGTAGGACTTGCATTCAGCCAGCTTTCAGGTGGTTCTCAGTGATAATTGTTCCGTATTTTAGTTGTAATTTTGATGTAGTTGTGAGAGGTGGTAAGTACAGGTGTTTACCTACACCATGATCTTGGTTCTTGGAAATTAAAATTTTTTAAGTAATAATTTATTTTAAAATAGCAATATATCTATCATATGCTAACATAAAAAACTTATTTCCAAAACAGCAAAAAAATTTTTTTAATATAATTTTATTGATTTCAGAGGAGAGATAGAAACATCAATGATGAGAGAGAATCACTGATCGGCTGCCTCCTGCACGCCCCACACTGGGATCGAGCCCACAACCTAGGCCTGTGCCACGATCGGGAATTAAACCCTAACTTCCAGTTGAGAGGCAGATTTAGTCATGGACATGGTCACCCACCTCAGTAAAGCTGGAGGGATTGTTGTGTTGAATAAACTGGTGGTTAAAAAAAAATAATTAAAAAAGAAAAAAGGAACATAGTCATTTCTTAGAAGATTGGTTGTATCCTAGCCCGTTTGGCTCAGTGTAGAGAGTGTCGGTCTGTGGACCAAAGGGTCCCAGGTTTGATTCCGGTCAAGGGCATATACCTCGGTTGTAGGCTCCTCCCCGGCCCCTGGTCAGGGTGTGTGCAGGAGGCAACCAATTGATGTATTTCTCTCACATTGATATTTCTGTCTTTCCTTCCCTCTTCCACTCTTTGAAAATCAATGGAAAAATATCCTAGGTGAGGATTAATTAAAAAACAAAAAAAGGACTGGTTGCACTGGAAAATCTCCACCATCTTCCAGTTTCAGAGTGGCTCCTGCAAAGTCCATGGTTGTCTTGCGCTCTTAATGGTTCTGCAACACCATGGAAACGACTGATTCCAGAGTCACACGGACCTTCACACCTAGGAAATGCTCCGGGCCCTTTGAGAGAAGCAGTGAAAGGCACGGAACCTCTCAGCATCACGAGGACAGTCATGACCCCAGGAAAGGTCCCACGTGGAGAGGGCATGTGAGCCAAAGATGGGACTGTTTGAGTACCAATAAGAATAAAACACAAAAATGAAACCCCAAATATATTCGTGTAGCCCAGCCGGTGTGGCTAAGTGATTGAGCGTCAGCCTATGAACCAGGAGGTCACTGGTTCGATTCCCATCAGGGCACATGCCTGGGTTGGGTGCTCGATCCCTAGGAGAGGGCGTGCAGGAGGCAGCTGATCAATGTTTCTCTCTCATCAGTTTCTATTTCTCTCCCTTCATCTCTCTCTAAAACCAATAAAAACATAAAAAATTAAGAAATACATATCTATATATATTCAGTCCACAATGATGTTTGAAAGGGAGAACTGGTCAACCTCAGAATAGGATGGAACACATTGCCCGAAGGACTGGGAAACGAACGAAACACTCGAGATGGTGTGAGACACTGGAGGAGAAGACAAGCCTTCCTGTAAAACCACCCGAATAACAGAACCCTCACGGCCAGCCACCCCCACTTTAAAACTCCAAAGAACTAACACAGACATCAGAGAAACAACCAGTCAGCACAGTCCACAAAGGAGCCGAGGAACGGGCGGGCTGCAGAGGCCGCTGGGCACCAGCTCTTTGCTTGGAAAATGAAGAGACCGAGCAGCAGCTGTGATGCTGTGTGCCGTAGGGGGTGTCCTCAGGGCCAGCAGAGGGGAGGTCTTCTGTGCCAGAGCCCCAGCCGGGACTGCGGGAGGAATGGCAGTGCCCGAGGACACGGGAAGGCTGAGGACTAAAGGCGGGGCCACCGGCCGCCACACAGACCCGCTCCAGAGCATTCTGGGCAGCAGGAACTGGACAGAGCTGAAGCGTGGCGCCTGAACTTCGAGCGCTCGGGCCACGGGATAAGGACTCGATGTGACAGATGGGAAGCCTCAGCCCCAGCGTCCAGGTGGGCCCAGGTCGCCCAGCAGCGTGGACAGGAGAGGAGCGGCGGCGAGAGTGTTTGGGTGAAAAGAGGCAGAAACACAGGACACACACAGCAAATGCCACAGGAGGACTTTGGGGAAAAACTGTAAGAGGACAGTTTTTCACAGACACATCTGACTCTGAACTGGGCATTATGTAACAGGAAGTCACTATTTCTGTTACATGAAAAATGTCCTTTTTTTAGGGAGACGCATCCTGAAATATTTAGTGGTATGTGGGTCTGCACTGGAATGCCAGCTCACAGCCAGGATGAGAGCCGAGGGCGACGAGTCGGGCTGCAGATGGCAGAGGCGGTTAGGGTTAGGCGGGGCCAGGCGTATGAGTGCCTCTGTCACGGAGGAAAGTCCTGGGAGAGGGCGGGTGGGTCTGTGGACAGGCTGAGTGACGGGTGCTGCAGGCTCGCCGGCCACCGGCCCATCCACGTCTGCACCTGCAGCAGGTCGATCCTCTGCTGGAGCATGAGCCTCACCCAGGAAGGCGTGGCACCACTGGCATCGCCTCCCTAAGAGCTCTCCACCCAGGTATGGGTTTCCAGGTTGTCACCTCTGCTGCCTCCCAGGCTCTGCGCCATAAGCTTGGGCACCTGCCATGCTCCGACCCGCTCGGGGCACTGCCATGCCTCTGCTCAGCTAATGAAAGTCAACGCTCACCTCGTGGTCCACGCTCTCCAGGGCCATGCACTGGTTGTTGGCCAGAGTGGTGATCTCTCGGCTTTTCGGGGTCTCCATCCGGCAGCTGCAGAGGGGCACTTCCTGGAGGCCGTCCGTCTCCCCCACGTCGGGACCGTTAGCCAGCCCTGGAGTCAGACACGCGAGAGCGCCCCTACCAGTGGGACGTGTGCCGGCTTCGCTCCGTCCGCTGACAACCCTCCCCACAGTGAAGCGCAGTCCACAGAGGGACCAATTCCCGGCCTCTGCCGCCTCACAACAGGGAAACGCGAGCCACATGGTGCTGTGCTGGCAACGTTCCGTGGGGGCCACAGGCCAGGAACGCCAAACAGGGACAGGAAGGCAAGACAGGGCCGGCCGAGTCACAGCCTGACGCTCACCTGCTGGCGAGGGCAGCGTTCCCTTGACACGGAGATCCAGGGAGTCCAGAGACACTTCCATGTACCCCGCACTGTCCCCCGGGGCCGCCAGCTCTGCGCTCCCCGAAGAAGACGTGTACGCTTCAGGACCTGCGTTCAAAGGCACCACTGTGAACGCCACGCCCCCAGACGCTGTGCCAATCAATCTGCTCCCCTCAGCCATCACTGCCACTGTGGCCCAGGCGACCGCACTCCCCACCTTCCTGCACACTGTGTGAGGCCCCCATGTCCACACACGACACGTGGGAGGGTCCGTGTCAAGAAAAACCAAGGCTCGGATGTGTCAAAACCTCTGTCTCTGACGGACCCCAGCCCGAGCCCAGCTGGCCCAACAGCCCGGAGGACGGTGAGCACAGGGTGAGTGTGCTCCACGGCCCTCAGGTCAGACCAGATGCTGAGCAGCAGCCAAGGAACAGCCCGCGCGTGCCGACTCCTGGGACCAGGACTTGGGGCATCTGCAGCCAGACCGGGGTTTAGGAGAGGGTCGCCCTCGGGACAGGCCCAGGGAAGGCATCTGTGCACGAGGAGGCCCTGGAGCCGCGGAGCCGGGGAAGGAAAGCTGCTCGGACACAGAACCCCGAGTCCAGCGAGGGCCGATGCCTCACGCACCGAGCTCCGTCAGCGTCGCAGCTCTTCTTTCAGTGGCCAGGAAACAGGGCATCGCCCGCTGAGGGGAGGCATCACGCCTGAGTGCCGCCACCTTCTGCCCTGGGTCCAGGACAGGCAGGGAGCCAGCGCTCATGAGAAGTCGCCGTCCACCTGAGCGCAGGAGGGCCTGTGCCATTTTAAGCCTCACAGAGAGAGCGCGTCCCAACTCCCGGGTGAGTGCTCAGGCGCGCGCTGTGCACGTCTCACCAAGAAGGCAAAGATGACGCCTCTGCGCCCAAGATACGTTCCCTCTCGGACCTGCACCTGCGTGTCAGCCGGCAGAAGAGCCACGCCAGGCAGGTGGCCTGAGGGGTAAGCCGTGATGAGAGAGGAACCGTCCGGGAAGGAGCATGAGGTTCAAGGAGGCCCCGACCCCTAAGTCCAGGCTCACACTGTGACAGTCACACACAGCGCCCGCATCTGCCTCCCCGATATCCACTCGGCAAAGCTACCTCTACATCAGGGGAATGAAGGACAGCTGAAGTAATCAGGAAAACAATGGAGTGCTGCAGCTTGTGGTGCAGACAGATGGATGGATGGCTGGACGGCCGGGCGGAAGAGACAAGACTGTCCAGAAATGCCCAGCACTGTCAGCACAGGTGGGAAGGTGAGAAGAGAAA
The DNA here is from genome assembly GCF_964212035.1 of Myotis nattereri. Classification (NCBI taxonomy): domain Eukaryota; kingdom Metazoa; phylum Chordata; class Mammalia; order Chiroptera; family Vespertilionidae; genus Myotis; species Myotis nattereri. The sequence goes on from NC_138087.1 coordinate 82,284,925, forward strand.
GTCCACGCAGCCATGGCGCCGCCCGCACACGGCACGTGCACTGGACCCACCTCCCAGCACAGGCACCAGCTCAGCCGCATCGGAGACCCACGATAGGGCTCAGACGGAAACTTCAAGAAAAGATGGGACAAAATCTTTGTGCCTGACAGTTAGCACAAGACCTCTGAGGTCACAAACAACAGAATTTGGAAAGAATGTAGTCATAAGTTAGACTTCAACGCACTTTAAGCTTTTACGAGGTGCACACATTCACAGAACACACTTCACAAAAGACCGTAACTCCCTGGGAAGGCACACATCGATCTCACACGAACGAAAGAATAAACACTCTCCCAAGGAAGACGCAGAAAGTAAACGTGCGCCCGGCGCAGAGGAGGAAACTGAGGCCGAGGCGCTGGAGCAGAGCGGGCGGCCAGGACACCAGCAGGGCCTGCGCGCTGGGGGGGAGGACAACGCTTTGGAAACGTTTCCCACCAAGTCAGACACCACATGACTCAGCCCCTCCAGGCTAAACGTGGACCCAAGACGCTGAGAGCATCTGCTCCAAGAGACACAGACACAAGTGGGCACAGCTCTTCCCTCGGAAACAGCCCCAACTGGGAAGAACCCAACTCCCCAGCAGGCAAAGGACCCGCACACCGTGGACAGCCCTGGCCTGGTCTCCCTCTGACCGCCCAGCCCCGCCCGGCAACGTGGCTGCCTCCCCAACAGCTATGCACACAGCAGCTGCCTGAGACACAGGCGCCCCCCGATCATCCACACAAAGACCCACGGTGTGACCTGCCTGAACGAGCGAGGCAGGGTGACTGGGGACAGCAGGCTGCAGGGGCGGGGACCTGCCAGCTGTGCACTTGAGTGACGTACGCTGTCCCCAATGCCGAGCCCTCTGGAACCAAGTGGCTGCAGTAGCCCCGCCCCCAGGCCTGCTGACCTTCTGGGTCTGAGGGCCATGTCCCTCCTGTGCCCCTTTACAAAAAGGCCTCTGAAGCCGGGAAATCTGAGTGGGGGCCGAAAGCCACCATGTGGGCCGAGGCACTGCCCGCGGGACCCGGAGGTCCACACAGGCCCCAGTGCCCTGTCTACACAGAGCAGGTGATGGATGATCCCGTCAGCTCCACAGGCACCAAGGAAGCCAGGGAGTGCCACAGGGTTACGGTCACCTGGGTGTCTGCACCAAAGGAATGTCAAACATCATTCCTCTTCCTTAAACAGAGGAGTCCTCCAGAGTCCCGCCTCCCGCCTCCTGCCTCCCGCCGGCCCCCCGGCCCCCAGGGCTCCCAGTGGGCAGGGCTCACCCAGCGCACTGCCTGGCTTCCTCTTGCTTCTCCGCCTCCTCTTCCTGGCCGGCTTGACCCAGGGGCTGTCAGGCTTCCCTTTCCTCTTGAGGAACTTCTTCTTGATGCTGGACTCGGAGCTCTGGACCAAAGGGGCAGGAACAGGGAGCTGAGCGGGGGGACCTCAGACGGCCCACGCGCTGCAGTTTGTTTTCGTGCGAGCGAGTGCCTGCTATGTCCTGATTCTGCAACTAGAAAATCAACTTCACTTTCAGACATTCTTTCCCGGATCCCATTCTCACAGACCCAGGCTTTCCCCCAGCATCGCTCTAGGCTCAGCCATCTTACAGGCCCCGAAAAGGCTCGGAGCATCGGAATGGAACGGGTAAGTCTTGAGTTTGGCTCAGGGAGCGCCTACACGCCGAGACCCAGCCCACACGCTGCGCTGCCTGCTCTGAAAGGCGCCTCCGAGCTCCGGAACCCGCCTGGAGCGCAGTGCAGGCGGGGGCAGCACGCCTCTAGCCTTCACGATGGTTTGAGTGTTTCTAAAACCTAAGTGGGGAAGGGCATCCACCTGCCACGAAGGACAGACAGAGGCACAGTGGGGACCGCCAGCCCTGCAGCTGGTCTAGCGCAAGGACCTCAGGCTCCCTGCCTGCTGTGGGCAGAACCTGGAGAGAACGTGTTCACGAGACACAAAGGCGCACCAGGTGCAGGGCCTGGCCTTCCCGCCCACCGCCCTGGTGCTGGCCCGTGTCGGTGCTCCGCCCAGTGAGGCCCTCTCAACAGCCCGCCACCCCGTGCCCCTGCCCTCTGGGCGCTCCTGGATGGCAAAGCTTCAGAAAGAACTGTGGCAAGCACTACACCCAGAGCTCCCCGTCACGTCACACCGTCACCAAGTCCGTGTCCTCCCTCCCCTCATCCGCCCCAGACCAGCTGACACCACATGCCACCTGCTGCCTCCTAAGAGCTTCTCCGTCCACGTGACCCCAGGTCCCGAGCTTCCTCTCTGAAGCTCGGAGGATCCTCCCGGTCTCAGGACCCACGTGTCTGGCCGTGGTGCCCAGGCTCCATCCCTCCCCATTTCCAAGCTCCCCATCCCACCCAGGGGCCTGCCTCCGTGACATCTCTGCTTGGCTGCCCAGTGGTAACAACAGACTTGCCCTCGCTCCGTGCCTCGCCCCTGCCACACCCAGCCCCCCGACAGGTGGTTCTTCCCGACACCTCACAGCCACGCGGCAGAGTCTGGGGGACCCCCTGCCGGCCCTGCCCCGGCCTGTCTGCGGTGCCTGCGCCCGTGAGGCCCTGCTTGCTCCCCGCGCGGACACAATGCATGGCGCTGTCTCCTGGTTCACTGGGCTACAAACACGAAGCCAGAATGCACCGCTGGTTACCAGGTCGGACTCGTCTCCGTCCTCCTCCTCCTCCCCGGTGCCGGCCGACTCCTCCTCCTCAGACTCGCCATCCATCTGACCAGCCGCACAACAAGCCGAAAAGAAAACAGAAACTGATGAGACGCGCCAGTGGCAGCGATTCCATCAATACCACATTTTCCACACTCGGGCGGGCGGGGCGGGGCGGGGAAGGGGAAGGGGCGGGGTGCCGGCGCTCCTGCCCCGCCCCGAGTGGCGGCTGGGGTGCTCCTTCGTCTGCGCTGAAGGTGAGTGCGCCTGGCGCATCACCTGGTGGTCCTGAGCGTAGAGTTCGGTTGGAAAGCAACAAAGCACACACAGTGAAAAGGTGTCAGAGGGTACAAAATCACAGACAATGACCCCTCCCCCCACAGACACACCCAAGAGCCCAGTCTGGCTCAGGGCCGTCAGCCCGAGTGCACACGCGTGGCCTGAACACAAGAGCGCGTTTCTGTCTGGTCAGATGATGGGCCGTCAAATACAGTTTTGTGAACGTTATGTCTTCTCGTTAAAAATGTATTTTGGAATTCTTTCCATATCAAAACAACACGGAGACCTTATTCCGGCTGCTTGTATCCTTTTCTATCCACATGCACACACTGCTGGTGTAGAAGTGGCTAAAGCACATGCGAGCACCCATGTGCCCCTTCTCACCGGTCCTGGAGGCGGGGACCAGGACGTGGCGCACACATGCTGGCCTGGTCCTCCGTGGGGGCACGTGGTGATGCCGTCAGCCCCCATCGAGGCACACCCAGCGCTCCACACTGCGGCCGTGTCCTGAGCCAGCAGGACCCTCCGTCCGGGACCAGCCCCAGGCAGACGCTGCTTCACTGCGCCCTCCACCTCCCCGCCAGGTCTCGGGGCCTTACCGCGTCCGCATTTCCACTGGGTTCTTGCTTTCTTACCGATTGTGGGAAGCTACACACACAGGATGCTAACGTGGTGGCTGCTGACTGTCACAGATGTCTTCTGGGTTGAGTTCTTTGAGCTTTGCTTCTGGTGTTCCTGGCATAAACTCGGAGGTGTGACCTGGACCAGTCACACGTGCCCCCCTTTCCCTTCGGGGCTCTGGGTCTGGCCGTGCGCCAGGCCTTCCTCACTGGCCATCAGAAAAAAGTCCCAGCAATCCCCTCCCACCAGGCAGCATTTGTGTCGACGCTAAATCTTCTGGAATTTACTTTTGTAAGTCTCAGCTTCACTGGGAAGTGATTCACTTAACCGGAAACTCATCGTTTTAAAGTGTCCGACGGGATGGTTTTCACTATGTTCGGGGTGCAGCCATCACCCCACCCAATTCCGGAAAGGTGACATTTGTTAGGAACCATCAAGCAGGAGCCCACATCTGTTTTTCCCCAAAGATCAGCCAATTGTTCCAACATTTACTGAACTGTCATGGTCCCCAGACGACTATCTAAACCCTATTCCCACAATAAACTCGGTCCTTACATACAAACGGCTGCTATGGCCCCATCCACTCCCTCCCGCCCTCCCTCCTCACAAGCCCTGATTCGGTGGCGGCCTTGTCTCGGCACCGCGGCCCTCGCTCCCATCTTGCTGTCACCATGCCTCACTCCTGTGGGTCCTGGGGGAACGGTTCTGGTCTGCACACAGTCACACACTGGTCCTCCCCAGACAAACAGTGGGTCTTCCCATGCACTTGTCTTTTTTCTGAACTGCTTTCAGAGAAGTCTTAGTTTTCTTCTTACAGGTAACAAACATTTCTTGTTAAATGTACTGCCAAGTGCACTGGTGACATCACATCATTACAATCATACTTTTCAGTTTTTAGGTGAGATGTTGTGCTTTTGTTTCCGAGTCTTGCCCTTCGAAGATCCACACTGAAGTATCTGCTTCGAGACGACCTTTACCGGACAAACGGAGCGGCCACATGCTGTGCCGCCCACCGTTGCCCGCGTCTGCACAGCCTGACCGTCTGTGAGGCTGCGCCCAGCCACTGCCTCACTCCTGGCTTCTGCGCCGGGAGCACAGGGAGCAGCTCGGCTCCAGCTGCCTGCCTTCTCCAGCTGCGGTCTCGCCATTGGGAGGCACTTCCATCCTCAGCATATGCTTTTCTCTGGTCCTTCCAAACAGGAACGTTTCCTGCTGGTCTCGTCCCACGAGGTCTCGGTGACCAGAGCTGCGGGTTCATGGCGGGAGACAGCGGCCGCCCTCCCCATCTTCCTCCTCCTGTTAGAAATGCTTTAAGATGCTCACCACTGAGTGGTACAGTAACCTTTCTGGTAGGATCCAGATATCTTTGGTCAGCTTATTTAATGTGCTACCTTTAAGTTTTGTTGGGTAGTTTTTTATTTTAGCCCTAGCAGGTTTGCTCAGTGGTTACAGCATCAGCCCATAGACTAAGGGTCAATTCCGGTCAAGGGTATGTACCTCAGCTGCAGGCTCGATCCCCGGCCCCAGTCAGGGAGCATGCGAAAGGCAACCAATGGATGTGTCTCTCTCTCCCCCTCCCTTCTCGTCTCTCTAAAAATCAATGGAAAAAATATCCTCGGGTGAGGATTCACAACAACAAAAAAAGATTGAGCAATGAAACCACCAGTTAAAACAAGCAGCTTAACAACTTAGTTGCCCAGCTCGCCCGAAGTGCCGTGAGACCGTGAAGGAAGGAGCAGGGGACTTTGTAGGGTCGCTGGGTAACTGCACACACAACAGCTGCCAAGAAGGCAAAACCGAAAACCTGAGCAAACGGGGAGGAGACGGGAGCGGGCTGAACAGCCGGGTCCGATGCTGAACCGAGAGCGGAAACACCAGCGAGCGAGGAAGACAGCGCGCGGCCAGCGAAGGCTCGGGGTGGGGAGGCCAGAGGAGACCCTGACCCAGCAGGACTGACCCCAATCGCCAGACCCAGCTCCCACCCCAGGCTACAAAGTGAGGGTTGCACCTCGCCCCACCCCGCGCTCAAAACGCCTGGGACCCCCAGCTGCCTGCCACATGACCAGGCCCTGAAACTGGCTTCTAATCCAAGCAGCAAGCGCTGGTCCCACCAATGAGAAGGCCGGCGCCGAGGGAGGAACACACGGCGGGGCCCCCTTCCTACCAAGCGGTTTCAGAGCATAACCAACCCAGGGGCACACGGCTGCACACGAGCGGCGTCAGTGGGAACACACAGGAGGCGCTGGGCCACCCGGAAGGGGAGGAGTCTGACCCAGTTGTGCGGGTCCCACAGCGGCAGACACGCGTGGGCAGCCAGCAGGCACCTCGGGGGGACTCCACGAGCTGTGTTCTGGTCTCGGAACCACCTCATTTTCTGGAAAATTACTAAGAACACCAGAGCGCCTTTGTGGTGTGTTATGTCCGTTAATAGTTTCTGTCACAGAAACTCAAACTGAGAATGTTTAAGCCACAGCCAGCTCCAATAGATGACAGTATAGAGGGCCACTACGATTTTAGCATTTTACAGTCACACTTTCGACGCCAAGATGGCCAGAGAGGGTCTCAGAGAACTGGGATGACTTTAGAAACGACCACGACAGCCCTGGCCAGTCTGGCTCCATGGACAGAGCATCGGCCTGTGGACTGAGCATCGGGGTTCAATTCCACCAAGGCCACATGCTCAGGGTGGGGCTCCATTCCCAGAAGGGGGCACAAGAGGCAGCCAATCAATGATTCTCTCTCACCATGGATGTTTCTAACTCTCTCTCCCTCCCCTTTCCTCTCTGAAATAAAAATATTTTTAAAAAACCACCGTGATATAACAATGACAATGAACTAACAATACAAACAAACCCCACATACATAACACTGCAGAGATGAGCCACACTAATACACGCCCCAGCAGGGTTCCATATGCGCCGAGGCAGGGCGGGTACGAGGGCGGCAGGGCTCAGGGGGTGACCTGGGTGGACACTCAGGCGTGGCATTCTGTGGTCACTGGCAAACTGAATCCTTATCATTCCTGGGGTCACGAAGTCATCACCAAACCCCAAACCCAAGCTGGCTCCACAAGGAGCCCCTGAAACCCAGGAGCTCTCTGGCCTCCGCCTTCCATCTGCTCGCCACTAAGTCCTGCAAACAGGCCCCGTACCCTTCAGCCTCCTCTGAGCCAGTCCCCACTCTCACCATGGCCACCGTCTGACACACCCGGGCTGCCCGACCGACACCGCGCTAGGCGTGCGGAGCGTCGTCAGGGCGGCGGGCGTTTGCCGTCTCGCTGGGACGGCCCTGTTCAGTCTTCTTTGCTCATTGCCCGGCTCACTCAGGCCGCCCTGCGTCTTGTTCTGTCTCCCAGCGGCCGTAGGGTCTGCTTTCATCCCACTTCGTTCCCTGATTCTCTTGTGAGCCTGACATTCCCTTAGCTTCCCCTTTATAACTACATCTAGTATCCGGTGTCCACACTCTCTCTTAAAGATGAGAATCTGGATCAAAATAAAGAATCCGGCCGAGACCAGTTTGGCTCAGTGGATAGAGCGGACTGAGGGGTCCCGGGTTCGATTCCGGTCGGGGGCATGTACCTGGGTTGCGGGCACATCTCCAGTGGGAAGTGTGCAGGAGGCAGCTGATCGATGTTTCTCTCTCATCGATGTTTCTGACTCTCTATCTCTCTCCCTTCCTCTCTGTGGAAAGTCAATGGAATGTATTTAATAAATAAACAAATAAGTAAATAATCCGGATATAGACTCAAATTCGTATGCCACGCTGTATATGACAATGGCGCTTATTAAACCAGCCAGGGGAAATCAGTCAATAATGCTGTTGACATATGTGGACAGCCATTTCGAGGGAATGGGTTCCATAAAATTCAGCCATTTTGAGTGCATTAACTTTACATTTTATCACCAAATAAATTCTGTATGTCAAATATTCATAAACAAAAGATGAAATCCATGCAGTATTAGAAGATAGCTCACGTCAACTGACCCACAACCAGCAGTGCAGGTCCGTGCACCAGCAGGAGATGAGGACCTGGGCCGCGAGCCCCTGGCAGGGCTGGAGGACGAGCCCACCCGGAGCTGACGCCCACCCCCACATCCACGAGACGCTCCTGGTGCCACGTCGTCACAGATGCACAACCACAGACGATGGGAGAAAATGCTCAGTGGGGCTCGGAGCAGTGACCGCGTTGGCTTAACAGTCCAGCTTAAAGGTGACCGAGAGTTTCCTCAACCAAGTCTGCTCCGCGGCACAGTAAGAGCACGACTATCTACGTCCCAGCTCCCAATGCCCCTCGTCTACCCTTCAGAACTGAGCGCGCACAAGTGCTCGCCCACACACCCGCATCTGCTCAGAAACCACACCCACCCAGGGCCCTGGAGACCCTGGCCAGGGAGGAGCCCCAGCACCACCTGCAGGCAGCTCCTGGCAGAAGGGGCCCCGAGGCTCCGGCTGTGACCGCACTGCCACCGGCCACCTCCTAGAGCTGGTCCTCCCTCGGGTGGCCACGTAACAAGAACACGCCTGGCAGCTGGGACACACCAGGTGGTACCGATCGCATGCACCTCGGCAGCCCTGGATGCTGCCTGCTCCGACCAGGAGGACAGGGGCTCCCGTCAGTTCCTCAGCGGCAGGAGGGCTGCCCCTGGGGAGGGGTCGCACCGGCCAGCAGCAAGCACCACGAGCAGTTGGCCACAAGTGAGTCCTGTCCACCCAGAGCCTAAGGCGCTCCATCCATGCCCTTCAATAAACAGGCACAGGGAGACACACGCTTCTCTGTTAAAAGAAACTAATCTAAAATGCAAGAAAAGTAAACAAAAGCTCAAGTCAGACGCAGACAGGGACTTGAGGGCAGCCTAGAAGGCCCACTGCTGACTCCCAGGCCCACGATGGTCCACTCTGGAGCCTCCAGACCGAGGAGGGAAAGGCCTACCTTCTGGGTGCGGTCACTCCCCGACACACTCTCTTTGGAAGTCCTGCTGTCCTCCGTGGGAAAGGCGGCAGCCTGCTCGGCGCCCTGGTCCTCCTCCTCGTCCAGCTCCTCGGAGTCCTCCTCCTCCGAGTCCATCTCCATGCTCTCCCCGTTCACGTGGAGGGTGCTGTCGCCCAGGTCCTTCTCGCTCTGGAACGGGCAGGGGGACAGCCGTCACGCAGAGCCGGGAGCAGGACAGCCTGCTGGCCCCCAGCGCAGGGCGCCACCACCGCCTGGATGGGAGGCGTGGCCTAGAGCAGAGGCGCCTGAGAGCCTCGGCTCCTTCAGAGGGACCGAGGCCTCCCCCCTCACCCTCGGTCTGTCGGCCGCAGACCGTCCTGGACAGACACACGGCACCGCCGCGCCCTCACCTTGGAGCCGGCAGTGGAGTGAGTTATGCTCTTAAACATCTCAATCACCGTCCTCTGTTTTAATACTTTGGTCTTTTTCCTGGGAACCAGACTATAGGTTCCCATTCTTCGTTTTTTCTTTCGAGACACTGCAGCTGCTAAAACAAAAGGCAAGGAAGCTAAAAAAAAAAAAGTCAAAAGGAGAAAAGAAAGAAAAAGAGGTGCCATTCAAATGTGTTTTCCAGGTAGGGGACAGCTCACAGACCTGACCAACATTCAGCACAGACACGGGGGGGGCAGAGGGCAGGGGCGCTCACGGGCCGTCTGTTTAATTCACAATAAAACACTGAGCTGTACAGATGCAAATGGGACCCTGAAAGCCCCGCCCCTGCACAGTGCCCTTCCCGCCACCCTCCTCCTCGCTCCATCCACCACCCGAAGGGCAGGAGGGCGCTGGGTGACAGCGCCCACAGGAAAGTGCTGGACAACAGCTGGAACCAAACACTTTTTTTAAAGTTCCAGGGTTTAGAAGTTTCTGAAACCCACCGAGAGACACTGCTTCCTTTGCTGAAAAGGGCATTCACAGGGCACCTGGCAAAAGCTGGCCACGGAGTCGCAGCACAGCTACCGCCCGTGGTGGCAGTGCCGTTTTCAGGGACACTATATTGTCACTGTAGGAAGCAACACTGAAGTATCTAGAGGCCAAAGGGGCCAATGTCTGCACCCCGGCTCCTGGGTCAGGAGTCGCGTGGGGGGAGCACACAGCTGTGCCGGTGCTGAAACGGGCGCGGAGATGCCGGCCGAGGCCCTGCACCAGCCGGAAGTACTTTAAAGCCCGGAAGGCATGCCGCTCTGACTGTGGACACGCCCCGGGCAGCCTATGGGAAACGGGGGGCAGCAGCCGCACCCCCGCAACCAGGCTGACCGGGCTCACCTGTATGTCTGCACCCCACATGCGTGGGCCTCATGCAAAGGGCCTTTCTACACTGAAGCGGGCCGTCCTGTCTGCAGGAACTGTGTCCCAGTAGCTCAAGAGTGAGCCCCCGCCACCCCAAGGCACATCCACCAGCCTCCTCGGGTGGGGCCACCGTGCAGCCACCTGCCCCAAAAGGCCCAACCAAAACCACATGTTCAGCCACTGCCCCAACGGCACGAACAGAAGCAGGCTTAGGAGAGCAAGGACGCCCACAGGAAAGGGGTGGACAACAGCTGGAGCCAGAGCACCGCTCCCCGCACCCTCCACCCACAGGCCCCCAATATCACGGGGAGTTCCCCCGCCAGCATCTTCCACCCAACAGGGCGACCAGGGCAGTGAGAGTCCGTCACGGAGGCCATCTTCACGTGAGACTGACAAGGCAGGGGGGAGGCTGCAGGTTTCCAGGGGAGCCCAGGACCCGCCGAGACCAGCGGCCCGCCCCCTACGCACACTCACACTCAGAGTCACACATGGCTCTGGTTCGGCAGGTGCAGGTGGGAGACACGTGTCCAGAGACGCCCAGGCTGGGCCCTCACCTGTCTGTGACTTCGTGGGGGCCACGTAGCACTGGTTCTGAGGTAGCGACTGATGAAGGGGTGGGAAGGGGGGCAAAAGCTGCTGTCGTCCAAAATCAGAAACGTCCTTGCTGATCTCCTCTGCGGGCTCCTCATGACCTCGAGCTTCTCGGGGGTCCTTGCTGGCTGCGGGCTTCAAGACAAAGACAGTCAGTGACTGTAATGACACACCAGCAGCCGCACGGAGACCGCGGCCCCGGCACAGCTCCTTTCGGTCAACGCCCCGCCACCGAGAGGAGTTACCGTGAGAGGAAGGAGGAAATGGCGCCCGGCTCCGGGGACTAGACGGGTCAGCACCGTGAGCTAAGAACAGTGTCTACATTTTTAAAGGGAAGGAGAAGCAGCAGCAGTGACCCCGTGTGGCCAAACCCTAAGTACTTCTACCTGGCCCTGTGCAGAAGTTCGCCAGCCCAATTTATTAATAAGTTATGACTAAAAGTACCCTCAATGGGCGGCATCAAAAGATCTCCGATCGCCCTGAGCGGCACCCCCAAATGGCACAACAGAAAAATCACACGGCATCTGTCTCTGCTGAGTGTACAGAGCTCCTCACCCTGTCCTTGTGCTCAGCCTGCGCGGCCCCAGCAGCCTGGATCCGACGTCCAGCCTCCGGCCCTGCGGTCATGCCACAGCCACCCACAGCCTTGAGGGGGATGGATCTTAAATCCCATTCAGCCTAACCAGGTCCACCGCGCACACGGGAGGTGCAACAAAGAGTCAAGGTAAGCATCCTCAACAAGCAATGCTGGGAACTGGACATCCGCACACACAAGAACGGAGATGGACCTTTACATCACACTAGGTACAAAAATTAACTCAAAACGATCAAAGACCTAAAACTACAAAAACTCTTAGAAGAAAACAGTGGGGAAGCTTCATGACACTGGATTTGGTGGTGATTTCTTGGACATGACACCAAATGTATAGGCAACAAAAGAATAAATGGGCAAATTAGACTTTTCAAAATTAAAATGTTCTGTGCAGCAAAGGACACAATCAATAGAATGAAAAGGCAACCCAAGGAATGGGAGAAAATATTTGCAAATCATATATCTGATAAGAAATTAACCAGAATATATGAAAATTCTACGATTCAACAGCAAAACAAACAATCAGATTAAAAAATCAGTAAATCATGTGAACAGTCGTTTCTCCATAGGCACACCAATGGCCACCCAGCACGTGAAGGAGATGCTCGGCCTCACCCGTCACCAGGAAAACGCAAGTCAAATCCACAAGGAGCCCGGCCGGGGGCCCAAGGGTTGAGCACAGACCTATGAAGTAGGGGGTCGCAGTTCCATTCCCAGTCTGGGCACATGCCCAGGTTTGCAGGCTTGATCCCCAGTAGGGGGCGTGCAGGAGGCAGCCGATCAATGATTCTCTCTAATCGTTGATGTTTCTCTCTCTCTCTCCACCTCCCTTCCTCTCTGAAATCAATAAAATAATACATATATTAAAAACTCACAATGAGATAGATAGCACCTCATACCCATTAAGATGGCTACTTTCGAAAAACCACCACCATAAAATTATCCATTATGCCTCAATTACAACACACACAGGAAAAACAGGTGCTGGCGAGGGGGTGGCACTGTAGCTGGTCACTGCTGGCGGCCATGTGCAAGGTGCAGCTGCTGGGGGACAGTGGAGGGGCCTCGGAAAGGTAACTACAGACGCAGGCCGCCCGGCAGTTCTGCCCCTGGGCCAACGCCTGGAAGAATGGAAACCAGGGCCTCAGGAGACACTTGTACACGCCGGTGCAGAGCAGCGCTGCTCACAGGAGCCCAGGGCTGACCTCGCAGAGGCGCGGCGGAGCCACATGAGGCCCGTCCGCACAGCACATCGCTCAGCCCTGAGAAGGAAGGCCTTTCCGCTCCTGCTACAGCCGATGCCCTTTGGGGACATTACGCTGAGGGAAAGAAACAGACTCAAAAGACAAGCCCTGTGGGTCCCACACACATGAGGTCCCTGGAGTCAGACCCACAGAGACAGACCATCCCTGGTGGTGGGCGGTGGGATGAGTGTTTAAGGGGACGGTGTCCATCTGGGAAGATGAGAAGGTCCTGGAGCTGTTGATGGGGTTCCACGTCGTGAATGTCCTTCATGTCCAGAACTGGACACTTAACACTGGCTGAGATGGTGTACTTTATGCTGTGTGTGTCTTCATTGCCTGGGGCCACGGTCCAGGCGGCAGCTGACCCTGCGGCTCTAGCTGGCCCCTGGCGCACCCCTCAACCCCCTCTATCAAGGACGCTCTCCCACCTGATCCAAGTGCTGCTCCTTCCACAGCCTCCACCCTCCGGCCGTGGCACAGGGAGCACTGTTTCAATGTAACTCCTTCGCCCTGCAAAATGCTGACAGGTTTGTCTAACAGTCCCTGAACACAGGCATCACATTCTGCTCCCTGATGTCCCCTCAGATCAGCAACTTGAGGACAAATGAAGGCATGGTCGTAGGGAAAACAAACCCTGAGGGGAAACGGCCACACGGGCTGCTGAGGGACAAACCTGTTCTTTAAGATGTTATTTAGAAAATCTAAAAAACAACAAAAAAAAGCAAGATTCTCGATTTTGTTAGGGCTCTATTATTTGAAAAAGCAAAAACATGAGCTAAGAACTGCCTCCCACAGAGGCTGCCTTGATGGGTCCTGGGCACCCCACCCAAGCCTGAGCCCCTCCCCCACAGAGTACAGCTGTCACACTCCCAGAGCGCACCTGCGTCACACCTGCCACCCACCCGCACCAGGCTGGCCCAGACCCCACCCGGCACCCCAACTGGCACAGGGTCCAGTCCTCGCCACCCGCCCGTGTCCCAGCGGCCACCTTCCGCGGCGGGGGTGAGCCCTCACAGCACAGACCACGGCTCCTTCCAGACAAGCGGGCGTGACCACACAGGATGGGTAGTGACTGCGCTGAGGACGCGGGGAGCTCCACGAACTGGCTGCACCTTTTTCTCAGAACCTGGGGAATTCTGGGGGCACACGTGGGAGGAGGGGTGCGGTGACACAGATAGAAGGAGAAAGCTAAGGGGCCACTGGGCTGATGCCCCGGCAGTGTGTGCGGCTCAGGCAGAGAAATGGGGCTGCACTGAGGGCCAAGGTAACAAGGACCTCCATGCAGGACTAAAGGCTCCCTTCTAGAAACTTCCACTTTCTTGGCCCAAGCAGTGGAGATACCTGCCATGCTAGTTATTGCTTTTTGATGGGACCAACCCTGGGGGGGTGGGGGAAGGGGGGAGGAGGGGAGGGCAAACCAACTGCACTGCCAGGGGACAGCAGAAGTGTGGCCTGCAAATGCCTGCATTTTACACTCTTACAAAAACACATTTTTTGCAACATTCATTTTATCATTGAAATGACTTGTCTTAAAACACAATTTCCAAGCCCTGGCCAGGTAGCTCAGTTGGTTAGACTGTCATCCCCATATACCAGTGATGGCGAACCTTTTGAGCTCGGTGTGCCAGCATTTTGAAAAACCCTAACTTAACTCTGGTGCCGTGTCATATAGAAATTTTTTGATCTTTGCAACCATAGTAAGACAAAGATTTATATTTTTGATATTTATTTTATAGACTTAAATGCCATTTAACAAGGAGAAGTCAACCAAAAAAATGAATTCGCATGTCACCTCTGACACGCGTGTCATAGGTTCGCCATCACTGCCATATACCAAAGTTGTGGGTTTGAACTCTGGCCAGTGCACATATAAGAATCAACCAATGCCTGGTCAGTGTGGCTCAGTGGTTGAGTGTCGACCTATGAACCAGGAGGTCACAGTTCCATGCCCAGGTTGCAGGTGTGTAAGAGGCAGCCAATCAATGATTCTTTCTCATCACTGATGTTTCTCTTTCTCTCTCTCCCTTCCTCTCTAAAATCAATAAAGTATCTTACCGAACAATAGACAAACATGTAAACTGACCGTCCCTCCGCTACGCTCACCAGCCAATCAGGAGCATATGCAAATTAACCCAACAAAGATGGTGGTTAATTTGCATACACAGGGGCGAAGCGGAGGAGCGAAGACTGAAGGCTCTGTCTGGAGCCGTGAAGACTGAAGGCTCCGGCTGGAGCGAAGGCCTGGGTCCCGGGTGCCAGAGGAAACCCGGTGCCGGCAGCCAGGGGAAGGGAAAGCCTATTGCACAAATCTCTTCGTGCAATGGGCCTCTAGTCCTATATAATAAAAGCATAATATGCTAAGTGTCCAGTAGTCCGTTCAACCAATCAAAGCAAAATATGCTAATGACATGCTAAGGCCGCTCAACCACTCGCTATGGTGTGCACTGACCAAGGGGCAGACACTCTGACCGGTACATTAGCTTGCTGCTGAGGTCCAGCCGATCAGGACTAAGTGAGATGGGCCAGACATGCCCTGGAGCCCTCCTGCAGTCCCTCCCTGGCCCCGATCGTGCGCCCGTGGGGTCCCTCGGCCTGGCCTGTGCCCTCTTGCAATCCAGGACCCCTCAGGGGATGTTGGAAAGCCGGTTCAGCCCGATCCCACAGGCCAGGCGAGGGACCCCACTGGTGCACAAATTTGTGCACCGGGCCTCTATTATATACATGTATATTAAATCAAGAAGAATCAACCAATGCCTGTCTAGTATGGCTCAGCTGGTTCAGCGTCATTCCATGCACCAAGAGGTCACTGGCTCAATACCCCATCACGGCACATGCCTAGCTTGCAGGCTCGATCTCCCATAGGGGGCATGCAGGTGGCAGCCAATCAATGTTTCTCTCTCATCAATGTTTCTATCGTCCTTTCCCATTCTCTCTAAAAATAAATAAAATAAATAATATACATACACACATTATACTAATAGATACTCAACAAGTACATAAATAAGTAGAACAACAAATTGATGTTTCTCTCCCTAAAAATCAATAATTTTTTTAGAAAAACTCACAATTTTCAATAAAGCTCAGATTCCAAAGAAAACCAAACAAGTCAGAACTGGGTTTGGGGAGCAGGCCATCCTGAGGGAAGCAGAGGCCAATTGTAAAGCAAGAGGCACCACATCCAAAGGGCCTTCGGTCCTCGCCATCCTGGCCGGGCATTTCCTCCCCCCACAGGGACCCCAAGGAGCACAGTTTCCAGGCTGTGGAGCAGCGGGCATGGCCTTCAGGAAAACAGTTTCCAAGCCTCAAACCCTTCCATACTCTTTTCCTACAACTGACCAGCCGGAGAATGTTCAGGAATTTCCAACAAAATGATGTGCTGCAGCCAACTGCATACTAACAATCATAATAACTCGATTCAAAACAAAGCTAACACTTAATAAGCACATGGTCAGAGAAACTCGATATTAAATTTCAAATTGCTTTCTTTCCCTAGAGCAGCGGTTCTCAACCTGTGGGTCACGACCCCTTTGGGGGTCGAACGACCCTTTCACAGGGGTCACCTAAGACCATCGGAAAACACATATATAATTACATATTGTTTTTGTGATTAATCACTGTGCTTTAATTATGTTCAATTTGTAATAGTGAAATTGGGGGTCACCACAACATGAGGAACTGTATGAAAGGGTCGCGGCATTAGGAAGGTTGAGGACCACTGCCTCTATGCCCTAGAGGAGCCTGATGAGGTGACAAAAGATCCTCAAGAATAAAAATGTGGTAGAATAAACACCTGGAAGAGGGAATGGAATAAAAGTCTACTTTCGAGGAGATTAAATAAGTGACGTAACATTTCTCACAAGCATTTTGAAACTGACAATGGTGGACCAAAAAAAAAGTAGGCACAAAAAATGAACTTCATCTAAACCTCACACCTAATACAACAATTAACTCGAAATGAATCCTATAAAGTTCACATGAAAGTAAAAAACTCCTAAGAACCAGAGAAACCTGGGGACCGAGGGCTTGTGAGGTCCTGGACGTGACACCGCACGCATCAGCCAGGAGAGGAGGAGCTTCCCTCTTTGCTGGCTGGACCTCGTCAACAGAAAGAACTTCCCGCGAGACACTCTGAGAGCCTGGAGACACACACGGGCCAGGGAGTCGGCCGACGCAGACCCAGCACCGGCTCCTGTCCGCGGCCTCCGAGCTCACAAGACACGCGGCAAACCCAGGAACGGGCGTGAAGGACACACAATGGCCACCAGCGTGTGCAGAATTAAACCACAACGAAGTCTCACAGCCAAAATTAAAACAGCGGCAACCCCAGCACTGGCGATGAGCCCATGCTGGGGGTGTAACATGCCATGGCTTGTCTGGAAGGTGGCTTGGCAATTGCTTATAAAACTAAATCTCCAATTACCACATGATCCTGCAATTGTGCTCCTGGATTAACACAGAGAAACGAAAACATAGGTCCAGACAAGAATGTGTGCAAGCCTTGGCTGGGTGGCTCAGTGGGTTGGAGCATCGCCCCATGCACCAAAAAGTTGCAGGTTCAATCTTCAGTCGAGGTGCGTAGGGGAGGCAACTGATAGATGTTTCTCTCTCTCTTTTTCCCTTCCACTCTAAAAATCAATGGAAAAAATATCCTCAAGTGAGCATTAACAAAAAAATAAATAAAAAGAGTAATACGAAATATAGCTAAGAACACTATGAAAAAAGTAGCGGTGAAAATTAAAAATATCAATATATGAAATGACCAGCAAAAATGTCAAAGCTGGAACCCGGTGAGGTGCCATGCGAGAAGGCAGAAGACCCACGTCCACGGACAGAGCAGTGCAGAGCATGTTCCTGGCGCTGAGGAGATGCGCAGCCAGGCCCTCAGGGCCCACCGGGAGGCGGCCCAGAGGGAAGCACAGGGCCCTGTGGGCGACGGACAGACGGGCAGCAGCGTGCTCACCAGCGATGCCTGTGCGAGAAACCCCAGGGGACCTGACCACAAGCCTGAATCCACAGGAGGGGAGACGCACAGCCCTGTGGGCCCTCAGAGTGCAGGTGGCGTGCGGGCTCGCAGACGTGGGAACAGCAGCAAAGGCAACTGGCTTGGCGTGAATCGGGAATGTGCCGCCTATTCTGGGCACCAAGCCCTCAGCTGCTGGCTGGGTGCAAGGGCAGAGACCTGGACGTGTCTTCAGTGCAGTCCCCCATCCCTCCGTCTGAAACACTGTGGCCCTGGCTCACCCACTTCCTGTCTACTCACTTCCCGGGGAGACGGCGTGGGCTCAGGGATGGAAGGAAGTCCCCAGCCCAAGCAGGAGTGGAGTCCGCGATGCGTTTACTTGCGGGCCACAGGCACCGCCCAGAGCACAGCCCAGAGAGCCGGCTGAGGGCCCCCTGCCCCTCCAACTGTGGGCAGCATCTCCTAACCTCCCACCCACAGGCGGCCACCCATTGCTGCCCTTCTCCTTCCTGCACTGACGCCCACCTGCCAGGGCATAAACAAAAGAGAAGACAAAGGACGCTGCCCCTGCCCCGCCCCGCCGGGCGCATTACCAGGCCCAGGACGGACTTCGGCATGGTCTTCCGAGCCCTATGAACCTTGACATCTGCGCCCAGGGCCGCGGGCTTCTTGTCCTCTGAGTCTTTGCTCCCTTCCCCGGGCCTGGCTGGCGCGGCGGCTGGCGTCTGAGAGAGCACACTGGGAGTCCGCCCTTTGCCAGCCGCTCCTGGGAGAGTTTTCGCAGCATGGCCGGGAAGGGAGGGTGCCAAGGTGCTGGGGACCCGCAGGGCCGGCTCCTGCAGGGCTGGTTTACTCAGGAAGTACCCGTTGCTCCCGATGACGGCCGTCTGCGTGAGGTCGTCAGCCGGGTCGTGGTTCTGCTTCCCCACGTCCGCGTCTCTTTCTGAAACCCCGTTCTCCGCAATCCGGGTCAGTTTATTGGGACCTTCCTGGGGGCTGGCGTTTGCATTGTCCTGAGTGTGCTCAGCTGGGGTGACATGCCTGCCGGTATCACTCCTTTCACAGGACCCGTTGGTGGCCCCATCTGCAGCCACGTAGGCATCTTCTCCCGGCTTCTCGGGGGAGCCTTCATCGGCAGCCATAGAGAGCTCTGCAACAGAGGGGGGAGTCAGATGCAACAAAAATCAGTGACCCATTTCCATAGCAGGCAAATGGCTTGAACAGGCATTTCTCCAAAGAAGATACACAAGTGGCTAATAAGCACATGAAAAGATGCTCAAGATCATCAGGGAAATACAGATGAGAATCACCAGGGTGGTGCTGCCAAAGAAGGTAAGGCCACGGCTGCAGGGGGCGGAGGACGAAGCCCTACAAGGCTGGAGGCATGCAACGTGGTTGGCTGCTGTGGACATGTCTGGCGGCTCCCTGGCCTCACTCACCACTGGATTTAGAAAAGGCCTGAGGGGAGCCAGGGAGGGCGTGCTTCCCCAGCCTCGTTTTATCTTGTCCGAGACGCAGGCAGCGTCAGCGTGTGGCCTCTGGTGGGCGCACCCCCCGCACCCAGCACTGTTCAGGTGCAGCCCAAGCAGCTTCGGCTGAGGGACTGAGTGAAGCTGCCAGCAACGGGTCCATGACCACTCAGCCTGGCTGTTCTGGGGGGACTTGAAGGGCTGCTTTTCACTCCTCGATGAGGCTTTCTTTCCCTAGACCTTGCGTGTGCCTGCGTGCCTGGGAGGGGCGAGAGGAGAAGCTAGACGGGGCGGACCCCCCTTACCTTCCTCTCCCAGCAGCTCGGTCTTCACACAGCAGTCCTGCCTGGTCTCCCCCTTGGCCGGAACTGCCTGCTAAAGGGAAACAACTGTCAGACCGGAACCTGAGAGGCAGACCAGCCATTCGCCACCATGACTTCTCTGAATAGAGTCCTGAACCCAAACCACGTCCCAGTCACTGTGGTGGCTGGACAGCGCGGGCCCTGCGGGAGGAGGGTCAGGACAGGTGAGGGCGCACGGCCCTGGGCTGTGGAGCCACTGTAACAAGCAGTGTGCTCGCACCAGGATTTCAGAGTGTGTTCTGCTGTGGCAGGGACCCACCCGTGTTTCTAATGTCCAACAACCTACGTTACAGAGCCGGTAAATGAGGTCGCCCTGAATCACCCAGGGCTGGTCCATGCGGCGGCCTCCTGGGATGGCCGTGAGACACAAACTCTTGTCCCGGGAAGGTCAGCCTCTGGTGAGACATGAGCATGACCCGGAAGGCTCTGTCCAGGCCCTCCAGCCACCGCAGTGGCCACTGCAAGGCCACGAACGAGAAGGCAGTACCATGCGCCTCTGGGGGCCAGATGATGCAGACCCCAGGTTTCCCACTGAGAGCTCCAGAACCCAAGGCCTGACCCACGGGCGTGACACGTGTGCAACTGACTCCTCACTGGGCGGCCACGTCCAGCAGCAGCACAGGAGGCAGCGAGACGTGTGGGTCTAGCCACAGCAGATGCCCAGTTCTGCACTGCCCCTTGCTCCTCTCTGCTTTAGACGCCGCCACCCGAGACCTGGGCCAGAGCTGGCATCGTCCCTGGAGAAGCGCTGCCTACGCCGAGTGGGGGCTCACTCGCGGACGCATCTCCCGGCCAGGACACTCCTGCGATGGAGAGCGCTCTGCGCCCCTGCCTAATGGTAAGCTATTCCCAACGCAGCAGTTCACGAGCTCATTGTCAAGGGGTTGGGAGAGAATGAACCCTTTCAACAGCTGGTAGATTTCCTTTTTCCTCTTTTGTCCTTTTGTTTCTTCCCTTGGCAGAAAAAAGGAGTTAGTTCCTAAATTTGGAAAACACAATTAACATACAGTTGCTCCATAATTTACATTCAAGGGAACAAACTCTCTGTTCATCTGCTACTTAACCCTCCCCTGGCCTGTCTGCAAAGGAGAAAACCAGGTCTACCTCCTGCCCTCCCTGGACAGGTCTCTCGGGCCCCGTTTTCCAAAGACTGATGGCCGGACCAGCACAGAGCCCATCCCCACGGCCGCCAACAGCCACGCTGATGCCGCTCCAGAGAGGGGTATCCCTGGACGGGCCACTGCACCTGCCTGGCCCGGAACTATGGCCAGTGTCCGCCCCTTGGAGTTGGAGGCTGGGCACTGACATCAGCGCAGC
The DNA here is from genome assembly GCF_964212035.1 of Myotis nattereri. NCBI lineage: Eukaryota > Metazoa > Chordata > Mammalia > Chiroptera > Vespertilionidae > Myotis > Myotis nattereri. The sequence continues at coordinate 82,305,314 of NC_138087.1, forward strand.
CACACTGAGGAGCCCAGACCACAGGAGAGGCTGCGGGGGACGTCCGGTCAGCGGCTACAGAACCAGCCTCAACCACCAGAGGTGCGCATGTGTGAGCCTGCAGGTGCCCCGGCCCAGTGCTCGGCTCACAGGCCAGGAAAGCCATCCCCTTTGCCCTGGGACTTGCTGGCCCCTGGGGCATAGCCGACCAGCGCTATGGCTGTAGATGGCCACGCCACAGACAACTGCCACAGTGCTCTTCCTGCCCGTGCCCAGGTGGGCAGCTGAGTGAGGACCTACCCTGCCAGCACCCCGTCCCCTGACCAGAACCTGGAAAGCATGGCCCCGCCCCCTCGGCAAGAAGCTGTGCTATTGGTCGCCTGGTCTGCAGAGCGCAGAAACTAGCCCGGCCTGGGCAGGGGTTGGTGTCAGCTAGAGCAGGCGTCTGTCCTGAGGGCTGTGTGAACAGGCTGGGCTCACTGTGGACTTGGAGTCGTCTCCCACCACCAATAAGCCCACTTTCTAGTTCCCACACCAGTCTCTGGATTTGGACAGGACGACTGCTTCAATTTGGCTGACGACAAATCGAGTTTGGTGACACCTGCCTTCTCCGGAGACCTGCCTGGCTCTCTCTCTGCCGGCTTTTTCTCCTCTTGTAAACTCCTCCCCACAGTAAAAAAGTTGACTGGAAAAGATCATTTAATGACAAGCAGCCATTAGAAATGTCGAGGCACAGAAATACTTCATGATGATGTCAACAGAAGGCGCTTCCCTGTAATGCTCTGGCACCTGAGCATCAATTGGGCCTGGTGTTTTTCACAATTCTCACTTTATGCCAGTTCCAAATTCTTCGAGTTCTGCCAGCCTTCTCATTTAGCTCTGCCTGTTTTGCATTTCAATAGAATCAGCAATTTCCTGTGAACTTTTAGTGAACGTGCTCCATGTATGTGTCATGGGAAGAGAAGGATGTTAAAGCTCCCATATTCAGCAGGAAGGAACAAACCCACCAGAGCCCAGGAGGCAGAGAGGCAGTCCGAGTGGAGAGGACGGCTGCTGGGCAGCGCTGGCCCATCACAAGCACCACAGGAGCGGCGCCTCACCCACTGGCTGCCATCAAACGCTGGGCCATCCCAGTGTGGGGCCACCCCAGTGTGGGGCCACCCCAGTGTGGAGTCACCCCAGTGTGGGGCGGCTGTGCAAACGGAAACCCTTGTGCACGGCTGGTGGGAACGCAAAAGGATCCGGCTGTTGTGGGGCAGTCTGGTAGTTTCTCAGAAAGTTTAAAAAAAGTTACCAAATGACCCAGCAATTCCACCCCTGGGCAGGCACGTGGACAGATCCTTACACACAAATGTTCACAGCAGCATCATGCAAAGGGGTCAGAAGATGAAAGTACTCATGTCCCTCAGCAGAGGAAGAGAGAGAAAATGTGGTACATACAGACGGTGGAATCGGATTCGGCCAGAAAAAGGCATGAAATTCTGGCAAAGGCTACAACATGGACGGACCTTGAAAACATCATGCTAAGTGAGATAAGCAACATGAAATGACAAAACCTGTGAAGCTCTACTTACATGGGATGGACGGATGAACAGGTAGGTAGATGGGCAAGCAAATTCACAGACGGCAGGGGAGGGAAGTTACTGCTCTACGGGTACAGAGTTTCTGGGGGGTGAAATGTTTTAGAAACAGACAGTGATGATGGTTGTGCAACATTGTGAAATGCTTAACGCCACCAGACAGTACTTAAAAATGGTTAAAATGATGAAAATGTACGTGTAAGTACATTTTATCACAATAAGGAAGGGGGGGATTGAGGGAGGCCCGCCCAGCCATTCAGATATTCAGATGCAGTCAGGTACTTCCTTAAGGAAACCAATGCAGTTAGGAAGGGCTACTTCAAAAGAGAGAAGTGATGCCTATGGAACAATACAATAGAAAATGGCATTTGCACCGTAAAAAGGGCACACGGCATAATACTGCTAACAGCACGGCAGATAAATATACTTGTGAAAATACGTATTACTTTCCTGGTGGTAGTGGCTAGGCTGTGTTCGGTAAGAGTGTCTTTGCAGGAAACACACTGACATTACTTAGGAGGCACAGGGCATCTAGGAGGCAACCTAATCTCAAATGGATCATAAAAACCTTTCATGACACTTGCAACTTTTCTATTAAGTTTGACCGTATTTCAAGAGAAAAACAATTCTATGGACAGAAAAACAATGACTCGTATACAGAACGATCCTATGTATTTCTGGAAGGCCGTCCCCCAGACTCACCCCCATGGAAGCTGTGGGCAGAGCTGGAAAGGGTGAGAGAAGGCAGGGTAGATCCTGCCCACACAGGATTTGGTTTTCAAAGAAAAAAATTCATTTATTACTCTATAGTTTTTAAGTTTAAGTAAGGGGAATTGGGAAAAACTAAAAGATAAAAATTACTCATAAGCCAACCACTGTAACATCCTATATAATAAAAGCCTAATATGCAAATCGACCAAACGGCGGAATGACCAGTTGGTGGGGGGCAGGGCCGGCAGGGAGCAGGCCTAAGCCATCAGTCAGACACCGCCCCCCCCCAGGGCTCCTGGTGTGAGAGAGGGCGCAGGCTGGGCTGAGGGACCCCTGGAATTTTCGTGCACCGGGCCTCTCGTTTGTGTGTAGCCATCCAAACATGGTTCTGTGCAAACATACTCATGTAACTGACAGACTGCGCCAACAGGATGCCACCCAGGCTGTTAGTGCCCATCTGAACCCATCTCCGACCAGAGGCTACAGAGACCCACGGTGAGCTCCCCCGTGTGGCCAGTGTAATAAATAGGTTTAATGTTATTCAACTCTAGAAGGAAGAGACAAACAAGTACAAATCAATTTTAAAAAAAAGACAACCACAAAAAGATGGACAAAGGAATTGAACAGGCATTCCCAAATGGCCAGCAGGCACACTCCACCCCCGGAGTAATTACGGGTTGGCACAAAGAAAAACCACTTCCCCACTCATTCTGCGAGCACAGTTCACACAGGAAACAGAGCAAGTCAAACACATACAACAACACGACAGAACCCAAGGCTGGTTTAACGTCTGAAAACCAATGTCACCAATATTAACAGAATATGGGACAAAATCACAATGACCATTTCAATAGATGCAGAAAAAGCGTCTGATAAATTCCCTCGTGATTAAAAAAACTCTCACCCTGATAAAGCACATCTCTGAGAAATGCTCAGCGCTCTTCCTGTAAGGCTGGGCCCAGGCAAGGAGGTCCCACTTGCTGCGCCTACTTAATGCTGGTCCACACACTGGGGCTCCAGCCAATGCCATGGGGGAAGGGGTGTCAATATAAATAAGAAAAAGTGAAAATCACCCACGATCCCACCACCTCGATAAACACCTCGCATGCCGACAGGTCTTTACGTGTGGTTACAGTGCACACTGGTTTGCCATCTATCTTTTCACCCGCCTGGTGCTAAAGACACCTGCTCTTCCCAGCTGCTGTCACCACGGCGGCAGGGCCCACGCACGCCCGTCAGGCTTCCCCTCACCGCCCCACGCCTGTGCCTCTTCTCCACTCCGCCACCACCTTCTTATTTAGTTGTTTTGTCCCTAAAGTCCCAGCATCAGGGACAGACTCTTAACTCATTTCCCACCTCCAGCCGCTCCTCTGGGTCTAACATCCATTCTGCAGTTAATTCTCCGTCTAGAGCTGCGATCTCACCAGCATCTCCTTAAAACACACGGGATCCTCGTGACCCTGAGCTCGGGCTCACACTCTGAGGCACAGCACGGAGGGCGCTGCGCGGGGGAGGCCAGGGTGGGCAGACCGTGCCCACTGCCCTCATCTAGCCCCAAACCACACTCCCCCAGTGAAGAATCGCTTTTGTACATTTTTTAACTGACAGAAATAAAAAATAGGCATTTCAGACAATTAGAGGCCTACACACCTGGCCATTTACAGAAGTCTGCTGACCCCTGACCTGACACGCCCATGCTCTGGCCTGTCAAGCACCTGATGAGTCCACCGCCTCAAGCTGCGGGCCGTCCTAGAGCAGTGCCCTGGAGCCTTGGCCACAGCATGTCTTCCTTCCGCTTTCATCCCCAAAGATCCACCTCTCCCGCAAAGCCCGCAGGGCCCGGGCTTCTCCAGCTCCCACCTGCTGCGCCTGCCCCCTGCCTCCTCCTTACAGGGATGCCCTACAGAACGGGGCCTGCCCTTGTCCCTGAGGACAATGAACTGTAAAGCGCAGGCCTCTGGCGTCCACAGATGCCGCCTGCACTCAGATCACACAGGCGGCTGCCCAGCAAGGCCCCCAGCTGAGCTGGACAGCAAGACAGAGAGAACAGAAGAGAAGCCCAGCTGAGTCAGGCCGCTTCTGGGTGTCTGCCCAGCAGGAGCCTGGGTGAGGCTGCAGTGCGGGCCCTGGGAGGGAGGGGCCCGCGGAGAGCTGCGGGGCCTTTCCTGTCTCTCATCCTAATGGCCCTTGACAGAGGCCGGCAGGTCCCAATCCTGGTTCATTTCCTGGAGCTCCTGAAACCTGCTCCTTGCAGCTCCGCCTGATGCGGACAGAGGCTCCCCCGGCTCCCCCACTGACACGGGGCTGCGGTTGTGGCATCACTGTCTTCCCTCAGGACTCAGACGCTCTCCTCGCGGCCCCTCCCTCTTCACCCACCTCTCCGAGCCCTGAGCCAGAGGCACTGGGCTCCAGGCTGTTCCAGGGCAAGGTCGTTCCGCTCCAGACCCATGGGCTCCTGGGGACGACGGGTCAGGGAAGGACCCACAAAGTCCCAGGCGCTCGCTCTCCGCATGCTGGGGCTGAGCAAGTACTGTCACCATAAAGACAAGCTCTGCTCCATGTGGGGAGTGCTACCAGACTCCTAGTCATTTTGTCATTTCTACCCTCCATCGATACATACCTCGCACTATTACCAACATGGGGAACAGCCTTAGTGTCTGGATGTGAGAAAGGAGTTGTGAGGCACTGGCCATGGCGGGCGACTCCCTGAGGACAGGCCCTGCGCCCCGGGAGCAGCTGCCCGCCCAGCTCCCGTCTACGGAGCAGCCCAGGCTCCGGGCGGCCACACGGCAAGTCCAGGCGCATGGCCCACACGGCAGGGAGTGACCTGGCCTCAGGACAGGCCCTGGCACATCCTCAGGGCCACGGCCTGGCACCAGGCTCCGCCCCCTCCCATGATGGCGCAGCCTCCACAGCCGTCTCTCCTGCGGGCACCTTCCCTTCTGAAGGCGGAGGTCAGAGTTACACACCAAGAAAAGGGAGACGCCTGCTCCTTTTCTCCGATCGAAGAGGAACGTGAGCAGCAATCCCGTGTGCAACACCACGAACATAAAGGCAGCCGCAGAGGGGCGGAGCCTGTGAGCCCACGAGGGCCGGTGGACAGCACATACGTACAGGTACGTGCAGGTGCTCCACAAATGGCTGCTGGGAAGAGCCCCTATCCTCTGAGGTCTCCCTCTCCGTGAGGCCACCCAGACTTGAGAGAAGACGGCCCTTTGTTAAGCACTTTGCTTAACAGCAGATCACCTTAAAGTGGCAAAAGGTGGTTCTTGCAACACCGCCAACCCCGCCCCGGTTGCCAGGAGAGCTGCACCTGCCATCAGCTGTGGCTCACAAGAGCAACGGCGCCATCTGGTGGCCACCAAACTAGACTTAAGCGGAGAAAACCCGGGCAATGTGTTCCCTTTTCCCTCATCAACTGAAGACCACGCTCCTAATCACACTGAAGACTTTTTTAAAATATATTTTTATTGATTTCAGAGAGGAAGAGAGAGGGAGAGAAAAATAGAAACATCAATGATGAGAGAAGCATTGATTGGCTGCCTCCTGCACGCCCCCTACTGGGGATCAAGCTCAAAACCCCAGCATGTGCCCTGACCGGGAATCGAACTGTGACCTCCTGGTTCATAGGTCCATGGTCAACCACCGAGCCATGACAGCCAAAGAGGGAGGGGCCGGGGGGGCCTGGGGGTGCTGACTGACCGCTGTCCCACCTCACAGGGCCACAGCAGCACTGGGTCTGGAAGGAGGGGTCACAAACAGTGGGCAGGACAAAGCAGGAGATGAGCTGCGGGTGGTCCAGCCCCATGGTCAGAGCCCTGCCTGCACCCCAGGGAAAAGGGAGGAAGGGAGGAGGGCAGGGAGGAAGAAGCAAGCGCGAGAATGGGAGGCTCTGAGAAGGTTGCAGGCGGGGAGAACCCGGCCAGCAGCCAGGAGAGCAGCCCCCAGGTGGAGGCACAGTCAGCGGAGGGAGAGGAGAGGCTTGGTGGGAGGTGTCCCATGAAAGGAGAGGTGGGGAGCAGCAGGCCATAAGCCTCGCACGGATCCCACGGGCTCCTAGGACCCTCACACCGCCGGCAGCCAGAGGATCTGTGTACAGCTGTGCGCGCAAGCCCTCACTCTAGTCTCAGCCTGAGTGGCGCTCAACAGCCCACCCCCAGCAGCTGACCGCAGGGCTCTTCAACCTCACGGGGCAGCCAGCCTCCCCTCCCAGCTCCGGGCCTGAGCACTATTTTGTTTTGTTTTTCTCACCCCAGAAGTCACGCCCTCCCCTCTTCTAAGTCTTGGATCAAATATCATTTTCACATAAGAAATAACAAAGATAAACGGGATTTTTATCAAAACTAAAAACTTTTGTGCTTCAAGAGAGTGAAAAGCCAACCCACAAAACAGGAAAAATATTTTTCATGTTATGATGAAAAAGGATGCTGGCCGATGTGAAAGGGTGAGGGCTACGCCCTCCATCTTACCCCGGATCCTCCATTTTTGGGCAGCAGCCTTAGCCATGTGCTCGGCAAGGAGCTTCTTCCGGGAAGCCCAAGCCTCTGCTAGCCACACCCAGGATTTCTTTAAACTAACCAATGACGATCAAGGGACGTGCGCGCCATAGACATGACCACATCCTGTGTAACAAGACACCGACTTGCGCCTGGCCAATCGGCAGGGCCCACAGTCCTCTCTCCTCCCCTTACTCCAACCCCCTATAAAACCCCTCCTCCCAAGGGGTTCTCGCGCTTGCTGCTGCATCGGTGAGTGTGGCTGACCGGAGGGGGGCGGGGGCAAAGTAATTTGAATAAAGACTCTCTGCTTTTGCATCGGACTCGGCTGGCTCCCTGGTGGTCTATTGGGGATCCTGAAATCTGGGCATAACAGATGCAGCATCGAGGGGAAGCCCTCCACGTGACCACCAGCTGCTGAATGATGAGCAGTGTGTGGTCCCCCCACTGTGACGCCACCAAAAGACAGCACCTGGAAGACAGCACAGGAGTGAGAGCCAGTCACAAAGGCATATAGTGCGTGACTCCATTTACAGGAAATGTCCAGAACATCCAAATCTACGGAGACACAAAGTACATTAGTGGTTGCCAAGGGTTACCGGGAGGAGAAAAATGAGGAGGGACATTGATGGTGTGAAGTTTCTCTTTAGCATGATGAAATGTTCTGGATTTTTCATACTCTGCTCACTGACGTACCCAAGTTTTCAGACTAGTAATCCTGGCATAGAAGAGGTAATTAACATGGGTTGGATGGATGGATGATAGATGGATGGGTGGGTATGGTGGGTGGATGGGTGAATAAGTGGGTGGGTGGTAGTAGATGAATGGATGGGTAGATAGATGGTGGGTGGGTGGATGGTGGATGGATGGATGATGGGTGGATGGGTGAATGAGTAGGTGTGTGATAAGTGGATGGATGGATGAATGGATAGATGAGTAGATAGATGGGTGGATGGATGGTGGGTGGGTGGATGATGGATGGGTAGGTAGATGGTGGGTGGATGGATGATGGAGGGCGGGTGGAGGGATGGGTGGATGGTAGGTGTGTGGGGGAGGGAGGGAGGGAAAGACAGTCCTCTTCTAGAAGGAGACGAGAAGCCCCATGTCAATCATGCTCCTAGAGGGGGACAGCGGGCACCCCTGCCTCCAGCTTGGCTACCTCCCCACTGGCCCCAGCACCTCTCCAAGGCAGGAAAGAACAAAAGTGCTGTCCAGAGGCGACCAAGTAGCTATGAGCTCTCCTCCCAACACTCTCTCTCTTGCTTTAAAAGCGAGTCTGGAGTGGGAGATGCTGGCAGGAAAAGGACCTCCATGGCGGCCAGTGCATCTGATTCAACTCTGAGAAGGGCTTCTTCTGAAGGTGAGAGGGTTGCATGGGCTCTTTTCTGATTCCATGGAACCCACTGAGCATCACAAATTCTACATAAGACACATTCCTGGGCGCGCACACCGGGGCGGGGGGGGGGGGGGGGACCGGACACATTCCTACCACATTTCAGACGCCAAAAAGGCCAGGCCATTGAGAAGCAGCCTCAGAGTTTACCTTTCCTCCTCATTCTCTAAAAAGGAGACAAAATCCTTGACCGAATACATTAATTTTAAAACTCACTACAACTTTTCTTCACTTAAACTTTTTCTTTTTGGTTCTGTTGTTCTGTTTTTTCAATGCCATGGTCACAGATGACTCATCCCACTTAAAGCAGAAGATAATAATCTTCTGACGCTAAACACCTCCCATCTCTAAACTTCTCTTAAAATGAAAAGCAAACAGGCCTCTCCCTGGCCCTGCTTCCCCACAGGCCCTGCCTCCCCCCACCCTCAGGCTGCAGTATGCACTTGCCAATGGTCTCCCTTGGCCCCCCCTTTCCACGGAAGGACCTCTCATCTAGGGGGGAAGGATATGGGAGAGGGATGGAGGAAGGGGAAGAGACAAGAGAGGGAAGGGGGCAGAAGGGGAGGGCGACAACAGGGAGGACGGAGGCCAGACCCTGCGGATGCACAGGGCGACCTGAAGGCCTGGGAACCTCTCCTCTAAAGCATTTCCTTTTTCTCTGAAGATGAAAACAAACGCTCCCTGTGAGCTGAGGGCCAACATCAATCCCTCTGACCTGGACATCACTGGTGTGCACACCCGTCTGCACTCCTGGTGCAATGGTTCCTCTCAGCCCCCTGCAAAGCAGGACCAGCCATCCAGGGTCCCAGCGGCAGGCACAGAGCCCTCCCTATTGTTCCCTCTTCCTCATTCCGCTGGCGGAGCTGGCGGAGCTGGCGTTTCCTCAGATCTAGGAGAGTGGCCGACCCTCCCCCACCCTTTTGTGCCCAGAATACTGTCTAGGACTGGCAGCCTAGGAGCCACTCCTGCTGTTCGCCATTGCTGAACCCAAAGCCCCTCCCAGGCCCCCAGGACATGCCTGCCACTTGCTCACACCCAGCTCGCTTTCCAGGGAACGGCTGAGATCGCCACAGTGAGAACTGTGTCCCTTGGTCTCTGCATCTGTCACAGACTCCCTGCTCCATCCTTCCAGGGAAATGGCGTCTCCCAATCAGATCTCGCGGCCTGAACAGGCCATCCCCCAACCTGCCATGCCCTCCAAGGGCCTCTTGGGGAGTGGTGGGAGCCAGTGTCCCCGGGGGACAGACTCCTTTTTCTGCAGCCTGCATGGAACCCGGGGAAGTGCACAGGGACAAGGCCAGCTCCTCGGGCCACAAGGAGCCCAGCGCCTGCCTTCTCTCACTCGTGCCCTCCCAGCCTCTCCCATCATCGCCACCGGGCAGGGAAGGAGGAAACAGAGACGCCCTGTTAGCGGGTTCCCAGCAGCACGACTGGAGAAGTTAGGAGCTTCTTCCCTCTTCCCGCCAGGACGACCAGCCTGACCCAGCTTTCAGCGCTGCAGCTTTGGGGGGCCCTCCTACCCCCCACTCCCCATTCCATCCAAGCAGGGTTATGGCGGGGGGGGGGGCGGGGGGGGGAGGTGACCCTACCTCCTAGGACACACCGGCCCAGAGTGCCTGTGGAAAGGGCTGACGGGGAAGAGGACCTCCATCCGCTCCTCGGTGAGTGCCACTCACTAGAGCCAACGCAGACCATCCAGCAGCCAACGGCAGGCGGAAGGCGCCGGCACGCTCAGTGCCCTTTCTCAGCAGTGGCAACTGGGTCATGAAATAGAGGCAGCTCCAGGCAGGGAGCGTGCCCCAGCGGGGGCCCACGGTGCACCTGAAACCTCAGATTGACAAACATTCTAAAATAATTTTCATTTTCTCAGAAGGAAACCATTTGTACAATTGTCAACGCCCTAAAAATGGTGGAGAATCCTACAGAACCATCAGTAACAGCTCAGCCCCCCCCCCCCCCCCCACAAATCGCTCCCCGAGACAACAGGGAGGTGAGGGCATGAGTTGGGGGGGTTATGGTGGGATAAGGGCACCTATGTAATACCTTAATCAATAAAGAAATTTAAAAAAAAACAACTGACAAATAACCTAGGAAGGAGTCTGAGGCCACGCCTAAGGGCACCTGAGCACTCGACCAGCCGGTCATGAGAAGCTCAGCTTCAGAGCCCGGCGCCCATGTACTGCACCACAGAGAAGCAGACTCACATGCAAACACGTGCACCCACCCCCACTCCCCTTCACAGCTAGGCCAGCCCTCCAGTCAAGTCCATGCTGTAGCTCTAAATACAAAACAATAAATACCTGAAGTCCTTTCTTAAAGGTGGCAATATTTTCTAAATAGCATTCTCAGACTTCATGCAAACAGCAAAACAAAATGAATAATTATTATTACAGATTATATGACAGTAACCTGGCCAGCGTGGCTTAGTGGTTGAGCATCGACCTAGAAACCAGGATCAGGGCACATGCCCGGGTGGAGGGCTCAATCCCCTGTGTGGGACGTGCAGGGGCAGCTGATCGATGATCCTCCCTCATCATTGATGTTTCTATCTTTTTCTCCCACTCCCTTCTTCTCTGAAATCAATAAAAACATATTTTTTTAAAATATGGTCTGATTATGTGTCTGCTAGAGACACATCTCAGATTGATAGACACAAAGATTTTAAAGTAAAAGGCGAGGAAAAGGCTCACAACGCAAAGAGAAACCGTAAGAGAACTGAAGTGGCCAGAGGCTACCAGACAAAGCGGACCTGCAAACAAGAAGCCCTGCCAGAGACAAGCCGGGCATTTCACCGTAAAAGAACCGACCAGGTGGCTAAGCAACTGCGAACACACAACACTGACAACAGAGCCTCAAATGCACGAAGCAAAACCTGACAACAGTGAACAGAAAATTCATCAATAAGAGTGGGATTCCAACACCCCACTGCCAGAGACTAACAGGAAAACTATAAAGGAAATAAGGACAAATAAGGAGGACTCAACACCAGAGACCAAGACCCCTGCCACGGAGCAGCCCACCGAACCACTGCCAAGTCCACCACGTTCTGCTCTGCTCTGCTCCGCACTCGGCCAACACCCTCCAGGACAGAACAGGGTCTGAGCCATTAAAGCACTAACCAATTTAAACAAATGGAGCTAAAGCAGCCCTAACCAATCACAGCGATGTTTCTCTCCCGGTCTCTCCTCCTCCCTTCCACTCTCTCTAAATATCAATAGAAAAATCGCCTCAGGTAAGGATTAACAACAACAACAACAACAACAAAAAATACATATAACAAAGCAGGACCGTAATGAAATTACATTAGAAGTCAACACGACAGGGAAATCTAGCAAATACCAAAATATTTTGAAATTAAACAACACACTTCTAAACCCATGGGTAAAAGGGATCACAAGGGAAATAGAAATATTTTGAACTAAAAAAAATATATAAAAACACAACATTTCGAAATGTATAGGAGGCCACTAGATTGAGTGCGCCAGGGCCACCGCAGCAGAGCGCCCTAAACTGGCGAATTACAACCACAGGAATTCACCATCTCCCGGTTCTGGATGCCAGAAGTCCAAAACCAAGGTGTCGGGGACCACGCTCTCTGGTGGCGCTAGGGGGCGTCTTCCTTGCCCCTCCAGGGGTCTCTTGGTGTTCCTGGCTGGTAAGTACATCCCTCCAGGCACATGGCGTGGTCTTCGTGCACCTTCACATCATCTTCCCTCTGCTCTGCGAATGTCTGTGCTCACAGCCTTCTCCTCTCTGATGCGGACACAGGTCCTATTAAATCAGGGCCCACCTACTCAAGTGCAACCTCCGAAAGCAACTGCAATGGCCCTATTTCCAAATAGGGTCACATTCTGAGGGAGGAGGGGTTAGGACTTCAACCTATCATTGTGGGGGACACAATTCCGTAACACAGCTAAAGAAGCACTTTGTGGAAAATATGTCACTTTAAACTCCCACACCAGAAAAGAACTTAAACCAAGATCCTAAGTTTCCACCTTAAGAAACCAGAAAAAGGCCCTGACCGGTTTGGCTCAGTGGATAGAGCGTCGGCCTGCGGACTGAAGGGTCCCAGGTTCGATTCCGGTCAAGGGCATGTACCTTGGTTGCGGGCACATCCCCAGTGAGGGGTGTGCAGGAGGCAGCTGATCAATGTTTCTCTCTCATCGATGTTTCTAACTCTCTATCCCTCTCCCTTCCTCTCTGTCAAAAATCAATAAAATATATTAAAAAAAAAAAAAAGAAACCAGAAAAGGGGCAACTAAACTCAAAGCAAGCAAAAGAAATAGAAAAGAAAAAAAGATTAGAGTGGAAATAAATGATATAGAGAAGAAAAAAGCAATAGAGTAGCAACAAAATCAAGTTACTTCTCTGAGGCTTCAACGTAATCACAAACCTTTGGCTAAACTGACCAAGAAAGAGAGAAAAGACTGAAAGTCAGGATGCAAGATGAGCAGTGCTGCTCCTCCTGAACAATAAGGGTTATAAAGGAGCACGACAGCAACCGTACGCCACAAAGTGCATGCCCTGAGTGAAGCAATCCCACCAGAAAGGAGGCGAACCTTTTTGCTGGGGGAGGGTCCCACCTTCAGTTGTAAAAGAAGCACAACACCCGTGGACGCAATAGGCAGAGTGAATGAAACGAGGTGCCTGCAGAGAAAGCGCTCTCATGACCAGCAACAGAGAACCAAACTGAAGGAAGGACTTGAATCCCTACAAAGAAAATGTCCGAATGGCTAACAAGCTCACAGGAAGATGCTCGACTTCACTGATCATCACACACAAGGAAACCGCAATGAGGTACCACTTCACACTCAGGAAGGCTGCGCAGCCAGGGCCAGCGTGAGAGCTGCAAGGGTGCGGGGAGCTGGGCACACAGCCTGCTGGTGGCGATGCCCATGGTGCAGTCACCTGGGGAACAATTCTGCGCGGGGCGGTCCTGACCTAGCAATCCCACTGCCAGGTGCACACCCTAGAGAATTAACGCAGAGGTCCACACAAAGCTTTGCTGACGTCACAGCAGCATCATTCACAGGAGACAAGCAGTGCCGCAACCCAATGCCCATCTGCGGCCAGATGAACACATGGGCCATGTCCACAGCTTCGGGAAGGACACAGCTGTCCACCGCCGGAGTGGGTCCCTGGAGAGCGAGGCCCAGGCAGCTTCCTGCAGCCTCAGGTCCTCAGCAGAGTGAAGGAGAAGGACCGGGGCAGGAGGAGGTAGCTGCCACTCACACCCTGTCTTGAAAGCAACGTAAATGATCTGAAACAGAAACCGAAACACAAGTAGGAAGGGCAAGCCCACCCAGGTCTAGCCAGTGTCCAAACGACAAGGTAACAGCGTTGCTTCGGAGGACGATCACAGTTCATGGCAGGGAGAGCCAAAGCTGAGGCGGAAATCAGACAAGAGCAGCAGCAGGGCTACTAGCGGCCTGTGAGCGGTGCCGGCAGCCAGAGGACGCGGCCGAGGGGCGCCGCCCACTCCAGACTGCCGGGCAGAGTGCACTCAGGGGCTTCCAGGTTTGCGGCTGAGACTGTGCAAGCAGCAAGCTGGAGTGGAACTGCTTCTGACTCGTGAAGAAGTTCTACTTGGCGGCTGTGCACACTGTAGTCCAAACCCCAGACTGCCTGGCAAGACACAGCCCCTCCTCTTCCTCTTCTGTGAAAGGAAGAATTGGGACAGTCACCAACCTGGTTGGTGGGGCTGCCGTAAGCACTAAAGGGCAAACGCCATCTAAGTCCCTCGTAGGGCACCCGACTCTAATACACACCGACTCTAAACCCCATTTGCCAATGGAAAACACCTACAGCCGTTATCATGACCACCACACTCCCTGGTCCCAGCCACGCGAATAAATGGATCCCTGCAGGGCCAATGACCAGGCCACCGTGTCAGACTCGAGTGTGGAAGGTAACTGAACCCGTCCCCCTGACGGCACTGGACACGGGATGGGGCAGTACACAGCGTGGCTCCTCTCAGCTGCCGCGCATCTACCCACAAAAACCACTGCTAAAATGTCCAACACCCACCCCAATTTTTATTTTTTTATTCTTATTTTTTTTAAATATATTTTATTGATTTTTTACAGAGAGGAAGGAGAAGGATACTTAGAAACATCAATGAGAGAGAAACGTCCACTGATCAGCTGCCTCCTGCACACCCCCTACTGGGGATGTGCCCGCAACCCAGGTACATGCCCTTGACCGGAATCGAACCCAGGACCCTTCAGTCCGCAGGCCAACGCTCCATCCACTGAGCCAAACCGGTTTCGGCTATTCTTATTTTTAAGGTAGAGGTACGTGGCCCTAAAGAGAGCTTCTGAAGTTTTCTCCGAATATCGGGAGCAGCCTGGGTTCGAAATTGGTGTCCTGCCTGGCCAGTGTGGCTCAGTGGTTGAGCGTTGACCTATGAACCAGGAGGTCTGGGCTTGATTCCTGGTCAGGGTACATGCCTGGGTTGCAGGCTCGATCCCCAGTGTAGGGCATGCAGGAGGCAGCTGATCCATGATTCTCTCTTTATCATTGATGTTTCTATCTCTCTCTCCCTCCCCCTTCCTCTCTGAAACCAATAAAAATATTTTAAAACAAACAAAAAAGCAAGTGCATATTAAAAACAAAAATGCTCATCATTAGTCAGTAGGGAACTCACAATCAAACCTGCAGAGATACCACTTCACACCCACGGCACAGCTACTATCAAAAAGGTAGGTAATGACAAGTGCTGGCGATGTGTGGGAAACCTGGAGCCTTCACACAACACGGGAGGGTGTTAGACGCTACATCTGCTGTGGGAACAGTGTGGCAGGTGCACACACAAAAAAGTTACTCTAGTCCCTCAGATTGCTCAGTCACAGCCTCGTCCTGATATGCCAAGGTTGCAGGTTCAATCCCTGGTCAGGGCACATACAAGAATCAACCAATGATGCATCAATATGAGGAACAACATATCAATGTTGCTCTTTTGTGCATGCCCCCCCCCCGTCAATAAATAAATAAATACATAGGCACATCCCAAAAGTGACTGAACAAAAATAACCAAAAAGCATACTGGCACTTAAACACACAGCACACCTACCAGGACGGCAGGCTAAAAAGAAAAGGACAAGGACACCAGATGTCAGCAAGGATGTGGAGCCACGGACACGCCTTCCACTTGTGATGTGGCACGAACCACTCCACACACACGCACACCCTGTGATCAGCGCCCACCCGGGGTATACCTGACAGCAACGGTGCCTGTCTTCCAAAGGGCACACAGCAGGTTCACGTCACCTCTGCCCGAGCACCCCAACTGCAAACAGCTCCAATGCCCACGACAGAGCACAGTGGAGGAGGAGGAAGCACTATTCCAGGGAATGCACAGCAGGGAGAAGGAATGCACTCCCAGGGGCCACACACAGGCGAACCTCCCCCATGTGACGCTGAGGGGAAGGCAGACACCGGGCACACGGCATGGCAGCCTTTTACCAAGTTCACCACCGGGCAGAGCCGCCCGCGGCATCAGAAGCCGAAGCCGAGACGGCAGTGACCCTGGGGAAGTACAGGACACACCAGAAGGGCCCAGGGGACTGCGTGGTCCTGGTAATGTCCCTGCTTGACTGGAGACATGTAGGAAAACATACACATAACATGTGCATTTTTCTAGAGTATTTGTGTCATACAGTAAAAATATTTCTCCCCAAGTGCAATCTCCATACTTTGGTTCAAGGCCTTGCTGTTCCTGAACCCTATAGAGGGGCATGACAGGACCTGCCCTTCTTCTATGAGGAGCAGAGGGCACACTGAGCGGGCGGGCGCACCACCCTTCCCTGCCACGTGATGGCGGCGTTGGTCACCCGCAGGGCTCCAGGAGTTCAGGACACGCCCTCAGCCTAAACACTAGCCTTGGGATGTATCGGGGAGGAGATGACCTAAACTCCAGGACAGAAATGATCTTAACCAGCTTAGCGAGCCATTTCCCACTACACAGGCCCGCCAGCCCTCCAGGAGGCTCCGGGTGTCAGGTGCTTGCAGTACCCAGAATCCGTATCTCCTTTCCCACAGGAATACTTTACTAGAGGCCCGGTGCATGCAATTCTGCACGGGTAGGGTCCCAGTGATCAGGGCTGATCTGTGGGGCAACTGGAGGAGCAATGGGGGGGAGGGGAGGGCCGCATGTACCGCCCACTCGCCAGCCCCGTCCCCACGCCACCTCCATCTGTGGGGCTACCCGCGGAGTGATGGGGGGGCACTGGTACCTGCCTTGGCTGGCCTGGGGCCTGCAGGCTAGGGGTAGCTCCTGTGTTGAGCATCTGACCCCTGGTGGTCAGTGCAGGTCATAGCAACTGGTCATTCCACCTGGTCATTCTGCGGTTCGGTCGATCTGCATGTTAGGCTTTTACTATACAGGACGGTAACAAAGCAGTTTTTCCTTGTAGAAGTATTCCAGCTAAGAAATGGAGAAAGACTGCCATTTTGCAACCCCTGATGAGTTATTGGCTCTGAGCAATAATATAAATGATTAACATCACAAAACAATCTTATTATGCCTGATTAAAAAACTCAACACTGTACCAGTAACTACGTATTCTCGCTAAAACAATTTTTTAAAGATAAACTTACATCTGATGGAGCCTCTAGCCCAAGGCTGTCCAACCAAAACACAATGTAAGCCACAATCTGAGCCATGTATGTAATTTTAAATTTCCTAGTAACCACACTTTAGAAACACAAATTACTTTTAATAATATTTCATCTAACCCAATATATCCAAAATGGCAGGCAAGCAGTATTTTACAGTATTAATGTGACACTTTGCGTTCCCTTTTTCCCATGAAGTCTTCAAAACCTGCTGTGTATGTGGCCCTTACACATCTCAACTCACACCAACCACACACAGTTCAGTTGCTCCGCAGCCACAGGAGGCTGGTAGCTACCTCCCCGGGAAGCAGCAGCTCCACGTCTCCAGCCTCAAGGACGGGAAATGCAGAGGAGAAGAGCATATTAAACACACTGGGAGAATGCAATCGGCAAAACTAAGGGTATCGGAAAGTTTGGGACAAATGAACCATTATCTTCAAAACTTAATTGCAAGAAAAAGATAAATACACGGAATACAATACATCGAGTTTTTTAAGAGATATCTATCCAGGGCAATGAATAGACTACACTTTGTTCCTAATTTGAAATGAAATAAAAGTCAGAACAAAGGCTGGATACTTACTGACTGGCTATGAGTATTAGCTGAACTAGTCACAGATGAAGTGTGTCTGAGAACTGCTTCCGAGTAACTGAGGGAGGGAACCAGCCATGAGCAGGGGACTGTGGGTGCAAGGGAACAGGTGCACGGCCGTCACTCTCCCACATCTGCTTCGGAGCAGATCTGAAAATTCCATAACACGTCATCTAAAACACCTAAACGCATTGTTTGCAGGGGCTCCATAATCTCAACCCTGCTGGCCTGCAGAGAGAAGTGAGTGGCTGGGGGACTAAGGAGGGAGATGGTACACGCTATAACACTCTTTTATACTCTGAGATTTCTTTTGTTTTGTGTTTTTTGTGTGTGTGTTTAATATATTTTATTGATTTTTTTACAGAGAGGGAGAGGGGTAGACAGAAACATCGATCAGCTGCCTCCTGCACATCCCCCACTGGGGATGTACCCAAAACCAAGGTACATGCCCTTGACCAGAATCGAACCTGGGACCCTTCAGTCCACAGGCTGTCACTCTATCACTGAGCCAAATCGGTTAGGGCTATACTCTGAGTTTTTAATAGTGTCGCTCAGAAATTATCTTATCTACTACTGAAAAATCAAACTCAAACACACAAACCCTGACTCTACCCCCTGGCCTCTCTGCAACCCCACCTGTCCCCAGGCCCAGCCCACTCACTGGCCCCTGCTCTATACTGGTCTTCCTTCAAGCCACTCTCCACACGGCACCAGCATCTTTGACAAAGATCATTCCACACCTAAAACCCTTCAATGACTGTTCAGCCACTTGTTGCCATGGCGACGTGGCCCTATATGACCTGTCTTTGCCTCTCCAGCGTCACCTCATGCCACTCGCCCTTTCTGACCCAGTAACTGAACCAAAGGGTACAGGCTCACCCAATTCATAATCAAGGAAACTAGAACGTCCCCGCAACAAACACCACGGGCTAGTCAGTGTGGCGGGGCGGAACGTGCGAGGAGAGTGCAGACGGCGCCCTCACTGACCACAGCCGACTTTCAGTACCAACACGCACGCCCTGATGGTCAGAAGAGACACGACATGGCTGGCATTCTCGGGCTCCTAGGTTTCAGTTTTCTACATTGCTAAAACCCGGAACCTTTTATTTAAAATGTACAGACTAAAAAATTAAAGTTAAAATAAATAAAAAGTTAAAATGTACATACTATTTCTCACCACCCCAATTCCTGCCTCACGCCTTCAAGACCTGGACTAACACGTCCTCAAGGCTCACGTCCAGCCGCAGCCGTCAGGGCCAGCTCAGGCCTCCTTGTTTACCCTTCACAGATGCCACCTCACTTCCTGCTCGGTAACATTTGCTCCATCACGCGATGACATTTTGTAAAATCGGGGACCCATCTCAAAAGCATGTGTACCCTCTTACACAATCCCTCGAACAGCCCTTCATAAACAGAAGTGCTCTGTAAGTGCTCACAGACCCTTAGAAAGAGCCTTTCAAATAGACTCTGAAAAGAACCTACAAACCTATTAAAAGACAGATGCAGAGCCCTAGCTGGTTTGATAGAGCGTCGGCCTGCAGACTGAAGGGTTCCGGGTTCGATTCCAGTCAAGGGCACATGCCCGGGTTGTGGGCTCGATCCCTGGTGGGGGGCATGCAGGAGGCAGCCGGTCGATGATTTTTCTCTCATCATTGATGTTTCTATCTCTCTCTCCCTTCCTCTCTGAAATCAATTTTTTAAAAAAATCAATAAAAATATATTTAAAAAAAAAAAAAAAAAGATGCAGAAAGCAGTCCGAAAACTTTTCCAAAATAAAATACCCCTGACAGTGATGTTATTGGGAAAGTGACTTCCCAGCCGGGAAGACACCGTCTCTAAGGAAATGCCACCTTCCAAGTTAAAAGAACCACGTCAAGGTTTTGTTTTCAAAATCCAAAACCTCTGAAGAGATTTACTTGGACAAATAGAACAGCCAGAAATTAAATAAAAGCGAGCAGTGAGTGGGAGGGCGTCTCATTCTAGAACTGATGCGTTCTGCATCACACCTGCTGAGATCACGGCTCTGGGAGCTACGCCCTGTCACTTGCTGCCCCCTGACCAAAATAAAGGCCAAGCTCACAGTGACAAACGAACAATGACACTCGACAAAGAACATCAAGTTTCTGCCGGGAAGAGCCAAAAATACGGTTCTTGTGAGCTACGTTACGTTCAAAGACAAACTCAATAAATTGTGGTCAGATACACACAACCGTTTTGTGACATGACAAGAAGCAGAAGCAGGAAACCAGGGCTCCGCCCCCACGCTGGCACTGACCACAGGGGGGGTCTCCAACCACCAAGCTGCCCACGATGTCCCTGTGGGCAGGCACAGGGCTGAGCTGCTTCCACTGCCCTGGCTGACCCGCAAGACCCCAGAGCACAGAGCACAGTGAGACCCCGACAGGCAGCCCAGCCCAGCCCTGCCCACAGGTGCTGCGCTCCCAGCGTGGCTGAGCTTCGCCTCGCAGACTCACAGTAACTGCTTCTGACTCCTGGATGGCAGAGCAGACTTCCACCCCCGTCTCTTATCAAAAGTCAACTAGAGAGAGAAGAGGAAAGAGAAGCACACTCCACTAGGAGCCATGAGAAACCCCACACTAACATCAACAGAAAGACCCAGGGCAGGGACCCCACACAAGGCTCAGAAGTGGGGGCGATGCCTGCAGCTAAAAAGGGGTGTGGATGTGAAAACCCACGTGAGGAACGCTGGACTCTCAGGTAGGTCCCTGGGCCCCCCTGCACTCAGTCAAGCACTCCTCTTCTGCAGCCCCGGGACACCAGAGGTCAGCTCTGTAAACTCCACCGGAAATGGACCGCACCGGGACAGTGGGCACAAAGCAAGTCAGGGGTCAACGCCTCCACTGAAACAGGAACATTAGGTACAGGCTCCCCACTGAGCCACGGGCAGGCCGCCTCCTGCTGCCTTTCACCTTCCAGAACATCCACTTACACCAACAAGGCAAGACAAAGGTGAAGGACCCTTCTCCAAGGAAGCCAAGCCAGCAGACAGGACATCTGGGGGGAGCCAAACACACATGAGTCCTCACCCTCCAACAGTAAACAAGACCCCCAACAGCCTCCCCTCTGTATCCCTTTACTCTTAAACGGGGTCACCAGACACTGGACGGTCTCCAGCACGAAAGCAAGAGTCCAAAAGATACGACATCAAAAAGCGTGCAGGGAAACAGAAACTGCAAGAAACAAACACTTTTAGTAACTTTTCATTGCTTTTAGAGAGAGGGGGTGGGAGAGGGAGGGAAACCCTGATGCAGAGTGGAACATCGATCAACTGCCTCCTGCACGCCCCCTAGAAGAGGGATCAAGCCCACAACCTGGGCAGGTGCCCTGACCAGGAATCAAACCAGCCACCTTGTGGTGCACAGGACTACATCCAACCAACTGAGACACACGGGTCAGGGCTTTTAAATAATTTCTATTTTACCTGTAATTGAAGAAGTGTAACTAAAATTGAAATAAAGAATAATATACACATAAAACAAGAACAGGAGGTATTTTAACAAGAACAGAGAACAGTAAAGAACATAAAAGCAGAAGTTAAAAATTCAGTGAGAAAGAAATGGAAAGTAATCAAAGATGCTCCTAAAAAAGTAGAACAAAAAGATCAATGCATGACAAGGAGAAGACATTTTAAAAATTAGAGTACTAAAAGCCTACCACTCAAATAAAGGAATTAGAAAAGGAGAACAGAGAGGAAATAGTAGATTATAACCCACCTCAAACACATTCTACAGGAACTTCCTATAAATGAAAGGGCAGCAATCTCCAGATTTCTGGGCCATTCGATACACCACAGGGCACATGGAAAGGCTACCCCTGAGGTGAGTCCCAGGGCCTGGGACAATCAGGACACAGGGCCTGGAAGTTCAGTGAGGAGGGGAAGAACACCCGACAAGGATTAAGAATCAGAAGCCGAAACCGGTTTGGCTCAGTGGATAGAGCGTCGGCCTGCGGACTGAGAGGTCCCGGGTTCGATTCCGGTCAAGGGCGTGTGCCTGGGTTGCGGGCATATCCCCAGTAGGAGATGTGCAGGAGGCAGCTGATCGATGATTCTCTCTCATCGATGTTTCTAACTCTCTATCTCTCTCCCTTCCTCTCTGTAAAAAATCAATAAAATATATAAAAAAAAAAAAAAAAAAGAATCAAACTACTTCGCGACAGCAACAATGAAAACTAGAAGATACTGGAGCCACTTCAAACTTAACACTACTTCCCCCTGGCACGCCACGCTCAGCCCCCTGTGCTGTAAATGCGGGGTAGGACACACTCTCTCACACCTTCAAGCCCCAACAAACGGCTGCGAAGGGCCTGGGGCTGTGCTCCAGCAGGAGGAGCGAAGGGCCTGGGGCTGTGCTCCAGCAGGAGGAGCAGGTCGCGGCGGGTGGGGAGCCTGGCGGTAAACGTGGAGAACCCCCAGGAGGACAGCACCCTGACTGGGGCAGCGTGGCCAGGAGCGCCGGGAACACTGGTGAGCTGAGTGGTAAAAACATAAAGGAAGAATGTTTTACAGAATGAAAGGTGTGAGAATATTATTCTGAGGTTCAAAGGAAACTGGACAAATGAAAAAAATAAGTCAATTATTGACTCCAAGGCAGAAGAAAAGGATGTACAAAAAAAAAAATGGTAGTCCAGCTGGCCTGGCTCAGTGGTTGAGCATCAACCTGTGACCCAGGAGGTCATGGGTTCGATTCCCAGACAGGGCAATCAGCTGCAGGCTCAATCCCCAGTGTAGGGGCATGCAAGAGGCAGCCAATCAATGATTCTCTTTCATCATTGATGTTTCTATCTCTCTCCCTCTCCCTTCCTCTCTGAAATCAATAAAAAATATATACTTCTTTTAAAAATATATTTTATTGATTTTTTACAGACAGGAAGGGAGAGAGATAGAAACATCGATGAGAGAGAAACATCGATCATCTGCCTCCTGCACATCTCCCACTGGGGATGTGCCCGCAACCCATATACATGCCCTTGGCCGGAATCAAACCCGGGACCTTTCGGTCTGCAGGCCGACGCTCTTATCCACTGAGCCAAACCGGTTTCGGCTATACATTTTTAAAAAAACTGTAGTTTAGCCTCCCGTTCAGCATGGCACAATACCCTGAACAGACGGATGAAGGATCTGGATGGGGATTTAACCAAAATTGTGAGTCACTAAGGGAAGACAGTAGGAGAGAACTGAAATCACCTCTACCATGAGTGGAAGCCAAAAGATAACCCCTAAAGTTGGTGATGGAAAAGTAGAAAATGATCGATACAGGACAACATAGCAGGTGACTTACACGCGGAGCACACGCTGGACTGCCAAGCGGCCGCTGCCTCTCCAGAGGCTGGGCCGAGGGCGGCCTCTTGTAAACATCTCTTAGCACCGTCTGAGCTTTTAAACGACCTGCATGTGCGTATATTACTTTAAGGAACAAAAAGTAAGGTTCAAGATCCACGGCAGCCCGGCTGCCCGGAAGTTATAGGCCTGGCCAGGCGGCCTCCTGCTGAAAGGTGCCCTTCGCTGGGTCAGAAGCCTTAAGGCGAGTGCACCCCCCTGGGCTCTGGGGCTGGGAGATCAGGGCACAGGAGACCACACTACTTTGTGGGTGCACACTACTTTATTGGTACACACTACTTTATTGGTACACACTACTTTATTGGTAAACACTACTTTATTGGTACACACTACTTTATTGGTACACACTACTTTATTGGTGCACACTACTTTATTGGTAAACACTACTTTATTTGTGCACACTACTTTATTGGTACACACTACTTTGTGGGTGCACACTACCTTAAGGGCGCACACTACTTTATTGGTGCACACTACTTTATTGGTGCACACTACTTTATTGGTGCACACTACTTTGTGGGTGCACACTACTTTATTGGTGCACACTACTTTATTGGTACACACTACTTTGTGGGTGCACACTACCTTGTGGGCGCACACTACTTTATTGGTGCACACTACTTTATTGGTGCACACTACTTTATTGGTACACACTACTTTGTGGGTGCACGGGCGCACATTACTTTATTGGTGCACACTACTTTATTGGTGCACACTACTTTATTGGTACACACTACTTTGTGGGTGCACACTACCTTAAGGGCGCACACTACTTTATTGGTACACACTACTTTATTGGTACACACTACTTTATTGGTGCGTAAACACTACTTTATTGGTGCACACTACTTTATTGGTGCACACTACTTTATTGGTGCACACTACTTTATTGGTACACACTACTTTATTGGTACACACTACTTTATTGGTGCACACTACTTTATTGGTACACACTACTTTATTGGTGCACACTACTTTATTGGTACACACTACTTTGTGGGTGCACACTACCTTAAGGGCGCACACTACTTTATTGGTACACACTACTTTATTGGTACACACTACTTTATTGGTAAACACTACTTTATTGGTACACACTACTTTGTGGGTGCACACTACCTTAAGGGCGCACACTACTTTATTGGTACACACTACTTTATTGGTACACACTACTTTATTGGCGCACACTACTTTATTGGTACACACTACTTTATTGGTACACACTACTTTATTGGTAAACACTACTTTATTGGTACACACTACTTTGTGGGTGCACACTACCTTAAGGGCGCACACTACTTTATTGGTACACACTACTTTATTGGTACACACTACTTTATTGGTAAACACTACTTTATTGGTGCACACTACTTTATTGGTACACACTACTTTGTGGGTGCACACTACCTTAAGGGCGCACACTACTTTATTGGTACACACTACTTTATTGGTACACACTACTTTATTGGTGCACACTACTTTATTGGTGCACACTACTTTATTGGTACACACTACTTTATTGGTGCACACTACTTTATTGGTACACACTACTTTATTGGTGCACACTACTTTATTGGTACACACTACTTTATTGGTGCACACTACTTTATTGGTACACACTAGTTTATTGGTGCACACTACTTTATTGGTACACACTACTTTGTGGGTGCACACTACCTTAAGGGCGCACACTACTTTATTGGTACACACTACTTTATTGGTGCACACTACTTTATTGGTGCACACTACTTTATTGGTACACACTACTTTATTGGTACACACTACTTTATTGGTGCACACTACTTTATTGGTACACACTACTTTATTGGTACACACTACTTTATTGGTGCACACTACTTTATTGGTACACACTACTTTGTGGGTGCACACTACCTTAAGGGCGCACACTACTTTATTGGTAAACACTACTTTATTGGTAAACACTACCAACCCACAAAGCGGAGGTGGGGACAGCCCAGAAACTCAGTTCGTTTTAGGGTCAGGAAGTCGCGGCGGGAAACCAGGACGGAGTGAACACTTTGGGGAGCGGGGCTCTGGCGGGACGCCTGCACCCATCTCCTCTGCCGCGAGCTCGGGGCCCTGGGCCTCGCTGGGCCTGCTTCCTGGGGCGCCGACGGCAGACAGCACCCACCAGGCTTCCACGAGGGCGCCCTTGCAGGGCGGGCGCTGCGGCGGCGCTGGCACAGGTAGTCCGGTGCCCACAGCTCAGCTCCGGCCCCGGCTGCCTGGAATCAGAGGCGTCCCGGGCCCTGTGCTCCACAAGTATTAACGAAAAGCCTACTACGTGCCAGGCACCGGACCGCGCTAGTCCTAGGACCGACTGGTCCTACGTCCTCCCAGTCCGTTCCCTCACCTGTTGAGCAGGAAAGCGCCGACGGGGCGCTCCCCGAGCTCGCAGGGCCCGGGACGCGGCGGGCGCTCGGCAAGCGGCTCCCTGCGCACCGCCCCGCAGGGCTGCCCTCCCGCAAGCCTGGCCGCGCCTTCCGCATCGCAGGCACCTTTCGTTCCTTGAAAGTTGCAGGGCGCGGGGCACACTCCCCGCGTGGAGTTCAACAACTGCCCCGCGTCCCGCTAACATCGGGCTCCCGACGACGCGAGGGGAGGACGAGCAGCGTGTCCACTGCTGGGCTCTCAGACCGGCGCCCCGACCTTCGGAAGAGCCCGCGGCTCTCACGGCACCTGGAGGGGCTGCCCAGAAACCCGCACGGTCATCGCTTCCCCAAACCCGCCCTCCGCGGCCGGATCGCACCTCGCCCGCCCTCCGCGGGCCGGCGCGGCGCCCTTCGCTCCAGCGGCAAGCGGGGGTCCACCCGGAGTGGGATCCCGTGCCGCCGCCCTCGGCCCGGTCACGGGGGAGGCCGGGAGCGTTAACAAAAGAAGCCAAGTTTCTCCGTCCGGAGCCGGGCGGAGGTTCGCTCAGGAACCCACCCGAGTCGCGCACTCCCGGGCTGACAGCCGCCAGGGCCGGGCAGCCGTGTCCGGGGCGGAGCGCGGCCGCCAACTTTTCGTTACAGACGCGGCCGTCCTATTCGGAACAAAGTGGAAGGTCAGCGGGGCGCAGCGAGGCGCCCGGAGCGCACAGGCTCGCCCGGCCGCACCGCGAAGTTGGCCGGCGCGCCCCACTTTCCTTCCTGTCCTCGCGGCCCCGCGGGCTCGGCCGGGCCGCCCCGCTCCGCGCCGCGCCCGCCCCGCCGCGCCGCCCCCGCCCGCGCCCGCACAAAGCGCGCCCGGCGCAGCGCGGCCCGCACGCCCGGGGCCTCGGCCCGGCCTCGGCCTGAGGCGCAGCGGCGGCGAGGAAGCGCGGGCCCGTCCCCGGCGCGGCGCCCCCGCCCGCCCGCGCGGCGCCCCCGCTTGGCGCCTCCGCCCCCGCCGCCCCGCGCCGCCCGCCGCGCCCGCGCCCGCCGCCGGCCCGTCGGCCCCGCTCCTCACCTCGGCATCGGCGGCGGCCATGGCCCGGGCCCGGAGCGTGGCCCCGCCCCTCCCGCGCGCCATCGCCCCGCCCGCGCCTCGCGGCCCAGGGCGGGGCGGGCCGCCCGGCTAGTCTGCGCCTGCGCCCGCGCCCGCGCCTGCGCACTGCGGCCCGGACAGTGGCGTCCGCGGCGCGAGCCTGCGTCAGCCGGAAACGGGGCGCGCGGGCCGACCGGGGGCGGGGCCAGTGGGACGCCTTCCCGGGGGCGGCCGGCGGCCCGGTCTTTTCGCGAACCCCAGCTCGCTCTGATTCTGCATCGGGCGGGCGGGGGCGGAGAAGGGCCCTGACCTCTGACCTCGGACACGGTGTTCGCGGGCCTTCTCGGCGGGCGGGCCCTGCCCTGCCCTGCGCCCCTGGGCGGTGCCCTGGGTGGGGTGCGCCAGGTCGGGAAGGGGTGCGGGTAGAGGCTGTGCGGGTTGTGGGGGGGGGGGTGCGCCTGCCAGGGATGGAGTCGGGACTGCGGAGGCCGCCCGGGGCGGGGGAGGGGCTTGCCCCCCGGGGAGACTTGCCCCCATTTGGGTGGCCGGCCCCTGGGGAGCGTTGTCTGCGTTCAGAGGGGCTCCGCCCGGGGCGCGCCAGCGGCGGCCTGTCGTACTGTGAGGGAGGGTGTGCCCTGGTCGGGGACAGGGTCCCCATTGGGAAGGCTGGGGGTGGGGTGAGGAACGTCCCCTTGGGGAGGGTTGCCCCCGTTTGGGGGTGTTCTTGTTCAGGGAGATGCCTGACGCGGGGGTGCCCCAGCCGCGCAGCGTTCCGGATCACCCCAAGCTCCATGCCCTGGAAGCACTGGCTCAGGCCACCCACTCCCCTATATAGAACTATACTTGGCATGTGGGATTCAAAATGAGCCTTTGGCCCAGCCGGCGTCGACCGATGAACCAGGAGGTCACAGGGTGATTCCCAGTCAGGACATATGCCTGGGTTTCGGGCTCAATCCCCAGTGTCGGGGGTGCAGGAGGCAGCTAATCAATGATTCTCATCGTTGATGTTTCTATCCCTCTCCCTCTCTGAAATCAATAAATATATTTTTTGAATGAACATTTGTTCAGTGAATGATATGAAGAACAATCCTTTACCAGGCAAATACCAAAAGAAGTGAACTGTCAGAATTAGGCTGCACTCCTGTTTGGGACCATGAGGGCAGCCTGCCCCTGTCCTCGGGACCCCTGGTAACATGTCAGGCGCCGTGCTCTGCAGGTGAGATGTTACCTCTAACCATCAGGTCGGTCAGGAGGGACAGGTCCTTGTTCTTGCCCACATTCTGTGAATGTGCAAGGCAAAGCAAGGGAGCTGTGTTCAAGGCCACGCAACTATCTCGAGCAGCGGTTCTCAACCTGTGGGTCGCGACCCCTTTGGAGTTCGAACGACCCTTTCACAGGGGTCGCCTACGACCATCGGAAAACACATATATAATTACTGTTTTTGTGATTAATCACTATGCTTTAATTATGTTCAATTTGTCACAATGAAATTGGGGGTCACCACAACATGAGGAACTGTATGAAAGGGTCGCGGCATTAGGAAGAGAACCACTGGTCTAGAGGCAGAGATGCGATTTGAACCCATGCGGACTTTCCTTTCGACTGAGGCTACAGCCTCTAGCAGATGTTAGATTATCCTGTTGGTGGTATACTTTGTGCTTTTCCACCCGCTTCTTGTCCTACAAATAATAATATTTGGCCGGGTGCATGGCTGCCCAATAAAGAGCACATTTCCCACAGCAAATGGTGGCCAGCGGGATGTGTGCAAAAATGATCATCTACCAGCCTGTCCCCCCAAAAGCAGGAGGGGGGCAGGCCCAGAAAGCTGGGTGAGGGGTGGAACCTGGACCAGAGAATGACAGCCACATCACCAGGCCACATCCCCACTCTGGACTGCTAAATGTTCAAGAAGTCAACTTGGTATCGGGGCTCGACCTGTCCCTTCCTAGGCCCATGAGTTTGTTATGATTAAGGTGGCAGACCCGTGGCCACCCGTCACCATATGGCAGAGCCAGACTCTGAACCCAAGCCTTCACCCCACCGCCCGTTTTCCCAAACTTGGTTCCAGGACCACTGGCAGGCGGGCAGGGCTGGGAAGGTCAGCAGATGCCCCTGGGGAAACATCTCTAGAAAACCCTGGCTCCGCTCGCGGGCTCCTCGAGTCCTAGGTGACAGCCCTT
Organism: Myotis nattereri; assembly: GCF_964212035.1. NCBI lineage: Eukaryota > Metazoa > Chordata > Mammalia > Chiroptera > Vespertilionidae > Myotis > Myotis nattereri. The sequence continues at coordinate 82,333,688 of NC_138087.1, forward strand.
GGAAACACAGGCCGCAGGAGCAGGCCCGCGCTCCCACTTGGATGGAGGCAAGCAGCGGCCTGTCAGACGTGGCAGTAGCTCCAGCAGCAACGTGACACTTGAGGCCGAAGCTAAGGGCAAACCCGCCCCTTCGCCCCCGCGGGACCTCCTCCGGCGCCGATCTGAACGGCGCCGCCTGAACGGGTGGGTGCCGGCCGGGCCAGCCAAGGTGCGCGTACAGGAGGGACCGGTGGCCTCCGGACTAACGCCTGGGCTCCACGGGAAACCCAGCTCCCAGGGCCGGGGGAACGCGCCCGGGAGGGAGGGAGGGACCTAGGAGAAGGGGCGCGTCCCGGAGGGGCGGGGCGAGAGGGCCAGGTGCCCGGAAGGGGCGGGGCGAGAAAGGCTGGCGCCCTGGGGGCGGGGTTGAGGGTTGGGCGGGGCCTCGCCTGGGCGGGATGAGGGCGGGCCCGAGGAGGGGCCCCCAGGATGGGCCCGCGCACGTCCGGCCGCAGGAGGGCGCCCGAGAGGCCGGCCTGCGCCCGGCGCTACAAATGCAATGCTTTATTGACACCGTGTGGGTCCGGTCCAGCCGGCCCTCGGCCGGGAGAGGCCACGTGCGCGGGGGCCGCCGGGCGCATCGAGTCCTGAGAGGGCCGGGTCAGGCCGGGCGCAAAGGTCCCGTGGCAGAGGTCGGCCAGCGGGGAGAAGGCGGAGCGGGTCAGCTCCCGGGGATCAGGCCGGGGTCCGCACTGCTGCAGCTCTGCTCATAGGACGGCGGGGCCTCTGCGGGGAGAGAGAAGTCAGTGTGGGGCCCGTGCACCTCCGGCCCCGGCCCCAGGCCCTCACTCACCGCAGGGGTGGGCCCACAAGCTGTACTCCGGGGGCAGGATCAAGGTGCTGGTGGTGGGCACCGGCCCTCCAGCCCCGTCTGCGAAGTAGGGCACAGCGGCACCTGTGGAGATGCACAAGGTGGGGGGCAGAGGGCGGGAGGCGGGGCTGCCGCCCAGGGGACGGGGTTCGGGGGCGCCAGGCCCTGCACCGAGGGCGGCAGGTGGCCGCAGCTGCAAGTGGCACTTGGCGAGGAGGGAGACAGGGTCCGCCAAGTGGGGTTGGCCGGCCGTGGCCTCAGCCTCAGCCTCAGCCTCCTCCTGGGGCGGGGCCGAGGGCACCACCAAGGACTGAGCCCCAGGAGGCGGCCCGGGGCCTGGCTGCGGACTTGGCGGGGCTGGGTTCACAGCGATATGGCCGACGAAGACCGGGAGGGTCACGGAGGCTTCGGGCACCTTCAGGGAGACCTGCGAGGGATGGGTGGTGAGGGTCCAGACACCGGGCCCCCTCCCCACCCCCCACTCCCTGCCGCCCCAGCCCCAGTACCTGCAGGTAGTAGTCTACGTGGATGAGATTGCAGCCCGGCAGGGCCGACTGGGGCAGGGCGGGCACCAGGATCTGCTCCTGCCACTGCGTCCGCCTCCAGGCCTTGACTCCGGCACCCTCCACATCCGCGATGGCCCGCACGTCATAGATCCAGCGTTTGGCCTTATAGGACACTTTCTAGGGAAGGGCCAGCCTGTGAGACGGGGCAGGCCAGCGACATACCCTCCACCCTCCCATGGGGACCCTGACCTGCAGCAGACTGGCCACCACCGGGCCGGTGTCCTTGCCCGACTGGTTATCAATGTCGGCCTGCAGCCGCAGCACCTGCCCCACCACGTAGCCGCGGAGGTCGGTGCTGGCGGTGAGCACCACGCTGCCCGTCTTCACCAGCTTGTAGGAGAACTTCTTGGTGGTGGAGGCCACATTGGGTTGCTTGGGGGGAGGGGGAGGGGGGAGAGCGTTGGTGGTGTGGGCAGGCGGGGTCCCCGTGGACCCAGGGGGCCACCAGCCCACCCTCACCTCGATGTCTGGGATGCTGTTCAGGTTCAGAGGGCTCAAGATGTAGAACACACAGCTGCACTGGTGATCCTTGGAAAAACGCGGTGTGTCGATGGTGGCCCGCACCTGGTACACGATCTTCCCAAAGGGGCCCTCGAAAGACGTGGGGGCCGTGGCTGGAGAGAGAGCACAGACTGGCACCCAACTGGACCCCCTCTCCTCTCCCCCACCCACTGTCACCGCCAGGCCTGGTCAGGCTGGGCGCTCACCAGGAAGCAGGAACTGGAAGGGGAAGCTGTGCTCTCCAGTAGGCAGGCTCCCTGCGGAGACAGCAGGGAGGTGTGGGGCCGGGGCCCTCCGGAGCCCCAGGTGACACCACAGGGCCCAGGAGAGAAGCAGGCACCACAGCCAAGCAGCTTGCACCGCTCTGGCTGCTGGGGTGCCCAGCCCCCGCGCCCTGCACCCAGCAGCACAGGGCCAAGGCCTGGGCAGAGGATGGGGTCGAGAGCTTGGCTTAAACTACAGGGGCTCAGAGCTGTCCCGGAGGCTGGAGCCGCCCACATCCAGGAGAAGCTGCCCCGTCAGCAGCCCAGCCCAGAGCCTGCCAGGGAGAGAGACCCATCAGGGTGCACAGCCCTGCAGGAAGTGGGCCTGTACGGGGTTCCCAGAGGCAGATGGAAAGGGGGATGGACAGACAGGCTCCCAGGCGGACGCACCTTTGTCAGCCAGCGACAGAGCACTGTTGACGTAGCCCTCCTCCGTCACCCACGCTGTGTCGTTGGCCTTGGTGGAGACCCTGCAGGAGCCTGTGCAGCTCACCCGAATCGCTGCAAGAAGGGGGACGGGGTGAGCCCAGCCGCCGCCGGCCTGGCCCCTCCCTGCCCCCAGCACAGGCATTCAAACAGGGCTGGCAGCCCCACCCCCACCCCAGGTGGGGCCTGAGAAGCCAGCAAAGGTTTGCCGCCTTTTAGAAGACAGCTCCTGCCCCTCCCCCAGCTGGGGGTGCTCACAGGGCGCCAGGGTGGTGAGGCGCAAGGGACACCTGTGCTGCTGCCCCCAGGATCAGCCAGAGGACACGCCTGGGCCCACCAGCCTGTGAGCACCCGGCTCCCAGAGGGGATGCGTGGGACATGAATGCGGAACAGAGGCCCGTGGGGCTGGTGACCGCTGACCCGGCCTTCACGCTCTCACAGGCGAGTCAGTTAGACAGGGAAGCACCCTGCGCGCTCCAGGGAGCCAGCGGCCGGCCTCACACTGCAGGAATGTGGTCAGACCCGCCTGGGCAGAGAAGGCACACAATGGCGGGTGCGGCGGCCCTGACTTCCTGGGCCAGCGCTGCCCCGCATTCACAGCGGCCGGTCCCCTCCCCTACTCCCCAGCGGAAGCACCCGGACCAGGAACCCGTGGCAGCCACGGTTCCGTGGTGAGGAAGTCGGATGTCTCAGCCCAACACCTATGCTCTGAGCCCGAGAGGGGCAGAGGCACCGAGCAGGTAGAGGGGCAGAAGCTGACCGGCAGGTGGCCCTGCGGCCCCACCCTCCTCTCACGCAGGGCTGAGTCAAGGTCAAAGACCTCGGCATCTCCGGGCAGTCCCTCGCCCTTCCCTGACTCCATGTCAGGTGAGGGGAAGGTGACGCAGAGTCTGACACCTGATTGACAGAGCCCGCCCGGTGTGCCCGGGGCCTGGGCCAGGGGTCAGCCAGGCCAGCCGTGTCCACGTATCCCCAGGCTGGCCCGCCTGCGGACAGACTTCCTGTGGGTCACCCTCAGCACACAGCTCCTTCGGGACCCTGGCTCTCCCCCGCCCCCATCGGCACGGCCAGCGACCAGCCTTCGGCCTCTGTGCCGTCCCGTCTCCCCTCTGGGACCTCAGCCTGCTTTCTAATCCTCGCTCCGTCAGCCGAGCCCTCCTGGGTCCAGGCCTGGAAGTGTCCCCACCCTGAAATCTGGGGCAGCAGGGCTCCTGCCGACCCTCACAGCCCAGGAGCGGCCAGGCAGGCAGAGGGCAGGGTGGCGGACCCAGGGAAAAGCCGCCCAGCTTGAACCCTCCCGTGGACAGGGCGTGGCCCCACTTGGTCCCGCTGCCCTGGGGATGCTGGGGTCAACAGAGTATGCCCGAGGGATGCAGCGGTCCCCAGACGGCCCCGGTGCCCGCCGGGCACTGCCAAGTGACCCCAGTGGATGGCGCACGGAGCTGAAGGATCGATCTGCCCATCTCTGTCCAAATCCCCCCGACCCACGACGGTAGCTAACACCACTTAGCTCATGGGTGACTTGTTACTTAGGGTTTGCATAGTAGCAGACAAGAGGCACAGGCGTCCACTCACTGTTGTAACCTTCAGTTGGCAACTGTGTTGAGGTGGGAAACAGACGCCTTGGAGTAACCAGATGTAGGCCGAGGTGCCAGGCAGGATGGCACGGACCAGGGACCCAGCAGCTCTCAGAATCTCACACTATCTACCCAGGAGCCCCAAGCACCACAGCTCGTAACGCCAACAATTGAGGCGCAGTCCCCGGGCAAGGTGGCTGAGACCTTCCCCCGGCTTGGCCTGCACCCCAGAGTTCAGGTGAAGAGCTGTGGGGGCACCGCACCCCAGAAAAAGAACCGGTATCAAAGTGAACCTTGGTTACCCCCGAGGGCCCAAGCGCTGCGGCCTGCCCAATGCCCAGCAAAGAGCCCCTTCTGCACACACACGGGCGCCCTTCGGGACCCTGACTGCATGAGGGAGGCCAGTCGCTGTTCCGGAGGAAACCATCCTGTTCCTTCCACCCCCTTCTCCCAGAGGATGGAGCAGAGGGATGGACACACACAGCGCGCCGTCCTGCCCCCTGGAGGAGAGCACGGGCATCGCACCAGCAGCGCCCACTGCGCAGACGCAGGCGGGGCAGGTGTGCTCCCAGCACTGAGCAGGGCTGCGCCGTCCAGGTGTGGAACGCTCAGTTGTACCAGTGCTTGGATGTATAACAGACGGCGGCACTGAACTGGCGGGTACCCCTGTTTGGATGTTTGGGGCTGCTCCAGTTCTCTAAGGAAAATCATCACGGGGCCCCGCTGGGGCAGCTCAGTGGTTGAGTGTCAACCCATGAACCAGGAGGTCAGGGTTCAATTCCTGGTCAGGGCACATGCCTGGGTTGCGGGCTCGATCCCAAGTGAGGGGCGTGCAGGAGGCAGCCGATCAATGGTTCTATCATCACTGATGTTTCTATCTCTCTCTTCCTCTCCCTTCCTCTCTGAAATCAATAAAAATATATTAGCCTTGCCCTACCTGTTTGGCTCAGTGGATAGAGCAGCGGCCTGCGAACTGAAAGGTCCCGGGTTCAATTCTGGTCAAGGGCACCTGCCCGGGGTTGTGGGGGACTTGCAGGAGGCAACCGATCAGTAATTCTCTCTCATCATGGATCTTTCTATCTCTCCCTCTTCCTTCCTCTCTGAAAGCAATAAAAATATATCAAATATATATATATTTTTTAAATCATCTTTTCTTTCCCTGCCTCTAGCCCATGAGCCACTTCTCTCTGTCCTGGCTCCAGGTCTGTCACACGAGGATGACAGCGCCCACCTCCCAGGGCTGCTATGAGAATTCACAGAGTCGGACCATTGGAAGTGGGGAGGGAGGTGTCAGACCCATGACAAGAGCTCAGTGAGCCGGTGGGGCTGGGGGCTGTCCTTCTCCATGTCTTTCCCGATGATGGGGATGGGGCTGGGGGCTGGCTGCTATCCTTCTCCATGTCCCTTCCTGGGGATGGAGATCTCCCATTGCATCACTGGCTGGCAGCAAGGGTTCAACAAGTATCATTTGAATAAAAGAAGGAAAAAGAGCCCGACCTTCCCTTCCCCGACCCAGGCCGGGCTGGGAGGAAGCCCAGCGCAGCTACAGCGCCCACACTCCCTCTGCTCCCAGGGTCACCTGACCAAACCCACCTGCTCCCCTGCCCACCCCCCACCATTCCCTCTCCCGCTCTGAGGCTCGCACTTGTACAGGTGGGACCACCAGCGGGGCTCCCCCGGCCTTCTGTGGCAGCTGTCCACGCACCCACAGCCCACCCGCCACACGAAGGCCGGGGGGGCTGTCCAGGCCAGACCAGTCCCCCACAGCTCAGGCCATCCCTCCACTGTGGTCACCAACAGCTGCTCCCTGGGCCCCGGCTACAGGAGGGTGACAGGTGGACAAGCCAGGTGATGAGCGTGGTGCAGGGGCTCGGTTGCCCCAGGGGCGAGGCTGCCCCTCCTGCCTGGGGCCCTGCACAGCACCCTCCCTCCCGCCAGGAAGCTGGCCCCATGGCACTTCTCGCCTCTGGCTTGTGCCCCAGGGAAGAACCGCATGGTCCCTACTGTGCCCCTGCCACACACACTCCCACCCAAACCCCAAACTCCCACTGGGGAGACGAGAAAGGAGGTGACAGTCTCATGGGGAGGAGACTCCACAGGCCGAACCCCTAGCGAGAGGTGAGCAGGCTACTTATACCAGCTTCTCAGACCCCCGCGGCCTCTCACTGTGGCGTGAGGGGGCAGGTGAGGCCTGTCCAGGATGGAGGCAGTGGCTGCCCAGGGGGGCTCTCAGTCTTCAGTGGGGACCAGAAGTGCTGAGCTGCCAGCCACACAGGGGTCTGGCTGAGCACCCAAGGGTGGAGGAGCACCCCAGCAGGGACACACCGCACAACCTTGTGCTCAGAGCCAGGGATCCCCCGCCCCCACCCTGAGGGTCGAGCCCTGAGAACCCACCCAGGTCCCTGTGGACACCTCGGACAGGAGAGGCCGGCACCTGTGGAGGGTGCTGGGGAGGGCAGCTGTGGCAACCTGATCCCAAAGCCCCAGGTGTGTGCACCAGCAGGGGGACAGGCCAGGAGGGCTCAGGTTCACCTCCCAGATGCCAGTGGGGCTGGGAGCCTGGGCACCCATGGGTGAGCAAGACACCCCTGTCCACAAGTACAAGCTTAGACTGGATGTAAGCAGGTGCCCGGGTGGCCCGTGGGTCCAGCTGGGAACCCGCAGACTCGGCAGTGGGACTGTCTGCACCAGGAGCCGGGGGTGTGGGAGAGAAAGCCCAGCCTCCCAGTAAGGGCCCAGCAGGTGCTGGGCAGAGTGGACCCTGGAGCCCTGGCAGGGAGGGTTGGAGGCTTGCCTGTGTCCAGGTCCCAGTGGGCTCTGCCAAAGTGGACAGGCTCCCAGCCTTCACCCGGTCGCAGAGGACAGGAAGGGCAGAAGCGGAAGACTGGGCCACCCAGGCCTCCCTGCTCTGCCCCGAACGCCGCCCGCCTCCCACCCAACACTCCCAGCACCCGGGGCACCCGAGTGGCGCCCATACGGGCCCCGGGCCGTGCTAGGGGAGAAGGGGGTGGCCCAGACTCAGCGACATCGGCAGCGCTTCCGGGAGTCCCGGCCCAGCCCCAGGAGCGAGCGCAGCCACCTGAACCCACCCCGCCCGGCCCGCCCCAAGGCGACCCGCGCCCACCTCGGAAGGGCAGAGGCGCCCCCAGGCACACGTGCACGGTCCCTGCCAGCGGCTCCCCGGGGCTGTAGACGATGCGGCCGTGGCTCAGGCGGATCTCGAAGAGCTGCACCCGCCCCATGCCGCCCGCGGGCCCGGCCGGACGGTCGCTCGCTGCTGCCCCCGCCCGCTTGCTGGCCGGCTCTGCTCTGAGCACCACACCGGTCCGACTCACCCTCGACCCCGCCCCGTCGGTCCTTCCTCCAATCCGGACACGCCGCAGGCAAGACCACGCCCCCTCCGACCAGTCCCCTTATGTGACCACACCCATATCCCCGCCCCCTCGGTGGGGACACGCCCTCGACCACGCCTTACGCTCGCGAGCCCGCCCCCCGTCTCAGCCACGCCTCCAGGCCCGCCTCCAGGTCCCGCCCCTGCCACGCCCTCTCCCTGACCCGCCCCCAAACCGGCCACGCCCCTCGTCCGCTGGGTTTTTCCTGGCCGGGTCCGCATCCCCGCTGGTCTGCGCGCGGCCCCGCTGGTCTGCGCGCGGCCCGGCCTCCGGGCCGCAGGGTCGAGGTCCGGCCGGGTCTCCTGCTGCCCCGGGAGAGTGGCCGGCTCACCTCCCGAGGAGGCGGGGCCGTGGCTCGGGCTGGGGCGGTGCAGGGTCGGGGCCTGCTTGCTGGGAAGGGTCCCTCTCCGAGCCCCGCGCGTCCTCCGCGGAAGGAGCGCTGGCGGCGGGTGTGCGTGCGCTGGAAGCGCGCGGCGGTCCTGGGGCTCAGGGTGGGGTCCCGGGAGCTGCCTGCCCGCGGAACCGGCCCTGAGTACGTGGGTGCGGGGCTGGCGTGGAGGGGGCGCGGGATGTGCGTGACTCCAGGGCGCTGAGGGACATGCTCTGATGTATCACCTCTCAAAGGCGAGGTGGAGAGTGAAGTAGCGGGGGGCGGGGGGCCGGGGGGGGGGCGTGCACGCGGGAGACGGAGGAGCCCAGGAGACAGAAGGCCGTGCCAGCTCAGAGAGCGGCAGTGGGCGCCCCTGCCCGTTAAATCTGGGGGTGCCTGGAGGAGGGCGTCGAGGTCCGCTGGGTTAACGCGGTGGCATTTTCTGAGGGAGAAAACGGGCCTAGATATAAGTTGTTTGGGGTGCGGGAGACATTCATGGGGTGCGGGAGACATTCATGACCCGCAGAGTCTGAGACGCCCACTGGGCACTTCTTCGCCTGAGGTTGGGGGACACGAAGGGCTAAAGATTTGTTACGTGCTCGTGTGTAGATGGTAACTCCCATTAGAGTTTGGGGTGAAACCCACAGAACCCTAATCTAGCCCTCCAGCGAAAGGGGAGGGACTTCCTGTTCCGCAAGGTCCTGCTGGGCCAGGTGAGGAAAGGGGGCGCTGGGAGTACTTGGGGTGGGGGGTAGGCAGGCAACGCCAGACCGGCCTGGCTTCCTAGAGCCTGGGGGTTCCAGAGCGAGCTCAGGGTGCCCAGGGGAAGAGGATTGTGGGCATCCCGGAATGCCACTCACTGCAGAAGTCAACAAGGCGGGAGGAGAGGGTGTGTTGGCTGCTGCTGAGATGGGATGAATGAGGAGAGAAAGTGGGTGGTTTTTATCTCAGGTCACCCTCTGTCCCCCACAGCTGGACCCCCATAGCCTTTATTCCGACTCCAGTGCCCACCCATCCCCTGTGCGGGGAGACTGCTCCCGGGCCCTCACACCCGCCGTCCGCACCCACGTCCTGACCCCTTTCTCTCAACAGCCCTTCCTCTCGCTCTCCTGGCACCGGCTTCCCTGGGACCTCTCCAGGTGGGTGTTTATTTCACACACCTCCCGTGCCTTTGGGTGCCCTTCTGACCACTGTGGCCACTTCTAGACCATTCCCCTGTCACCTTAAAGGCTTTGCCCGGCCGGTGTGGCTCAGTGGTTGAGCATGGACCTATGAACCAGGAGGTCACGGTACAATTCCCCATCAGGGCACATGCCCAGGTGGCAGGCTCCATCCCCACTGTGGGGCGTGCAGGAGGCAGCCAATCCATGATTCTCTCTCATCATGGATGTTTCTCTCTCCCCCTCTCCCTTCCTCTCTGAAATCAATATGTACCCAAATAAAATGTACCCAGGATTTGTTTTAATTGAGTGAGGTGGCAGACGAGAAGACTGCTCGCTTGCAAGAAGACTTTTGTGCTTGCAAAAGAGGAGGGGAAATGCCAGGGTGGCTCGGCCCCGAGCCCTTGAGTTTTCTTTGGGAAGGAGTGGGTGAGGCAGTGGAGGCTGTGAGTAAGCTCAGCGGGCTCGGTCCATGGGGGTGGTCTCCAGTGTCCAGTCCCTGGCCCTGTGGGGAGGGAGGCAGAGAGATTCTGGGGTGGTGAGTGAGTGAGATAAAGGAGGTGGGTGGGAGACGGGGCTCTGGATTGGCTGGTTTGCATGTGAAAGGTGTGGTCCCAGGAAGCTGCTTGCGGTCTCTAGGAATTCGCTCTGGGAGGCGGTCCCCCCCAAGGCAGCAGGACCCCCAGATGTCGCAGCAGCTTAAGTAAGAACACAACACCATCAACCCGTCTCTCCTTCCCACAGCTCTGCCCGGAACTCCAGCGGCTCCCTCCAATGGCTTGGTTAGTTTTTCTCAGAGATGTCTGCCAAGCCCTCCTCCCATCCCTTCTCCACGTGCGAGCGCTTTTCTCCCATCACAAGGTGGGCTCCACCCCACCATGGAAGCGGGGCTGGCCCCTGGCGTGCTGTGACTGGTGGTGCTGTGAGAGGCGATGCCACACCAGCTGCAGGGGCTCAGGAGGCCTGGCAGATGTTCATCTCGTCCCCGTGGGTGTGGGAGCTGCCACGTAACAATGCCTGCTTACCTGCTGGGGAAACCTGAGAGAGAGAGAGAGAGAGAGAGGAAGAGGGGGAGAGGGAGAGGGAGAGAGAGAGATTGCCTGGACGCCTGAGTGCCACTGGCTCAGACTTCTTGCCTCAATCACACCCAGGGACTGTGGCTGAGGGGCCCCGGCTGTGTCCGCTAGCTACTGTTGCAGAACAAACTACCCCAATTGATTACTTATTGTGACAATGAGGCTGCCCTCAGCTGGAGGCTCTTCTGTTCTGTGCGGTATCTGCTGAGAATGGAACATCCAAGACATCCCTTTTCTTAAAAAAAAAAAAAAAAAAGTTTTTTTATTGATTTCAGAAAGGAAGGGAGAGGGAGGCAGAAACATCAATGATGAGAGAGAATCATGGATCATCTGCCTCCTGCACGCCCCCGCCCCCCACTGGGAATGGAGCCCACAACCCAGGCATGTGCCCTTGACCAGAATGAAACCCAGGACCCTTCAGTCTGCAGGCTGACGCTCTAGCCACTGAGCCAAACAGACATACATGTGTGATGCCTCACCTGGGGTGGCTGGGGGAGCCCAGTGTGGTCAGGTGCCATACTGGTCAGGTGTCTTCCGTGAGGCCCCTCCCCATGGCTGGTTTGGGGTTTGCACAGCATGATGGTCTCCAGATGGTGAGACTGATGACCTGGCGGCATGTCACCAAGGTGGAGGAAGGCGAAGCTGCCCGTCCTCGGTCCTGGGCTCTGAGTCCCAGAATGTTCTATGACGGTCAGTGCATCAAAACCAAGTCACAGGACCATTTGGGTGGAGCATCGCACGCTGACAAAGAGTAAAGGAATTAGTGACAAATTCAGACAGCTGACCACACCAGCCAGCAGCAGAACCAACCAGCTGAGCCCAATCTGGATTGCAGAACCACGAGGAAGTAAATCGTTGCTGTAAGCCGGGAAGGTCTGGGGTGGTTTGTTAGGCACCCATACATAACTGGGACAGACACTGCTTTCATAGTGGCGGCACCCATTTGTAATCCCACAACAACGCGTCAGCGTTGCCTTTCCCCCATCCTCGCCTGCACTTGTTTGACTCCTTGGCGATAACCATCTGATAGGTGTGTGGTGGTATCTCATTGTTTCCGCCCTTCTTTCTGGGTGTAAAAGTCAAAGTCTTGCCAAGAGCCTATTGCTTCTCCTGCACTCCAGTCTGGGTACAATAGCCACCTCCATTTTCTTATCTTTTTTTTATTATTAAATGTGTTTCCATTGATTTTAGAGAGAGAGGAAGAGAGAGGGAGAGAGAGAAACATCCAGGCTGGTCCCCCGCCCTCCCCCCCCCCCCCGCCCCCCGCCCAATGGAGCAACAACGCAGGCATGTGCCCTGACTGGGAATTGAACAGGTGACCACTTGGTGCATAAGACGATGCTCAACCGACTGAGCCACACCAGCCGGTGGCCGCCTCCATTTTCAAACATGCCAGGAATGTCCCCAGGTCGGGCCTTTGCAGCGGTGGCTCATCCCGCTGCTGGAAGGCGCTTCCCCGAGCGCTGACAGGACTCACGCCCTCTCCTTCCACTGACTTGTCCGTCAGGCCTACTCTGCTCACCGCCTTCACCAGGACCCCATCCTCTAAAGCCGATCTACGCGTTTCCCCGGCAGCATGGATGGCCTCCCAACCGCACAGAACTCACTCCTCACGGGCTTCTGCCTTCCCCGCTGGAGTAGGAGCAGGCGCTTTAAATGTATGCGCACTGGTGGGTCCTGGGCGCAAAAGCCAAGCTGGAGTGGTTGCCAGGAGGCAAGGCTGGTAGGCAGGCCCCCAAAGAGGCAGACCCCGGAAGAGGCAGACCCCCCAAGAGGCAGGTCCCCCGAAGAGGCAGGCCCCCGAAGAAACAGGTCCCCCCAAGAGGCAGGTCCCCCGAAGAGGCAGGGCCCCCAAGAGGCAGGCCGAGAGTCCCCGGGGAAGCGGTTCTATGCCCTGGACGTCGCCCACCTCAGTTAAGGAGCCTGCGGCCCGGGGAAGGCTGGTATCGCCTGGGTTGGGGGCCGGCCGCCTGGTCGGGAACTGGGCCCAGTGCGGAGGAGACACGGCGGCAGGGGCGGGGGGGTAGGCGGGTCCTCAGCTGGGCTTCTCCGGTGTCCTGCAGGCGCGGCCGGGGCACCGGGGTCCCGCGCTCAACCCCGATCCCGCCCCTGCCGGCTGCCCTGGACGCAGGCCGTTTATGGGAGCCGCGGCGAGTCCTGCACCCTGACCACGGGGCCTCGGACCGCCGGGGGCGCAACGCCCGGAACTGCCCAGGGATCGGGGCGCGGGATCGCGGGTTAAACGCGGGGTCGGGGCGGCCGGAGAGCCGGTGCCGGCACAAAGCTTCCCGCGAAACTGACGTCGCGGGGCGGCCGCGCAGGCCCCGCCCCCGGCCGCGCCCCGCCCCCGGCCGCGCCCCTCCCCCGCGGTCGCCCTGCTGCCCCGCGCGCCTGCGCACTGGCCGGCTCCCCATTGGCCGCGGCGAAGCGGCGCGCTCCGGCTGGTGCAGGGCGCGCCCCGCTATTGGCCGGAAGGCGGCGGGCGGGGGTGTGTCCGCCCCGCGCCCCGCCCTCGTCTCCGCTCGCGGTGGTGCGCGCGGCGGCAGCGGCGGCGCGTGGCAGGTCCGGCGGGCTCGAGGCGGCGGCTGAGGCGGCCCGGTCCCGGCCCAGCCTCGTCCCGCCCGGCTGCCCGGACCCGACCCCTGACCGCCCGCCCGCCCGGCTCGCTCGGCGCGCCGCGGCCCCGCCCCGGCCCGGCACCTCCCCAGGGAGCGGCGCCGCCGGCCGAGCGCAGGCCTGGCCATGACCGACTTCAAACTGGGCATCGTGCGGCTCGGCCGGGTGGCCGGGAAGGTGAGCGGCACGGGCCGGGGGCTGGGCCGGGGGGCGCGGCGTCGGGGCGCGGGACTGGGGCTGGGTCGGGGCCGCGGGGCCTGGCCGGGGGGACAGGGCCCGGCGGTTGTGCGGGTGGCGGGCCGGCGGCGTGTCCCCGCGGGGCACCCTCCTGGGGCCGCGGCCTGGGGCTCGGACGGTGCGCCGCGGCCCGGGAGGCGGCGGCTCTGGCGGCACCTGCGGCGCGGGGACCGCAGCGCCCTTCCGAGGCGGCGCGCTCGCTCCAGGGGAGACCGGTGTGCGCGCCGCTCCGAGCCTGCGGGCCCTCGTGGCGCTTCGCGCAGGTTTCACGCGGCCCGCGGTGGCCACGTCTGGCCGCGCCTCCGAGGGCCCCGCCGGGCCAGGCCTCTCTCTGCTGCTCTCCCGTCCCGGCCCCGCCTCCGCCTGTCCGAGGCTGGGGCTCCCGCGCCGGTGGGCATTGAGGCTTGGCTGTTTCCAGGAGCCGGCCGCCGTGCCGCTGACCAGCCGCGGACCGTACCCTGGATGGGAACCCTGTTCCCATCGCCGGCGGCGGAAGCTCCGGGTGGGAGAGGAGCAGAGGCGGTCAGATGCAGGTAACACGGGCGCAGACCCTAGGCGACAGCGTCCCGCCCTGCGAGAGGCGTGGCGCTCCAGCTAGGGAAGGGGGGCCCCCGCGGCTCTGAGACCCCGACTCCGCGCCCAGCTGCCTCCATGAGCCTCCAGACCTTTTCCATGGCACAGAAAGGACAGCGCAGCGGGCAGCTGTGTGCCGGCCGCCCCGCTTAAGAAACGAACAGAGTCGAAACCTTCCGGATGTTCTGCCTCAGTCCCAGCCCTCCCCCTGCTCCCCTGAAGCCGCAATGTCCCGCTAGGCTTATTGGCACCTGAAACCACACAGAGTCGAGGTTGGCCGGCTTGGTGGCAGGTCGGACGGGCAGCCTCCTGCGGGTGGCAAGTGCAGCCTGGTGCCCGCTCCTCTGGTACAGTCTCGGGTGGGAATGACCAGCCCTGCCACCGCTACCTGCTCTGTGGCAGGCTGTCCACCCCTCGCCTGCTGAGCTCTGACTCCGAAGGGGCTGGTCCGGAGCCAGGACCTTGCTGGTCCCTAATGTAACTTGTGAAATGTGGTTACTTTGTAGACCAAGTACACGCTGATCGACGAGCAGGACATCCCGCTGGTGGAGGGCTACTCCTTCGAGGTAAGGGCGGGGGGCCCCCTTGCCAGCCTGCTGGGGTGGGAGGGCCCGGGAAGCTCCCTGCAGAACCCGGGCTCCGCGCTGCCTCCATGGCACTCTTCCTCCCCAAGGGCCGCCCTGATCGCTTCTCCTCCCGAAGAAGAGACCAGTTGTGTCACATTCGTGACCGAATTCAACTGGACAAGCCCTGGTGCCTTAGGAGACTGTCCCCCCACCTCCCCTCTGGCCCGGGCCCTGGCCCTCCTGGTGCCCTGTGCTCCTTCCTCTCATCCTCTGGCACCCTTGCCTTCCACTGCCGCTGCCTGACCAACTTGTGTTCATGCCCGGTCCCCCAGCGCTCTGCCCTCCCTGACATCCTCGGGAGACGACCCACACACTCCTGCAGCGGCTGCTGGAGCAGGGGCGCCTCTCACTGGTTGTGGGCTTTTGTAAGGGGAGGGAAGCCCGTTTCTCTCTGTCCACAGCGTTGTGCACAGTGGCTCGTCCGTCGCGCTCAAATGCAGGAGCTTGGGACACGCTGGCTCTGGTGCGGTGTGTTGGGGACTCCCAGGGTCCCAGCAACAGACCCGCTCCGTCCCTCTGCCTCATTCACGTCACTCGGTTTCTCTAAGAGGAATTTGAATGGCTTCTCAGCAGCCCTGTGCCTGTTCCTCCTCAGGCCAGGATGGAAGTGGACGCAGACGGAAACGGGGCTAAGATCTTCGCGTACGCCTTCGACAAGAACCGGGGAAGGGGCTCGGGCCGGCTGCTGCACGAGCTGCTGTGGTGGGTGTTTCCAGGCTGCGTGCTCCCCGCTGGCCCTGCGTGAACCTGGCGCCCACGGGGTCGGGGAGCCAGGGCGGCCTCCCCTCGTGCTCCTGTGCCCCTCTGCTGGCTCAGGGGAGGGGCCGCTTAGGTCTCCAGACCACGTGCTCTTTCTGCTCGCAGCTCACTGGGCCCTCACGGCCTCCCAGGGAGGGTGGGGTCTGGTCCCCGCCGGCTCTTTCTTTTTTATTATTTTTTTATTGTCTAAAGTTTTACATATGTCTCCTTTTTCCCCCATTGACACCCTCCCCAGCCATTCCCACCCTGGGCAAGCCCCCACCGCCCCAGTGTCTGTGTCCATTGGTTCTGCTAATATGCCTGCCGGCTCTCGCTGAGCCTGTTGGTGGGACGTTGGTGGGACGTGGGGAAGCGGCGGCCTTCCTTGGTGTGCACAGGGGGGCCGCTCAGAGGGGCGTCTCTAGACTGTGCTGCAGGGTTTGGGGTTCCAGCCTTGGCTCCCTGCAGCCCACCCAGCTCTTCATCCAAGGGCTAAACTGTCAACCTGTCTGGTCCAGTTTGGGCCACAGGCTGGCACCCTGGGGTTCCCCTGGGCATCGCCATTCCTGGCGTGTGCCCATCAGTGTGCGAGGGGCAGTTCAGATTGCGTGGCCGACACGTGGGGCTGTCTGGAGGCAGGTCGAAGAGTGTTTGTTTCTAGGGAGCGGCACAGGGGCGGCATCGCTCCTGGGTTCCAGGTTGTGCATCTCAACGCGGTGACCGTGGACAATCGCCTGGACAACCTGCAGCTGGTGCCGTGGGGCTGGCGGCCCAAAGCGGAGGAGACCTCCAGCAAACAGAGGTGGGTCTTCCCAGCTGGCCAGGCGGCGCGAGGACCGCCCGCTCTCATCACCAGGCCCACGTCCCCGCTCTGCTCTGATGCTGCTGTGGTTCAGGGATTTGGGGGGACCTCCTGTTCTTGGAGGTGGGTAAGGTCCTGATGCTTCTCTCTGTGGGAGGGTCATCTGAGGACGGGCTCTGTCGGGAGCAGTGTCGTCTGGGCCGGATGCCTGCACGGGGCAGGACTTCTCTCTATCCCCGAGGCAGTGAGGTGTCTGCAGCTCGCTGTGCGCACAGACAGCTCTTTTTGTCACGCTCCTTGCCCAACAGTTTACGCAGTGGTTGAGGGAAGCAGGCGGCGTGGACTGGGGGCGTGGTCTCCTCTCTGAGTCCTGCAAACAGCGCTTACGCTCAGGACAGCGCAGGCATCCGCCTGGGTGGGAAGGCTGCTCTGAGGGCAGTTCCTGCGGCCCGGGGGGCGCCCAGCTCTGAGCTTGGTGGAGCCCTTGGAGCGAGCTGGGGGACCAGCAGCAGGACGGGGGCTGGGAGCTGACACTGGTTGCTGACACTAGCCAGGGTGTCTGGCCACACGTGCATTCCAGGCTCAGAGGGCTCCCTGGGGTTTCTGCGTGTCCTCAGGCCTCTGGGCAGCTGTTCCCGACGGTGGTGGCGACTCCCAGCGGACAGATGTCAGTGAGACGGGTGAAGTGCCGCAGGTGTCATCCTCACGGTCTTGCCTGAGCCTGAGCTGCGGACTGGGAGCGGCAGGGTTCAGAGGCCAGGTGTAGGGGTGGTCCCCGGCGCTCAGGACGAGAGGGGCAGGGCTGGGGCCAATCCTCTGCGTTCTCGCCTCTGATGCTAGAGTATGGCCCTAAAACTCCCTGATCTTGAGGGAAACTGACCCTTCTGTAATAGTTATCCTCCTAGATTTTTGGTTGAAAGTGACAGAGCCCTGGCTGATAGGTCAGTCGCCAACCGGAGGCCCACGGATCGCTGCTGGTCTGTGAGGTCCGAGAGGTTGGCGACTGCTGGGTTAGAGCATTGGCCTGATGGGCAAGTTTCCTACAGACTCAACCAATGGATACACAAATGAGTGGAACAAGACAGGGATCTCTCCCCCCCTTCCTGTCTCTCTCACAAATCAATAAATTAAAAACAAAAAAAGGAAACAGCCCTGGCTGGTGTCGCTCAGTGGTTAGAGTGTCAGCCTGCAGACTGAAGGGTCCTGGGTTTGATTCCAGTCAGGGGCACATGCCTGGGTTGCAGGCTTGGTCCTCAGTGGGGGACATGCAGGAGGCAGCCCATCAATGATTCTCTCTATCATTGATGTTTCTGTCTCTTTCCCTCTCCCTTCTTCTCTGAAATCAATAAAGTATGTTTTTTAAAAAATATATATTTTCATCGATTTTTTACAGAGAGGAAGGGAGAGGGATAGAAAGTTAGAAACATCAATGAGAGAGAAGCATCGATCAACTGCCTCCTGCACGCCCCCTACTGGGGATGTGCCCCCAACCAAGGTACATGCCCTTGACCGGAATCGAACTTGGGACCCCCAAGTCCGCAGGCCAACGCTCTATCTCTGAGCCAAACCGGTTAGGGCTAGTTTGGTTTTTTTAATAGCAGCCATGACTGGTGTGAGTCGGTATCTCATGGTAGTTTTGCATTTTCCCGACACGAGTGATGTTGAGCATATTTTCATGGGCTTTTGGGCCATTTGTATGTCTTTGGAGAATGTGTGTTCAGGTTCTTTGCCTGTAAATTGTGTTACTTTGTTGAATTGCAGCAGTTCTTCATGTCCTCTGTAATCCATGATCAGGCCTATGGTCGGCAAATCTTTCCCTCGTTTTGTGGGTTACTCTGGACAGTGTCTTTTGATGCACAGAGTTTTTAGATTTTGTGAAGTCCAATGTGTCTACTTTCTCTTTGTCGCCGGTGGCTTGGTGCCATATCCAAGAAATCTTTGCCGAGTCAGGGTAGTGCAGCTTTTGTCCCGTATTTGATTCTGAGAAGTCTTGTGTGTGAGGTCTTATGTTTAGGTCCTTGGTTCATTTTGAGTTAACTTTTGTGTATGGTGTTAGGTGAGGGTGACCCTTCCCTTTCCTCTTTTTTTTTAAAAAAATGTTTATTGATTTTTACAAAAATACAAGGAGAGGGAGAAGAGATAGAAACATCAATGATGAGTGAGAATCACCCTCTGGCTGCCTCCTGCACGCCCCACACTGGGGATC
This sequence comes from Myotis nattereri, assembly GCF_964212035.1. Lineage (NCBI taxonomy): Eukaryota > Metazoa > Chordata > Mammalia > Chiroptera > Vespertilionidae > Myotis > Myotis nattereri. The sequence continues at coordinate 82,351,667 of NC_138087.1, forward strand.
AAGCCCGTAACCCTAGGCATGTGCCCCGACTGGGAATCGAACCAGTGACCTCTTGGTTCCTGGGTCGATGCTCAACCACTGAGCCATACCAGCCGGGGCCTCTTCCCTCTTTTACCCGAGTCCCCACAGGCCTGGGGGTTAAACTTCTCTGGAAGGTCACGGTGCTGCCTGTCAAGGCGCCTCGCTCTGGAGCCCTGGTTGCAGCCCTGCTGTCCACTCACACAGACCGGTGGTCAGAAGGATGTGGGGCAGGAGGAGCAGCCAGAGGCAGAAGCAGGCACTGCTGGGGCCCTGAGCAGGGAGGGGACGGCCTGCTGGCTCGGGTGGCGGGCGCGGCTGGGTCCTGAGGCCGGGTCCTGTGCCTGCGTGGCCCTCGTGCGGGAGACCCAGCCCTGCTCTGCGCCTTTCAGTGGGGAGACCGCGTGCTACAGAGTAGGACACGTGGAGATGAGCCCACAGTGCGGTGGGGTCTCCTGAGCAGGAGGACACAGGTGGCCATCCTGGGGTCCTGCCTCATCCCCGGTGCCTGGAGCTGGGCCCCTTCTCCTTCAGGGAGCAGAGCTTGTACTGGCTCGCAATCCAGCAGCTTCCCACGGACCCCATCGAGGAGCAGTTCCCCGCGCTGAGCGCCACGCGGTACTACAACGCCAACGGGGACGTGGTGGAGGAGGAGGAGAGCTCCTGCACCTACTACGAGTGCCACTACCCGCCCTGCACGATGATCGAGAAGCAGGTACGGCCGCGCCGCTCCCGGCCTTGGGCCCCTCGGGCCTCCTCAGCCGCGGGGCCGGGGCCAGGGCCGGGTCCTCCCGTCGGAGTAGTCCCTCCGCAGGACCAAGAGGTACCTGCTCTGTGCTTTCAGCTCCGGGAGTTCAACATCTGCGGGCGCTGCCAGGTGGCCCGGTACTGCGGCTCGCAGTGCCAGCAGAAGGACTGGCCCGCCCACAAGAAGCACTGTCGGGAGAAGCGGCGCCCCTTCCAGCACGAGCTCGAGCCGGAGCGGTGACTGGGCAGCGGCAGCACGGCCCTAGGCTCCGGGCCTGCCCTGGCACCGGGACACGGTGTGGGGAGCCTGGTGTGGAGGAAGCCAGCGCCCGGAGCGGCAGCGGTGGCGGCGGCGGCCCTGGCTGCGGGCACTTGGCGGGGCCCAGCGCTCCCCGGGAAGTGCCCCTCCAGTAGAGACAGCTGGGAGGCTCCCGCCAGGATGCTTCTCATTATTTATATGTTAATATGTTTGTAAACTCATGTACAGTTTTTTGGGGGGGAGGCCGAGGGGGGTTAGGAATTACAAATAGAATCATTTGCTGTCATCCTCAAGCAGCAGGCGGTCAGGCCATGTGTCTAAAACTGTCAGGGAGCAGGAGCCGGCCCAGGAGCGCGGCCTCGGGCGTGGCATCTACTAGGAAAGTAAAGGGCAGTCACCTAGCATCTGCTCTGCGCTCCTCCTTGACTGCTGAGCCCGTTTCCGAGTGGGCCGGGCCCTGGGGTGGGGGGCACCTGCCTCCATCCCAGGCTTCTCCCAAGGGTGAGGCCCAGACCCCCTGTCCTGTGGCTGTGGAGCCGACCCAGGGGATCGCAGCCCAGCTCTGCAGTTCTCGCCTGGACTCACTGAGTGGCCGACAGCTCCGTGGGGGCTCGCCTGGCAGGTCTCTGAGGCCCTGCCTGTGAGCAGCGACCAGGAGGATGGGAGGTCTACCCCTCACTCAACGGGCTGGGCATCCGCCCTCCCTGGAGCCACAGGTGTCGGAGCCGGGCCGCCTCTCCCCCGTGGCAGCACGCCTTGCACGGCCACCCTGGGGCAGTGAGCTGGGCTGTGTGGTTGGCATCTGGCAGGAGGGTGAGGCTGGCCCTCCAGTGTGACTGTCTGGAGGTCCTGCTACGCTCCATGGCAGCTCTTCTGTGTGCCCACTGTGTCCCTGGCTGGGCAGCCCCGTGCTGGCCTCTGGTCCCCCTGAGCGTCCTGCCGCTCCTGCATGCGAGGTGTCCTGTGTGTGTCCTGGAGAACAGGACGGAACGTGACGGAGCACACCGGGAAGGCAGGCTGTTCTCAGCCTGCAGGAGGGTTTCTGAACGTGAGGACGCCGGACCCCACACACTTGTTTGCCCAGAAGCTCCTTTGCGGCTGCAGGTCAGGCGTGGGATTCCTGGGTCCGAGACAGTTTTGCTGCACCTGGGAGGTCTGTTCAGGTCCCTCCAGACCCTGGGTTGGGCAGTGATGGGCTCAGAGCCAATGGGGACAGTGACGTGATCCTGAGAGACGGTTGTCCCTACAGCTTGTTTGAGCTCTTGGGACATTCTCAGGTGACTCCTTCCAGAGGCCAGTTCTGGCCAGGACCGTTGGGGGCGGGGCCTATGTAGGTGGGCATGTTGCGTTTGGATGGTCTTCCCGGCACGGGCCCCACGTGTTCAACAGTTGCTTTTAAACAAGTTCCTGGGCAAGGAGGCACCAGGCTCTGGCTGTGGGTTTTGCCTGTCCTTTGGGGAGTGGCCAGGGTGATGTCCAGCTGGTCTACACCCTCTGGCCAGCACACAGTGCTCTGCAGTCAGCCATTTGTCAGAAAACCACATGGGAAGGGCGGTGCCCAGCGTCTGCTGACCACAGCGCCCACTGGGTCCTGACACTTGGCTGCTTTCTACAGTGTCTCGTGGCGCTTTGGGCAAAGCCTTGCCCTGGGGATCGCTGTCGGCCATGGAGCTGGAGCCACAGGAGGCAGCCAGCCCGTAGCTGATGTCCATGTGTCCAGTCTGCGCTGGAGCTGGGAACGTGGCCTTGGCCTGGAGTTGGTCTCTGCAGTAGTCCCTTCCCTGTGCTCATGTCTCCACCATGGCCCCTGGAGCACGAGCTAGACTAGACGGTCCACTAGCTTCCCTTGTCCACTGCCTGACACCCAGCCCCAACCTCTTGATCTTTGTGGCCACGCAGCTGAGAGCATCTGCGAAGCCCATTCGGAGGGTGCGTTCACGGCGGGGCTTGTTTCTAACCTGCTGGGAGTGTGGCGGGCGGGCTGTTGACCTCGTTTGTCCCAGATAGAAAAACATCTCTTTTCGGGACACTGCAGCCCATAGCAGGGTCCACGACTTGTCTTCCCTCCTAACTCTTCAACGGTGTCAGCGTCCTCTAGCCTCCTGGGTTGACCATGGCTGTGCTGGCCACTCCCTTATATCCTAGATCTAAGTGGCGGGGGACCCCTGCCCTCCCTGGACGCTGGCTGTTCTCCGTGCACCTGCACCTGCTGCCGAGGGCCTGGGCTCCCCTTGAGGGCCCAGGACCCCTCGGCACCTCCAATTGGGCCTGTGTCCTCCCCCGCTGCCCTGGCGGGCAGGCCTGCGTCCTGGCTGCGCCCACTTGCCTTACTGGGTGGGCAGGAGGGCAGCCGAGGCCCAGCTCCTTCCACCCTGGACTCCGCTGCATTAATGTCTAGGCCCTTTGCACGCTTCCACCCTCCGCTCCCCTCGTGGGCCCAGCTGTCCTGCCAAACCCCAGGCAGGGGGCGCGCCCTGGCACGTGGGGCCGGCTGAGGTCCGCCGGCCGGCAGGGGGCGCAGGAGCCTGGCCTTACGAGGGGCGGCAACGGCGGCCGGAAGTCCCGCCCCGACACACCGGAAGGAGTCGGGAGGGAGGTGACAGCGGGAGGGGAAGAAGTACCTCCTCCCACGCTAGGGTTCCGGCCCCAGACCCCAACCCCGCTGTCACCCCGGCCTCGGCCCGACCCGCGTCACAAACTGGCCTCGCCATACCACCACCGCAAATGGGTCCTCGGCGCGCCCGACGGCCGGGAGCCGGGCGGCCCCGTGCAGCTGCTGCAGGCGGTGGACACGGAGTACTCGGCGGACACGGTGGAGTGGTGCCCGTTGGAAGGCTGCAGGCGCGTGCTGGCCTGCGGCACCTACCAGCTGCAGGAGCCGGAGGACGAGGTGCGCGGGCCCGGCCCTGGCGCCTGGCCGTGCTCCCCGGCGTGTAGCCGCGCGCAGGGGGTCTGGGAGGGCGAGATGGGGCTCCTGGGGCCGGGCACCCCGCCCCCATGGCCAGACCTCTCTGCAGCCGGGGAGCTGAAGGGCGCCCCCTGTGGGAAGCGGCGGGGCGACGTGGGCCTTGTGGCTGGGGTAGACCCTGTGTGCAGCGCGGCTCCAGCTGATGGGTCAGGTCTCCAGTAAAGAGGAAGTGGGGTTGTGTAGGGACTGCACCCCATCTGTGGGAGCAGACATGGGGGCCCAGCCGGACCCCGGGGAGTGACAGCTGGCGCCGGACGCAGGCCTCCGCCAGGACTGCCCTGCGCGGCCCTGAGCTCAGCTGGCCCATCGGCTGGGGTACGAGGCTCTGCGCTGGGCCCGCACATCGCACACCCGTGGGAGGGACATTCTCTAGTTCAGAAAGTGGGGGCAGCTCGCAGGCAGGATCCGCTCCCCACCTCTTTCCCTCGCCCCTGCCCCACCGGCAGCCTGGGTCAGGGCCCCTTGGACACATCTGCGTCCTTTGTAGTGCGAGCAGGACGTCCCTGAGCCGCAGGCCCGGCTGGGCCGTCTCTACCTGTACCGCTGCGATGACGGCTCTGTGGCTGAGATCCAAAGAACAGACATGGCTGCCATCCTGGACATGAAATGGTACGAACTCGCTAGCAGCCCCGTGGCCCGTATCTTGTCACTGGCAGGGAGCCCGATGCCTGGCAGCACCCCACAGACGGGCAGCCTCTGAGCTGTGGCTTGTCTCTTTGCTGTCCTGCCCACCTGCGGGCACTTGCGGGGTGATGCAGCCTTGGGGTTCATTTCCTTTGTCGGTCTCCGAGCCCCAGAGTCAGGATCGTTCTGAGAAGTGGTGCTGGTGTTAGGATTCGTAAGCTGGGAATCTTGTTAGCACGGGGTTGTAGGCTCCAAAACAGTGTAGGGGCTTCCGTGTGAATGGCAAGTTCCTGGGGTGCACTGTGCTGTCCTGTGTCCCGTTCTGACTGGCACGTGAACTCCCCGCTCAGGTGCCATGTCCCGGTGGCCGGCCATGCCCTCTTGGCTGTGGCTGATGCTGATGGGCTCATAGGGCTGTACCAGCTGCTGGGATCCAAGGTTAGTGGCTGGGGACCGGCATCCTCGGGGAGGGGGGGGTGGGGGGTGGGGGGGGGGAATGCGATGGAGACGGTCTGGGAGGGAGTGTCTTCGGGGGTTCGTCTCTGCCGGGAAGTCTGGCACGCAGCGGTCTAAGGCAGCGCACAGCCCACTTTAACGTAGCGGGTTCTGCTTCTCCGAGAGGAGGTCGCTTACGTGTCACCCGCAGAAGGGCTGAAGCCACAGGCTGCTGGCTTACCTGTCGATGGGTCTGAAAGGTCCTCTGTAAGGAGAGCCTGGACCACTGTTCTTTTTTTAAAAAATATATTTTTATTGATTTCAGAGAGGAAGGGAGAGGGAGAAATATCGATGATGAGAATTACTGATCAGCTGTCTCCTGCATGCCCCCCACTGGGGATCAAGCCCACAACCATGACCTCCTGGTTTATAGGTCGGGGCTCAACCATTGAGCCACACCGGCCGGGCATTAGTGACTCTTATGTGGGACTGGCCCTTCTCAGCGACAGTTGGGAGAGCACAGAACCACTGCGGGGACTTGCTGGGTGTTTGACAGCAGCCCTGACCGTTGCGAGTCCTGTGGGGAGGGGAGTGGACAGCCCCCAGGGCCATGCCTGCTCTGGAGCACACGGCCTGCGGCGAGAGGGCTGGAGCAGAGGCCCAGGGGCGCCGGGTTCGGGTTTGTGGCAGCGGAGGGCTCCAGTGGAAAGGCCTTGCTCCTGGCCTCAGGGAGCAGCAGCCTGTCCTGGGAACGAGGGAGGAAGACGGGACCCAGGGATCCAGGCAGGAGCCGGGAACCACCTGAGGGGCAACTGCTGGGAGCCTGTGGGTGGGGTTAAGCGGTCCAGGTTGCGTAACAAAACCTACGTAGATCTTAGGAGATAGACGGCACTTAGTGGCCAGGCGCGTGGCTTTTGAAAAGGAACCCAGAGGAAAGTGTCGTTGTCTGTGCCTCTGAAGGTCCAGCAGCCTGCGGAGCTGAGGGCGGCCACCAGGGCCCTTCCAGGCCACGTAGGGGTGTGAGAGCTTGGGGGGTGGGAGGGGAGAGGCCTGCCTCCCCAAGGTCGCGGCTGGGAATCCCTCCTGCAGGTGTGTGAGCTCTCGGGCCTCCCCGTGAGTGCAGACGTTCACCTGGGAGTGAAGGAGGGCGAGAGGGCGTGGCGGCCGCCGGAGCTGGAGGCTGACCCCCAGGGTCCTGGGCCGCCCTTGACTCGGTCTCTCCCCCAGGAGACCACCTACACCCTGCAGCCGTTTGCCAGCTTTGCCCTGGGCAAGCAGTGTCTGGCCTTGTCCCTGGATTGGTCCACTGGGAAGGCGGAAAGGTAAGGGCCACGTCTTCGCGCTCACGGCTCATTCCTGCTTTCACGCGGGAGCATTGGCACCACCTGTGCTGCCCCGGCTGCAGCTCCCCAGACCCGGGGGTGTCACGCCAGCCCCCCGAAAGGACGGAAATGCCAGCCTTCTAGATGAAGGGCAGGGTCTCCACCAGGAGAGGCTGACACTGACATGTCCACAGGCTGAGTGGGAGCTCCGCTCTGCCAGGTGCCCAGGCACCTGCTTACAACGAGGCACGTGCCAGGCCATGCAGAGCCTCGCCCGGGACCGACTCGGGGCACAGCGTGTAGCTGCTTGGGAACCTGAAGCGTGATGAGTTTGGGTCTGGGTGAAGTTCAGCGGGTTCTCCATTGCTCCCGTGTCTAGGGCCAGTCCCCAGCCCTTAAAAATCATCAGCAGCGACTCCAAGGGCCAGCTGCACCTCCTGAAGCTGGACGAGGCGGGGTCCGGGCTGCACGAGGTGGCCACCTGGCAGGCCCACAGCTTCGAGGCCTGGATTGCAGCTTTCAATTACTGGCAGACGGAAGTGGTGTACTCAGGTGGGTCTCCTGCGCTGGGCGGCGGTCACACGTCGGCCTCACGCCTCTCCGAACACCGAACGTGTGCGGGAAGGAGCGAGCACACGAGGTGGTCGGGCCCTGACCCTGGCCTCGCTGGGATCTGAGACCTTGTGTGCAGAATGCGCTTTTTGGGGCCAGAGCTCTGGCTGGTCCCCACCTCTCAGCACAGCGGCGTCCGCTGCAGCATCTGTGGGGCCTGGGTGGTGCTGACGGCGGTGGCAGCGGGAGCCCTCCCTCTGCGGTGCTGTCTGTGCCGAGTCGGCGGAGGCCCCGGCGTGGCCGGTGCTGTGAGTCCCGGGCTGGCTTGGTAGCTGGATTTCGCGTTGCTGCTGCCCTTATGGTGGGTTACCTTCCTGAATGAAGGGGAAAGGGAGAGATGGGTCGACTTCCTGGGGCTGCGACTTGGGGACGAGAAGGGAACGGTGGCCTGTGCAGCCTCTGACCCAGGCAGGTTCTCTCCCCGGAGGTGGTGGCCGTGGTCTCTGGGGGGACAGGAGAGGAGCGGCTGGATGTGCAGGATGCAAAGACCCCACCTATTCCTTCTCCATTGCGGCTGGAAGGAGAGGCAGGCTGTTCTGTCAGACCCAGGAGCTGGGCACCCCCACCAGAGCCGTTCCTGCCAAGGTTCTGGCCACGGCTCCTTCGGCCCATCTTGCTTGGCTCCTCACCAGCCGTCCCTTCTTCCCCTGCAGGCGCCTGAGGCTGAAGGCAGTTGTGGCTCAGGGGTGCTCTTCAGTCTGGTGGCAACCAGAAACCCCAGGAAAAGTCGCCCCTCAGACTCGAGTTCCCTCCCTGAGACACGGCCACCTGCTGCCCCAGGGCCCTCGTCAGTGGTGCTTCTCTCCCACAGGTGGGGACGACAGCCTGCTGAGAGGCTGGGACACCAGGGCACCTGGCGAGCCTACGTTCACCAGCAGGAGGTAAACCCAGGGCCGGCAGAGGCTGTGACCGCGCGGCGTCCGCCTGCCCTGCGCCTGCTGAGGTCTTGCCCTTTGGTTACAGACATCGCATGGGGGTGTGCAGCATCCAGAGTCACCCCCACCAGGAGGGCATCCTGGCCACGGGGAGGTGAGGCCGCGACGGTTCCCGGGTCCTTCCTGCCATGGGGCCAGGGTGCAGGTGTGGGCGGGGGCTTGGTCCCGGGTCCTGGTGCGTGGGGCGGGCTCCCGGGAGACGTGCCCGCACTGGGGCCCTGTTGTTGGGTTTCAGCTATGACGAGCACGTTCTGCTGTGGGACACGCGGAACATGAAGCAGCCGTTCGCAGACGTGCCTATGCAGGGCGGGGTGTGGAGGCTCCGGTGGCACCCCCTGCACAGCCACCTGCTCCTGGCGGCCTGCATGCACGGTGGCTTCAGTGTCATCGACTGCCAGCAGGCCACGGGTAAGTGGGGCTCCCAGCTCCTGCCCGCAGCCACCAAGCCCCACACACCCCAGGGTCCCAGGCCTGGCTGTGGTCGCCCCGAGTCTCAGTTGCGAGCACTGGGCCCTTGTGCTGCAGCTCTTCCCTGACCAGCTTGGGTGTTCTGGAACCTTCTGTATTGCTAGGGACCTCTGTGGCAGGAGCCTTCGCACTTTCACGTTCCTCACCACCCTTGGCCCACCTTCTGCCTGTTCTTCCTGCCAGCGCACAGTGTGGTCTGCGTGGCCTGGGGCCCCAAACATGCTTCACTGACCCTCACTATGGGCAGAACCAGCACCGGTTCCGCCAGCTCTGCTGGGCCTTCCTGCAGCGTGTGCTATGGCAAGTCCTGGGAATCGCCAGGCATCGCCCTGGCCTGTGCGGCCCTGCTTCGTCCTTGCGCGTTCTGATCGCGAGTCAGGTTGCTGTGCCCCTGACCCCTGCGTGTGGGAGGCAGCAGCAGCCACCCTTCCGGGGCTGTGACCTTCCAGCTGGTGGCGGCGCTCTGCGCTCCCACCCTCACTGGCCCTGGCTTTCCCCAGCGGCTCCTGCCAGCCTCGGCCCTGCCCTGGACCCGGGACCCCCTCAGGCTTGGAGACCGCTCATTTCTTCTGGTCGTGTTGCTCTCAGGCCTTCCGCAGCTTTGTGCCTCTGGATGGAGGCCTGGCCTCTTCCCAGTCCCACCTCCAGCCTCAAAGTTGCCATAGCAACTCACCACCAGGAAACTGCTCCTGTTCAGACTCTCAGCTGAGCATGCTGACGGGGTGACCCTCCCGCCTGGTCGCAGCCCCAGGCCCTTCCCCCGTCCCTTGTGTGTGGCTCCTCCCGGGAGCCCTGTTCTCCCCCCGCCTCACGGGTGCTTGTTCCGCTCCTCCTGCCTCCCCCCCCTCCACGGCAGCTCCTTTGTCCTCAGCTGCGCACGTGTCCTGCCAGCCCGGCCGAGTGCTCTCGGGTGCAGGGCGCATCACGCCTGGTGTCGGCTCGCCTGTCCACATCGCATGCCTGAGGGCGGGCAGGGCCAGCGGCGGGGTTGAGACCGGCTCTGCGTAACGTTGCGTTCCCTGTTCTGTCTCTGTCCAGAGAAGCAGCAGGACATGTGTACGATCTCTGTGTCCCACACGCTGCCCAGTTCCCTGCTGTACGGAGCCGACTGGTCCTGGCTCACCTTCTGCCGTCTGCCTGACACTGAGCCATCATCCCACTCAGGGTCCTTGTCCGGCAGCGACCCAGGAGCCGGAACAGAAGACGTGGCTGGAGACCAGTGGCCGGAACCTCCCTGTCCTGATGGTCTAACAGACGACGGGAGCGGAAGCAAGGAAAGGACTTCTCCCCAGCCGTCCACAGAGGACGTGAGGAGGGGCAGCAGCCAGCTGCACAGCCCCAGGACCAAGATCTGTGTCTGTGACTCGGGCATGGAAGCAGACCTTAACATCCACCTGCTGGCCACTTGCTCCTTCTATGACCACGCTCTTCACCTCTGGGGGTGGGAGAACAGCTGAGCCGGGGGACAGGCCCGGGCTGGGGGTTATAAAGACAGTGCTGTGAACGAGCTCTCAGACCCTCACTGGGCTTGCTGGTCTCCGACGCCTCGTGCAGGGCCGCATCTCGGGGAATCTGCAGAGTGGACAGGCAGGAGCTGTTGGCTCTTAGTGACCCTTACCTGCTGGGCCCTTCCAACGGTGACGCCGGCCCTGACTGGTGTGGCTCAGTGGGTACATTGGCCTGCAGACTGAAGGGTCCCAGGTTCGATTCTGGTCAAGGGCACAGGCCCGGGTTGTGGGCTCGATCCCCATGGGGGCGTGCAGGAGGCAGGTGACCTATGATTCTCATCATTGATGTTGCTATCTCTCCCTCCCTTCTTCTCTCTCTGAAATCAATTTAAAAACAAACACAAAATACGGTGATTCTGGCCCGAGGGCCTGGTGGGCAGTGGAGGGCCTCTCCCAGTTCTCGGGCTTGTCTTCTATGGTTCCGACTTTCAGTTCTTCCTCTTCATTTAAGCAACATTTATAGTAATTGGAGGAAGTTTTTTATTTTTTTTTTAAAATATATTTTGATTTTTCACAGAGAGGAAGGGAGAGAGATAGAGAGTTAGAAACATCGATCAGCTGCCTCCTGCACATCCCCCACCGGGGATGTGCCCGCAACCCAGGTACATGCCCCCGACCGGAATCGAACCCGGGACCTCTCAGTCCTCAGGCTGACGCTCTATCCACTGAGCCAAACCGGTTTCGGCTGGAGGAAGGTTTTTAAAGCTACTTTATATCACCAGAGGGATTGTACATGAAATTTTAAAATAGCAGTTCTCAACCTGTGGGTCGAGACCCCTTTGGGGGTCGAACGACCCTTCCATAGGGGTTGCCTAAATACATCCTGCATATCAGATATTTACATTACGATTCGTAACAGTAGCAACATTACAGTGATGAAGTAGCCACGAAAATAATGTTATGGTTGGGGGTGACCACGACATAAGGAACTGTCGCGGCATTAGGGAGGTTGAGAACCAAAGATCACCCACCCCACCGAGGAACCAGAAGCACGTACACATTTGCCGGCTTTGCAGCACCAAGAGGGTGTGTGCGTGCAGTTGCCTGAGCTGGGGGGGGGGCTGGGGCTGGCCACTTCCTCATGTGGCGTCGGGGACGGGAGCTTCCCGGGGTTGCACATGAGACACCGGGCTCCTGACCCCCGGCTTTCAGACCGTTCATCGTAGGGGCCACTGTTGGACTCGCCAAACGGTCAGCATCACCGAGTAGACGGGTGCTGAGCAGCAACGTGGCTTCTGGTTTATTTTCTGATGATGCAACTCAGCACGCGGGCGGTCGGGTGTTCGGCTCTTCTAAGCCAGTGGTCGGCAAACTCACTCACCAGAGCCAAGTATCAACAGGACGACGATTGAAATTCCTTTTGAGAGCGAAATTTTTTAGACTTAAACTATCTAGATAGGGACATTGTTATTAACTTAATTAGATGACCCCTATGCTGGCCTTTGCTAAAAACGTCCTCAGTCTGATTGAGGTTAAGTTCGCTGAGGTTGACCCCTTCCACCTCTCCCGCCCACACCCGTCCTGTATACCTGTTTCTCCCATCTCCTTTCCGAAAACCCACCTCTGCGCATGGGCCTCGAACTTTCCATCGCACTGCACCCGCGCCCACACGTTATTTTGTGGAAGAGCCACACTCACGGGGCCAAAGAGCCGCATGTGTCTCGCGGGCCGCGGTTTGCGGACCACTGTTCTAGGCTAGCGGGTCGGTTCCGCCCGGTCTTTATGTCCACACGCGCTTACCTCCTGCAGAGCTTGGGTCACTGAAGGTCAACCAAGCACAAAGGTCACAGCTGGGGTCGCCGCCGGGCACACAGGAAGCCAAGCGACCAGAGACCCGCGGTCCCCGCCTCACCCTCGGTTTGCCCCAGGGGCGCGGCGCCTCCACGTGACATGCCCCCACCCCGCCGAGCCGCGCGGGACCCCGTGATCGGGTCACACCGGGCCGCCAGGGGGTGAAGGGCGGAGACCGCCCGCGGGGCCGCTACCCCCACCCTCCGTTCCCAATGACCACAGGCCAAACGCGCGCCGAGGAAGCCACGGCCTTTAATGGGCGCCGGGGACGGAGGCGCCGGGGGTGGGGGGCACGGCGGGCTAGCGCGGGAAGTTCTTGGGGTACAGCTGGAAGAGCTTGCCCTCCTGCGTGGGCTCGAAGCCGTACTTCTCCAGGCGCTCGGGGTCGAAGGTGCCGGCCCTGAAGTCCTCCTCGATGGCGGGCGCCACCGCCTCGCGGAAGAGCCGCTCGGCCGTCAGGGGCGTGTCGGTGCCCGCGGGCGCGCGGTAGTTGACGTAGGGCTTGAGCTTGAAGCCGGCCAGGTCGGGCACCACCAGCTCGGGCACCTGCTCCCGGACGAGCACGAACTTGCCGCCGCGGGCGAGGTGGCCGGTGCCCTTGGCGCCGCGGCTCTTGTAGAAGGTGCGCGGGCCCCGCTTGCTCGTCCACTTGCTCATGCGGTCGGCCCCGCGGACCACGCAGCGCGCCGCCGCGCCCAGGAGCCCCATGCCGCCGCCGCCGCCGCCCTCGTGCGCCCCGGGCCCTCCGCGGCGCGCTTCCGGCGCTAGAAGCGGCTTCCGGCGCCCGCCCCCCGCGCCGCAGCAAGAGCCGCTCCGATTGGCTGCGCCGCGCCCAATGCGCAGCCGCGGCCCTGCGAGGGGGCGGGACCGGAGGGCGCCCGGCCAATGCGCGGGGAGAGCCGGCGTCGGTGCGCGGCGGCGAGAGCGCGGGCTCGGTGAGTGGCCGCCGCGCGCCCCGAGCGGCGACCGGCGTCCGGCCCGCGGGGAGGGGCGGCCGCTGCTCCCCACCCGCGCCGGGCGCACTCGGCCGCTGGCCGCTGCGGGGAGCCGCAGCCGCTCCCCTCGGGCCGGACGCCGGCCGTGCCCCCACCGGCGCCCCCAGCTCCTGCCCCGTAACCGTGTTGCTGCTCTAACACCAGCGTCCTAACCGCGTCGCCCCTCACACCCCAGGAACCGTGAAGCCCCCTACCGACGCCCCTCTTAACACCCATGTCCCTGTAACACCGACGCCCCCTACCCGTGGCCCCTGAACCCCGAAGCCACGGTAACACCGACACCCCCTAACCTGACGCCCTTGTCACACTGACGCCCCCTTACCCCGACCCCCGCAAACCCCCAACTGACGTCTCCCTAACCCTGGTGCCCTCGCAACCCCAATGGCCCCCCTAAATGTCACGCCTGTTAATACTCCTGTTCCCTAACCTCCACAGCCAGCTCAGACACCCCCTAACTTGCCATTCCCACTAATCCTGACACCCTAACGCTGGACACCCCTAACCCGGTATCCCCCCAACCTCGATCCGGGCTCTGCAGGCTCCCAACCCTGATGCCAGGGCCCTCGGCCCTGCACCGGCTCCCTCCCTTCTGGCCCCAGAGCAGTGGCAGCAGGTGCTGGCGGGTGTGGGGAGGCCTGGTCAGGGCAGTAGCCGGCCACAGGGGGCGTCCAGGTCTGCTGGCCCTGGGGGACTCCGACGGGTTTCCCGCGGGGTGGGGAGGGCACAGGACATTGGACCCCGGGAGCAAAGGCACCTGACCCCACGCCTGCCGGCTCCCTGACCTCTGGGTGGGATTTTGGAAGAGAGAGACCCTCCCTTGCTCCCACTTTCCCGCGGGGCCTGGGAGCTGCAGGGCGAAGACCCCAGACCTGGCCAGGGGAGCGAGGCTGGCCCCCTGGACCCAACACACCCCCTTGAGGGCTCAGGCACACGGGGCCGGCGGGGGGAGAGGTCCCCAAGCCCGGGCCTCTGGGGAGGGTGCCCTCCGGCCTCTGCCCAGCGCCAGCTTGGAACTGCCGCCGGCTGGGCAGGCATGGGGCCAGCTGCTCGCTGCCCTGCTGACTGGGCAGGGCTGGGGGAGGGTGTGTGTGGGGGGGGCCTGGGCTGCAGTTCCAGGTGCCCGCGGCCTCGTGGGGGCTGTTGAGGGCAAGGGGCGCGGCGTGGTGCTTCGGAAAAGGCAGCCCCTCTTCGGGGAGACGTCTCCTTCCCCGTCTGGGCCTTCCTGTCAGTGAAAACAGGCTTGTTTGTTTACCTTAGCTTGTGTGTGTCTGTTGTTGGCGTCCCCGAGGGTATTTCCCGTGGATTGTTAGAGAGTAGAAGCGAGAGGGGGAGCGGGGAGGAGCCCGCGACCCAGGTACATGCCCTTGATCGGCTCGAACCCGGGACCCTTGGGTCTGCAGGCTGGCACTCTACCCACTGAGCCAAACTGGCTAGGGCTGAAAACATAATTTCAAAAAACCCTTTTAAATATGTTTTTAACGATTTTAGGGAGAGGAAGGGGGGGAGAGAGAAACATGGGCCGGCTCTCTCCAGCTCTCCCGCGGCTGGCACTTGAGTGGGACCGAGCCTGCCACGGGCATGTGCCCACACCGGGATCGAGCTGGTGACCTTTGGTGCACAGGGCCGTGTGCCAGCCACCTGGGCCCTCGGGCCAGGGCTGAAAACCTAGCTTCACGCGGAAGGGAGCCCAGGGCAAGGCGGGAGGCTCGCTCTCCTACGCGGCTGAGTTGGTGGGACACTCGTCCTCGTGGGAACGTCTCTCGTTTTCACCTGGACCTTCGCTTCCCTTTCAGCCATGGAGCAGGAGGAGCACGCCGGCCCGCAGGTAGGGAGCTCGCGTTTCCTGGGTCGGGGGCTTTGTGGACCGTGGGTGGGGGTGAGGGGTGGGGGGTCCGCGCAGCCTCTGGCCAGCTCCCTGGGGCCTGCGGAGCCAGGCGGTGGCCCTGCGTCTCCCTCCCCTGGGTCGTTCCCGGCCTCAGCGTCACCGTGAGGCATTGGCGGGACCTCGGGACTGCACGTGGGCTCTGGACAATCCTGAGCTTGGCGTGAGGGGTGTGGCCGTGGGTCTGAGCACCCCGTCTGGGCCAGGAGGTGCAGAGGTCGAGTTTCCGGGACGCTTCCTGTGGCCCGGGCGCAGCGCTCTGCTCGGTGTGTCCGGCGGGCCCGGCCGTGCCCGTGGCTTCCTGGCTCCGGTGCCAGCTCTGGGGGGCCAGGCAGGAGCTGGTGCAGAGCTCGAAAGGACGGACAGGCGCCATCCTGCTTCTCTGCCCAGGGAGCGGCCTGCGGACAGGGAGGGGCGGGGCCGAGCCGGCTTGTGTGCTGGTCCCCTTTTCCTCCTCACCTTCTCAGGGGGGCGGCATCCTCCGCCCCTGCCTCTGCCGCTCCCTAGGGCTCACTCCCCCCTCACCCCCCCCCGGATTTCTGCAGGCAGCTTAGCTCTTCCCCAGGGGCAGCATGGGGGGGCGGGGGGCAGGCTGGCAGCCTTCTCTGAGCTTCTCTAAGCCCAGGTGAAGTTCCCGGCACCACTGGCGCTTGGGCTCCTGAGTGCCCGGGGACCAGCAGCTCAAGGTCCTGGCAGTGACCAGAGGGCGCTGAGGGGTGGCCTCTGCACCCCCACGGCCAGCGGGCCTTTCCCTCTGGACTCGCAGCCTGAGAGCGTAGGATTCAGATGCGTTAATGGCGCGGGGAGCGTTTGCCATCAGCACAGCCGGGCTGCCGGCCCCGCCCTGCAGGCCCGAGGGCGGCCGTGGACACAGGTCTCGCTCCTGAGAGGGGCCCAGCCCTCAGCGTCCGGAAGTCCGCTGCCTCCCTGGGTCCCCTCCCCGACCCTGAGCGCGGTCTCTGCCCTGGAACCCGGGCCTGCCCTGCCTTCCTGACCTCCGCGCTCTCCCCCAGGCTGGCGTCTGCCTGGGCACCGCCCTGCAGTCCTGGTGGCTGCTGGTGATGGAGCAGCGGCCGCAGTCTACCATGGTAACCAGCGCCCCGGCCCTCCTGCCCCTGGGCCCCGTGCTCTGCCTGTGGTCGGGTGGGTCGGGCCTCAGCCTTGCTGACGAGCGCTATCTGCCCTCTCCCAGCTAACGGGGATGGCGATCGGAGCCCTCCTGGCCCTGGCCCTTGTGGGCATCGCTGTCCTTCTTGTGCGCAGGAGGCTTAACCAGCAACGTGAGTCTGTGGCTACCGACTCCGGCTCTGGGAGGGACGGGGATGGTCCTGTGACTTGCCCCGTGTTCTGAGCTCTTGGGAGGGGCCATCAGGCCCCTCCCCTGCCCCCGCGGCTTTGGTTGGAGACCCCTGGCTGTGCAGGCAGCCCTGAGCCCGTGGGCCCCACAGGGTCTGCATCTGTCCACACTTTCTCCAGTCCCGTCCAGGCCGCCTTCCGTCTCTGGGTCCCCTCGGTGGGTGTGTCAGCCTGGGCGCTCGCTGCCCTTCCTCCCAGCACTGAGGGGGGAGGGGCTCAGGCGGCCACTCTGCTCCCTTGCAGGACAGGTGCAGCCCACCCCCCAGTACAGGTTCCGGAAGAGAGACAAAGTGATGTTCTACGGCCGGAAGATCATGAGGAAGGTAGCCTGGCAGGGCCCACACCCACCGCGCAGCTGAGACCCTGGGCCTGACACCTCCTGGGGAGGGAGAGCTGAGGGACAGCCAGGGGCCAGGACGGGCCCTTGTTGCCCGGGGCAGCCCCGTTGGCCTGACCCTGGGGAAGGGGAAGGGCTTTCCAGCCCCGGGCGATGGTGCAGAGCCGGGCTGGAGGGAGGCGGCAGGGGAGGCTCCAGAGGCTGTGGGAGGAGGTGGCCATGCCTCCTCTGGGGGAGGGGTCAGGCGCTCTGTGGGCAGCACTGGCCTGTGGGGGTCACTGTCCAGAGCATCGAGGTTGGTCCCACGTCCTGGCTGGCTGAGGGCAGGAGCTGCGGGCTGGGACTGACCCCCAGGCCGAGACCTGGGTCTGGCCTGTCTCGGGTTGTGACGTGGCCCCTCCCCCCCCGCCCGTTCACTCTGCAGGTGACCACGCTCCCCCACACGCTTGTGGGCAGCACGGCCGCCCCCCGGCAGCGGGTGAGGAAGAGGACCAAGGTGCTGTCCTTGGCCAAGAGGTACTGGGGCTCTCCCAGGGGCCCCTGCTGAGCTCCCGGCTGCGGGCTCTGCTCAGGGCGCGTCTCTGCTTTGTAGGATCCTGCGTTTCAAGAAGGAGTACCCGACCCTGCAGCCCAAGGAGCCGCCGCCCTCCCTGCTAGAGGCCGACCTCACGGAGTTCGACGTGAAGAACTCGCACCTGCCCCTGGAGGTCCTGTACATGCTGAAGAACGTCCGGTGAGGAGCTGTGCGTGCGGGGCCTGTTCCGTGGTCCCGAGGGTCAGCGGAGCCTCCCTCCTGCCGCCTCTGCCTGGCGGTTGGAGGCGCCTCCTTACCCGTCTTGCTGTTGTGTTTACGTGCGTGCCAGACTCTCACCTGCCGCAGGGCACTCTGAGCGAGTGTGGGAGTCGCAAGTCCGGGTCCCCCCGCCTCTCCCTGACCTTCCCTCCTCTTCTAGCCCCTTCCCTGGCCCGGAGGTGCCCCTCACCTGGCCTTGGCGGTGGGTGTGGCTCACGTTCAGAGTCCCGGAGCCACGGAGCTTGGAGCTGAAAACAGCTGGGGGCGTTTCCGTCCCGATGGGGACTCCAGGCTGCAGCCCTGGGGGAGCCGGGTCTCTGGGTCCGGCAGGGGAGGGCGGGAGGCTGGCCGGGCCCCATCAGCCTCTTCCCAGGCCGTCCCCCCTTCCCAAAGGCGCATGTGCCCTTCGGTCTCGCAGGGTCCTGGGCCACTTTGAGAAGCCGCTGTTCCTGGAACTCTGCAAGCACATGGTCTTCATGCAGCTGCTGGAAGGGGAGCACGTGTTCCGGCCGGGGGAGCCGGACACCAGCATCTACGTGGTGCAGGACGGGCGGCTGGAGGTCTGCATCCAGGACGCGGTGAGAGCCCGGGCGCGAGGGCGGGGCCTCGGTGGGCGCGAGGGCCGGGGAGGGCGCCTGCTGTGTGCTTCCTGGAGGTCTGCCCTCTTAACGTTTTCTTAAGTTTTTCCCTTGAAAACTTAGTGCAAACTCTTAAGTTTTAGGACTTTGAGGAAAAAGGCACACGTAGATCCTGTCCTTGGGTGTGGACGGCCCTGTGGGTGGACGGCGGTCACGCGGGCGGTTTAGCTGTTCTCACGCTTCCCGTCGTCTGCTTTCGAGTGCATTGCTCTGGTCCCGCAAGTCTGCCCGGGTGTGGCCCCTGCCACTCAGACGGGCTGTGGAGGCCGGCTTGCCCAGCTGGCCGAGCCCCCGCCAGTGGACCCCTCTGCTCTGCTCCCACACGCAGGACGGCTCCGAGGTGGCGGTCAAAGAGGTGCTGGCCGGGGACAGTGTCCACAGTCTGCTCAGCATCCTGGATGTCATCACCGTGAGTGCCCCGCCTGCTCCCCGAGCCGATAGCCAGGGCCTCCGCCCAGGACAGTGGGCCACAGATGGCGGGGCCCCGGGGACCGTGCGTCTCCGCAGAGCTGGTTGCTCACGGCCGTGGGGTGTCTCTTAAACAACTGTGTTGGGACTGGGTCACCCCCACACGTGGTCCAAGACCCAAAAGGCCCGCAGCGTCACGGGTGGAAATGTCCCCTGCGCCCCAGGGGGACTCATCTGGCACCTCCTGGTCACTGTCACCGGGTGGCCTTGTATGGGCGTCAATTCGTGTGCTTGAGTCCAGTCTGTAGGACAGTCCTCCTGGGTCCCAGGGGCACCCCGCTCAACGGAGGCTGAGCCCCTCACGCTCCTGCCCCAGCTGGTGAGCCGTCTGAGAGGTGGTTTTGCTGGTCTAGTTGGTGACGGCACAGCATCGCCTGTTACCTTGGGGTTTCTAAGCGTTTATCATGGAACGTTCCAACATTCGGCAGCCAGGAGGCAGGCAGGCAGGCAGGGATGAGTGTGTGTGCCGGGCGCCAGCTGCGGCTCTGCCCCTTGCCTCCCCCGCCCTCGAAAGTTTCCTTCTGAGTCGAGTCCACGCCGTAACCCAGACCTTCCCGCACGTTAGCCACGCTCGTCAGTGCGCATGCCTGTGTCACACGACAGGTACACTGATTTCAGCCTCTCCTCGGAAGTGGCACCTCCTTTGTTAACCCTGACCTGGACGTTTCCCCCTTGTGTTTTAGAGAGAGTGGGAGGGAGGGCGGGAGGGCGGTGGAGGGAGAGAGACACCGATGCTTGCCTCCCACCCATGTCCTACCAGGGCCAGGGCGGGGACCAGGCAGGTGCAATGCGTATGCGGGTCCACGGCTGGTGGAGAGCCAGCGAGAGAAACACCGGCTCCTAAAGCCCGTGCGAATGCCCACAGCAGCTTCCTGCGTGACTGTCCTGCCCTGGGAGCAGCGGTCCGAGAACCGCCCCGTTCTGGGCAGTTAGCCGTCCTGAGAGCGTGACGCATCCCAGTGTGTCGTCCCAGGGACAGGAGCCAGGCCTCACGTGCACAGAAGAGAGCTGGCTGGTTGCAGGGACAGTGGTGGGAGGAGAGGTGACGGGACTTAGCTGGGCAGAGCGGGCGGGCCACCAAAGGGGACCCTCTTCCGCGAACATCAAGCCGGGCCGTGCGGCAGGAGCCTCCTGACCAGCGCCTTCTTGGCGCACGGGCGAGGCTCCGTGGGGGCCGCTGGCTCCAGGCGCCTTGCGGGAGGTCCTCGGCTGGTGCCTGGTGCGCCTGTTGCAGCAGGGACTTGAAAGCCGGGTGCGAACCCCAGGCTGGGGGAGCCCCGATGTGCCTGTCGTTGCAGGGCCACACCGCGCCCTATAAGACCGTGTCTGCCCGCGCCGCTGCCCCGTCCACCGTGCTCAGGCTCCCCGCCGTGGCCTTCCAGGGCGTGTTTGAGAAGTACCCGGAGACCCTGGTCAGGGTGGTGCAGGTGGGTGCTCCCCGGGCGCGCGGGCTCCAGTCCGTGCAGGCAGGGGGAGGTGTGCTCCACAGTCAGAGCCCACACCTGTGCCTCCGAGGGGCTCTCAGACCTGCTCGAGCCCCAGAGCTTCCTGAGTCTTAAGTTCCTGTTAGAAGCGGTTTTAGTGGATAGGAAACTCACAAAGATGACGCAGAGAGCTCACGCCCTGTGCTGACATCTTAGGCGACCATGGAGACTGTCAAAATGGGGGGTGGTTTCTGGCCCGCGAGGCCCCGGCGGGCTCGCGGCTCATGGCGTGCGGCCCTGTTGCCCAGATCATCATGGTGCGGCTGCAGCGGGTCACCTTCCTGGCTCTGCACAACTACCTGGGCCTGACCACGGAGCTCTTCAACCCCGTGAGTGGCGGGGGGGGGGCGGGGGGGGGAGAGCGGGGGTTGGGGTGGGGGGGCAGCCGCGGGGCCGGGCTGGGAGGAGCGCTCCTCTCCAGGCCGGGCTGGTCTCTCCGGGCCGCACTACCTGTCTGCCGGTGGCCTGTGTACCCTGCACTCCATGAGGAGTCCCGGGTCTGAGCCCGGCTCCTGTCACCTGGCGCATCCAAGGGATGGCCGTCATGGAGGCTGTCTCCTCCTTCCCCGGGCGCCCTTGACCCTCTTCCTGTGGGCCGGCCGGCGGTGAGCTGGTGGCTGGGAGGTGGGCTACGCCAGCTCCCACCCCGAGTCCTCGGGAAGTAGATGGGACCCGCATGACCCGCTCTGTCCCCAAGCCTGGGGGCCGCCTAGCCCTGCGAGCCCGGGGCCCGGTCTGAGCCCAGCACCCCGCACAGGGCCTCTCCCGCCACGCCCTCTCCAGGGCTGCGCGGTCTCAGGCCAAGCCTTCCTGCTCCCACGCTATTTTCATCTGATGAAGAGTTACGGTTTCTGGCCATTTTGATCCTTTTTTATGCTGGGTCTCTGTCGCCTGGAGTGAGCCAGCTCTCCTTTTACGGAACTGGTTTCAAGTCCCCCCAACCGGCTGCCTCACTCCGAGGGTGCACGCTGACCGGGCGCCCAGACGCTCAGGGCAGCCCCTTCTTGCTCACGTCCCAGGAGAGCCAGGCCATTCCCCTGGTGTCTGTAGCCAGCGTGGCTGCTGGAAAGGCCAAGAGGCAGATGAGCTGTGGACCCGAGGAGCGACCGGAGCGGCCCCTGCGACCCCAGGAGCCCTGCGACCCAGGTACTAGCCCGGCACAGACTCCACCTGGTCCTGGCCTCCTCCCCACACTGGCCCTCGGCCACCGCTGTCTCCCCGTCTCTGCTGGGGTCTGGCCCGGGGAGAACGTGTTGAGGGGTAGGCTCTGCGCTCTGAGCCCCAACCATGGTCATCCGAGATCTCAGGAGGGGCTGAGATTTGGGGAGAGAAACCGACCGTGGAGGCTCCTCGGCCAGGGGTCCCCTCCAGGCGACGCACTGGACTTGATAGGCACGTGGCTGACGGTGCGTGCGGTGCAGTGCAGCCTGTTGCTGGGGTCCCTCCTGCGGGCAGTGTGACCCACGCGCCCGAGGACGGTGGGGCACTGCCGCTCGCAGGGCTGGCACCTGTGCCCGGGGCCGTCGCCGAGGGATGGCTCTGAGGAAAGGGCACCGTGGCTTCCTCTGGGCAGGAATTGGCCCTCACGGGGCCCAGCCAGCAGCCAGGGGCCGGCCAGTTCAGGAAGCCCCTGGGTCGGGCAGAGCAGGGCCTGGGCCCAAGGCTGTTCCTGGTGCATCAGTCACCTGGGCAGGTGGGCACAGGCGGTGGGCTGGGCAGGTGCAGAGGACGTGGCCTGCGAGGCCCCGAGACGGCGGCATGTGCTGCTGTGGGGACGGAGGCCCGCCTCACCACGCCCTCCGCAGACCACGGGGGCGGCCGGGCAGCCGCCGGCGGGCCGCTGCTGAAGAGGAGCCTCTCCTTCCCGCTGCCCTCCGTCCACGAGGAGATCGCGGACGACCTCGGCCAGGCCCAGGCGGGCGACCAGGCCGCTGCGGCCCCCCCAGGTGAGGACAGGCCACACGCACACGGGCTCCCTCCAGCACCCCTAGCCTTGAAGGTTACACACTGTGGTCGTGGCACCTACATCTACACGCAGCCCAGGCGGGCGGCCTGGGATGGGCGCATGTCTACCACGGGGCGTGGGGTCGGTTTGTTTTTAAAATAGACGTTGGTGTCCTAGTACCTTGGCTTACTAGTTCTTTACATTATGCTTTTACTGATTTCAGAGAGGAAGGGAGAGAGAGAGAGAGAGAAACATCACCGATTAGAGAGAGTCATGGATATCATGGATTGGCTGCCTCCTGCACGCCCCACACTGGGGATCGGGCCTGTAACCTGGGCATGTCCCCTGACTGGGAATCGAACCCTGACCTGGTTCATAGGTCGACACTCTAACCATTTAGCCACACCAGTTGGAGCAAAATATGATACGTACTTCACATTGTAGCACAGTGGTTCTCAGCCTTCTGGCCCTTTAAATACAGTTCTTCATGTTGTGACCCAACCATACAATTATTTTCGTTGCTACTTCATAACTGTCACGTTGCTACTGTTATGAATCATCATGTAAATATCTGAGATGCAGGACGGTCTCAGGCGACACCTGTGAAAGGGTCGTTCGGCCGCCAAAGGGGTCGCCACGACCCACAGGTTGAGAACCGCTGCCGTAGTAGAATAATGTAAGTACTGGAGATACATGGTATCCCAGGATGAGAAAAGTAGTTATAAGCTGTTGCTTTTTATTTCTATTACTTGTTTTTTGTTAATCCTCGCCCGAGGGTTTTCCAGTGATTTCTAGAGAGAGAGGAAGGGAGGAGGAGAGACAGAGAGACAAGCGTCGGTGAGAGACATGTTGGCTGGTGGCCAGGGGTCGAGCCTGCCGCCGCGGTGCGTGCCCCGGATGGAACAAGCCGGGACCCTTCCGTCCTCCGGCCGCTGCGCTACCTGAGCCACCGGCTGGGGCGTAAACTGTTACTTTAAACGTTTTGGAATCTTAGTCACATAAGCCAGTAGCTGTACAGACTTATTTCCTATGAGACACAACCTGGAAGACACTCGTGGGAACTGGCCGTGCGGTTCCTGGTGAGAGTCCGTCTGTTGTTTTCCCTTCGAGTGCAGGCTGTTCCCGAGCCGAGCCGTGGAGGGCGGTGCGCCCCCCCCCCCCGGGCTTTCCCGCGTGTCCCCACGCACAGCCCTCGCGCTCCGTCTGCTTCCTCGGAGCCCTCAGCCCCCTGACGGCCTCGCCTCCGTGTGCCCCGAGCCTCGGCTGCATCTGGGGGCGGGCGCGGCTGGACCCGCTGCAGGGCGCCTGTCCCCACCTGAGGAGGAGGCTTTCAGTGCGGACAGGACTGTGGGCGCCACCTGGTCCGCAGCACCCCGCCTGCCGCTCCTCCCCTCGGGGCCTCTTCCGGGAGCCCACTGCCTTCCCCAAGCCTGACACGCGACACGGACTCTGCGTCTGTGGGGGACGCCCGGCTCGTGCTGGTGGCCGGAGGCAGGCCCAGCGGCTGAACTGGGAGTGTCCTGGCCGAGATGGGCTAATGCCGCTCGCTGCCCCTGTGAAAGGCTCGCCAGCACCGGGGCCTCACTCGGGAACAGGCTCCCCACGGTCCGCAGGCCCTGGCTGCCAGCACGACCCTGAGTCTCCCTGTCTGCAGGTGCCCCCTCGGACCTGCGCATGGCCTGTGACCGCGCCAGGGTGCCCCTGCGGGCCGAGGAGCGCCCCGGGAGCGGGAGCGCGGCCAGCAAGGTAGCGGTGCCCTCCACGCTCTCCCTCCCCACACCGGCGACCCCCTTCCCTGCCCCCTCCCTCTGACCCCACCACGACCCCCCTTCCCTGCCCCCTCCCTCTGACCCCACCGCGACCCCCGCCCCCTCCCTCTGACCCCACCACGACCCCCCTCCCTCTGACCCCACCACGACCCCCCTTCCCTGCCCCCTCCCTCTGACCCCACCACGACCCCCTTCCCTGCCCCCTCCCTCTGACCCCACCACGACCCCCTTCCCTGCCCCCTCCCTCTGACCCCACCACGACCCCCCTTCCCTGCCCCCTCTCTCTGACCCCACCACGACCCCCCTTCCCTGCCCCCTCCCTCTGACCCCACCACGACCCCCCTTCCCTGCCCCCTCCCTCTGACCCCACCACGACCCCCCTTCCCTGCCCCCTCCCTCTGACCCCACCACAACCCCCCGCCCCCTCCCTCTGACCCCACCACGACCCCCCTCCCTCTGACCTCACCGCGACCCCCCGCCCCCTCCCTCTGACCCCACCGTGACCCCCCCTCCCTCTGACCCCACCATGACCCCCCTCCCTGCCCCCGCTGACCGCTGTCCGTGCCTCTCAAGTCCAAGAAGAGCGTGCTGGTGGCAGAGACGCCCTCCGCCGTCTTCCAGTACTCGGACTGCGACCTGGACGAGACCGTTGCCAGCACCAAGACGGACGCCATCTTCCGTGCCGCCAAGAAGGACCTGCTGACCCTGATGAAGCTGGATGTAGGTGCCCCCCCACCCCCCCACCTGACTCCCACAGACCGGGCGCTGCCCCGTCCACGGCGCCAGGACCCGCCGTGCTGTCCGAGCCGCGTCGACGCCCTGTAGCCTGCTGCCCGGCTCAGAGCCGCGTCCTCACGGCTTCACAGGGAATCTCCTCCGCCTTGTCGCCGGCGGCTCCTGCCACGCCCTCCCGAGGCTTCGCGCAGAGGGAGTAACGGAATGACGTGCGCAGGGTCCCAGGAAGGGCCGGCACAGGAATGACGTGCGCAGGGTCCCAGGAAGGGCCGGCACAGGAGTGACGTGCGCAGGGTCCCAGGAAGGGCCGGCACAGGAGTGACGTGCGCAGGGTCCCAGGAAGGGCCGGCACAGGAGTGACGTGCGCAGGGTCCCAGGAAGGGCCGGCACAGGAATGACGTGCGCAGGGTCCCAGGAAGGGCTGGCACAGGAGTGACGTGCGCAGGGTTCCAGGAAGGGCCGGCACAGACATCTTCTCGGCCAGGGCTGCAGGCCGGCCTCCCACTGCCCCCCCGCGGCCCCTCTGGGCTCTGTGCGCACTGGGTCCACAGCAGCGGGCGTTGGACACGTTGCACGAGACACCGGCTCGAGTCCCCTGTCCCTCAGGTCACCAAGGTTTCCGCTGCACGTCTGGCGCTCTGCGGGCCACACTGATGTCTGCTGGGCGCCATCACACGGCGCCAGGTGGCAGGGTGCCAGGGCGGCCTCCGCTCGCACTGGCTGCTCCGAGCTCCCTGTGCTGACTCCGTTTCTGTTCCTAGGACCCTTCGCTGTTGGACGGCCGCGTGACGTTCCTGCACGTCCCGGGGGGCACGGTGGTGTCCAAGCAGGGAGACCAGGTGAGCAGGAAGCCTGGCTTCGAGGGGGCGCTCACGGTGCCTGCGCTGTGGGAGCCCTCGGGACACGGGCGAGTCCCTCATCCCTGTCCCAGAGGGCTCTCCCAGGCTTGTCCTCTCGGGCTAGGCACGTGCCCACCATCCCACTACTCCCACCCCTCCCTTCGCTTTTGTCCCCCTAGGAGGAAAGAAGGGCTTTCCCCGTCCTCACAGGAGGCAGGCGCTGGCTTGCCTCCCACACTCCGGGTCTGGGTCACCTGTGGGAAGCCCTCTCCAGGGCCTCTGCGCCCTCGGCCTGACCCCCAGCTGCCCACTGGCCTGTGCCCACACGGCCTGTGCCCACACTGGCCAAGTCCATTTTGGTCTCTGGCCCTTCCTGCCCAGACCACAGGGACGAGGTCCGGGGGGCAGGGTGAGCAGGTTCGGAGAGAGGCCTCGTGCGGACAGATAAGGTGGGGTTGGCACAAGCATGGTTTCCCTTGTCAAGGTCGGACCTGGGATGCCTGTGATGGGGGCGGGCGGGCGCCTTGTCGGGCCGCGCTGACCGCCTGGCCTGGCCTGGCAGGACGTGAACGTGGTCTTCGTGGTCTCGGGGCTGCTCCACGTGTACCAGCGGAAGATCGACAGTGAGGAGGACAGCTGCCTGTTCGTGACACGGCCCGGGGAGATGGTGGGCCAGCTGGCCGTGCTCACGGGCGAGCCCCTCATCTTCACCATCAGGGCCAACAGGGACTGCAGCTTCCTGTCCATCTCCAAGGCGCACTTCTACGAGTGAGTCCCCCCCGGGCCCATGCCCACGTGCGCCCTAGGCCCTGCCCTGGAGCCGAGGCAAACCCACTGGGCGCCCTGGTCGACACACCAGCCCCTCCAGGCCCCGACGTGGGAGCAGCCGCTGGGGCACGTGGCCTGGTCCTGTGTGTCCTCCCATGTGTGTGTCCATGTTGAGTGTGTGTGTGCTCACTGCGTGAGTCCCTGATGCGGCAGCTCCCTCCCTGCAGCCGTGCCCACCTGCTGTCCCCAGGGTCCTTGTCCCCTCAGACTTCAAGCACCAAATCCCGTCTCCCCAGCCTCGCTCCTGCGTCCCAGCTTGAGTGCCGGCGGGTGCTGGGCGTCCCCTGGCGGTGCAGGGGCTTCCACGCGGCCTCGGCAGAGCCCAGGTCCCCAGTTTGCTCGGCTCCTGCTTTTGTGATTGTCACTCCATCCGCCCACGGCTCGGGCTGTGTCCTGAGCCTCCCTGTCCAGCCAGTGCAGCCGTGAGCTGTGTGCTCCCCCACAGTGCAGTGGGCCTGCTTCTGCCCTCAGCAGCCTGTGACACGGGCAGCCGGGAGGCAGGTGGACCATGTGCCCACGGAGCCTCTGGGTGCCCTGCCCCCCCCATCTTTGTGGCACATCGTGGGGCGGGGCCCTGCAGCCGCAGCCGATGGGCCTCGTGGTGTCTGTGCTCCAGGGACCTCCCTGGGAGGGTGGCCGCTGGGAGGGGCTTCACAGGCTCCCCCGAGGCTGCCGGCGGCTGGGCGCAAGGGCGGATGGGCAGGTGGAGGCTGTGCTCTGCGCTCCTCAGTGGGAGTCGGGGTCTGACAAGTGGGGCGCAGGTCCCGTGTCCTCTCAAGGGCTGGGCCTGGCGGGAGGGGCCTGCTGATGGGCCGTCTCCGCAGGATCATGCGGAAGCAGCCGACCGTGGTCCTGGGCGTCGCGCACACGGTCGTGAAGCGCATGTCAGCCTTCGTGCGGCAGATCGACTTCGCCCTGGACTGGATGGAGGTGGAGGCGGGGCGCGCTGTGTACAGGTGGGTGCGGGCGAGGGGTGCGGGCTGCGTGAGGGTCCTGAGATGGGGCAGAGCTCGGGGTGGAGGCTCCAGGGGTAGCTCCCAGGGCTCCCGTGGCCCGTGCTCACCTGCTGGGCCGGCTGGGCCTGGGCTCACGCTCACGACGCCCAGCAGATCCACACCCGCCTGGCACGGCCCGCGGTGCCAGCAGCGCAGCGTGTGCAGGTGCTGCTGGGCCCGGCGTCCCGGCAGAGGGAGAGCTGAGTGTGGACTGGGTCACAGCGCCCACGTTCCGTCAGCTGTCAGTCAGAACCAAGGACGCTTAGGACGCTGCCTGGCTGAAGGGTCACCGTAGGCCTGTCACCTGCTGGCGCACGTAGTCTTTCACGGGAAACAACTGTATTTTCCCAAACGAAAGGACCCAGTGAGAAGGCTCTTTCCTTGCTGTGTGGGTGCGCGGGCTCCTGGCCGGTGCCCTGCCCGCTCCCAGCGCCCCGTCCCTGCAGGCAGGGGGACAAGTCGGACTGCACCTACATCGTGCTCAGCGGCCGGCTGCGCTCCGTGATCCGCAAGGACGACCTCAAGAAGCGCCTGGCCGGGGAGTATGGCCGCGGAGACCTCATCGGTGTGGTAGGGCTGGGCGCAGTAGGGCCGGGGTGCAGTCCCACTGGGTGCTGCCCTGGGTGCGGGGAGGAGCCCTCACTGTGGCATCAGGAGGGCGTGCGCCCCGTGGTTTTCCATTCTCGGGGGCGGGTGTGCCCGCTCCCAGCCGGGCGGTGCACAGGTGGAATCCCAGGGTCAAAGGTGGAATCTCCAGACCTTTGGGGGCAGCCACCTGGCCTTTCCTGGTGCCAACAGGGGCCTGGCTCAGGCGCCCTCCCCGGCGCGGCTGGTGAGCGCCTTTCCTCCCGTCCTCACCTGCTCCCACGTGCGGGAAGCGCCGCCACACGCCCTGCCCTCTGTCCTGGGCGCGGGGCAGCAGGTGTGGGCAGTGCAGCCGGCACCCCGCTCCTCTCTCTCAGGTGGAGACACTCACCCGCCAGCCCCGAGCGACCACAGTGCACGCGGTCCGGGACTCGGAGCTCGCCAAGCTGCCGGCAGGAGCCCTGACGTCCATCAAGCGCAGGTACCCGCAGGTGAGGGTCTGCGCCTGAGCAGGCGGCCGGGGGCAGGTGTCCGAACGGGTCCAGCTGATCCTAACATGCACCCTGAAGGGAACCTTTTACACGGGGGAGGCTGCTGCTTCCGGACACAGCGCCAGCTAAACAGTTAAACAGCTGAGACTGCAATGCATTTGGAAAAGGGATAAAATAACGTTTGCAGATAATGTGCCTTTTTTACTAGAAAACTGCAGCGGCAGCTGAGTGTTTAGAAGAGAGACTGGCAGGTCGTGTGGGTTGGATCGGTGTTTCCGTCCTTCCCGCCAGGGAGATGGGAGTGGAGCAGCCCCGCTAAATTGCAGCGTCCTGCCCCGGCCCGGGTGCTCAGTGGCTAGAGCGTCAGCCTGTGGGCTGCAGGGTCCCGGATTCGATTCCAGTCAAGGGCACCCACCTTGCTTGAGGCTCCTCCCTGGCCTGGGCCCTGGTCGGGGTGCGTGCAGGAGGCAGCCCATTGACGTGTTTCTCTCACGTCGATGTTTCTGTCTGTTTCCCACTCTCTCCCACTCTCCCTAACAGTCAGTGGAGAGAATGCCTGTGGGTGAGGAGTGAATACACACATGTACACGTGTGTGCATGTGCATCGCAGAATTCTTAAAAGTCAGGTCAGTCAGGAAGCTCTGCCCGCAGGGGAGTGCAGCGCGGAGGCTGCTGGTCCGTGTGGCAGCCCCTGCCACCCCCGGCCAGGGCTTCCCCCGGGGGACCCAGGAGCAGCCGCCCCCAGAGTGACTGACGGGCACGAACATGGAGACGCTGGGCAGAGGGACCGAGCGGTGGCATGAGCTCTCGTCACGCCCACCATCACCCGTGGCCTGGCGTGTCCAGCCTGGCGCCTTGGGAGACACAGACCCAGGGACGTGGCCTGTTGGCTGAAAGGTGTGGGTGGGGGTCTGCTCTCCGCCAGGTCGTGACCCGGCTGATCCACCTGCTGGGGGAGAAGATCCTGGGCAGCCTGCAGCAGGGGCCTGCGACCAGTGAGTCCCCGCGGGCGCTCGGCCTCCCGCCCCCCCTGCACCGGGCCCTCAGACCCCTCTGCCCAGCTCCCCCGCAGCGGGGCAGGGCTGCATCCCAGACCTGGAGACTCCCTTCTCCACCCTGTCTGACCTCCCCTCAGTGGGGGTGCCGCCTCTGCTGGCTCAGGGCATAGAGAGTTGGGGTCCACCTCACACTCACTGTGGGTATCTGCTTAGCGATGGGGACCCCGGGAGAATCTCCCTGGAGGCAGCACCCAGTGGGGAGGGGCGGGATGGAGCCCACCTGCCTGGAGCTGGCAGGGGCAGGGCCACTGCTGACTGGCCTCAGGAGGGTGGTCTCCCCGTGCCCTTCTGAGGGCTGTGCCTGATGAGTGTGTGATTGCCCGCCCCTCCCCCGTGGCCAGGACCAGACCCTCCCACGTGCCTTAGAGGCAACACGGCTGCACAGAGCTAGCAGGCCCCTGTTCCTCCCTCCCTCGGAGGAATGTGATGTCAGAGGTCACTGGGAAGGACGGGAGGAAGGGGACCCCAAGGTTCTTGCATTTGTCTCTGCTCCCCTCCTGTGGGCCGAGCCCTGGTGTGAGATGTGGGTGCAGTGGCCTGGCGTCCCAGTGGGAAGGCAGAGTGGAGGAGTCCCAGTGCCCGGCTCGTCCCAGGCTGCTGGCACCAGCATGTCCTCCGGAAACAACTGGTGACACCTGGAGAGAGTCAGGGGTGCCCACCCCTCGGGCCGACCCACGACCCTGCGCTTCCAGGTCACCAGTTTGGGCTGCACTCCACCGGCAGCAAGTGGGACTCGGGGAACCCGGCCAGCAACCTGTCCACGGTGGCCATCATGCCCGTGTCGGAGGACGTGCCCCTCACCGCCTTCGCCCTGGAGCTCAAGCACGCCCTCAGCGCCATTGGTGAGCCCACCCTCCTCCCCCACTGGGCCCTCAGGTGCTTCTGCGGGCGCTGTGGTGGCGCCGGGGCTGGGGGCTGCGGGGCCGCCAGGAGCTGGGGCTGGGCTGCCCCTGGGGTGCTGGCCTCTTCACCTGCCATGGGCCTCCGTCTCCTGTTCGCGTGTAAACCTGTGGTCTGCGTGGGGACTGGCTTTTGTGTGAAGTGGGACCTAGAGGTAGCGGTTGGTTTTCTTCTGCATGTGGAGGCTAGCCAAAGAGCCTCCCTCCCGTGGCACGGCCTCGGCCCCGGAGGGCTGGCACCGACGTCCATGGGGCTCATCCCAGCTCGCTGGCCCCGGCCCTGGCCCCACGCCTGTCCTGAGCCGGCCCTCACGGCCCTCACGAGGCGGCTTTGCAGCAAGTGGTCAAACCAGGAGGGCTGAGCGCTCAGCTTTGCGGTTCCAAGGTGGTTTGGACCCTTCAGGGCCCGAGCCCCCTGGGAGTTAGGACGAGCGTGTCCAGTTCTGTGAGAGCCTGACGGTCTGGCGGGTGCACTGGCTCCATCGCTCTGGGTGCTGACACCTGACGACTCTTCCCACCCAGCAGCCCGGACGCGCGTCCACTTAGGAGCACCTTTCCTTTCCTCAGCAGCCTCGATAGCTTCACGGCGAGTCCTTGTTAAGTTTATTCCAAAGTACGGACTGGCTTTGGTGCTGCCGTCAGTGGAGTGATGGTGTAATCCCTTCGGAGTGCTCACGGATAGCGGGAGGGACCCGCTGCCTCTGTGTGCTGCCGGCACCCTGCAGCCTTGCGGAAGGTGCTCATTCCGCCCGCTTCCGAGCGTGTATGTGGGTGGAACCGATGGAGGTCGCCGCTGCTTCCTCTCGTGCGGATGCCTGCCGCACCCATTCAGGTCCTGGTGGCGCTGAGCAGAGCCGTGCTGGGAAGTGGTGGTGGACCAGGCATCCCCGCCTTGCTCCTGGCCTTGGGGGAGCCCAGGGTCCACCGAGTGGGAGGGTCGCTGCCAGCTGTCCATGCGCAGCCTGCGGTGTGTTGAAGGCTTTCTGCACGTAGTTTACTGAGGGTTTTTGTTGTGCCAAGAGGTTGACTTTTGCCCGAGCCTTTTCTGCATCAGCTGAAATGGTGGTGTGTTTCCCTTTGTCCTGTTAATGTGATGAGTCCTTTGATGGACAGTCCTGTGTTGAGCCGTCCTTGCATTCCGGGAACAAACCCCAGGGGCTGTGTGTCAGGCCTTTAACAGGCCGCTGGACTGGCTCGCTGGCCTCCTGTTGATGTTGATGTTGATGGAGGTCATTGCCTGCAGCTTTCTCCTGCTGACGTGGCCTCCTGTGGCTTTGGCGTCAGGAGTGCTGGCAGCGGAGTGAGAGAGAAAGCGCCCTCCTCCATTGTTTTACAAGAGTTTGAGGAGGAGGGTGTCAGTTCTTTTTTAAACGTTCGATAGAACCTCCAGCGAAGCTGTCTCGTCCAGGGCTCTCCTTTCTCGGTTACTGTTATTGTTATTGTCATTACTGATCCAATCTTTTCATGTTTCTTCATGAATCGGTCTTGGTAGGTCTTGTGTTTCCAGAAATTCCTCCGTTTCATCTCAATCGTCCACCTTGTTGCTGTGCAGGTGCTCACAGTGCTCCTTGCGCTCCCGTGCGTTTCTGTGGAGAGTGATGTCCCACCGCTTTTCATTTCAGCGACTTGCATCTTTTTATTCTTTATTCACTTGCTAAAGGCTCATCAACTTTAATTCTTCCAAAGAACCAGCTTGTGCGTTTATCTACGTCTCTATTTTAGTGACCTCTGTCCTGATCTTTATTTTTTCTTCCCTCCTGTCAGCTCTGGGTTTAGTTAATACTCTCTCCTCGTTCCTCGAGGCCTGGAGCTGGGCTGCTGGCTGAGGCCGCCTTTGTGACGTCATGTTGGCGCTGTGTCCTGCCCCGCGCTGCTCTTGCTGGTCCCTGGGTTTGGGACCCCGTGTTTCCTTCTACACGTGGCTCGCGACTGTCCACCTTCCCTGTGACGGCTCTCCCCACGGGGGTGTGAGCAGGTTATTTCCACGTGTTTTGAGTTTTCCTGCTGTTCCTGAGTTCGTTTCACACCTTGTGATCAGGAAAGACACTACGATTTCGCCTTTTAAAGTTTTACTCGACGCGTTTTGTGGCCCGACCTGGGCTGGCCCTGGAGAGTGTCCTGTGCGCCTAGAGCGCGTGTTCTGTGTCGGTCTTCCCACGCGTGTGGTAGTGAGTGTGCAGCGCCGCGCTAGGGCTGGAGCCTGCATTCCGCCTGACGGAGGCGCTGGCTTGTGACTGGCCGTCAGGTGCCCCCTTCGCCGGCTGTCACTCCTCCTGCGAGGGCGGGGTTCTCCCTGTGGTTGAACACGGCTCCTTTTTGGGTGCAGATACTGCAGATGCCTTCCCTCTCGGCGGTGCCTTTCTAACCTTAATGATGTGTTTTGACGAACAGAAGGTCTTCACTCTAACGTAGACCGATGCATCAACTCTCTCCTATGTTGTTGTTGCTTTTGCATTTTGCTTAAGACATTTTATTTTGCCCCAAATCATGAAGATGTTCTTTTAACACAGTCCATCTGGGCCTGGTTCTGGTTCTGATATGAGGTGGAATCAAGATTTATTTTGCCTGTTGGGGTCTCCAGCCGACCCAGAACCCTCGCTGACGAGTAGAAAGACCGAGCTCTGCCCGCAGCCATGGCGACGCCTTTGCCGAAAGGCAGGTGGCCATGTTGGAGGAGGTCGCCCTCACTCCTCAAGGGCATTTTTGCTGAGTGGAGGTTTAGGCTGATAGTCTAACC
This sequence comes from Myotis nattereri, assembly GCF_964212035.1. Taxonomy (NCBI): domain Eukaryota; kingdom Metazoa; phylum Chordata; class Mammalia; order Chiroptera; family Vespertilionidae; genus Myotis; species Myotis nattereri. The sequence continues at coordinate 82,384,188 of NC_138087.1, forward strand.
CTAGCCCGCCCTCGGTCTTGCCCTGGCCTTCCTGGGGAGCAGGCCCCCACCGCTGTGTCTGTGGCTCTAAGACACAGTAGACGGGAGGCCCTTGCTGACCTCAGACACAGCGGGGAGCTGTGCTTCGCAAGCCTGTGCACTGACTGTACGCAGCAGCCGGCGGGTCTGGGCTCGGGCGTCGCCTTATCTTGTGTTTACGAGCTTATGCCTCCCCTGCCCCCAGCACTCAGCCTCTGTGCTGCGGAGCCTCTACTCTGCGGGTAGACGAGGAGACGGAGGTTCAGAGAGGCCCCCTGTCCCCGGGGAGCCCTGAGCGGTGCAGTCCTCCCACTTCCCACCGTGTGCGCACCTGCCCCGAGGCCCCCGAGGCCACAGGCACTTCCGTGTTGAAAGGCGCAAGGCTCCTGTGGCTCAGGGTGGGGCTGCTCCTCCCGCTCCTGGCTGCCCGGCTGCCCCTGTGGTCAGCCCTGCTGTCCCGGAGGGGGGCTGCCTGGCAGCTTCCACCACCGGGTGCTGTTCCCAGGCCCCGTCCTGCTGCTGACCAGTGACAACATCAAACAGCGCCTGGGCTCTGCCGCCCTGGACAGGTACGGGCTGCAGGGGGACAGCGGGCTGCCCTGCCCGCGGGTCTGAGCACAGCCTGGGAACGGCCTGTGTCTGTGTGTGCCCTGAGGCCTGCCCCCCATGTCTGCACCCCATGTCTGCGCCCCATGTCTGCCCCCCATGTCTATGCCCCACATGTCTGCATCCCCCACATGTCTGTGTCTCCATGTTTGCTCTCCCATATGTCTGTACCCCCATGTCTGCATCCCCCACATATCTGCGCCCCATGTCTATACCCCCACATGTCTGCGCCCCATGTCTATACCCCCACATGTGTGCCCCCCATGTCTGTGCCCCCTTGGCTGCATCTCCACATGTCTGCACCCCCATATGTCTGCGCCCCATGTCTTCAGCCCTTGCCTGCACCCCATGCCCATGCCCATGTCGGCCTGCAGCATCCACGAGTACCGGCTGTCCAGCTGGCTGGGGCAGCAGGAGGACATCCACCGGATCGTGCTCTACCAGGCGGACAGCTCGCTCACGCCCTGGACCCAGCGCTGCATCCGACAGGCCGACTGCATCCTCATCGTGGGCCTGGGCGAGCAGGAGCCCAGCGTGGGCGAGGTGGGGGCTGCAGGCAGGGCTGTGGGTGGGGTGGGGGCTGCAGGCCAGACATGTCAGGCTGGGGTAGCCACGCTCTCCTCAGATGCCTCCCTCTGCTGCTCTCCTTTGAATGAGATGTTTCCAGGGCGGGCAAAGGCGCCCACACCCAGACCTTTACCTGGTGGTGGTTTCAGCGTCTCCCCCCGCCTCCCCGCCCCCTCGCCGTGGCCTCCTCTGCAGTCGGCGCCTCTGCCGTGTCTCACACTTGCTGTGTGTGCAGCTGGTCACAGGCCTGACTTCGGTGTCACGGAGCCTGGTTTTGACCATTTTGAAACCTCCCAGTTGGTGACCCCCCACCTGCCCGTCCCCCGTCCCTGGCGGGGACATTGTTTCCTGACACAGACCCACCTGGACCCCAGGGTGTGCACCTTCCGTTCACGTCTGGAGGCGGCCACTCGGCACCCTCAGTGGCGTCCTCGCCTGTCCCTTCCTCTGTCCAGGCGGCTCCCACCTCAGCTCCACCCCTGGCCCTGCGGCCGCTGGGGCTCCTGCTCTGCAGGGAGTGGGGCTCCCCGCAGGGAGAGCCTTTGCAGAATCCCTCATCCGAGAAGGTTCCTCTGTTCCAGGGGCCGTGGGCACAGCCTCACAGCCGGGCCGAGCCCCGCAGCCCCGCTGGCCAGAGCCTGGGCGCCGCCTGGTCAGCGTGAGGCCTCTGGGCAGCCCCGTCCTGGCTGCAGGCCCCCTGACCGCAGCTCTGCCCCCGCAGCTGGAGCGGATGCTGGAGAGCACGGCCGTGCGCGCCCAGAAGCAGCTGGTGCTGCTGCACCGGGAGGAAGGCCCGGCGCCCGCCCGCACCGTCGAGTGGCTCAACATGCGCGGCTGGTGCTCCGGCCACCTGCACCTGTGCTGCCCGCGCCGCGTCTTCTCCAGGCGGAGCCTGCCCAGGCTGGTGAGGGCAGCACGGCGAGCCCCTCTCAGGGCCTGGCTCGGGGTTTGGGGCCACGGGCGCTGCTGTGCCCCCGGGAGGCAGGACCCGGCCTGGCGTGAGCCTGGGGTTCCAGAGAGTCCTGGGGGCCTCGGGGGCGTAGCCTCCTGCCTCGGGCGGAAGCTGTGCAGACCTTGAGCCCTCTTCCCGGGGTGGCCTCGGCGAGGGGGCCGGGGGGACACAGAGGCTGCCAGGCGTCCCAGCCTGCTGGCCGCTCGGGGGACAGCGTCGGACAGCTGCATCCACACTCCCGAGTCCCCGCCAGAGCACCTGCCCTGGGGCTGGCGGGTCCAGCTGAGGTGCGGACGGGTGGGTGACAGACCGAGGGCAGAGCCGAGGCGAGGAGCCCCGCTGTCCGCCTCTGCAGGTGGAGATGTACGAGCGGCTCTTCCAGCGGCCCCCGGACCGGCACTCGGACTTCTCCCGCCTGGCGCGGGTGCTGACGGGAAACGCCATCGCCCTGGTGCTGGGAGGAGGCGGGGCACGGTGAGTCCCGCCCTGTCCCAGGCACAGCTCCCGGCAGATGCTGGTGAGCTCAGAGCGGCACCTGGCGGGCCCAGGGCACGTGGCCAGGCCGGACCTCCACAGGCTGATTGTGGTCCCTCCAGAAGCTTCCATCGCCTGCGTCACCACGCGTGTGTTCTGAAGGCTGCTCTGTCCTTTGCCGGCCGTCCCCAGGCCCCCGAGCCTCTCCACCGTGGCCCCACATGTGGAGGTGCGGCCTGACACCTGAGCTGGCTGCCGGGCCAGGGAGGGTGCAAACCCTCTTCTCTAGGAAGTGATGCCCGTGGCCTCGGAGCTGCTCCTCTAACGGGACTCACCACATTGGAGACTGCGGCTTGCAGGCCTCACAGACAGGGCAGTGGGTGGACTAGGGCCGCCCCTGTGCACCCTGTGCCCTTCACAGCCCAGTTCCTGCCTGGAGCCCCACGAGGGCTGGGGTGGAGCTGCTGGGAGGGGAGGGCCTGCCGTGGCCCGTGTGGCCTGGCGGGTAGTGAAGTCAGACACTACGCTCACTTCCCTCCGAGGATCCCTAGCCTCACCTGGGGCCACACTGTCACTGGGTTACTCGCAGGCTGAGCCGTGGGCCTGGGAGGTCGGGCCTGCCCCAGGGGCAGGGGCAGGGCAGCTGCGGGAGGACCGGGTGCCGAGTGGCTGGCCCAGACTTTGACCTGGTTGGCACGTCAGGACGGTTCGATCAGCAGCATTTCTAATGAAAAGTTAGTCACCATCCAAGTGACACTAGTCTAAAGGCCGCATCGGCGCTGCAGGTGCGCAGGGAGCTCCGTCTCCAGCTCTGGGTCATGGCTGGTGCGTGACGTCGCTCCCGCAACGTGTCTATCTGATCGCCCTGCTCTCGGCATGAGGCCCACGCACTGCTGACCTCTCTGACGGGGCATCTGGGCGAGGGTCCTGTTCGTTCCCGGGCAGCTGCTGAGCGCCCCCTGCTCGCCTTCCCTCCCGGCCCCCGGGGCGCTCTGCCCATTGCTTCCGTGCTCGCTCTGCTCGAGCTGCACGTCCCCTGCACGCGCTCTGAGGGGCGTGTCCTCTTGTTCTCGGAGGTGCGGCTCCTTGGTTGGCAGCCACGTAGGAACGATTTTCTTTTGGTTTATGCTTGGGGTTCATCCCGCTTCTGAATCTGATTCTGGGTTTCAGTCATCGTTTCTAAGCACTTCGAAGTGTTTCCCCTCAGACACGGCGTTCGTCCCGACCCTGAACGCATCTGGTCTCGCATCTGGGCCCCAGGGAGACGCGGACAGGCCCCTGGCCACAGCCCACGTGGTCCCCGCCGTCTCACCGGCTTCAGCCAGCCTTTCACGTGCCCCGCCCTCTACACGGTCTGGGAGCCGCCTTCCCCTCGGCCCGCTCCTGCCCCCGGGCCTCCTGCTCTGAACCTCTCAGTTCCCTTCTCACGCCAGCTCCCTCTCGGCCCCACTTCGTCGTCTCCAGTCCTGTGTCAGAATCGCCACATTTTATTTGTGTGAAAACAGGTGGGCCACAAAGTTTACCTTCTACCTGGGTTTGCGAAGCGATCCAGGGGCGCCCGGCACAGCACAGGCCGCGCAGCCCCCACGTCCCCTGGGGACCCCCCTCGTCCCACGCTGACTGTCCCGCCGGCCCCGCCTGTGTCTGTGGGTCCCACAGGCCCCTCCTCCAGGGCCTGGCTCTGCCACTGAGCGCAGCGCCTTGGGCCCCCTGAGAGGCACCCTCTCCTGGGCTCACCCCACACGCATCACTCCTCACTGTCGCGGGAGCCCCGCCATCTTAGAGCGGCGCCGGCACCTCCGTGACCGGGTCCTCTGGGCCCACGCCGGCGGGCTGCGTGCTCGGGCCGTGGCCACGCGGGCCTCTCACAGGCGTGTCATTGCTGGGAGGGACGGACATCGTGAGAGACATGGTAGCAGAGTTCGAGGCTCAGTGACCAGTTCAGTCCGAGGCCGGCTTTCCCCCCCGCGGGGGTCCGTGCGTCCCACTGACCGACTCCCTTCCGGGGCCTGGCCTGTGTCCCCCTCGCCCCTCCTGAGTCCACCCAAAGTCCGGCCGGTGCAGGCCTCTCGGACGCTGGTGGGAGACGAGGCCGAGTGCTGGCTACCACTCAGGACACCAGAGCATCTGCGTGGTGCCCGTCTCTCCTCTGAGCCGGATCTGCCTGGCCTATCGGTCAGACGAGAGCCGGCATGGCGGAGAGGGGTGGGGCGGCAGCCGTCCGGGCTCCTGCGGGCACAGTGGGGGCCGGTCCTGGCGGTGGCACTTACCCCTGTCCCTGCTCCCGGTGGGCAGAGGCTGCGCCCAGGTTGGCATCATCCGAGCGCTGGCGGAGTGCGGCATCCCCGTGGACATGGTTGGGGGGACGTCCATCGGGGCCTTCATGGGCGCCCTGTACGCCGAGGAGAGGAGCTACAGCCAGATTCGCATCCGGGCCAAGCAGTGGACTGAGGTAGGGCTGCTCCCTGGAGCCGGCTCATCCCGTGACCACCCGTGGGGCAGCGGGGAGCACGGGTGCGGCCACACCGTGTGGGGGCTGTCTGTGTTGGTTCCCGGTGTCAGTCCACCCAGGTGACTGGGGACCACACGGAGGTTCGCTGGACCCACAGTTCCGCTGGAAACGGGGCAGGGCCACGGGGAGCCCCAGGCCTGAGCCGCTTTGGGGGTTCTGTGGGAAAGGCGGGGTCAGCAGCTGCAGGTCAGCTCCTCTGAGGGGCTGGGACCTGGGCTGAGCCTGTCGGCTGGGGCCCTGGCCTGGGCGGAGCGGGCAGGGGTACTGGCTTGGTGTGAGGTTTTGATGGGGGGCGGGGGGGGGCAGTGCATTGATCAGTTTGCAGGAGAGACACCCGGGGGGACAGCAGTGTCCCCACAGCACCTCCCGGTGAGCTGCTCAGGCCACAGCGTTCGTCCCCCCGAGACCCACCCCCAGGTGCCTCCGACATTCTGCTCTGTCTGGGGGCCCAGCCAGGTCCCTGCTCCCTCCTCCGATGCAGCCCTGCTGGGCCTGAGGGCCGCCTGCTGCCCGGGGATGAGTCCTCACCAGCCTAGTGCCCCCCCCCCTCCCAGGACATGACGTCGATGATGAAGACGATGCTGGACCTGACCTACCCCATCACCTCCATGTTCTCGGGGGCTGGCTTCAACAGCAGCATCTGCAGCGTCTTCAAGGACCGGCAGATTGAGGTGCTGCACCCTCACTCCTCCCCAACCCTCCCCATCCCTCCTGCACCTCTGCTCACCCCTCCCCACCCTTCCTCACTCCTCCCCACCCCTGCTCACCCCTCCCCACCCATCCCGTACCCCTCCCCACCCCTCACACACCCCTTGGGTGGCGGCTGGGGAGGACGCCCTCTAAGCCCCGCCCTCCCCGCAGGACCTGTGGATCCCCTACTTCACCATCACCACGGACATCTCAGCCTCTGCCATGCGGGTCCACACAGACGGTGAGCGCCTGCTCCCTGAGGGGCTCCCACAGAGAGGACCTTCTGCACACGGACGACAGGGTGGTGGGGAAATGACCAGGAGCCCAGAGTGTGTGGCCTGTGGGCGGCACGGAGGGCTCCAGGCAGCATGTCTGGAGCTGCTTGACCGTCTCGGGGTGGGGGAGGGCTGGCTGAGGCCTCGGCACACCCGTGTGGGGCAGCACTCGGAAGGCGGGACACCCGGAGCGCGCCCGGCTCTGGGCCTCGGGGAGGGGATGTCCAGGAGGCATGTCCAGGCCTGCGCAGTGCCCCCCGGAGGCCAGCGGGGCCAGGGTGCCGGCAGGAGCACGGGTCGGGAGAGGCTCCTTCCTGCCCGGGCATGGCCGGGACCTCCGCCCTCTGGCCCCCCAGGCTCCCTGTGGAGGTACGTGCGTGCCAGCATGTCCCTGTCCGGCTACATGCCCCCCCTCTGCGACCCCAAGGACGGACACCTGTTGATGGACGGCGGCTACATCAACAACCTCCCAGGTGCGCCCCTCCCCAGCGCCTCCCTCCGCCGGCTCTGCACGCTTCCTCCAGCCGGTGCCAAGGGCGTCACAGGCTGGCTCGGAGCAGGGAACACGCACACACACACACACGCACACACGCCCGCGCCCGGGCACCGCGAGCCCAGCATATGGCTCCGTTTGTCAGCTCAGCAGCTCCCAGAACAAGGGCCAGGGAGAGGCGGGGAGCAGTTACCTCTCGTCTGTGCCACAGCAGGAACTAACAGCCCGCAGGTGCCGCGTGTGCTGGGGGGGCCCCTCCCTCGGGCACACCTGTCACCTGTTGGACACTTCGGTGCGCTCCGCGGGCCTCAGGGCTGGTGGGGCAGGCTCTGCCCCGACTGGGCTCCGGGCACCTGTCCCGGGTGACCAGGGTCTCCTTGTCCCCAGCGGACGTGGCCAGGTCGATGGGGGCGAAGGTGGTGATCGCCATCGACGTGGGCAGCCGGGACGAGACGGACCTCACCAACTACGGTGACGCGCTGTCAGGGTGGTGGCTGCTGTGGAAGCGCTGGAACCCCTTGGCCACCAAAGTCAAGGTGGGCACAGCCCTAGGCGGGGCAGGCCGGCCCCGCAGCTCCCCTGCGCCTCTGGGTCCCAGGCCCTCCCACCCCTGCTCCCCGGGCAGGCGGCCAGCGCTGGGGGAGGGTGGGCCTGGCGGAGCTATTGCCCCCGGGCCGGGGCGGCAGGCGGGACCCAGGGCACGAGAGCCAGGCCTTGGTGGCGGTAGGTGCTGAACATGGCAGAGATCCAGACGCGCCTGGCCTACGTGTGCTGCGTGCGGCAGCTGGAGGAGGTGCGGAACAGCGACTACTGCGAGTACCTGCGCCCGCCCATCGATAGCTACGGCACCCTGGACTTCGGCAAGTTCGCCGAGATCTGCGTGAGTGCGGGGGCGGGGGCGGCGGTGCCAGGCCAGCGGGGCTCGTGTCTGGCTGCCTTTTCTAAACATGTTTTTATTGATTTCAGAGAGGAAGGGAGAGGAAGAGAGAGAAACATCCATGATGAGAGAGGAAGGGAGAGGGAGAGAAACATCAGTGATGAGAGAGAATCATTGACCAGCTGCCTCCTGCGCGCCCACTACTGGGGTCATGCCCACAACCCGGCGTGTGCCCTGACCTGGTTCATAGGTCAACGGTCAACCAGTGAGCCACACTGGCCAGGCTCTGGCTACTTCTTTCCCAGCCCCCTGCCCTACTGAGAGCAGGAGGTGGGCCCCACACCCAGGCCCAGCGCCCCCTGTTGCAGGAGGTGGGCCCCACACCCAGGCCCAGCGCCCCCTGTGAGCAGGAGGTGGGCCCCACACCCAGGCCCAGCGCCCCCTGTGAGCAGGAGGTGGGCCCCACACCCAGGCCCAGCGTCCCCTGTTGCAGGAGGTGGGCCCCACACCCAGGCCCAGCGCCCCCTGTGAGCAGGAGGTGGGCCCCACACCCAGGCCCAGCGCCCCCTGTGAGCAGGAGGTGGGCCCCACACCCAGGCCCAGCGCCCCCTGTTGCAGGAGGTGGGCCCCACACCCAGGCCCAGCGCCCCCTGTGAGCAGGAGGTGGGCCCCACACCCAGGCCCAGCGCCCCCTGTGAGCAGGAGGTGGGCCCCACACCCAGGCCCAGCGTCCCCTGTTGCAGGAGGTGGGCCCCACACCCAGGCCCAGCGTCCCCTGTTGCAGGAGGTGGGCCCCACACCCAGGCCCAGCGCCCTCTGTGAGCCGGAGATGGGCCCCACATTCAGGCCCAGGGCCCCCTGTTGCAGGAGGTGGGGTACCAGCACGGCCGGACGGTGTTTGACATCTGGAGGCGCAGTGGGGTACTGGAGAAGATGCTGCAGGACCGGCAGGGCACGAGCAAGATGAAGGCCTTCGACGTGAGTGCCCACGGACACCCTCTGCCTTCCCTCTTCTGCGACCTGCCTCCCCCCATGCACCTGCGATAGGTGCCCTGTAGCCAGCAGCACCCCAGAGCACCCCTCAGCTGCTCGTGCTGCGGCGCCCCTGTGGGCCAGCATAGTCGAAGGCAGCAGGCCTGGGAGCTGTCTCCCAGTCTCTCTGTCCCCTGCCCCCTGCCCCCTCCCTTTCCACCCCTTCCAAGAGGATGGGGGTGTGTGCAGGACTCTGCCCATCTTTTACGTCCCTGCCCCCACTCGAGGCTGGGGGTCCTCAGCTAGCCAGGGTCCCGGGGGTGACAGGGCACGGGGCAGGCCTTGGGCCTGGCTGGGCAGGCGGCTGTGCTGGGGACACGGGGAGCAGGGCCTGGCCTAAGGGTGTCCTCCTCCTCGCCCCGCAGGTCCTCACCTGCCCCAACGCCTCCTTCACGGACCTCGCTGAGATCGTGTCGCGCATCGAGCCCACCAAGGTGGCCGTCGTGGATGGTGAGTGGACACCCAGGAAAGGCACCCACACGGCCAGGGTGCTGGGAGCCGCACCTTGACACGGACCAGGGGCCCTGGACCTGGTTAACCAGGCTGTGGGCGGGGCCTGTGCCCTCGGAGGGAACCAACATGGCCCACCCCTCTGCCCAGACGAGTCTGACTACCTCACCGAGTGCGAGGAGGGCTTGCCTGATGGCCCCCAGGAGGCCTACGCGGACTTCCAGAGCTCCCCGGCCGACGGGGGCTCCGACTCGGTGAGCTGCCTGGACCCGCCAGGCCCCTCGCCCACACCTGCTCTGAGGCCCAAGGGCAGGGGGCGCCCTCAGGGTGAGCCCTCCCCTGTCCCCACCCCGACTGTGACTGCGGTCTGCTTCCAGGAGGAGGAGCCCTCGCTGCATCACCAGCACCCCAGCGTGGCTCCCCCCAAACCATCCGTGGATGCCGCTCCCCCCTGGTTCTCTGGCCAGGAAGGGCAGAGGCCTCCCTCCGACGCTCCCTGAAGCCAGCGCCTCCGTGGCCTGTCCTGGAGCCCACGGCTCCCGGGGCAGGAGACCTGGCTGGGCCCGGGCTGTGCTGGGTGTCAGGCCTCTACACTGGCCGCTCCTGGGGGCGCTTGGTCCTGGTGCCTCCTGCACACACCGCAGCCCTCTGGGTGCAAGCCCCCCCCACCCCCCAGAGGTGTTGGAGCCTCTGAGCCCTGATGCTTCTGCTTAGGTGTGAATAAAGGAGATCTGATCGTGTGGGTGTGTCCTCCTTACGCCCGGTCCAGGGAGCAGCTGCCCCGTTGCTGGCCGCTGTGGGCCGCAGTGGGGCTGCGGGCGGACATCGCCTGCCCTCCCCAGGGGTTGCCTTGTGGGACCCTGGACCAGACCCCCTCTGCTGGGACTTGAAACTCCTGGGCCACAATCCAGGCCAAGCCGGGCGGGTGCCCAGGACCTGGGGTCCCCGAAGCAAGGAGGAGCCTCGGGGGCCTCGGGCATCCTTCCCACTGGGGCACGCGGACGCTCCGAAGAGGGGGAGGCCCGCACTTCTTTTCCGGGTCATCGAGCAGCGCGGGGGAGAACTGCCGCGGGCCCGGGCCTGCAGGGGTCGGAGGGGGGGGTGGGGGGCCCTGACCCCAGCGCCTAGGGCCTTGCAGACAGGGGCCTATCGTGGCGCGGACCGACCGTGACCGCGCTAGTGCCGGAGCTGCCACCCAGGTCCTGACGTCAGGTGGACGGCCACGGTGCACGACCGCCGGGCCCCGCCCCGTCCCTGACGTCACGGTGGGCGGAGCATCGCCCCCGGTCCTGGCCAAGGCTCTCGGCTCCCGGTGCGGGACGCGCGGAGGGCCCCGGCGAGGCCATGCGGGTCCCGAGCCCGAGCCCCCGTGCGGCGCGGCTCCCCCGGTGGCGGCGGCGGGCGCGGGGCGCACTCTGAGCCCGGGGATGCGCTGGCGCCTCGACCATGGGCGCCGCCGCCTCCCGGAGGAGGGCGCTGCGGAGCGAGGCCATGTCCTCCGTGGCGGCCAAAGTGCGGTGAGTGCGCCCGCGGCCCCCGTGCGCCCTCCCGGACCGCCCACCACGCGCGGGCGGCAGGACCCGGCGGAAGGCTGACTAGCCCGGTCTGCAGGTCCGGCCACGCTGCCCTGGGCCCACGGGTCCTGGAGCTGCGACCTGCCAACCGGGCTCCCTGCGGGGGAGGAGTGCCCGCCTGGGTGACCGAGGCCGGGTGGGGGCGGGGACCCCACGCTCCTGCCGCGGGAGAGGCCATGTGCCCTGACGGCGCCCCGCTGTCCACCCCCAGAGCCGCCCGGGCTTTCGGCGAGTACCTGTCGCAGAGTCACCCTGAGAACCGGAACGGAGCAGGTAGGGGCGCGGGAGGCGGTGCCAGGGTGGGGTCCGCACAGCCCTGCACCCTGGGGCCCGCTGGCCCCGTTCCAGCCGGGCCGCCCGCGGGCCCTGGGGGCTGGGGAGTGGGGTGAGCCGAGTGGCAGCAGCTGCCCCGCTGGGCTGGCTCCCTCATGCCCCTGCCCAGGGCCCCAGGAAGAGCTCATCACCATGGCACCCACCCAGCCTGGGCCGTTGGCATGGCAACAGGCCTCCTGGCACCCCCGGGGTTGGCACCGCTGTCTCTGGGGGCCAGCTGGCCGGGGGAGGGGAGGCGTTGGCACTGGGCACATGTGAGCGGTGGCAGGCTAGGAGGGGGCCTCTTATCCTGTCCTCCCCATCACCCAGCAGGTAGTACATCCTGTCGCCCACACACACAAGGGGCTTGGGGCCCAGCTGGAGGGAGGTGGGAGCCGCTGGGAGGAGCCCTTGGAGCCCCCTGCTAGGACGGCAGGGACTGGGTGGGTCGGGGCCGGGCAGTCCCAGGCCCACGTCCCGGCCACGCACCCACGGTGTTTCCTGCCTCTGAGCACCAGCAGACGGGGAGGGGAGGCCTGGGGCTGGGGCTGGGGCTCACCTGGCGCCTCTCCCCCAGATCACCTGCTGGCTGACGCCTACTCTGGCCACGAAGGGTCCCCCGAGATGCAGCCCGCGCCCCAGAACAAGCGCCGCCTCTCGCTGGTCTCCAACGGCCGCTACGAGGGCAGCCTCTCCGAGGAGGTGGTTGCCGGGAAGCCGGCGGGAGAGGGCCCCCAGCCCCGCGTGTACACCATCTCCGGGGAGCCCGCCCTGCTGCCCAGCCCCGAGGCTGAGGTCATCGAGCTGGCAGTGGTGAAGGGGCGGCGGCACCGGGAGCACCCCCACCACCACAGCCAGTCCCTGCGCGGCAGCCACGAGGACGTCAGCACACCCTGCCAGAGCTGGGCGGGCAGCCGCCAGGGCTCCCAGGAATGTCCCGGGTGCACCCAGCTGGCCCCGGGCTCCTCCCCTCGGGCCTTTGGGCTGGATCAGCGCCCCCTGCCCCAGGCCTCCAGCCGCCGCAAGAAGCTGGAGAGGATGTACAGTGTTGACCGTGTGTCTGGTGAGGAGCTTGGCGCGGGCGCGGGCGAGCTTGGATAAAGTGCTGGTGCCAGGGTGAGGGGTGCCAGGTCACAGGCAGGTCACAGCCCACAGATAGTCCTGCGGCTATGCCCCATGCCCCATGGCCCATGGTTGGCCGTGACCCTGCCAGCGCCAAGCCAATTAAAGAGTGCTTCCCGGAGGAGGGGCATTGGAGGATCTTGAGGGCTGAGGAGGCAGAAAACATGGGCTTAGGTGGAAGGTTGTGCTGCCTCTGCCAGGCCCCAAGCAGGGCTCCCACTTTCTTCAGGACACACATAGCTGTTTGGGGCCTGGCCAGCCCGTGGGCCTCTCCCCAGGTTGGTGGGCTGTGTGGGTGGTGGGGACCCCCCGAGGCCGCTGTGTCTTGCACAGACCTCCCTGGGCCTCAAGCAGCCCTGCCTCCTGGCCCTGAGGCCGCCTCCTGAGGAGCAGAGCTCTCACCAGCTGAGCCGCCACATCCCCCCAGGACACCGCCTGGGCCTCGGGCACTGGCCTGGCCGTGGGCAGGTCCCCTCCACAATGCCCGCTCCTGAGGGACACAGGCTGGGGGTTGGGCGAGGGTCAGGGTGAGCGGGCAGAGCTGCTTCAGCCTCCCCCACCCACCTCGTCTGGAAGCTCAGGGTGGACACGTGCCCTCAGGGAAGGTGGGGGGAGGTCTGGCCAGCTCACACCAGGGCGTCGTGGCTGCCGAAGGCACATCCCGAGTCCCGGAGGGGCTGCAGCCTTTCCCTCACCTGCCTCTCCTCTTGACGGAGCCGAGCCCTTGCCCAGGGCCCCCTGGGGACAGGCTGTGCTTTCCCGGGAACGCTCCCCACTGTGGCAGCCAAAGGGAGAGCTGAGCAAGGACAGGCAGACGTCACGAGGCCGCGCGGGGTGGGTGCACGTGGCTGAGCCTGCACCCGCCTCACCGGCTGCGGCCGAAGCGCCCGTCCCCCTGCAGACTCCCTGCTCCCCTGCAGGCCCCCCCCCCCGCTCCCCTGCAGGCCCCCCGCTCCCCTGCAGGCCCCCCGCTCCCATGCAGGCCCCCCGCTCCCCTGCAGGCCCCCCCTCCCCTGCAGGCCCCCCCACTCCCCTGCAGGCCCCCCCCCCGCTCCCCTGCAGGCCCCCCGCTCCCCTGCAAGCCCCCCGCCCCTGGTCACCACTCCTCTGTCTCCTCCAGACGACGCCCACACCCCCATCCGCACCTGGTTCCCCAAGGAAAACCTCTTCAGCTTCCAGACCGCAACCACAACTATGCAAGCGTGAGTCGCATCCCCGCCATGTGCCCCGTGCCCCGTGCCTGGGAGCCACTGCGGCCCCTCCTCCGGGCCGGGCCTGTTTCTCACTCTGAAGGCAGGCGGCCAGCTGCTCTTCTCACCCTCCCCCGCCCCCAGGCCTCCCCCGCTCTTCATGGCTCCTCCTGTCTGTTCGTCTGTCCTGTCCGTCCACGGCTAGGACAGTCACCAGTGGGGGCGGCTCTTCTGGGCCCGTGTCACCCAGCTCTGCCCACAAGGCTCTGCCTCACCGCCCCAGACAGTAGCCTGCTGGTGGCCCGTGTGCCCCTGAGGGACAGCTTAGGGCTCCGGGGTCTGCCCTTCTGCGCCTGCGACACAGCTGGGCTCTCCGTCCTCTGTCCGGGCTCTTCCCAGGGCCCCCTGGCTGTCCTGTGCTCCACACGGGCTCCCTGCCCTGGGCCGGGAAGTGGGGCCACCACACCCTCGGGGCCCAGGGCTGGCAGGCCACAGCGCCTGGCGGCGCGGCCCACAGCGTGCAGCACCGCCGGGTGGCGTGGCCTGGGGAGGGATGACCGCAGGGCGCTCATGGGGGTGAGGGGTCGAGGCTCACTGTGTCTTCTCTCTCCCGCTGCCCCTCGGCCGTGCCTCCAGCATCTCGTAAGTACCCTGTGGACCTGCAGCCTGGGGCAGGCAGTTGTCCCCGGGAGCACGCCCCCCCCACCCCCGCAAATAGGTTCGGGCAGGCCAGCCACTGGGCCTTGACTCTGAGGAGTGCCATGTCCCCAGAGCTCCGAGGCGGCAGCGGCCCGCCAGGGGCCAGGCCAGGGCGAGGCAGGCGGGACCCCCTGCCAGGCCCAGTGCCCCGGATGGCCCACCGTCCCCGTGCTCTCGCCTCTCCCCATGTCTGTCCCTCTGCCCGTGGCCAAGGGCAGTGCTGACTCCCCGGTTTCCCAGGGTGTTCAGGGGCTACGCGGAGAGGAAGCGCCGGAAACGGGAGAGTGATTCCGCGTCCGTAATCCAGAGGTAGGGCCTGCCAGCCACTCGCCACCGGGGTCCATCTCTTGTCGGTGCTGGTCTGGCCTGGGCCCCCCCGAGGCCCCCGCAGACCGGATGGGGGAAGGGCGGTGGCGACCACTGGCCTGGCCCTGCTCTGGGGACGCAGCAGGCAGGAGAGGGCACGTGGCCTGGGCCCCAGGCTTCCGTTTGGGGGCACAATGAAGCCAGAGCTGTGGGGTCAGTGGCAAGGCTTGACCCTCCCGGCCCTCACCTCAGATGTGGCCAGGAGGCCGCCTGTCCGTTTCGGAAGCCGGCCTTGTCAGGAGGCAACGGAGACCTGCCTCTGAGCAGAGGGAGCAGGCCCAAACCCCCTGTGGGTGGTGCAGACATGGCCCTGCCACTGAGCGCAGGAGCCCTTGACCCTGGGGAGGGAGGCCGGCCTGGGCCGTCCGGGGTGGGAGGGCGTGCCATGGAGGTGGACACTGCGTGCCCTGCACCAGGGGATGGAGGGGGCAAGGGAGGGCCTGGTATTGTGCCTTTGTCCAGGCAGCTAAGGAAGGGCCTCGGTAGGAGAGGGACTGGGTGGGCTTTGCCTCTGGTGGGCACTGAGCCAGCAGGAGGGTCCGGGCTGGGAGGGCATCTCTCACGGGGGCCAGGGCAGGGGCCGTGGGCAGGGAGCGGGAGGGGCAGGGCCGCCGCTCACCCTCGCAGCCCTCAGCAGCCCCCGTGCCCCTCTTCCCCCAGGAACTTCCGAAAGCACCTGCGCATGGTCGGCAGCCGGAGGGTGAAGGCCCAGAGTAAGGGGGTGGGGTGGGGGGCGCGGGGACGGGGCGCCTGCTCTTGGCTGGGCTTGGAATGCTGCTCGCTGCGGGAAGACCCCTAAGGCCCGGCCTCTGCGCAAGATACTCCTCCCCAAGCCCCGCCCAGAACCCCAGACTCCGCCCACAGCCCCACCCCAGCACTCCCAGACTCCGCCCACAGCCAGAACCCCAGACTCCGCCCACAGCCCCCATCCACCGTCACCCCTTCCCGCCCCGCCACGGCGTTCTCCAGTTCCCCAGCCTGGAACTTACCGACTCTGCCTCCTGCAGCCGCAAACCCTACCCCAGAGCCCACCCGCCGCGGGTCCATCCCCACCGTCGCCGCCGCCCCGCCCGCCCCGCTGATGCGGGTTTGCTCTCCCTGCAGCGTTCGCGGAGCGGCGCGAGCGGAGCTTCAGCCGGTCCTGGAGCGACCCCACCCCCATGAAAGCCGACACTTCCCATGACTCTCGAGACAGTAGGTGCCCTGCGCAGGCCGGCCCACCTCTCCAGGGGCGCCCCAGGGCCGGCCCCGCGCCCCGCAGGCCAAGTCCCTCTCGCAGCGGCGCCCCAGGCTCAGCCCCGTGCCCCGCAGGCCAAGTCCCTCTCCCAGCGGCGCCCCAGGCCCAGCCCCGAGCTCCGCAGGGCGGGTCCCTCTGGGGCAGCTAAGCTTCTGCGCTTCTGCTCTGAGCCTCAGGTTACCCGTCTGGGTGAACAGGGCGCCGGCACCGCTTCCCTCGCGGGCCGATAACTAGCAGCTGTGGGGTGCTGGGCCGCCCTCTGGCTGGAGGGGCATGTGGCTGCCAGGCAGCTCCTCACCGGTCCAGGGCCCCTGGCACGCTGGCCGGAGCTGGCACTGGCATCCTGGCTCCCACAGCCTGGCCCCGGGGTCCACCGGCTTCCATCCCGGCAGCTGCTGCTGGTGGTGCCCGTGGCTTCTCTCCCTCACCCCCTGTTCCCTCGCTGGCCTGGAGGACCCTCCAGGGCGTGGCCTGCCAGCTCTGCCCACCATCCCGGCTGGGAACCGCGGGCAGGTGGGCAGCGGCCGCAGCCCGGTGACCCGCCTGCCCCTCAGGTGGCGACCTGCAGAGCTCGCACTGCACCTTGGGCGAGGCCTTCGAGGACCTGGACTGGGAGGCTGAGAAGGGCCTGGAGGCCGTGGCCTGCGACGCCGAGGGCTTCCTGCCGCCCAAGGTCATGGTGAGGACCGACCCCGGCGCCTCTCAGCCAGTCTGGGGATCCTTTTCCTCAGGAGCTTGCTGTCTGCCTGGGAGGGAGGCAGCCACTGCCGCTGCCTGCGGGGTGAGGGGGTGTCTCACGGGGCTCCCCTGGGGGGTCTCATCGTAGCTGCTGCTGCGGGTGGGCTGACCAGGGGGGCTCCTGCTGCCCCTGGGCTCCCAGGCGGCCGAGCCTCCCCTGAGCCGCTCCCTGTGTCCCCAGCTCATCTCCTCCAAGGTGCCCAGAGCGGAGTACATCCCCACCATCATCCGCAGGGACGACCCTTCCATCATCCCCATCCTCTATGTGAGTGCCCACCCAGCCCCAGCCCCCAGCCCCCAGAGCCGGGGCGGGGGGTGGTGCTGCCCAAGAGGGACTGATTCAGGGTGGCTTGTGTCTGTCCCAGGACCACGAACACGCGACCTTTGAGGACATCCTGGGTATGTGCCCTCCATTCCCACCGTCTTCCGGGGCAGGGGCGGGGGCGGGGCCCGCAGGCTGTAGGGGAGCACTGGGGGCAGCGCTCACACCCCTCCCTCCCCAGAGGAGATCGAGAAGAAGCTGAACATCTACCACAAGGGTGCCAAGATCTGGAAGATGCTCATATTCTGCCAGGTGGGGCCTGGCACCCCGTGTGTGTGGACTGGGGGAGCAGTGGATGGACACCGGGCGTGTGCAGCCCTCCAGGCTGACCACCGTCTCTCACAGGGCGGCCCGGGACACCTGTACCTGCTCAAGAACAAGGTGGCCACCTTCGCCAAAGTGGAGAAGGAGGAAGACATGATCCAGTGAGCGGGCGGGCTGGCGGGGGCTGGGGAGGACTGGGCCCTGCGCCCCCCGCACCCCGGGGCCTGGGTTGGAGACCGCCTGTGATGCTCCCTTCCCCCACCAGCTTCTGGAAGCGCTTGAGCCGCTTGATGAGCAAAGTGAACCCAGAGCCAAACGTCATCCACATCATGGGCTGCTACATTCTGGGGAACCCCAACGGGGAGAAGGTACAGGGACCCCAGGCCCCACCAGGCTTCTGGGGATCCCGGGCCCATGAACAGAGGTGACAGAATGCCCCTCTCCACCTGTGTCTGCTCAGACTCCCTCTCCTCTTTCCTTAAACTCTCCAGAGAGCCTGGCCGGTGTGGCTCAGTGGATAGAGCGTCGGCCTGGGGACTGAAGGTTCCCGGGTTCGATTCCGGTCAAGGGCACATGCTGGGGTTGTGGGCTTGATCCCCAGTAGGGGCGTTCAGGAGGCAGCCAATCAATGATTCTCTCTCATCATTGATGTGTCTCTCTCTCTCTCCCGCTCTCTCTGAAACCAATACAAATATATTTTTTAAAAAACCCTCTGAGGAACCCCTTGTGCCTCAGCCCAGCCGGTTGTGAGGGGTCCTGCCCCCCCATCTGCCCTTAAGCTCCCTCCCTTCCTCCCCGCCCTGGACTCATGGCCCCGCCCCTCCTTCCAGCTGTTCCAGAATCTCAGGACCCTCATGACCCCTTACCGGGTCATCTTTGAGTCCCCCCTGGAGCTGTCGGCCCAAGGTGAGTTGGTCAGGCTGCTTCCCCGCACTGGGATGGGTTCCCAAGGCAGCGCCCCCTTCCCCCAGGCCCGCCCCAGCCCACCCGGAGCCCCGCCCTCAGCCCTGGCCCCGCCCTCATGACCCGACTCCACCCGGAGCCCCGCCCCTCGGCTCTGGCCCCGCCCCCGCTCTGCCTGAGCCCCGCCCACCTCCCCCCAGGGAAGCAGATGATCGAGACCTACTTCGACTTCCGGCTGTACCGCCTGTGGAAGAGCCGCCAGCACTCGAAGCTGCTGGACTTCGAGGACGTGCTGTGAGGCCAGGCGGCCCCTCGCCGCGTCCTGGGCGCCGCCGGTCCCGGCTCAGGTCCTCAGCCCGCGGAGCGCCCGCGGCCGCAGAACAAGTGCAATTCCCTCCGGCCCCCGGGAGCCAGTGCAGGGCGCCCGGCCGCGTGGTGCCCGCCGGCCGCGAACCCATCACCAGCACGGGCGCCTGGTCGGCTCGCGGGCGCGCCTCTGCCCGCCCGTCCCCCACGGGTCCTGGGCGCCCGGCGGCGGGGGGTGCCGTCTCCAGGGCCCGCCCTCCGCCCCCCTCCCGGAGGACGGGCAGTGCGGGCGGTCGGGCGGAGCGGGCCCAGCCAGGGCTGGGTCCCCGTGGGTGAGACCCGCCCGCCGCACTGGGGGCCTGGACCCCACATCCAGGCCCAGGAGCCGAGCGCTGGCGGGCGGGCTGGCACCGGCCTGGCCCTGGCGGCACTCTTGTACATACAGCTGGCGCTGGGGGCAGGTCCCCCTTTGCAGAGCCCGGGTCGGAGGGCACCTGGCTGTGTCCGAGGCTGAGCGGGGGCGGGAGTGGCCGGGCTCTAACCATGTACGATATCCGTAGAGTGACCATTAAAGCTGACCCTCCGCCGCTCTGCCCGCGTCCTCTCTCCGCCCGCGGGGTTGGTACCTCCCGGCCGGAGCTGCTGAGCCTGCTGATGAGTCGGCCACCTCGGCCGCCAGCTGGGCCTGAGGCTGCTGAGCTTCCAGACCCCCCCAGCCAGGGGCCCGCTCCATGGGGGTGGGGACCCGCGGCAGGGAGTGGAGGGCAGGCCCTGAGCCGTGAAGCCTGGGGCCTGAGAAGGGGCAGAACGGGGAGTGAGGTGCCCTGCCCCTGCCACTTCTGTCTCCACCCGGGCAGTGAGGCCAGGGAGTGACCACAGGACCACTGGCCTCCCTTAGCCTCCTCATTTCCAGATATGCCCACTGCCACCTGTCCCCTAGCAACCAAGCTGTCACTGGGCACGGCCAGGCCTGCCGACCCCGGTGGCTCCTGGTCCAGTGGCCCGGGGACAAACAGCCGGTGCCAGCCGGTTACCCACAGTGGACGGCGTGGTGCAGCCGGGACAGGGGGGCCGGAGGGTGGCGGACCTGCTCGGGGACAGCCCTGCATCACATCACCCTGCTGGGCGGGGGCGTAGAAGTTTGGGCGCCAACTTGAATGGGTAAACTTTTAGGGGTTTAGATTCAATCCCACGTGCTGGTCCGCATGCTTGAACTTACTATATCACGCACCACAAGGTCATGTGACTCAGGAGGCCTCCGCACCTTCTCAGCTCCTGGGGCCTGAGGGACCCCCCGCCCCTCAGGCCTGGCATCTGGGCGACGCTACCAGCACTTCTGTTTGTAGGTAAAACCCTGCGGCCTGAGCAGACAGCGGCCCACCTACCCGCGCACCGGGGCTCAGAGGGCCCTCAGTCCCGCCCCCAGGGCAGCCGGGGGCTCTGCGATGTGCCCTGCGATGTGCCCTGGCCCCTCGCCCGGCCTCTGCTGGGGACCCTGCAGTCTCAGATGGGGGTCACTTCCGCGCGTGTGTCCCCCCCAGTCCTGAGGGTCGGCGAGGCGGGTAGGGGTTCCGGGCCTGCCCCGCCCTCAGGAGGCTCCAGGTTTACCACCTGGTTCACCAGGTTCCACTCCCCACACCCGTAACCACCCAGGAGCGGCCTCGTGGAGGGAAAGGTGGCAAACCGGAAGGTGCCCAAAGACGGACAGTATAAACACGGGGAAGCATTCTGGGAAAAGCACAAAACCAGTGAAGTGATGGCTGACGCAGAGGCGGGCGGGGGGGGCAGGGGGGGCGGCACAGGGGCCAGAGCTGCCTCCCGTGACAGGGCTGCTGCCCACGGCCCCGCGGAGACACGAACGCGGCCGAGGTGGTTGGGGAAGAAGTGTTCACGGCACGGAGAGAGGGTCAGGCCCTCAACAGGGAGAACGTTTCTATGTTTTGGTAAAAGACAAGCCAACAGGAAAAGACAAACAGACATCTGAAGAGACAACTCCTAGAGCAGCGGTTCTCAACCTGTGGGTCGCGACCCCTCTGGCGGTCGAACGACCCTTTCACAGGGGTCGCCTAAGACCATCCTGCATCTCAGATATTTACATGACGATTCATAACAGTAGCAACATTGCAGTGATGAAGTAGCCACGAAAATAATTGTATGGTTGGGTCACAACATGAGGAGCTGTATTGAAAGGGCCAGAAGGTGGAGAACCGCTGCCCTAGAGGAAAGCAGTCGCCAGAGTGTCTGCGTAGAGCGTCTTAGCCCCGCTCGGAGCTGAGGAAAAGAGCAGGAGGACGGAGGTGTGACTGCTTCGCTGTTGGTCTGGGAAAGCCTTCAGGGCTCTCGGTGCGTGCGCTGGTGGACAGGAGAAAGGCCATGGGAGCAGCTGTCGTCTTGGGAAATAATCTGGCAGCAACTGTTAAGTGTAATGAATCCTGATGGAATAGGAAAGCTGGACGGACTAATTACTAGCAATGAGGTTGAATCAGTAATTAAAAACCTCCCAAAAAACAAGAATCCAGGACCAGATGGCTTCACTGGTGAATTCTACCAAACATTCAAAGAAAAATTAATACCAATCCTTCTCAAACTATTCTAAAAAAAATACCAAAACCTTACCCTGATACCAAAACCAGACAAGGATGCCACACACACACACACAACATAAAGACCAATATCCCTGGTGACTATAGATGCCAAAATCCGCAGCAAAATATCAGCGAATTCAACAATACATTAAAAGGATACTACGTCACAGTCATGTGTGATTTATTCCAGAGATGCAAGGATGAGTCAACATCTACAAATCAGAACAAACCACCCCAAAATGTGTATGAATCCACGAACGACCCCAAATAGCCAAAGCAAGCTTAAGAAAGAAGAAGAAGGCTGGAGGCGTTTCACCCCCTGATTTCAAACTATATTTCAGAGCTACAGTCATCAAAACAGCATGGCATTGACAGGAAAACACATCGCTGGAACAGAGTGGGGAACCCAGAAAGAAACCCATGGGTTTCTACACGGTCAATTAATTTATGACAGAGGAGCCAATATTATGCAATGGGGGAAGGACAATCTCTTCAATAAACGATGTTGGGAAAACTGGGCAGCCACACGCAAAAGAATGAAACTGGACCCCTATCTTACACCAAACACAAGAATTAACATAAGGGATTAAAGGCTTGAGCAGAAAGCCCCTAGAACAGTGGTTCTCCACCTTCTGGCCCTTTCAATACAGCTCCTCATGTTGTGACCCAACCATACAATTATTTTCGTGGCTACTTCAGAACTGTCATGTTGCTACTGTTAGGAATCGTCATGTATATATCTGAGATGCAGGATGGTCGGAGGCGACCCCTGTGAGAGGGTCGTTCGACCGCCAAAGGGGTGGGGTCCCACAGGTTGAGAACCGCTGCCCTAGAAGAACATACAGGCGGGAATCTCCTTGACATCAGACTTGGCAATGATTCCTTCAAACCTGACACCGAAAGCAAAAGTAACAAAAAATAGCAACAGACAAGCTCACCAAACGAAAAGCTTCTGCCCAGAAAGGAAGCCGCCAGCAGAACGAAGGGCAGCTCACAGGATGGGAGAGAGGAACTGCAAGCCATGTGTCTGATAAGGGGCCTCCCTGGTAATAAGAGTACAGAAGTCACACAACAGCTAAAAACAATTTAAAAATCCAACTAAAAAATGGGCAGAAGAGCTTGTCAAAACTTATGACAGAGCCGGCCGGTGTGGCTCAGTGGTTGAGCGCGGACCCAAGAACCAAGAGGTCGCTGGGGAGGGAGCAGAGAACTGGCTCTCTCCTGCTGGGAAAGGGGGGGGGGGGCAGTTAAAAGTGGCCTGACTTCAGGACCCCGTGGCCTGTGTCCTCAGTCGGTCAGGGGAGACCTGTGCCCGAATGTCCCTCACCTGTCTCTTCAGGGTCCGAATGCCTTGGACCTTGGACGGGGAGGACGGGAGGTGGGCGCAGAGGAGGGACCGGCGCCTGTGCTGAGCGGGGGAAGCCAGGCTCCGTCCATCCCTGGGACCTCGCCCCCCAAGACAAGCTGTGGAGAAGGAGCCGCTGTTTGGGGAGGGAGGCCAGGGTCCTCCAGCTGTGCAACCAGCAGGCGCCCAGGCTGCAGCCCCGGCCCCCTGACCAGGGCTGGGCCGCCTCCGGCCTTTGCTCCCTCTGAGCCCTGGCTCCCCTTCTAGTCACCTGACTCACCTGACTCTGACCTGCCCTCAGCCCAGCCCTGGCGCTTCTGCCAACTGGGGGAGGGTGGGGTCGGAGGGTAATGTCCGCCTCCCAGGAGGGGCGGGCCCACCTGCTTGGGTCCCAGAACAGGGAGGGCAGAGGGGGGACCCCCAGGGGGAACAACCTGGGCGCAGGCGGCTGGGGAGAGCCTGGGGGCGGGGGGGTGACTGGCAGGGGCCTGGACTTGGCTTCAGAAGCCTCAGCCTCTGGTCTGCAGGCTCAGGGGGTGGGGGTGGGGCTGGCGCAGGGCCCGGCTTCCAGGCTTGTCACCTGCCTGCAGATGCAGGTGGGGAGGCTGGTGACTAACGGGGTGGGGAGGGGACAGGCAGGACCACAGCCGCAGGTGCCTGAGGGACAGCCGTCCAGCTTCCTCCTGCTGCCGCCAGCCCAGGTGAGGGGCCCACCAGTCCTGGGGGTGCTGACCAGTCCGGAGGGACTGTCCTGGTCTGCGGGGGGCTTACCAGTCCTAGGAGGGCGCTGACCGTCCTGGGGGCTCTCCTGACTCTAGGGAGTCGGCCCATTCTCTTTGCCCGCCCACTGGGGGTTCAATGCTGTATCCCCTGGAGATGGGGTGTGACATGGGGTCCTGGGTCCCGGGCTCTGACCTGTCACCTGCTTGTCTCTGAGCCGTGGCCGGGCCTGGCCTCGCTGCAGCCCCAGCAGCACCTGCCGCCTCTGGGCCTCGTCTTCCCGCCTTAAAGTGGCGTCAGAGCCACACAGCGGACAGCCCCCCAGCTGTCAGCACCCCGTTAGGGCTGGTCAGGACTGCGGCAGGAGAGGACAGAGGCAGCCTGCCTCCCTGCTCCCTCCTCCCCCTTCCCTGCTCCCTGCTCCCTGCTGGCAGTCTGAACGGAGCACACCACACTAGCCGTGTTTGCCTTCCTGGGGGAATAGATGATACAATACAAAATCACGGGGACCCCAAAGTGCTGCAGACTCTGAGATCAGGTTCCCCGGGCAGCGGTGCCAGCTGGCTTGAGGCTCTGGGTGACCCTGGTGAGCAGCAGCTGAGGCCCTGCCCTCGGGGTCAGCCAGGCCGCTGCCGGGGTGTGGTGGCGTCAGGGGCCGGAATAAAACCTTTCAGCTCAGACTGCAGAAGCTGAGGCTGGGTTTCCCACACAAACCCGGTCTCTGCTAACTGCCCCTCGGGTCCTGTACTGGAGACACGCTTCCCGGGACGCAGCGAGCTCATTCGTCCATCGGGGTGCAGGTCACCTGTGCCTTTCTGGGTAGGCCTGACCTCAGGGCCCAGGGAGGAACCCCGCCTGGGAGAGGCCTGGGGGCGGCCCTGAGAGGAGGCAGGAGGTTGGGAGGTGGGGTCCTGGGAGGGGTCCACAGGGCCAGCTGCCAGGACAACGGGGAGGAGCAGGCGGGTGGCCCTGGCCTGCCGTGTGGCCTTACAGAGGCGCTGTGGGACTCCCAGTGCAGACCCGGCCTCCGGGGCCCGGCTCCCACCCCCTCCAGCGCCTGTCGCTCCCTGGGCTCCTGGGACGTGGCCTTCGGGCGCACATTGGCCCAGCGGGGTGGGCAGAACCCCAGGAGGGCGAGTGGTGGAGTCTGACCACTGCCGCCCACCCCCAGGTCCAGCCCCGCCCCCAGCATGAAGCTGACGGGCAAGACACAGGTGCTCACGGCCCTGCTGGGCGCCACGGCAGCCCTGGCCGTCACCGCGCTGGTGCTCACCCTGGTTGAGGCCATCAGCGTCCTCCTGCCCACGGACTCCAAGGTGTGCCCGCAGGGCGGGGGCGGGGCCGAGGGGTGTGCCCACAGGGCGGGGGCGGGGGCCGATGGGTGTGCCCTCAGGGCGGGGCGGGGCCAATGGGTGTGCCCACAGGGCAGGGGGCGGGGCCAAGGGGTGTGCCCACAGGGCAGGGGGCAGGGCCCGGGGTGTGTGGGGGTGGGGGTCCCTCCACACCCTCCTGACCCTGTGTCACTCCCAGTTTGGGATCGTGTTCGATGCGGGGTCCTCCCACACGTCCCTCTTTGTGTACCGGTGGCCGGCGGACAAGGAGAACGACACGGGTGTGGTCAGCCAAGCCCTGGCCTGCCAGGTGAAAGGTCAGCGGCCGCTCGGTCAGAGGGGGCGGTGTTGGGAGCTGCCCCCTCCCCCGAGGCGGGACTTCCCAGCCGGTGGAGGGCTGGGAGCTGGCCTAGGCTGGTCTCTGTCCCTCAGCAAGTCGACAAATTACCCTCAAGGAAAGGGGCTCCGAGAGGTTGGGGGAGGGGCCCCAGGAGGCCCAGCTGGTCTGTGGGTGCTGGGCCGGAGCCTGCAATTGCCTCCCGGGGTCTGGACAGGTCCCGCCTGAGCCCTTCCTGCCTCTCCAGCCTCGGGGGTCCCAGCCCCCCAGCCTCTGCCCCGGCCCCTGTGTGGCTTCCTCCCGGTCTGCAGGCCCCTCCCTTCCTCGTAAGGACCACGTCACTGGAGGTGGGGCCCCCAGGGTGACCTCACCTAATTAATCTGCAAAGACCCCTATCCCCAATGAGGCTGCATGGAAGGTGCTGGCAGCGGGGAGGATGTGGACACGCCTTTTGGGGACCACTGTCCACCCCCACAGGCCCTTTCAGCCCAGCCAGCCTTCGGGGCCTGGAGCCTGGGCCTGGGATGCCGTTTCAGGGCCGGGGATCTCCTCCTACGCCAGTGACCCTGCGCAGGCTGGCGAGAGCCTGCGGGGCTGCCTGGAGGAGGCGCTGGCCGTGGTCCCGGAGGCGCAGCAGCAGCGGACGCCCGTGTTCCTGGGGGCCACGGCCGGCATGAGGCTGCTCAGGTGAGGAGGGCCGGGTGGAGCCCGCACTTGTCGCCGGGAGGGGCCGGAGCCGAGTTCTCAGCGCCCTGGGCGGGGGGGATGGGCGGGCACGGCCTCCCGCCAGCTTCGCCCCGTCCGCTCTGCGCAGCCAGAAGAACAGCTCCCAGGCCGAGCACATCTTTGCAGCGGTCGCCCAAGTCCTGGGCCGGGCTCCCCTGGCCTTCTGGGGCGCCGAGCTCCTGTCCGGGCAGGATGAAGGCGCCTTGGGCTGGATCACCATTAACTACGTCCTGGGCCTGCTAGTCAAGGTGCCCCGGGCGGCCGGGTGGGGGCGGGAGGGCCCGGGCTGGCCTGTGTGGCCGGTCCCGGAACCTGGTGCCCGTCTCTGCTCAGTATTCCTTCTCCGGAGAGTGGATCCGGCCCCCGGAGGGGACGCTGGTGGGCGCCCTGGACATGGGCGGGGCCTCCACCCAGATCACCTTCGTGCCCCGAGGCCCCATTCGGGACGAGAGCACCCAGGCCTCCTTCCGCCTCTACGGCTTCGAGCACCGCGTCTACACCCACAGCTACCTCTGCTTCGGCCGCGACCAGATGCTGAACAGGCTGCTGGCCGGGCTGGTGCAGGTGGGCTCTCGGGGAGCTGGGGGGCCCGAGGGGGGGCCTGCCCAGGCTGGTGCTCACGGCCGTCTCCTGCCCCCCTGCAGAGCAGCCCGGCTCCCCGTGTCCGTCACCCGTGCTACCACAGTGGCTACGTGGACTCGCTGTCCCTGGCCCCGCTGTACGAGTCGCCATGTGTCCAGGCCACGCCTCCCCCCAACTTCCCCCCGAGCCTGCCTGTGGAGGGGACTGGGAACCCCGGGGCCTGCGTCTCGGCCATCCGGGAGCTCTTCAACTTCCCCAGCTGCCACGGCCGAGAGGACTGCGCCTTCAACGGCGTCTACCAGCCCCCCGTGCGGGGCCAGTTCTATGTGAGCGCTCGGGTCCCAGCCCCGGGGCCTGGTGCCAGGTGGGCCCGGCTGAGCCCTGGGCAGGCGGACAGGCGGGCTCCTGGGGACTGGGTGTGGGGTCGGGGGCACCTGGCCTGCCTGGCGACGCCCCATTGCAGACACCCCCATCTCCTCCCCCCCGCCAGGCCTTCTCTAACTTCTACCACACCTTCCACTTCCTGAACCTCACGGCTGGGCAGCCGCTGGCCACGGTCAACGCCACCGTCTGGGAGTTCTGCCAGAAGCCCTGGAAGCTGGTGGGTGGGCCCGGACAGCTTCGCTGAGCAGGGACTCGGGGACCCACCCGGACAGGACAGGGTGGCCAGTGGGTTTGGGGGAGCCCTGGAAGGGAGGACACCCCTTGGCCTCAGGTGGAACCAGCCCCTCGGGCCTGGGAGGTGTGGCCTCACCTGGCTCCTCACCGTCCGGCCCAGGTGGAGGCGGCCTGGCCCGAGCAGCGGCCGTGGCTGCGGGACCACTGCACCTCCGGCCTCTACATCTTCACGCTCCTGCTCGAGGGCTACGGGTTCAGCGAGGAGACCTGGCCCAGCATCGCGTTCCGCAAGCAGGTGGCTGCCCCCGGGCCCGGGAGGGCGGCTGGAAGGGTGGGGGCTGCACGGCCCTGACCGCAGCCCTGACCGCCTGTGTGCCCGCAGGCCGGGGGCGCCGACATCGGCTGGACGCTGGGCTACATGCTGAACCTGACCAACATGATCCCCGCCGAGGCGCCCGCCCAGTGGCGGGCAGAGAGCCATGCCGTCTGGGTGGCCAGCGTCGTCTTCGCGGCACTGACCCTCGCGGCCATTCTCACGGTGGCCGCGGCCCAGCTCCTCTGGCCCCGGGACTGAGCACAGCCTCCTGGGGCGGGGGAGGCCCAGCGCCCACAGCCCCGGGCTGCCCGGCCGGGAGGCGCCTGCCCGCAGTCCCCCGCGGGGCTCGTCTGTGGGCTCTGACCCGAGTTACTCTGGCCAAGGAGGCCGTGCCGGGGCCCTCATCCTGGCCCCGGGACGCTGGGCTGTGTGACTGCGGCGTAGGGGGATGTGGACCAGGTGCAGCCCGAAGGGGCCTGACTCCCTGGGAGGGGCAGGTGGGGGGCCAGGGTGCCCGGAGTCAGCAGAGCCTCAGGGGGGGCAGGGGAGGCCCAGCCTGGAGCCCCGTGTTACCGGCCCACACCCGCAGAATCGGTCACACCTTGGCGGAAGCACTGCTTTTATTAAAACCCTCTCGCCACGAGACTTCTCAGGGCTGGTCTTGCAGGCAGGGAAAGGGGGGTGCGGGGGCGGGGGGCAGGGCAGTTGGCGGGGTGGGGGGCAGGGGGGAGGGCAGCTGGCGGGTGGGGGGCAGCAGCCGGCTCCTCAGCGCGGGCCCGCGGGGACCACGAAGCTCTTGGGGAAGATGCCGATGCGGCCGTCGCAGTGGCCCTCCAGCCAGGCCTGGTCCACTGCAAGGGTCCGGCGTGAGCCACGTCCACGCACGGACCCCGGCGCCCGCGGCCCAGAGGGGACGGAGGGCGCTGCTGCCTACCCTCACACAGCACGTCCACGGCGTCCCCCGGCTGCAGGCCCAGGTCCGCGGGTCCCTGGGCGGAGTAGCTGTGCTGGGCCACCACCTGGTAGAGGACAGGCCGGCCGCCCGCTGCCTGTGGCGGAGGGGACACTGCAGGGCCGCGGGCACCACAGGGCCCGGGGCCGCCCCCTCCCCGAGCCTCCCCACCAGGCCCAGCCCAGCCCAGGCTCACCCGGCACTGCAGCCGCAGCCCTTCGGGGCCCGAGGCCGCCTCCTGCCGGGCCCCCCGCAGGCCCTCCTCCGGGAGGGGGACCCAGCGCCCGCTGTCACCCGGCTCTTGGTAACTGCAAAGAGACCCGTCAGAGCGGCCGCCATGGCGCCCGCTGCGCAGGGAGGGCTGGGGGAAGCTGCTGGTCTCGGACATGACAGCCTCTGCTGGGCCCTGGCTCCCTCCCTGGTCCCTCCCTGGGCTCCCTCCCTGGGTCCCTCTCTGAGTCCCAGGCGGGGAGACGCCCAGCTGAGCCCCGCAGGCCACCTGAGCTGCCCATGCTGGGCCTGGAGAGGGAGGGCCTGGCCCAGCAGGGCCCTCAGGCGGGACAGGTCTGCTCCGCGGGGGGCCTGCAGGGCCAGGGTGAAGGCGCACTGCACCGTGACGGTCACCCAGGACTCGGGGTCCCCGGCGGCCACGCCCTGGGATCAGACAGAAAGGTCGGGTGGGATTTGGATGGGGGCTGAGGGCAGGGCCTGAGGGTGGGAGGCTGGGCCTATGGGACTGGGAGGCTAAGTCAGCCGGGGTCCCCGGGGCCATTCAGAGGGACAGGGCCTGGGCTCGGGGCCCCCACCTGCCTGGGGAGTTGGGACCTCTTACCCCAGCACCTGTGGGGTCCTCAGAAGGTTCAGGGTCTGGCCCCCCGGGCGCCAGCAGCCCTGTAGAGGGGACAGAGCAGGGACTCAGGTGCCCCAAGAGGGGAACGTTTTGGAGGAACTGTCAGAACCACAGGGAGGCCCGAGGCCACCAGCTTCCTCCTTGCTCCCAGCTCCCCAATGCCTGCTCCCTCCACAGAGCGCCCCCCGCCCCCCCAACCTCCCTCCCCCCCCCACCCCCCCCCACCCCCCCCCGCCACAGGACACCTTACCTAGAGGAACCTGCTTGCCAAGTTGGTCCGTGTGGGGCCTCTGCAAGGGAAGCCAGGGCTCTGCTGGGCCAGGGGTGGGGGCCAGGGCAGGGGCCTGAGGAGGGGGCTAGGGGTGGGGGCCAGGATAGGACTCGCGGGTGGGGCGCCAGGGGCCGGTGGGAACAGCAGTGAATGAAGTGGAGGGCCCTTGATAAACCGAATGTGAAACTGAACGGCTCCTCTCTGCAGCAGGACCCTTGATCCTGGTGCTGCCAGTGGGCACACTCAGGGCGCCCTGCCCGTGAAGCCACGGCCCTCCCTCCTCAGCCTCGCGCAGCACCTGGGCGCCCCGTGGCCAGGAGGAGAGGCCGGTGCTGCGGGCGTGACTGAGGCGGGAGACCCACAGCAGGAGGTGAGGCCGGCAGGCCAGGCTCTGGGGACCGCCAGGCCCTGTGCATGGGGAGCACCAGCCGCTGTCCCCCTGGCTGTCCCCCAGCAGACACGGAGGCTGCCTGCCCAGCAGTGGCCACCAGTCCCCACGCTCAGCCCGGGGGCCCTCAGTACTGCGCCCTGCCACCCCACTGGGCTCACTCACCTGCTCGTCAGAGGTGCCGGGCACACAGGGGCCGGCCCGTCCGGCCTGGTCAGGCCCAGCCTCCAGGTCTGCATGGGAGGGTGTCTTGGGGTCCAGGGGGGTGTCGGCTCTGCAGGCACCTGTGTCGAGGGCCCTGGGGGGAGGGAACCCCAGTCTCAGCGCTCACTTCTCCCTGACGCAGCACCCCCCCCTCAGCTGCCCCCTTGGTCCAGGGCTCTGCAAAAGGTGGGCCCGGGGGAGCCCCAGCACCGAGGAGGGAGCAGTGTGGGCCCACACCCTGTGCAACCATGGGCACCACCAGCCGGACGGCCCTCGCTCCAAGGCCGGTGGGGGGCTGACCTCACCCACAGCCCAGCCTGTGCCCCTTCCCGGAGCCTCACTCTGACCCTCCACGCAGCCTGGAGCCCCTTGAGGCCCGAGAGGCGGTCCCATGGGGGCAGGAGGGGCTCAGGCAGAGGGAACCTGGGCCTTTGACACATGGGACACGGGAAGGGCTGATGGGACACGGGAAGGGCTGATGGGACACGGATAGGGCTGATGGGACACGGGAAGGGCTGATGGGACACGGGAAGGGCTGATGGGACACGGGAAGGGCTGATGGGACACGGATAGGGCTGATGGGACACGGGTAGGGCTGATGGGACACGGGAAGGGCTGATGGGACACGGGAAGGGCTGATGGGACACGGGAAGGGCTGATGGGACACGGGTAGGGCTGATGGGACACGGGAAGGGCTGATGGGACACGGATAGGGCTGATGGGACACGGGTAGGGCTGATGGGACACGGGAAGGGCTGATGGGACACGTGAAGGGCTGATGGGACACGGGTAGGGCTGATGGGACACGGGAAGGGCTGATGGGACACGGGAAGGGCTGATGGGACACGGGTAGGGCTGATGGGACACGGGAAGGGCTGATAGGACACGGGAAGGGCTGATGGGACACGGGTAGGGCTGATGGGACACGGGAAGGG
This sequence comes from Myotis nattereri, assembly GCF_964212035.1. Lineage (NCBI taxonomy): Eukaryota > Metazoa > Chordata > Mammalia > Chiroptera > Vespertilionidae > Myotis > Myotis nattereri. The sequence goes on from NC_138087.1 coordinate 82,414,327, forward strand.
CTGATAGGACACGAGAAGGGCTGATGGGACATGGGTAGGGCTGATGGGACATGGGAAGGACTGTGGGAACTGGCCCTGGGGCTCCGGCCAGTTCCGATCTGAGAGAGGACAGGACAGGAGTGGCCATGCTGGTGCCCGGGGCTCCTTCTGGCCCGACAGGAGAGGAAGCTCGCAGGGGAGGCACCCCTTCCTACCTTGGGCCAGCCTGGGGTCTGGCTCCACCATCCTCACCCTGAACCTGTGGGCACAGGGTGGCATCCAGCTCAGCACAGACTCCGGGGGAGCGCCAGGCCAGGCAGCTGGCAGGGCTCCCCCAGCAGGACTGGGATGCACAGACTGTCGCATAGGAGGGGACGGCCACCCCCAACTTCCCATTAGAGGAAAGTTGGGGAGCCCGGGGAGGGCTCAGAGCAGGTGGCATCTCCCTTCCTCGGCAGGAGAGAGCTGCCACCCTCTGACCCCAAACCCCGAGGCGGGGGCTGGGGAGGTGCCCACCCACCTGGGGCCGCTGAGGCCAGACGCCCTGGTTTCGGGCCTGGAGCGCAGGAGAGGCCACCACCACCTGGGGAGGTACGGCAGGGGGGTGCCGGTCAGGGGCGCCAGCCGCACCCCAGGGCCTGTGATGTCCACTCCCAGCCCTGGCTGCCTGCCCACACCCCAAGTCTCCACCTGCGGGGCGGGGCTGCCCTGGCCCTCGGCCTCCAGGCCACGCGGGGCTGGCCCGTGCCGGTCACTAAGCTATTTCTAGTACAACTTTTACAGCATCCTTGCTTCTCAGGAAGTCTACTGTGAAGGTGGAGTCTAATAGGACTCACTTCCCCAGTGCACCTGCCCGCGGGGACCAGCTGCTCCGTGTCCTGTGAGGCGGTGCTGCGCCCGCCCCGGCCCGACCCGGCGGGCACCCTGTGGCCAGGCCAGCCTGCTCGGGCCCAGCCCTCGGCTCTGAGGACACGGTGAGGCGGGAGCACCTGGGTCCTAGGCATGTGAGCCATTTGGAGACACGCCCCCAGCCCTGCGCCCACTCTGCACCCACCAAGGCCTTTCCAGGGACATGCACAGACCCCGTGTGTCCCCGTGAGCACAGCCGGGTGCTCAGGACACCCTGTGAGCCCCCCCCGCCCCGCACTGGGCCAGGAGACCTGGGGCCCGGCAGCGGGAAGAGCCCCTACCTTGGCCTTGCCCAGGAAGTCCACACGCTCCAGGTGCTCCAGGTGCCGCCGGGGGGGCCGGAAGACCTCGCCCCTGGGGACCAGCCGGGGCTGCAGGGGAGCCTGTTTCTGGGGGCGTGGGCCATGCAGACGCGTCTGAGCAGGAGGGTCTCCCCACAGCCACGCCGCGCCCCCGCCCAGCCCCGCCACACCCAGCCGCCGCCCTCCGAAGCGGCTTCATCTCCGATGGCTGGTCCGAGGCGTCTGCACGTGTGTGAGCCCCAAGCTGCAGCTCTGAGCCCCGGAAGCCGACCTGGGTCGGTTCAGGAGGTTCAGGAGCCAGCGGAGGGCCGGCCGGCTCTCCTCACCGACCCTCACCTGCACTTGAGCCAGGGCGACGCGCAGGTCCCCTCGGGCCCCGTCCGGCCCCGTGGCGGCGGCTGCCTCGAGGCTGCGGGTGGCCTCGGCCCAGAGCCCCAGGGCACACTGCGCCGTCGCCACGTTGAACAGCACCTGGGGGCCAGGTGAACGGTGGGGCGCAGCCAGGACCCGCCCCGGTCCCACCCCAGGTCAGCCCTTCGCACCCCAGCCAAGCCCTGGTCTCCAGGCCCGTCCCCAGTCCCACGGCAGGGTCCCCCCTGGTCCAGCCGCCACACTCCCGGCCACAGCGCCAGGGCCTCCCGGTGCCTGGTTCAGTGGTGGTCGCTCCCGGACCCACCTCCCATCCCTGGGGTGTCCTCTGGCCTGTCTCACCCCCATTCTGTGCCCGGCGGGACCCCTCATGGCCCCTTCCTCCCTGCACTGCACCTCACGGGTCTGGGGTGCTGCCTTCTCGGCCCATCCCCTCCCCACATGGGAAAGGGCTTTTGACGGACACATGGGATTGGGGTAAGGCCTGCGGCGACACAACCCTCCTAGAGCCGCTGCCACCCCTGGGTCCCGCGCCAGGGCCTGCTGGGAGCTACCTGCACTGCTCAGTGCCCTGGGCCGGGGACACAGGTGGGCTGTGGGCCCGCACCTGACGGGCCTTTCCCACGATCCCCAGAGGCTCCAAGGCCCCATGTTGCTAGGCATGCTGGGGGTGCTGTGGGCACGGGGGGGGGGGTGCCTCCCGATGCCCCTCTCCCCCAGGGCCCCAGCCTCCTTGGGGTAGAAGAGTGACCAGCGGGGACTGGGGGGCCCCTGGCCAGGGGGAGCCTCTGTGCACACAGCCCCCCCGTGACAGTAACAGACGGGGGGCCCCCTGAGTGGCTGCCCGCCCATGGCCCCGCCCTCACGCTTACCTCCCAGGCCTGCAGCTTGAAGCGCAGGCCCAGCTGCGTGTAGTCGATGGCGGCGTTCCCCCTCAGTTGGGCCAGGGCCTGCTGGAAGTCGGCCAGGGCCTCCTGGGGCCTGCAGGAGCCGGGGCCGCGGCTTTAGGGGCCCGCCCAGGCTCCGGGGACACCTGCTGGGGCCGTGGTGGTCACTCAGGTCCCAACGAAGGGCTCAATGCTCAGATGTGGCTGCATCTCGAATGTTGGGTGGTGCCCAGCTCTGAATTCTGGGCATCTCGCTCCCATGCCTGGGGCCCGCCTGTACCCCAGGCCGTCTCTCGAACCTCAGCTGTGCCCTGGGCATTTCCCTCCTGCTTCTCAGGCCCCCCTTCCCGGTAGAGCCCCACTGAGAGCTCCCTTCCCCCACCAACCCCCTGCCCCCAGGGAGGCTCATCTCGGGAAGGGCCACAGTGCGACAGCCTGGTGAGCAGCGAGGACCCCAGGCACCCGTGGACAGACCCCTGCAGCCCTGCCTCAGCTTCCACAGGCCCTGCTGCAGCGAAGGAGCAAAGGGGGGGCGCCCTCCATGGCGCTGCGTGCGCCTCACAGTGACTAGAGGCTGTGGCTCTGCCGTGCACCCTGCTCCGTCCAGTCCCGGGGGTGACCCTGGGAGGGGCGGAGGCAGGCGCACAAGGGGCCTTCAGAGGAGGAACCCGGAGCCCTGCGCTCACCTCCCCACCTGGAGGCGGGCCACTCCGCGCTGAAAGAAGCCAACAGCCAGGCAGGCGTCCTTGGTCACTGCCTGGTCAAATGCCTGGAAAGAAAAATGCCCCTGGAATGCCAAGGTCTGTAACCCACCACCCCGTGTCCCAGACCCGGGCCGGGCGCATGACCAGTGACGGGCCAAGGAATTCCATCGGCCCTGGGACAGCCGCCTGCAGGGACGGCCCCTGCACCAGCCAGGGGCCCTGGGAGTTCTCGCTTGGGCGCACAGGGCATTCAGGCCCCTTCGCTGCCACAGCCTCAGCCCCACCCCACCCTGAGCTCCCCAGATGCCTTTCCAGGGCTCAGAGCACAATGAGGTCCCGCCACACCATGCTGTTTGCCAGGAGGACCAGGGGAGCCGACCGGAGGCGCGCAGATGAGTCACCTCGGGATGCAGTTATGCAAGACTTTTGTCTTGCGGAAACCCTATTTTGGGCGCTCACACGCAGTGACACACTTATCTAGTGGAATCAGAAAGAACACGCAGCTCTTCCTTCAACCACACTCGGGATGACGTCACCCGCTCCTGAGGAGGCCGAGGGCCAGGGTCCTGCTCTGGCAGCTGTGGGCGGAGGGGGCGGGGCTTGTGGCTGAACCTGACCCAGGTGGGAGGCGCAGAGACTGCGGGCGCGCAGGGCTGTGACGTCGTCTGTTTGTGCGCTGTCCCACCCGGGAGCCGCCAGACCCAGGCTCCTGTGGAGCCCACACACAGGGTGCGGCCCCGCGCGCCCCCTCACCGGGCTGCTCCCCAAAGCAGTTACTAACGGTAGCTGTCCTGTCTTTTTACTTTAAAAATATATATATATTTGTATTGATTTCAGAGAGGAAGGGAGAGGGAGAGAGAAACATCAATGAAGAGAGAGAATCACGGAGCGGCTGCCCCCTGCACGCCCCACACCGGGGATCGAGCCCGCAACCCGGGCCTGTGCTCCTGGTTCATGGGTCGGCGCTCAGCCCCTGAGCCACCGCGGCAGGGCTGCCTGGTTGTTTTTTTAAATCTCGGTACAGTGGGGCCTTGACTTACGAGTGTCCCGACTAACGTGTTTTTTGAGATACCAGCTGTCCCTCGGCCGACTTTTTGCACTGAGTTGACAGAGTAATTTGAGAGCTTGCTTGGAGGTTCTAGCAGGGGAGCGCAGCTACTCCTATACCCTTGACCTAAGACCGGTCCCCTCCTGGGGGGGGACGCACATGGATCCGTGAGGGAGGAGGGGGACACCCGCCTAGCCAGCCAGATCAGCCGAATCAGCCCTGGCGATCAATGGGGTGACAGAGGTCGCAGCCAGATCGCCCTCACATCCAGACAGAGTAATTTGAGTTAACGAGCTCGTTAATGAGCTCCGTCTCTGAACGAATTAAACTCGTCAGTCAAGGCCCCACTGTATTACTAATGAGTCTCATGGACTGCTACCTGAGGTTACTGACCTCAGACAACACTCCGGCTCCTCCTCTGAGCCAGGGGAGCCGTGAACACGCAGACGCCCCCGCCACACCTGCGTCCCTCTCTAGTTAAATCGCAGTTTAGGCGGATGTGATGACTGGACGCCTGTGACCTGGTTTGCTGCTGAACTACCTGGTGTCCAGTGATCGGATTCCCTTCCGTGGACAACATTTAACGGAAAGGGTCACCGAGAGCTGTGGGTCCGTATGCAAGGCCAGACATGGCGGAGGGTCCCCGGTGCACTTTGCCCAGTCCCTCCGGAGTTTGGGAGGCCCTGACATGGATGTTTTTATAATATATATATTTTATTGATTGCAGAGAGGAAGGGAGAGGGAGAGAGGGACAGAAACATCAATGATGAGAGAGAATCATGGGTCAGCTGCCTCCTGCACGCCCCCTACTGGAGATGGAGCCCCCAACCCAGGCATGTGGCCTGACAGGGAATGGAACCGTGACCTCCTGGTTCTTAGGTCAACGTTTAACCACGGAGCCACGCCCTGCCGGCTGGGCATACACGCTTTTTTCATTTTCACCGACAGAAATTGGGGTACAGCGTCGTCGCTGGATGAGCTTTAAAGCCTTTAAAGGGCAGAGAGTTGCTCTGTGCTGCCCCCTGGGTAAAGCCAGGTGTGTGTGCCGTTGTGCACCCCTGAGTTCTTGGTTGTTTGGGGGTGCAGGTTGGGAGACAGGAGGGCACTCACATCTGGGGTTTGGGCAAAGAACCGTCACCTACCACAGGCATCTGCTGAAACCCCAGACTTTACATCTGGGGGACAGGTGTGTCCCTTCTCAGCGGGATCCAGCCGCCAGCTTGTTTCCGGGTGAGCACGACTCCGGGGAGCACCTGAGCGGGTGTTGGCCCTGGCACTGGGTCAGCGCACAGGGGAGGCGCGGAGGAACCTGACCCTCGTGCTGGCCCTGACTCGGCCCCGGGAGAGGGTCCCCGCCCACCGGCTCCCGCCCGCCTCAGGTGTCCACTGGGACAGAACACTGACCGGATGTCTCCAGGTGACCCCGGGAGGAAGGGCGGGGCCCTGCAGCGGGGTCTTTATCACTTGGCTGTGCACCCGGAGCGGTAAGGCCCCGGTGTCAGTGTCCGGGAGCAGCCTCCCCCAGAGGTGGAGTCTCCGCGACCAACCCGGGCGCCCTGGCTCACCCGCAGCGCGGCCTCCGGGTCCCCGGCCAGCAGGTGCACGCAGCCCACGTTGAAGCACATCTTGGCGGGCGGCTCCGGGAAGCCCGAGAAGAGGCGCAGCGCGCAGCCCCAGTCCCCGCGCTCCACGGCCTCCACGCCCCGCTGCCAGTCTCGCACCTGGTCCCCGAGCGAGGGCATGGCGGCGTCCGCACCTGTCTCGCCGCCGCGGAAGTCCCTGCTTCCGGGTAGGAGCGCGGCAGGTGGCGGGTGGGGTCCAGGGAAGGGTCCGGGGAGATGACCGCAGAGCAGGGACGTCTGGGTCCGGAGATGGGCTCGGGCTGTGGGGTCCCCCCGAGGCCGGTCGGGGGGTCAGGGGAGACGGACTGACTGCTGGGCACGTGTCCGGGGGCAGGATGTCCGTGAGAACCAGGTGCGCCACGCCACCTGCTCTCCTAGGCGCCCCTCGGCGCAGGGAGGCCCCGCCCCTTCCCGCATGACCACGCCCCACACCCCTGCTCCGCCCACGCCCCGCCCAGTGATCCGGCCCCACTGGGAAATGGCCCCGCCCTTTCCATGGAAGCCCCGCCCCTCCATGGCTGACCCCGCCCCTTCAGGACTTCCGCCAAAACGCTCCAAGCGCTCGCGCCGCCGCTTCAGCCCGGATCCTGGGACCCGCCCGGCTGCGTGGCCTGGGTGCTCCAGGGAAAGCCGTCCGGGTGCTTCGCTACCGCTGCTGCCGGGGCTGAGCCAAGGTTCCGGGCGGCCCCCGAGTTCAGGTGAGCGCCCCTCGGGGTGCGCGCAGAGGCGGGCGGGCTGAGGCGCAGAAGGCCGGGCTGGGCCTCGGGGCAGCGGGTGGGCAGGGCCTCGGCCCAGCACCCTCAGGGGCCGAGCTGTCGCCGCCACCCGCCCGCCCGGGCCGAGTCTGACGGGCGCGAAGTCCAGGTCTTTGCGCTCCGGAGCCGGGTTGCGCCTGGAGCGCGTCCTGGCCTCGGGCCACCGGCCGGCGCTGAGGAGGGCACCTGGGGGTCCCAGAGGCGGGTCCCCACTGGGCGGGGGGCCGGGGAAAGCCGGGTGCAGCGCCCGGGCCACACTTCTGGGTCTGCCTCTCAGGAGCCCACGGCCCCCGTCCCCGCCTCCCAGGGCCCCCATCCTCCCCCGAGGTGGGGTCTTGGCGAGCGGGCCGAACCCAGCCTCCTCCGGCCTCGGGGCGGGTTTGTCCAGATGGGCCCTGGGGCCCCGAAGGCGGAAGTCCTGCCACAAAGACGGGTTTGCTTGGGGGCCGCAGCGAATGGCTGCCCGGGGCAGGCAGGCTGTGTACACCGAGCCCGTCTCACGAGACAGGGAAGGAGGAAGTGGGAGCGGCGGGGCGGCGAACGTCCGCGGGAGGGAGCGCGGGGCGGGGCGGGGCGGAGCGCGGGGCGGGAGCGCGGGGCGGGGCGGAGCGCAGGGCGGGGAGGCGGAGTGCGGGGCGGGAGCGCCGGGCAGGGAGGCGGAGTGCGGGGCGGGGAGGAGCGCGGGGCGTGGCTGGGGGGCAGGGAGGCGGAGTGCGGGGCGGGAGCGCCGGGCAGGGAGGCGGAGTGCGGGGCGGGGAGGAGCGCGGGGCGTGGCTGGGGGGCAGGGAGGCGGAGTGCGGGGCGGGGAGGAGCGCTGGGCGTGGCGGGGAGGCGGAGTGCGGGGCGGGGCGGAGCGCAGGGCGGGGAGGAGCGCGGGGCGTGGCGGGGAGGCGGAGGGCGTGGCGGGACTGCGGGGCGGGGCGTGGCGGGGGGCGGAGTGCGGGGCGGGGAGGCGTGTCGTGTCGGGGGGGCGTGGCGGGGAGGCGGAGCGCGGGGCCGGTCCTGCATCGCACAGCGCCCCCTGCTGGCCCCGAAGGCGGCTTCCTTCCTGCGCTTCCCGCAGCCCAGGAGGGTCCAGGATCAGGACCGCCACGCGCGGAGCGAGACCTCGCTTTTATTTTTTATTTATTATTATTTTTAAAAATATATTTATTTATTGATTTCAGAGAGAAAGGGAGAGAGAGATAGAAACATCAATGATGAATCATTGATCGGCTGCCTCCTGCACGCCCCCTACTGGAGGTGGAGCCCGCAACCCAGGTCTGTGCCCTGAGCCGGAATCGAACCCGGGACCCCTCAGTCCGCAGTCCGACGCTCTGTCCACGGAACCAAACCCTCCCTGGCGAGATGCGTTGAGCTTTAGGAATTCGCTCAGGCTGTGGTGGGCCGGCAAGTCCCGAACCCGCCGGCGGGCCCCAGGCCGGGCCGGGCTGAGCTGGTGCCGCAGCTCCCTCTTCCCAGGACCCTCCACGTGGACCTTGAAAACGAGCGGCCAGGTCCTCAGGAGCAGCACAGGCTAGCAGTTCGGAGAGCGCCGGGCGGGCGACGAAGGAGGGGACCTTCCCCAAAGGGAGGAGGCTGCGGAGGCGGTGGCCACAGTCCGTGCGGAAGGGAGAGCTCGGCAAGGTGGTTTCTCGCTGGCCCAGGTGCCGGCCGGGGTCCCGCTGGTGGACCTGCCCGGTGGCCTCTCTGGGTCTGTAACTGACATGGGGGTTGAGCGCCCCCTGCCGGCCTCGCATCCGTTTTAAGTGACTGCGCCCAGCATGCCAGCGGCCTGGGTCGCCTGTGAACTGACCCCATGGAAACCTGGGGCCTGGCCAGCTTCCTGTGGCGGCCCCTGGCCAGTCCAAGTCATCCTCCCTGTGAGGTCAGAGGGCCCCAGAGATGGGGCGGCCCAGCCATTAGGGACCGTGGGGTCAGGCTGCCCTCTCCATGCCCAGCGCTGTGCCGAGTCCCCCAGGAGAGGCCAGGCGGGATATGGACAGACAGGTGGGCTCATGGGAGACCCTGATGGACAGCAGCCGTGATGGGGTGAGCAGCACCTGGACAACAGATGGGCCCCCAGCTCCTGGCCGCTGCCAACTTGGGACCCTGGAGGGTGGGGGTCTGGGGAAGGGGGATGGGGAAGTGGGGGCTGGCCTGGGGACTGTATGGGGTGCGGTACTCGGGGGTTGTGTGGGGGGGCAGTGACTCCGTGTGGGCCCTGCTGTGGCTGGTGCCCTGGAACGTGTGGGGAAGGCGTGTGCACCTGTCCAGGCGGCAAGCAGCCGGTCTGACTGCCCACATGGGGCGCTGCCCTGACCGCATGTCTCTAGGAGAGAGTGAAAGGGAATCGGGGTGCAGTGGGAGGAACGGGCCAAGCCTTGGTTCTCTCCCCTGTGTGTGGCCAGCAGCCCCCTCCTGCTCTCACAGAGGGTCGGAGAGAAGTGGCACCCGGCTGCTGGGCCCCCCACCTTCCAGGGCCCGCACAGCTCGCATGGGGCAGCACTGCCACTTTCAGGAGAAGGAACCATGGGTGTCCAGTTCCCCTGTTATGGCTGAACCGTGTCGACCCCCACATTCATGTTGAAGCCCTGACTCCCAGTGGCCGTATTTGGAGATGGGGCTTTTGTTTACTAGAGGCCCGGTGCATGAAATTAGTGCATTTGGGGGGTCCTCAGCCCGGGTTGTGAGAGGGCACAGGCCAGGCCGAGGGACCCCACTGGTGCACGATTGGGGCCAGGGAGGGACGTGGGAGGTTGGCCAGCCAGGGAGGGACTGTGGGAGGGCTCCAGGGCGTGTCCGGCCCGTCTCCCTCAGCCCTGATTGGCTGGACCCCAGCAGCAAGCCAACCTCCTGGTCAGAGCTTCGACACTGGTCGACTGGTCAACTCTCTGCCCCCTGGTGGTCAGTTCATGTCATAGCAAGCAGTTGAGCGGCCTCAGCATATCATTAGCATATTATGCTTTGATTGGTTAAATGGACGACCCGATGACTGGACACTTAGCATATTAGGCTTTTATTATATAGGATTTTAAAAATATATTTTCATTGATTTTAGAGAGGAAGGGAGAGAGACAGAGACAGAAACATCAGTGATGAGAGAATCATGGATTGGCTGCCTCCTTCATGCCCCCCACTGGGGATCAAGCCCACAGCCCGGGCATATGCCCTTGACTGGAATTGAACCCAGGATCCTTCAGTCCACAGGCCGACGCTCTACCCACTGAGCAACACCAGCTTGGGCTGGAGACAGGGGTTTTAAAAGAGGCGATTTAGGTAAAATGAGGTTCTCTGTAACTGGTGGCCTCATGAGAGGAGGAGAGGAGGACCGTGAGGACACGGGAGAGGACAGCCTGTCCACAGACCTGCCACCTCCTCTGCGGCAGGACACAGTGCGTCGGGCCCAGGTCAGGGGGCGTGGCTGGCAGGTCACCCCAGGCCCCCCGCGGGCCCTGCCCCGCTCACAGGAAGCAGGGCCGCGTGTTGCTTGATGCCCGCAATCGGTGCCCGAACTCTGTTTTCCGGTTGATGTGTTTGCATTGGGAGGGCTGGCCGGCACCGGTGCTCCACGTGGCCAGAGCGGAAGTCTGGAGCGGACGGTGCAGGGAAGAGGCGTCGGGTGGTCCCCACGCGGCTTGGCTGTGAGCAGGGTTTGCAGGGCCGTCTTCGCAGGCCCACCGCATGCCTGGTGCCAGGAGCCCACTGCTCTGCCGCCGCGTCCGGGAGCTGCGGTGCGTGGGCCCGCAGTGAGCTCTTACCTCTAAGCTGGCCAGTCAGACAGGAAACCCAAGAAATGGCCAAACTGTATGTTCCTTAGGAATATGGACGTGCCTGGCCAGTGTGGCTCAGCGGTTGAGCGATGTCCTGTGAACCAGAAGGTCAGGGTTCAGTTCCCAGTCAGGGCACATGCCTGGGTCGCAGGCTCGATCCCCAGTGGGGGGCGTGCAGGAGGCAGCCGATCCGTGATCCTCTCTCATCACTGATGTCTCTCTCTCCCTCTCCTTTACTCTCTGAGATCAAATGTATTAAAAAAAGAGAAATATGGACGTAAAGATCCACAGAGACAGCCGAGGAGCCCCTGGGAGCGGCCTCCAGGTGGGCTGTCTCCGACGCCTGGGTCAGGCCGGCCTGGACCTGTAGGCGGCCATGTGTGGTCCTGTGATACCCACAGCCGCCTGTGAGCAGGAAGTCTTTATTTTTTTTTAAAAAAATATATTTTATTGATTTTTTACAGAGAGGAAGGGAGAGGGATAGAGAGTCAGAAACATCGATGAGAGAGAAACATCGATCAGCTGCCTCCTGCACACCCCCTAACTGGGGATGTGCCCGCAGCCAAGGTACATGCCCTTGGCCAGAATTGAACCCGGGACCTTTCAGTCCGCAGGCCTACGCTCTATCCACTGAGCCAAACCGACCAGAGCATAGCAAGAAGTCTTTACAAGGCCTCGAGAAAACAGGCTCAAGGAGGAAAAAAAGGTTGCTCCCCGCAAATGCAGGAGCGCGTCCAGCGTCAAATGCGCATCCGCGGGAACCTGGTGGCCACCTGCGCCGGGTCCAGCCTGGGCGAGCCGCGGGGGCTCGTGGGTTCTCGCTGCAGGTCCATCCGGGGGTCCCGGCCCCTGAGATAGGAAGGTGGCCCTGTGTGCCTGCGTCGGGATCCCTCCGCCTCCCCAGGTGGGACCCAGGCCTGATTGTCCTTCTTCTCTAGTCCCCCTTTCTCAGGCTGCCTGCGGCCTCCCTGTGCCCGCCTGCCGCCCTGAGGATGGACCCCGGACACGCCCCCACTGGTGCAGACCCCGCTGGTGACCCTGCTCCTGGTGAGTGCTGTTGTGTGGGGGGCTGTGTCCCCATAGTCCTGAGTCCAGCTGGGCTGCGTTTGGCGGGGGGAGGGGTGCAGGGTGCGGGGTGCGTGCTGGGGCGTGTGTCGGGGGAGTGACACGGGTCTGTGCGTGTGGTGTGTGCAGGGTGTGTTCTGTGGTGCACGTGCATGATCCACGTGTGGGATGCATGTGCATGTGCAGAGTGGGGGTTCTGTGCCGGGGTACACATGGGGTACGGGTGCTGGCCCCCCGTCTGTGCTGAGCAGCTGGTGGTGAGGCTCCCCTTTGCTGATGAAGCAGGACAACGGGCTCAGATGGGGTGGACCAGGGGCCGCGGCGGCAGAGCAGTGGGCTCCCGGCAGGCGGCCTCTCAGAAACAGCCCACGGGTGGGAATGCGGGCAGGAGACTCGCGGGGCTCACACCTCGGCCCTTTCCCGGGTGGATGGCCCGGGCTGGGCCCCTCGGTGCCATGGGGAGGGTGGATGGCCAGTTCTGGACTGACAGCCACTGTGACGAACACAGGTGTCCGGTGCCCCCCGGTGCTCAGGGCGGACACACCCTGTGGTCTGGGCAGCCCGGGTCAGCGTTGGGACTGGGCCCTGCTGGGCCGATGGCCGCGCCAGGCCGGGGTAGGAGCCTTTGAGATCCTGAGCCGAGAGCCGCCACCTGCCCCTGGGGTGTGCCTGCGCCGGCTGCTCGGTGGGGCTCGGGGTGGCTCCGTGGAGACCGCCCGCTGCTGGAGGCCAGGTGTCTGCCAACCAGCTCTCAGTCCAGCCCACCCGGGACTCCCTGCCCCCGCTCCACCCACTTCGTGTCCCATTTCTCAGCCCAGGGGCGCGATGAGGTAACCGGGTCTGTGTAGATAGTAACTTGGCGGCTGGGTTTTTCTGGAACGTGTCTGTGTCTCACAGGGAAGTGGGTCTGCCCTGCCCCTCCCCATGGGGTCAGAGACCCTGCAGGCAGCCCCACAACTGTCGAGGTCTGGGGGTGCTGAGGATGGTGGGCAGGTCCCTTGCCCGGCCCTGCTGCCTGCCCCTCCTGGGGGGAGGGTACTGTTGGGCGTGGCCTGGCCCTGCTGCCCCTCCTGGGGGGAGGGTACTGTTGGGCGTGGCCTGGCCCTGCTGCCTGCCCCTCCTGGGGGGAGGGTACTGTTGGGCGTGGCCTGGCCCTGCTGTCCCTCCTGGGGGGGGAGGGTACTGTTGGGCGTGGCCTGAGAGGCCCCAAACACAGGCACAACCAGCGAGTAGTTAGTGTCACACCGTGTGGAGCCCTGTCAGTCTAGCACAGCGGTTCTCAACCTGTGGGTCGCGACCCCTTTGGGGTTCAAACGACCCTTTCACAGGGGTCGCCTAAGACCATCGGAAAACACATATATTATTACATACTGTTTTTGTGATGAATCACTGTGCTTTAATTATGTCCAATTTGTAACAATGAAAATACATCCTGCATCTCAGATATTTACATGACGATTCATAACAGTAGCAACATGACAGTTAGGAAGTAGCAGCAACAATAATGTTATGGTTGGGGGTCCCCACAACATGAGGAGCTGTATGAAAGGGTCGCGGCATCAGGAAGGTTGAGAACCACTGGCCTAGCGTCTCTCAGTCACAGGCGTGTGAGGTTCCTCCCTGTCGCTTTTTTTTTTTTAATCCTCCATTGATTTTTATTTTTTAAAATATATTTTTATTGATTTCAGAGGGGAAGGGAGGGGGTGAGAGAGACAAAAACATCAATGATGAGACAGAATACAGAATCATTGATTGACTGCCTCTCGCACGTCCCACATGGGAGATCGAGTCTGCAACCGAGGTGCGTACCCTTGACTGGAATCGAACCCGGACTCTTTAGTCCGCGGGCCGACGCTCTGTCCACTGAGCCATACCGGCCAGGGGCCCAGCCTCCCTGCTGCCGTCCCCCCTGTGCTCCCAGCGCTGAGCCCAGGGGCCGGGGTAGCTCTGGACAGAACGGAGTTTCTCGGACATTCCCTCTGGGTCCTGTGCTCAGCAAGCCCTTGGCACCGGCTCAGTGAGGAGGGGCCTGGCGGGGGGCAGGGCCTGTTCTGCCTGGGGTCTGTGGAGGGCAAGGGTGTGGGTGGGATGGGATAGAGAGGAGGCTGGTGAGGCACAGGTGGGGGCCTGGGTGGCCCTCTGAAGCAGCCGGGGGTGCCGGTGGCTGGGGGTGACGCAGAGCTGGTGCCCGGGCCCCTGGCTCACGGGGCAGCGACGTTTCCAGACCAGCTGGCCCTGCTGGTGCTGACCTTGGCCTGGTCGGAGGCACTGTCCTCTCCCACGCTGAGGGGGCCCTGACCTCCCCTGGGGCTGGCGGCCAGCGCTGGGCGAAGCGTGTGCCCACTCTGTGGTCTCCGGCCGTCCTGCGGGGCCGGGCTGGACGAGCAGCAGGGCTGTGGTGGGGCCCAGGGGCACTTGGCCGTGTGGGGAGGCTTCGGGGAGCGGCCGGCCTGCCAGGGCGCAGCAGGAGCCCGGGCATCAGAGGCGGGGGCAGCGGTTGGGGGGGCTGTGACATGATGCGGAGGTGGGGGGTGCAGACCCCGCTGCACGTGTCTGCAGGCTCGGCGGGCCCTCGGGGGGCCTGGTCAGGGCTGTGGGCGTGGTCCTGCTGCCTGCCCCCCAGCTCACATAGCTGTTCCGAGACCTGCAGCTCCCGCAGCTGCAGTGCCAGCTGGGCTCCCAGCCGCTAAGTGATGGCCGCTGGTGAGGGGCAGGGACAGGCCCAGGGGAGGGACAGTGGGAGCTCCGGCCAGAGGGGGCGGGAGGCCCTGGGCACTGGGTGGTGTCAGGTGTGTGCCCCCCACCCACAGCCCGCGTGGCCCCGTCTTGTTCCTCAGGCCAGGACATGCTGGGGTTCCTGCCGACCCTGCAGGCGCTGTGGTCCGCGCGGCAGCCGCAGCAGGTGAGCTGTGGGTGCGGGTGGCCTGCCCGTGGGAGCTCCGGAGGACACAGGCCTGTGGCCTAGAGCGCGAGGGTGGGAGCACCAGCTGCCACCGTGGGGGCTGCCGAGCCCGTCCCGCCTCCCGAAAGGCCGCTGTGCCCCTGAGCCCGGCAGGGCTGGCACGAGCACACATGACTGAGGCGTCTCCACAGTTCAAGGAGGAGGCCTGGCGGGGCTTCGCTGCCCTGGACGACCCGCGCGCTGCCCTCCTGGACCTGCTGGAGGGCCGCAGGGCCTGGCGGCGGAAGGGCTCCTCCCTGGAGGCCTGGCTCACAAGGGAGCTGGAGCACTGGCTGCAGGCACATCCTCCCCCGAGGCCCACCCAGGTACGCCCCCCTCCCCCGAGGCCCGCCCAGGTAAGCCCCCCTCCCCCGGGGCCCCATTGGCCACGTTCCACAGACGGCTTCTCCCACCTGCTTACCCAGCTGACGGGCCTCTGCAGCCACTGGGGTTGCCCGGGTGGTGGGGGCTGGGGACTCGGCCTGAAGACCGGCCATCGCACCTTGGCCTGTGGGCTTGACCCTCAGCCCCTGACATCTCCCTCAACGGTATCTCCACCTCTGGGCCTTGCCCGCCCCGCACCAAGCCCCTGGCCAGGTCACCACCAGCTGAGGCCAGGCCTCGGGCTTTCAGGGCAGCCCAGGGCTGGGGCCACTGCAGGCCCGTGCGGCCACGCTCCTGGCTGAGAGCCCCCTGAGTCTCGTGGAGCCGCTGGTCAGCATCTTCCAGCTGCAGGATGCAGACCGGGGGTCCCTGCTGGCCCACGTCCACCAGCTGCACCAGGAGGGCAAGTTCAAGGAGGTGAGTGTAACCTCCCTGTGGCAGCGGTGCCTCGGGGTCACTCCCGATTCTCGGCTGCGGCTCTGTCTGCTGGTGGGGTCTGTGGGGTGAGCGAGAGGGCTGGGCTCAAAGGGTCCACCCGGAAGTACCTCATTGCCTCTCCGCCTGGGGGTTCCGGGGCTCGGGGACCAGCCAC
The DNA here is from genome assembly GCF_964212035.1 of Myotis nattereri. NCBI lineage: Eukaryota > Metazoa > Chordata > Mammalia > Chiroptera > Vespertilionidae > Myotis > Myotis nattereri. Next base: position 82,429,636 of record NC_138087.1, read on the forward strand.
CTGGGACCCAGCTCAGGGCCATGCTGCTGTCGGGTCCCAGGAGCCCCGCTGTGCCCGGGTCCTTCCTCCTGAGGTGCTGGGCCCTCGCACTCTGCCCGCGGCACGGGGGCACCCGGCTCTGGCCCGAAAGCCGTGCACCAAAGCCCCTTGCCTGGGACGCTGCCCGGTCTCCTTTTACATCCTGCACACCCTCTGGGGGCCGGAAGGGCAGGGCCATGGGAGAAGCTAGTGATGGTCCCTCTGCCCCGACATGCCACCCCTGAGCCTGGGTCAGCCTGCTGCCCCCCTCTCTCTCCTGCCCTGAGTTTGCTGGGCTTCTGTCGCCGTCCCCGCCTGGCCCACCGGCTGCCGTGAAGACGGGCCCTCCTGTGGGTCCCTGTGTGCCCTACGGCCACGGCCACACCAGGCCAGGCTGGGAGATGCCCGGTCTGCTCAGTGACAGTGCACATCCGGCCTCTATCGCGAGAGCCCTGGGCACCCCGTCTGCTGCTCCTGGGTCCTGCCAGGGCCCTGCCCGGAGCTGAGGGCCAAGCTGTGGGCGTCCTCCCGCGTTTTTCCTGGTCAGGCCAGCGGTGGCGATATGAGGGACTGGCTCCCCGAGGTCCTGGGGGCTCCCGGCCGTCACCGGCTCAGGCAGGACCCGCATCCCACCTGCACCAGCAGCCCCGGGGCCATCCCCCAGCATCACGCTCCTGTTTTGGACGGAGGTTCAGTGGGGGGCACAGGGCTGGCACCTGGGACACAGATCACCGGCCGTGTGGGTGAGGCTGCCCGTGTGAGCTGTGTGTGTGGTGCCCAAGAGGCGTCCTCTGCCCCCTGCTGGGGGGAAGGCGGTCACAGAAGCGACTGGAAACGGGGCTGCGGCGTGGGCCTTGGGTGAGGACGGAGGGTGAGGCCCAAGGGTGAGGATGGAGGCTTGGTGTCGGGGGCTCGCTGGGCTGTCCGTGAGCCTGGAGATGGGAGGGGAGCCTGGCCAGCGGCTCCTGGGGACTCGGGACCCCGTGGGGCGATAGGGAGCGGAGGTGCCTGGGCGGCGGCTGAGCTGTGCTGCGGTGCAGGGTGCCTGGGGGAGCCGTGATCTGACAGCCACAGCCTGGGGCATGGGGCAGGGCTGCGAGCCGGGGTCCTGGTGCAGGTGCGGGCAGGGCCGGGTGGGGGGCTCCCGTAGAGGGAGGGGTCCAGCGTCCGGGGATCAGAGACAGTCCTGCTCCCACACCACGGCCTCCTGGGCCCAGAGACGAGCCTGACCAGGGACGGGGCTTGGCGCTGACCTCACACCCGTGGCGGCCGGGGCGGGATGGGCACCGAGGCCGGACCCTGCCCCTGCGTGGGCCCTCGTTCCCGAGAGCCCGTCCTGGTGAGGAGGCTCATGGGAAAGTAGGCGCTGGGGGCCGGGAGGTGCGGGCAGCTGGGCTCCCTGCCACCGGCCCCGGGCCGCCCGGGCTCGCATCTGGACACCAGGATGGCCGGGGGACAATGCGGGGCCGGCCCCTGCTCGTGGGGCTCAGCCGTTCTCAGGCTGAATGGCGGCTGCGCCCGGAGGACGCGGGAGGCGGAGGCGGGAGGCGGCCGTGGCCGCGTCTCCTGTTACACTCAGGCCTTTCAGAGTGTCTGGCGCTGACTGCGCCTCCTCGTTCAGAGGCAGCTCCCACACAAAGGGGGCCCTTGTCCCCCGCAGGCCCTTCTGCGCAGAGCGGCCATTGTCCCGCGGGCGGTGTACGCTCCAGTGCCCGCGCCGAGGCGCATTCAGCCCGCGGAGCAGCGGGCACCCCGCTCAATGCGACGCGGTATTTCATGTCCCGGCGGCGGCTGGCTCTGGGCCGGATGAATGCCCGCTTTTGTCTGCGGAGTTATTTTATTTACATTTTTTAAACAGCTTATCAAGGTAAAAAGAGAGCTTTGCTTAAAAGGGGAGGCTTGGCTCCAGGCCCAGCCGAGCCTCAGGTGGGAGGCGGCGTCCGGGGTCCGAGGCCACTGCCACGGGCAGCCCGGGCGCTAGGCCCCCTCCCACCGTGGGCACCTGGCCCTGTGCGTGCTCTCAGTTATTTTCCCCAAAGGCAGCAGCTCTGGGCCCGTCCGGTGAGGCTCCCACAGTCCCGCCCTGGCCCTCCGGCTCTGGCCTTCCGTGCGGAGGTCAGAGAGGCCGGCAGGGGCCGGGCGACTCAGCCCTGGGCAGTTCCCTCTGCGGGGCCCAGGCCTCCCACCCCTGTGCCTCTCTGGACCTGGGTCTGAGGCCGGTTGCAGGCACCTGGGCGGGCAGTGATCTTCCCACACCTGCTGGGACACTCACGTGACCAGGCACCAGGCAGTCTGGCCGGTCGCACCTCAGGTGCATTTCGTACAGAAATGACCAGAGATTGACTCTAAGCCCAGCCAGAGTCAATCTAGCAGAACCATGGGAAACCCCCACCCAAGCCCAAGATGGGGCTGGGCTAGGGGGCCTTCCTGGAGGAGGCGGTTCTGCTACCAGCGGTCCCCCAGGTCACAGTGGTCGCCCCAGATGGAGTGAGGGCGCCCTCCCGTGGCTGGGTGAGACTAGACAGCCTCCCCCTGGACCTGTGCCCTCCCAGCCCAACCTCCAGCCACAGAGCAGGCCGCCTGGCCACCCGCCGGCCGGGAGAGGGCACCCAGGTTGCACGGAGAACGCTGGCTGTGCCTGGGCAGGAAGCTGGCTGCTCTGGAGAGACCAGGGGATGAGCAGGGAAAACCCTTCGAGAGAGTCGTGTGCGGCCAGCAGGTAGGGCATGCCCCTCCCAGGAGAGGCTTGAGCTCGAGCGCAGCCCGCCCGCCACACTGGCCCCACCCCAGGCAGAGGCCCTGCCCCCGGCAGTGGGCAGGTGGGGTGTCGGCACAGCAGCCCCCGGACGCCACTGGCTCCTTGGGGTGAAGGGAGTCCTGGCAGGCAGAGGGGGAAGCCCGAGGGCTGGAGAACAGGGAGGGGCAGTGCCTGGCCTGCATGTGGCCTTCCCCTGACCACCTGCAGCCCAGGCCACCCCCACTAGGCCTGAGGGCTCACTCCAGGACTCAGAGGGGGTCTTGGATGGGTGGGGGCCCATGGAGGGTGGGGCCTGAGGGAGGTGGTCTCATCTTCAGAGGAGCTGGACCCACCTGACTTGAGCGCTGATAACCCCTCCTCTGGCCCTACGGCCCCTCCCCTGGCTCTGCACCCCCTCCCCTGGCCTTGCGCCCCCTCCCCTGGCCTTGCGCCCCCTCCCCTGGCTCTGCACCCCCTCCCCTGGCCTTGCGCCCCCTCCCCTGGCCTTGCGCCCCCTCCCCTGGCTCTGCACCCCCTCCCCTGGCCTTACGCCCCCTCCCCTGGCCTTGCGCCCGCTCCCCTGGCTCTGCACCGCCTCCTTTGGCCTTATGCCCACCCGGCCACCTTGTGCCCCCTTTCTCGGCCCTGGGCCCCAGGAGGCTGGTGGAGACCCATCGCTGGAGCCCGGTCAGGCTGTGGGCAGGGGTCAGTGTGCACTGGGAGAGGCCCCGGCCTGGCCCTGCCCTTGAGATCCGGCCGGAGGCCTGGGGAGCCTTTCCCAGCCGCTATTTTCGTCCTTTCTGTGAGCCTGCGGGCGGGCGGCTGCCCTGTGGTTATTTTTGCTCATAATGGGAGCGTGATGTATGGAAAGTATTAATAGCATGGCCTGCGCTACGTGCGGGCGCTCAGGACCCGGCGTGTTCTCTGTCCAGGGCCCGAGGTCAGGGACCGGCCCCAGCGCACGCCCCCTTCCCCCCCGACCCGTCTGAGGGACAGCTGCCCCCACAAAGCCACCGGCCCAGAGCCTCTTCCTCTGCAGGTCCCGGGGCGGCTCGGCTCCAGGGCACGTGATGAGGGCTTCTGCCCCCCGCCCTGTCCTCTACCCACTCAGGAGCAGGCCCGGGTTGGGCCACTTGGGTCCAGCCCCCAATTGAGACCCCATCCAGCGACGGCACCGGGCTTGTCCCCACCTGCCGCCCCCTCCCATGCAGAGTCTGGCTCAGAGCAGGGGCCAGGCCCCTTGGCCTGGGGGCCACGCGGCTGGACGAGCAGCCCTCGTTGCGTCCCTGCAGAAGGGTGGCCGCCCCTCCAGGGCTGCCTGTCCCCAGCCCAGTGTGACGGTTCCTTTGTGTTTGCCAGGCTGTCATGCTGGGCACGAAGCTGCGTCTGCAGCCAGAACTGGACGTTGAAATGGTGAGTGTCTTTCTCATGCAAATGCCAGGTTCCAACTTGGATGCAGCCCAGGCCTGTCGCCGGGCGGCTGCCCACGCTGGGCCTGGGCTTGGCTCCCACCAGGCGGGCCGGGCCCGAAGGACAGGGGTCACGTGTGAGGGGGACCTCGAGGCGGGCGGGGAGGGACGCCAGTGCCCCTGAGTGTCAGATGCTCAGAGCGTGGCCAGCCCCAGGAGCCCCGCACCAGTCTGCCTCTGCCCTGCGGTGGCCACCGGGGCTCCCAGGGGTGGGTCCTGTGAGGACCGCCTGGGGGGGCCTCCGTCCAGCCTGGGCTCTGGACAGCTTGACCTCTGAGGGTGCATGGGGGGCGCTGACGGGAGCGAGGGGCTGGTTGAGGCCTGGTTCTGGCAGGGGAGTGGTTGGCGTTTCCACGTCCAATACCACAGCAGGGGCTCCCTTGGGTGCCTGCGGAACCGGGCAGCTTGCGGTCTGTGGCTGCGGCAGGCCGTGTGTGGGCACGCCCTCCTGCCCAGGCCCGGCGTTTCTGGGCCACGGGGCCATTGCCGCTGGGGGTCTCCATGCTGCTCCGCAGCTCCGTGAAGACGAGGACCCGCCCTTCATCACGTACATGGGACCACAGCCGCAGGGTCCAGGCCCAGAGCGGCGGGGGCCTGTGCATGTGCATATGAGTGTGTGTGCAGGCACACGTGTGTTCATGCATGAGTTGTGGTTCGTGCATGTGTGTGCGCTGGGGTGTGCGCATGTGCAGGTTTCGCCCAGGGGCTCTGAGCCGCTGGGCTGTGCTCCCCGGGGCAGGTCCGCCGATGGGCCCGGGCCCTGTGGTTCTGACATGCTGGCTGCTCCCTGCACCCGAAGAGGTCGGTGGGGCTCAGCAGGCCGGGCCGCAGCCTGAGGTGTGCCCCCTCGCCCTCCCACCCACAGATGAGCGCCCCGCTGCTGCTCCAGGACCAGCTGGGCCTCGTGGAGCGCTACGTGGATGGCTTCCCGGGCCTGCAGTGGAGGCTCCTGACCCTCATGGACTCCTGGTGCCGGCCTGGCTTCGACATCAGCGTCGTTGCCAGGTGAGTCCTGGGAGGGGTGGGGGGGGCCAGGGCGGGGCACAGGTGGCAGGCACTGGGAAAGCCACACCAAGGCCACGTACTCGCACCAGGCGATCTGCAGCCAGGGCAGCGGGGTAGGCCAGGCCAGAGGCTGCGCCGGCAGAAAGTGGGTGAGAGTGGATGCCCTGAGGCCTGCAGCTCGAGTCAGAGCTGGCCTGTCCAGCGGCTCCGTCCCTTCTCTAGCGACTCTCGGCGGGGCCTGCCGTGCACTCCATCCCTGCACACAGAGAGGCGGCACACGTGGGGCTGTGTGCACACACATGTGTGCGTATGTGCATGCACATGTGTACATGCATGTGAGATACGAGGGTGTCACCCGAGCGTGGGGCACAGGGATGCAGCAGGTGGCCTGAGGGTGACGCAGTCTGGAGCAGGCCCTTGCTGCGCCCGCCACCCCCACGCAGCCCAGGTGTCTCGCCCCTCGCCATCCCCGGAGCCACGGCCAGGCCCCTTTCCCTCACTGGGTTGTTTCCTCTTCCCGATTGTGGGGCCCACGCTGCCCGTCCCACGGTGGTGTGATGTCACAGCTGGGCTCCCCTGTGAGGGGGGCAGGGCGGGGAGTTCGATTTACTGCAGACACTGGTTTAAATGAGTGAATTTAATGTTTCCTAGCTCTGGGCTCTGAAAGGGCCTGGAACAGTGGCATCGCTCAGCGGTGCCGCCCGGACCTCGGTCTCTCAGGGCCGTTCTCCCTGAAGGAGCCAGGACTGGGGGTCAGGCTGCGGAGGGGGCGCCCTGTGCCTGCGCACCTGCTGCATCTCCAGTGGGCGGAGGGCGGGAGGGGCAGCCGGTGGGATCCTCGTCCCCGTGGAGCCCCGTCTGAGGACGAGGCGAGGGCGATGCCGGTGCAGGAGGTGCCGGAGGAGAAAGTGCCAACGAGCCTCCTCAGGGCCACGGCATCGCGGGCCCCGCGACATTCCACGGCCACGAGAGAGGCAGGTCACCGCGGCCACGCCGGACAGTTTAGATGGAAGAGACCAAAGTCTAGAAAAACAGAACCTGCCACAAGCAGCCCTGGGAGGAGGAGGAGATGGGATCGTCCTGTGTTAACACAGCAGCCACGTGGCTTCAGACTGGACAACTCAGACCCCGACGGCTTCGCGGTGACCTCTCCGGGTGTGAGGGCGAGCGCTCCCGCCGGCAGACGCCCAGGAAGAGGAGGGGGTGTCGAGGAGGGAAAGCTGACGTCCAGCATCAGGGACAAGACACAGAAATGCTGACGAAACTTCCGCGAGCAGATCGCGGGGCGGGGGCTAGAGGGGGAGCGGGAGTCGCAGCCCGGTTGGGGCTCAGTGGGTGGGGCATCGTCCTGGGCGCCGAAAGGTCGTCAGTTCCGTTCCCGGTCAGGGCATGTGCCCAGGTTGCGGGTTCGATCCCTGGTGAGGGTGCATACGGGAGGCAACCGATCGATGTTTTTCTCTCTCTGTCTCTTTCTCTTCCCTCCTCTTTCTAAAATCGGTAAACAAACAAAAAATAAAATCAATAAACATCCTCAGGTGAGGATTTCCAGAAAAGGTGGGAGTGAGCACATGAAAAGACGTTCCATCTATGTCAAGGGATTGAAATGGAAACAGCGATGGGACCCGCCCATGCGCCCCCAGAAAGGCCACGCCAGCCCCCGACGACCCGGGTCGCTGGGAGGACACGGAGCGCAGGGCCTCCCCTGCTGGGGTGCAGGGGTGCAGACGCTCTGGAAGGAAGGCAGCGGGATGGCTTCTCGCCGCTAAGCACCCTCCCCGTGCGACCAGCACCGGCGCTCCTCCGGGTTCACCCGAAGGCGCTGCCAGCTTCGTCCACACAGCCCGCTAGCGGGGCGCATGGGAGCTTTGCTCAAAGTCGCAGCACCTGGGAGCTACCAAGACGCCCTCGGAGCAGGTGATGGTGAGCATGGTCGATCCAGACGGGTTAGTCAGCACTGACGCCCCCCAGCCATGTCCAGGCCCCTTCCCACAGGCGCCGTGGGCCAAGGAGGAACCTCACACGCATGTGACTGAGCGAGAGCAGCCAATCGGGCGAGACTCCACAGTGTGATGCCAGCTCCGCCCTGGCCGCGGGACAGCTATGTGACGGGGGGACAGCCCAGGCCGCGGGACAGCCCAGGACACGGGACAGCCCAGGACACGGGACAGCGACGTGACGGGGGGACAGCCCAGGCCGCGGGACAGCCCACGACACAGGACAGCGACGTGACGGGGGGACAGCCCAGGACGCGGGACAGCGACGTGACGGGGGATGACCAGGTGGAGCACAGGGCTCAGGGCGGTGAAGCTGCTGTGACGATTCCCGTCGGGGCCCAGGCCCAGGTTGTGCGCTCGGTCCCAGTGGGGGCTGCGCAGGAGGCAGCCGATCCATGAGTCTCTCTCGTCGTCGATGTTTCTGTCTCTCCTCTCCCTTCCTCTCTGAAATCAATAAAATGCATTTATACTTCGGACGGCCTCCTGGCAGGGAGCACAGCCAGGGTGCGGGCGCGGGCCTCGCTGGCGCTGAAGAGCGAACGTGGGAACCGCAGCGGCTGGACTGGGACCCGCGGGGCCGGGCCCTGCGTCTGCAGTGAGCACACGGCTCAACGGGAGCCTCCTCGCCTAGGACCGGCTCCCTGACGGCCACGGGCAGTGCGGAGCTCAGAGCTGGAAGATGCACTTGAAGGGATCCTCCGAGACACCGTGCGGAAATCGGGGAGAAAAGGTGAAAAACAATGAAATTCTTTCAAGAAGGCCCAGCATCACGGGATGGGAATCCCAGGAAGACGGAAGGCGATCGGTCGGGAGGCGTGCACGGAGCTCAGCCAGCCCTTCCCAGCGGGAGGACGGGGCCCAACCTGAGGAGGAGCCGGAGCCCACGGCCTCCTGGGAGCAGCGCCGCCCACCTGGGGTCCCTCCAGCCCAGGCCCCTCGGCCTGTCGCCCTCACGGGACGGAGGACAAGGACAGCCTGGGACACGCACGTCTCCAGAAACACGCCCAGCCCGGCCCCATCGAGGGAAGCTTCTGGGATGTGCAGCCTGGAGGGGGGCAGGGACACATCCCTGCGGGGCCTGCGGTCCCCAGAGGGGCGCTCGGTCCCCAGGAAGCCACACCCCCCGACAGTGTCCACCCTCGGGGAGGAGACAGCTTCGCTGGGTGCTCGGTCATGATGCTGTGACCGCAGGGTCCGGCTGACCTGGGAGCTTGCAGGGCCTGTGTTGGGGGGGGGCTGTCCTTCCAGGCGAGACGTGCACACCAACACCCACCGCTGAGCCGTCGGGAGGTCCCAGTGCAGCCCTGTGACTGAGGCTCGGGGTCCGGCAGCTGAGCCGGGCTGAGCCGGCGGGTGCGGTGACCGCCGCCTTTCCTGTGAGCCCCGAGGAACTACCTGCCTTTAAGACGGCATCTGGGTGACTTTGATGGGAATGAACATCTTACAGGGTTGGGGTTTTTTTTATGATTTTTATTGATCTCAGAGAGGGAGGGAGAGGGAGAGAGAGATGGAAACATCAATGATGAGAGAGAATCATCGATCGGCTGCCTCCTACGCACCCCCCACTGGGGATCGAGCCCACAACCCAGGCCTGTGCCGACTGGGAATGGAACCCTGACCTCCTGGTTCAGAGGTGGACGCTCAACCGCTGAGCCACACCAGCCGGGCTGGACAGGTGTCCATTAGACAGAGAGCAGAGGGCAGGAGCCGTGTCTCTCCTGCAGGCGGTACCCGCAGGCGACCCCCCTGACGCTGGAGAAGCTGCGGCCCCGGGCGCTGACTCGGCAGGTGCTGCGCCTACAGAAGCGCTTCGGCATGGACCCAGGTGAGTGAGGCGCCCACCTGCGCTCAGGGACCCGGGGCTGCTGCCGCCTGTGGCTCAGGCCACCGAGGACCCACTGACCCAGCGTCACCTCCCGCCTCTGCCTGCTCCCCTCACCTGCCCTCCCCCGGGGCCTGGTCACGGAGCAGCAGGGGGTCTGTGAGCCCCTCTGCCCACCCAGGATCCTGGGAGGCGGGCCTGCCCTGCATCCCTCCCCCAGATCCCATCCCCCACTCCTGCCTCCTCCCCTGGGTGGTCACTGTGGTCACGGGCATTCTTCCTTCCATTCCCCTCGAAGCCAGAGTCTTCCTGAGGGAGTTTTGTGGATTCCCCTTATTTACTTGATTATGGGAATCCTGTTCAACTCCTTTCCTGGTCAGGCAGGGCTGTGGGTCTATCACGGACCCTCTGCACCTCAGGATGGCGTGGCCTCTCCCGTTTGGTCTGGGACATGGCGGGCGCCCTGGACTGAGCACTCCGTGTTAAACCAGCCTTGCGTTCCTGGGCAGCAGGCCGCTTGCCCGCTGTCCCTGTGCCGAGGGCGGTCCGGTCCGTGTTCACGTGGCCCCGGGGGCACCGGGCCGGGCTGTGTCCTGTGTGGAGGGCGGTCCGGTCCGTGTTCACGTGGCCCCGGGGGCACCGGGCCGGGCTGTGTCCTGTGTGGAGGGTGGTCCGTGTCCGTGTTCACGTGGCCCCGGGGGCACCGGGCCGGGCTGTGTCCTGTGTGGAGGGTGGTCCGTGTCCGTGTTCACTTGGCCCCGGGGGCACCGGGCCGGGCAGTGTCCTGTGTGGAGGGCGGTCTGTGTCCGTGTCCGTGTTCACGTGGCCCCGGGGGCACCGGGCCGGGCTGCGTCCTGTGTGGAGGGTGGTCCGGTCCGTGTTCACGTGGCCCCGGGGGTACCGGGCCGGGCTGCGTCCTGTGTGGAGGGTGGTCCGGTCCGGGTTCACGTGGCCCCGGGGGCACCGGGCCGGGCTGCGTCCTGTGTGGAGGGCGGTCCGGTCCGGGTTCACGTGGTCCCGGGGGCACTGGGCCGGGCTGTGTCCTGTGTGGAGGGCGGTCCGGTCCGTGTTCACGTGGCCCCAGGGGCACCGGGCCGGGCTGTGTCCTGTGTGGAGGGCAGTCCGTGTCCGTGTTCACGTGGCCCCGGGGGCACCGGGCCGGGCTGTGTCTGTGGCTGCGCGGACTCTGGAAGTGAGACGGACCCCAGCCCTCTTTCTGGGAGTACACGTGTCTGGGGTGGGAATTCTTTCTTCCTTCAAAGTTGGGTCGAAACGGCCTGGGGGCGGCTCCTTTCCTTAGAGTCGTGCGGGCGGCCCCGTCTCGGCCGTGGAGAGTGCGAGGATGTGCCTGCAGTCCCGCCTGGGCTGCGCCGCCTGCGTTCGCCCCACAGCCTTCACCATCACAGCGTCTGGAGGCCGGCGCGGGCCTTCTCTCTCCATTACCCGCTCCTGGCTTTGTCCCGGGTGTTGCTTGAGATGCGACGGCCCTATCGTGTCGTGCTGGCCTTAGCCGTGCGACGCGGTGACTCGCTGTGTCTGCGCTGTGAGATGGTACCACAGTGAGCTCAGCTACATGGGTGCAGGTTCTTCCCGTGTGGGAACGTGTACGTCTGTGTGGTGCCGGTTCTTCACACGTGGGAGCGTGTAACATCTGTGTGGTGCAGGTTCTTCGTGATGGGAGCGTGTAATGTCTGTGTGGTGCAGGTTCTTCCCATGTGGGAGCGTGTAACATCTGTGTGGTGCAGGTTCTTCACGTGTGGGAGCGTGTAACGTCTGTGTGGCACAGGTTCTTCCCATGTGGGAGCGTGTAACGTGTGTGGTGCAGGTTCTTCCTGATGGGACCGTGTAACGTCTGTGTGGTGCAGGTTCTTCCTGATGGGAGCGTGTAACGTCGGGGTGGTGCAGGTTCTTCCCATGTGGGAGCGTGTAACGTCTGTGTGGTGCAGGTTCTTCCTGATGGGAGCTTGTAACGTCTGGGTGGTGCAGGTTCTACCTGATGGGAGCGTGTAACATCGGGGTGGTGCAGGTTCTTCCCATGTGGGAGTGTGTAACATATGTGTGGTGCAGGTTCTTCCGGATGGGTGCGTGTAACGTCTGGGTGGTGCAGGTTCTTCCTGATGGGAGCGCGTAACGTCTGGGTGGTGCAGGTTCTTCCCATGTGGGAGCGTGTAACATCTGTGTGGTGCAGGTTCTTCCTGATGGGAGCGTGTAACGTCTGGGTGGTGCAGGTTCTTCCTGATGGGAGCGCGTAACGTCTGGGTGGTGCAGGTTCTTCCCATGTGGGAGTGTGTAACATCTGGGTGGTGCAGGTTCTTCCTGTGTAGGAGCATGTAATGTCTGTGTGGTGCAGGATCTTCCCATGTGGGAGCGTGTATGAGTGTGTGGTGCAGGTTCCTCCTATGTGGGAGCATGGATGTCTGTGTGGTGCAGGTTCTTCCTGATGGGAGCGTGTAACGTCTGAGTGGTGCAGGTTCTTCCTGATGGGAGCGTGTAACGTCTGTGTTTTGCAGGTTCTCCCTGATGGGAGTGCATAACATATGTGTGGTGCAGGTTCTTCCTGATAGGAGCGTGCAGCATCTGTGTGGTGCAGGTTCTTCCTGATGGGAGCGCGTAACATATGTGTGGTGAAGGTTCTTCCAGATGGGAGCGTGTAACATCTGTGTGGTGCAGGTTCTTCCTGATGGGAGCGTGTAATGTCTGGGCGGTGCAGGTTCTTCCTGATGGGAGCGTGTAATGTCTGTGTGGTGCAGGTTCTCCCTGCAGGGAGCGTGTAATGTCTGTGTGGTGCAGGTTCTTCCTGATAGGAGCGTGTAACGTCTGTGTGGTGCAGGTTCTCCCTGATGGGAGCGCGTAACATATGTGTGGTGCAGGTTCTTCCTGATGGGAGCGTGTAACGTCTGTGTGGTGCAGGTTCTCCCTGCAGGGAGCGTGTAATGTCTGTGTGGTGCCGGTTCTTCCTGATGGGAGCGCGTAACATATGTGTGGTGCAGGTTCTCCCTGATGGGAGCACGTAACATATGTGTGGTGCAGGTTCTTCCTGATGGGAGCGTGTAACGTCTGTGTGGTGCAGGTTCTTCCTGATGGGAGCGCGTAATGTTGGGTGGTGCAGGTTCTTCCTGATTGGAGCTCGTAACATATGTGTGGTGCAGGTTCTTCCTGATGGGAGCGTGTAACGTCTGTGTGGTGCAGGTTCTTCCTGATGGGAGCGTGTAACATCTGGGCGGTGCAGGTTCTTCCTGATGGGAGCGTGTAATGTCTGTGTGGTGCAGGTTCTTCCTGATGGGAACGTGTAATGTCTGTGTGGTGCAGGTTCTTCCTGATGGGAGCGCGTAACATCTGTGTGGTGCAGGTTCTTCCTGATGGGAGCATGTAACATCTGTGTGGTGCAGGTTCTTCCTGATGGGAGCGTGTAATGTCTGTGTGTTGCAGTTTCTTCCTGATGGGAGTGTGAAATGTCTGTGTGGTGCAGGTTCTTCCTGATGGGAGCGTGTAACGTCTGTGTGGTGCCGGTTCTTCCTGATGGGAGCGCGTAACATATGTGTGGTGCAGGTTCTCCCTGATGGGAGCACGTAACATATGTGTGGTGCAGGTTCTTCCTGATGGGAGCGTGTAACGTCTGTGTGGTGCAGGTTCTTCCTGATGGGAGCGCGTAATGTTGGGTGGTGCAGGTTCTTCCTGATTGGAGCTCGTAACATATGTGTGGTGCAGGTTCTTCCTGATGGGAGCGTGTAACGTCTGTGTGGTGCAGGTTCTTCCTGATGGGAGCGTGTAACATCTGGGCGGTGCAGGTTCTTCCTGATGGGAGCGTGTAATGTCTGTGTGGTGCAGGTTCTTCCTGATGGGAACGTGTAATGTCTGTGTGGTGCAGGTTCTTCCTGATGGGAGCGCGTAACATCTGTGTGGTGCAGGTTCTTCCTGATGGGAGCATGTAACATCTGTGTGGTGCAGGTTCTTCCTGATGGGAGCGTGTAATGTCTGTGTGGTGCAGTTTCTTCCTGATGGGAGTGTGAAATGTCTGTGTGGTGCAGGTTCTTCCTGATGGGAGCGTGTAACGTCTGTGTGGTGCAGGTTCTCCCTGATGGGAGCGCGTAACATCTGTGTGGTGCAGGTTCTTCCTGATGGGAGCGTGTAACGTCTGTGTGGTGCAGGTTCTCCCTGATGGGAGCGTGTAATGTCTGTGTGGTGCAGGTTCTTCCTTATGGGAGCATCTAATGTCTGTGTGGTGCCGGTTCTTCCTGATGGGAGCGCGTAACATATGTGTGGTGCAGGTTCTTCCTGATGGGAGCGCGTAACGTCTGTGTGGTGCAGGTTCTCCCTGATGGGAGTGCGTAACATATGTGTGGTGCAGGTTCTTCCTGATGGGAGCGTGTAACGTCTGTGTGGTGCAGGTTCTTCCTGATGGGAGCGCGTAATGTCTGGGTGGTGCAGGTTCTTCCTGATGGGAGCGTGTAATGTCTGTGTGGTGCAGGTTCTCCCTGCAGGGAGCGTGTAATGTCTGTGTGGTGCAGGTTCTTCCTGATGGGAGCGTGTAACGTCTGGGTGGTGCAGGTTCTTCCTGATGGGAGCGTGTAACGTCTGGGTGGTGCAGGTTATTCCTGATGGGAGCGTGTAACGTCTGGGTGGTGCAGGTTCTTCCTGAAGGGAGCGTGTAATGTCTGTGTGGTGCAGGTTCTTCCCATGTGGGAGTGTGTAACAGCTGGGTGGTGCAGGTTCTTCCTGATGGGAGCGTGTAACATTTGGGTGGTGCAGGTTCTTCCTGATGGGAGCGTGTAACGTCTGGGCGGTGCAGGTTCTTCCTGATGGGAGCGTGTAATGTCTGTGTGGTGCAGGTTCTCCCTGCAGGGAGCGTGTAATGTCTGTGTGGTGCAGGTTCTTCCTGATGGGACCGTGTAACGTCTGTGTGGTGCAGGTTCTTCCTGATGGGAGCGTGTAACGTCTGTGTGGTGCAGGTTCTTCCTGATGGGAGCGTGTAATGTCTGTGTGGTGCAGGTTCTCCCTGATGGGATCGCGTAACATCTGTGTGGTGCAGGTTCTTCCTGATGGGAGCGCGTAACGTCTGTGTGGTGCAGGTTCTTCCTGTGTGGGAGCGTGTAACGTCTGTGTGGTGCAGGTTCTTCTCATGTGGGAGCGTGTAACGTCTGTGTGGTGCAGGTTCTTCCTGATGGGAGCGCGTACCGTGTGGTGCAGATTCTTCCCGTATGGGAGCGTGTAATGTCTGTGTGGTACAGGTTCTTCCTGATGGGAGCGTGTAACATATGTGTGGTGCAGATTCGTCCCGTGTGGGAGTGTGTAATGTCTGTGTGGTGCAGGTTCTTCCCATGTGGGAGTGTGTAATGTCTGTGTGGTGCAGGTTCTTCCCATGTGGGAGTGTGTAACATCTGTGTGGTGCAGGTTCTTCCCATGTCGGAGCGTGTAACGTCTGTGTGGTGCAGGTTCTTCCTGATGGGAGCGCGTAACATGTGTGGTGCAGATTCTTCCCGTGTTGGAGCGTGTAACGTCTCTGTGGTGAACGTTCTTCCCATGTGGGAGTGTGTAATGTCTGTGTGGTGCAGGTTCTTCTCATGTGGGAGCGTGTAACGTCTGTGTGGTGCAGGTTCTTCCCATGTGGGAGCGTGTAACGTCTGTGTGGTGTAGGTTCTTCCTGATGGGAGCGTGTAATGTCTGGTTAGTGCAGGTTCTTCCCATGTGGGAGTGTGTAACAGCTGGGTGGTGCAGGTTCTTCCTGTGTAGGAGCATGCAATGTCTGTGTGGTGCAGGATCTTCCCATGTGGGAGCGTGTATGAGTGTGTGGTGCAGGTTCTTCCTGTGTGGGAGCATGTATGTCTGTGTGGTGCAGGTTCTTCCTGATGGGAGCGCGTAACATATGTGTGGTGCAGGTTCTTCCTGATGGTAGCGCGTAACATATGGGTGGTGCAGGTTCTTCCTGATGGGAGCGTGTAACGTCTGTGTGGTGCAGGTTCTTCCTGATGGGAGCGTGTAACGTCTGGGTGGTGCCGGTTCTTCCTGTGTGGGAGCGTGTAACGTCTGTGTAGTGCAGGTTCTTCCTGATGGGAGCGTGTAACGTCTGGGTGGTGCAGGTTCTTTCTGATGGGAGCGCATAACATGTGTGGTGCAGATTCTTCCCGTATGGGAGCATGTAATGTCTGTGTGGTGCAGGTTCTTCCCATGTGGGAGCGTGTATGAGTGTGTGGTGCAGGTTCTTCCTGTGTGGGAGCATGTAATGTCTGGGTGGTGCAGGTTCTTCCTGATGGGAGTGCGTAACATATGTGTGGTGCAGGTTCTTCCTGATGGGAGCGCGTAACATATGTGTGTTGCAGATTCTTCCCGTGTGGGAGTGTGTAATGTCTGTGTGGTGCTGGTTTTTCCCATGTGGGAGCGTGTAATGTCTGTGTGGTGCAGGTTCTTCCCATGTGGGAGCGTGTAACATCTGTGTGGTGCAGGTTCTTTCCATGTGGGAGCGCGTAACGTCTGGGTGGTGCCGGTTCTTCCTGTGTTGGAGCGTGTAACGTCTGTGTGATGCAGGTTCTTCCTGATGGGAGCTTGTAACGTCTGGGTGGTGCCGGTTCTTCCTGTGTGGGAGCGTGTAATGTCTGTGTGGTGCAGGTTCTTCTCATGTGGGAGCGTGTAACGTCTGTTTGGTACAGGTTCTTCCTGATGGGAGCGCGTAACATATGTGTGGTGCAGATTCGTCCCGTGTGGGAGTGTGTAATGTCTGTGTGGTGCAGGTTCTTCTCATGTGGGAGTGTGTAATGTCTGTGTGGTGCAGGTTCTTCCCATGTGGGAGCGTGTATGAGTGTGTGGTGCAGGTTCTTCCTGTGTGGGAGCATGTATGTCTGTGTGGTGCAGGTTCTTCCTGATGGTAGCGTGTAACATATGTGTGGTGCAGGTTCTTCCTGATGGTAGCGCGTAACATATGGGTGGTGCAGGTTCTTCCTGATGGGAGCGTGTAATGTCTGGGTGGTGCAGGTTCTTCCTGATGGGAGCGTGTAACGTCTGTGTGGTGCAGGTTCTTCCTGATGGGAGCGCGTAACATATGTGTGGTGCAGATTCTTCCCGAGTGGGAGTGTGTAATGTCTGTGTGGTGCTGGTTCTTCCCATGTGGGAGTGTGTAATGTCTGTGTGGTGCAGGTTCTTCCCATGTCGGAGCGTGTAACATCTGTGTGGTGCAGGTTCTTCCCATGTGGGAGCGTGTAACATCTGTGTGGTGCAGGTTCTTCCTGATGGGAGCGTGTAACGTCTGTGTTTTGCAGGTTCTTCCCATGTGCGAGCGTGTAACATCTGCGTGGTGCAGGTTCTTCCTGATGGGAGCGTGTAACGTCTGTGTGGTGCAGGTTCTTCCTGATGGGAGCGCGTAACGTCTGTGTGGTGCAGGTTCTTCCTGATGGGAGCTTGTAACGTCTGGGTGGTGCCGGTTCTTCCTGTGTGGGAGCGTGTAACGTCTGTGTGGTGCAGGTTCTTCTCATGTGGGAGCGTGTAACGTCTGTGTGGTACAGGTTCTTCCTGATGGGAGCGCGTAACATATGTGTGGTGCAGATTCGTCCCGTGTGGGAGTGTGTAATGTCTGTGTGGTGCAGGTTCTTCCCATGTGGGAGTGTGTAATGTCTGTGTGGTGCAGGTTCTTCCCATGTGGGAGCGTGTATGAGTGTGTGGTGCAGGTTCTTCCTGTGTGGGAGCATGTATGTCTGTGTGGTACAGGTTCTTCCTGATGGGAGCGCGTAACATATGTGTGGTGCAGGTTCTTCCTGATGGTAGCGCGTAACATATGGGTGGTGCAGGTTCTTCCTGATGGGAGCGTGTAATGTCTGGGTGGTGCAGGTTCTTCCTGATGGGAGCGTGTAACGTCTGTGTGGTGCAGGTTCTTCCTGATGGGAGCGCGTAACATATGTGTGGTGCAGATTCTTCCCGTGTGGGAGTGTGTAATGTCTGTGTGGTGCTGGTTCTTCCCATGTGGGAGTGTGTAATGTCTGTGTGGTGCAGGTTCTTCCCATGTCGGAGCGTGTAACATCTGTGTGGTGCAGGTTCTTCCCATGTGGGAGCGTGTAACATCTGTGTGGTGCAGGTTCTTCCTGATGGGAGCGTGTAATGTCTGTGTGGTGCAGGTTCTTCCCATGTGGGAGCGTGTAACATCTGTGTGGTGCAGGTTCTTTCCATGTGGGAGCGCGTAACATCTGGGTGGTGCCGGTTCTTCCTGTGTTGGAGCGTGTAACGTCTGTGTGTTGCAGGTTCTTCCTGATGGGAGCGTGTAATGTCTGTGTGGTGCCGGTTCTTCCTGATGGGAGCGTTTAACGTCTGTGTGGTGCAGGTTCTTCCCATGTGGGAGCATGTAACGTCTGTGTGGTGCAGGTTCTTCCCGTGTTGGAGCGTGTAACATCTGTGTGATGCAGGTTCTTCCCATGCGGGAGCGTGTAACGTCTGTGTGGTGCAGGGTCTTCCCATGTGGGAGCATGTAACGTCTGTGTGGTGCAGGTTCTTCCCATGTGGGAGCATGTAACGTCTGTGTGGTGCAGGTTCTTCCCGTGTGGGAGCGTGTAATGTCTGTGTGGTGCAGGCGTTGTTAACCTTGGCTACCCTCTGTGCCTCACCCCGGACGTCGTTTCTCTTTGAACTGGAATGTGGACCTTGTGACGTCCTCCATCCATTTCCCACCCCCAGCCACCCCTCCCGGCCTCCCCGCAGCCTCCCCTCCTCTGTGGGGCGGGCAGGGTCAGACTCCACTCGCAGTGCCGCACGGCCCGTGACCTCATGGCGGTAAAGGCAGGACTTCCTCCGTTTTGCTGTTTTTCTTCTCGAATGGCTGAGTGATGGTCCGTGTATGTGTGACCCACGTCTGCGCCCGTGGGCTGATGGGCACTTTGGTGGTTCCGTGCCTGGACCCTGGGTGCTGCCGTGAGCCGGGGGCGGGGGGTCTCTCCACGACCCGGTCTCACGTCCTCCGGGTGCGTGCCCAGGGCTGGGCTGCCCTCAGGGAGCTCTGGCTTTTCACGGAGGAGCCTCCGTGCTGTCCACCGCGCAGCTGACCGGCTCTCCCCCCAGCCACGGGCACGCGGCCCCTCCCCCCCGCGCGCCCGCACGTGCCTCCTGTCCTTCGTGCGGCCGTTCGGCGGGCGAGGCGAGGCCCGTGGCTCCCGCCGGCTGCGGGTGGGAGTGGCGTTGGCACCTTCGTGGCTGCTGCCCGTGGGTCCTCCTGGAGCCTCTGTTCGCGGCTCTGCCCCTCGTCCCCCCAGGCGGGGGGGGGAGGGGTGGTTTGGCTGCTTCTCCTCCGGTCGGTGGGTGGCCGTTCTCCGCAGGTGGCCGCTGGCTTTCTGGCTCGTTCCCTGCTGTGCGGAGGGTGTTCGTGTGAGGCCGGCCCCGTGTTGCGTTTTGCTTCTCTTGTCCGGCCTTTGGCTGTTTTGGTCCTGTCTCCGGAACGCCCGCCCCGCCCCCTGGACCCGGGGCTGAGCCCCCTTCCTTCCTCAGCGCGTCCGAAGGTCAGAGCTGCCTTTATTGTTGTTTGGCTCAAGGCAGTTCCCGCCGTGACTTCCTCCGTCGCCCACGGGCTGATTGGGAATGTGCTTTGGGGCCCCAGCAGCGTGACTCTTCCGTCACCTGCCGGGCGGGGCTTGCTCACCCCATGGTGGTCAGAGGCCAGGCTGTGCGTGACCTGAGTCCGCGGGCGGGTGGAAATGTGTCGTTACAAAGACATTTAACTTCTCATCTTTTTTAAATATATTTTTTTTATTGATTTCAGAGAGGAAGAGAGAGGGAGAGAGAGAAACATCAATGATGAGAGAGAATCACTCGTCGGCTGCCTCCTGCACGCCCCCCGCTGGGGTCGAGCCCACAACCCGGTCTGAGCCCCAAGCGGGAGTCGAATGGTGACCTCCTGGCTCCTAGGTCGACGCTCAGCCCCTGGCCCCGTGGCCGGGCTCCCTGCTCGTCTCTGAGAGCATCTCTCCTCTCTGGCTGCGTGATCCCCATCCTGGTGCTTACTCGCCGGCATCGCAGGGCTGTGAGCTCTGCCGGTTGGCATCGAGGCCCCCCAGGGCCTGACGAGCGGCCGATATGGGTGGAGGCAGCGGAGGCCAAGGCTGCAGAGGGGAGAGGGGGTGAGGCCGTGGGGAGGGGGGTGAGGCCGTGGGGATGGGGGTGAGGCCGTGGGGAGGGGGGTGAGGCCGAGGGGAGGGGGGTGAGGCCGTGGGAGCCGCAGACACGGCGCTGAGCCGCCCTCTCCTCTCCTGCAGCGTCGTGTCCCCACGCTGTGGGCCAGCAGCGCCTGGCGGCCCTGCGCTACCTGTGCTACAAGCGGTTTGTGGAGGTGCGTGTGTGTCGCAGGCCGGGCCCGGGCCTGGGGGGAGGGGCCGTGAGGCGCGTGCGGAGCAGCCGCTGGAACAGGCCCTTGGTGTCCCCGCAGGGCAGCCTGTCTCAGGAGGACTGGGCCGACTTCGTGCGGGTGAGTCAGTGGGAGGCCGGCCTGCGGGGGGCGCTCACTGTGCAGGCCAGGCCTGTGGTCCAGGCCCCGCAGGTGGGCAAGCAGGTGCCAAGGAAGGGCCCTCCCAGCAGCCTCTGCCCTTTAGGCCGTGCTGGAGGCAGGGCTGCCCCCTGACCTCGCGGTCATCTCAGCCACAGGGCCACCCCCTGACCCTGGGGTCATCACAGCCACAGGGCCGCCCCCTGACCCCGGCCGGGGTCATCTCAGCCACAGGGCCGCCCCCTGACCCCGGGGTCATCTCAGCCACAGGGCCGCCCCCTGACCCCGGCCGGGGTCATCTCAGCCACAGGGCTGAAGTGGCCTTGGAGGCGGGGGTCTGTGGGGACCGGTGCCGTGTGCATAGGGCCTGGTCATGGGGCTGGTCACCTCCCTCCCAGATGGGCAGACGCCATCTGGTGTCCTGAGTGGCATCCAGTGGGGGGCAGTGCTGAGCTGCCCTGGATGAGGGGGGCGGCGGGAGAGGGGGTGTGAGTCACTGGAGAGGAACGCGGACCCCAGGCAAGGCCCGGAAGGCAGTCCCCCGGGTGCCAGCCGGCCGCGGGGCAGCGGACATCCTGAAGAATGCGGAGGGTTTCCATGTATTGTCCGCGTGGGAACCTGCGGAAAGCGGAGCCCAGCCTGCTGGGGGCGGAGCCGTGCGGGACGGTGGGGGTGGCCCCGGGCGCTTCCGGGCTGAGCGGATGCTGGTGGGAAGCCCCTGCTCCCACGCGGGATGCGGTGTGGGGCGGCCGGGGGCTGGGAGCTGCCCACGGGGAGCGGGGAGGAGCGCGGCCCAACCACGGGCTGGTGGCAGGGCCCGTGGCTGAGAGGAGGTGCTGGCCGGTCCCGCGAGCATGGCAGCGAGAGGGGCCGGCGGAGGGTGGGCAGGGGACAGTCGACCGGCTGTGGGTGCAGCGGCCGCCGCGGCTCAGGACAGAGAGCCCTCCTGAGGCTGCGCCCGGCTGCAGGGTGAGGTCTGGGCTGGGCTTCGGGCGTCTGCACCCACCTCCCCGCCCACAGGGCAGGCGGTACAGCCCATCCTGCCTGTCCCCAGGGCCTGGTGGGGTCCAGCGAGTGGCTGCAGGGCCGGCTGCTGCGGCTGCTGACCTCTCGCAACGATGCGGCCACGGTGGCCCGGTGCGCGCTGGACCTGTCGCTGCCCGAGGAGTGGCTGCCGGCCACAGTGGCCACGGAGCTCTGCCGGCTCAGGCTCCAGGGCAGGTGAGCCCCCAGGCTGGGGGCCAGCAAGGGGGACGCGCCCTTGGGCCCCTGTCCCTGGGGTTTTATATGCCAGTGGTTTGGAAATCGGAAACAGGAAGCATGTGCGCACCCCTTCCCAGCAAGCAGACAAGCAGCGCACGGGAGACGGGGTCCCTCCTGGGGAGCCCCGCGTCAGGGCCGCACACCCCAGGAAGCTCTCACGCCCACAGAGGCCTGTGGGAGGAGGACGGAGGGCAGGCCCCTCCCAGCCAGGCCAGGACGGGGGGGGGGGGGGGGGGCGGACACCAGGTGCAGCGCTGCCTCCTCCCAGGACGGCCAAGGCGCCCCTCGAGGACACGGCGGGCCGTCACTACCAGCTGCCCATCGCCAGGGAGGACGTCCGCGTCCTGGCCTCATGGGAGGAGCTGGCCAGGCACGAGGCTGAGCTCCTGCAGGTGGGTCACCGGGGGCTGCCCCTCGAGGCTCTGTCCACACCTGCCTCGTCCTCACGCCCCACAGCAGGGCACCGCACCGGCCGGTTGACGGCTCGGCCCTGCTGTGCGGAGGGAGGGGCCGCCGCACACGCGGGGCTCACAGGGCGGCCAGGCCTCCCAACAGCCCCCCACCCCCACCCGGCTGCACCCGCTCAGGCCGCCTCTCTCTGCAGCCCGGCCAGGTGGTCGGCCTGGACCTGGAGTGGAGGCCTTCGTTCGGCGCCTGGGACCGACCCCCAGCGTCACTCATGCAGGTGGCCGTGGAGGGCCGCGTGTTCCTGCTGGACCTGCTCACGCTCACGCAGCCGGTGGATGGGCAGGCGTCCCGGGCCCTCTCTGGGCTGGTGTCCCGGCTGCTCTCAGACCCGTCCATCACCAAGCTGGGTAAGCGCAGTCTGCCCCCAGCTCCGGCCGCGCCCACCCCAGGGAGGGGGGCCGGTGCTGGGCGAGTTGGCCCCTGGCTTGGTGCCCATCACCCTCTGGGCCTGCCCACAGGCTATGGGATGGCAGGCGACCTGAAGAGGCTGGCGGCCTCCTGCCCCGCCCTGGCCCTCGCGCCTGAGCAGCTGCAGGGGGGCCTGGACCTGCTGCCGGTGCACGGGCAGGTGAGCGCGGGGCGGGCGGCCCACAGGCTTGGTCCATCCTCTCAGGCCCTCCCACCCCAGCCCTGCCCCGGACCACAGTGACCAGGGCCCAGTCGGCAGGTCCCCCGAGGGTGTCCCTGCCTGTGCCGGATTTCCCCGGAGCCAGCCCTGCCCCGGACCACAGTGACCAGGGCCCAGTCGGCAGGTGCCCCGAGGGTGTCCCTGCCTGTGCCCGGATTTCCCCGGAGCCAGCCCTGCTCTGGGCTCCTCTCAGGAGCCCTCAGCACAAACCCGGAGCTGACAGGTGGGCAGGGACCCCAGCCCCAGCCCCCGGTACAGCCAGCTTCTGCCACTCTCGTCCCTCCGTCCTCTCACTGACCACTGTGCGCTGGGCAGCGAGGGCGTGGGCCATGCCATCCTCCCCTGGGCGGCCTCACCAGGGCCCTGTCTTCGCAGATTCGGGAGGCTGATGTGCCTGCCCCGGGCGTGGACCAGGCTCAGGGGCCGCGGGGCCTCAGCCTCCTGGTGCAGCAGGTGCTGGGCAAGCCCCTGGACAAGTCGCAGCAGCTCTCCAACTGGGACCGGCGGCCCCTGGCCGAGGGGCAGCTTCTGTATGCCGGTACGTGCCCTGCCCGCCCTGCCCCATGCCCCCGCACCCCCTGGCGGGAGGCTAAGGCTGCCCCTGCCCCCAGCTGCCGATGCCTACTGCCTGCTGGAGGTGTACTGGGCGCTGTGCCGGGAGCCCGCCCGCTGCCACCTGGTGGGGGACCTGGCCAGGAGCCCGAGGCCTGGACACTGCGAGAGGCCGGGGGCTCCGGAGCCGCCCGCCCCACCCCAGCAGGTGACTGGAGACGGGGGTCCCTCCACCGGATTCTTGGGTCCTGGTGAGGGTGGAGGCCCGGGGTGGGGGGGCCCGGGGTGGGGGGCCTGGGTTCCTCCACCCGGAGAGCAGGAGCCCAGAGCGTGGGCAATTTCCTGGAGGGGTCCTAGCCTCTCCCGACACAGGCCTGGTGTCCCCGGCCCCCACGAGTTCCAGGGCTGCATCTGGCTGTGCTCTGCTCCCTGAACCCCACTTCAGGGCCCACGGGACCCCCAGGGACCGAGCAGGGTCCTCTCGGGATCTAGTGTGGGTGACTATCATTTTATCTGTTGTCTGCATCGAGCTCATTGCTCACGATTCTCTTTACAAATTTTTTTTTTTTTTTAAAGCGACCAGCCCAGCCTGTGTGGCTCAATGGTTGAGCATCAACCTATGAACCAGGAGGTCATGGTTTGATTCCCAGTCAGGGCACAGGCCCGGGTTGTGGACTTGATCCCCAGCAGGGGGCGTGCAGGAGGCAGCCAGTCCATGATTCTCTCTCATTGATGTTTCTCTCCCTCTCCCTTCCTCTCTGAAATCAACAAAATATATTTTTTAAAAAACCAACAAACCACCACACAGGCCTGGGGCCGCCCTCCCAGAGTCCCGGTGGCAGGCGGCTGCTGAGTGGGGCTGTGTTGCAGGTGCCGGCGGCTGCGGTCGAGGGCGCGGTCCCGGAGATCCCGGCCCGGGCCTTCCGCGTGGTGTGTGACAACATGCTGCAGGGGCTGGCGCGCAGCCTGCGCCTCCTGGGCGCCGACGTGCTGGCGCTGGGCAACAGCGAGGACCACCGCCGGGCGGCCGAGGTGGGTGGCAGGGCTCCACGCGGCCCTCAGTCCCGTGTCCCGTTTGCGGGGTCCCATGTCCCATCCCCCGGGCTCTGTTGGGCGCAGGGCTGTGTGTGGTGCTGCCGCGGCCGCTGCGTGGACGCCACCGGGCCAAGGGCACCGCGCCCCTGCAGCCCCAGCCGCAGCTGTGGCTGACCCTCTCCTGATCCCGTCTGTGGGCCAGCTTGACCCACGTCTCTCCGAACCCCGTCAGCCGTGCGTCTGCCGCCCGTGCCCGCGAGCAGCGGCCCCATTCCCACTGCGCCGCCTCGCTGCTCCCGTGAGCAGGTGGCGTCTTCCCCCCGGAACGTTCCAAGCGTTGGGAGCCCTCGCATCCCTCTCGCCTCCCAGGGGCGCGTCCCCATCGGACGCCAAGGGGCGGGCGGGCGTTTTGTATGAAAGGCCACGTGAGCTCCCTTTCGGTTCCTTCTGTGAGAGCTGGGGTCACGCTTACAAACGCAGCACCAGCTGGGGGCTCGGGAGGGCACTGCCCCGAGCCGGGAGCCTGCTGGCCAGGTGGCAGGAGGGCACCATGCAGTGACCGCTTCCCAGGCGTGGCCTGGAGAGGAGGCTGAGTGGCCACATGAGGACGGAAGGTCAGAGGACGCGGCGCCAAGGGCCAGGCCCTCTCCAAGGTCTTGGCAAAACGGAGCCTCAGCCACCCCCACAGGAGCCACAGTGAGGAGCGTCCCCATGTGGGCTCGGCGTCCCCGATGGGGACGGTCCCTGGCAGTGAGTCTGTTTACACGTGTTCATGGCTTCTGCTCCTCTGGGCGACTCCATGTGGCATAGAAGTTGGTGCCCAGCAGCTCCAAGCATGGTCCTCAGGCCAAGTCCTCCAAGTGCTTCTGAAATCAGGCCTCCGATCTGATGGGCCTCCAATCTGATGGCCTCCGATCTGATGGGCCTCCAGTCTGATGGCCTCCAATCTGATGGGCCTCCGATCTGATGGCCTCCAGTCTGATGGCCTCCGATCTGATGGGCCTCCAATCTGATGGCCTCCGATCTGATGGGCCTCCAGTCTGATGGCCTCCGATCTGATGGCCTCCAATCTGATGGCCTCCGATCTGATGGCCTCCAATCTGATGGGCCTCCAGTCTGATGGGCCTCCGATCTGATGGCCTCCGATCTGATGGGCCTCCAATCTGATGGGCCTCCAGTCTGATGGCCTCCAA
This sequence comes from Myotis nattereri, assembly GCF_964212035.1. NCBI lineage: Eukaryota > Metazoa > Chordata > Mammalia > Chiroptera > Vespertilionidae > Myotis > Myotis nattereri. The sequence goes on from NC_138087.1 coordinate 82,454,267, forward strand.
TCTGATGGCCTCCAATCTGATGGGCCTCCAATCTGATGGCCTCCAGTCTGATGGCCTCCAGTCTGATGGGCCTCCAGTCTGATGGGCCTCCAGTCTGATGGCCTCCGATCTGATGGCCTCCGATCTGATGGGCCTCCAGTCTGATGGCCTCCAGTCTGATGGGCCTCCAATCTGATGGGCCTCCGATCTGATGGCCTCCAATCTGATGGGCCTCCAGTCTGATGGCCTCCAATCTGATGGCCTCCGATCTGATGGCCTCCAGTCTGATGGGCCTCCAGTCTGATGGGCCTCCAGTCTGATGGCCTCCAATCTGATGGCCTCCAATCTGATGGCCTCCGATCTGATGGGCCTCCAATCTGATGGCCTCCGATCTGATGGCCTCCAATCTGATGGCCTCCAGTCTGATGGCCTCCGATCTGATGGCCTCCAATCTGATGGCCTCCAATCTGATGGCCTCCAGTCTGATGGGCCTCCAGTCTGATGGGCCTCCAATCTGATGGCCTCCGATCTGATGGGCCTCCAATCTGATGGCCTCCGATCTGATGGCCTCCGATCTGATGGGCCTCCAATCTGATGGGCCTCCAATCTGATGGCCTCCGATCTGATGGGCCTCCAGTCTGATGGCCTCCAGTCTGATGGCCTCCGATCTGATGGGCCTCCAGTCTGATGGGCCTCCAGTCTGATGGCCTCCAATCTGATGGCCTCCGATCTGATGGGCCTCCAGTCTGATGGCCTCCAGTCTGATGGGCCTCCAATCTGATGGGCCTCCGATCTGATGGCCTCCAATCTGATGGGCCTCCAGTCTGATGGCCTCCAATCTGATGGCCTCCGATCTGATGGCCTCCAGTCTGATGGGCCTCCAGTCTGATGGGCCTCCAGTCTGATGGCCTCCAATCTGATGGCCTCCAATCTGATGGCCTCCGATCTGATGGGCCTCCAATCTGATGGCCTCCGATCTGATGGCCTCCAATCTGATGGCCTCCAGTCTGATGGCCTCCGATCTGATGGCCTCCAATCTGATGGCCTCCAATCTGATGGCCTCCAGTCTGATGGGCCTCCAGTCTGATGGGCCTCCAATCTGATGGCCTCCGATCTGATGGGCCTCCAATCTGATGGCCTCCGATCTGATGGCCTCCGATCTGATGGGCCTCCAATCTGATGGGCCTCCAATCTGATGGCCTCCGATCTGATGGGCCTCCAGTCTGATGGCCTCCAGTCTGATGGGCCTCCAATCTGATGGGCCTCCAGTCTGATGGGCCTCCAGTCTGATGGGCCTCCAGTCTGATGGCCTCCGATCTGATGGGCCTCCAGTCTGATGGGCCTCCGATCTGATGGGCCTCCAGTCTGATGGCCTCCGATCTGATGGGCCTCCAGTCTGATGGGCCTCCGATCTGATGGGCCTCCAGTCTGATGGGCCTCCAGTCTGATGGCCTCCGATCTGATGGGCCTCCAGTCTGATGGCCTCCGATCTGATGGGCCTCCAGTCTGATGGGCCTCCAGTCTGATGGGCCTCCAGCGGAAAGAGGGCTCGAGGAGCGCAGGTGGACATGGCAGAAATGGGCCGTGCCCGGTGCCCGGGAGGGGGCGATGCTGGCCATCAGGCAGTCCCTGTTTAGAGGCCCCATCTCAGGAGCCTGTCCAGGCGGAACTTTCCTTTCCGTCACCTTGTCCCCAGGCCTCAGAGACGAGCGGGGCTTCCCCTCCTCTCCCTTCCTGCAGCCGAGGGCCGCGGAGCCTCCTTGCGATGCCGCCGACCTCCCGCAGGCGCTCCTTGTCCCCCCCGGCCCCGCAGTCACGCTACGACTGGGCCTTTCTCCAGGGGGTGTCAAAGGGGACAGGCCGGGCCTCTCCGAGGAGCCGGTGGCACCCGTGACGCCCGCAGAGCCCGCCTCGCGCCGGCAGCCTCAGGCCTGCCCGCCTCACGGGTCTTTTCCGTAACGAGCACGGGCGCTGCGGGTCCTTCTGTTGCATTTTGGTTTCTGTCTCGTTAACGTCTGTTCTTACCGTTATCGTTTCCTTCCTCTGCTTTTGGGGTTATTTCCGAGCGGAGTGCTCAGCTCTTTAATTCTCAGCCTTTTAAATTTTACGATGTAAACAGTCAAGACCATAAATGTATCTTGAAGTCCCGTGTTCAGCGCAGTCCATTTTTCCCAGTTCTGGTCGTGTCTGAGTGTCTGTTACAATCACGTGTCTGACTTAAGAGTTCTCAGAAGGTGTTTTTAATTCCAGAGCACGTGGGGTCGGGGGCCTTTCAGTTTTCCTTTTAAAACGGATTTCTGACCTGACTGGGCTGTGCTCACGGCTCCCAGGTGTGTGTGCAGCCTGCTCTGTGGCCCAGGGGGTGGCCCAGTCCATCAAGTCCCAGGTGGACTTCATTTCTTTGTTACTCTTCACCCAAGGATCTTTTTTCCATTGGTTTTTAGAGAGAGTGGAAGGGAGGGAGGAAGAGAGAGAGAGAGAAACATGGATGTGAGAGAGAGACATAGCACCCACCCCAGACCGGGGCCAGGGATGGAACCTGCAACCCAGGTACATGCCCTTGACTGGAATCGAACCCGGACCCTCCGGTGCACAGCCTGATGCTCTAACCCTGAGCCACACCGTCCAGGGCACAGGGCTGGCTCTTGTTTCCAGGCCTCTGCAGTAGACAGAGGGATGAAATACATACGTACATATGTGTGGCACATACGTACATACGTGTAACACACCAGGAGCTGGACTGAAGGCTTCCATTCAGATCTGGGGCTCGTTGCATAGTCGGTTTGGCTTTAACCCACATCTCCCCCTCGCAGTAGCATTCAGCACTGTCGCCGTCCCACACGGACACCCAGGTGACTGCAGCGTTGTCGCCAGCCGGGGATTCCCGAGGGCGCTCGCCTTGGTCTGTGCGTGGCCCAGGGCTGAGTGGCCAGTGCGCTGTCTCCCTGTCGCTGGGGCACCTCTCTCTCTGAGGCTCATTTCTTTCGCCTCCCCTGGATGTTTAGAGATTGCATTTTAAATTTAATTTTGTCTGCAGTCACGTAAAATCTTTGCATGATTCTGAGACCAAATCTACACAGAGGCAGCTCCCAGGCCTCGTGCTGCAGGGCCCACGGCTGCCCTGGTCCCGGGCAGAGGCACCTCGGGACAGCAGCCGCCGGTCCTGGGCAGGTGCCCTCACCAGGTGGTCTTGCCTCCTGCACAGGTGGCCAGGCAGGAGGGCAGGATCATCCTGACGTCGGGGCTGCCATACCACACGGTGAGGACCCCCTGCGGGCCCCACCCCTTGCGCCCCCCACAGCTCTGCTGTGGGCCCCGGCCCTCTGGCATCCTGGTGGGCTGAGGGGAAGCTCGGGGGCCCAGGGCTGGGGGGCCGGGGGCAGGGCGGCCGGGGCGGTTCTGGGCTCAGCGCCGATCTCTCCGCAGCTCCGGTCCCAGGTCGGGGCTGGGCGCTGTCTCTGGGTGGACTGCAGCCTCAAGGCCCCGCAGCAGGCCAAGGCCGTGCTCAGACACTTCAACGTGCGCGTCACCCTCGCAGACGTCTTCAGCCGCTGCCAGGTGAGTCGCGCCCTGGCCGGCCTCGGGCCGGGAGTCCTGCCAGGGGGCTGGACACCAAGGCCACCTGCCTTGGCGCTTCTGCTCACCTGAGCTGTCGCCACTGCGTCGTTTTCTCCTCTTCTGCCCCCCCGACCCCCACACCCCACGCCAGGTGGGTACGGGCTGCGGGCAAGGGAGCTGCTCCGATGCGATGATGTCTGTCAGACCTGGATTGCCCTGCGCCGGGCGGCCTCGAGGGCCTCGGGGGGAGGGAAGGAAGCCTGGAAGTCCTCTCTGGCTGGGTCCACCCGACATCCGGAGGCGGGTGAGGAAATCCCAGGTGGGGCTGGATCCTGGGTCGAGACCCGAAAGGGGTCGGGCCGGGCGCCCTGTGCTGACTCACCCACCCTGCGCCCGGGCCTCTGAGCGCTGAGCCCCTGCCCGCCTGGGGGTTGTCTGGCTGAGGGGGTGCAGCCTTTCAGCTGGTCCTGCGGGCTGGGCCAGGCCTCCTGGCGCAGAACATTCTGGAATCCAGGCCCCCATGAGGAGAGGCCCGCCGCGCCCGCCTCGGGCTGGTTACGGCAGCAGCCCCTCCGGCCGCCCCTCCGAGTGTGAGGAAGGAAGGAAGGGGAGGCCTGTGGCAGGCGGGCCCTGCCCTGCCGGGGCCACGGGGCCACAGGCAGCGGAGCCACTCCGGCCTCCCCTGCGGCCAGGGGACAGGAACCCTGTCGCTGCCTCGCTGCCTCCGTGTGCAGCAGAGGGGGGTGGTGCTGTCAAGGCCCCAGGGCCTCCCAGAAGCGGGGAGGCGCGTTAATGAGCTTCAGAGAAAACAGGAAGTTGGGGAGCTGGGAGGAAGTCCCCTCTGGCTCCCTGGGAAGCGTGAGCTGGGGAGCAACCTGATGTCCATCAGCTGGAGGACAGGCCTGGAGGGGCCGTCAGGAGGCTGTACCCTCCGCCCCTGGGAGGCAGAGCTCCCCCTGGTGGCCCCGCAGTGGCTGTGGGGCAGGCAGTGCTCGGCAGAAGTGGACGGATTCGGAGTGTCTGGCCACAGGGCAGGAGGGGAGGGCGTGCAGCTGTGTGCAGCTGTGGTGGGCGCCGCAGGGCAGAGGGTCAGTAGGGTTGACGGGTGCGGCCAGGTTCCCAGGTTTCAGGCTGAGCCCTGGGGCTGGTGGGGAGGGGGGTGGGGACACGAGAAGGGGGTTGGGCTGCCTCAGCCCCCAACTCGCTGCCCAGCGGGGGCCCTGCCACCATCCCGTTTGCACGTGGTCACTGGTGAGGAGGTGGGGACAGTGCAGCTGCCCTGACTCGCATGAGAGGCCACGCGGGAGGGGGTGGGTTCTCAGGCAGAGACCTGTGTGCGTGGCCCCAGTGGGGGCTGGCGCTGCCTGGGCAGCAGGCGATGGCACCCAGTGGGCTTTGTCAGGAAGTGGGGACCCTCGGGCCTGGGGAGCCACTGAAGCACACAGCTGTCCACAGCTCCCAGCGGGCTCAGCCCCAGAGGAAACAGGCAGGTGGCCCCGGGCAGGACCCCCGGGTGCCAGGCAGGTGTTTGGGAGGATCCACAGGCCCCCAGAAAGGCGGGACAGGGCCAAGTGAGCAGAGAAGGGGGTCTCTGAGAAGCCAGGGTTTCTAACTTGAACCCCGCCTAGTGACCAGGGAGGCGGAGGGGGTGGGGAGGGGAGGGGGAGGCGCGCTGTGTGCGTTAGTGCTGAGGCCAGAGCCGGGTCCCTGTCGCAGGAGCAGCAGCTTCCTGCCCAGTGGCAGGGGCATCTGTGGGGTCCAGGCGGCCTCAGGCCTCGCTCCCAGCCCACTCTGCTCCGAGCCCCTTGTGTGGCCCTCCCAGCAGCAGCTGGGGACAGCTGAGCGCCGCCCTGCCCAGTGCCCGGGAGGTGCTGTTCCCAGGGCGGCCGGGGGCCCAGGCCCTCACAGGGGGACGCCGACAGGCCCAGAACTCCCAGAACCGGCGCCACACGGTGCGCCAAGGAGGTAGGCTGAGGCGGCCCTGCCCCCACCCGCACTGCACGCACGAGGCTGGGTCTGCTCCTCCGCTGTCTGGACGTCAGAGGGCGCTGGCGGCAGAGCGCACCCTCAGACTGACCCGCGGGGCCTCTGCTGTGTCCGCAGCAGGGCCGCCCGCACCCCCAGCCCAGCCTGAGTGCCCTGGATGCTGGCTCCCAGCCCCTGCCCCGCCCTGGCCAGAGCCGGCCGCCTCCCTGGAGAGCTCCCGCCGGTCGTTTCCATCCCTTCCCTTCCTTCTGCTATTTTGGTGCCGTTCCCAGAGGGAAACGCACTCAGCGCACGAGCTCCCAGAGCAGGCCTCCCGCCCGGGCTGTGCCCGGCACCCGGGGTGCGTGAAGGTGGGCGAGGCGGCAGGGCAGGGGCGCCTGCAGCCCTGCACCCCCAGCGCCCAGCACCTGACCCCCCGCAGTGGCCGCTGCGCGTGGGGGTGCCCTGGGCACGGGCAGGCGATTTCCAGGCCGCCGGCGGTGGGAGCGGTGGGACGGGGAGCCCTGCGAGCCGCGGGCGGGTATGGGCGGAGGGCGAGATGCGGCCCCGCAGCTGGCCATCGGGCCCGGGACTGTCCGCCAGCGGCCGCTGCCAGGAGCACGTTCCCAGTGCCGTCCATGGGAAAATATTTTATCAAAGAAGTTTGAGTTTAAAAAAAAAGCCTACGCACGAACCCTGACACGGCCGGCACGGCGTCTATTTTTACTGCCCCTCAGGCCCCCGCGGTGAGAGCGCCCAGCCTGGCGGGAGGGGGTCCCGGATGTCAGCTACGTGGCCCCGGAAGGGGGCCCCCAGATAGAGGCATGTGAGGGGGACTCCGGGAAGCTGCCCCCAGTGCCCACACCCAGAGCCCAGGCTGGCAGGCGGTGGGATGCCCGTGCTGGCCCGGCCCCAGCCCAGAGACCTGCCTCTCCTGACGACCAACCCCAGACAGAGGGACAGGCAGGAAGAGGCTCGGAGCGCTGGCCCCACCCTCCCCGGCCATTGTGCTCAGGCCCCCAGCCCAGTTCCCACACTCGGTGCCCCTGGGGTCACACAGGCACAAAGGCTGCGGGAGGGAGGGGCCTTGGGGCCCAGAGGCCGGTCAGCAGCCGGCGGGGCGGCTGGCGTGGAGGCCCCAGAGCTGTCAGAGTCACAGGGGCTGGGCCCCAAGTGCCCCAGACTGGACGCCGGCTGGGACGATGGCCCAATGGGCAGGGTCAGCACAGCCCCAGGAGCGGCAGCGGGTGGGCCAGGCTGGTCACCTCATCCCACGAGGCCCCCGGCCCTCCCTCCCTACAGTCCATGGGGCCTCCGGCTGCCCCTCCCCTGTCAGGGAACCCTGGTCCCACCAGATGGCCCCTGGGGGACCTGGACCCCACCATCCTGGGGCGCCCCGGCTCCTGTGGCCCTGACCCAACCCCAGCCACTTCAGGAAGGGCCTTGGCACTGAGCCAGCTGACACCCACGCCCTTCCCACCGAAGCCGCTGCTGGACACCACGGCCTGGCATCAGCCCGGCCCTCGTGCGTCCTCCCCGGGGCCCAAACCCGTGCCCGGGAGGGAGGCATGCGGGTCCCCAGCCTGGTTTAGACCCACAGGCAGCGCCACTGCCCTCTGGACCTCTGTCCCGAGTGATTCTCATGGGCTCCCATGAGCCCTCGGGGCCTCCGGCAGGCTTCTCCGGCTGCACCCTGGACGTTGACGAAAGCGTGAACACAGGCCCCGTCCACTTCGAGCGGGTGGCAAGCTTAAAGTCGAAACAGGGTGCGCCCAGCGTAGGAGCAACGCGCTGCCCAGGCTGCTGGGGAGACGGGCCCGCAGGCACGTGACACCCGTGGTCGGTGTCCGGCCTGTCCACAGCCGTGACACCCACTGGAGCCACACCCATGGCAGGGCTGATGGGCGGCTGGTGCAGCCTAACAGGCAGGGGTGGGGGCGGCACCATCAGCCTGTGGGACCCTGAGGCCCAGGGTTGGGGTGAGGGCGCCGCAGCCTTGGAGCTAAATCACGTCTTGGCGGCCACAGTGCCCCTCATGTGCCCAGGCCCGTGGCTGCTCCCCTAGGATGGAGCGGCCCTTCCAGGCCTGTGGCAGGGGTGCCCGGGGGCCTGGGTGGCATCTGGTGGGGGGCACTCTTCTTACTTTGGAACAGTTGCAGCCCCAGAGCAGAAGTGGGCCCAGGAGCCAGGGCCGCCAGCCTCAGACGGGGGGTGACGGGCTGACCCTGCAGACTGCTGGCTGCTGGGCCTGGATGGAGGAGGTGGGACGGGCCAGGGGCTGCAGGTACAGGGCCCAGGCCATGGGCGGCTGTGGTTTGAATCGGGGGAGGGGCCTCAAGGTGGCCAAGGGGTCTGCCAGGCAGTGACCACTCCACCCACGGTCTGACAGGCAGCAGGGCCCCCTGTGGGCGTGAGTCTCCCCCACCTTCTGAGGCTGTCAGAGTCCCTGTGGGAGCAGCCTGGCCGGCAGGTTCTGGGAGCCATGCCTCTGGGTGAGGCCCCTGCCAGCTGGGCGGAGGGGCGGGGGGGAGGCCCGATCAGCCAAGCCCGCACCCTCCTGGGTGCCCTGGGGGGTCCCGCAGAGAAGTGGGCAGAGCTGGGCTTGGCAGCAACTGCTGCTTCCTCCCGGTCTCCCAAACCCATGTGAGAGGCACAGGCCCTCGGCCCAACGCCGCGGCCCCGGGAGGCAGGAGACCCCTGACCCTGCTCACTGCCGGCCCCCTTTCCCCTCAGCCCTGTGCAGCCTCCCTGGCCCCGTCCCCCTTGCTCCTGCAGCATCCGACCCCCACCCCCCGCCTGGCCTGGCAGGGTAGGTGCTGCCCCCCCGAGGAGGTCCTCCTGGCCCCTGGCCCCGTCTCACTGAGGCTCTTTGGAGGAGCACCTTGGGGTTCTCTCTCCCTGGACCCGGATGGAGGACCGGGGTGGCCCCGGGGAGTGGGCGGCAGGCGAGACGGTGAGGAGCTCAGCCCCGGGCTGCGGGGCCTGGGTCGGGCCAGCCACCTGCTGCCTGAGCGCCTGGCCCTCCGGTGGGAGGGGACAGCCCGGGGCCGCCCCTGGTCCCGCAGCCGGACGCTGTCCAGGCCCCGGGCTGCCGGCTCCCCCAGCCTCTCCGCACCCGCAGCCTGGGAGGGGGTGGCCCCGGGCGCGGGAAGGCGGGCAGGCGGGCGGCCGTTTGCTTTTGAATCTCCTGGCGCCCTGAGTGGCCCTTTCAAAGGCCGGCGGGGGCGGGAGCGGTTCCCAGGCGCGCCCCGCCCTCGCGCCCCTCCCCCCGCTTTCCCACGGCCGCCGGCGGGTTCTCACGCCGCCCCTCCCCCGCCTGGGAATGGCTGCGCGGTCCGAGCCGGCCCGGGCGCCTCCGGGCTCCTGGAGCGGGAGGGGTGTCACGCCCGGGGGCGCTCCGAGGCTGGGGGCGGGGGGGTGGCGCTCCGAGGCCGGGGGGCGTGCGTATGTGCCGCCTGGGAGGTACTGGGGGGGCCAAGGGAGGGGTTGGTATGTGCCGCCTGGGGCTACTCTAGGCAAGGGGCGACCCCTCACCCGCCCCCCCTTCCTCCAAGGGCCTGGGGTCAGAGGGCATCGTCTGGCCCCGATTCTGTTTGATTTAACCCAGGACAGGTGGTTGCCCTGTGACCACGTCCTGGAGAAATGGGTCCCAGGCCCGCCTGCTGCGCCCGGGACAGTGGCCGACCCGCCCTGGGCCTGGGCGCTGCGGCTCTGAGCCGGTGTGGTGTAGACGCAGGTGCAGCCGCAGTGCGGCCTCAGGCAGCTCACTGCCCCCTTTACCGGGACACTCGCCTCTTCTTCCAGGAGGGGCCTTGGCTGGCCGGCGGCAGGTCCAGGGCTGGGGCCGGAGGCCGCCCTGTCCCCGTGGCTCACAGCCCGCAGCGGCCTGTGCCTGTCCCCGGCGGCCTCACCTGGCCGCCCTGGGCCTGCTGGCCCCACACCTGGGTCTCCAGGTGGCACAGTTGTAGAGTGAGGCTCAAGGGGCCACAGCTCCTGGGGGGAGGGGCGAGTAGGAGGCCTGCCTGCTTGTCCCGGCCTGCAGGCCCTGGGGTCGCCCTCACACTGCCGTGTCCCTGGCAGGGGCGCCCTTGGGCGGGCAGTGCCTCCCAGTCAGGCCCCAGCTGTCCTTGTGCCAGGGCAGCTAAGACGGGGCTGTCCTCCCCTGCCAGCCCCCTTCCTCCCCCTCCATCGGGGGCGCCTGGTTCACCCCCCGATGGCCGTTGGGGACCCCACTGCTGGTTGCTGCTGCTCAGCCACTCGGCAGCGTGTTACGGGTTTAGGCCAAGGGCTCCACTCCCAGGAAGTCGGGGTGAGGTGGCCCTCCTGTCCCGGGGCAGGAGGTGGGCCCAGGGAGCTGGGGGAGGTCCAGACTTGGGGTCCCAGCCCTGTGAGGCTGCAGACGCCATGAGCCCAGCCTGTCAGGGAAAGTCCCAGATGCAGCTTCCCCTTCTCCGTCTGCTCGGAGACGCGCTTATCTAGGACTCCTCGAACCCCAAAAACGAGCGCTCGGAACACACCCCTCATTGCCCGGTGAGGGCACAGAGGCATCTGTCCTGGCTGCTCACACGGACATGGGGTCAGGGAGACAGGCAGACACGGGCGTGCTGGGTGCTGGCGTGCTCGCCCATACACATGATGTTCCTGAGACACCTGGCCCCCCGGGGACTCCTGGGGTCCCAGTGCCCCCGGGGGACCTGCCCTGTGCTGACAGCGCCCGAGGCCCATCCCCACTCGCTCTGTGCAGACATTGTCCTGCCCCACAAAGGGGATGGGCAGTGGCCCGGCGGGGGAGGGGCTGGGCCTGTGGGAATAGACCTTCCGGGCCTGGGGGTGGGGTGTGCGCAGCGAGGACCTGCAGGGCCACCAGCCCAGGGCCCAGGCTCTGAGGGCGAGGCCCAGGGCTGGGGGACCTAGTTGTTACCGGGGTCCTGGGAACAGCAGAGCCGGCCAGAGCACATTCCCCGGCCCTCCCGCCCCCACCAGCATCTCCCGGGGACGTGGGACCGAGCGGGGTCTCCGGGGCAAAGCTGGGCGACACACGTATCGCGGAGGAGACCTCTGGAGCAGATGGCCTGGGCCCACAGGTTGCTGCTGGGCCGGCGTGGGAGAGTGAGGTGTGGAGCAGACCCAGGCCTGGGCGCCTGATGGCTTCCTCCTACAGCCCCGCCCCGTCCAGTGAGGTGTCAGGCGACACCCAGGCCCCCAGGCAGGGCCTGCATCCCAGCCCTCCCTCCCAGCCCCGAGCCCAGCACCATTTGTTGAGATGTCTGGACTGGAGGGCAGGGGGTGGGCCTCAAGGTGGACAAGCTGCTGGGAGAGGCCTCGGACCCTCTGGCCTCCGGCAAGCAGCCCTGGCTGCGGGGGTGGGGGCTCAGCAGGGACCAAATGGGCAGCCCCCTGGGGACTGGGACGCGTCTCCAGAAGCTGAGGCGCCCGTGCACCCCATTTCCCCGAAGCACCTGGGACGCGACTCAGAAGGTGCCCGAGCCACCTGAGGCCGAGCTGGGGCGGGGGGCGGGGGGTGCTTCCGTCCGACGTTGGCGCTTGGCTGTCCGCCAGGTTCCTGCAAATGAACGAGAAGCCGCCGTTACCCGGAGCAGCCACAGCTCAGCCCAGCGCCCTTCCTCCTGCTGTGGGGGCAGAACCCCAGAGCGGACCCCCAAGGCACCAGGCTGAGTGCAGGGGCAGGCGGGGTCCTAGTCCCAACCCTCCCGGGGAGTCGCCGGGGTTGGGCCCAGAGTGGAGGCCCCTCTGACCAGCCCCAGCTGGAAGGTGCTGGGGGCGTGGGGGACGGGCCAGGGCCTCCTGCCAAGGGGCTCCTCCACAGCACCCAGCACCCTCGGGAGCATGGCTGTCGCATGCCCCTGCCTAGCAGGACCCAGGGCAACACATAACCGACCCCCCGCCTCTGCACCCCCCAGTGAGGCTGGGGGCTCAGGGCTGATTGGGCCCAGGGGGTCCAGTTTGCTGCACTCAGTGGTGGGCAGGGCAGGGGGCTCTGGGAAGAGCCTGTCGAGAGAGCCCTCCCCACCCGCACCCATACACCAGCTCCTCTGGGCAGGTGGGCACCGGGACAGGCAGTGACCTGGCCTCTGGGTCAGCCCTGGCTCGTGGGCCGGGTCCATTCCCTGCAGGTGTGGCTGGGATTCTGGCGCCGAGCAGAGCCGGTCGGCTTAAGGGTAGCCTTCCCTGGCCCCTGGGACTGACCCCTCTGGGCCCTCCAGCTGTGGCCCCCCACATCTCGGCCGCGGAGGACGGCCAGGTCTTCCAGGGCCTGCTGTGGCCCCACCTCAGACCCTCTCCAGCCCCGAGACCCACCTCCAGGGAAGTGGCCAGAGCAGCCCTCGTCCACCCTCCTCGGCCCGGGGGCTCCAGGGGCAGAGCACCAGGGGGCCCTGGCAGTACCCAGGCCCGGCCCTCGTGGTGGCCCCGCACGTGGGCTCCTGCCCGGCCCCAGGCTGTCCCTGGGCTGCCCTGAGTCAGGCGGCACTGGGCGGGTGCTGGCTGCTTGCCGCCTCCCAGCCAAGCCGTGGGAACCAGGAGAGCAGGCGGACCCCTGGGACTGGGAGCCAGCAGCCTTCCCAGCCCCTCCTACCCACTCACCTGGCCCCGCCCTCCCAGCCGGGCTCTGGGGGCGGCAGCCAGCCCAGCCCTGCCCTCAGGCTTCCTCGCTGGGTGGGGGGGGGGGGGGGCTGGATAGTCTCTCTGCCCAAGGCTGGGGTCTGCCTGGGCCCCAGGAGGTGGGGTGGCTCCAAGGCCCTGTGCACACTCCCCTCGGCCAGCAGGGCTGTGCGGGGTCCTGGCCGCCGGGCCCTGGGACTGGGCAGGTTAGTCCCTCAGGCGCCCTTTTCTTCCCAATGGGAGGCCAGAGGCGCCGCTGCCCCCTGGGTGTCAGAGAGCCCTTGGGTGGACGGGCACTGAGCCCAGCCCTGAGCCTCCGGGGCCGGGCACAGGCTCGCGCGAGGGGCCACGGCCCCCCAGCAGTGGGCAGGCAGAGTGCAGCACCTCGGAGTGTATGGGAGCCAGAGCCGCAGGGGAGCCGGTGCCAGGTCTGCTGTGGGAAGCAGGGGCGGGCGGGGGGGGGGGCAGGAACCGGCTTTTCCAGCCGTGGGGTGCGGTGGGGTGGGGGCAGGGCTCTCAGGGCCTATCGGGGTGACAGTGGGCACCAGCCGTGGGAACTCTGGCACCGGTGGTTCCCGAGGGTGTGGCCAGGGCCCTGTGGATGGCACCGCGTGTGCCTGCTGCCGTGACTCAGCGTGAGCTGGCCGCCCCGCCCAGGCGTGCACACTGGCCCGGGTCCTGGGAAGCTGGCGACCCTCACAGAGGCCCTCCCGGCCTGCGCTCTGCCCCTCCTGCTGGTTGGTCCTGCGCCTGCTGTCTCTCAGTGGCCTGTCCCTCCGTGGCCTGTCCCTCGGTGGCCTGGACAGGGAGAGCAGGGCCATGGCAGGCGGCTCAGGACAGCTCAGCTGGACCTGGAGTGACCACAGGCCAGACCTCAGCCAGGGCTTGGCCTGCACTCCTGGCCCCAGAGCCCCGTAGACCTGCCATCAGGGACACGGCACAGCCTCCCTGTGCCAAAGGCTGAGTGGGGGGCAGGAGGCTCTTGGGGTGGGGAGGCTCTGCGGTGGGATCAGCCCTACCTCCCCATCCAAGTCCCCCCAGCAGAGGCGGCCCACCCACCCAGGAGCCCCTGCCCCCCCACCCCCGCCCGCCAGCTGCAGAGCCGGAGACCAGCAGGGAGGCCCCAGGTGGAGCTCAGGGTGTCGAAAGGCCGTGGGAAAGGGTGTGTGGGGGCAGGGCGGCACTGCCCTGACGTGGGCTCACCTGCAGCTCCCGGGCCTGAGGCCACCGCCTACCCACCGGCCCCGGAGCCATGTCACCAGGGCACTTCCAGCTCACCCAGGAGGGCGTCCCTCCTGCAGCCTAGGAACGCCCCCCCCCCCCCCCCCGCCCGCTTTCCACGGCGGGAAGGGCTCTGACCAGTGTGCTCTGCATACTCACCCAGGAGCCGGGTCTCCATGGGTGCAGACCCTCACCCGCTCCCATGCCCCACACCCGTCACCCAAAGGAATCCTGGGACCCAGACCCTCCCCTGGGGCAGCTGCACGGGGAGGGCAAGGTGGACCCCAAGCCTCGCCCGCACCCCGGGTTGACTGGCTCACAGGAGCCCACTGTGGGGCCTGGACAAGGACCCTGCACAACAGCAGCGTGACTTCACCCCTGACCCCTCGGGGACTTGGTGCAGAGAGAGGCCTGGACACTGAACCGGCCCTGGCAACCCCTGATGGGCCGCAGGGTCAGGGCAGCCGTGGTGTGGGCCCTGCACCCCCTGGGGCCGGCCGGGGAGGACACCAGGCAGTGGCTGGGCCCTGCAGGGTCTCGGGAGCCGGGAGAAGCTGCCCGGGCCCCCTGGAGCCGCTGCAGGCAGGGAGGGCTCCCAGGAGGTGGTGCACCCGGGTCCTGCCGGGAGCGGGAGCGGGAGCGGGAGGGACGTGTTGTCTACAGGAAGCACCCTCCAGACCCAGAGCTGCGAGGAGCAGGGTGGAGGGTGGGGGGCAGGAGGCCCCCCTCAGCCCTGCTCTGTCCCCAGGCCTGTAACTGTGACCAGTACCTGAAGGTCTCCAGGGACCTGATGACACAGCTCGTGGGGCTCAGTGGCCAGGGAGACCCCAGCAGCGCCGGTGAGTGTGCCCCAAGGTCGGCGGGACCCCGCTGCTGGCTGCCCCTGGGCTCACTTGCAGGGGTGCAGGCGGGGCGGGCAGGTGGGGAGACAGCACCCTGCAGGCTTGGGGTGCGAAGGCTGCTCTGCAGGAGAGGACGCCACGGCCACAGGGCCCTCTGGGTGGGGACACTCCTCTCCAGGGGGCCCTGCCTGGTGCTGCTCAGCCGCCCGAGCACACGGGGCCTCAGCAACACGAACCAGCGGGGCCTGGGCAGACGGAGCCGGACAAGCCCAGCCACCCACCCGCCAGGGCCGGTCCAGCCCAGCGCCCAGCCTCAGTTTCCCTTTTTGGAAACTTAGAAAGAGGAGGGTGGCCATGACGTGGCCGGCTGGTCGGTGAACGGGCCCTGTCCTCGGCCACTGTCTCCTGCCTCCGGGGAGAGGGGCCCGGTGAGAGCCATGCAGGGACCTCTGGGGTCTCTGGGGGGACGGGGTGGATAAGGGGCATCTTAGGACCCTCTTGTGGGGTCATCCTGAGGCCAGGGTGCTTCTCTGGGAACCTGACGTCCCACCCAGCTGCTCCTGTCCTTCCCGCCTCCCTCTGAAGTGTGGGGCCAGCGTAGGGGCCCCCACACCACGGGTGAGCCGTCCTGGCAGCCCATGTCCACCCCAGTCAAGGCCCGGGAGGGAAGGACTTGGCTGTGCCCTCCGCAGGGCCCCCCGTCACCCCCAGGCTCTCGCTGGTGTGTGTGGGGGGCGCACCCATGCCCGTCTAGTGCCCCAGGAACCACTAGGGAAGGGCCGGGGTCAGGCCGGGCTGAGCAGAGAGGCCAGATGGAGGTCCTGGCCTTGCTGGGCTCCAGGAGGCCATGGGCTGAGGGGCGTCCCCCACTCAGACCCCGGCCCAGCTCCTCCGGGGCCAGCTGTAGGGAAATGTTTGCCAAGCAAATTACGAGGGTGCACAGGGCGGGGAGGCCGCTCCTGCCGGCTGAGCAGGCCGCTGAGCTGGGCACCCTGGCCCTCCTGGGCTCTCTGTGGGGCGAGCCCTCTCGGGGTCTCTGGGCACCCTGAGCTCCAGCAGGGCCCCAGGTCCCGCCACCTGCCCTGGTGCCGATTGTGCAAGGACTCCTGGCAATGGCTTATCTGCTCATCACACGCCCGCCGCCCGCAGGCCCCTGGTGCCTGAGACCTTTGAGCCCCAAGAACCGTCCAAGGTGTGCGTTCCCATGGGCTGGGTCTGGACTGGCACTGACGCCT
This sequence comes from Myotis nattereri, assembly GCF_964212035.1. Lineage (NCBI taxonomy): Eukaryota > Metazoa > Chordata > Mammalia > Chiroptera > Vespertilionidae > Myotis > Myotis nattereri. The sequence goes on from NC_138087.1 coordinate 82,469,688, forward strand.
CTTGCCCCTGCCCTTTGGCCCTCGCCCCCGGGGGTGAGGGCGAGGCTGGGCTGCCAGGGCCCTGTTCTCAGGGGTTCCTGATGTCCTTGATTGACAGGTGACAAGGCCCAGAGCGAGGACACACAGGAGCCAGGTGAGCACTGGGACGGCCCACGGAGGACGCCCGGGCCCGGCACCTGGCCTGCCCTGAGACCGGGTTCGGGTCCGGCCCAGTAGAGAGGCTGGCGGGATCAGTGGTGGGAGCGAGGGGAAGGTAGGGTGGGGGGCCCTGGGGAGGGGAGGAGAGGGGTGGGCGCCGGGAAGCCAGGCCTCAGGTGGCCGCCTCCACCCACCCAGGCTCCGCCCCCGGGGAGACGCCGGGCCTCACGTACGACCCCCCCTGCCGCTGGCTGGAGGCGGCGGAGCTGCGGGCCCGCGACCCGGCCACGCTGGGCAACGGCACGCGGCTGCAGCTGGCGGGGGTCCCGGCGGGCGTGCTGCGGCGGCCAGGCCTGCGCCACTTCTTCTGCTGCTCGGGCTGCGGCAAGGTCTTCTGGGAGGGCTCCCACCTGGGCCGCGTGGCTTCGCAGTTCCACGACGTCCTGGCCGGCCCCCCCGGCTCCCAGGAGCCCGGCCCGGCCCCCAGCCCCTCCTGAGCCGCCCAGGCCCACGGGCCTGCCTGTGACAATAAAAGCGGAAAAGGCCGCACCTGCGTGGGCCCGGCCGTGCATCCTTGCTCACACCTGGCACCCGGCTGTGGGCCGAGTGGCTTCCACGTGTCGGCGCCGGCGCCTCGGCCGGGGCTGCCCTGTGCTCGGGTGGGGCGGCAGGGCGGGCAGGGCTTGCCTGGGAGGAAACGGCCTGGGCAGCGGCCCAAGGGCCGGACGTGGTGGCTCCCACGTCTGCTGGAGCCCAGTGAGGCCTGAGGTGGGCAGGGGCAGGCCAGCCCCAGGCGCTTGTGGCCCACCCACCAAGCCACCCTCTCCACCCCACCCTCTCTGCCTTCTCACGCCAGGAGCCAGCCCCCTGGCCAGGCAAGGGCCCCCCTCCCCCACCCCGCTCAAAGGAGCGTGGATGGTGCTGTCCTGGGGTCACTCTCTAGGGAAGGGGCCCAGTGCGCCTGGTGCCCGCGGCAGGCAGGGCAGCCACCCTGGAGGAGGGGCCCCTGCTCTGCAGGCTGGCTCCCGGCTCTCCCTCCCTCACGCCTGGTCAGGGCTGGTGGCCTCCTCTTGGGAGAGAAGCCAGTGACCACGTTACAAGTCAGGGCCCTGCACCCCAGTGTGCTCATGCCTCGCCTCACACCTGCTAGGCCCACTCCGGGGGAAACAGGCTCGGGCTCCTGGCTGACCTCACGGGCGGCCTGAGGGCACCATTGCCAGGCGTGGCGCACAGGAGGGGCCAGGGGACGCGGCCCACAGTGGGGGTTCCTGCCAGTGGCAGGCCTGGTCCCGGCTGCATTTTGCTCACGCCCACCCTGCCCACCCCCTCCGCTTGCCCCAGGAATGCGCCCCCCCCCCCATCACATCCCTTTCCTGTCCTTCCTGCCTGGAGCGGAAACCCAGCAGAGTTGGCCCAGGAGCCCGGGCGGAAGCCTCCGGGGTCGGCGGCCTGGGGCTGTGCTGGGCCCCCGTCTCCCCCGGGGCAGGCTCACCTGCAGGCCCAGGTGCCACGGCCTCAGTGCAGGGTGGCACCGGCAATGCCAGGCCAGCCCCTGCCCCAGAGCTGGCCATGGACCCTGAGCCCCAGGGGTGCAGCCCCAGTGGGGGTCAGACTGAGGCGTGTGCCGGCGGGGGCTGCACGGGCCCATGGGCGACCTGCCACCCTCTGAGCCCTTCCTGTGTCAGGTGCCGGCCCACTTAGCGCCCCAGCAACCCTGGCCTTCCCCTCCCCATGGGCACTGCGGAGCCCAAGGGCCAGGCAGGGTGCCAAGATGAGCGGGCAAGCTGGACCCCATCGGGGAGGGGGACCCTCTGCAGCTGGGGTGGCCTGTCCTGGGGCAGACTGACCACACTCCTTCCCTAGGAGGTTAGGAGGAAGCAGGAGGGGTGCCCGGCCCGCCTGCTTCTTGGGGGCTCCCTCTGACCGAGCCCTGGTGTAGCCAGCCCTGGACAGACAGAAGCTGGAGCTGGGAGGCCTGGACCGTGAGGGGGCGAAGGCTGTGTCCTTCCATCCCGCAGGTCTGACCCCCACCTCCCTCTGCCCTGCCACATGCACAACTCTGAGGGGAGAGGGCAGCTGATGGGGGTGCCTGGCCGGTCCAGCCTGCCTTCCCCCGCCCCGTCCTCTGCTCCCAGCCTGGCCGCGTCCCTCCGGGACCCCCTGGGCTCACAGGCTCACGCCAGCCCACCCGGCTCCGGCCTCCCCGACGCGGGTCTGAACTGGGCACTCCCTTCGGCCCTTCCCCAGCTGGGGTCAGACACCGGCTGGGTGGGCGGCCTGCGAGGCCCGCGGGGCGGGCAGGAGCCACGATTGTCTGCGGCAGTTCCTGCCCGGGCGGGCGGGCGTCCTTCCTGCGCCCTGGCCGCGCTGGCCGGCCGAGTGTTTGTTATTTGATCCGTATCCTCGCTCGGCCCCTCTACCAGGTGCCTGGGCTGCTGGGAAGAAACCCGCTCCTCTTTCCCACGCTCCCAACACATTTTAATGAATTAGCTGGAAGCCCCGCCCCCACTGCCCGCCTGCCCACGGCCTGTTCGCCCTCCTTCGCCTGCCCAGTGCCTTTAAGGTGGCCACAGGCCTCGGCCCGGCTCTGCCGCTGCCCCATCAGCGCTGCCCTCCCCGCGAGACCTTCCCAGCCGGGTTCCAAAATGTCCTCCCACCTGCCCCCACCCCCACGGCTCTGAGCCTCCAAAAAATGGGTCCCCAGGGGGAGAAGGGGTCTCTCTTTAACTCTGGCCTCCTCCTCGGCCACCGCCCCCCAAGGACAGGGTCCAGCCTGGTGGTCAGGGTGGGTCTGTCCCCCCATCCCAGTATGGGCTTCTTCAGAGCCAGCAAACCGCCACACACACACACACACACACACATACACTCACACACACACATATACTCACACACACATATACTCACACACACATACACACACACACACACACATACACTCACACACGCTTCTCAGCCCCAGGGATCCCGCCCCCTCCCCCGGGGCATTTGGAACAAACGTCCCCCTTTGGGACTGTCCTTCAGCACACACTGAGGCGTGTGTGTTGGGAGCCCGGCCGCACCGGGTCAGCTCTGGGCCGCGGGGTGCGGACCAGCGAGATACAGGCCACCCTGTGGCGTCACCTGAGCCCACAGAGCAGCAGCCTGGCCGGGGGGCTCGGCCGTGGGCACACGGCAGTGGCCGGCCCAGATGCCCATCTGACCTGTACCCCCAATGAACCGGGGCAGGCGGCCCGCAACCTCGGGCCAGACCCCCAGGGCCATTCCAGCCACACGGTCCCCGCGGGGGGCGCCTGGGCTGCCAGTTCCCTGGCCCGTGGTGGCGCCTGAGTTCCCACACTGCGTGCACAGGGCCCCTTTGTCTGCCCACCCCGACGCCCGTGGGGGGGTCAGTGGGCCTTCTCCCCCCGGCTCTGCTCCGGGCCCAGCCGCCTCCAGATGCCCTTCTCCAGCCGCGGAGCTCAGGCCCGTCTGGACGCCCACCTCTGGGAGGGCACTGGGCGCTTGGGGCCCTGGCAGGTGCCTGAGAAACACAGGCCCGAGGGGAAGAGGCCTCGGCCCATCTGAACATGTTCCCGGAGCTCAGCCGCCTTCCCCACCCACCTGTTCCCGGCAGCAGGCGGGTCCCTGCTCAGCCGCCCGGGCCCTGGTCCCGGTGCTGGGAGTTGTGGGCCGGGTCAGCAGCCCCCTCCAGGTGTTCACAGCTCAGCAGCCACGGACCCCAGGCCTTCTGTTGAGCCAGGGGCGCCCCCTCGCAGGATGAGTGGGACCAGGATGGGCTCCCGATGGCCGCGGCACCGCCATGTCATGCCCATGGCCCGGCCAGTGCAGCGCTGGGCTCACCCCCTGCTCGGGGCAGGTCCGAGCAGACCGGCTGGACCCCCAGCCTCAGGAGCGAGGGACTCGGGGGCCCTTGCTACCAGGAGGACCCCAGGGGAGCCTCCCGGCGGGGACACCCCCCCGGGGTTGTGAGGCCTGGGGAGAGCCCGTCCTCAGACAAGGCCTCACAGGGTGGTCTCCCAGCTGCGCCCAGAGCTGCCTCCCGGGGAATCCCCGCAGCTTCTGCAGGAATGCAAGTCCCAGGCTGCTGGCTGCTGCAGGAGCCCGCCTCTCCCGCACCCCCAGCGGCCACAGCCGGGCCATAAACTGGAAACCCTAATGAGATTTGGGGCCGAGCCGTGTAAATTAAAGGCGGTTTATGGTTTGGAATGAGTCACTTCAGGGCTCTCTCTGGGAGCAGAGCCCGGGGCCGCTGGCTCGCCTGGCCGGGCCCTCCTGTCCCCAACATGCTGTTGGGGGAGCCCCAGGGGGCTTCCTCCCCGGGAGCCCCAGGTCTCCGTCAGGGCAGGGGTGCGAGCCAGCCAGGCTGGGGGACAAACGGGGTGACCCGGGAAGGACCCGCGTGGCTGAGACCACACGCCCGAGATGTTCGTCGAGTGGTCACCCGAGTTGACCCTGCGTTTCGGCGGCCAGGCTGGGCGGGTCTGAGCTGCGCGCCGCGGGGGCCGGAGGGTCGCGGCCGCACTCCCGCAGCAGGAGACGGAAGGGGTCTCCACCTGGACCTCCGGGGTCTGCGATGCTCGCGACCCCCCACCCAGGACAGGTCGCCCGCGGGTCCATCGGGGTCGCGCTCTGCTCGGGCCGGTCCCGGTCCCGTCCGCGCGGGGCGCCTGGAATTCCCCGGGTGGCGGGAGGGAAAGTGGGCGGGCGACGGCGGAGACACGGAGGGCGGGAGCCCCGGGGGGTGGGGCGGCGGCGCGGCGAGACAGAGACCTCGCCCGCGGCCTCGGGGGCTCCCGGTCCCGCGTGGCCGGCGACCAGCGCCCCCTGCAGCGAAGCGCGCCTCCCCGACGCGCCCCCGGACACGCCCCGCCCCGCCAGCGCCGCCTCCACGCAGCGCCGCCCAATCGGCGGGCGGCCGGCGGGCGCGTCACGGATGCCCATTGTTATGCAAATATAAAGGCGGTAAAAGGCGCCCCGGCGCGGCGGGCGGGCGAGCGAGTGCAGCGGCGCGTGGGGAGGCGCGCGGGGTGCGCGCGGGAACTGCAGCCGGAGCGAGCAGGGACCCGAGAGCGCGGCGCCAGCCTCCGTCGCCCGCTCGCCCGGGCGCGGCTGGATGCGGCGGGGCCCTGCGGCGGCGGCCCCCGGCCCCCAGCGCCCGGAGCGCCCAGGGGCGGCGTGCGGGGCCCGGGGGCGCCGCGCCCTCCATGCGCCCAGGCGGGCCCCGAGACAGCCGGGGGCCCGCGCCGCCGCCGCCCGCGCTGAGCCCGGCCCGCCCCGCCGCGCGCGCCCGGCGGCAGCATGAGCCAGGCCGAGCTGTCCACCTGCGCGGCGGCGCCCACGCAGCGCGTCTTCCAGGAGGCCGTGCGCCGGGGCAACACGCAGGAGCTGCAGTCGCTGCTGCAGAACATGAGCGGCTGCGAGTTCAACGTGAACTCGTTCGGGCCCGAGGGCCAGACGGCGCTGCACCAGTCGGTCATCGACGGGAACCTGGAGCTGGTGAAGCTGCTGGTTAAGTTCGGCGCCGACATCCGCCTGGCCAACCGCGACGGCTGGAGCGCGCTGCACATGGCGGCGTTCGGCGGCCACCAGGACATCGTGCTCTATCTCATCACCAAGGCCAAGTACGCGGGCGGCGGCCGGTGACGCCCGCCCCGAGCCGGCCGCGGGCCCCACGCGTGTCGCCTCTGCTGGACCTTCCCGCCAACTACCTCGGTGTGCGCCGCGGCCACGACGCGTCCGGCGCACGCGCGCCTGTGCCCACGAGACCCGCGCGGCGCCCGTTCCCCGGGGCCGGCGCCCCCCCTGGCGGCCCGGGCCGGGCAGGAGCGCTTCCCACGGCCCCGCCCGCGGCCTCGCGGGTGGGGGCGGGGCGCGGGCTCTCGCCCCTTTGAAATTTGAGTCCGGCGACCAGCAAGTTCGGAATCCCGCGACACCGGATCCTCCGCTGGAAATGCCGCCCCGGAGGAGGAGGCGGGTGGCGGGGAGGCCGGGCGCGGGGCGCCCCCGCCCGCAGCACCGCGGCCGACGCGCCCCGGAGGAGAGCCGCGCGGTGGCCGGGGCTCGGAACTATTTCTCGTGTGTGTTTGTATTTGTGGGTGAGGTTCGTGCGCTTGATTCCTTTCCGTTTGGGAAACACTGCGCGTGGTTACGGGGGAAGATGCATTTTTTTCCTGGTCTCACAGCTGAAAACTTGAGTCTGTCCTTTCGGGGTTGCACTGAGCACCGCCCGCCGGCCTTCCTTGCTGCTTCCTCTCGCCTGGCTCTCTCCCCGCTGCTTCCCTCCCCCTCCTGGCCCCTCCCCCGTCTACCCCTGCCCCTCCTCCCCCCTCCCTCGCCTGCCCCCTCCCCTCCCCCCTCTCCCCTCTCTTGCCCCCCGCCCCCTCCCCCTTCTCACACACACGGCTCCGTGTGAGTTCGGGAAGCCCAAGGCCGCCTCCCAAACCTGGTTCTCTGCTGAGTCCGCGGGAGGACCCTGGGCGCCGGGCGGGCGGTGATGGGGGGTGGGGCATCCCTGGTCTCGAGCCCTGTGAGAGTGAACAGTCGGTTGCACACTTTTTAAAAAAAGTAAATGGATTTGCCACGATTATATGTCATAACATTTATGACAATATAAACTATTAACATTGTAAGCCAAGTGCTAGGTGTATTTTGTGAATCTTGGTTATAACCCCATTTTAAAGGGCGTTGTGTAGGCAACAGTGTACCCATATTTATATTTTTATAAAATGCCTATAAGACTGTGAATCGCTTGTGCTAATGGCCGAGTTGAAGGACTGTTTGCCCTTCCTCGGCCTCCCGGGGTTTCAGGAACCCGATTCGAACCCCAAAATCCTGCCGGGGGGGAGGGGCCGGGACGGCCGCGGGGGAGGGGGGGAGGGGGCGGTGCTTCCGCGTCGCTCTCTGTCGGGGAGGCCTCCCCGGCCCCCCTCGGTCCCGTTTCCTATGCAGCCCCACACCCCTGGCTGTTTGGATCCCGAGAAATAAAAGGGGACTGAATTATTCACATTTAAATGAGGCTCCCTGGGTGGAAGCGCTGCTGACCCTCCCTGCGAAAATGGGGGGCACTTGAGGACACAGGTGGGGGGCCCTGCCGGTCGGCCTCACCGTCCTGGCTGCGGCCGAGCCCGTCAGGAGAACATGCTGATGACGGGCCGCAGGCTCGGGGCGGAGGCACAGATTGCTCCACAAGGAGTTTTTCTGTATATTTTTTTCTAGATGCAAATAACGTTTTAATTATGTTAATTAATGTCAAGACTGTCTAGGCTTATGGAAGCTGTGTGTGGGCCCGGTCTGATCTTCTAACTGGATGAAGTCTGCAGCCCATCCCCGCGTGTACGATATCCTGTAGCCCAGCGTGGGAAATTTGTCAATAAATTTTTCATTGATCTTTTTATATTAAAAAGCAAAAGGGTTGTTGGTGCTTCTTGGGCTGGGCCCCGGGGTCCGGCTGCACAGTGCATGGCTCGCTTTCACCTCCCGACGGAGCCCGGCTCCAGGCTCGGCCCGGACCCCTCTGCCCCCGTGGGCCACACGCAGGACCGCGGGGGGCACCTGAGCGCAGCGCTTCCTCCGCTCCCTGCAGAGCCGCTGAGGTCTCCGCGGGGGAACTTCTGCTCCGAGCTCTTCCCTGACCCCCAGCCTGAGAGGTGAGGTCGAGGGGGACCCTCGTCGGCTGCTGCACAGAGGGGCACCTTCTAAATCTGGGGGAACATCATGGTTGCTCGCTCCTGACAAGGGGGGCCCTTCTCTCTGACCCCGGGGGTGGCGTTCGGGAGCCGGCCCCTCCTGGGAGAGCACAGCCCTGAGCTGGACGCGTGGAGCAGTGACTGTGTCTGCACCTGCTGAGCGCAGCTGGGGGTCCCTCCGGGCGCCCTGGGGAGGGCTGGACGCCCACCAGCAGGATGTGCCCGGGGGGCCAGGCAGGCGGAGGGAGGTCACGCAGCCCCCGGCGGCTTCAGGCCCCGGCTGAAGGCTCTCTGCTCCCTGGTCAGCAGGTCGGACACAGGCCACTCCCGCTCCCGCCCTGTCACCCTCCAGCATTTCCTGTCCGCCCAGCTCCCTCCTGCCACCTGCAGAGGTGAGTGGACTGTTGGATGCAAATAAGCCTGGGGGAGGGGTCCTGGCCGCGGGGCAGGGAGAGTGGCCGCAGGAACCCGGAAGTTGCGGTCCCTGGAGCCCGAAGTCGGCCTGGGCACCGTGGGCAGCCCATGGGCATGGGGTCTGGGCCTCCTCTGCCCGCCCACAGCACTTGGCCACCCGGTCAGGGCGCCATCTGAGGACCAAGGTAGCGCTGGTTTGGGCCTTAGCCTGGGGTGGGGGGGTGCACGGCCCTGACTGTCCTCTCCTTGGGGTCTCCCTGGTGAAAAGGCAGCCGGGGGGGAGGCCTGGGAGCTGGGGGGGCTTTCCAGGCACGTGGCTGCCGCTGGGGAAGACGGGGGCTCCCTGAGGCCTCTGCTCAGAGACGCCACCAAAGCCGTGCTCAGTCCCACGAGGGGGGCCTGGTGGGTTCCTGCTGCCTCTGCCCAGGGCCTGTCTGTGCACTGACCCCCTTCCAGCCTGGTCCCCGCAGCAGCGAGGGGCGCCGGGGACAGGCTGCCCTTTCACCGGCAGAGCCCAGGGGAGCGGCCCCTAAACCAGGTTCACCCCCCACGGGGTCAGGGGCCGCACACAGGAGTGTGTCCTCCCCTCCCAGGCCTGCGGGAGCGGAAGGGACTCAGGGTGCGGGGAGGCACAGTGGCGCGGGGTCTGCAGGTGTGGGGGGCATGAGGGTCCCGCCAGGCCACAGGAGACCCAGGGGGCGGTCTGGCGGGGACCCTGGAGTGGCCGCCGTGGAGAAAGGAGACAGACCAGATGGACGAGGACCGGCCCACCCCACGGCTTCCGCCAAGAGCTCGCGAGCCGTCCAGCTGCTCCCTGGCCCCCGGGCGCCCGCCGGGAAGGACTCTGCTGGGAAGGACGCCGGAGGCCGGAGGCCAGGAAGTCGGTCCGCAGGCGGCAGGTGGGAGCCGGGAGGAGGGAGGCAGGATTCGGGGGACCAAGGGCGGGAGCCAGGGAGACGGTTAGGGGGGCAGAGGGGCTGCCCTCGGGCTCTGTCCCCCAGGGGCCTTGCAGCTCAGCACAGACGGGGTGCACACTGGCCCGGGGCGCGGTCCTGTCCCGCTGACCCGGGAGCCCGCAGAGGCCTGGGGACGGAGGCCGGTGCTGGGCGGCTGGGCACAAAGCCTGAGCCAGGGGGTGCGGTGCAGGGCGGGGTCTGGGAGCCCCTGGACGGCCCCGCCCACCCGCACCTCCCGCCGCCCACGCGGACCCCGGGCCCCTGCCCGCACCCCTCCGGGCGGCGCATTCTTCTGCTCCGGGTCGGACTGTCCTCCGTCCGTCTGTCGGTCTCTCCGAAGCCGCGGCCCATTCACTGCGGAGGCCTCTGCCCTTTCCTCCCGTCCGCCCGGCGAGCAGCTGCCATGCTAATGAGGGGGCGGGGCCGGGCGAGGGGGCAGCGGAGGGGGCGCCTGGGGGTTGGGGGGCTGGGGCTGCGGGCGGCGTGGGGAGCCCGGCCGGTCGGCGGGGGGTCGGCGTGGGGAGCCGGGGGGCCTGCCGTGGCGGGTGGGGGGGGGTCGGCGTGGGGAGCCCGGGGGGTTGTGGGGGGGCAGCGGGAGGAGCCCCGCCGTGAGGGCCTGGCAGGAGGGGGTGCGGCGCTCACAAAGGCCCATCTTTGTGTTCAGGGCCCGCGGGGGGCTGCCTGCGTCTGGACACCCTTCCCGGCGCGGGTGGGTGTGAGCCGTAGGGACCAGCTGTCATCTGTGTCCTGGGGTCACAGCCTGGACCCCGCGGCTCGATCCGCCTCCCCCCCCCCACGGCGTCCACCAGACGCTGCTGTGCGTGGGGCGTGAGTGCGCCCCGCGTGGGTGGGGGTCTGACAGCCCTGCGCGCCCCCAGGACTCGGGGGTTGGACGGTGGGGGGAGCCCCCAAAGGCGACGCCTGAGGACCCCAGGCCTGGCGAGACAGTGGGGGGTGGAGAAGGGGCCCCACGGGAGACGGGGACCCTCACTGCCGCCCCCCAACCACCCCCTCCCCGCGCCCGAGGAGCAGCGGGGGGTGGGGGGCGGGGACCCCGTGCCTGCTTCTTGGGCCCGCCCCGGCCCCTACACCCCGGGCGGGAATTCCACGAGTGGGGGTGGCGGCAGCGTCCGCAGGGGGCGCGGGGCTTTGGGGTGACGCCCCCGGGAGCTCGTCCCCCTCCATTGGCCGAGGACCGTGCGGCTTGGGCGGTGCTGCCGCCTCGTGGCCGCGGCAGGAACTGCGCCGGGACCGTCTTCGAAGGGGCAGCCCTGCCCGGCCAGCCCGCGGGGCTCAGCGGCTGAGCGGTGACCTGTGAGCCAGGAGGTCAGGGTTCGAGTCCCGCTCAGGGCACAGGCCCGGGCTGCCGGCTCCATCCCCAGTGTGGGGCGGGCAGGAGGCAGCCGATTCGTGATTCTCCCTCATCATGGATGCTTCTCTCTCTCCTACTTCCTTCCTCTCTGAAGCCAATAAAAGTCTATTTTAAAAATAAAGTGACAGCCCCGACCTGACAGCGTGTGGGGCCGGGACGGGAAGGGACCAGGCACGGAGGCGCCGGGCGAAGGGCTGGCATCGCGGCCGGCCAGGTGGGCAGGGCAGGCAGGACCCACCGCCTGGCAGGGCGGGCTCTGGGGATTGCACCGCCCCTGACTCGGGAAAGGGCAGGGAGGGGACCCCCAGTGGCTCCGGCTGCTGCAGGCCCCACAAGGAAACCAGACCCCCGGCCGGGGACACAGCCCATCACCCTCCGCGCCGGCGACTGGCAACGGGCGCCGTCCTCCTTTGGGGTCAATCGGGGAAGGAGCACGCTCAGGCCCACGAGTGGACAGGCAGCGGGACACGGATCCCGCCCAGCTCCGTGGACACGCCACCATGTGTCGCACCTCAGGACACCCAGGAGCCGTCGGGCCCAGTCACGGGGTGCTAGCAGGTCACCCCACGGAGCCTGGGCCGCAGCAGAGGGGCCGGGGCGGGGGGCGAAGCTGGGGGGGGAGGTTGGCATGGGACCTGCAGGCGCTTCGGGCCGTCACCCTCACCCCCGCCCAGGAAGTGCCTGTGCTGGGCGTGTGCCAGGAGGAACTCGCTGGTTCGAAGCCACACCCGCTCAGATGGAGCCTGCAGACCCGTTACCGGGACGCATCCCCCCGCGGGGAGAACCCACCCAGGGTCTGCGGTGTCCTCCTGATGCCCTGTGGGCCAGAACCCCAGGGGAACCAAGCCCAAATGTCCCACCAACTTCCCAGAGAGACGACGAAACGCAAACTAGCAGAGCCGTGCGTGTGCGGCGGTGGGTCTCCGCTGGGCGGGCCTGGCGTTCCTGCGGCTCAAAACGGCGCCGCAGGTCCAACCATCGAGTCCACATTCCAGCCAGCAGCAAGGGGCAGGGGCAGGTCACTGGCGTCCGCCCCTTCCAGGACACCTCCTGGGAGTTGCTCTTGCTACATCCCCTGGGCGAGGATTTGTCACATGACCAAGCTCTGCTAGGGAGGCTGGGAAATGTAGTCTGTTGTTTAAAAAAAAAAAAGGTACTGCCCTCGCCGGTGTGGCTCAGTGGATGGAGCATCGGCCTGCAGACTGAAGAGTCCCAGGTTCAGTTCTGGCCAAGGGCACAGGCCCGGGTTTCGGGCCGATCCCCCCTGGGGGGCGTGCAGGAGGCAGCCGATCAACGATTCTCTCATCGATGTTTCTATCGCTCCGTCTCCCGTGCTCTCTGAAATCAATAAAAATATATTTTTTCAAAAAAAATAGGTATTTGTTAAGCAAAATGGGTTTATTCCAAAATGAAAAAGAATTATAATTCAGGATGTGCAGGCTTGTGGTGAACATGCCCCACCTGTCCCAGCAGAGAATGCTCTGTCATAAATGAGGGGGCGCGGGAGGGGCTGGAGCAGAGAGTCCCTGAGAGGAGACGGGTCTGGGAAGGCTGTGGCTTCTCATTGGCTGAGCTGTTGCCAGGCGGGGAGAAAACCCTCAGCCGGGAGGCGAGTGACAGAAAAGGCCTGTTGGAGAAGCAGGTGTCTGCTGTTTGCGGTGATTGGCGAACAGTGGTAAGCCCCCCAGGAGGACCTTCCCAATCCAAAAAAAGGAGGGCGCTGATTATAAACCTGCACATATTTGCTCAAAACTCTGCAGCTGAAAATGGGCTCAGGGAAGGGCAGGTGGGGTTAGGGAGAGGTGAGTAGTCACCAAAGCCTCCCATAGTGGATTCAAAATCCAGGCTCTCCATGCTGTGTACTTGCCTTACGCTTCCCCATGAAAATGCACACGGCACTCCAGCCGCAGAGGTTTCTGTGAAGAACTTTCTAAGAACTGAAACTGCCGAGTATGTGAAAAAAACCAAACCCTATCCCTAACCCTAACCCTAAACTTAACCCTAACCCTAAACTTAACCCTAACCCTAACCCTAACCCTAACCCTAAACTTAACCCTAACCCTAACCCTAACCCTAAACCTAAACTTAACCCTAACCCTATCCCTAACCCTAACCCTAACCCTAACCCTATCCCTAACCCTAACCCTAACCCTATCCCTATCCCTAACCCTAACCCTAACCCTATCCCTAACCCTAACCCTAACCCTAACCCTAACCCTAACCCTATCCCTAACCCTAACCCTAACCCTAACCCTATCCCTAACCCTAACCCTAACCCTATCCCTATCCCTAACCCTAACCCTATCCCTAACCCTAACCCTAACCCTAACCCTAACCCTAACCCTAACCCTATCCCTAACCCTAACCCTAACCCTATCCCTATCCCTAACCCTAACCCTAACCCTATCCCTATCCCTATCCCTAACCCTAACCCTAACCCTAACCCTAACCCTATCCCTGACCCTGACCCTGACCCTAATGATAATTGAAACCTCGCTCAGTATTTGCAAGGGCGTCTGACCGCACCCCGCTCTGCCCAGCCTGGAGCAGTGGAAGGAAAGACTGAGCCCTCCCGGGGAGCAGTGCCCGGCTCACTGGCTGGGCACACAATGCCATCCTGACCCCTGGCACCTGGGCTGCTTCGCTTTCCATCCATCCTGACACGTTTACTGCTTTGAGAGAAACATCACGTGAGACAGAAGCATTGATGGTGCCCTGACCGGGGCTCGAACCCACAACCTAGTTGTGTCCTGACCGGGGTTCGAACCGGCACCTTCCTGGTGTACGGACGACGCTCCGGCCCAGTGCGCCGCCGGCCAGGCAGCCACCTTCGTCCCAGCACGAGACGTGCCCGCTCACCGCCTCTGCGTGGACACGGCTGCCCCTCCGTCCTGGTCCGCGAGGAGGGACGGGTCCCTGTGGGCCCCTTCTCCCGGTGAAGGCCCCCCACGGGGAGGCACAGCCAGACGCGCCTTAAAAACCGTCTGAGGTCGCCTGGCCGCGTGGCTCAGCGGTTGAGCGTCAACCTTCGAACCAAGAAGTCAGGGTTCAATTCCGGGTCAGGGCACAGGCCAGGGTGTGGGCTCGGTCCCCAGTGGGGGGCAGGCACGATTCTCATCACTGATGTTTCTATCGCTCCCTCTCCCTATCCTTTCATCTCTGAAATCAATAATAATAATAATAAAAGTATATGGAAAAGAAAAAAGTATTAAAAAATAAATAAAGCGTCTGAGGCCGATGGTAAGAGGCACGCGGGCTCATCGGGCTCCGGCAGAACTTCGCTCCGACCAACAGGTTCCGGGAAAGGCCGCGGGGCTGCCCTTGGCGGTCGGGCCAGCGCTCCAGCTCTAGGATTTTGCCGAAAGTTAGGGAGGGGGAAGGGGTGTTTTTCTCCTTTTTTTTTAAAATGAGCCATAATCCTAGGAACTCGTTAATCTTTTTTTTTTTTTAAATTGAGGTAACGTTGGTTAATACGATTCGATAAATTCCAGGTGTAGGACACTAACTGGACCTCTGTCTGGGCTCCGCACTCACCACCCAGTCCCGGCTCCTTCCATCACGCGCTGGGCCCCCCCTCCCCGCGTCCACGCCCTGGGCCCCCCCCCCCCCGTCCCCGCGTCCACCGCTGGGCCCCCCGTCCCCGCGTCCAGGCACTGGGCCCCCCCGTCCCCGCGTCCAGGCACTGGGCCCCCCCGTCCCCGCGTCCACGTGCTGACATGCGCAGAGCAGCGCCTGCTGGGCTGAGGGAACAGCCTGGGCCGGAACCGTGGCCGGAACCGTGGCCGGTAAAGGACGCCTCAGTCAAGCTGTTTTTTAAAAATAAATAAAACAAAAAGCTACCACATTACAAATCTTTCTTAAAGAAATGAAACCAGAGTGATTAGGGTTATACAGCTGGGTGGTCAGAGTGCGAAGAAAACAAGGTCATGGTCCTAAGAGGTGGGAGCTCCTGGCTGGGGGGCAGTGAGCAGCGGGCCGAGGGGGGCCGGGGACGGTGGGCGCCCTGTTTCTCAGTGGCGGGTGCTTCCTGATAAGATCGGGGTATTCATCTGCGTGACACACGCCTGGGTGCACTCGTCCCACCAGCCGCCCTCACAACCCCAACCAAAACCGCACGGATCCGGATTAACACACGGGGGGAGCACACGCGCGATCAAGGCGCCACTGGCCTCAGCGAGATGGGTCCCGCCACCTGCAGGCAGGGCGGGTGCAATGGCCCCGACAACGTTTGCCAAAGGGGGTGACAAAACCAAGTTCTAATGAAAAGCCGAGCCAATCGGCGCCTGAAGAGACGGCGCCAGCAGCCGAGCCTCCTGTAGACAAGGAGGCCCCAGGAGGCGCCAGGCGGGACCAGCGGCTGGGAGCTCCGCCTGCAGAGGGTCCTGACCTGGGGGTGAGGGCCCTGACCTGGGGGTGAGGGTCCTGACCTGGGGGTGAGGGTCCTGACCTGCGGGTGAGGGTCCATGACCTGGGGGTGAGGGCCCTGACCTGGGGGTGAGGGTCCATGACCTGGGGGTGAGGGTCCTGACCTGCGGGTGAGGGTCCATGACCTGGGGGTGAGGGCCCTGACCTGCGGGTGAGGGTCCTGACCTGGGGGCGAGGGCCCTGACCTGGGGGTGAGGGTCCTGACCTGGGGGTGAGGGTCCTGACCTGCGGGTGAGAGTCCTGACCTGCGGGTGAGGGTCCATGACCTGGGGGTGAGGGTCCATGACCTGGGGGTGAGGGTCCATGACCTGGGGGTGAGGGTCCTGACCTGCGGGTGAGGGTCCTGACCTGCGGGTGAGGGTCCATGACCTGGGGGTGAGGGCCCTGACCTGCGGGTGAGGGTCCTGACCTGCGGGTGAGGGTCCATGACCTGGGGGTGAGGGCCCTGACCTGCGGGTGAGGGTCCTGACCTGCGGGTGAGGGTCCATGACCTGGGGGTGAGGGTCCATGACCTGGGGGTGAGGGTCCATGACCTGGGGGTGAGGGTCCTGACCTGCAGGTGAGGGTTCTGACCTGGGGGTGAGGGTGGGCAGGATTGGAGGAGCTCCAGGGGTAACTGCCAACCCACTAAGGAGAAAGATGAAGCACCGTTTTGGGGGGACACTACCCCGAAAAAGCAAGAAATAAGAAAAGACACGCACAGAAAAGGCAGGACTAAAAGGCCCAACGCGCAGTCACGCGTGCGCACACCCTAGCAACGCGGCTGCACGGCAGGGGCTGGGCCGTGTGGGCGCCTGTGTCCCGGGCTTGGCCTCAGAGGGCGGACTCTTCCCCCAGCCGCCCAGCCAGCGGGTTTGGGGTGGACAGAGCTGCGGCTGACACAGTCCTGCGGCTCCCAGTCCCCGAGCCCCCAGGGAGCAGCCCACCCCCTTCCTGCCCTGAGCCCCCGGTCTGCGCGCCCCGCCCCCCCAGCGGCTTTCCTCTGCCCAGGGCGCCCGACATAATCCCATCCCCGCCCCTCGGCCAGACCTGGGCCCAGGCCCGCAGATGGGCCGGGAGGGGCTGCGACCACACGGGCGAGGGAGCCGCCCGCGAGCGCAGGGGGACACCAGGGTGGGGGTCGGGCTGAGGTCAGAGGTGGGAGGGCGCACAACCTCTCCCGGTACCGAGCACCTCCCCATCCCCCTTGGCGCCCCCACCTCCACGGCCCCTCCCTCCCGCCCCCCTGGGGCTGGCTGTTGTCACGCGTGTCCGTGTCCTCTATGCCTGTCTCCCCGGAGGCCAGGGGTCCCTCTCGGGTGGGCGGTGCGCGTGGTCAGGGCGGCGGGGAGACGCGGGACCCGCCCCTGCAGCCCGGCCACCAGGTGGCAGCACTGAGCCGCCCTGAGCGCGGGGCTGCGGGAGGCGCCCGCAGAGCAGTAAGGGGGGGCGGGCTGGGGTGCTGCCGGGTGACCGGGGAGGGTCCTGCTCGCAGGGTGGGCTCCCCCGGGGCTGGGGGCAGGGCTCAGAGGTCTCCCCCCCGGAGGTCAGGTCCCCCTCTTAGGCCACCTCCTGCCTGTCGACCCCAGAGAATGCCCCCTTCCGCAGCCTCGGGGCCATCCACTGGGTCAGCTGGCCGCGTGGACACGCACCCTCATGGGCCCTGGGCCGGAGAAGCCGCTAGACATGCAGTTTCCCCCAGGGTACCCGAGGCCAGAGAGGGCTCCGGGCCAGGGGTCCCCAGAGTGGGCAGGTGCGTGTGTGTGTGTTGGGGGGTGGCTGCTGCAGCACCCCGGGGCCCGGTCACACAGCTCTACAGGCAACCAGCCGGCTGTGTGAGGCCGGGAGCCGTCACCGTCTCCGAGACCATCTGCCCGGCGTCATGGAGACACACTCCATGTGTGACCGCGCCGTGGGCACACAGTGGGCGCGGAGGACTGTGGCCGAATGAAGAACCGCAGGGGGCAGGTTGGAGGTCTGGGGAGTTGGGTTTATTAGGGGCCTCGGGCCGGGCAAAACCCCAGGGTCCGTTCCCCACCTGCCCCCAAACGTGTCGGGCTCCTGCCGGCACTACAAGAGGTTCACCCGCGCCACCACCTGCTTGCAGCCGGTGACGGCAAACTCGCGGCCGGCGACGCGGTAGTAGCTGAGCTGCGCGGCCAGGAGCTCGGCGCGGGCCTGCTCGGGGAAGAAGCCCTCCCCGGCCATCTCGTCCCGGAAACAGCTGACCACGTCCTGCTTGTCCAGCAGCAGGAAAGGCACCACGGCCGCCGCCTGCCACAGCGGGTGCCCGCGCACCAGGAGCGCCTTCAGGCTGGCGCGCAGCTCCTCGTCGGCGCGGGCCCGGGGCGGGGCCGGCGTGCGGGACGCGTTCTGCAGCACGAAGCGCGTGACCTCCGCGCCGCCCGCGCTGCTGAGCAGCACGTAGACCGCGTTGTGGAAGCGGTGCGGGCGCTGCGGCTGCAGGAGGCCGTGCAGCTCGTCCAGCAGCGCCGGCGGCATCAGCTCCGCCTCGTCCAGCACCAGGAGCGGCGTCTTCGCCTCCGCCTCCGCCCGCGCCACCACGTCGGCCACGTGGCGCGCCAGCTCCTCGCGACAGGCCTGCGGGGCGCGCGCCGAGGGGCAGTGGTGCCGCGCGTGGTACTGCACCACCAGCGCGCTGTCCTCCAGCACCGCGCGGAAGTGGCGCGCCAGCAGGCGGCCCACGTGGCTCTTGCCCACGCCGCTGGGCCCGTGCAGCGCCAGGAGCAGCGGGCGGCTGTGCACGTGCGTGGACAGGTAGTCCCGCAGCAGCGCCACGAGGCGCCCCACGGCCGCCGGCTGGCCGAACACGGCGCGCTGCAGCGCCTTCTCCAGCCCGTCCAGGTCGTAGCGCAGCGCGTTGTCGTCCAGGTTCTCGATGGCGTTGAGCACCTGGAAGCCCACGATGGCCACGAGGAACAGCAGGCAGCTCTGCGCTCGGCTGTGGCGCTCGGCGCGCGGCCGGCAGCGGCGCGAGGAGTCGGGGTAGAGCACCACCCGGCTGCGCCGTCGCTTCTTGCGCGGCGTCCTCGAGGCCAGCTCTTCGGGGCCGTCGAAGGTGAAGAACTGCGGCTGGTCCGCGTCCGCGCGAGGCATCGGGGCCCCCGAGTCCAGCCCCGGGCCCGGCGTCAGCGGGCGCCGCTTGCGCAGGAGGCACACGCGGCGGCGCAGGCGGACCACGGCTCGCAGCGGCGCCATCACGCTCGGGCCGGGGGCGCGGGGAGCCGCGGCCACGGGCTCCGCAGCCCCGGGCTCCGCGCTGGGCTGGCCGCGGTCCATGGCGCAGGGGCGGCGCTCCGCATGCAGGTCGCGCTCCCTGCAACAGGAAGACGGGAGGGTCTCCAGACTCCCGCCCGGTGACCGGCACCGGGGCCTCTCCCCGAGAGAGCTCACCCCGTGGGCGGCCCGGCCTGTTCCGCCCGCGGGGCCGGAGGGTCGCTCGGACCAGGAAGCAGCTCCCCGCGGGGCCCCATGCAAATCCCTCGCGTCCTCCCGTAAACAGCCGGGCCCAGAGGAAGTGGCCGGGGTGGGGGAGGGGACGCCGCTGGGGCGGCTTATCCGGCAGCCCCCCGCTTCCTGGAGGAGGAGTCCGGGCGGCCGGGCGGCCGATTAGGGGTGAGGATGGGTCACAGCCCGACTCCGCCCCCGCCTGCCGCTCGACTGCCGGGCGCCCAGGGCCCTCCGAGGACCAGGAGCGGCCGCTGAAGCGCTGGCCGAGCACCCCCTGGAGTTGGGACGCCCCACACACTCGGGGGAGGGTGGGTCTGGCCGGAACTTCTGCTTTTGAGGCTGAGCCCCAGCCCTGTTCCCAGGCTGAGCCCAGGCCTCCCAGCCCCGCGCCCCCCAAGATCCTCCCAACACCCCTCCGTGAACACTGATGGAGGGGCGTCCGGGAGCCCCCGAGACGGTGGGAGACGGACAGCAAGACAGGAGCAGGAGGAAAAGGGAAGAGCCACTGAGGAGATAGCTGGAGAGAGGCGGGGTGCAAACCCCTGGCCCCCAAACCACCCCATACCTGCAGCTGCGTCAGGCCAGGCTCCTGCCGGACCCCAGCCCCCCAGGGCAGCCCCTGCCTGCGCCAGACACAGGCTGCGACTCAGGAAGCAGGAAAGGCCGGCTTCCCGGGAGTCGGCGGGTCAGGGGCCTGGGGCCAGCTCAGGCCGCAGGGTAGTGGCACCTGCGGGTCCCCGGGGAGTGTCCAGCGCGGAGGAAGCCGGGGAAAGTTTCCGCTTCTACACAAAGGAAGTGAGTCAGAGGTGTGTCCAGGGCGGGACTTGGGCTGGACGGAGGCGCCAGGCGGGGAGGCCGGGTCGGCTCGTCCTGGTCCCCTGACCAGTGGGTCGCACTCCCCTTAGCCCTGCGGGCCCTGGGCATGGCCTCCACCCGGACCCCAGGGGCACTTGCACCTCCATCTGCCTCCAGACACCGAGCACCAGGACATCTCTGGCCCCCCACCCTCACAGGGCGCCCGGTGGGGGAGGGGAGCCCACATCCCTCCCTGTTCTCCCCCCCAGCCCTTCCTTCCCCTTCCCTGACCCCAAGCGGCCCCCAGAACAGGGGAACATTTCCTGTTCCCCTACCTCCCCTCCCTCTCTCCCTCCCCGCTCAGGTCACTGTCCTCTCGGCCTCCCAGGCGCTGACCTGCTCAGCTGGCTGCTCCCTGCAGGCACCCGCGGTCCCCCCTCCACCTGGGGGTCCCCAGTGCCGTCCACCCAGATGGATGGGGCCTCCCATTCCTTCCTCTGGGCTGGAGGAGCCCAGCTTCATGGACCCGTCTGTCCATCTTGACCTTGAGCCTCAGGGCACCCAGGGGTCCAGTCTGCTCCCCGACTCCTCCCTTAGCTGGGCCCACCTCCCTGATTCCCCGAGATGGAAGCAGCCCCCACAGAGCTGCCTCCCCGAGCTGCCCGCGCCCACAGGGCCTGCCCGCGCCTGGCCCCACCCCCTCCGGCCAGTTCTCCCACTGGGTCCTCCCATCAGTGTACAAACATGTATTTCTTTTAATATTTTTTTCATTGCAGAGGAAGGAAGAGGGAGAGAGAAACATCAGTGATAACAGTCATGGATCGGCTGCCTCCTACACCCCCCACTGAGGATCCAGCCCACAACCCAGGCCGGTGCCCTGACCTCCTGGTTCATAGGTTGATGCTCAACCACTGAGCCACGCCAGCGGGCTAAACATGTATGTCTTCCATCTTAAAAATCCACACCCAAGCAAGCCCCGGACCTGCCCCACCGTGCCTCTGCTGTCCTTGGCCCCTCCCCCTCCCTGCAGAGCTGCACCCGTCAAGGTCACTGACTTCCGTGGAGCAGGACCCTGCGTGTCACTGCTGAGGGGGGGGGGGGGCAGTCTCATCTGGGGGCCTCCAGCCACACCCAGACCTTCCCGGCGACGCGGCCCACAGAGAGGGACAAGGTCGGACCTGGTGATAGCGACCCCCACCCCTCGGCACAGAAAGGCGCACCCGCTTTTACCAAAACGCTTTTATTTACACACGAGTCACCGTGGACGACGCGGACCCTCACCTGCTGAGTGCCCCTGCGCAAGGAGCACACCTCTCCCAGGGTAAACGGAGGCAGCAGGTGGGGCCTGGGCAGGGGCACCCTCTGCCTGGGGTCCCAGTACAGTGGCCTGTCCACTGTTAAACACGCAGTGTCCTCAGAGGGCCAGGCTGACCAGCAGCGCTGCTAACCTGTGCCCCACGCCAGCAGCCCGGCCCCATGGCGAGCAGGGGGCTCCCCCCACTGCACCCGCAGGCCCCACAGCGCACACCCACGCGAGGCAGAGCTCACAGCCCATACGGTCCGTGCCCACACACACGACTGGCGGGTCAGGGTGGGCTGAGGCGTGGAGGAGGCACCTGTCCAGGGGACCACCCTGGGCCTCAGCGCAGCCACCACCCGCCATGAGCACCGCTCTGCCTCCAGGAGACACGGGTCCCGACGATCCCAGGCCAGGCCTCCCAGGGCCGTCTCCTCCCCAGCGACTCGGGGCGTGTCAGAGGCCGGCCAGGGCGGGCACGGCAGGGAGGGGCAGCTCCAGGGCCGGGGGCTCGGCGGCCGGGGCCGGGCTGGGCTTGCGGTGGTCCAGCTGCTCCAGCTTCTCGCTGAGCTGTGAGTACAGCTCCTTCACCGCTTCGCCGCTCTGTGGGAGGCACAGGGTGTGGGCAGGCCCGGGCGAGATCGGGGCCCCCCAGGGTGCGGGGCAGGGGCAGCACCCACCTGGCCGCTGGGTTCCAGCACCTTCTGCAGGGCCTGCAGCCTGGTGGGCGCTACACGGTGGTGCAGGTGGAGGAGGAGCCGCAGCACGTGGCGCTGCACGTTCTCCTTCCTGCGAGAGCCAGTGGGTGGCTGCAGGGCTGCCCGCCCCCGCCCCCGCCCCGCCCAGCACTCACCCTGCCCAGCGGCGCCCGCCCCCAGCCGTACCTTGGGGAGGCGGTGAGCAGGAAGCCGTCGAAGAGGCTGCTGCAGAAGTCCTCCAGGGCAAACTCCTCGGCCAGCAGTGCCAGGTTCCCCGTGAGCAGGTGCAGGAAGATGTCGCCAAAGGCCAGGTCGCTGAAGGTCTCCACTGCAGGCACAGCAGGGTCAGCCCGCCCTCGCCCACCTTGCTGGGCTGACAAGGGCACCCCCCTGGGCAGGGGCACCCTCTGCCTGGGGTCCCAGTACAGTGGAGTGTCCACTGTCAAACACCCAGCCCTGAGCCAGCGAGGCCATGGGCCCGCCCGCCCGCCCGCCCGCCTGTGGGAAGCTGATGCTCCCAGAAGCCCCTTCTCCCTGACGCAGCCTGAGCTTGCTCAGGGTCACTGGAAGGGGTCCACTCAGACCACGGTCTCTTCTTCCCGCTCGCACCCCACCCCCACCCATCCTCCCAGGGACGCGGCCTCCTCACTTTCGGGGGCTCCCTGATGTCGGGGACCTGAGAAGCCGCACCCCCTTCCTTAGGGTTAAGGTGCCTCCCACCACCTGGAAAGGACTCTGACAGCAGGTGATGCGGGCAGAGGGTCTGAGAGCAGAGAGCAGAGCTCCTCGCTTTTTACCACAACTTCCAGGAGAAGTGCACTTGGGGGGAAGCCAGCTGGCTGCAGGGGGCGGGGCAGTCACGGGGGGGGGGGGGGGGGGGAGGGGTGGTTAGGGGGGGCCATCACAGTGGGGGGCAGGGCGGCTACTGCACTCACCCAGCCCGGGCAGCAGGCGGAGGAGCGCGTTCTTGTTCCTCTGCTTGGTGATGTGCAGCACGTAGTAGAGCCCCACCTCGCAGGCCATGCGCTGCTCCTGCAGGAACCTAGCGGGAGCACCCGCCTGAGGAGCACGGCCCCAAGGAGCGCCCTACACCAGCCCCCAGGCCCGGCGGTACCTGGTGAAGCCTTCCCTCCCACCGCCCCAGCCCCATTGGTACCTGGTGAAGCTCTCCCTCCCGCCCCCCCAGCCCCAGCCCCAGCCCCAGCCCCAGCGGTACCTGGTGAAGCTCTCCCTCCCGGGCCCAGCACCCCAGCCCCAGCGGTACCTGGTGAAGCTCTCAGGAAGGGCGCTCGGGTAGGCGGCCGGGGCCCTCTCCTCTGCCGGGAGCTTCTGGTCCACGTTGAAGGCATAGTCGTCCACCACGAAGGACATGAGCGTGGGCAGAAACTTGGTGATGAGCTCCACCTCCTGGGGGACCGGGAGCTCAGCTGGGCACAGCCCTGCCCACCGCCCCGCCATCCTGCCCTCGGCCTCCAGCCCCCCGGAGTCCCCTTACCATCCTGGGCTCCTTGAAGACCTGGCTGTCGATCATGTCCCAGGCCCCCTGGCCCAGCGCCAGGAGCCTGAGCAGCAGCAGCAGATCAGGGCTGTCCTGTGGAGAACAGGCCTCAGCGCCAGCTCCCGGCGCCTCCCTCTCCCCCGCCTCCCCCGGTGCTCAGTGGGGTGCTGGCCACCCTGGTCCCCTCACACGCCCTGCCCCTGCACCCGAAGGCCGCCTGTGGCCAGCGCAGCACACTCACCCTGGGCAGCGTCTCCTGGCCGACCAGCTCCTGCAGGTGCCGGACAGTGCTCAGGGACAGCGTGTTGATGGCAAAGGGGTCACACAGGATCATGGACAGGTCCCTGCAAGGAGCAGC
The DNA here is from genome assembly GCF_964212035.1 of Myotis nattereri. NCBI lineage: Eukaryota > Metazoa > Chordata > Mammalia > Chiroptera > Vespertilionidae > Myotis > Myotis nattereri. The sequence continues at coordinate 82,492,774 of NC_138087.1, forward strand.
ATTCGTGGAAGCTGTGGGCCCAGGGAGGGCGGCCACGGGCGGGCTGCCTCCCTCCTGCCCGGGAGACGGCCCTCCACGTGGAGGGAGCCCACCGCTCTGCTCTCCTTCCCCAAAGGCTCGCAGTTTGAAGCCTGTCTCTAACTTAGAGCACTGAGGAGTCGGAAAGCTCTCAAGGAAATGAAGCCGTTCGGTTCTGGGGGCCTGGCCCCGCCTTTCAGCCGCGTCCCAGAGACAGCACAGGCGGCCCACAGCTGCAGGCAGAGCCCAGGGCCCGGCGCAGTCGTGTCTCCACCGTGCGACGGGGTGCCCGGGCCCCCTGGACACGCTGGAATCCCCACCACCGCGGGCAGAGCGTGCTCATCTGGAGTGGACAGGACCCGGGGAGGGGCTCCACCAAGGGCCAGCCCTCACCCCAGGACTTGCTCCTGACCCTTCTTCACTCCGTCGAGAAACCCCTGCAGCTCCCGCGCCCGCTTGCTGTCCACGAAGCGCTCCCGGATGCAGGCGTCCAGGCACCAGGTGAACTGCGGGAAGCAGGTCAGAGCGTGAGGAGGCCCTGCTCGCCCTCGGCTCTCGCTCCCAGGCCTTGGAGGGTCAGGGCCCCGCGTCACCTCGCCAAGACCCGGCTGAGGGCCAGGACCTGTCCCAGGAGCAGGACGCAGAGGCAACCAGGACTGGGTCCCGCCCACCTGCCCGGGTGTGGGAGACGATGTGAGTTTATTCTAAAGGCCCCCTCTCTGGAGGCCCCACTGTGGGGCCTCAAAGTGACACCGTCTCGGCTGCCCAGCACCCGAGGGGAGGAGGGCGGTGCAGAGCCCGGGTCCCAGAGCAGCCTGAGGCCCGAGAGGGGAGGCCCAGGCCCGGAAAGCCTGAGGCTGCAGAGGCATCCAGGGGGGCGCCCGCAGCACCGGGGGAGTGAGCGGGAGTGAGGGAACGGGCAGGGGAGGAGATGTGGCCAGGGACGCCCCTCCCAGCGATTCAGCGGGGGAGGCAGCAGGGCTGCGCAGACTTGGTGGTCAGGTGGGGGCAGCCCGAGCCCAGGTACCAGGACCTGCAGCCACCAGGGAGGGGAGCCCAGGGGGAAGGGCCGGGTGGGCGGGCACCTTGTGGCACGGGTCCACCGAGCAGATGTCGCCCACGTCCAGGTCGTGCAGGGACATGAGCAGCTCGGCGCGCAGCGTGCAGTAGTGCACGTTCCGCGTGCGCAGGAAGAGGGTCCGAAGGAACTGCAGCACCATGTCGTACAGCTTCACGTTCTTCCCCACCATCTGCGTCAGCTTCTGCACCACCTGCGAGAGACCCGGCCGCGTGTCACACACCTGGCAGCCCGCACGGCGGGCAGCGAATCCAGCAGGTCACATGCAGCGGGGCTGAGGGCATTCCCCAGACCTGAGAAGATGCATAGATGACTGCCTGCTGGGACAGCTGAGGGCATCTTGTCTACGTGTTATTGCCTCCTACTGGCCGAACACCTGAACAGCCGTAGGCAAATTCTTCTGATCTGACAACACCTCTGTATACTAAACCTTCTCTTTGATATGTGTATCTGCTTTAGGACAATCTGTGTTCATGAAAATCAAGGGTCCAGAGAGACAGGAGAACTTGGTTCCTTTAGCTAAGTCTTCTCTGGCTCCCCAAAATGCCTTCCAAATTATGTTTCGTCTCTGGACTCTAGTCATTTACACGCAGCCCTTCTCCAGACTCCTGAACCCTTCTAGATGCCGAGAAACAACACCGGCACCACTCGACCCCAGCATCACACAGGGCCACGGTGGCACTCAGGGCCACGGCGGCACGCAGGGCCACAGTGAAAGGAAGGGCCACACGCCCCTCCTACTTTGGGCTGGAAGTCTCCTCTCACCGGACCCTGGCCTGTGTCAGTGGCAGTGTTTCTGGTTCGTAAGGAGGTGAAGCCCATGCCAGGCCCACGGGGTCCCTGGAAGGCCACCGGCCTGTGACCTCAGCTCCACCCAAGGCCCTGCCCACCCAGTGACGTGGGGAGACGGCCCCCCACCGAGGATGGGTGAGCTTTGCCGCTGTCCTCTCAGACCCTTGGCCACGACCCGAGTCCCTGCACCCACGTACTGGGCCCCTCAATGCCACGTGCCAGCCCTGACCTGGGTCCGCCCAGCCTCCACTTGAAAAGGGGCGCAACCTGGGCCACAACCAGGGTTGCGAGGCACCCACCCTGCGGGCCCCGGGGCAGCGGAACGTGCAGGAGGGGCGTGGAGGGGAGCGAGGAGGAAGGACGAGGAAGGACGGGAGCTGGCGGCAGACACAGCCTAAGGCCCAGCTACCCCAGGACGAGCGGGAGGCGGGGCGGGAGGCGGAGCGGGGGGCGGGGAGGGAGGCGGAGGGCGGCACAGACCCTCCCTGGATGGAAGCAGAGTGCCCCACCGGCCAGCTGTTCGGGAGGACCATCAGGCCACGCCCTTCCTCCCACCAAACACACACACTCCAGGTGAAAGCGGCGTGAGCGAACGCCACGACACCAGCGCCACTCTGCCCGCCTCGGGCTGCCGGTCCCCACACGGGCCCCCCTCCTGGAACCCAGGCCGGCACCTTAGCGACCCCACCTCACGGGAAAGGCCCGTCTCCACGTGGCTGCCAGCCTCCAACCCTCCCCCGCTCCCCCCGCGGGCCCTGGGCTCTGGCCACGCGGCCCCCATCGCCCGCAGCAGCCCCGCCGGCCCTCGGCCAGGCCCTGCTCACACCCCCGGCTCCCCTGCCACTTCCCGTCCTCACCGCCCTCGCCGCCGCCCAGCCCTCGGTGGCCAACACATGGCATTCACTGCGTCGCGTCGGCCCCCCATGAGACCGAGTGCCCCCCGCAAGCGCCCCCAAGCCCCCAGGCTGCTGAAGGGTCCAGGCCCCTATGGCAGGCCGGCGGCACTCGAGAGATGCCTGTCAAAGCCACTGATGAGTCCTAGTGACACCAGTCCTCCCAGAGCTGGGAGGACTCGCTGAGCGAAGGGAACGGGCTGGCCACGGGCAGAGTCCAGTCCGACACCGACAGGCCCACCGGGCGGTGAAGCCCACTCCCAGGGGCAAACCACCCGCACACCGGGGACACTCGGGGGGGGGGGCCACGGTCACCCCCCCCACCCCACCCCCCACCCCCCGGCCCTGGCCGCCTCACCTCGCCCTGGCGCCGCGTCCGGGGGGACGGGCTGAAGAAGTTGTGCAGCACCGACAGCTCGGCGCTGAAGAGCGCGCGCTCCTTCTCCAGGATGTACTGCTTCAGCAGCGGGGACACCTCGTCGCCGAAGAGCGCCTGGTTGTCCTGCCAGATCTGCCGCTTCACCTCCACGGCGCAGGCGCGGTACAGCTCCTTGTCGGCCGTGACCAGCTTCAGCTTCTTCTCGGGCACCTGCGGGACCAGCGGGCGCCGTGAGCCGCGCCGGCCCCACCGTCTGCTTCCAGGCCGGTCAGTGGGCCCGCCGCGCGGCTCAGGGCTTGAGCATCGACCTATGGACCAGGGGGTGACGGTTCGATTCCGGTCGGGCACAGGCCCGGGTTGCGGGCTCCATCCCCAGTGGGGGATGTGCAGGAGGCAGCCCATCCATGATTCTCTCTCATCATTGCCTTCCTATCTTTCTCTCCCTCCTCCTTCTACTCTGAAATCAAAAAAATACGTTTTTTAAAAACCAGATAGGTCAACAGGCCTCAGCACCACGCCCCCTGGCGGGAACCTCGGGCCAGGCTGCTGTGCTGCCCGCTGGCTCTCACCTTGGGCAGGTGTTTCATGACGCACATCACCACCGGCTGCAGCGACGGCATCTTCACCAGAGAAAAGCTCTTCTCCAGCAGGTCTTCCAGCTTCTTGTACCTGGGAGACGCGGGGGGCTGAGACGCGCGCAGGACCCAGTCGGCTGAAGGCGCAGCATCCACAGGCGGGACGGGAGGGGGGCAGTAACCGAGGGGACAGCAAGTGCTGCGGGCCGTCCCCTCGGAGGCGCTGCACTGCCGCCCGCACCCACCTCTCCTCCGCCTTCCCCTCCGCGGCGATGGCCGACACGCGCTCCAGCAGCTTCTCGCGCAGCTCGTCGAACACGGACTGGTGGAACTCCAGGCGCGGCGTCCCGTGCAGGTCCAGGAAGGGCAGGGCCGACTGCAGGGAGGGCAGCAGCACGCCGTTCTCTGTCTGGGGAAGCAGAGGGTGGGCGCGGGGTCGATTCTGCCCACTCGGGGCAACACAGGAAGCACAGGGGCCGCCACGTCTGGCCAGGCCCCCGGACGCGCCGCCGAGGAGACGGAGGCAGCGGCGAGGGTGTTCCCAGCGGCGCTGGTTTCAACGACAAAGCCGCCCAGACGTCCGTCCGTGGGCACTGGCTCGGGGCACCTGGCCCCTCCGCGCCGGGGAACGGAGCAAAGGGAGCAAAACCCGCCCCCTTCCCCCGCGGCCCCGCCCCCGCGCCCGGCCCCCGCGCCCCGGCCCGGCCCCCGCGCCCACCCACCTGGAACTGCTCGATGGCCTTGAGCGGCTCCGTGCAGTTGGTGAGCGTCTCCTTCAGGTCCTCGCCATTGGCCACGCCCAGGTCCTGCAGCCCCGCGAACAGGGCCGAGGCCCCGGTCCCAGGCCGGCTCGGCGCCCCATCCCCACCGCGCTCCGCCGGCGCCGCCGCGGCCACCGCAGGCCCCCCGGCAGCCCGTTCGCTCGGGGCGCGGGGGCCGCCTGAGCTCCTCTCCCCGGCGCCCTCCAGCTCGGCAGGTCCCTCCCGCAGCGCGGCGCCGCTTGGCCCCAAACCGCCCCCTTCCGCCCCGCACCGCGGGTCCCGGGCTAACCAGCCCGGCCGGGAACGCCTGCGCCGCGCGGAGGTTCCTAGGAGAGGAGCCGGCCCGCTGAGCGGCTGCGCGCGACCGCAGTTAGGCCCCGCCAGGCCCCGCCCACTTTTCATGGCCCCGCCCACCGCCTTCCTCGGGCCGCCGCTTCCCCCGCCCCGCCGCGGGGTCGGCGCACCGGGTTGCCGCCCGCCCTCGGCCCAGTCCACCCGGCTGGGCTCGGAACCACCTGCGGGGGACGGTGTGGAGGGCGCGGCGGGCGGGGGCGGGAGGAGGCGTTTCTATGAACCGCAGAACTGACATTTTTGCCGGATATATTTTTTATTATGAAGAGTCCTGTCGCCGCCCTCACAGCGGCCTCGGGACGCGGAGAAAGGATCTCAGTAAGCGCAGAGACCTAGACGGAATCGCGAGGGCCCGTGGGAGGAGCTCGCGGGTGGCGTCGTCGCGAGAGCCCTAGGGGCGCGTCAGCTCAGTGTCGCCCCAGCCCTTCCCCAACTTCCGCTTCCGGTCGGTCCCACCGCCGCGGGCTCCGTCGGCTCCCGGCTCGGGCCTCCCAGGGGCCCCGCTCCCGCTGTGTCGGGGCTCCCGGGCTCCCCTCCGGAACCGGTCACGGCTTCTTGCTGAAGCCCCTGCTCGTCCGTCTGCCCCGATCGCTCGATCCCACAGTCACCCCGTTGCCTTGGGGGGTCAGGCTGTTGGGAGACGGGTAGCCTTGGCCCGAGCTTTGGGAATAGGGGGCGTCCGTGCTGAACCCCGCGAGCCTTCGTTTGGCCCCCGGGCCGGACTGTGTTGCTGAAAGCGTCCAGCGGTTGGCCCGGCTCCCCGGACCCTGCCTCCGCACGGGCTGCTCTGCCTTGGGCCTGCGCTCCCCCAACCTTCCACCCCCACCCGGGACCAGGCCGCCTGGAATCTGACCTTTGGCCCTCGCTCTAGGGAAGTCTCCGAAAAGTGGGGTCTCAGTTATCTAAGTATTTTAAGGCCGCCCCTCCTCCAGGAACTCAGGTTTGAAAGGTGAGGCCACGCTTCAGGGGCATGTTTCACTAAACGGACAGATCTGACCTAAAGCAATTCAGAATGCAGTGGCCACTGTGGGAAACCTTGGAGATTGCCAAACTTTTTTTTTCTTTAATTGATTCTACAAAGAGGAAGTGGGGGAGAGAAATGTTGGGGTCCAGCCCCAGCAGGTCCAGGGGTTCCCAACGGTGTGGACAGAGTCGGCGAAGAAGGAATGACACGGAGACAGCATTCAGATGACCAGCATGGCCAGCTTCTCTTTTTATTCTCCTGTACATCTGTATTTATACCATCTGATCCTATAAGCATGCCTCTATAGTCACATCATGGTATGTTTGGGGTCCTCCCTTAACCTTCTACAGTTCCTTGTTTCATGTCTGTAGTTTCTTATCTGACCTTTGCCAAAAACCCCATCTCCATCTAGTCCGGTTGAGTTTAATCCTATCCGTTCTATTCCAAAGGTTAGGGCTCATTTGTTATCTCCAGTCCAAGGTCACTACTCTACTGTTCTGTTAAGCTACAAGGAAGTAACTGAAGGAGATTATCCTAAGTAAAGATTATGTAGCTTAGTGATTGTTCGTAGTTAAGGTGATTAACTACCCGCCTGGCACTTAGTTGAGGGGTTTTACTGATTTATTCCCTTCCTTAGTCCTGTTAATCCCTAACTCCAGGGAAAAATCCCCACCTGGGGAACAACCTTTCTCGGGGAGGTGACCTTGGTTAAAACACATAGCGCTAAGAAGGGGAGCAAACATTAAGAACAGTATGCCATCTACGCCAGGTCCCTTGAAACATACGCTGTGCAGATGTTTCTTCCCTGCAGCGACTGTGTCAAGCAGCAAGGATGGACCGGCTTCCGGCAGAGAAACATCAATTGGCTGCTTCCGGAACTGGGGACGGAACCCACACCTGGGTATGTGCCCTGACTGCGAATGGAACCTGTCCAGCACTCAGGACAACCTCCAACCACCTGAGCCACATCGGCCGGAGCCCGACTTACTTTCTTAAAAGTGAAGCGGACAATAAGGGCGCTGAAACTGGCAAAGATGAGAGGGATGCCCATTTCCAGCGGTCGTCTGAGGCTTACAAACATTACCTAGAATCTGAAGTTGCCTCTTTGCAAAATAAAGTCTTAGCATTAACAGGGGCAGTTGAGCTTTTAAAGGGGGGGGGGAGGGGCCCTGGAAACAGACAATAGGATTGTGAAGGCTTGAGGCGAGGGGTGACGGGGGTCTAGAAAGGGTCAATGGAGAAAAGGGGACAGACGGACGTAATGCTTTCAACAATACGGGTATTTAAAAAATGAAGTCCCTGCCCTGCCTGGTTTGGCTCAGTGGATAGAGCATTGGCCTGTGGACTGAAGGGTCTCGGGTTCGAGTCAAGGGCACTTCCCAAGATTGCAGACTCCATCCCCAGTGGGGGGCGTGCAGGAGGCGGCCAATCAGTGATTCTCTCTCATCATGGATGTTTCTATCTCTCTCTCCCCCTCTCCCTTCCTCTCTGAAATCAATGAAAATATATTTTTTTAAAAACACACTTTAAAAAAAATGAGGTTACTATTGACATGTGTTGGTGTTTTTAAGGAGGGGGTGGCTCCAGCGCAGCGCTGCCTTGCCCCTCACCCTCACTCCATGGCTCAGGGACCAGCTCTGAGCCCTCGGGCCCTTCGTCCCCAGCGCCATCTCCAGCGCCAGCTGACCTCCTCTACCTGCGTCCTCGCCTCCAGCCTCTGGCGCCATTCTCCGAACTTAAAGTCACGCCTCCGAGGGTCCCCACCGGCCTGCGGTTTCCTATGCTCCCTGCACTGGCGCTGAACGGCCAGCCGTCGCCGGAAACCCCAAGGTGCCCCAGAAGCCTCCCAGACTTGCCGAAGAGTCTGACATGGACATTCCGACCACCGGCCGGGGCTCCTGGTCTGTGTCAGCCAGTTCATTTGCTCGTCTGTGAAGACGTGCTGGGCATCGGAGGAGACGTGTTGTAACCATCCGGAATGGGATCGAGAAAAACAAACCTTGTCCGGCTGGCGTGACGGTTGGTTGAGCACCATCCCCTGCCACTTTGACTCCCAGGCAGGGCACGTGCCCAGGTTTAAACACGTTGTTGGTAAAATCCGAGAGGCCTGGCTGAGACCTCCAGGAGCAATCCCAGTGGCCTTTCCTGGAGCCTGTGGATCGGAGCTCAGGTCTGACTTGCAGCCGGAGCCCCAGGAACCCGTGCGTGACTGTTATCATCGACCTCAGCTGTGGGTGTTTTTTTGTTTTTGTTTGTTAATTCTCACCTGAGGATAATTTTCCATTAAATTTTACAGAGTGGAAGGGAGGGGAGGGGAGAGAGAGAAACACCAGTGAGAGAGACACATCAATTGATTGCTTCCTGCACGTGCCCTGACCAGGGCGGGGGGATGGAGCCTGCAACCAAGGTATGAGCCCTTGACCTGAACTGAACCCAGCACCCTTCAGTCCGAGGTCTGATGCTCTATCCACTAGGGCTGACCTCATATGGTTTTTAAGAAAATTCTGGCCCTGGCTGGTTTGCCTAGTGGATAGAGCATCATCAGTGTGTGGACTGAAGGGTCCTGGGTTCAATTCAGGTCAAAGGCACATGCCCAGGGTTTGGGCTCGATCCCCAGTAGGGGCGTGCAGGAAGCAGCTGATCAATGATTCTCTCCCTCTCTGACATCAATAAAAATATATTTAATGAAATAAAATAAAAAGGCCAGCATGGAGTGGGAAACCAAGTCCACTACAGATTTAATTTGGCAAGTGGCTTGCTCGCATCCAAGATGAGGCACCTGAAAGAAAAAACTGTTAAAGTTCCTCCTTTTCGGTCCAGCCAATGAAGGCCCCTTTCCAAAACCCAGACTAGGATGGCAGAGAGCCCAGACACTGGAAAAGGGACTGTTACAAATGTAAGCGCTTCAGGCACCTGCAGCCCCCAGCCAACCTCCTCCTCCCCAATTCCTGGTGATGGGGCTCAAACACCACAGGCTCTTCCCGCCCCGCCCTCTTCATCTGCTCCGAGAAGCCACCCTGCAGATGGGGGTCCTCTCCATGGCGTGTGAGAGCCCCCCCCCACCCCCACCCCCCGTGCCGGAACGAGCGTTACAACAGGGCCCAGCCCTGACTTCCAGGCCCCTCCACAGGGACTTCGTCTCTCCTGTTCCGCGTGCTCGCCTCGCCCGCACTCACCCCATTGCGCCCTTTCCTGTTCCCGAACCAACCTGGTTGGTGAGGCGACACCCCGTGGATTCTGCTTGGCGGCCGACAGAATGCTGCTGCGGGAGGAAACGGAGCACAGCCGCCCGAAGCTCCCCATCCCAGGTCCCGCCAGGCGCAGGCCGCCCTCGCCCTGCCTGTGCTCCGGTGGGCGTGCCACAGACAGGGGCTGGCAGTGGGAGTAGGCACGGGAGGGCTGTCCTCTCTTCACCACGGGCATCGACCCCGAGGTGGTAGGCCCTCTGGCCGAGGCTGTGAGTCCTGCGATGCCAGACGCTCACAGGCCCGGCGGGCACTGCCTGCTCTGCCCGCCTCGCTGGGTTCCCTGTTGCTAAGCAGGCCGGGCCCTGACCCAGCACCTGCAGTCCCTCCCACCCCTTCTGGTGAGCCTCCATCCCCACAGCCCAGTCCCCACCTTGTCCTCTGCATGTGCCTTGGTCCCCAAGCTTCGCTCTCCAAGGCACCCCTTCCTGCGGCCCAGCAGGCTGGCGCCCATGCTTGTGCGCCCTTCCCGCTTCCTCCCCAGGAAGCCCTCCTCAGCCCAGCCTTCCTGCCCTCCAGCCTCTTGCTTTGAGCCCTCCTAGGGTTTGCTGGTGGGGCAGCTATGGGTGGGGCTCCCGGTCCCCCGACCCTGGGCCAAGCTCGCAACGCCAGGGCTCCCAATGCTCACTGTTGCCCCTTGGCCAAGCTGGTCAGGCCCAACAACTACAACTGATTGCCTGGGGGCGGGGGCGGGGAGGGGGAATGCTGGGACTCAACTCGACCCCCAGCTGGTTCACCCCGAGAGGTCCCAGGTGAATGCACTAGGACTCCCTGGGCCCTGGCCTCCCTGCAGAAGGGTTTATGGGCCCCATGGGAACCGCTGCTGCTGCCATGGGGCTCCCCTAGGTAGGAAGGCAGGCTGATACCCTGATGGCCAAGCTACTGCAACAGGACAGGCCCTCACCGGGGAATCCGGTGGCTGTGGCTTGGCCTGCATGGCCCTGGGCGAGCTTGTGGGTCTGTGGGCAGGGGCTGGGGTCAGGGGGGCCAGGCCCTGACCAGGTGGTCCTCTGGGCCCTCCTAGTGGCTGTGCAGCTGACCTCACCTCAAGATGGCAGTTCAAGGAGTCTGGCACCCAGCTCTGCCAGTTTCTCAGCTCAGCAAGCAGCCTGACTCTTGGCTAGACTGGTAGCCTGCCGGGCTCGCCGAGTGGGGGTGTCCCGCTCTTCCCAGAGGGACCCCTCCCATACTGTCTCAGGCCAGGAAGTCTCAGGCTGCCCCCACCGTCCTGGAGAGGAGAGCAGGTAAGGGGAGCAGCGGAGCCCCCTGCCAGGGAGACAGCTTCAGGGCAGCCAGCGCACAACAGCTCAGCTCGTAAGCACCAACAGCATCTCTATGTAGCTTGGTGGGCAGGTGGGGGCTGTGGCCCTCCTTGTCCACAGCGCACAGAAGGGTTAGCCGGCCAGGAAGGTGGGTCAGAGGTGCCCAGAGGGTTAGAAGCCCAGGCTGGGGGCCCCGGGCTTCAGAGGGAGGCGGGTCCGGGTGATACCTGGCCGGCCGCTGTGTCCAGTGGGCGCTACAGCGTGCAGAAGGGGCCTGTTTCATGGCGCTTGGGCCTTCGCACGCCCTGGATGACCACTCCGGGCGCCGAGGGGAAGCTCGCGTTATAGCCATCCTCCACGTGGTAAGCGGCGGGGCCGGGGCTGCGGGCTGCAGAGGGAGAAGGCAGGAGCCCATGCGGCTACGCGCTCGCCACTGCCCAGGCCCCCCCGCGCCCCTCCGAGGTCTCCTTACTGGAGTTAACCCAGGAGGCAAACGCGCGCGAGCGGCTCAGGGAGAAGGCGGGCGGGCGCAGGCTCTGCAGGCGGCACCCGGGAAGGATGTCATAGGTGTTGGGGCTGGGGCGCTTCTCGCCCGGGGGCGGCAGAGGGTCTTGCCACGAGGGCCGGGCACTGCGACCTGCACCCCGGGCCCGCAGCAGCCCCAGAGGCGCGCGCGACTGGGCTGCCTTCGGGGCAGGGCGGCGGCCCTCGAAGCTGATGGCTGGGAAGGCGTGACCGCTGAGCTGACGGTAGTCGGCGAGCGATGGCCACTGAAGGCAAGGAGAGGGATGAAGCCCCGCCCACCGACCCACAGGCCCCGCCCACAGGCCCCCCTGCCCCTCCCTCACGATCCCGCCCCCTTCCCCCAAGGCTCCTCTCACTCCGGCCTCACAGGCCCCGCCCCGCCCACAGGCTCCTCCTGCCCCTCCCTCACGATCCCGCCCCCTTCCCCGCCCCATCCCTCACAGCTCCGCCTCCTCTCCCTAAGGCCCCTCCCACTTCGGTCTCACAGCCCCGCCCCCTCTTCCCAAGGCTCCTCCCCCTTCGGCCTCACAGGCCCCGCCCCTCCCAAGGCCCCTCCTGCCCTGTCCCTCACAGCCCCGCCCCTTCTCCCCAATGCTCCTCTCACTCCGGCCTCACAGCCCCGCCCCCTATCCCCAAGGCTCCTCCCACCCCACCCTCACAGGCCCCGCCCCCGCAGAACCTCGGGGCCTGCGCCCCACCTTGGGCCCGCGGCGGCAGTCGGCCTTCTGCCTGAAGGGTCTCTCACTCTGGAACCACACCGTGTGCCACGCCCCGCGGCCGGCGGCCTCTGCAGGGGGCAGTGTCATTGCGGAGGGAGGCTGGGGGTGCGGGCCCACGTCCAGGACCCGAGCGGCGCTGGGGAGCGCGCAGGGAGGGGCACGCACCGCGGGCAGGGTGCTTGCGGCCAATGCTGAAGTGGGGGTGCGGGGAGGTTTCGCGCACCGAAGCATCGGGCACCTGGTACGTGGTGGGGCCGGGGTAGTCCAGGTCCTTCAGGATTGGGGGGCGTCGCTCCAGCCCTGGCAGGAAGCAAGCTCTGGGCCTGGGTCCTCCCAGCAGGCCCCACCCCCTGCCCCGCCCCCTCAGACCAGACTGGCCCCCCCACTCACGCAGCTCCTTCCGGTCGCCGGTGCAGGTCTGCCAGGGCTCCCGGAGGGGGCCCACGTGCGTCCTGCGGCCCTCTGGGACCTTCTGCACCGCTGGGGGCCACATCTTCCCGCAGGCCCAGGGGCAGGGGCCCCACCATCCAGCCTTGGGCCTGCAAGAGGGCAGCCTCCGTCCACGCACAGCCGCGCCCAGCCGCTGCAGCTGCCCACGCCCCGCCCCGCCCCGCCCCCCAGCCTTCGCCCTCGAAGTTACTGGATGGGCAATAATGACTCCCGTCTCAGCGGGCCGTGGGTCCAGTGTTTGCCTCCATTCATATAAAAGTTTGCCAGGAATTTCACAGCCTTCTGGTCAAAATTCATTTGTCAGTGTCTCTGGCTGCCTTTCTTGGGGACCCCACCAGGCTCTGTGACCTCAATGGCCCGTCATGCCCGTCCCCCCCACCCCCACCCTGTTGCCGGGAATTCCAGGTCCAGCCCTGGAGGGGCTGTGGCCATAGGATCCCTCCACTGACCTGCCAGGTGGGCCACCCTGGGGCACCTTGGCAAGTAGGATCCCTGGCCTGCCTGGCTTAGTCTCCTCCCCCTCCTTCCGCCCCCCTTCCTGTCCCAACCCTTCTCTTTGCTGGACTCCACTCTAGCAGGGGTTCTGGGTGGACTGACTCCAGCCGTAGATAGGATGGGGCATGGGCGCTATGCAATGCCCAGCTGCACAGGGCCAGCTGGGAGGAAGCATCAGGGAGGCGTGGGAGGTCAGGGAGCTCCCTGGAGAGGAGGCCCCCTGGAGATCCAGTCCTCAGAAAGGCCAGGCCAGGCCCCTGGGTCTGAGGGGCCTGTGCTGACCCCAGAGGCAGTCTGGCCCTGGTCGCCTGGGCTGAGGTGTGGGAGCCTGCATCTGCCTGGGGGCACGGAGCCAGAACGTGCACAGATGTGGGGGGCTGCCCAGGCCGAGGTGCAAACGAATAATGACCCCGACTGAGTGTGAGCCCATCTGGGCACCACGCCCTCCAAGTGCCCTCGCAAGCTGACCCGCTGGCCAGCCCCAGCCCTGGCCTTGGCCTCACCCACCGGCAGGACCTGGTCAAGCACATCTCCTCCCCTGGGCCCTGCCCAGCCTGACTGTCCTCCTGTCCGGACTCCTCCTGTCCAGCGTGGGCCCTGCCTGGTGTGGGAGGCATCCGGATGGAGACTCGCTGGGGAGACGGGATTCATCCGGCGAGCGCTCAGCCAGGGCTCTGGGCTCTTGGGGTGCACAAAGTTCCCTGAGGGCAGAGGCCACGGGTGTTTGTGAGCAGAGCCCTGGCGTGGGGCATTGGGCAGGCTCCCGTTTCTCTCTGGCAAACACTGCCAGGGTGGGTGACATCGCGTGCGTCTTGGGCTAAAGGCCTCTCATTCCTTAGGAGACGTTCCTACGAGTGGAGGCAAGGGGCACCGGTGTGTTCCCAAACTGCTTTCCAGACGGCACCCACCCGAGGAGTGCCAGAAACGGCCGTTGTCAGCATTGATCTGATTCAGTTCCACCTCCCATCTATGTTTTATGGACTCCCCACCCCCCCTCCCCCCGCCAAGATGCTCACATTCTGTGTGCATTTTTCTGTTGGGAGGCTACTTTTCCATAGTTTTGTCATGTAAGGCTTTTTATACTGATATCCTATCTGTTTGTAACACTTGTTATAAATTCCCCCGCCACCCGCCGTTTCTAGCCCGCCTTTTAGTACTGCTTATGCCGTTTTTTGAAATGTACTTGAACCTGCTCATCTCTTTGTTATATTGTGTTTGTATCATTAGAAAGTCCTTCCTTACAAAAAGGAAAGAGTCGGGATTTGTTTAAAATGGAAAACAGTGCCAGCTCCAGGGAAGACGGCCCCCTCACCGCGGGACTTATCACCGTGCGCCTGGAGCTTCCGCGCCTCTGGTCTGAGAAGGGGACTTGGGGTGCACGGGGTTCTCTTAGCCTCATCCTGGGGGCCACTGGCCTCCTGAGGGGAACCCTGGCCCCAGGCTCCGGCAGGGCCAACTTGGAACCTGGCTGCAGCGATAAGTCCCCGTTCTCTGGACCCTGAGGTCCTCAGCATCACACCTCCCAGCTGCTGCTGTGGGCCTGGTGTTCCACCTGTAAACCGGGCCCTCCCAGGGCTGAGGACGGGCCGGCCAGGGCGTGCCCAGCAATGGGGTTTCCTCACAATGGTTGTCAAGCAACAGAGACTCCCCCCAGGGAAGCAGCTGGCCAAGAGGAGGGACCACACAGCAAAGGTGAGTTGAGGCAAGATGACAGCTACTCAGAAACACTACCTCTTCACGCCGGAACCCCACTATGTGCCAGGGTAAGCACTGGACGCCTGCAGGGGGCTGGGGAGCGGCTCAGGCCAGCAGTGAGGGCACCCCAGAGTGGGTCTTCAGGGAGCGGGCAGGGCCCAGGCCTCCCCTCCCTGCTGGCGGTGTGAGTGCCATGGCAGGTGGGCAGCATGTCGCGAGCAGAAAGCTGGGGCCAGCCAGCAGCGGGCGGAGGCTGGCGGGAAAATGCCTGACGCTCACACCATAGTGCTCCACACCCAGACACGGGGCAGCCCCCCTGTAAACCCCGACCACGCCCTCCGCGGAGTGCGCACCCACACCACGCTGTGCTGTGAGCCAGGAAAAAGGGGCCAGGAACCAGACCTAACTTCCCAGTAGTTCTGGGGGCCAAGGTGGGGCAGGAGAGCCTGAGGAGGGAGGGCTCTGAACCCCCACTACCCCTGCAGCCCCCCCCACCCCACCCCGAGATATGCCCACAGCACCTCCCACATGGTTAAGTGTCACTCAGCTCCGCCCTCACTTCCACCAGCAGCCCTCCCGCCTGCCTCCCGAATCCTGGTCCTGTTCCCGGCCTCCTGGCCTCCTGGGTGGCCAAGTTCTGAGGCAGGTCCCCGCCAGGCCTTCCCGCGGCGCCCCCTCGCTGTGTGCAGCAGGCCTCCCGGTGCCTGGGCAGGACCCTGTCGCCAGCCCCGTCCGTGCGTCCAGGCATCCGTTCCGTCGCCTCTGCCGTCTGTCAGCCCCTTGCTGCCGTCCGATGGTGGTGGCGACACGGCCTGTTCGGTGCTTGGCATGTGCTGCCCATTCAGCCTCGACAGCCCCGGCGCCCCCGTCTGTGTGCCCTCCATCCTGAGGTCCAGGCCGGGTGCCTGCCCTGGCCCACTGGCCCTGCCCCCCCTTTCTCTCTCCCCACCCCCAGCTACGCCGGCTTCTACCCGCAGCTGCGCTACCAGGTGGGGAACACCTACGGGCGGACCACGGCGCAGCTGCTCACAGACCCCAGCGTGCAGAAGAGCCCGTGCTCCGTACTGTCCCCCATCTCCAAGCCCAAGTTCGTGGAGGACTTCAGCGGGCCCCAGCCGCCCCTGGCCCCCTGCCGGGACCTGGCCGAGCCCTACATCCCCCACTACACGGGTGAGCCGGGGCCCGCCGCCCGCCCCTCCACGACTCCAGCCCCGCTGCCGCTCACGCTGCCCCGTCCACACAGGTCTGAAGCCCTTCAAGAACTTCGAGGTCCTGGGCCAGTTCTCCCCGCAGCTGGCGGAGGCTGAAGGACTTCCGGGCGAAGAGAGCGCGTGCTGGCAGGTCCCACTGCCTCCGGGCTTCATGCCCTACCCACCCTACCCCCCGTGCCCACCGGGCAGGAAGGTGGACTCTGGGGACCTCGGGCACCCGGGCTTGCGGCTGGCATATGGGGAGGAGGCCTGGAGGCCCACCACCCCCCTCCGAGAGGCCCCTGGGCAGCACCAGGTAACGGACAGTGGGACCAGCCTCACCCCAACAAGACCCGGGTGGGGGTGGGGGTGGCGGTGGTGACCCACCCCCTCCTGTCCCAGCTGTACCACTGCAGGAGGGATGAGTGCCCCAGCCCAGGCCACCAGCAGGTCGAGACCCTCGACGTAGCCAGGTTCCACAGACTGCCCCAGCTGGACCACCCCAACCTGATTCAACGCAAGGCCATCTCAGGTGGGTGCTGGGCCTGGGCGGGAGGACACCCAAGGCCCGGGGGCCCAGCAGGAGGGTGAGAGCAAGGGCTGCCCACGTTTCCGCGAGGCTGGAAGCGCCCAGGAGCACGTGCCTATCTGGCCCCAACATGGAGGTGCCCACGGACGGACTTCCCGGGCACTAGGAGCAGTGGGCGGTGGAGGGCACCCGAGGTGGCACCAGACCTCTTCCTCCGCAGGCTACGCTGGCTTCATCCCCCGGTACGCCTGGGTGATGGGCATGAATTACCAAAACGGGGTCACACAGGCCATGGACGAGTTTGACAAAAGCCAGGTACGAGGACAGCAGCCCTGGGCCCACCCCCTGGGACTGGGTCCCCACCCCCAGCAGGGTCAGGGCAGCCTCCAGACCTGGTGAGGAGGGGATAAGACCCCCAAGCATTAACCACTCAAATAATGTCAGCCCCGCCCACTGGGCACTTGCAGCTGGCTACCTGGTGGGGGCAGCCCTCCGGTCACACCTGCCCTTTCCCCAGTTCACGTCTAGAAACCCCATCTGTGGCCTGGGCAAAAGGCTGCCACAAACGTATTGGCCCAGCAACACCATCTACAACAGCCAGGGCCTGATACCCTTCTACATGGGGTTCATACCATGTGAGTGCGGGGACCACTGGGGCAGGCAGGTGGTTGGGGCCCCTTCCCCCTGCTGCTCCACAGGCACAGGGCCAGCTGGGTGTCCCCGGAGTCCCTGAGGGGGGATGGCCCAGCACCCCTTCCCCAGCGAGGGCCTCTTGTGCAGTCAGAGAGAGACCACCTGCCCCAGCTTCCCGGGGCCCAGGGCAGCCGAAGTGCCTCAGCCAGTGCCCCTGGCCCGGGGGAGTGGCTCAGTGGACCCTCCCCTCGCAGACATGCAGGACCACTACGGGATGACCTTCGGCAACAGCACGCGCCAGGCCTACCGGAAGGAATGCAAGAGGAAGCACCAGGCACTATGAAAATGCTTTAATGGTGTCTGTACAACTCAGATGTCAAGACAGGAAGAAGAGCAGTGCACACAGTGAGACAGGATCATGAGGACAGGCTGAGAGTGAATAAAGAGTTCTCACGCTTCCGGTAGCAGGTGCTCTAGGCCACCTCCTCCTCGGCCTCCTCTTCAAACTCCCCCTCCTCCTCGGCCGTGGCGTCCTGGTACTGCTGGTACTCGGACACCAGGTCGTTCATGTTGCTCTCGGCCTCGGTGAACTCCATCTCGTCCATGCCCTCGCCCGTGTACCAGTGCAGGAAGGCCTTGCGCCGGAACATGGCCGTGAACTGCTCGGAGATGCGCTTGAACAGCTCCTGGATGGCCGTGCTGTTGCCGATGAAGGTGGCCGACATCTTGAGGCCCCGGGGCGGGATGTCGCACACGGCCGTCTTCACGTTGTTGGGGATCCACTCCACGAAGTAGCTGCTGTTCTTGTTCTGCACGTTGAGCATCTGCTCGTCCACCTCCTTCATGGACATGCGGCCCCGGAACACGGCGGCCACGGTCAGGTAGCGGCCGTGGCGGGGGTCGCAGGCGGCCATCATGTTTTTGGCGTCGAACATCTGCTGGGTGAGCTCGGGCACCGTCAGGGCGCGGTACTGCTGGCTGCCCCGGCTGGTGAGGGGGGCGAAGCCGGGCATGAAGAAGTGCAGGCGGGGGAAGGGCACCATGTTGACGGCCAGCTTGCGCAGGTCAGCGTTGAGCTGGCCGGGGAAGCGGAGGCAGGTGGTGACCCCGCTCATGGTGGCCGACACCAGGTGGTTCAGGTCACCGTAGGTGGGCGTGGTCAGCTTGAGGGTGCGGAAGCAGATGTCATAGAGGGCCTCGTTGTCGATGCAGTAGGTCTCGTCCGTGTTCTCCACCAGCTGGTGGACCGAGAGGGTGGCGTTGTAGGGCTCCACCACCGTGTCCGACACCTTGGGCGAGGGCACCACGCTGAAGGTGTTCATGATGCGGTCCGGGTACTCCTCCCGGATCTTGCTGATGAGCAGCGTGCCCATCCCGGACCCCGTGCCCCCGCCCAGCGAGTGCGTCAGCTGGAAGCCCTGCAGGCAGTCGCAGCTCTCAGCCTCCTTCCGCACGACGTCCAGGACGGAGTCCACCAGCTCGGCGCCCTCCGTGTAGTGCCCCTTGGCCCAGTTGTTGCCGGCGCCACTCTGACCTGCAAAAGAGGGCAGCGGGTCATTCTGTGGCCAGGCATGTGTCACCCGTAACCCCTGGGCCAAGAAGGCCAAACACCCTGGTGCGAGGTGACACAGTTCACCCTACAGGTAGAGCAGGTGGACCCCCACCAAGGCAGCCGCCTGCCTCGTTAAAAATTAACTCCGGGGTTGAGCTGAGACACTTAACAATACGCCGGCCCCTCCCACTCGGCCCTGCCAATTCCCAAGGACAGATGAGCCGCCACCGAGCTCTCTGCGGGGCGATTACATCGCCGCTCGCCCCGCCCGGACAGCTGGGCCTCCCTCCCAAAGCGGCTTTGGGCGGCGGATTGAGTGACGCGCAGGGGAGGAGGGAGGCCGGCCGGGGGCCCCCGCTTCCGCGCCAGGTACAGGGGACGGGGACCTCCCTCTGCGGCGCCGAGAGGGGTGACCTTGGGCGCCCCTTCACCTTCCGGTCCTCCTGGCCACCCAGCCGCCGTCCGCGACTCACCGAAGACGAAGTTGTCCGGCCGGAAAATCTGCCCGAAGGGCCCCGAGCGCACCGAGTCCATGGTGCCCGGCTCCAGGTCCACGAGCACAGCGCGGGGCACGTACTTGCCACCTGGGGGGGGCGGGAGGGCGTCAGGGCGGGGCGGGCCTGGCCGCGGGGGCGGGGGGGGGGTGCGGGGCGGGCAGGGGACGCGAGGGCTCACCGGTGGCCTCGTTGTAGTAGACATTGATGCGCTCCAGCTGCAGGTCGCTGTCCCCGTGGTACGTGCCCGTAGGGTCGATGCCGTGCTCATCGCTTATCACTTCCCAGAACTGCGAGACGCGGGCGGGCCGGGCTGAGTCACGCCGGCGCAGCCCGAGACCGGCCCCGCCCCGGACGGGCGCGGTCTTCCCCGCCCCTCGCCTCCCCTCCCCCTAGGCCTCCCACTCCCCGCTGCCGGGCCGCTCCCCGGAGGACCCGCGCCGGCGCCCCCGCCCGAACTCCGGGTCCGCACGGGCCCGCAATGCGGGGGCGCCGCCCGCCCGCCGCCATCTTTCCCGTCCGCCCGGCCCGCCTGGGAGGTCCGCCCGCGTTGGGCCCCCGGCGCCCGCCCCTCACCTTAGCGCCAATCTGGTTGCCGCACTGGCCGGCCTGCAGGTGCACGATCTCCCTCATGGTGGCGGCGGCGCGGATGGAAACACAGAAGCAGAAGCCGAGCAGCGGGCGCGCAGAATGCTACAACCGACGCTCCGCCGCCGTTTATATACCCGCAGCGCCCGCCTCCTCCAGCTTCCTATTGGGCTGCCAGAACGAGGCTGGCCAGCGGCCTCGTTTGATTGACTGCAGCCCCGTCAATCGAGCCGCCGAACGCCCGCCTCCTCAACTCCGCTCGCTGTTTATTGGCCAGGCGAGGCCCCTGCTCTCGCTAGTGCTGGACCCCCCCATCGCGCTGCGGCGCTCAGCCCATTGGGTGTTTCAAATGATTGATTTGTCCCCTCATTGGCTGGCCCCGGAGAGCACGCCGCCAGGCCGGCGCTATTGGCCGCGCGGGGCCAGCGTCCTGGTAACCGCCGCAGTGCCGCGGGCGCGCGCGGGCTGGAGGGCGCGCGCGGGTGCCGGGCCGGCGGGGCCGAGGGCGAAGGCGGGCGCGGGCGGGAGTCTGGGGCAGTACCGACGGGGCGGCGGCCCGGAAGCCCCGGTGGGCGAGCGCCTCTGGAGCGCCGCTGCCTGGGGCCGCCGCGTAACGAGGACGTGCGTGGCCGGCGCCATCCTGCGGGGTTCGGAGCCAGGCCCGGTCGAGACAAACAGGGCTCGGGGGCCCGGGGCGGCGGCTCCGGGACGGGCGGCGGGGACAGTAGGGCCTCCGCCAGAGCCGCTGAGGGCTCGGGCTCTGCGCCCCTCCCCGCGCTGCGCCCCTCCCCGGGCCATTTGCCCGCTAGGGCGGCGGTCAGGTGAGGGAGCACGTGGGCCCCGCGCGGGGGCGGGGGCGGGGGCGCGGCGGGGAGGGGGCAGGGCGGGTCCCTGCCGCAGCCCCGGGCTTGTTGTGGAGACTGCGCTGGCCCCGCTCCCGTCGCCTTGGTGCCTGGCCCCAACGCTGCGCAGCTCCGTGGAGACTAGGGCGGCGCCCAGACCTCCCCGGGCGCTGGCGCGGGACCTGCCGGCTCCGGCTCTGCTGCCCCGGCGGCGCTAGGCATCTAGGCGGGCGCAGAAGCTCCCCGGGCGCCGAGCGCGGCGCCTAGCAACGGGCGGAACTGGGAAAACAAGGCCTGCCCGGGTCACCTTGCCGCCCCCAGCAGAGCGCGGTCCGGACCTCCCCTCCCCGGGCTCGTTGCCCGCCCTGCGGGTGAGGCCCCGCCAAAGGGGGAGCCAGCGGGGATATCCCCTAAGCAGGAAGCCCCCGAGAAGCTGCGGTGCTGACTCGGATCAAACGCATCCAGGCCGCACTTGGGCTTCAGCTCCGGGCCCAGAAAAGCGGCAAAACCAGAACCAGCTGCGTTGACTCATGACCCCCTGGCCGCACCAGTCGATGGAGGATGAGCCATGCATCTCCTGCAGGACCCACCGGGCCCCCTCGAATCCCCAGCCTTAGAACGAGCCCCTTACCGAGGGCTCCGCCTGCTCTCAACCTGCTCCCCGCCCCCCCTCCCTCCGCCCTCCTCCCCCCGGGGCGCCAGGGCCCTTTGGCCTCTGGAACCCGCTTCCTGAGCCCGTTTCCTCCGCGGCTCACGGCTCAAGGCTGCCTCTGTGACTTTGCAAATAAACTTTCTCCTGGAGGTGGAGTCTGGCGTCTGAATTCTTTCTTAACCAGAACTCGAGGACGGAGGTTGCTGAGTCAAGGTCTGACCCGACTCCAATCACCGGCGACATTCTGGTGCCATTTTGACACCCAAACAACCAAGGTTTGGCGGGCCCGCCGACAAAGGCCTTTACTTTTATCTGCTTATGTTGGGGGAAGGCTGGGGGGGGGGAGCAAAACTTAGGAAGGAAGAACGTTGAACACGTGGTTGCACCTTCACTGTGTCGCCTTGACAGCGGTAGGCTTGTCATACTTAACATTTACAGAAGAAAAGGCACAGGTCACACCGTAGGTGGGCCCTGCACGCTTTTCCTGGGGGTGGCCACCGGGCCTCTCTGGATTCTGGGTTTGTTTTTGTTTTTTAATATCTTTATTGATTTCAGAGAGGAAGGGAGAGGAGAGAGGGAAACAATGATGACAGAATCATTGATCGGCTGCCTCCTGCATTCCTACTGAGGATGGAGCCCACAACCCAGGCATGTGCCCTCGATGGGGATCCGAACCCGGGACCCTTCAGTCTGCAGGCTGATGCTCTACCCACTGAGCCAAACCAGCTAGGGCTGTTTTGTTTTTGTTTTGTTTTTTTTAATATATTTTTGTTAATTTCAGAGAAGAAGGGAGAGAGAGGAACATCACTGGTGAATCATGGATCTGCTGCCTCCTTCGTGCCCCCCACTGAGGATCCAGCCCACAACCCAGGCCTGTGCCTCGACCAATAATCGAACCCGGACCTCCTGGTTCATAGGTGGATGCTCAACCACTGAGCCACACCAGTCGGACTGTTTTTTGTTAGTTTGGTGTTTTTTTCTCAACTTCTTACCCTCCTTGGTCCCCCAGCGCCAGGGTGTTGGGGGCAGTGCCTTGCCCCTCCTCTCGCTGGTGGGCATGAGCTCGTGGCCTGCACCGCACACAGCAGGCAGGAAGTCGTGGCACGCTGTGGGATCACACTGTTCCCTGCAGCAGCTTCCTCTGTGGGTCGGCCGTTGGGACAGGCGGCCCATGGGGCATCACCCCGAGCGTCCCCGGGGGAGGGGTCTGCAGCTGGCTGCTCAGCCCTGCAGGCACCAGGCCCAGCGGTTCTCAACCTGTGGGTCGCGACCCCTTTGGCGGTCAAACGACCCTTTCACAGGAGTCGCCTAAGACCGTCCTGCAGATCAGATATTTACATGACGATTCCTAGCAGTGGCAACATGACAGTGATGAGGTAGCAACGAAAATAATTGTATGGTTGGGGGTCACAACATGAAAAACTGTATTTAAAGGGCCAGAAGGTTGAGAACCACTGCCCTAGCTGATGCCAACCAGTGTCACTGACTAATGACCCCCTGGCCGCATCCATCAGTAGAGACCAGGACCCTGGGCGGACACACCTGGAAAGCTGATGACTATTCTAGTGGGATTCACCCCTGTTGAAGGGCAGTCAGGCCACGGGGGCCTCAGACTAGGCCTGTCCCCACAAACAGGCCAGGAAGGTGGGCTGGGCTTCTGTTGACCACAAGCCATGGCATGTGAGGTGTGCAGGGTCACTGCCTGGACCCTGGGTCCTCCCGGTGCCCTGCCAAGTAGCCAGCTTACCTCCCAGCAGCGTGGCCGGCCCTGGCTGTGCAGCAGGGAGGCCACTGAGAAAGGGAGGCGTTCAGATCTCCCCCCCCCCCCCGCACCCCCCGTGAGCCGGGCAAAGCCTTCCCCAGGCTGCGTGGCCTGAGACCCCACTGGGAAAGGCTCCCTCTGGCCAGTGCCCACAGGGCTAGCAGCTCAGTTTGGCACCCCCACTTTAGGGGAACAAAGGAGTGGTGTGTCGCCCGCCCAGGAGTGAGCCCCAAGCTCTTCCTGGCACCAGGTCGTTTGCCTTGCCCCTCCCATTGCCCCGTCCAGGAAGAGGGACCCTCCCTGTGGTCCTTAGGCCTGAGCCTGAGGACTCTGGCTGCTGCAGTGGCGGGGCTGGTGGGCTCTGCAGGTCCCTCCCTCTGCCAAGGGTGTTCCTGCCACGGTGCGGAGCCTTGAGCCGGTGGGGGCCTGTGGCCAGGGGGGAGGCCGGGCACGGGGGACCCGGCGGGGCCGTGGGAGTGCGGGGCGCCCGGCCCCCGGCAGCCAGCAGCTGTGGAGACATCCACAGGGGTGTCTTTGTCTCCTGGTGGCCATGGTCCCAGTGGGAGGGTGTGTTACCTCTTGGCGGGGCAGCAGGCAGACAGTCGTTTGTGGCCTCAAAGGACCTGGCGGTCAGCCTTTGTGGGTGGCCTCACCTGCCCCGGAAGGAGAGGTGCAGGGGGCACTGTCTTCCCCCTGACTGCCTCCCCATCGCCCCGGGGAGCTGGCCAGGCCTGCCTCTCCCCAGGGGACTTCCATCAGAGGGACTGTGAGGCTAAGAGAAGACCCAAAGGAGTGTCCTGGGGTCACAGAAGTGGGGGGAAGCCAAACTGGGGTGCACAAGCCTGCTCCAGGGGTCATGCTCCCACCAGGCCCCCCATGGCTTCCAGAATAGAGGCCACTCCCCTTGGTGGGGTGCACCCAGGCTCAGGAGGCCGAGGAGCTTGTTGGAGGAGGGGGCCAGGGCTCCATGGAAGGGGGTGAGGGACAGAGGACTTGAGGGACATGGGGGGGGCGGTGTGAGGGAACCTGAGGGCCAGAAAAGGACTGGACCGTAAGTAACAATGGCTGGCCCTGGCCGGGAGCTCAGCTGGTTAGAGCGTGGTCCTCATACACCAAGGTTTGGGGTTTGATCCCTGGTCAGGGCACACACGAGAGTAACCAACGAGCCCTGGCCGGCTTGGCTCAGTGGATAGAGCATCAGTCTGCGGACTGAAGGGTCCCAAGTTCGATTCCCGCCAAGGGCACAGGCCCGGTTTCCGGCTAGATCCCCAGTAGGGGGCGTGCAGGAGGCAGCCAATCGATGATTCTTTCTCATCACTGATGCTTCTCTCTCTCTCCCTTCCTCCCTGGAATCAATATAATATACATAAAGAAGTAACCAATGAGTGCATCAGTAACTGGAACAAATCGATGTTTCTCTCTCCCCCTCCCCCCTCAAATCAATAAATTAAAAAATTCAGTGACAATAAAGTAACGATGGGCCTGGGCCATGGGCCTCCCCCATCTTCCTGACCACGCCCACCCCCCCCCAGTCCCAGCAGCACTCCTGGACCGGGAGCGGGACCGGCCCCAGCAGCCGACTCTGACCCGGCTCTCCCCGCGCAGTGCACGGGCTGGGGGCGAGGGCGAGGGCCGGACTTCGCGAAGCTTCCTTTCCGCTGGGGGCTGGGGGGCAGGCTGGAGGGGCAGGAGGCCCAGGCGCCTCCCCGGTGTCTGGTGACAGCCGCCCGCAGACAGACCTTCCTGTGTGGCAACCGGACGCGCCGCCGCGGGGAGGGCAGGGAGCCCCGAGGGCACAGCCCCTCCCGGCAGGTGCCGCCCCAGGTGAGGGGCGCAGCGCCCGCCTCCCGCCGGGGCAGGGGCGCTCCCATTGCGGGTGGAGCCCGGGCGGGCGCTGCGCCTGCTTCCGGTTAGGTCTCGGGCTGCGCCACCCCGCGACGCGCAAGGCCGTCCCGGGGGCCCTGCCCGCAGCCCTGCTCCCTCTCCGCCCGGCGCCCCGCCCCGCCCCGCCTGGAGCGAGAAAAGCAGAACCGGGGGGCGGGGGCGGGACGCCTCGGGGTCACCGGTCCCCACCTCACTGCCCTGCACACCTGCGGGCTGGGCGGCTCGTGGGGCTGGACGGCGGAGGGCTGCCTGCGCCCCTCCCCGCGCGCCTCCTCCAGGCGGCGGGCGTGGGAACCGGCCGCCCCTCCCCGCACCCGCCTGGCAGGGCCCAGCCTCCCGGGACCTCAGATCGCCCCGGACCCCGGGGAGCCTTCACGCTCCCGGCCGCTCCTTGGTGTCTGCTGTCCCCCGCGGCCGCGAGAGAAGGGGTTCCAGCCCGGGGCGGGGGGCCCCCTGCGCGTCCACACCAGCTCCTCCGCGGCCCGGCCGCTAGGGGGCCGCAAAGACGCTGCTCCCCCCGCCCCCCCCCCCGCTCCCCAAGGGAGGGGGCAGGGGGCCCGGCAGGGCCGTCGGGGAGAGAAGACACCCACACTCGGGTCCCAGGCGTTTATTTGCGGAGAAGGCGAGCCCGCTGACTCCAAGTCCGCAGCTACGGGACCCCCGGGCGCCCCGCGCGCAGTGCGGGGCGGGGACCCCTCCCCGCTCACAGCCGCTGGGAGGCCAGGACCTCGGGGTTCTCGTAGCAGTGCGCCTC
The DNA here is from genome assembly GCF_964212035.1 of Myotis nattereri. Classification (NCBI taxonomy): domain Eukaryota; kingdom Metazoa; phylum Chordata; class Mammalia; order Chiroptera; family Vespertilionidae; genus Myotis; species Myotis nattereri. The sequence goes on from NC_138087.1 coordinate 82,517,856, forward strand.
CTTGGCGGCGGCGGGCGGGGGGGTGCAGGCCCGGCAGGGGCAGCAGCGGCCCACGAGGCGGTCCCACGGCTCCAGGGAGCGCAGCCAGCGGGGCAGCCAGGCCCAGGAGCGCAGGGCGCGCGGCAGCCAGGCCGGCCGCCGCCGCTGCAGCACGTTGATCAGCGCGACCAGGAGCAGCAGCGCCGCCACCGGCCCCGCGACGCCGGCCAGCACCGCGGGCCCCGCCAGCGAGAGCCCGAAGGTGGCCAGCGGCAGCAGCAGGAAGCTGAGCAGCAGGTAGGCCACCGCCACCCAGCGGTAGCGCGCCGTCAGGTCCCCGAAGTGCTTGGCCAGCGGGATGGGCAGGCGCAGGACGGGCACCACGTACCACAGCAGAATGCCAGCCACGTTGAAGAAGAAGTGGATGAAGGCCACCTGGGGGCGGGGGGCAGGCAGGGACGTGACTCGGGTCCCCTGGCCCCCCAGGCTGCCTGCCCCCCCCCCAATGGTGCTGAGTCCCAAGTCAGCCTGGGGTCCTGCTCCTGGGCGGAGACGGGCCACCTGGGAGGGCAGGGTCCAGCCAGGTGTGGGCATGCGCCTCCTGCACTGCCCCCGCTTTTGGGGGGCACCTGCATGGCTCCCACTCCCTTCCCCCGGCTGCATAGCTTGCCCATGCCTGGTGCCCAGTGACCCTCATCCCTCGGGGGGCTTGGCCACCAGCCCTGGGCTCTGGCCGGGCTGCTGTGAGGGGAGGTGCAGGGCCCCGCCCGCCACCCCCCATCCAGGGGCTGCTGGACTGAGGAGCCGAGCTGGTGGGCACCGTCTGGAGGGCTCCCTGGAGGGAGGCGGAGCAGGGCCCGCACTGGCGGGTCCGAGTGGACAGGTGGGAGGTGGCGGGGGCCTGGGCTTCTCGCCTCCAGTGGGCAGCAGCCCAGCAAAACAGGACATTCGGAGCTGCCTGTCTGGGCCCCCAGGTGGGGGCAGGGAGGAGGGACACTCGGCCGGAGCAGTGGACCCTGAGAGAAAGCAGGACTGGATGGGACGGGGGACAGGGCAGAGCTGGGGCCAGGGGGTGCTTCCTGGAGGCCTGCAGTGCCCAGCACAGGGGGGCGTGCCTCTCAGGGGCACAGCGTGTCATCCGGGGGACCTGTTGGGTGTAGGTGATGGGGGCACATCTGGAGGTGGTGGAATAGGGGGCTCCAGCCATGCAGGGCCAGGAGGCCTGGAAGGAACAGAGCCCGGGCACAGGGTGGGGAGGGGGGGACAGAGAGAAAGGTGCAGAGGACACCCCAGCACTGCACAAGGTAGCAGGGGAGGAGAAGCGGGACTGGGGGGTCCCTGAGATGCCTATCGGGTCCCTGGGGCCCAAGGAGATGGCAGCTGGCCTGGGCAGGCTGATGGAGGTGGGTCCCGGAGAGCTGGAGCCGTGGCCAGCGCGGGGCAGGCCTCAGCTTCCTGTGTGCAGGGCTGGCTGTGGGGACTGGGGTGCCGGGAGGGGAAGGACGGGGGGCAGTACCTGGAGAGCGCTGGACAGCATTTTTGGGGGGCTGGCCAGGGCGGCCAGCAGAGCCGTGGTGGTGGTGCCGATGTTGGAGCCCAGTAAGAGGGGGTAGGCCCGCTCCAGGCTGATCACCCCGACCCCTGGAGGAGCAGGAGGTCACGGCGGGGCCACGTCCACGCCCCACGCCCACCCGGGTGCCGGCCGGCGCTCACCCATGAGCGGCACGATCGCGGCCGTGAAGACGCTGCTGCTCTGCAGCACGAAGGTCATGCCGGCGCCCACCAAGATGGCCAGGTAGCCGCTGAGCCAGCCGAACGGGAAGGGGAAGTCTGGGGGGGGGGGGAAGCGCGGTCACCCCCCGCCCGGCCTCTCAGCCTCGCCCGCGCCCCGCCGTGGGCCCTTGTCCGGTCCACGCACCCACCACCCACCGGCGTTGATGACGGTCCGCACGGCCTGGGCGATGCGGCCACGCAGCACGGAGTTGAGCAGCTTGACGATGAGCACCAGGCAGGAGCAGAGCACGAGCAGGGAGCCGGCCAGCAGGATGAGGCCCACGGCCAGGTCCGAGAGCGCCGTGCCCGAGAACAGGTGGTGGCCTGGCGGCGGGGCAGGGGAGCGGAGGGTGAGCGGGCGCCATGGCCCTTGCGGGGGGTGGGGGCTGGGGTGGGTCCAGGCCTCACAGGGCAGCTGCTCCCTGGTGGTTGACCCATTCGTCTCAGGGCAGGGGCCTGAGGTCGCCGTCCCGCAGTCGCTGCTGTTTCCTGGGCTCTGCGGGCACAGGCAGGGCGGGCTCAGGGCGGGCTCGGAGCTGCGGGGCTGGGCCGCTGGGCGGGCGGAGGGCAGGGCAGAGGCACCTCACCGTGGGCTCCCTGGCGCCACACCAATGCTTGATGAGGCTGCTGTTGGTGGCGTTGTGCGTGGCGCTGTTGGCAATCGCGTCAGTGTCCAACTGCAGACAGAGGGGTCGCGACCCTGAGCTGAACTCTCAGGAACTTGCCGGGAGCTCACACCATGGCAGGACCCAGAGCCCCCTCCTCTGTCCCCTCCGCCCAGGCCGGGGCCCACAGGGCCTCCGAGGGCAGCCCATCCACACCTGCACGATGAGGTGGGTGAGCGGCTGCGTCAGCACCTTGAGGATGTCGGGCGCCTGTGTCCCGGGCTGCAGGCTGACGGCCTGCAGGGCCAGCTCGCTGAGCCTCTCCAGCGGGGCCACGGCAGTCTCCAGCGGCAGCAGGATCAGCACCGTGAGCCAGTTGAAGATGCCGTGCACCGCGGAGCCCCCGAAGGCCCTGCAGCCGTGGGGGGCGGCGGGGTCAGCTAAGGCTGGCTCCAGGGCGGCCCCGGCCCCGCCCTCCCGGCCACTCACCTCCGGAACTCATCCCGGTCCCCCGACTGCGCCATGGAGACCAGGGTGCTGGTGATGGATGTGCCCACGTTGACGCCCATGATGATGGGCACGGATTCCCGGACGCGCAGCACTGTGGGGGGCGCATGTCAGCCTCCCGTGCCCCCCCCGACCCCCACCCGGGACAGGAGGGCACTCACAGCTGGAGGCCACCATGCTGACCACGATGGAGGAGGACGTGCTCGAGCTCTGGACCAGCACCGTGACCAGCACCCCGATGACCAGCCCGGCCACGGGGTTGGACAGCACCACGTTGTCCTTGAAGATGTCCCCGGCCACCTTGCCTGTGCCCGGGAGAGAGGGGCGCTGAGGCCCAGGCCTGGCTGCCGCCCCCCCCCAGGCCGCCCCTCTGGCCACTCACTGCCCAGCAGCTGGAAGGCAGAGCTGAGGATGTCCAGGGAGCAGACAAAGAGGTAGAGGCTGCCCAGGAGCCCGCAGGCCTTGAGGAAGCCCAGCAGCACCTGCCGGACCCTGCCGGCCACGCTGAGCTCTGCGGACACAGGACGGGTTCCACAGCCAGCCCGTCCGCCCTGCCTGCCAGCCCCCCACCTCCCCCGACCCGGGCAGGGCTGGGCAACCCCCCTCCCTGCTCCTTTGCAGAATGGCCAAGCAGACAGCCCCGGGCCTCCCTACAGCCTCGCTGCCAGCAAGAGGGGGAAGAGGGTCCCTCACTGGGCAGGAAGGCAGCTGAGTGCAGGGACGAGGGTCCCTGGGGTGCTGGTCTGCGGGATGGGTTTCCTGTTGGACAAACCCCCTCCCTGCTCTCCCTCCCCAGGGCCCTCTCCCTGCTCAGACCCTGGGCGCACAGCCCCACACGGCCGGTTCCCGGGCACCTCCTGACCTACCTTTCCAGGACTGGCCCGTGTCCTTCAGCTGGGGCAGGGCCCAGGGGTCCGCGGGCCCCTCCTCCATGGCGGGGGCAGGGCTGGAGGTCCCTGCAGGGGCGGGGGCAGGGGCAGGTCGAGCCAGGGACCGAGCTGTGTCCTGTTCACCCCCAGGTGGGGGCGGGTGGGGGTGGGGAAGGCCATGCACAGGGGCCTGGGGTGAGGGACAGAGGCAGGAAGTGGGAAGGAAGAGGGCCCTGACCAGGGTCGTCCTGAGCCCCTCCCGCCTCCCCAGAGCCGTGGGTCCAGGGCTGGGCCCTGATACCTGTGTTTCCTAGACTCTGGTCCACCAGCCCAACCGTGTCCAGAGTCGGGGGGCTGACCTGGCCACCGGGGAGAGAGCTCCGCATGGATTCCGGGCAGGGACAGACCCAGGCCCAAGCCCGGATCTGCGGGGGGAAGGCAGGTCAGACCCCCTCTTCCCTCTACGCCCCCCCCCCAGGCCCCTGGGTCCTGCTGGCCGGGGTGACCTCCCGTGCCCGCCCCACCCCGATGGCTATAGTGACCTCAGGCGGCTGTCAGGAAGCCCAGTTCAGTTCGGGGCAGAGTTGAGCCCTGCGGCCGGCTCCCTCGCTGTCCGGCTGGCAGCAGGCCTGGCGGGTGGCCCAGGGCAGAGGGTGTTGAGGCTCGGCCGGAAGTGGCTGGGAGCCTGGAACCCGGGACCTCTTCTGCCAGGTGTCACCGAGGCCATGGCGATGACTTAGACTTTGGCATCTGATACCAAACGGTGCCATCTCCTCTCGATAAGGGCCCCACCCCCGAGGAGGGGGCAGGGCAGGGAGCGTCCGTGCCCGCTCCGCCCCGGGCTCCCCCTCAGCCCGCGGGGTCTGAGGCCCCCACCCAGCTCTCCGCCTCAACTCCCCCTTCCCCAGGCCCGGTCCTGGGGGGCTCGGTCACCCTCCCTCCTGCTGGCACACGGGCCGGTCCCTGTCCTGGAGGTCCCCCAGCCCCGGCTCCCGTGTTCCCCGCGCCCCTCCTGTCCTCGAGGCTCCTACCTGTGTGGGTGGTGAGGGGCGCCTGTGGGGAGGAGACACGGGCGGGCTCAGCCGCAGGTCAAAGATCCACTGGGCGCCCACATGACCTGCCGTGGGCTGAGCCGCATTAATGTTTACCCAGGAGCGAGGCCCCCGGGGGTACCCCGCCGAGCCCAGGCACCGGCCTGGTCCGGGTCCCACTGTCCCCCGAGCCAGGCCCAGGGCATCGTGTGGCCGGACTGGCCCTTCGTGCTGGCCCTCCACAAGCCGGTGCCCGGGTGACACTGTGACGGGGACACTGCCCGCCCGGGACGGAGCGGTGTGCTGGGTGCTGGCTGGGGGGCCCGGGGGCCTGGGGAGGTCTGCCGGCGCCCTCAGACCTTATCTGGGTCGGCTTGTCCCTGCCCGGCAGATGGTGGGAGGGAAGCCCTTTGTACTAGTCGGGTGGGGAGGGCCGGCCTGGGGTCATCGGTTCAGATCTGGCTCGGGCCGGGCTGGGCAGAGCTCTCTGCAGGCTGGGTCCGGGGTGGCCAGCAACGGTTAGGGTGTCAGCTCCCCAACTGCAAGTGGAGGGAGGCGGGAGGGCACCCCCAAGGCCATGCTCTGGCCCGGCTCTCCACCCGACCCCGCATGGACCCCGAGGCCTGGCCCAACCCTCTCTCCACAGCTGAGCCCTGACAGGCCCCTTTGCTTGTGGGGTGCCTCCTCTTGGGGTCACTCCCCTTCAGCTCCCCCAGGCCAGGCCTCCCCAGGGGCCTGCTGCCCCGCACCTGCCCTGCCCACCAATCCCCGAGCTGGGGGACTTTGCCCAGGAGCGGAGCAGGTTTCTGAGTCTTCTCAGCAGATTCCCGTGTCCCGCCCCTGCCTGCCTGCCACCCAGCACCCGGGGCGCCTGGCGTGCCTCCCGGGGCTCCGCGTGCAGCTCCTCCCCCGGGCGGGGGTGTGGGAATGTGGTCGCCCAGCCTGGGGGTGTCTGGGCCCATAGCCGCCAGCAGCTGCTGTGGCCCCTCCACCGGGTCTGTGTGTGGCCACTGGGGGGCAGAAGGCAGCTGAGGGCCAGGCAAGGCCCGGGGTGGGCGTGGGCCTGCTGTGCTGTGTGACCTCGGGCAGGTGCCCGCCCTCTCTGGGCCTGGACCTGGCCCTCTCCTCCGACACTGTCCCAGCAGGGACTCCCCTCACGGAACAGACACGGGGCAGGGGGTTCAATGAGCTTGTTGAGTGAAAACTCCACAGACTCCCTTGAGGGCCAGGGACGCTGGGGGTGGCCCTCCCTCCACGCCCGCTGGGACCTCCGGGAGGGGTCAGGGAGGAGAGGCGCGCTCAGCAGGGCCGGGCATGGGGCCCGGGATGCCCAGCAGACCCTCCGAGCTGAGTTAGGTCTGGGCGGGGCTACGGACTCCGACAGCAGCCCCCACCCCTGCACCCAGGCCAGCTCGGGGCCTGGGATCCCTGCGGATGGGCCGGGCAGTCACCATGCCTGCCGAGCCTCACGGTCCTGTGGCCACAGCCCCCGGCCTCAGGCTGTGGCCCAGGTGTCCGTGGGGGGCGGCACCCGGGGCCTTGGGTCCCCAGGCTGTTCTGGGCGGGCTGCGCCCCAGCGGAGGGTCCGAGGCCAGCGCCCTGCCAGCAGCCGCCACCCGGTCCCAGGGGCCGCTGTGGCCGGAGCTCAGACCCCGGGGCTGCCCGGGGGCGCCCAGCAGAGGTGGCCGCAGCCCCAGCAGCAGCAGCTGGGCTGGGGGAAGCGGGGCTGGGGGCCCAGGGGGGTGCAGAGCACGGCGGGCTGCCGAGTGACCGCGGGGCCGCCTTTGAGGGGCACAGGGGGCCGGGGCTCCACGCGGGGCGGCTCCCGCTCGGCCTTGATGGCCAGGAAGGCGGCCAGGTCCAGGTCCAGCATGGCCACCCCTCCGCGGGGCGTGGGGGTGCTCTGGCGGCACTGCGGGCAGGGGATCCAGCGCTGCTCGTGGACGGGCGCGTCCAGCCTCCGCACGCACGCCTGGCAGAAGGTGTGGCCGCAGTACAGGCGGCGGGGCAGGCGCCCGGCCAGGTCGTAGGCCGAGTAGCAGATGATGCAGTCGCCTCGCCGGATCCCAGCAGCTGTCCCCTCCTCCGAGGCCGGGGGACCCTCTGGCTGCAGCATCCTGGGGGAGGCGTGCGGGGAGCTGACAGCCACCCCACCTGCCTCTGCCCCCGTCCTGCCCGGTCTGGGCCCTGGCACGGGGAGCCCACCCCAGAGGACAGGAGCCCAGGCCGCTGCAGACGCCGGGGTCCGGCTGCAGCCTGGGTCCCCGGGGCCAGTGTCCGGTCCGGCTGCCTGACCCTTTCCCGTGGCCCTCCTGCCGGGCCCCAGGCCCCACCACCCAGCCTGCCAGGGCCCAGGCCTCCTACCTGCATTCGCTCTGCGGGGCGACTGTGCCGGCCTGAGGGTGGCCGGGGGTGGGGGGACCCAGGGCGCCCTGCGGCTGCCTCCAGGGCTCACGTTACTGCCGAGCCGAGTCAGCAGGAAGGCAGGTGGTGGCTGTGGCGGGCGGGCTCCCCTTTCAGCCACAAAGCACCTGCAACTGGATCCACCGGCCCCCCCACCTGCCCCGCCCCCCCCTTCGTGCCCAGACCCAGCTCCACGAACCCCCAGCCCAGGCCTGGCTTTGCTGCTCCTCCAGGCCCATCTTCCCACCTGCTCCGCCCAGACCCCCTCCCTGCCCCATCCTCACACTCTCCCTCTCACACTCCCCTCCCAGCTAGAGCAGCTTCCTGGTCTTAACCTGATGGGGCCTGTTCATCTCCATTCAAGCATCTCCTCCTCCAGGAAGCCTGCCAGGACCCCACTGGCCCAGAGCCCTGGGGGCCCTGCTCCGCCCAGTTCAATCACAGTGCGAGGATGCGTGTCCATGGGGCCAGCGTGTTCATGCCGGCCCTCATCCTGGGGTGGTGTCCCGTCCCGAAAGGCCCCAAGGGGGTCCCCACAAAGACACATGGACACCCAGAGGCAGCCCTGGACACTCCCATCAGGGCCACCGCCGCCGGGGCCCCCTAGGGACTGGGACACAGACACGGCAGAAGGGGGTGCGCAGAGAAAGGCTGAGACAGGTCAGGACCCCCAAGACCCCCTCCTCCTGGATGGGAGGAAGCCAAAGGCCAGAGGGCCCCTCGCCCCCATCACTCTGGCATGTGCAGCCTCTTGCACTGACCCGACAGGTTTCTGGGGCTGGCCTGGGTGGGGGCCAGCCGTGGGGCAGGGGCCAGGAGTCTGGCACCCCGCGTTCCCGCACAGTCAGGCCAGTGACATGTCTGTCCACACCCATGTGGCCAGTCACCATGGGTCAGGCCGGCACAGGACCTGTCCGTCCTGCGGGGCCAGCTCGACTTCCTCCCTCAGCCCTCCGCCCAGCCCCGGAAACATCGGGGTGCTGGGTGCCGGCCTCCGCTGACTCCTCGCCCCGGCATCCTGGCCTCACCCCGCAGTGAAGCAATGCCAGGCTTCGCCGCGGAGCTGCCCGCACGCCCTCCAACAGGCATGCTGTGCTGCCTGCAGACGGGGTGGGGGGGGTTGGGGGGCTGGACGACGACAGGGACTCCGCAGGGCCTCCCCCAGCCAGCACCTTTGCGGCCCGCCTCCTCGGGGAAGCCAGGCCCTGGAGTCTGGACAGGGCGGAGTGGCATGGCCTGGCGCCCCAGGGCAGATGTGCAGGAATTGGATGTTTCGTGGGAAGAAGAATGCCCGCGGAGGTAGGGCTGTGACTCACAGTGGCAAGCAGGGCTCGGTCCTGGCTGCCTGAGCTCCCACTCCCAGAACCTGCCAGCACCAGTCCCACCCCCTCCTTCCCACCAGCCGGGTCCTCCTCCTGGGGGCCTTCTTGGGGCTGCGTTCCCCAGATTCCATGCACGGCCTCCTGTCGGACCCACAGACTGAGGCGTGTCCTCGCTTGAACCCAGGCCTGGCCAGGGCCGGGGACACACTCAGGGCAGACCCGTGACCTGCAATGCAGGTCAGAGCCTTGAGGCCGTGGCTTCCCTGCCCCCAGGCTGTGTGCCTTCCATCCTGGGGTCCCCTCCCGGAAAGGAATCACCTGAAGAAAGCGCACTCTGCTTTATTACCCGGCTCGGGCCTTGAGGGAGGGGTCGGGGTACCCGGCTGCCACACGCCAGTGCCCAGGGCCCCCTTTCCAGAGGCCCGAGCTGAGCTGCTGGCCTGGGTGGCACGCAGGTGTCCCTGTCTAGAGTGGAGGTGGCCGGCACCCATGTTGATGGCCCAGCGGGTGCCTCAAATGTCCATGCGCTGCCAGGGCCGCTGGAGCAGACACAGCCCGGGGGGGCGGCTAGGAGACGACGCAGCAGCAGCTGTGGCAGCGGCAGAAGCGCGGGCAGTGGCAGCAGGAGCAGCAGGGGAAGCAGCAGCAGTGGTGGGCGATGTCGTCGCCGCGCCCGATGGGTGGCAGGCCAGTGTAGGTCAGTCCCGCCGGGCGCCCGCTGCAGTAGGGGTTGCCAGGCTGCTGCCAGGACAGCTGGCCCTGGACAGGGGCGGCCCCCTTGGCCCCCTTGGCGCCTTTGGCCCCCTCGATGGGCTGCAGGAGGCGGCCGGGCTCCAGGGCGCAGGCACCCCCAGACAGAGGCTGCAGCTCTGAGGAGCAGGGGGCTGCCCCCAGCTGCTGCTCCAGGTCCGGCCGCAGGTGAGCCCGGGGGATGCTGATGTGGGTGTAGGGGTTCTTGACCGCCATCTCGTGGGGGTCCATGGCCCGGCCTGGCAGGGTGGGCAGAGCAGACTGTTGGCTCGGGTGGAGGGACAGTGCCCACCCAGGGAAAGCCAGGCTGTGGAGATGCCCGGGTGCCAGGCCTGCGTGTCAGCGTGTGCGTGCCTGGGCTGCAGCAAGCGTGGGGGCCCGTCTCCAGCCGCCCCCAAGTGGCAGTCCCCTGGGGGAGCTGGGAAAGGGTAGGGGGGGGTCTGGAGACACAGCAGAGCTGGCCCTACCGGGGTGCCCCAGAGCAGGGAGGGCCCAGGACCCACCTGGAGTGGCAACCGCAGTCTGTCCTCTGGTCCTCCCAGTGCCTGTGAGCTGAGCGGCTGGCGGCTCCTTTTCCCTCCTGGGGAGGGGCGGGGCCATGGGCGGGCCTCAAAAATGGGGTTCCCGAGTTCCCAGGAGGCTCGAGCTCCTCCAGCATAGCGGGCACCCACCCTTCCTTTTCGGGGGCGGTGGCCACGGCCCGGGCTCTGAGGGGCACGGCCAGCCGGGGTGACTCAGCCTCGACACATGCCAGGCACGTGCTGGGCCCAGGGAGGAGGCCAGGAGGGGAGCTGGGGTCATCCTCCGGCCCCAGGGGCAGGTGGCCGGCACTCGCCCTCAGAGCCCCTGCTTTTCGGTGCAGCACAGCCTCTGCCCCGGCGAGTCCCGAGCTGGTGGAGGCGTGGGCTCCGGAGGGCAGCGGTGGGGAGCGTCCGGCCGTGGGCCGTGGGCGCCGCGAGGCCACTCGGTCCGGCCCTGGCGCGGCGTTAGGGGGAGTTACTGACATGTCTGAGCGGACAGAGCGGCCAGTTCCTCAGCTGGTGATCTGTGTGGCCGCGCAGGACGTCATAAATACCAAATGGCTCCTCGGGAGAAGGCGCCCGCCCCGACTCAGAGGCTTGCCTTTTATTTTAACTGATAAAAAAATTGATTTACACACTTTTGCTGATAAAACTTATCTTGCAACTGGCGACGCGCGCTTCCTACCCCCAGTGACATTCTAGTTCCCTGCTGAGACCAGGGTCCCTCTGCGGGAAGGGGTCTGGGGCCCCGAGTCCCGCTCCAGCGCCCCCCTCGGCCCTCGAACCCCTCCCGCCTCGTCTGGAAGGTGGCACTGAGCACATGCCATGCAAGGTGGCTGGGTGCGGGGGTGACAACAGAGGGCAACACTGTGAACCCCAGGACGGGCCAGCTGCCCCTGGGGGACCCGGCGCAGTGGGGTGCGGCCTGGACCCGCACTCCCAGTCCTCGGTGGCCGGGGGAACCCCCAGGAAGGGCGGGATCAGATCAGACGTGGCCCAGGGGCCAGGGAGGCCTGCGTGGGGCCGGTCGGACCGGTCGGGACACGAGCTCTCCCGATGCAGCATCCGATCCCGAGGGGACCAGGCCCGCGGCCTTGAACTTCCCCGGCCCAGATAGGAGGCCCGTGCGCAGGCGCCGCAAGCTCCGCCCCCCGCTCCTGCAGGCCCCGCCTCCGCGGCGAGGCGGCCATCCCGCATGCGCGACACAGGCCGGAGGCGGCCGGTGGGAACTTCATTCCCCAGAAGCCTCCGCGCTCGAGGGTTTCCTTAAAGACCCGGTTCGGGGTCTGCTGGGCCCGGACCGTTCCGAACCCGCCTGGGGCCGCCCCAGCTCTGAACCGCGGAGCTCGCGAGGCGCGGACGCGGGCGGTTCCGGCGGGGCTTGGACGGGGCGGGGCCTCGCTCCTGGGGGCGGGGCCTCTGGCGGGGGCGGGGCCTGGGCTGTGCGCGCCCCGCGGGTCTGTAGGGCAGGTGCGTGGAGTCCGAGGCAGAGGCTGGGCTCGCACGTGTCCACTGGCCCCGCTGCCTCCTGGCTCCCGCTCAGGCCAGAGCCCCCTGAGGCCGTCCCGCCCCTCCCACACCTGCTCCTGCGGCCTGACCGGAACTGAGGCCTAGACACTGGCCGCCAAGTCCCTCCCCGGGCCCCCGGGGCCCTCCTCCAGCCTGATGTGCCCACGGGGCTCCTCTCCGGGAGCACCGACCTCTGGGCGCGTTGCCCTGAGGACCTGGGCACCCAGGTGCGGCCTGGCCCACGCGGAGGTGCCTGTGGCCCGAAGGGGCTGGGGCCGTCCAGGTCAGAGGCAGGCCCAGCGCGGCCACGGGGCGGCAAGCGCCTGCGTGCGGTCCGCTGTCCTCCCTGCCACCGAGGGCGGCCCCCCCCCAGGCCCACGGGGAACAGGGAAGCCGGCCTGGGGAGGAAGCAGAAAGGAATGGGGCTCCCGCGGGGTGGGGTCAGGCGAGCACTCAGCGGATGACGGCCGGCACGTGCACGTGCCGCCCGAGGGATGCGGAAGGCCACCCGCCCTGGGGAGGTGTGTGTCGTCTGTCCAGCTGTTTGACCGTCCACATACCCCGCCCTCACCCACACACCTGTCCAGCGTCCTGGCCTGGGGGACTTCTCCCAGCTGGCCCTCCCCCGCCCACTCCTTCGGTACCTGCCCCCCTGCCCCCTCTAGGCCGCACTGCCCTCAGCCTGCAGCGCTGGGCAGGTGCGGGTGCACCTGGAGCGGGACCCCAGGGCGCTCACCGGGGCCTGAGCGGAGGGACAAGCAGAGAGCCTGCCTCGGGGGGCGGGGGCCACAGGCGGCCCCAGGCTGAGCTGGAACCAGCTTTCCGGGGACCACCCCTGGGCCCCGCTCCTCCCCCCCCCGTCTCCTCGCCCCCCACCCCCCGGCCCCGAGGCCTGGGCTGAGAACAGATCTCCCTTCGCCATGGGGGTCCGGGCGGGAGGCTTGGCTAGGACTCCGGTCCGCCAGGCGGGGACGCGGCGGGGGGACTGGAGGAGGGGCGACGCAGGACTGGCACCCGCACGCGGTGCGCGGGCGAGGGGTGACCCCGGGAGCGGGCGCCGGGCCCTCGGCGAATCGAGGGGCGGCCGAGAGCCTGGCTGGCCCCGCCCCGCGGACCCCGCGCGGGTCCCCAGGCGGGGGGTGGCGCTGCGGGCGCAGGCGGGCGCCGCGCGCACTGCGGTCCCCGCGCCTCCGCCGCAGAGCGCGCCACGCTCCGCACGCACCTGCCGCCGCCGCGCCGCGCTGAGCCCGCTCCCCGCGCCCCCGGGAGCCGCCGCGGCCGCGCCATCGCCCCAGGTCGCCGCCGGAGCCGCCGGAGCCGCCGGAGCCGCCGGGCCGAGGCGGGGGCGCCGCACTCGGGCCTGCCTTTGAGACAACCTCCGCGGCGGCGCGCGGCTCGGGACGCCAGGCTGGGGCAGGTGAGAGCGGGCGCGGCGGGCGGCCCCGGGCGCCACTCGCCCTCCCGCCGCGCGGCCGGGGGCGGGACTGGGGCGGGGGGGGGGGCTCCGCGCCCGGAGAGGGTCAGGGTCAGAGGTCGGGCGCCGGGTCTTTGTGCCGGGCGAGGGCGGCGGGCGCTGCGCTCACGCTGTCTCTCACCTGCAGCTCGGGCCTGGTCCCGGCCTCCCCGCTCCCGCCACCGCCGAGCCTGCGGCCCGGGCCCGCCCGCAGCCAGGGCCCCGGCTACCTGCCTTCCGTGGGCACCCTGCCCTGGAGCCATGGGGCCCACCTAGCCCCCGCCTGCCCGGATGGCCCAGCCGGGGCGCTGCTGACCGCGGCTGCACGGAGAGCCCACCCCAAACCCCCTCGCGGGCCTCCGCCGCTGGAGACCCTGGGTGAGGCCCTGGGCCGGACCTGCAGCCCCAGGCAGCCTCCCGCACCCCTCTGCCCCTGCCGGCCCCCACCCCCCCCACCCCTTCCTCCTCCTCCCCGGACTGGGCCGGAGAAGCCACTGTGGCCACCGGGAGGGGCCCTGCCCCCCCAGCTCTCGCCAATCGCCCCCAAGAGTCCTCGGGGAGGCCGGGGTCCCCACCAGGCCTGGCGGGACCAGGATGCTGCCCCTGCTCCTCCCCCCCGGCCCCACCCAACGCCCCCTCCCACCTTAACACCCTGTCTGACTGGAGACAGCCGGATGCCGGCTGACCCTGGGCCCGAGGCGGGCAGCGGCTGGCCGGGCCTCCTCATGTCCTGCCTGAAGGGCCCCCATGTCATCCTCAAGATGGAGGCCATGAAGATCGTCCACCCCGAGAAGTTCCCTGAGCTGCAGGCGGCCGCCCCCTGCTTTGCACCTGCGCCCCGGCCCACCCCAGCTCTGGCACCCAAGCGCGCCTGGCCCTCAGACACGGAGATCATCGTCAACCAGGCATGTGGGGGGGACATGCCTGCCTTGGAGGGGGCGTCCCGCACCCCGCCCCTGCCACGCCGGCCCCGCAAGGGCAGCGCGGAGCTGGGCTTTCCCCGCGTGGCGCCCGTGGACGAGGTCATCGTGAATCAGTATGTGATGCGGGCGCCTGGCCCCACGGCCTCGGGGCCCCCCACCGTGCCGTCACCCGCCGCCGGGGAGCCCCTGGAGTGTCCCACCTGCGGGCACACGTACAACGTCACGCAGCGGCGGCCCCGCGTGCTGTCCTGCCTGCACTCCGTGTGCGAGCAGTGCCTGCAGATCCTCTACGAGTCCTGCCCCAAGTACAAGTTCATCTCCTGCCCCACCTGCCGCCGCGAGACTGTGCTCTTCACCGACTACGGCTTGGCCGCGCTGGCCGTCAACACGTCCATCTTAAGCCGCCTGCCGCCCGAGGCGCTGACCGCCCCGTCTGGTGGTCAGTGGGGGGGTGAGCCCGAGGGCAGCTGCTACCAGACCTTCCGGCAGTACTGCGGGGCCGCCTGCACTTGCCACGTGCGGAACCCGCTGTCCGCCTGCTCCATCATGTAGTGCCCGCCCGCCTGCCCGCCCGCCCGCCGTCCCTGCCACCGCCTGCGGTCGGTCCTCGCGCTGCAGCTTCAGGGACCGGCCCTGCCCCATACTCCCTGTCCCCTCACCCGACACAGCTTCTGGCCCCCACCTGTGTGGCATTGTCGCTGCAACAACTTTGCCATTAAAACTCTGCCAAAGTTTGCATCTTGTCCCTGGCCTGCAGCCGCTGCTGTGGCCTACACGCAGGGCCAGGGTGGGCACCAGGGAGTGCAGCCCAGACGGGGCGGCCCAGCACCGCGTGGTGTCAGCCTGCTCCGCTCCCTGGCCAAGCTGGGCCAGGCATGCCGCTCAGGTGACGGCCTGGCTGTGTGCGTGTGCGTGTGCGTACGTGTGACCGTCTCACACACCGTGCCGAGCCAGCTGCCTGCGTGCGCCAGGCAGGGACGTGCGGGCAGGTGTGCAGAACGGGCCCAGCTGGGCGGAGAGGACGCTTAGTGTGCAGTAGCCACTGGCCGTGGGGTGGCCAGGTGGGGGACCGCCTGACCCTCTGAGGTCATGTGGGAAGGGCTCTGAGCCAGGCTGACCAGGGTGGGCATTTCTGGCCAAGACGGTGGAAGGGAACAAGGACCTAGGACAGCGATGGCGAACCTTTAGAGCTCGGCGTGTCAGCATTTAGAAAACCCTAACTTAACTCTGGTGCCGTGTCACACAGAAATTTTTTGATATTTGCAACCATAGTAAAACAAAGACTTATATTTTTGATATTTATTTTATATATTTAAATGCCATTGAACAAAGAAAAATCAACCAAAACAATGAGTTTGCGTGTCACCTCTGACATGCGTGATAGGTTCGCCATCACTGACCTAGGAGCTCCAGTCTGGCCCTGGCACGACCTGGGTTTGGAGGACGCTTGGGCGTAGCAGGGCCGCTGGACGGGACAAGGGCACGGAGGGCGGCACTGGCGGCAGCGGCTGTTTATTGAGAAGCGTTTCCCGGGCAGGCGCCGTGCACAGCACGTCACCAAGCCCGTGAGGCGGTGCTGGGACTGGCTGGGTCCGTCCTTCAGGCGAAGGCCCCGGCTCGACAGCACGGGCTGCCGCCGGGGGGGGGGGGGGCTCGCACCGCGCTCCAGCACCAGGGCCTGGCTGGGCCTCTGTCCCTTGTCGTTGGGGGCATGTGCCCGCCCTGGCCATGCGTGGCGCCCCCTTGGGTCCCGAGCTGGCTGGCAAGGAGGCCCTTTGTGGGCTGAGTGTGCAGAGCAGGGGCCTCTCTTCTCGGCTGCCCTGACCTTCAGGGAACACACATGGGCTCTTATCTGGGACACGGGCAGCCCCTGCCAGGGCCCCACCCTCTCCAAGGAACGGACGCACTGCCAGGCGCTGTTCACGTGTGTCCTCAGCCTCTCGCAGACATGCTGGGTGCGGTGGGGGAGGCCGTCAGCATGGTGCCTGTCCCTGAGGGGAGCTTGGGGCCCTGGCCATGATCCTCTCCAGCCCTGTCCTTGGGCCCCACGGGCTGCTGTCTGGACAGCAGGTGGTCTGGAGTCAGGGGCTGCAGAGGCTCCTGGGTGACCCTGGGCCCAGTCTTGGGTCTTGACTGAAGGCTAGGCCTGGTCAGCCTTGGATCCTTCGCTTGGTCATCAGCTCAGGGCAAGGTGCTCCTCCAGCCCAGGCCCCAGGCCCCAGGCCCCAGGCCCCAGGCCCCAGGCCCGCAGGACGGGGCCGGCCGGCGCCTCCAGGCGGTGCAGGGGCAGAGGCTCAGTGGCCGGAGCGGTCCAGCAGCACGAAGAGCAGCCCCAGCAGCATGAGTGGCGTGAAGACCAGCAGCAGCCCCAGCAGGCTCAGCAGCACCAGGCGGCGGGTGCAGGGGCCCCGTTCCCGCAGGGCCCAGAGCCGGGCACCCAGGCAGGGCGGGCAAGGGAGGAAGGGCAGGCAGCCCTGGACGCCCACAGGCCCCGCCAGGAAGCGCAGTTGGTAGTGGTGCTCCAGGGAGGCCCAGGGCCCCCGGCCCCGGCGGGGTGGTGCGGGGGGCGCCGGGCTCGGGGGCCGCGGGGGCCCGTCGGCCTGCAACAGCTCCTCCTGCAGCCGGCAGATCTCCCACTCCAGCATGGGCGTCTTCTGGCGACACAGCGGGCAGCGCACGCGGCCTAGGTCGGCGCTGGGGGCCGAGCCCAGCAGCTGGTGCAGGCAGCCCGAGCACAGGCTGTGGCCACAGTTCAGCAGGGCCAGGCGGTGCCCACCAGGCCCGTAGGGCTCTGTGCAGATGGGGCACTCCTCCTCCTCCTCTTCCTCCTCCCCTGTGGGCCCAGCCCAGGGGTGGGCTGCCGCTGTGGTCCCCAGCAGGGGCTCGCTGTCCGGAGACCGGGCACCCCCAGGGGTCCCCAGGGCCTGGCCATCCACCCTTTCCTCTGCCAGCATTTGGCACAGTGGGTCCAGGTGCTCAGGACCCGGGCAGGCTGAAGGCGGATGGGGGAGCCCTGAGCTGAGGTCAGTGGGGCCATGAGTAGGGTCCCCGGGGCAGGAGTCAGGATGGGGGGAGTGGGACCCCAGGGCGGCAGTGGGGGGTGGGGCCGTGAAGGTCACTGTGGACTGGCACTGACCTTGCAGCAGCCACTGCCTCCTTGGGTTCCTCGCCC
Organism: Myotis nattereri; assembly: GCF_964212035.1. Lineage (NCBI taxonomy): Eukaryota > Metazoa > Chordata > Mammalia > Chiroptera > Vespertilionidae > Myotis > Myotis nattereri. Next base: position 82,534,673 of record NC_138087.1, read on the forward strand.
CGACGGGAAGTGGACTCCCTGGGGCCTCAGCACCGGGCCAGCTTCAGCTGCTCCTGGGCCCACACAGGCTGTCCCACTGGGTCCGCCCGAGCCCGGCACAGCCACTGCTGACCCGTGTCAGCACCTGACTTAGACAATGGGCTCCAGGCCTGCAGTGTCGGGAGGCCGGCCTGCCCAACTGCCCCAACAGGAATTTCCTTGTCCCGGAAGGCCCATCCCAGGTGGTGACAGCGCCTGCCTGCCCGCCCCCTCCTGGCTTAGGCCACACCCCCTTCCTCCTGGGCCTCAGGCTGCTGCTCCCTGGGCTGAAGGAATGGTCCTTACCTGCCTAGCCAAGCACTCCCCACAACCTTCCTTTCGGGGTCCTCTCCAGACTGCCCCCTACCCCATCAGAGCCAGGGCAGGGCTTGTATAAGGTGGGCAAACAGCCCCACCCACCAGGTGAGAGTCAGACACCAAAGTGTTGCAGCCACAGTGCTGAGCCGTGTCCCCGCCAGGGGCGGCTGTTCCTGTCCCAGGAGCTGTGGGCCCACCCCCACCTGAGGCATCGGAACAGCATGAGAACCAACAGGTCAGAAGCAGCACCTGGGCCTGACGTTTATTGCTGAGTCTTCGTGGAACCAGGCAAGGATGGTGACTCGTCCCACAGGCCCGGGAACCTGAGGGCTGGGGTGCGACCCAGGGCAGAGGAGGAGGAACTCAGCCCTCCCGGGTACCCTGCACCCCCAGATTCCTGTGCCGTTTGGAATCTGGCGTCTGGGGGAGCTCCCTGACGCCCATCAGGCTAGGATGCCTTCCTGGATCACCCCCTGAGCAGGACCTAACTTGGGGCCAATGGGAAAGGCCAGCTGGAGCCAGGGATGCGGCCGCGGAGTGTAGGCCCCGACGCGTGCGGCCGCACAGGGGAGCTGGCCGTCGCCCACCTGGGGTCAGGCAGGGCCAGCCCGAGGGACCGGCCGGCCGGCAGCTCCTCAGGCCCACGTCTCGGTCTGAAAGCGCAGGGTCCGCTGCAGCTGGGCCAGGTAGGCGGCGGCCTCAGGGCCCGAGAGCCCCCCCTCCTCCCGGAAGACAGACTCCAGGGCTTCCGACACGTCTGCGGGCATGTCCTTGGCGTTGCTGGGGAGACAGGCCGAGGGGGCTCAGTGCTGCCTGGTGTCCCGAGGGCTGGTGCCCGGCCCCACACCCAGGCTCACCCCGCGCCCAGGCTCACCCCGCCAGGTAGAAGCAGGCGCCTTGGCGGTCCAGCAGCTCCCACACCAGCGGCCCTTGCTCCCGGAGCCGGTGCTGCACGTACACCTTCCGCTCCTGCAGGACGCAGGACGGGTGGGTGAGTGCGCTCTAGCCCCGCCCCGCCCCCACCCTCCGCGCACACCCACCTGCTCCCGGGAGAAGGCCGTGACCAGGGTCAGGCAGCCCCCCTTCTCCAGCTCCGTCCACTCGGCCTCCCAGTAGAAGTCCTGGTCCCGCCAGCGGCAGCCGAAGAACAGGAGGTTCCCTGGGGAGGCGCAGGGCCTTGAGCCTGGACTTGCCGCGGCTCAGCCCAGCCCCGCCGGGCCCTGCATCCTGTCCACTCACCGGTCTGGCCCTGGGCCACTCGCTCCTGAACGGCTGCTCGGAAGGGGGCCACGCCGGTGCCAGGCCCCACCATGATCACAGGCGTGTCTGGGACTTGGGGGAAGCTCAGGCCCCCAGGCCTCACCCACAGGGGCACCCGGACAGGGCCTATGGCAGGAGGGAGGTGGCGTGAAGAGGCTTGGAGGGCCAGGGCCCTAGCCCAGCCCACCCCTACCTGCTGAGGAGCAGGGATCACCTTGCCCAGGGTCCAGGGACGCCAGCCACGAGGAGCAGAGGCCCCGTCGGGGCTCCTGGAGGCGAGTCCGATACTGCACCACGGCCACGAGCACCTGCAGCCTCGCGGGGTGGGCCTGGGGGAGGCGGGATGGGGGCAAGTTGGTGGGGGCGGGATGGTGGCACCTGCCCATCATGAGCACCTGCAGCCTCGCGGGGTGGGCCTGGGGGAGGCGGGATGGGGGCAGGTTGGTGGGGGCGGGATGGTGGCACCTGCCCATCATGAGCACCTGCAGCCTCGCGGGGTGGGCCTGGGGGAGGCGGGATGGGGGGCAGGTTGGTGGGGGCAGATGGTGGCACCTGCCCATCATGAGCACCTGTAGCCTCGCGGGCTGAGCCTGGGGGATGGGATGTGGGTGCCTGCCCGCATGGCTACCCGGCACACCCCCCAGCCCGACGCCCAGCCCCAGCGGACGCTCACCAGCAGAGAGGAGGCAATGGAGAAGGCACGTGGCCGGATCGGGGGGATGAGGTCCAATAGGTAGTCCGGGGGGATGGCCGCCGCCGTGTGCGGGAAGTCACACAGCACCTGCACAGACACGGCCTCAGCAGGGTGGCGGCCAGCAGGCTACGGTGGCTCCGGCCCAGGCAGCCCACGGCCCCCCCTGCCGCCCGCACCTCCAGGGTGGTCCTCCGAGGCCGGTGGCAGTACTCGTGCAGGGCCTCCTGGCCGGCGGCAGAGCTGAACTCCAGCAGCTTCTCCCGCTCGAGCGCGTCGGGGGACAGGCAGGCCAGGAGCTCGAAGAAGGAGCGCCGTGGCACGCGGGCGATGTCCAGGTGCTGGGACACGAGGCGCCGCACGGAGCAGGGCTGGGGCAGCCGCTCGGGGCAGGCGACATCTGAAGCAGGGAGAGGTGGTGGTGGGGGCCAGGGACTTGGGCGAGGGTGGGAGTGAGGGGGGCAGCCGGCCCGTACTCACTTGGTTCCCGCGGCTGCAGTGTGAAGTGCTGGTCAGGGTCCAGGCCCAGCACCTGGCAGAAAAGCTGGACGTGCCTGGCCGTGTTCTCGGGCTGGATCAGCACCACGTCGCCGGCCACAAAGCTGGTGGGAAGCCAGGGAGGGTGTGGGCGGGAGCTGGGGGCTTGGGGTGGAGGCGGCCACAGGAGAGGAAAGCCAGTGTCCAGGGAGGGCTGGGCCTGGGGCTGAGGTCGCCCGCAGCCGGGCTGCCGTGCGCCTGCTGAGGCTCTGGGAGAGGGCCAGGGCCCTCACCACGGCCGTGCCCCCGCCCCCCGCCCCCGGGTGCACGGGACGGACTCCGCACCTGATGCCCGAGTCCGCGATGTCGAACTCAATGAGCCGCACATCCTGGAAGTGGGAGGGGCCGGTGACCCGCTGGTTGGTGACCATGCGCGCCAGGAAGGGCCGCTGCTCTGAAGGGGGGATCGGGGGGTCTGCCTGGGCCGCGTGCGGCTCTGACGGGCACGGCCCCGGGGCCTCCTGAAGGAACCGCAGGGTGAACTTGGAAGGCAAGCTGTGGGGGGGGTGCCTGTCAGACCCGCAGGCCTGGCAGGCCCCGGCGAGGCGGTGGCCAGGCCGCTCGGGTGCACCCGCGGGCCCCAAACCAAAGCCCACACTCACGGGACTCCAGGGGGGATCACACCGAGGTCAGGGGGCACGGGGTACAGCCCCAGCACCTTCTCCCACAGCGAGTGCAGCCAGGGGTCGATGGCGCCATCGGGCCTGGACAGAGGGCACGACGCTGTCTGAGGGCACTGCTCAGGGCTGCCCTCCCGCCCGGGGGCGCTCGCTCCCTGGCACACTCACCCCAGCTCGTGCTGGTCATCGCCCAGGCAGACAGGCAGCAGGGCGGCGCCCCCCAGCTGCAGCAGCCGCCGGTGCAGCTTCTTGGCCACAAAGTTGAACCTGTGCAGAGAGAGGTTGCTGCGGGCACCGGGCGGGAGGTGAGGGAAGCGGCCCAGCCAGCCATGCGGGCAGCGGGCAGCGGGCAGCACTGTACGTGGGCCCTGGAGGGCAGCGGGGGGCAGCCCCACGTCTCCCCATCTCCCAGGGCCGTCTGGCCTTGGTGCAGCTCCCTGAAGGAGCCCTCCCGGGGACGCTGGAAGCACGAGGGGCACAGTCACCATGTCCCTCCTTTTCTCCAGCCCCAGCGAGCACCTCCTCCCACGGCCCGGCTTTGAGGCGTGGGACCCCCTCAGCCCTAACCCTGCTGGACGGTCAGGGCTCTGACGCCGTGACCTGCTGCCACTTGCAGCCTGATGGTGAACTCTTGGTGTTCACTTGGGAAATGACCCAGAGCAACACTGCCCCCTGCTGGGACACGCTCTGTCCTGGAGACGCCGAGAAAAACGGGAGAGGGTTACACTGCCGGCGGAGTGGTGGCCACGGGGTCTCCTGGGCCTGCGGCCCTTTGCACCCACTGCCCATGCCCCGCGCCTACCTCTGCACTGTTTGCAACAAGCCGACCGACTCACGAAACGTGATTCTATAAAAGTGGGGCAAGAGCTGGCTGTCCTGTCCCCTGTGAACGCCTGGTGCTGGCTGGCGGCAGCCCTGGAAGTCCCCTGGGTGCCCGACCTGGGCCCCGTGTTGCACCCCGCCCACCCACAAAGGCGTGAGGAGGGGGTGCGAGGGCCCAGGGCTGTGGCCCAGCCTGGCAGGAGCCCTGGAGGCTGGGGTGCCTATCCCTCTCCCAGGACAGCCCCCCGGCCAGCAGCCTGGTGCCCCGCTCACTTGGCGTAGGAGGAATCCCCGAGGCCCACGACGGCGAAGTCCACCTGGCAGAGGGAGGTCGACGGCAGGCTCTTCCGGAACAGGAACCTCCAGAAGCTCTGCCGCCAGAGACCGGGGTCAGGGGCCTGCTCCGGACGGCGCCCAGGGCGGGGAGGGCTGGTCCAGCCTCCCCAGGGCCCCTCTCCCGCCCCCGCCCCCCCCCGCCTGCCATTCCTCACGAAGGCCAGGCATGTGCAAGAGGCAGGGAACTGCGAGAAGGCCGCCCAGAGCCGCGGTGGGGCGTGGGCTCCCCTCCCGCCGGGCTTCTCCGGGGGGCAGGCTGGCGCGGAGGGAGGGCCACCAGGCTTCGCTGGGCGGGCACTGCCGCCGACCGGCTCCTCCCTGGGTCCCTGGAGGCTTCTCGTCTCTTCACACGAGAGGCCCACGTTCCCGGGCCCCCTGGGGGGGCTGAGCCCGTCCTCACCTCGCCCCCCTCCGCAGCGCCTCCCTTCCTCTGGGCCCTCCTGGTGGCTGAGCCACGGGAGGGTGGGAGCTGTGAGGGCGAGGACCAGGGTCTGCAGAGCTGCGTCCAAGGCACAGCCTCCAGCACTGACCCGGCCCTGCCGCACGGGCCTCTCCCAACCGAGGCCGCGGGGTGGACCGGCCCTGGGCCTGTGGAGGCACAGCTTTGCCCGCTGGCCCTGGACCGCCCCCTCTCCCCCCAACCCCAGCACTTGGCTGCCTGGGCCTCGCGGGTACCCTGCCTGCCCAGCCTCCCGCGGACAACCTCCCAGCGCACTTCCTGTGCGACCAGGGGAGGCGAACCCCTGTGCCCTCCCCGTCCCTGACTGGCTGCGGGAGAATCTGGGCTGACACGGCCTTTCCCGGATCCCGGACCCTGAGCTTTGTTCTGAGGGGGGGGGGGGGTCACTGCTGGGGAGTCGGTGACCCTCTCAGCCCTGCTGCCCCCACGAGGATGTGCGTCGGTCGGGAGCTTTGCGTGCCCCGTGGGCCCTTCCTGGCACCCGAGGGCTCAGGCCGAGACCTGTCCTTGGCTCTGGGACGGTCTGTTCCTTTCCCTGACAACTTCCTCCCTACGTTCTCACTCCGCGGCTCCTGGAGTGAACTCAGAGCTTTAACCTCTTCTTCCTCTTACGTTTTGTTACTTTTGAAAGAACGTGTCAACTCTATCTTTACCAATTTCCCTGGCGCTCTTTCCGAGCCTGCGTCTCCCGTGCTGGCCGTGGGGCCGAGTGTCCCTCTGCGGGGAGCCCGCCCGCGGCTCTTTGCTCCCCTTGGTCCGCCTCTCACGGGGTCGCCCCTGCCGTGGGCGCTGGCTCCGTGGTCTGTTTGTACTTAAGAAGCTGAGAGCAAAGCGGGAGCCTGGGCCTGCGTCACCCACCCTCGTCCCGGCGTGCTCATCGTCACCTTCGCGCTCTTGGCTTCCGACGCTGAGCCTGCGCCTCTGCCCTGACGGCCCAAGGGGCTGATGGGAGGGCACCCACCCCTCCGGCCCCGGCCCTGCGTCTCCCACCCCACCTCCCCTCCCGCCTTTGATCCCCGCCAACCTGCCTTCTCTCCTGTCTGAGGAGACCCTGTGCTGGGGTCCTGGAGACGCCCTGAGTCTCCAGCATCATCCCCACCCCATCTTGTTCTTTAGTCTTCGGCCACTGTCCCCCCAGCATGTCCCCCGGCCGTGTCCCTCCCATCTTATAAAAACCTTCCTTTTCACCCCTCAGCCCAGGCACAGTCAGAAGCCTTTCTGGGTTCCTAAAGACTCTCCCCATCCCCTCCCTCCCTCGTCAGTTGCCTGTGACCCTCTTATCCAGCCTCCCTCCCCGAGAGCCTTTGAAAGGGCTCCCCCCAAGGTCACCAGCCCCTTCGCTGATAAGCCCCACGGATGCCTCCAGGCCTTATCTCCCTCCATTTCCGCGCAGCTCTGAGCAGACACCTTCCTCAGAAAGCACCTCCCTCCAACACCCACCTCCACCCAGGACCCTGGCTGGGGCTCCAGAGCCACCTCACGTCTCCACCCGGACGGTCCCAGGCACGGGGCCCTGGCTGGTCTATCTCCCCGTGTGCGACTGAGCCTGGATCCCTGTCTGGATCCCACCACCTTCTTTCTCATCTTTGAAACCTGTTTCATTCTGTGTCCTGTCGAGTCTACCTCAACGTCTCTGGGATGCGTCCACTTTGAGTCTCCCACCTGCGCTGGGTACCCCCACCCCCGCACTGTCCTTGCTCTCCTACAGCCCCCCCACCCCCGACAGGTGGTGGTTTCGTTATGACTGTCAGCTGTGAGGCCCGCAGCCCTTCGCTCATGTCCCCCTGCCTCACCGTGACTCTGCTCCCTCCTCCCCCGACACGTGCCTCGGCTGTCATCCTGAACCCCTGAACCGCTGCTCGCTCTTCCCAGAGGCGGGCTGTCTCTCTCCTTTGCACGGGCTGCCCGCTCTCTCCTGGGGCCTGGGTAGCCCCCCTCGTCCTCAGGACTTCGCCTACACCCACTCTCCCCAGCGGCTGGTACTTCCTGGCCTGTCTCCGCCTGTGAGACCCATTGCTTCTGCTTTGCCGCTGTCTCCGTGAGGGTGGAAAGGTGGCCACTGGCTTCAGAGCTCAGCTCCTAGCCCTGGGTCATGCTGGAACTACAACGTGTGCCCAAATGATGGCTAAAGATTTGAGGGTGTTCCCGGAAAGTCAAACAGTTTCGAAATACACGTGAGACCCAGGCGAGATCACACAGGGCCCGGGACAGCAGGACGGGAACGATGGTGCCCTGGGAAGAGTTTATCTGGGAGGAACCCAGAACCCCCGGCTGCTCTCATCCACAGCTGCCCAGCAGCACTGCTCATTGTGCTTCAGACCCGCCCGCCCCCAGGCACTGACAACGGGGTGAGGGCCAGGGCAGGGGTCTGCGCCGGAGCACAGCGGGCGCCCGGGGCAGCCTTACCTTCATGTTGTCAGGGGGGTCTCCTTGGCCTGTAGTTGCACAAACAAATATCACCAGGGGCTCGTTAATCAGATTCGCCTCAACAAAAAGACACGCGTGTAAGACCTCAGGCCGCAGGGACCAGGCAGCCCTCCCGGCCCGGGTGGGACCGGCAGGGCGGCCCTTCCTACTGCCCCGCTCCGCGGCTCTCCCCCCGGCGCCCTGGCTCCCTGGCGGGGCACTGCCGGCCAAGCCTGCCGCTCTGCTCTGGTGGCTCCGCGGGTGGAGAGGTGGCCTCTGGCCTCACAGCTCAGCTCCTAGCCCGGGACCGTGCCCTGGAGGCGGGGCGCAGGGACTCGGGGGGACCCGCAGCCGCCGGCCCCCTTCCCCCGGGCCCCCCGCCCCTCCTCCACGCGACCGGGCGCGCGATGTCCCCCCGCGTCCCCGCCCCGCCCCGCCACAACAGGGGGGGCCTCACACCGAACGCGGCGCCCGGCTGCCCGGTCTCCCGCCGAGGCCCAGGGAGCCCTCACCACCGGGTAGGAATCCAGGGCTTGCACCCGGCAGTCCACACGCCGACGCCGGGCCTCGCGGCCCAGCCGCTCCGCCACATCCTCGGCCGTGCCGGTCTGGCTGCCGAACAGCACCAGGAGCCGTGGGCTCGGCATCGGGGGGCGGGGGGAACACGACCCGCAGATTGCCCCGAGCGCCCCGGCGGCCGGGATCGACCCCGATTTCCGGCTTCCGGCGTCGCCCGGAAGTGACGCGCCGGGGCTGCGTCCAGCGGGGCATGGCGTCCGAGCGGGCCGGGCGTCCGCTGGCGGCCGGTGCTGGGTCCCGGGCCGGGGTCGGGGGGTCGGCGGCGCGCCGGGGCCGAGGATCGGGGCAGGCGGGGCGCTCGTGGCCTCCGGTTCGCAGCGGCGGGCGCCGGCGAGGCCCGCGGGGAGAGGAGGCGCGGCCCGGCGGGTGAGACGCTCGGCTGGGCCCCGGCCCGCGCGCCGCCGGCGCGATGCTCTTCTCGCTCCGGGAGCTGGTGCAGTGGCTCGGCTTCGCCACCTTCGAGATCTTCGTGCACCTGCTGGCGCTGCTCGCCTTCTCCGTGCTGCTGGCGCTGCGCGTGGACGGCCTGGCGCCCGGCCTCTCCTGGTGGAACGTGTTCGTGCCCTTCTTCGCCGCCGACGGGCTCAGCACCTACTTCACCACCATCGTGTCGGTGCGGCTCTTCCAGGACGGGGAGAAGCGGCTGGCCGTGCTCCGCCTCTTCTGGATCCTCACGGTCCTCAGCCTCAAGTTCGTGTTCGAGATGTTGCTGTGCCAGAAGCTGGTGGAGCAGACTCGGGAGCTCTGGTTCGGCCTCATCACGTCTCCCGTCTTCATTCTCCTGCAGCTGCTCATGATCCGCGCCTGCCGGGTCAACTAGCCTCGCCGAGGGGCCGGGAAGGGAGCTCTCCGCAGCCAGAAGGCTGGGCCCAAAGCTGAGGGCCACCCCGGAAGGGTGAGGACCCGGTCTCCCGCCGCACCCGGAGGAGAAGTCTGGGTGTGAAAGCAACTCCAGCTTGTACCCCGCTGAGTCTCAGCTTTCTCTGTGCCAGTCATGTCTGAAACTGCTCAGCAGGGAGGAAAAGAGCAGCCGTGGTCCTTCAGATCTATTTCCTGTTATTTCATGCGTTGAATAGCGCATCTGAACGGAGACCTGGAGAAGGACCCAAGCGTGACAGGCCTGCACTCCTCTGGCAGCTGGAAACTGCATGTGAGCAAAATGTCCTCGAGGGCTCCGTGTTGTCCTGGATCCTGGGAAAGTAGCCCGTGTGCCAAGGCTGCAAGGCCGGCCAGCATCACTGACCCCAGAGCTCACTGTCCCGTTCACCCAGACAAGACTTCCTTCGACGTTTGAGCTCCGAGTGTAAAGCAGCTTGTGTCTCCTCCCCTTGCCACTGGGGAGAGGATGGCCCTGTCTTCATTCCAGCCAAGGCACCCAGGAAGGTGTCAAACAAGCATGATCGGACCGGCCTGGAGGTCTGTCACCTGAGAAAGGAACTTTGCTGTAAAGGCTCTGCTTGGCTTCCTGTCCCAGCAGGTTGCAGTGTCACCACTTTTCCGCCACCTGGTGGCCAGCACTGTCAGCGCACCTGCGAGGGGAAGAGGTGCAGGTGGTCTCAGCTCCCATTTGTTGGCCTGAGGGCTTTGGGTTGGTACCAGTCAGGTGCCACATGAGGACCTTTGCTGAGATAACAATAAAATAGAATGTTTTGCTGAAACGCCGTGGTGGCCTGACCCATTGGGAGTGAAATCGAATGAGCGCGGAGATGCCCCCTCCTGTGTGCTGTGGTTGGTTACAGAGCTGAGGTTGTAGGAGGGCTGGGACCTGCTGGAGCTTGGAGGGGGGGGGGGTCCCCTCAGAGAATTCCTACTTCCTGCCTTGGGAGCCGCATGAAGACATGGGGTAGGCAGGCCCGTGTTGAGAGCCTAGTGAGAAGTTTGTGGCATCAGAGCCTTGGCATCCTGCCAATGTGTGGTCTTTGTGGGCCTGGCTGACACTGTAGAGAGGGCCAGCAGGTTACGGCCTGAGGCCGTCTTTGTACTGATCCTTAAAGGGGCGTGAAAACAGAAGAACCTTTGACAGAAAGCCAACGTGCCTGCCGTGTGCAGGGCCCCCGTGTCGGCGCTGCCAGTCTTGTGGGTAAGATCGTTCTTTGCTCCCGGAGGGCTCTGCTGAGCACTGTAGCAGCATACCCGGCCTTTCCTCTCTAGGTGCCAGTGGCATCCCTCGTTGGTGACAACCAGAAGTGGGTCCGGGCATTGGCACGTCTCCTGGGAGAAAAGGCTGTCCCTGGTGAGGACCCGCGGGTTAAGGTGTTTACTGTCTGGCCGTTTACAGGACAGGTGGGTGGGCCCTTGTTGTCGCAGCAGCGTGGTGACCTTTCGCCGAGGACGTGTGCGTGCTGCGGGGCTGCTGAGATGCTTGAGCTGGAGACAGGTCTGGTCTGGTCGGAACCACAGCTGCAAAAATGTTTCCTACCCAGGCATGACCTAACTTGTGCCCAAGCCAAATACACGCTGAACGTTTGGAGTGAGTTTCCTTTTCTGTTTGTTTGTTAATCTTCACCTGAGGATATTTTTCCATTGATTTTTTGAGAAGGGGGAAGGGCGAGAGAGACGGAGAGAATCATCAATGCGAGAGAGACACATCGATTGGTTGCCTTCGCACACGCCCCCACCTGGGCAGGGGATGGAGCGGGCGACCGAAGTACATGCCCTTGACCAGAATTGAACCCGGGGCCCTTCAGTCCCCAGGCTGACGCTCTTTCCACTGAGCCACACCACCTAGGGCTGGAGTGAGTTTTCGATTCATGTTGTTTCTAGGTTGCCTGTTTTGTTCCTGTTTTATTCTGTTAGTTCGAAATGAGGGAGTTCTGTTGCTATAGAAGTAACGAGAATAAGAAGGTTTACTTTCCTTTGGAAAGGTGATTCACCGCCACAGCCTCCAGAAGCTGAGAGGCGCGCCTCAGGCTGGAGCCTGCCCGGGGCCTGGAGCTCCTCCCCTGAGGACTGCTGCTGGCTGCAGGCGGGTGGTGGAAGGCAGGCGACACCTGCTCCCCAGTTCCCCTTCTCCCCTGAGTCCAGTGAACCCAAAAGGACGTGGTGGGCACTGGGCAGCCCATAGGGCAGCGGTTCTCAACCTGTGGGTCGCGACCCCTTTGGGGGTCGAACGACCCTTTCACAGGGGTCGCCTAGACCATCGGAAAACACATCTATAATTACAGATTGTTTTTGTGATGAATCACTATGCTTTAATTATGTTCAATTTGTAACAATGAAAGTGGGGGTCACCACAACACGAGGAACTGCATTAAGGGGTGGAGGCGCTGGGAAGGGTGAGAACCACGGCTGTAGGGGAATACGCTTTCTCATGGCAGGAGGGCAGGGAAGCTGTGTCCTCAGGGTCAGCGGGGCCCCCCAGCCTTGGGATGAGGGGTTCAGTAGTAGCGTGGGGAGGTAACAGGGCGCACACACGGCCTGGCTTTTGTGGCCCTTCGGCGTGAGAGCTTGTGTACGGGGAGGAAGTCTGTCCGCTCTGGTGCCTCCTCGCAGCTCCCACGCTCCTGGATGGAAGTGTGGGTGGGATAGCGCTCCTCCCACTGGTCTGAGCAGCACAATCAAGTCCTGAGGAACCGACTCCTCAGCCCTGGCGGGGGTCCCGCACTAGCATCTCCGCCAAGTCCCGCGGAAACGGCCAGGCATGGACCAGGCGGGACTGGTGTGCAGCCTGGGCATCGCCCACAGGCCCGGGGCGAGCCTACCGGTCCTGGTTCCGGGCAGGTCCTCCCTCCACGCGCTCTCAGGGGGGAACAGGCGGGCTGGGCTGGGCGCTGGCACCAAGAGGAAGTTACCTGGCCGGGCCAAGGTCGACCGCGACACCGGGCCCCGGGGTCCAACTACCGAGGCCCGCCAGGACCCCGCCCCCGCCAGGCTCCGCCCCCAGGGCACCCAGGGCGGGGCGCAGAGGCGGAAGTGAGGGCCGCCAATGAGCAGCGCGAGGCGTCAGGGGCGTGTTCAAAGGGGCCTTCCCCAATGGGAGCCGGCGCCGGCGGCGGACGCCATCCAATGAGATCCTGGGAAGGCGGGGCCCGGTAGAGCCTTCTCCAATCCGCTCGGCTGGCCATCCTTTCCTGTCATAGGTGGGGCTGCCGGGCGCGGGGCGGGTCTCAGGGCGCCTTCCCCAATGGGCGGCGGTCGCGGGAGGGGGCGTGGCCGCTGCGCGAGGGCTACCGGCGGGCGGCTGCCGCAGTTCCCAGCGCGCGCTGGCTTTGGCGGCCGCTCCGCAGCATGGCCGGCCTGGGGCGGCCGGGCCCGGGGCCCCGCGCCGGGATGCCCGCCTGGAAGCGGGAGATCCTGGAACGGAAGCGGGCCAAGCTGGCGGCCCTGACCGGGGGCTCGGCGCCGGGGGCCGGGGCGGACGCGGCGGGACCCGCGGAGCCGGCGGGCGAACGGCTCGTGCTGGCCGATAGCCTGGGCCCGCTGTGCGAGAACCCGTTCATGCGGCTCGAGTCGGAGCGGCGGCGCGGAGCGCGGCGCGGCGGCGGCGCGAGCGCGGGAGCGGCGGGGGCGCGGCCGGTGCAACAGCTCCTGGAGCTGTACCGCCGGGTGCCGGGCGTGCGGACCATCCGCGCCGACAACATCCTCATCATCGAGTCGGTGCCCGGCTTCCCGCCCGCCGCTCCCGACCCCGCCACCGGCCTGGCTGCCCGCATCCGCGCCGCCGAGGTGCTCGTGTACGAGGCGCCGCCGTCGCCGGGCCGCGTCAGCCGTCTGCTCCAGAAGTTCGACCCGCCGGCCGCACCGCGCCGTCGCGGGAGCCCGGAGCGCAGTCGCCCCCCGCCGCCGCCGCCACCCCAGCCGCCCCAGCCGCCTGCCCTCCGCCCGGCCGCCCCGCGCGTGGGCGAGCGCGCCGCCTGCTTGGAGCCCGAGCGGCGCGGCACCGGGCCCGGCGCCCGGCGCAGCGACTTCTTGCAGAAGACCAGCAGCAACTCGTTCACCGTCCACCCCCGGGGCCTGCACCGCGCGGCGGGCGCTCGCCCGCTCCCCAACGGGCCCGCGGCCCCGGAGTACCCGGCCGGCGCCGCCAACGGCATCGCGGGCTCCGGCCTTGGGCCGGGAGAGTACAAGCCAAAGGTGGAGTCGGGGGAGCCTCCCGCCCGCCCGCCCCCCAGCCCCGGGACCCCCAGTGCCACTCCAGCCTCGCCCCCGGCCTTGCCCAGGCCCAGCCCTGCCAGTGCCACTCCCAGCCAGCGCCGCTGGGTCTCCTCCGCCACCAGCGCCAACGACTCCTTCGAGATACGGCCGGCCTCCAAGCCCGACATGGACACGATTCCCGCGGGGGACGTGCAGGCCCGGGCCCTGGCCAGTCTCCGTGTGAACTCCCTCAACTCCTTCGTCTTCGTCCCCAAGCGCAAGGCCACCGGCGCCCCTCCGCCCCAAGGGAGGCGGCCTGTGCGGCTGCCAGAGGGAGAGGCCGTCCGGGCCTCCCAGCGCCCGCAGCGCGGAGCCCAGCTGGTGTCTGGAGCTGACGGTGCACCCGTGGGAGGGAGGAGCCCCTTGGGGGTCCAGGAGGAGGCCTGCCCCAGGCCAGCCACTGCCCTAGTGGACCAGGCTGTCAGGTGGCAGAGGCCATCCTCGCCGCCCCCATCCCTCCCGGCGGCCGCCGAAGCTGAGCCTTCCCAGGGCTTCGGGGTGTCCGGCTTGGCCAAGAATGGCGGGGAGCCCGGAAGGCCAGGGCTGCCTGTCACCTTCATTGATGAGGTGGACTCGGAGGATGAGGACCCCCAAGAAGCCAAACTGCCCTGCTCGGGGGCCAGGGGTCCTCCCCGGTACCACCCATCGGAGCTCCTGCACCAAGGTGGCAACACCTTCACGGTGGTGCCCAAGAGGAAGCCAGGGGTCCTGCTGGCCAACGGGGAGCCCGGGCCACTGGAGGCTGAGGAAGTGGAGGTGGACCGCCTGTCGGAGCCCCCTGCTGTGCTGGGGACCGGCCTGAAGAAGCGTTACCCCACCGTGCACGAGATCGAGGTGATTGGCGGCTACCTGGCCCTGCAGAAGTCCTGCCTCACCAAGGCTGGCTCCTCGAGAAAGAAGGTGCGAGTGTGTGTGTGTGGGTGGGGGGGGGGGAGGGGGGGGAGGTCGGGGTCACCAGCCAAGACACCTGGCCTGGGAGGGGGACAGCTTCAATGGAGACCAGAGGAGAGCTGGGGCTGGGGGATCCCTGACCTGGGCCCCAGTAGAGCCCTAGTAAACCAGGGGCTGTGGGCACAGCTTGCTACTCGGCCCGGAAAGGCTGGCGTGCAGGGTCGGTCCAGCCCGCGCCTGTGTTGGTTCTGAGGCTTTGGCTGGAATTGGCGGGCAGGGCTGTCTCCTGAGGTCCAGCTTGGAGAGCAGTGTGAGCCTGTGGCTCCACCTGGCCACCAGGTCACAGCGGGGTGGCCCCGGCATGACCTGGACTCCCCGCCGATTCAGGCAGCAAGTGCCAGGATGGCAGGGGGAAGGGGCGGGGGACTGTGATTTGCGAGGGGCTGGAACCCTGCCTCCCCGGTCAGCTGAGGGACTCTCAGCCCCCCAGAAGGCACCCAGCCCGCGCTCAGTGGGACCTGGTCTTGGGAGAGTGTTTCCGGAGCTCCTGGTGTTCAGGCTTAGTCTGAAGCTGGGGGGTGATGCTGGGAGAGGTGAGGACACCCCACCTTGTTGGGGGCAAGGGCTGAGGGCAGAGACCCAGTACAGGGCGGGAGCCTCATTCCCTAAGCCTGGCCCTGCCTGGTGGCCTGGAACCCTCTGGGCACAGGACTGCGTTCCTCAGATTCTTCTGGTCACTCGATCACCTGCGTCGGCCCGGAGGCGAATTCCAGGCCAGCTCCCGTGACCCTCTGGCAGGCAGCGGGCACCTGCCCTTCCTGTGGGACCCGGGCAGTGATGGCCTCTCCCTCAGCTGCTGGGCTCTAGGGCCCTGAGGCCCCTCTGCTCCAGCCAGTTTCCCTGGACAGGCCCCCTCCTCTGTCTGCTGCCTGGCGTGGCCTTGGCACCGCCTCTCCTCCTGGGGCCATCCTTCCCTCCTTCCCTGTGAGGGCACCTGCGCTCCTGCCAGCTCCCAGGGCTGGGTCAGGCACCCGCGCCTGGGGCCACAGGCCATGATCCCCCCCCTGGCCCTGCCCGTCCCCTCCCTGCTGTTCTCCTTCCGGTAGCGGAGGATCCACCCAGTAGCCATGGCCGCCAGCCCCACCCCGTACCGGCAGGCCCTCGGCTGCCCCTCCCTCCTTTGCTTTCTGACCCTTGACCTCCACTAGAACTGGAAGTGAAAGCACTCCCTGCTCTGTAGATGACAGTGAGGTCATGGGCTCGTGGGTGGTCCCGTCCCCAGAGCGGTGTGGAGCCTGGCTCCTGCCTGGGGCTGGAAGGCTGCAGCCTGGAGCCTGTTCAGCCCACCCCCAGCTGGACACAGAGCGTGGGGTCACTCGTGGGTGAAGAAGGGAAGGTTGGGGCCTAGGGCCAGCAGGGCAGGAAGAAGTGATCAGAGGAAGCAAATCTGGGCTTTGTGCCATCCTGAGGGGTCCTGGTCCAGATGGATGATGCCTGGCATGACCGAGTGGCCAGGCGGGTGCCCTTCCGGAGCAGCGCAACCTGCTGGCAGCGACTTCCTGCCTGGGATGCCCCAGCTGCCCTGCCCAGGAAGGGCCAGACTGATGGGGGGTGGGGTGGGGTGGGGTGAGGGGTGGGGCTGCCCAGCTCTCAGAGCACCCCATCAGCCTTGAGCTGCTCCTGTTTCTTCTGTCTGTGGTCCCTGGGGGCCCTGCAGGCCCTGGGCCACTGGCCTTGTCCTCAGCTCGACCCCTCCAGCCAGCCTGTGGTTTGGTCACTGCCCTGCTCCCTCATCCCCTGCGGGGACACGGTGGGCTGCAGGCCGGGAGGACCTTGGGGCTGACCGTGCACACTCTGACCCCCAAGTGGCTGCTGACCTCGGCAGGGGAGGGAGGTGGTGGTGCCTTTTCCCGGGCAGGTTCGGTGGGTCTCGAGGGGGCTCTTGGAGCAGCAGGGTTTGGGGAGCTTGCCCCTGGCTGGCACCTCCCTGGAGGGTGCTGTGCCCTTGTGTGGCTTCAGAGGGCTCCAGCTCTGCCCTGGGTGCACCGGGAGGCCTGCCTGGCGGGCACATGGCCCCACTTAGTTATCTCTGCAGAATCACAGATGCTCTATCGCTCTCCCTGAGGGACCAGGGTGGCTGCTGCCGGGCTGCGGCCTTGATCCCTCACCCCGCCGGCCCCAGGCCACGGTGT
The DNA here is from genome assembly GCF_964212035.1 of Myotis nattereri. Taxonomy (NCBI): domain Eukaryota; kingdom Metazoa; phylum Chordata; class Mammalia; order Chiroptera; family Vespertilionidae; genus Myotis; species Myotis nattereri. Next base: position 82,550,936 of record NC_138087.1, read on the forward strand.
GGGGCTGGCCCTGAGCGCTCCGCCCACCTCCCATGGGATCCCCTGGCCTCCCCTCTGTGAGGTGCCGCCAGGCCAGGCTCCTGCCTGTCTGCTGGCTCCATTCCCTCCTCTTTCTCTCATCTCCTCACCTGCTGGTCCTCTGCCCTCACCTCATGCTGGTGACCGCCACCCCAACACCCCAACACACTGGCGTGGCCTTGGCCCTCAGACCCGAGATACCACTGCTACCATCTCCCTGCCAGGGTGTAGCCCACACCCTCCTGCCATGTGGGGCCGGATACCAGGTGCCTGGCTTTGCCTCTCATCCCCCCTGCCCACCCCACCCAGCTTCCTGCAGGTGTCCCACTAAGGTCCCCCTAGAACCCAGACCCGGGGGCAGGTCTGGACCCTGCTCTGCTCAGCTTCCCCCCCCCCCCCCCCCCCCCGTCACCGCCCCCCCGCCCGCAGGGGATCTGCCCTGGGCTAGGGCTGCACTGGACTCAGGAGCAACCCTCCAGCTGTGGGAGTTACCTGGGCTGGGTGGGGGATGGGACCCAGCAGGTGTGCGGAGAGTGAGGGCGGGGCCCTCATCCCAGCTGGGGCTGGTTGAGCCCAGTCAGCCCAGAGTCCAGGGTGGCTGTGCGTGGGTGGGCGGGGCCAGGGACACAAAGGCCCAGTGAGAGTGGGAGGGGGGTGAGCCAGAACCCACCTGCCGGCTGGCTGCGGGCAAAGTCCCCAGAGACAGGTGACTGGGTGTGTGCAAGTGCCAGCCCCTCACTTCCCTCCTGCCTCCTGGCGTCTGGGGGTGGCCCCCCAGCAGCATGAGTCACGGGGCATCCTGTGACCTGAAGACAGGCACCCACAGAGGGGGGGCCGGTGAGGATCCTGGAGACTGGAGGGGCCTGTGAGCACTGCCCCGCCCCCACCCGGCCAGCCTGTGCCAGGCTCAGGCCTGCATGCGCCCAGCCCCCAGCCTCCCGCCTGGAGCCAGTCATGTGGACTAATGAGGGCACGCTAATCCAGCCTGGCCTGGCACTGGCCCTTCCTGTGTCTTCAGCAGGGGGGATGGGCTGAAGGACTCAGGGTCTTCAGAGACAATGCCATGTTCCTGGGGTGACTGGGAGCCCTGGTCCCTGCCTGGGGCTCCTCCTAGGGGATCTCTCGGAGGGCTAGGCGCCATCCCCAAGCCGCCTGGCGGTAGGTGGACATCTGTGAGCTCTGCTGATCACCCGTGCCAGGCCTTGCCCTTGGCTCCCAGGGACAGGAGCAGCAATCTCACTCCTGGCTCTGCCCTTGCCCCATGTCTGTGGATGGCTGGGCGAGGGGCAGTGGGCCAGGCCTGGACTTGCCCAGCAGGTGTCTGTGAGCCAGGCTGAGTTGGGGAGCCCAGAGCTGGGTGGGCGGGTGGGGTGCCAGCCGAGCAGGGCTCCAAGGGAGGAGGGGGGAGCGGGCAGTGTGTGTGCCCTGATCCTGAATGCTGGTGGTCCTGCCTGTGTCCCGAGGCCCCTCCTGTCCTGCTGTCCCTGGGCCCCACGGCTCTGTGCTGGGGGCCGGCTCCAGCTCCGGCTCCTTCCAGGGGAGGAGGGGAACCTGAGCTGGCTGCTGGTGTCCTGTGCCCGGGAGTTTAATATTTCGAGCTCCAGCAGGGCTGCTTCCATCTGCTGCGGGCGGGTGGCCGAGTATTCATTACCGACCGGGCGGCCCACCGTGCCCAGCAGGCCTGGGGGCTTTCAGCTCTGGTGTGGATTCTGGAGTCTGTGAAGGGGGCAGGGAGGACAGGGCACTGACCCTGCACTGGCGCTTGACTGGCACTGACTCAGTCTGTAAAATGGGCGATGGCACCTGGGGCTGCTTTCCTGGTGCTGGCGTGTGGCAGCCCCTGGCTTTCTGGCCCTGGGGACCTGGCCCCGGGGACCCAGCCTCAGGTGCGCCTGGCCTTGCCCAGCAGTGGTGGTCCATGCCGAGTTGGGTGGGTAGCATGTCCAGGTGCCCACAAGCTGGACCTGATGACCTTGGCTCTGGAGAGAGGCCCCAGCCAACAGCAGGAGCTTTTCTAGGAGCTGAGGAGGTGGGGCCCCGTGCAGCCTGCCTGGACTCTGCTCCTGTGCGGGGCCAGCCAGTGGGAGGAGGTGTGGCCAGCGCTCTGCTCCCTGAGAAGGTTCCCCTCTGACCCTGTGAGCTGCCTCAGAGGCTTCTGGAGACCCCGAGGGTGCTGGCTGGGCCTGGTCCCTGGGGGGTCACTTGGGGTGATGTGACCCTAGGCCTGGGGGCCTGCAGACTTCAGGTGGAGGGTCTTCTCTGATGAGGGGCCCCCATCTCTCAGCCTCTGAAGGGCCGATGGCATGTCCTGCCCAGCTCAGGTCTGACAGTCCCCACTGCTCCTGGGGGTCACGGTGCCACTGGGTCCAGCGGGAGGACCCTGGTGGCCAGGCATCTGGTGGCGGCGCAGGCCCTGGCTGATGTGCCTTCTGCCCCCAGATGAAGATCTCCTTCAATGACAAGAGCCTGCACACCACGTTTGAGTACCCATCTGAGAGCTCCCTGGTGCAGGAGGCCGAGGGCGAGGAGGAGGAGGAGGAGGATGAGGAGGAGGAGGGCGGCTCCAGCCTGAACGGGGCAGTGGAGAAGCCCCTGGCGCTCTTCCTGCCCCGAGCCACCTTCGTGCACAGTGTGGCGCCTGACAGCCCTCGCCTGCCAGACGGCAGCTCAGGTGAGTGCCTGCCGGGCCAGGTGGACAGCCCAGTTGGTGCCTGGGCCACGTCCACACGTTCATGTGTCCACGTGTGCCCTTGGCCTGCAGGCCTGTCCAGCTACACTCCAAAGCACTCCATGGCCTTCAGCAAGTGGCAGGAGCAGCCTTTGGCACAGCCCCCGGGGGAGGTGGAGCCCTCACTGAAGGAGGTCATGGTGAGTGGGGCAGGGAGGGTGCCCAGCATGGGGTGGAGGCAGGTTTCTAAGGCCTGGGTGGCCCCACTGACGGCCTTCTTACCCCTCAGCTCACCCCCGCCAGCCACAACGACCTTTCGGACTTCCGCAGCGAGCCAGCCCTGTATTTCTGACGCCAGTCCCACCAGGATGGCCAGGCTCCACCCTCATTCTGCATACCCCCTTCTGCCCTGCCAGCTCTGCTCCCCCGAAGCCCACCCCTTTCCTGGGGCCTCAGAACCATGCCTGAGCCTGGGCCACCAGAGGCCACTCCTTCCCTGGGGGTCTCGCCCTGCAGCCATGATTTGGGGGCAGGGTCCTGCTGGCAGCCATGCCTAGTGACTGTTGGGTGTGTCCAGGGCAAAGGACTGACTCCGCTGCCTGTCCCCTGAAGGACTACAGCCCCTTCAGCCCCCGCACCCCCATGTCTGAGCTCAGCCTCCTTTGTGACGAACGGAAGTCTGTTCTTACCTCTGATGGACTCAGTAAACAGCATTGGACCTGCCGCCTCCTCGCATGGTCCTTCGCCCGAGAAGGGGGCTCGGCTACACTGGGGTGCTGGCAGCGGAGAGGAGCCCACATAGGGTGATGGGGCCCAGCCTGGACCTCTGTGCCTGGGGGGGACCCCCACACCTTGCAGGGCTGCTACTCACTCCCTACAGCCCGTTGCCCTCCCAGCCACCCCGTGCCCAGGAGAGGGACCTCCCAGTGCAGGCCTCACCTCTGGGTCACCCCCTCCCACCAGCACTGGCTGTGGGCCTGCTCTCGGGCTGGACTCTGGACCCAGGGGCCAGGACGGCATGCGGTGGGCTGGGTGTTGTGGATGTTGGGTATGAAGCGGTTTCCCTGAAGGGCCAAGAACCTGGGGAGGGACCAAAGGGAGGGCGCCTTGGAGCTCCCGTGGGGTGGGTGCTAGCAGCTGGCAGGGGAACCCAGCGGGTCCTGGGAGGTGAGGGAGATGCAGAGCTGCCTGCTGGGAGCAGCCCCAGGCTGGGCTCGGCTGCCTGCCCAGCTGTATCCGGGAGCCAGGGCCACTTAGTCCACACCTTGAGTGGGAGGTTGTCCCCCTGGGGAGTCCGGGCTTGGGAGGGAGGAGTGTTTTCCTGGGGGGGATAGGCCTGGTGTCTCTGGACTCTCAACCTACATACTTGCCAACCTCCCCACTCTCAACCTACATACTTGCCAACCTCCCCACTCCCCCCGCAAGCAGCCGCGGGACCTGATGGGCTGACAGATGGACCTAGAGAGGATGAGGGCTGGGCCCCAGGCACCTGCAAAGCCAGAGAGGGCATGCCTGGTGGGAGGCCAGGGAAGGTGGGGAGCAGTGAGGCCGTCAGGCTGAGCAGGATCTGGAATCAGAGCTGAGGCACAGTCCTTGCTGGGCGACTGGAACCCAGGACATCTCCCTAGGTCAGGCCTTATGCAGACACCAGGGGTGCCAGGGAGCAGCACCAGCAGGCAGAGCCCTCGGGGAAGGACAGGCTGCATGTGCTGGAGTCGGGCAGGGCCAGGAGTGGGGGTCACAGGAGATACTCAGGACACCCTCAGCTCTGTCTCCCAGGGCGGGGGCCCTCCCCACAGAGGAGCCCCATTCTCCTGACGGAACACAGGCAGCAGGGGCCATGGTTCTTTATAAAAACAACCTTTATTGACAGTCACAGGCCACTAGGGCAAGCTCTGAGGTGAAGGAGGCCCTGCCCGTTTGCCTGGGCACCTGCTGGCGGGGGAGCGTGAGGGACTCCCGTGAAGCCGAGACTAGCAGCAGGGCTGTCCTGCAGGCCACGGGGGGTGTGAGGCTTCAGGCCCGAGCAGAGCTGACCCACAGCCCGCACCCCCACTGCCTGGGCGAGTGCATGGACTGGACCCCACCGGGGAGGCTATACCCAGGGGCAGTGGAGGCTGGGGGCTGCCACCTGAAGGCAGCTGCTGCCATGAACAAGGCGTTTTGCAGACAGACTTGCTGGGGACCGGCCTGTCGAGGAAGCAGTGGAGGCGCCCTGCCCACCTGCAGCCTGGTCAGCTGTCCTTGCCTGCACTGCTCTTCTGCTCCGAGGCTGTGGCCTTGGTCAGGTTGCCCGCCTCCCTCTTCAGGACACTAAGCAGAGTCTGCGAGCTCTCCAGGATCTGGGGACAGACACACGGGGGTCCTGCTGAAAGCTCCCCCAGCCAAGTACCCCCAGGGCCAGGCCAAGAGGCAGCCCTGCCACCTCCCACCCCAGAGTCTCTAGCCCAAAGCCCCTCCCGCACACCCAGGAAAGCACGTTCGCTCTGGCCCCTGCTGCCACTCGCTGCTCCACGGACAGCCACACCATCACCCCCCGCGGGCCCGGCCCGGCCACGTCCTGTCACTTCTGCCCCGAGCCCACCTTAAGATAGGCGGCCTCCGTCTCCGCGATGGTCCGATCAAACTCATTCCGAGAGGCGATCTTGCGCGCCAGATTCTCGTTGACCCGGGCCAGCTTCTCGGTCAGCTGCCTCACCTCGTTCTGCAGCCGCTGCTTCTCCTCCTCCTCCTGCTGGATCTGCCGGCACAGCTCCTCGCGCTTCTGGCACAGCTCCTCGATGCCTGCGGCGCGAGGGGCAGGCTGGGGGCGCGGCGGGGGCGCATCGGGGCGCATCCCACCCTCCCCGGACCCGGGGGAGGGCGCCTGCCACGAGCCACGCCGGCGACCTGCCTCCCGGGGACTCGGGGTTCAAGGTACCCCACGAGACCGCCGGGCCGGGGCCTGGAGGCAGGACGGGCTCGAGCCTTAAGTTTGGGCTCCCTCCGCCGACGGCTGTGCGGGCCAGGTCCCAACGGCCCCGCGCCGGCCACCCCCGCACCGACAGGACCACAAACGCGGCCGTGCGCTGGGGCCGCCAGCCCGCGCCCTCCCGCCGCCCGGGCGCCGCGCCGCTCACACTTGACCAGCTCGTTGTTGTAGTTCTGCAGCGCCGCGCCCTGCTGGGTCATGTCGCCGCCCGGCCGGCCGCCGCCCAACCGCCGCCGCCTGGCGCCCGCGTCTGCGCCCCGCCTGGCGCCCGCCTTCTACGTCATCGCCGCGCGCCTCGTGTGCGTCATCGCCGCGCGCCTCCTGTGCGTCATCACCGCGCGCGGCGCTGGGCAGCTCTGGGAGGCAGGGGGCGCAGATGGCGGCTGCGGCGGCGGAGGGCCCCCCCGGGCCGGCCCAGGAGCTGCGCGGGGCCTGGAACACCGTGAGCACCGGGCTGGTGCCGCCCGCCGCGCTGGGGCTGGTGAGGCCGCGCGGGTTCCCGGGCCCCTGCGCGCTGCCTGGGGCTGCGTCCGCCGCCCGCCGCGGTCCTAGCTCCCTCCGCGGCGCAGCGGGCCTTCCGCAGCCTCTCCCCCGCCTGTCCCTGCCCCCCCCACCCCCCCCGCCACTGCCCCGGCCTCCCCACCTGCCCCCGGCCTCCCCACCCGTACGCCGTGCTCACCTCTGTCCCGCCCGCTGCCTCCCAGGCGTCCTCCCGGACCAGCGGCACCGTCCCGCCGAAGGAGGAGGAGCTGCGGGCGGCGGTGGAGGTGCTGAGGGCGCACGGCCTGCACTCGGTCCTGGAGGAGTGGTTCCTCGAGGTGCTGCAGAGCGACCTGCAGGCCAACATCTCCCCGGAGTTTTGGAACGCCGTCTCCCAGCGCGAGAGCTGCGCCGACGAGCCGCAGTGCCTGCTGCTGCTGCTGGACGCGTTCGCGCTGCTGGAGAGCCGCCTGGACCCCTACCTGCGCAGCCTGGAGCTGCTGGAGAAGTGGACCCGCCTCGGCCTGCTGATGGGCACCGGCGCTCAGGGGCTGCGGGACAAGGTCCACACCACGCTGCGGGGCGTCCTGTTCTTCTCCACCCCCAGGACCTTCCAGGAGATGGTGCAGCGCCTCTACGGGCGCTTCTTGAGGGTCTACATGCAGAGTAAGCGGAAAGGAGAGGGGGGCACGGACCCTGAGCTGGAGGGGGACTTGGACAGCAGGTATGCCCGCCGCCGGTACTACCGGCTCCTGCAGAGCCCCCTGTGCGCGGGGTGCGGCAGTGAGAAGCAGCAGTGCTGGTGCCGCCAGGCCCTGGAGCAGTTCCACCAGCTCAGCCAGGTCCTGTGAGTACTCGTGCCCCGTTGTTCCCGACTCCTGCTTGCTCCCCTGGGTCCCGCTGGCCTCTGCACAGAACGGGCGAGCTGGCCGAAGTCTGCCGTCTCTCCTCATGGCCATGGCTGAGGGAGGGTGGCCAGGATCCTTGTGCTGTGAATGTCACACCTTTTGTCCTGGACACAGGCGTATCTCTCGGTCATTCCCACTAGCCCGGCTCCACGCTTTGCTTGGTTGAGTCTGCAGGACTCCAGGTGCCTGCGGAGTCCGGCTCTGCCTTGTGTGGCTCCGGGGGAGGGAGACGTGCGTCCTGCCCTGTGGCTGCGAGAGGGTGACTTGCTGCTTTTCTCTGTAGCACAAGTTGGAGGTGAGGCCAGCACTTGGCCACGCAGGTGCCTCTCCAGTCCTTTGAAGAGGAAAGGCCTTGCTGTTGGAGCCGGGTCCTGGTGTGTGGCCCTCCAGCCTCTCTGGCCACTCGGGACGATTCCGTCCCGTTGAATGAGGTGGCAGCAGCGTGGCCGATAGGCAGAGTCTTGTAGCTGGACCTGGGGAGTGCCCTGTGCCGGCAGGTGGGGGGCCCTGAGGGGTTCGTCCCAGGTGGCGTCACACAGATCAGTCCTTCTCATCTCTTCGTGGGTCCCTTTGCCATCACGGACAGGCTTTGGGCTGAAGGCCACCATCAGTGGCATCTGTATGTACGTGGCCGTGGCGGCCATTTCTGGGAGATGAGGTCTGACCCCGAGAGCCACACACGCTGTTGGCGCGGGACGGCCAGTGTCCCAGCCCAGGCAGCGAGGCCAGCTGGGGAGAGTGGGGGGCCCGTGCTCTGTCCCCCAGCATCCCCGGGCACAGTGGCGTCGCCCCTGCCAGGAGGGTCGTGGGGAGGTGTGCGCTGGGGGTGGGGGCGTGTGCGTGCGTGTGCGTGCGTGTGCGTGCGTGCTCCACAGGCACGGCTCTCCTCCAGGCACAGGCTCAGTCTGCTGGAGCGGGTCAGTGCCGAGGCCGTGACCGTCACGCTGCACCAGGTGACCCGGGAGAGGATGGAGGACCGCTGCCGGGGCGAGTACGAGCGCTCCTTCCTGCGCGAGTTCCACAAGGTAACGGCCCCCTGGGGCGTGTCCCCTGGGACAGGCGAATGGGTTTCTGGCAAACTGGACACGCTGCCAGAATGTGGGGACCTGCTGAGCCGGCCTCGCTTGGGCTGAACGGGTTGAGCTGTCCTGGTGCCAGACGGGGGCAGGCCTCATGGGCTCCTTGGTGACGGCACGCTCAGCGGGTCGGTGTGAGTCGCGAGGCTGGAGGCAGCGCCCGGTCTGGTGTGTCCCAGCGAGGGGCCTCGGGGCGCCCACACTGTTGGGATATGGTCTTGGACTCTGCTCTGGGTTTCGTGGAGGAGCTGGGACCAACCATGAGGTCACCCAGCTGCTCCCACTTTCTAGTCCTCCCCACCATGTCGTAGTGTCACTCCTGCCGGTGCCGGTTAGCTGCGATCCGGGCGGGTGCGAAGCAGCTGCCTCGCGGCGTGGTCTGAGTGGCCATGGCCTGGGGGCCTGGCTCGGGAAGCCGTGCTGCCCAGTGCAGTGTCGGGGGGGTCTTCGCGGGGTGGGGCGTCTGAAGAGTGGGGGGTGTCCTGGCTCGGGAAGCTGTGCTGCCCCAGTGCAGTGTCAGGGGGTCTTCGCGGGGTTGGGCGTCTTGAGGGGTGGGGGGTGTCCTGGTGGGTGTGGCGGGATCTCTGGTAGGTTTACTGCTCACGCTCAGAAACGCTCACTACACCTTGAGCGGCTGCACGTGGGGGCTGGCTGCGTGTGGTCCCTCTCGGGTGGGGGTCAGCCCGTCCTCTGCCCCTGGTCCGGCTGCTGTTGCATGTGGAAGGGGCAGGGGGTGCGTTGATGGTGGGCCTACAATGCCCCCTTGGAGCCCTCCCCCTGCTGATCTTGATGTGCTTCCGGCCCCCAGAGCAGGTGGCCTTACGGGGGCTGCCCAGGGCCCAGCCCACAGGGAGGCTTGTCCGCCGCTGCTCCGGGTCCCCCTGGCCCACGTGTGCTCTCCCAACAGTGGATCGAGAGGGTGGTCGGCTGGCTGGGCAAGGTGTTCCTGCAGGACGGCCCCGCCCGGCCCACGTCCCCCGAGGCCGGCCCCACGCTGCGCCGCTGGCGCTGCCACGCGCAGAGGTTCTTCTACCGCACGTACGCCGGCCTGCGCATCGAGGAGCTCTTCAGCATCATCCGAGGTCGGCCGCCCCGCCCGCCCTGAGGGTGGTGAGGGCACCTGGGCCGCATTGTCCGGAGCAGAGCTGTCCCCCTGCCGCCGCCGCTCCCCGCTCCAGGGTGGACTCCCCAGCCCAGTGTTGGGCTTTGGTGGGGGACTGCCTCTGGTGGCCACCCCTGCCCCGTGGCCTCACAGCCCTGCTCGGGTCCAGCTCTCCAGTGCCCCGGCGGTCTGCCCTACTGGGCAGCTGCAGTCAGACCTGTGGGCACGTGAAGGGTAGCGTAGCGTCCAGTGGGTGTTCCTCGTCTCAGGCGTGGGCGTGACCGCTCACCCTCCAGGCCCCGCCACCTGTGTGTGCGTCTGTGTGTGGGTGCGAGGGCCGGCCTCTCCCTGCAGACTTCCCCGACTCCCGGCCGGCCGTGGAGGACCTCAAGTACTGCCTGGAGAGGACTGACCAGCGGCAGCAGCTGCTCGTGTCCCTCAAGGCCGCCCTGGAGACGCGGCTTCTCCACCCAGGTATGGGCCGACCCCCCGTTGATCTCCGGGCCCAGAACCGGAGGCTAAGAGTCCAGTCTCCCAGCCACCTGCAGGCCCTGGGGGGAGGTGGGTAAGGAGCAGTTTTGGGGGGCTCTTGGGGGTGTTGGCCTGGTGGTGGGGTGGTGCCCAAGTCCCCGGAACAGACTGCTTGCTGAGGGGGGGTGGCTCAGATCTCGGGCGTGCAGTCACCTGGCCCCTGCAGATCCCCTGGCTCGCTGTCCCGGCTGTAGGCGTCAACACGTGTGACATCATCACCCTCTACATCTCGGCCATCAAGGCGCTGCGCGTGCTGGACCCCTCCATGGTCATCCTGGAGGTGGCCTGCGAGCCCGTCCGCCGCTACCTGAGGTGAGTGCTGGGGCTCCCCCAGCTCCCGGGGGCCCTGCTGCTCAGGGACACCAGGCCCCCCCCCACCCCGGTTCCCGCACAGAGAGGTTCCTCCTCTGACCAGGCCCCAGGCTGACGGGCGGAGCCAGGCTGCAGCGGGGGACAGACTCAGGAGGGGCCTGAGCGGGGCGGGGCTGGGCTGGGGCTGCGGGTGCCTGCTGCTGCCCTGACTTGCACCTGCAGCCTCCGGCCTGGAAGGGCTGGCCCTGGTCACCTGGTCGTCTCACTCCTGCCGCTCCCACAGTCGTTTGTTTTACTTCATCTTGGTTTGTTTTTTTGAGCAAAAGCCTAACGCTTGTCTCTAACCTGCCGGCGGGACTGGCTGTGGGGAGGGAGCGAGCACCGAGGGGTCAGGGGGAGGGGGAGGCTCCTGAGGCCCCTGCGCCCCCTGGCAGGACGCGGGAGGACACGGTGCGGCAGATCGTGGCCGGGCTGACGGGGGACTCGGACGGGACCGGGGACTTGGCCGTCGAGCTGTCCAAGACGGACCCGGCGAGCCTGGAGACTGGCCAGGACAGCGAGGACGACTCCGGGGAGCCTGAAGACTGGGTCCCCGACCCCGTGGACGCTGACCCAGGTCCGCAGCCCGGCCCCACCAGCTTTGCGTGTGTGTGGCGGGGGGGGGGACCTGCGTGCGGGAGGGTCTGGCTGGGTGGCTGCTCTGGTTTCCAAGTTGTTGCCACATGGCCCTGAGGCTTGAGGGGTCAGAGGTCAGTGGCCTCCCAGCCCAGCGCCCGTCCTGCCTCCCTGGCTCCGCGGGGGCCTGTCGCCCTAAGGTGCCGGCAGTGACCCTCCCGTCTGCAGGGAAGTCCAGCTCCAAGCGGCGCTCCTCCGACATCATCAGCCTGCTGGTCAGCATCTACGGCAGCAAGGACCTGTTCATCAACGAGTACCGCTCGCTGCTGGCCGACCGCCTGCTGCACCAGCTCAGCTTCAGCCCCGAGCGGTGAGCGCCAGGCTGCGGGCGCAGGACCCCGGGAGGCCAGGAGTGGCCGTGCTGACTCGTGTCCCCGCAGGCCAGGCAAGGGCTGCCCGGGAGGCTGGGAGTGGCCCGCGGTGGGGGCGCCGGGCGCCGTCCTGAGCCCTGTCCTCCTAGGGAGATCCGCAACGTGGAGCTGCTGAAGCTGCGGTTCGGCGAGGCCCCCATGCACTTCTGCGAGGTCATGCTGAAGGTGGGCGCCGTGCCTGCCCCTGCCTCCCCGCCCCCCCTACCCCCACCCCCGGCCTTTGGTGAGACCCCCCCGCCGTTCCCCTAGGACATGGCCGACTCCCGCCGCATCAACGCCAACATCCGTGAGGAAGACGAGAAGCGGCCCCTGGAGGAGCAGCCACCATTTGGGGTCTATGCCGTCATCCTGTCCAGCGAGTTCTGGCCCCCCTTCAAGGACGAGAAGCTGGAGGTGCCCGAGGACATCCGGGAGGCCCTGGAGGTCTACTGCAGGAAGTACGAGAAGCTGAAGGTACTGCCCGCCGCGGGGGGGCTGCCCGACGGGGAGACCCTGCCCCCGGCCCAGGCTTCCGACCCCCAGGGGGCTCCCACCGGCAGGGCTCCCTTCAGCGGAGCTGTAGGGCAGGATTTCCAGGTCTCAGCCTTGGAGCCCGAGTGCTGCTGCCACCTGCTGGTGCGACCCGGCAAGCTGCCGCCTCGGCTCCGGTCCTGTGTGCGATGGGGGCTGCCCGGCCTCCAGCTCGCTGTGGGGGTGGTGGAGGGACTTGGAGCAGCGCTTGGCCGCCACCCCAGACGGGGACTCAGAACAACAGGATTGTTGCCTTCGTTCTGGCTCAGGGTCCCAGCCAGGGGTCACAGGGCGTCGCCCCGAGTCCACAAGGGCCCTCCTGCCTCTCCTGGCTTCTGGCGCTGCCCTCCGCCATGCAGCCGCCCGTGGCTCCACCCGTGGCTCCTCCCGGCCCCGTGCCCAGATCTCCCTCTGAGAGGGCACCAGTCACTGCTAGTGCGACGCCCTGATCCCGTCTGTAGTGACCCCACTTCCAAGTGCGGTCGCCGCCTGAGGCCCAGGGTCAGGGCGTCCCCTCTCTTAGGACCCCAATTTGGGCCCCTAAACGCGTGCCTTAGTCACTGCAGCAGCCCCCAAAGTCTTACTCCTCCAGCTCCCACTCAGTTCAGAACCTCACTAACAGCAGCTCAGAGTCCCGCTCTCAGCACCAGCTCCCACCCGAGTCCGGTGAGGCTGAGGCCTGGGCGCTTCCTCTTCCGCAAGGAGCCCTGAGCAGACGGGCTGCCTGCCGGCGCCCGTGGGGAGGGTGGGCACGCCCTCGTTCCAACAGGAGCATGTCTGACGCCGGGTTCTGAGGCTCGAGGCTAATGGTGGGGTGCCGTCCTCGGCTCACGGGGGGCCCCTGCATCTGGCTCTGCCTGCCGAGCACTCGTCCGCTGTCTCCCCTTCAGTCCAGGCAGCCTTTCCCCGGGGAGCAAATTCTCAGAACCTGTGGGCTCCCCACGGCGTCCGCGGCAGAGCCGGCGCCCGCACGTCTGGCTGGCTGGCTGGCTGGCTGGTTGCTTCCCCCGCACAGCCAGCTTTGGGCCCCACTCGGGCTCACAGGAGTGCCCTGCCCGCGGGGCCCAGTGCCGGGTTCCCTCTTACACGAGAGGCCAGGCTGTACCTCCCGCCCTCGGCCTGGGAGTGTCAGCTCAGCCTCCAAGCTCAGCACCTGCAGGTCTGCTTCCACCCAGCGCCACCAGCAGGTCCCGCCCCCTCCCCTCCGTGCTCCACGGCATGTCCCTGTTCCCACAGGCTCATGGCGGCCTTCACTGTCCGTGTGTCTGGCACCTGTCCCTCCAGGCAGTCCATGCAGCGTGCAACTCCGTCGCTCCCCACCCCCTCCATGGCCACGCCCATTTGTTAGAGCAGCACCCCCTCCCTGGACCCTAACCTGTCCCTGTGGCTGCCACAGCGAAGCCCCAGGCCAGGGGGCCTACAGCAGGGGGTGGTCTGGAAGCTGGGTGACCCCGAGGGTCGGGCCCTGTGCCCTCGGCTGTGGGAGGGAGTCGTGCCGGCGCCTCTTGGCTTGTGGCCACGTCACTGTCTTCATGTGGCTTTTCCCCGTGTCTGTGTCTTGTGTGTCCTTCCTCTCACGAGGACACCGGTCCTGTCATGTGAGGGCCCAGGCTCCCCAAGATGAGCTCGTCTTAACCAGTCACACGGGCAGCAGCCTGTGTCCAAGTTGGATCCTGGGGTGAAGCCACCCGAGACCCAGCTTGGCCTCCGACAGCGTCTGTGGCTGGTGCTCAGTTAGATGGGGGCGCCCAGAGCCCCCCTGCCAGGCTGCCTGGGGGTGGGCGCCGGTCAGGCCTCTGTGCGCTGGGCCAGGTCTCGCCCCGCCCTCCACAGGCCATGCGCACCCTCAGCTGGAAGCACACGCTGGGGCTGGTGACCATGGACGTGGAGCTGGCCGACCGCACGCTCTCCGTGGCCGTGACCCCCGTGCAGGCCGTGGTCTTGCTGTACTTCCAGGACCAAGGTGAGCGGCCGCACCTCGGCCGGCCTGATGCTGTCGGGAGGGTGGGCAGGACTTGGGCGGCGCCTTCCCCACGGGGCCTGGGGCTGACGAGGCAGAGGTGGGGGTCTGGCCCCGCCCGCCCACCGTGCCTGGCCGCCCGCCCTCAGCCAGCTGGACCCTGGAAGCGCTGAGCAAGGCGGTGAAGATGCCGGTGGCGCTGCTGCGCAGGCGGATGGCGGTGTGGCTGCAGCAGGGCGTGCTGCGCGAGGAGCCCGCCGGCACCTTCTCGGTGGTGGAGGAGGAGCGGCCGCAGGACCGCGACAGCATGGTGCTCATCGACAGCGACGACGAGAGCGACTCGGGCATGGCCTCGCAGGCCGACCAGAAGGAGGAGGAGCTGCTGGTGCGTGGGCGCGGGCTGGGCGGCGGGCGGCTGAGGGCGGTGCCGAGGCGGCCGGCTGACGCACGCTGTCCCCCAGCTCTTCTGGACGTACATCCAGGCCATGCTGACCAACCTGGAGAGCCTGTCGCTGGAGCGCATCTACAGCATGCTGCGCATGTTCGTGGTCACCGGCCCCGCGCTGGCCGAGATCGACCTGCAGGAGCTGCAGGCCTTCCTGCAGAAGAAGGTGCGCGACCAGCAGCTGGTCTTCGCTGCCGGCGTCTACCGCCTGCCCAAGAGCTGCAGCTGACGCCCCGGCCCCTGCCACGGCCTCAGGATGGACAGTGGCCCCCGGCCCGGAAGCCCCGCCCCTGCCCAGCCCCCATGCCCCTGCTGCTTCCCCCAACACCCCCCCCCATGACCTGTCCTCTGGCCACACCCCTGCCTGGTCCCCAGAGAACAGAGTAAAGCAGCTGGTTCTTCATCCCCTCCCTGTGCCTCTGGCTCTGTGGGCCCCTCGTGACCTTCGGACGGAGCCCCAGGGGAGGCCAGGGCTGCAGCCTGCGTGTGGGCTCTGCCCGCCTGCGTGTGGGCTCTGCCCGCAGCAGCTCTTGCCCGTGGCCATGCCTGAGGCCCTCAACCAGGCGGCGGGAGCAGGCCTGGCCTGGGGGCCCTCGAGCCACCCTACCCGCCAGACCTCCAGCTCCAGCCTCACTCCTCTGGCCTCGGGAAGGAGCCTATGGTGCCTTCCTCAGCCCGGCCTGAGGGTCCAGCCCCCGAGCGCTGCACCAAGAGCCCCAGGGCCACTGCGGGGGCGTGTGGGTCTAGGACCGTCAGGCAGGCAGGTGGCCACACATCCCTGCTGAGCCGGGACCTTCCTGCGTGCCCAGCGGGAGGGGCTGCCTGGGACAGGCCTCCAGGCGAGGGGTGGCCATTGGTCCCGTCCCACACTCGAGGCCAGCGGCTGCAGGAAGGCCCCTTACCTCCACCCCCGACGCGAGGCCAGGGTGCACCTGGGCCCGGCGCCACCTCCCGCGCAGCGCCCAGAGGAACCTGCGGTCCCAGGACCGGGAGGTGCGGACGGGCCAGGTCCGGCCTCGGCTGCCCTGGGCACAGCCTCCGGTGCCAAAACAGGCAGGACCCGCTCGAGCCTGCACTGCCCCACAGGCGACCAGGTCCCTTCAGAACAAGTGTGCCCACTGTCCAGGCCCGGAGCCGTTGCTGCCCAGACAGCCCCGTGGGTCCCACAGGCCACCTCTGCACAAGGCCGGGCCAGGTGGCATTTCCGACTCGGGACCCCTCCTCTCAGAACTCTGCCTGCCCCGGGCTCCAGGGGGCCGGGCGGGGTTGGGCTCAGAGCTCCCGCCGTGGACGCCGACGCCACTTCCTGGGCCCCTGCCTGTGCGGAGCCGTGGTCAGCAGAGGGCTTCCCGCCCCGGGGCCCAGCGGCCCTGAGTCTCCCAACAGCATCTGCGTGGCACTGGGCTGGGTGCGCCTTTGTCATCCCAACCAGGATGCAAACCTGCCGGACCGGCCTGGCGGGTGGCAGTGCCAGCCCGGCACAGGCCACCTGCACAGGCCACCTGCACACCCGCCCTGCGTCTGTTTGTGAATGAGTGCGGTATCACCCGGTGTCTCAGGTCGCAGCATCACTCGGCAGGTGTAGAGGTGTCAGGAGCTGCCAGGAGGTCCCCAAGGGCAAGAGGGGGAGCGCCTGTGTCGGGTCAGGGAGGTCCCAATGACCCGGGGCCAGCTGGAACCCAGCCATGCCTCCCCCAGCTGTGGGTCCGCTGTGGGCGGGCACTTCCTCCTGCTGCCTGGGTGTTGGCGGAGGGGCCAGTGTAGGCGGGTGGGGAGGAGGCCACGGTTAACCCCGACCGTGCCAGCCTGCAGGCGAGTCCCCTGGGCCGTGCTCGCCTGGGCTGCAGGGGGCTGTGCAGGGACCAGACCCTCTGAGGGGCGGGCAGGCAGCCTCAAGTGGCAGCTCTGGCTTCAATGACATGTTTAAGCCGGAGCCCAGGACACTGCCCGCAGCCTTTTCTGAGCCGCCCGCCTCTGGAGGAGGGTGGCCTGTGGGCAGTGCCTCCCACCTCCTCTGGGTGATTGGGGACCCACTGTGGGCCCTCCAAACCTGGGCATCACTGGGGTATGGGCCGGACCCTCCCCCAAACAGCCAATGCGAGGGCAGTGGGCACAGGGCCACTCCCTGGCCATCCTCAGCCCCTGCTCGTCCGGCCCTGGCAGGAGGGCGGTGACCGGTCACCAGGCCCCACCCGAGCGGCTGCCGTCCTCCTCAGAGAAGCGCCTGGGAGCCGCTGTGTGAGCTGCTGTGAGCTGCCCGGTCCTGGGCACTGCACCCAGGGCCCAAGTGCAGGGCCTGCCCCTCCGCCTTTCCCATGCAGGGCTCTGGCCCCTCCCCACCGCCCCTCTGACCTGATGGGGACCCTGAGGGTGACTCCCAGGCCCATCCACCCTGCCTGCCCCACCCCCCACCCCCAAGGGCGAGTGAGGCTCAGGCTGAGGCCCTGCCCCCACCCTCCCTGCCTCAGGGCCCTACTGTGAGGTCAGCGCCTGCCGCTGAGTTCCGTCCAGAGGTGTGTGGTCAGGCTGGAGGCCAGACATGGCCTCCTGGCCGCAGCCTGACTTCTGCCTGCTTGGCAGCCCCCTGGGCCTGATATGCTGGTCCCTTTTGATCCCGGCTGCAGGTGCTGCTCCTGCCCCAGCGCCACTCTCGCCAGGGCCCCTCCTCGTCCTGGCGGGCCCAGCGGGCCCATGTCCCAGTCGATGGCCACCAGGGTTGGGGGTGGCCGGGGGGTCCTCATGGGGGGCTGACGATGGCCCCTGGGCCCCGGCCCCCTGGCCCCTGTCTCTGCAGCTGGAAACCACTGCGACTGCAGCCTGGGCCTCAGCCGGGAGGCCCTCATTGCCCTGCTGGTGGTGCTGGTGGGCATCAGTGCCAGCTGCTTCTTTGCCCTGGTCATCGTGGTGGTCGGCGTCATCCGAGCCAAGGGGTGTGTGAGCCCCACGGCCCGGGGGAGGGCCCCCCTGCCTGGCCTGGGCCCTGGGCCCCGCCAGGAGAGCGGCCTCCTGCCCCCAGGACAGGATGTCACAGGGGCTGGGCCTGGCGTTCCCAGACTGGGCTGGGGGAGGCGTGGGGGGCGGTGGGAGGGCACCTGGGCTCCTGGAGCGCAGCCTGTTCTAGGATTCACACCTGCCTTTGTCCCCCCAGTGAGACATGCACGGGAACCATGGACAGCAGGTGAGTGATGCTGGGGTACCCCTGGGTGAGGGTGCCCTGCTCCCTGTTCCCTGCTCCCTGCTGGGGGGCATTGACCAGTCCCTGGGGCCCAGTTTGGTGCAGGAGGACCACCTGGACCTGCAAACGGTGCACGTGGAGTCCCACCATATGGACGCCAACCTGGAGCTCTCCCCGGAGGACCAGGGCCTGGTCACCATTCCCATGGACCCCGCCCAGGCCCTGGAGGAGCCTCTCTGCCCACCGCTGCCTGAGTAGGCGGTGGCCGCAGGGGGAGGGAAATGAAATCGTATTTACTGTTCTGCACTGTCTTCTTCATGCCCTGTGGGCATTGCCTCTAGTTGGGGAGGGTCTTTGTGCGCCTCTGTCCCCACCTCTGTGATGGGGTTGGGCCGCATAACTCCAGGCACCTGGGGGTCCCCCTCCCCTTGGGCTGGGAGCCACACCCTGGTCCTCTACTTCCCCCAGCGGAGCCTCAGCCCAACCCTGAAGCCAGAGTGCCTTGGGCCCCGCCCAGCCCTCAGAAAACCCCAGGGCTGGCCATTCTGGAGGGAGTGGAATCTGCTATGATCATTCCCAGGTGTCCCTGCCTGACCCACACTGTCTCCTTGAGATTCCAGGAAAGTCCTTGGGGTGGGGTGGGGCAGGCCTGTCTCCCCAGCCTTAGCAGCCTCCCTCCACCGCTGGGCCTGTCCCCCCCACCTCAGTATCACCCCCCCCAGCAGCTC
This sequence comes from Myotis nattereri, assembly GCF_964212035.1. NCBI lineage: Eukaryota > Metazoa > Chordata > Mammalia > Chiroptera > Vespertilionidae > Myotis > Myotis nattereri. The sequence goes on from NC_138087.1 coordinate 82,568,866, forward strand.
CCCAACCCCCGAGCCCCCACATGTGCTCCTGCAACACCAGTCATGCACTTGGGGGAAGAAACATCCCCACTTGGGGGTGGGGCTGTGTATCTGCACAAGGGTCACTTCACTGAGCCCCGAACTGGCAGAGACCCGGTGAGGAGCCGGGCGCACTGGGTCCCATTGCCATTCGGTGCGTCGCCTCCCTGGTGGCTGCTGTTGTGGGGTCCAGTTGCTCGGGCCTCGGAGGAGCTCAGGGTGTTGGGCGACGCAGGGGGCGGGGACACCTCGCCTGAGCCGCTTCTGGCTCGGAGCCAAGAGGAGCCGGCAGCTCCGGGACAGGTGGCTGGCAGCGCTGGGCCCTGGCCATGTGCCTAGCGCCCGCCCTAGGCCGGCCCGGCCCTGGGACAGGAACTGCCGGCGCTGGGGCGGGAGAGTGAACATTTGTGCCGCACAGAAGGGACGGACGGGCTCCGGGAACACGAGAGCGGAGCGGCGGCCTCTCTCGGCAGGTCCCACGGCTGCCCCCATGCCAAGCCCCTCTCCCTCTTGGCCGCCGCTGTGGCTGCTGCCGCTGTGGCTCCTGCTGCTGTCGCCGTGGCCAGTCCGGGCCCCAGCACCTGCAGCGGCCACCACGACGGGGACCCAGACGGGAACCCCAGGCTCCCGAGACTGCCCGGAGGCGTGCGCGTGCGCACCGGGCGGCCAGGTCAACTGCTCGGGGCGCGCGCTGTCCGAGGTGCCCGATGGCCTGAGCCCCCGCGCGCGCGACCTGCTGCTGGACCGCAACCGCGTGCACACGCTGCCGCCCGGAGCCTTCGTGGGCGCGGGTGCGCTGCTGCGCCTGGACCTTCGCGAGAACGGCCTGCGCTCGGTGCACGCGCGCGCCTTCTGGGGCCTGGGCGCGCTGCAGCAGCTGGACCTCGGCGCCAACCAGCTGCAGGCGCTGGCGCCCGGCACCTTCACGCCGCTGCGCGCGCTGCGCAACCTCTCGCTGGCGGGCAACCGACTGGCGCGCCTGGAGCCCGCGGCGCTGGGCGCGCTCCCGCTGCTGCGCGCGCTCAGCCTGCGGGACAACGAGCTGTCCGCGCTCGAGCCCGGGCTGCTGGCCGGCCTGCCCGCACTCCGCGCGCTGCGTCTGCGCGGCAACCCCTGGGCCTGCGGCTGCGCGCTGCGTCCGCTCTGCGCCTGGCTGCGCGGTCACCCGCGGCCCGCGCCAGGTGAGCCCGGGGGGCGCTGGCGGGACGGGGCGGCCGCCGCTGCGGCCCGGCCACTGCGTAACGCCGCGCCCGTGTCCCGCAGAGGCCGAGACGCTGCTCTGCGTGTCGCCGGGGCGCCTGACACTCAGCCCCTTGACGGCCTTCCCCGACGCCGCCTTCAGCCATTGCGCGCAGCCGCTCGCCCCGCGGGACCTGGTCGTGATCTACGTGCTCGGGCCCCTCTCCTTCCTCGCCAGCCTGGCCGCCTGCCTGGCGCTGGGCTTGGTGGTCACCGCCTGCAAGGGGCGCCGCCAACGCGCCTTCGCCCGCGCCCCGCGGAGGAGACCTCCGAACCCCAGCCCGCGCGGGGCCCCGCCTGCGGACTCTGGGAGCCCCGCCGCCGCTGGGATCTGAGGGGGCGCCGCTGCCCCAACCTTCCCCCACCCCTCGCGCTCCTCCACGCTCCTTCCAGGCGTCAACAAGCAACACAGACCGAGCTGTTCGTGGCATTCTTTTAGGCATCATCACTGCACACACTGGTCGGGGGAGCGGTGCGCTGCGCTCCGGGCTCTGGGGGGAGGGTCAGCGCGCATCCGCGCACAGGCTGCAGGGGAAGGCACGCGCGCACTGGGACACGGACGTCTGGGCCTGTACAAAGTGGCGGACAGGGCTGAGGGCAGCCCCGAGCCAGCGATGGGAAGCCGTCCTGGGCTGCATGCCGGAGGCGGCGAAGGGAGGCGCAGTCAGTCTGGAGGAGCAGGTCGGAGGCAGCGGGAGCCCCAGGGAAGGGCTGCCAGCTGGGGAGTCGGGGTCTGCAGTCGGGGAAGGGCAGGGCCGATTGGCAAAAGGGGTCCAAAGGAGAAGGGGGAGGTCAGAAGAGGAGAGGGTGGAGCCGAGGCTGCTAGGAGCCGCCAGGGGCCACAGGCCCCCACTGGGGCACTGGGCGTGGCTGGGGAGGAAGGGGGCTCGGTCTCTGCTCCCAGCCTCTCTGCCTGGGGCCAGGTGCGCCCCTCTCCCTGCTCAGACCCAGGCCCTGCCTCTGCCCAGCCAGCTCAGCTCTGGCGCGCCTGGTCCAGCGGGGCGGACGGACGGGCAGGAGGCCGGGCGGGCAGTCTCGGGCGTGTGGGCTTCCCTCAGGGCTTCCCGAGCAGCAGGACCCATCAGTGTCCTTGGCCGGGCTAATGGGCAGGTGGGCGCCTCCGGGGGCCTCACACCACGGTGCTGACCGAGGGATCTGAGAGGTTGAGCGGGCCCGTGATATCAGTGGGATGGTACTGCTGCAAAATAGAAATACACAGACAAGGCGGCCCGTTAGCCCGGCACTCGGGGGCACACGCGGGGCCTGGACGGGTGGACCAGCCGGCCGGGCGGCGGGCAGGCGGGCGCGGCCTGGGGGAGGCTGAGGGTGCTCCTCCCCCGGACCCCGTCGTGCTCCGGGACTCTGCGTGGGCCAGGCCGCTGTCCCGTCCGTCTGTCTGTCTGTCTGCGGGGGAGGGGGGCAGAGGAGGGCGGGCAGGGCGTCTCAGCTCTCCCTATGACGGGCACACATCTGCAGCTGGCCCTCCTCCCTCTCAATAGCGCGTCGCGGCAGCACTGTGTCTTTTTGGTTTTGCAAAGCGCCGCGTCCACCCCCGGTGCTCTATAAATAAGAACCAACAATCAATACCCGCTGGCCCCGCGGCCACCAGGGACCCCAGCCCTGAGCGCCCAGTGCCACCCTGGCCCGGACCGGCCACAAGACAGGGGCAGAGGATCTCAGCAGCCGGACCGACCCCCCATCCCAACAGAGCCCCCCGCCCAGGCCTCCCTCCGAGCAGGTGCCCAGCCCGTAGCCGAGTGGGAGCTGGGCTGCCCTCCCCCTCCCGCCCACCCGGTCTCCCCAGTCACCCCGGCAGCGAAGGGCCAGGCCCAGATGCCACAGGGGGCCAGAGCTGGCCTGGGGGGGTGTCCCTGATGCCCAGGGAGGCTCGGGTGAGGCCTCCTACGGGAGTGTGTCCGGAAAGGCCCTGTGAGTCTCTGAGCTGCACCTGAACCAGGTGGGGGGAGCCTGCCTGCTCTGAGTGGGGGCGGGGGAGCAGGACTCAGTGACGCCCACCAAAAGCAGCCATCGCCTGTGGGACTTTTGTGCTCCTTGCAGCTGCCTTCCCAGCGTGCTGTCTGTGGGGGACACCTGCACCTCTGGACTGCGCACCCCCCTCCTCTCCCTGCTCGCCTGGTGGTGCCCCTGGCTTGGGCAGCCCAGCCTGCGCTCCAGCCCCACCGACTCGCTATCTACCCACCAGCCCTGCACCCAGCCCCTGGGGAAGAGGAGCAGACGAGCCTCATGGGGGGTTGGTGCCCTCTGGTGGCTTCACCTTGAATTCACATTGTGCCACGCCCTGGCTGTGTCCTGGGGGCCTGCCCCTCATCCCGTGCAGGGGGCAGGGTGCCAACCCACTGCCACCTTGGAGCAAGCTCCTGTGGGCTCAGTCCCTGCACGGCTCCCTTCCCACCTGGGACCAGGGTGTGCCTAGCAAGACTGGGTCCGTTTGGGAAACTTTTGGTCCAAATGCGCAGAGTTTGCGGGGACAAGATGCCCAAGGCGGGAGGGCAGGGAGCCCTGGGTTCAGGCAGAAGGCCCGGCTCTGACGTGGCCTGTGGGTCTGGAGCTGAAGGGCAGGTCCCCAGGGAGGCCTTCCCTTCCTGGCCTCTGTCTGGGGGCCTCTGTGCCCCACGCTCTGGAGCCCACCCCACCCATCCTCAGACTCTCTGGGGGCAGCCGGTACGCCTCCTGCGGGGCCCCTGCTCCGCCTGGGGTGGGAGCTGCCCGCTCTGGTCCAAGCCACTACCTGCCTGAGGGTCCCCGGTGGCTGGGGCCTGTGCCAACTCCAGGCCCCAACCGTCCACCCAGAGGGAGCCAGGCCCCGCCCCCAGCCGCCCACACAGAGACCACATGGAGGGATGCAACAGGCATGGCTCTGGTGAGACAGGTGAGACAGGTGTCTGGGTGGCAGGGCCGGCAGCCAGACAGATGGGCGGATGGACGTCACAGCCACCCCTCCACGGAAGTCGAGGGCAGCGGGCCCCCGGGAGAGACCGAGAAACGGATGTGACAGTGAGGCGGTGCGGCCACCTGAGGTGTGAGGAGCCCCGGACCAGGCGGCTCTGGGCTCCCAGGGCCCCGGGCGTGGCCCCAAGACGGTGAGGCTGACTGGCTGACCAACAACATGACACAGCTTCCAGATGGCTCGTGGCGTCATGGCATGGGGGGACTAACGCAGAGACACATGGGGACGAGGACCCGTGAGGGCCAGCGGGGGAGAGGCCCTGAGTGGGGCCCAGAGAGAGAGAGAGAGAGAGAGAGAGAGCGAGACCTAGTGTGCTGAGTGGGTCGAGATGAGGGCAGAGGCCACAGCGGCTGGGATGGGGTGGGTAGGGTGGGATGAGAGGAGGGGGAGGGCACGCCTGATGCACGGGACACAGACACGCAGGGGCGAGAGAAGAGTCGGAGACGGGACTGCGCGTTCTTCCCCTTACCGTGTCTTTGGAGGACCTACGTCTCTTGAAGCTGGAAGCCAGGGTGGAGGTGATAGCCCTAAATGTGGCTTTCTTTTTAGGGTCGGGCTCTGCTCTACCACTCTTTCTATCCTAAAATGAATATGTATAAGCGATTAGACAGCTAAGGGGGACGGCCACACCTGCCCTCGCCTGCTCCTTGGGGGCCGCTGGCCGGCCGCTCAGGCCCTGCTCCTGCCAGCCTCCTTGCACCGGGCCACCGGACCCAGAGCCGGACCCGCGCAGGCGGCCTCAGCTCCTGCCCGGGTCGGGCCTGACCTTCCTCGTGCTGGGGCTAGACTTGGGGGGTCCCGTGTGGCTCTCTTCCTGGGAGGTCGCCTGGCTCCCTGGCTCTCAGGTGTCCCAGGAGGAGGGGCCCTCGGAGCACGGGAGGACCTGCCCCTCAGGCTCGCCGGCCATCCTGACCCCCGAGGGCCCAGCAAGATTCAGGAAGGGGCCGCGGGGCCAAAGGTGGCGTCCAGATGGATTGGAGCGATAGACAGAGGCAGCTCCCGGGACCCTGGCCTCGGGTCTGATGGCCAGGCTGGCCCTGTGCCCGCCAGTCAGAGCAGCGACCGGGTCCTAAGAGCAAGAGGGGGCAGATGAGAGGTGGGGGGGCTCCAGCAACCACCCCCCAAGGCCCTCCCTCTCTGCTCTGCCAGCTTCACCCCAGGACACAGACTCTGGGGAGGCACCCAGAGAAAGAGAAGAGATGCACAGACTGACCTTGGACCGTGGGCAGGAGCCACGGCCTCTGCCAGCCCCACTGCCTGCCCCGCCCCAGGTGGGCATGGCTGCCCCTCACGCAGCCTGCCCCCTGCTGGCAGCAAACTCCCACAGACGCGGCCTGGGCAAAGGCAGGGCCAGCTGGACCCCTATGGAGCACAGGACATAGCAGGCAGCAGGAAGGAGGCCCGGGGTGCTGAGGAGGGGTGCGGGCGGCGAGGGCGGAGAGGGCAGATGCGTCTTAGACTCACGTGCTACACCCAGGTGGGTCCCTGTCTTACCCTGCCTCAGTTTGCCTTCCTATGGGATGGGCGCTGGCGGGCGACTCTGGAGACAGAGAGGCCAGGCAGAGGCTTGGAGCAGGGCACGCGGCCTCCCTCGGCCTGGCTTGGCAGTGGGCAGCCACCTGCAGGTGGCCCCCTACCGACGCTGCCCCTGGCTGTGGCTCCTAGCTCCAGGCCTGCTCCCACGGGCTCCGGGAGCCAGGGCCAGCGCGCCGGCCTGTGGGGATGGAGGAGGGCTGGGGCCGGGCTGGGCCGTGGGCACCAGGCCTCGGGGGGTGGCCGCCCTACCTGCAGGTTCTTTCTCCACACGTTCACCGCGGCGAAGGCCAGCTGCATCTGCTTCCGGCGCGCATCCTTGTGTCGCTTGTAAGCGATTTCGATGAAGATGAGGAAGATCCCCGCCACGATGCCCCCGGCCACGAGCATGAAGACCCCTGTGGGCCAGGCCCCGTGCCTCAATGTTGGCTGGCTGGGCTGCCGCCCGGGGGGACCCCCTCCAGTGTCTCCAGGGACGCTCAGGGGAAGCGGGGAGACCCACCTGCCATGTTCTCGAAGGTGAGAGTAGCAGGGGCATTGCTGCGCGAGTCACACTCCTGGTACCGCACCCACGTCTTGTCCAGATCTTCCATGAAGCCGTTCTCGTGGGACCTGGTGGGCAGGCAGCAGTGGGGCTGGAGCCGGGGCGGGGCGGGGCCTGAGCGAGTTGGGGGCGGGGCCTGAGCGAGTTGGGGGCGGGGCGGGGCCTGGGCGAGTTGGGGCGGGGCCTGGGCGAGTTGGGGCGGGGCCTGGGCGAGTTGGGGCGGGGCCTGGGCGGGGCCGCCTCTGCTCGGGATCGGAGGAGGCGGCTCTCGGAGAGCGAGGAGGGGCGCAGGCGAGGCTGACTCACTTGAGGATGGACAGGGAGACGTTCTGCTTCCAGGGGCTGTCCTTGCGCATCCCGATGCCGAAGCCGGAGCGGAAGAACAGCTCGCCCGTGGTCACCAGGTCGCACTTCTGCGAGGCCTCGAACTCCAGCACCGCCGAGTCCCAGATGAAGGCGTGCAGTTTGCTGCAGGCAGGGGCGGGCGTCACGGGAGCCCCGCACAGTCGGGCGACCCTCGACCCTCGACCCGCACGATCGCATGCCGTCCCGCCAGCCTGAGCCCCCTATCTGTCCCCACCCCATGGTTCCCACCCGCTGGGACCCTCGCTTTTCCTTTAAGGGTGGACGCCTGCTGGTCCAGTCCGCCCCCACGTGTCCCGCACGGCCCCGCCCCTCACTTGTCCCGCACGGCCTGGATGGCCTCGGCCGCGCTCTCGTAGTTGTGCTTCTCCATGTGCCGGTACATGGTGCTCAGCTCCACCTGCCGCCGGAAGTAGATGTCCACCGAGCTCTGCTTCACCGTCGCGTAGATGAACTTGTCCGAGGGGTTCCTCAGCTGCGGGTCAGAGGCGGGCTCGCGGCTGCACCCCAGCCACCCTCGGCGACCCCCGCTGACCTCCCGCCTCCGCCCCCGGGAGGCTGGCCTCACCCGCGGGTCGTTGATGCCTGTGATGCGCTCCTCGGGCCGGTCCAGGACCAGGAAGGCCGCCAGGTTGGCGGTATAGGAGGCCACGATGATCATGGCGAAGCCGGCCCACACCATGCCCAGGATGCGCGCGGAGAAACTTCGGGGGGCGCCTGTGGGCAGAGACCGTCAGCGATGCGCGGGGCGGTGGGAGGGCGGCGGCGCAGGACCCGGCGGGCGGAGCGGGGCGGGGCCTGACAGCCTCACCTTCGCCGATGCCCGAGTTTAGCAGGACGCCCCAGGAGAACCACATGGCGGAAGACAGGGTCAGCGCGTCCTCCTCCTCCTCCTCGCTGTTCACCTTGAACCGGCCGAAGGGACTGCGGGGCGCAGAGCGCGGGCGGGAGAGGGCGGGAGAGGCAGCCCCGCCCCGCCCTCGCCCGCTCCGCCCGCCCCGCAGGTGGAGGGTCCGGCCCCCGGCCGCGCTCACCTGAAGCGGTCCAGCAGGTACAGCATGACGGCCACCACGTGCACCGACAGCCCCACCAGCAGCCACAGCGTGCTCTGGAAGGGCTGCATGAACGAGTCCAGCGTGCTCCGCGGGATCTCCTGCGGGCGGGCGCGCGACAGCGTCAGCGTCGCGGGGGCCTCCCAGGACCCCCCTCCCTCCTGCCCGGGGCCCCTGCCTACCTTCTTGACCAGAATGGTCAGGCCCTGGTACTTGAAGGGCTTGGAGAACTCGATGTACTGTGCGCGCTCATTGTTGATGGTCAGTGGGGCCACGATCATGTCCGCCTGACCGCTGAGCAGCTCGCCCATCATCCCGTTCCACTCCTTCTTATTGCTGTTGTTCACCTGTGGGGGACACAGCCGCCGGTGGGGGTGCGGGCGCCACTGGCCCCACTCGCGAGTCAGGCTCCCGCCCTAGTGCACCTCCTGGTCGCCCGCTCCAGACTCCGCCCAACAGGAGGTCGCGCCCACTCCAGATTCCGCCCGATAGGAAGGTTCTGTCGACTCCTGACTCCGCCCAATATAGAGGTTCCCGCCCACTCCAGATTCCGCCCAATAGGAAGGTTCTGTCGATTCCTGACTCCGCCCAATCTGAAGGCCCCCCTCGCTCAAGACTCCGCCCAACATGGAGGTCCCGCCCACTCCAGTCTCCGCCCAATAGAGAGGTCCCGCCCACTACAGATTCTGCCCAATAGGAAGGTTCTGTCGACTCCTGACTCCGCCCAATATAGAGGGCCCTCCAGATTCCACCCAATAGGAAGGTTCTGTCGACTCCTGGCTCCGCCCAATCTGAAGGCCCCCCCTCGCTCAAGACTCCTCCCAACAGGGAGGTCCCGCCCACTCCAGTCTCCGCCCAATAGAGAGGTCCCGCCCACTACAGACTCTGCCCAATAGGAAGGTTCTGTCGACTCCTGGCTCCGCCCAGACGGAAGGCCCCGCCCACTCACGACCCTACCCGTAGCAAGACCCTTTGCACCCGGAAGGTCCTGCGCGCCCCCCGCGCCCCCGCGCCCCCCGCGGCCCGCGTACCCGCTCCTGCGTGCCGAACTTGCCGTCGGCCACCAGGTGCACCTCGTAGGTGAAGTTCATGGTCCGCGCCAGCTTGATGAGCAGGTCGATGCAGAAGCCGTAGCAGCACTGAGGCACCGTGTGACGCGCTGCGGGGAGGAAGGGCGGTGACCCCCGGCTCCCCTCCGAGCGGCCCGGCCCCGGTGCCCCCCGGCCCCCGCTCACGGCTGCCCGGCGAGGTGTCGTTGGGCCCCGTGCAGATCACTTTCTTGACAGGGTCCCCGTTGACGGTGGACTCCTCCTTGCACGTGCCGTCGCTCAGCGTGGGCTTGACATACACGAAGGGCTCCTGGTGGATCGTCACGATCTGGGGGGAGGCGGAGACCGGGTCTGGACCACTGCCCTCGGCGGCCGCGGGAGGGTGGGCGGGGCGGCGCTGTCCTCTTCTCAGCGCCTCCGAATCCCAGACCCTGACGTTTCCCCTCCTGCTGCTGCTCTCTCTGGGGCCACCAGTCACCTCCCCGCTGCGCTCAGGAGGGGCCCAGGTTCAGCACCCAGAAGGCACCCGGCCTAAAACATCGCCTGCTCTTGGCCGCTTGCCCTTTGGGTCTCGGCTCACACGTCGCTCCCTCCGTAAAGAACCGCTGGGATGTCCAGTCTGTCCTGGGCACGGTCTCTGACCCCTCAGGGATGAGGAACTCCTGTCCCATCCCAGAGCCTGCCCCATGAGGACAGGGTGCTGTCCCTGACCTCCCCTCAGAGCCGGCACCGGACCCAGGGCCCCAGTCCCTGGTCTGACTGCTCAGCCTCCCCGGCGGCGGGCCTTGTCTGGTCATCCATCCTCCCTCCCTGTGTCCCCTGCTGACGCCACCCTCGCTCCCATGCCTGCCTCTTCCCCGGGGGCTCACTGGGGCTCAGGCTGGGCTCGCCCCTCCCCTCCCTTCAGGGGCTTGTGGGCTGGGGGTGGGGAGGGCAGATCCGGGTTGGGGGGGGGCGATATTGAAGCGGAGCCTAGCCTCAGGGCCAAGGGCAGCATTGGCTTTCCCCCAGGGGATTGCGAGTCCCTGAAGGAGCCTGGTGAGTTTTTAAACTTTCACCGTGTTTTTTTCTTAAACAGCAATACATGTTTGTGCTTTTTAAAAGTCAGCGGAGCCCTGGCTGGTGCGGCTCAGTTGGTCCCAATCACCGAGATGCTGCTGCTTCCATTCCCGGTGAGGGCACACCCAGGCTGGGGTTCGTCCTGGGTCGGGGTGCACACAGGAGGCAACAGATGGATGTTTCTCCCTCTCCCCCTTCCTCGCTCTCTAAAACTACTAAGAACATATTTAAAATAAATAAGTGAAAATCAGTGGGGAAAAAAGTAAAAAGCTGGCAGCCCAGGTGGGACCATCTGACCATTGGTGTTTTCAGACTTTCCAGCACGTGGTGCCTGGACTTCAGGGGAAGCCCACTCGGCCTACAGAGGAGGGTGTGCCCTCAGTCGGGTGCTGGCCAAGGGCTCGGGTGAGAGGCCCTGTGGGTGGGCCCAGGACACAGGCAGGGCCGAGGGCAGGGCCTGGGACACTGGGAGGAGGTGGTTGGTGATCTAAAACACTGGCCTGGCCCTGGCTGGTGTTGCTCAGCGGATATAGCGTCGGCCTGCTCCTGAAGGGTTCTGGGTTCGATTTCAGTCAAGGGCACATGCCTGGGTTGCAGGCTTGATCCCCAGTAGGGGGCGTGCAGGAGGCAGCTGATCAATGATTCTCATCATCGATGTTTATATCTCTCCCTCTCCCTTCCTCTCTGAACTCAATAAAGACATATTTAAAAATTGGACCTTCAGGAGAGCCTCGCAGGAGGGAAGGGCCCAGGAACGAGCCCAAAGTCTCTGGGTAGCATCAGGCCAAGGAAGGGCAGCTGTGAGGGATGAAGCTGTGAGGGATGAAGCCGTGGGGGGGGGGGGGGAGCGCCCAGAGGCCCAGGGAGAGTCCCGGGGGGAGTGGCCCCCACAGGGAGGCCAGGGTGGAAAGGACAGTGTGACCGGGTGTGGCAGGAAGCTGGCGTGGGGCTGGCGAGGCTCTCCCACAGGGGAGATGAGGAGTGTGGAGGTGGCAGCCCTGGCACCAGAGCTCGGACAGAGAGCTAAGGCTGCATGAAGCCCACAGGGTGCCACCCCTCTGCCCTGTGTCCCCCAGCAGCTCGTCCTCAGAGAAGTCCTGTCCCTCACAGCTTCCCCGGATTTAAGTGGGGAGAGAGCCACGGGGTGGGGGCTGGCAGCCCCCCCTCCCCCCTGCCTCTGGGCTCCCTGTGCAGAGCCAGGTGTGTGCTGGCGGCCAGGTGCTGTCCAGTCCCCACTTCCTTTGGGCACTTTGTTGGCCGCCCTGTGCCCTCCTCTGGGTCTGAGGGGTGGAGGGAGTGTCCAGGGTGAGGGTGCTGGGCGGGGCGGCGGGCCCCACCTTCAGCCTGGTGGACATCTGGTACCCTCGGGGTTTCTCTGTCTCTCCGCCCGGCCAGATGATCTTCCGGTCGTTGGGGATGACCTGGGGGTGGGAGTATGAGATGGAGGGTGGCCACGCAGGGGTCTTGGCCCCAGGACCCTAAGGCCCCAGCCCCCACCCCCTCATGACCCCCACCTACATGGGTGCCGTTGTAGATGCCCACTTGCACCAGCTTGCGGTTCTGCAGGTTCATGATGCTGTAGTTGGCGAACTTCCGGTCACCGTCCTCATTGAACTCCACGCGTCCCGTCACCCCTTCCGCGTACTTGGAAGACATCAGCACTCTGGGGGGCAGCGTGGGTTCCACTTGACTGCTGGGGGCCTCCATCCCCAGCCTCCCTCGCGGCCTGACCCCACCTCCCGTGCGACCTGACCCCGCCTCCCGCGCGGCCTGACCCCGCCTCCCGCGCGGCCTGACCCCGCCTCCCGAGCAGCCTGACCCCGCCTCCCGCGCGGCCTGACCCCGCCTCCCGAGCGGCCTGACCCCGCCTCCCGCGCGGCCTGACCCCGCCTCCCGCGCGGCCTGACCCCGCCTCCCGAGCGGCCTGACCCCGCCTCCCGCGCGGCCTGACCCCGCCTCCCGTGCGGCCTGACCCCGCCTCCCGCGCGGCCTGACCCCGCCTCCCGCGCGGCCTGACCCCGCCTCCTGTGCGGCCTGACCCCGCCTCCCGCGCGGCCTGACCCCGCCTATCGCGCGGCCTGACCCCGCCTCCCGAGCAGCCTGACCCCACCTCCCGCGCGGCCTGACTCCGCCTCCCGAGCAGCCTGACCCCGCCTCCCGCGCGGCCTGACCCCGCCTCCCGAGCAGCCTGACCCCGCCTCCCGAGCAGCCTGACCCCGCCTCCCGCGCAGCCTGAGCCTAGCCTAGCGGCTCCTAGCTGCTGCCCCAGTCCCGCAGACCCTGGAGCTGTGAATCCAGCGGGTGGCGCGCAGGTCTGCCTGCACCTGGTGGACAGCACACCACGGCCGCAGAGCAGCTCCTCGAGCCAGCCCGGTGCTGAGGGTTCTCTGTGGGCTCGGACATTCTATCCTCATAGCCCTGTCCTCACTTTACTGCCAGAAAGGACACAGGGTGAGGTCCTGTCTGCGTGTGCATGTGGCATACCCAGCGGGGCCATCGGTGTGCACACGTGATCCTTGGTATGCAACCCATGCACGTGCGTGTGGCATGTGTGCTTCATGCCTCTGAGTCTGCACATGTGTGTGCACGCGTGTACATATGCCCTACATCTGCAGCTGTGTGTGCTCCTGCTGTGGACACGGTGGGCTGTGGCTCTGCGTGTGCAGCTCAGTGCTTGCTACTCAGGGGGTGGGACCTAGTGATGGGCTGGGCCTGCCCACCTGAGGGCCGCGAGTTTACTCCTGCCCACTGCGGCTTTCTGCTTGGGCCTGTGGCCTCTCTGCAGGTTCGGGTGCCATCCCTGGTTCCTTGTCTGAACGCCTGGGTCCCTGGAAGCGCCCGGTCCCCACCTGCTGCAGGCTGTCAGCCACCCGGGGAGTGGGGTGGGGTTTCAGGGTTGGTTGCAGTGTTAAAAGCTGGGGGCAGGAGCTGTGGAGGCAGCGACAGGGCCGTGGTGTGTGTGGGAAATGGGGGGGAATGATTATAACAGGGGAGCAGGGGGTGGAGGGGAGGAGTGGGGACAGAGGGACCTGGGGTAGGTGACTGTGTCTGTAGCTTGTGGGCAGCCGGCTGAGCTGGACCAGCCGAAGAGCCGCTACTTCCACCTCCTAAGAGCCCTGTCCCGCTCCAGAGCGGCCACGCCCACTCAGAGAGGCCCCGCCCATATCTCAAAGAGCAGCCCCGCCCACTCAGAGGCCCCGCCCACCTCTTGAAGAGCGGCCCGGTTTTCCAGATGTTGGTGTTGCCCACGCAGCCCCGCGGCGGGTCGGTGATGTTCTCCTTCTCCAGGAGCTCGTGCACCGCCTGGGCCACCACGCCCACCGCGTCGCTGATGTGGGCGGACTCGTTCTTGCCGTTGATGAGCTGCAGCCCGATGATGCCTGGGGCGAGCGAGGGCTTAGAGCCCGTGAGGAACCCCGTGTGGGAACCCCACCCGCCGGGGCCAGAGGGGCGCAGCACTCACCGTCCGGGGCGTAGCGCAGGGCGTTCCCGGAGATCTCGCGCTCCCCCACCAGCCACACGTACCCTGACCCGGTCATGTTCAGCATCGCGGCGGCGCGGTACACGGTGGCAGCGTCGTCCTCGCTGTGGGGCAGAGGGGGGTGACGGGCCGGGACTCCCGCCCTCCCCGACCCGAGGCTGGCGGGCGGCTCCTCTCGGTTCCTAGGTCCTCCTCCTGTCCCTGCCCCTCCCCCAACCGCTCCCCTGGAGAGGGGCCTGGAAGGCCGCAGGGCGATGGGGCCAGCCCTGCCCCCCCCCCCAGCCCGTATCTGGGCCAGGGGGCCCCAGAGAGGTGAGGCGCAGACCCTAGAGCTCCCCAGGCCGCTCTTGCTGGCCCCCTGCCCTTGCCCAGCAGGGTCAGGGGAGCCAGGGTGGCAATGGATCATTTTCTATTGCTCGCTCAGCCACCCGCTAGGGGGCACTGTTCTAAGAGCTGCACAGCGGGCAGACATTACTGCTATCCCTGCGTCAGGAGGGGAACCTGAGGCACCCCGGGCACGTGAGTGGTGCTGAGCGGCTGAGTCAGGCCTGTGCCTGAACCGTTCACTCGGGTGCCCCTGCTCCTGTGACCTCCTGAACAAGCCGCACGACCTCTGGCTCCCGTGGCCGCACTGGAGTGAGGGGCCGGGGCTCTCCAGGTTGGTCGGGTGCTGGGGGGCGGGGGGGGGGGGGGACCCAGGGCCTGGGAACTGCCCTGAACAGCGCAGCGGAAGCCACAGCGAACAGGAGGGCTGCTGCTCCCTTCCGGAGTCTGAGCAAGCAGCCGTGCCCTGCCTGCCACCGGGGGCGGGACCACTGGCCAGGCAGAGCACGGGCCACGCCTGGGGGCACACGTGCTCCTGAGACCTCGGGGCGTCCTCATCCCCATGGACCTGGCCCATGGCGGGCACTGTGCTTCCTGTACGTGGGCAGCGGGTGCAAAGGGGGTGGACAGATGCCCGAGGGCTGAGCTGTTGTCCCATGGCTGACCCTGGAAACCGAGGTGGCCCTAGGCTGCCGAAGGGGTCTGCCCGGATTTCCTCAAGGATTAGCTGGTGAAGGTCTGAAAGCCTTCGCTCTCAATGACAACAGTAGCGCCCGATGGGAGCAACGCCGAGCAGGGCGGCGTCTCACTGTGGCCTAAACCAGAGCATTCAGCCACGATCACCGGCAAAAACAAACTGTGCCTGTCGGGGCGCGGGTGCCCGCAACGCCTGGCAGGGCCTGTGCCGGGCAGGTGGAATGACACTCTAAGCTGGCATCGAGTAAATGGTGCATCAGGAAAGCAGCTGTAGACAAGCCTGGCCGCGCCATCACACTGGCTCATGGAGACAGCCGACTGCGGCAAGAACAGTCCCAGGCAGAGAAGGAATGTTTGGAACTGAATTCTCTGCACTTGGTAGAGAATTGGTAAAAAACAAAAAGTAAGATTGGCTTGATGAGGTTTCTCTACAAAATGCAGGAAGCAGGAGCCAAAATGTGTCCGGTTGGAGTGCCAGGGTCAAGAAGACTGGCGCTGGCACTGCCCAGGGGACAGCCTTGCCGCTGGGCTTCTGGGGCTGAGGGCGCTGGGGCTGGTCTGCCCTCTGCGGTGGGACTGGCCTCTGCTCCAAAGAGGCCAGCGTGTGAGGGGAGGGACCCTGCCACTCCTGCCAGCCCAGAGGCCTGGCCTGGGTGGGTTCACGAGGGTGCTGGTGGGTGGTGGTTGCTGTGAGTGCTGAGCCTTGGTGG
Source organism: Myotis nattereri (assembly GCF_964212035.1). Lineage (NCBI taxonomy): Eukaryota > Metazoa > Chordata > Mammalia > Chiroptera > Vespertilionidae > Myotis > Myotis nattereri. The sequence goes on from NC_138087.1 coordinate 82,583,902, forward strand.
GCAGTGTACCTGCCTGTGAGGGGTGTATGCATATAGGTAGCATGTGGTATGGTCTATGTGATCATGCACACAGCATGCACACATGTGTGTGCTACCATGGAGTACATGCATGTACTTGCATATAGGTGTGCACATGACTGTGTGTCTATGTATTCACTTGTGTGCAATGTGCCTGCATACGCACACATGCAATATCTTGTGTGCACATGTGATGGTGTCTATATGGTGCCGGTGTGTGAGCATATGCATGCATTAAATATGATGTGTATATTGCAGATACACATGTCTATAGGTGTGTGCATGTGATGTGTGCACATGTATACATGTGTGCATGCTGTGTTTATATGTATGTGCATGTGCAGTGTGTGAGAAAACACGGTGTGCATGTGTGACAATCATGTGAATGTGTTGTTCCTGTGCACACATGCACGTATGTGTGTGCACATAGGTGTGTGTGTGTGTGGTGTGCATATAATGTATGTACATGTGGTGTATAGGGTGTGTGCTTGCATGCGTGTGGTGTGCACATAGTTCCCGTGCGTGGCTCTATGTGTGTAGTGCATGTGCCACTGTCCGCTGTGCCCATGTCCCCTTCTCTGGGCGGACCTTTGTCGGAGCCACATCTGGCAAACTGGTCCTTGACCCTGGGGCCAGTGACACAGGACAAGACCCTCTCAGGGCGTGTCTGAGCCGTCCCCTTCCATGCCTGCAGGGCGTGGGCAGGGTCCCAGTGACCAGAGGGGAAACAGTGGCGAAGACCACCCCCCGCCCCCGCTGGGACCTGGGTGGGGTTCCGGCGATTGGCTTTGCCTGTGGCCCTCTGGCTCGTGTCCTGGTGGCCACTCTGATTACAGTGTGTGGATGGGGAGGCCTAGGTGGGTGCGACCTTGGCCTTTGCACACGTGCACCACTGTTGAACAGCTGTGTTTTGGGGTCACGGCTTCCTTGGTTTGCTCTGTCCTGGATGAAGGGCCTGATCTAGTCGCCTGTCCACTGGCCTGTCTGCCCATTGGTGCACCCACCCAGCCACTCTCCACCCACCACAGCCTCCCGATCTGCCTCCAGCCTGTGACCAGTGAGAAGTGTTACCAACAGGGAAATAAAGGAGGGGGTCCAGGCGGGGCTTACTCTGGGCACGACTCGCCCTGGGCGGGGCTTGTTCTGGGCGGGGCTTTCCCTGGGCAGGGCTTGTCCTGGGCGGGGCTTGTCCTGGGTGGGGTTTGTCCTGGGCGGGGCTTGTCCTGGGCGGGGCTTGTCCTGGGCGGGGCTTGTCCTGGGTGGGGCTTGTCCTGGGCGGGGCTTGTCCTAGGCGGGGCTTTCCCTGGGCGGGGCTTTCCCTGGGCGGGGCTTTCTCTGGGCGGGGCTTGTCCTGGGCTGGACTCTCCCTGGGCGGGGCTTGTCCTGGGCGGGACTCTCTCTGGGCAGGGCTTGTCCTGTGCGGACTCTCCCTGGGCGGGGCTTGTCCTGGGCGGGACTCTCCCTGGGCGGGGCTTGTCCTGGGCAGGACTCTCCCTGGGCGGGGCTTGTCCTGGGCGGGACTCTCCCTGGGCGGGGCTTGTCCTGGGCGGGGCTTGTCCTGGGTGGGGTTTGTCCTGGGCGGGGCTTCTCTGGGGTGGGGCTTGTCCTGGGCGGGGCTTTCCCTGGGCGGGGCTTTCCCTGGGCGGGACTCTCCCTGGGCGGGGCTTGTCCTGGGTAGCTAGGTCCAGGTTGGGCTTGCTCTAGGTGGGTTTCCTCAGGGAGGGGCTGTGTGCCCTCTTGGCTTTGCCTGGCGGGTCTTTAAACCCTTCTCGAAGCCCTCCCCACGGGGCCCAGGCTTGGAAGGTCAGCGTGGACAAGTCACTCGTGACTCTGAGACCCATGTTCGCACTGTAAGACGGGGGGGGGGTTAGCACCCTCTTTTTGCACCTCTGTGGGTGCGAGTGAGCTGCTTCTGCTTCCGAGCCCCGGAGCCCTGGTCGGTCCTGCCCTGTGACCTGCCTGGGCAGCGGGCACCTGGCTCTGTGCCCGAGGTGTGCTGACTGAGTGTGCAAACACCCCCCGCCTGCGCCTCACACGCTCCTGCAGGCAGCAGCTGTGGGGCGCGCCTCTGGGCCGATGGCCCTGCTGCTTTTCTGCCCTGGACGGGAGCCCAGGAGCTTCTGCGCGAGGCAGGCAGCGGATGGGCCCAGCACACGCTCCTGGCGGCCCCTGGGCTCTTCTGGGGGCCTGGACTTTCCCTCCCCAGGAGGCCCAGCCACTGGCAAATGGGGAGATTGTTACTGTCGGCTGGTCCCTGAGGGGGAGGTGTGGGGCCGGGCCCTGCAAGGACAGCCTGGTTCACTGTCCCTAATGCCCCCTCCCCGGCCGCCGCCTCCAACCGCTCCAGGCCTGTCCCTGCCGCGGGCCTTCCCGCCTGGGCTCACCGGACACGCCATCCTCAGGGCCCCTCCCTGAGTCCAGTTCCAGAGTGCAGTGTTACCCCATCGGCCTTCCGAAGGGCAGGAGCTTATCCATACCCCACCCCAAAGCCCAGCTCAGGGCGGTGGCAGTGGTGACCGGGGAAGGGAGGGAGAAGGCAGGAAGGATGGACGGAGAGAGGGCGCCCCACCTGCCAGGTGGCCAGGTCCCCAGGTCACCAGGCCCCCGTGGAGGGGCTCTCTTTGGCAAGGGCACTTGGGAAGCTGAGGCGCAAAGGTGCCCTCAGCCCCGCCCAGGGGCAGCCCGGGGTGCAGTGGGGGAGGGGCCGCCCAGCCTCACCTGGCGGAGAGGATGATGACCCGGGCCTCCAGCTCCCGCGCCTCCATCAGCAGGGCCGTCACGTTCTTGGTCCCCGGGTCAAACTGCAGCACCTTCTCCGCCTGTGGTGTGAGCAGGAGCGTTAGCCGGTGGCCGGGCCGGGGACACAGCGCCTCAGGGGCGAGAGTTGGGCCGCAGCCACTAGGACTCCGAGGCAGCTCCGCTAGGGCTGCCCGGCCTGCACCTGCCACCTGCCCTGTCCACTCGCCTTCCTGCCGCCTGGCCTGGCCTGGCCTCGCTCGTCCTTCCTGCGCCTGCTCGCCGGCCTGCGCCGCGCCTGCTCTCGGACCTCTCTCTCCACCTGTCACTTGGTCCTCTGTGCGCCGAGCATGCAACCGGGTGGGCCGAGACGCAGAGAGCGTGCAGCGGACGGAGCCTGGACGAGGTTTGGAATGCAACTGGGAGCAGAGATGGGGCGGGCTTGGCCCAAACCTCGGGAGCTCCTCTCAGGCCCGATCCACAGGCCCCTGCAGAGTGGCCCGGACCCCAGCAGGCAGGCGGGCGGCTGGACGGACGGGCTCCCTCCTGGGTTCCGCGAGGAAACCCCGGGGGTCCCAGAGATTCGCATGCACCTCCCGAGGCGGCTCCTCCGGCAGCGGCCGCTCTCACGCAGGCCCGGCCGCGGCGACGGGCCGGCCGGGGACCCACGCGGCCGCTCCTGCCCTCTCCTGCCTGCGGCTGCCTCTCTGACCTCGCTCTCCTCACTGCTCGGCCTGCGCTCGCCTGGCCTGGCCGGAGACGGCCTCTGCGAGGCGCCGGGCCGGCCCCTGCGGTGGGTGGCGTGCAGTCCATGCATATATACCTTGGGTCCGCGCTTGTTGTCATAGGACAGTTGGTCGAGGTTGTCATAGTTCCTTTTTTTACTCTGATGAATAATGTGCACAGAGAAAATATGCAGACACAGAAGAAGATTATAAACGGTTGAAAATGACGGCGCTAAAGCAATCACACCACCTCCTCGGGCGTCTGCAGATGGGCACGTACCTGGAGCTCGCAAACACCTGGGCCCGGGGCGGGGCGGGGCCGGGGCGGTGCTGGGGGCGGGGCCCGGGGCCACCGAGGCTCCGGCCACGGAGCTGTGCTCTCGAAATCAGTCATGCGTGGGAGAAAGGGCGTCCCTGTTCCCGCCCATGCCGCACGGATCCCGTTGGGGGCCCCCCTGCCACCCCGCCCCCCGCCATGCACCTGCTGTGCCCCATGTCAGTCCTGAGTGGGGGGTGAGCCGCCTCTCCCCGGGCCCTGCCCTGACAGCCCCCCTCCCGCACCCTCCCGTGGGCCGTTCTAAGGGGTCCGTGTTCTGTGCTCGCTGACTGGGGTGCACACACCCACTGCCCTCTGGAGAGCGAGAGGTGTTTGTGTACACGTGTGCACAGGGGTGGCAGGCACGTGCCTGGGAGCGTGAGCCTGCGTCAGCCACAGGGCGGGTGTGTGTGTGTGTGTGTGTGTGTGTGTGTGTGTGTACACGGGCACATGTGTGTGAGCTGGTGAGTGAGGTGCCCGCGTGCCCGGCGGCCGGAGGGGAGGGTCTGGTGGGAGGTGTGGAGTGACTGGGTGGGCCTGTGAGGGTGGGCACGCGTGGCTGGTGTGGGGGGTGTCTGATGAGTGTGAGTGTGCCCCGGGCATGTGAGTGTGTGTGGCCCTGGTGGGCTCGCCCGGAGGACCTGCCTGCCAGGTGTGGGGCGCTGTCTTGGGGGTCCCCCAAGGCCCTGGCAGCCAGCCCTTCCTCCCAGCCTCAGCCGATCCCCACAATAGGAGCCCCCAGGCCCTCTGGGTCCACTCTCTGGCTTCAACCCCCACCAGCACCCACTATTCCTTCAGGGTCTCTGGCGCCCGGGGCCCGGGGTTGGCACTAAGCCTGTGACGCCCTCTCCGACTCGCAGGGAACATGCTCCCCCAACCCCTGGCCTGCCTCCCTCCCTGTCTGCCTCCCTCCCTCTCTGCCCAGCTTGGCCTCCACCCCCCGGGCCGGGGCCCAGCGCTGAGGGCCAGGCTCTGCGCTGGGGCAGCCTCCCCTGGGCCTCTGGTGAGTGCCAGCTGGCAGTGGGCAGGCAGTGAAGAGATGGGGGTCACCTGGACCCCCAGAGATTGCTGCTCTTGTCTCTCCGCAGCCCTGCAGCGTGGGGGCGGGGCTGGGGTCAGTGTACCCCAGAAGCAGGTGTCACTTTGGTCTCCAGGCGGAGCCAGCCCTGTGGGGGGAGGTGAGACGAGGGGGCTGGGGTCCTGGTGGGGGTTGGGGTGGCTTGTGCCCGGGGACAGGGGTCTGGGGAGGGCGATGGCGCTGTGAGGTCCGGCTGCGGAGAGTGGAGGGAGGGGACATGAGTGGGTGGCAGCAGGGAGGTAGGGGGCCCTTTGGGAGGGGTGTGGCATACGAGGCCATCCCTGAGCAGGGCGCCCTGGGGGAGGCCCCTGGGGAGGGGGCAGGAGCGCCCCAAGTTCTGAGAGTGGCTGGGGCGAACCGCAGGGGCAGGAGGGAGGGTCCAGCCGGCGACGGGCAGTGGACCCAGGAAGGGCGGGCGGGGCGGGGTGTTTGCGGAGCTCCAGGTGGTCCTGCCTCGCCCGCAGGGACGGACACAAAGGAGATTTGGACTAAATGGCAAAAGCGAGTGAAATGAGCCGAGGACAGGCCGGGGCGGGCGCCGGACGAGGTGTGCTGGCCATGCAGGATGGAGAGAGAGACGGCGGGCAGCGCCCGCCCGCGCCCACCTTGGACTCGCGCTCCTCCAGCAGCGTCTCCAGCCGCTTCTGCGCGGCGCGGCCCTCGTGGTCGTCGCTGACCAGCAGGATGATGTGGTTCCAGCTGTAGACGCGCATCATCTCGAACCAGACGCTGGACTGGTGGGAGTAGGGCGGCACGGTGCGCAGGAAGCTCAGGTGGATGCTCTGCGGGCGGGCGGGCGGGCGGGCGGGTGAGGGTGCGGCTCCCCCTGCTCCTCCCTCCTCCCTCCTCCCTCCTCCGGCACCGGCCGCACGTGCCCAGCAGCACCCCCACGGTGCCGGCAGGTGTGTCGGGGGGTGAGCACCCCACCTCCCCACAGCCAACCAGCTGCCGCCACTGGACGACTTGGGCTCAGAAAGTGCTCCCCAAGCCCGACTCCGGGTGGCGTGGCTCAGGGGTTGAGCACCAACCTATGAACCAGGAGGTCAGGGTTCAATTCCCGGACAGGACACGTGCCCAGGTTGTGGGTTTGATCCCCAGTGTGGGGTGTGCAGGAGGCAGCTGATCCATAATTCTCTCTCATCATTGATGTTTCTCTCCCTTCCTCTCTGAAATCAATAATATCCTATATTATAAAAGGCTAATATGCAAATCGACCGAATGGCGGAACGACCAGTCCCTAAGATGCGCACTGACCACCAGGGGGCAGACGCTCCACGCAGAAGCTGCCCTCTGGTGGTCAGTGCGCTCCCACAGGGGGCGCTCCACTCAGCCAGAAGCCGGGCTCACGGCTGCCTCGCCCACCTCCTCGGCAGTCGGACATCCCCCGAGGGCTCCCGGACTGCGAGAGGGTGCAGGCTGGGCTGAGGAACTCCCTCCCCCAGTGCACGAATTTCATGTGCTGAGCCTCTAGTATATATATAGTGCCCCCTGACATTCGGCCTCTCGACGATCCCCACTGGGGCTTTCCCGGGGCCTTCCCAACGTCAGGCGACTGGGATCTATTGGGGAGGCTGTGCCTGCTGGCCCTGCCCTGCCTGACTCGCCGGCTCAGGATCTCCAGGGAGGGAAGAGGGAAGGGGCTCCCCCTTCTCAGCCGGGTCCCGGTCTGTCCAGGCAGCACTGGCAGCCCCATTGGTGTCTCTGTGACCCACCCAGCTTGTGGTCCTCTGAGACCTCGAGATTGTTTTCCACCTGCTCCCCCTTGTGGCCTGGGGCAGTGCCTTGGAGCCCCAGTGCAGGAATGCCCCTTCAGCCCTGTTGGTCGTCCCAGTGGTTAGAGCATCGGCCCACAGACCAAGACGTCCTGGGTTCAATTCCTGGTCAGGGTACATGCCCTGGTTGTGGCTCAATGCCCAGTGCAGGAAGCAGCTGATCAATGATTCTTTCTCATCATGGATGTTTCTATCTCTCTCTCCCTCTCCCTTCCTTTCTGAGATTAATAAAAATATACTTAAAAAAAAAAAAGAAATGGCCCTTCGGCCCTCGCTGGTTTGGCCAACTGGTTAGAGCTTTGGCCCACGGATCCAAGGGTCTTGGGTCCAATTATCAGTCATGGGCGTGGACCTGAGTTGCAGGGTCCCGGCCGGGAGAGAGGGGTGCGGGAGGCAGCCAAGCAGCGTGTGGCTCTCACGTGGGTGGTTCCCGCTCGCCCCCTCCTCTCTCCTCCTACTCTCTCTGGACATCAGTGGGGAGGGGAATCCTCCAGGGAGGGTTATGAAAGGAACCAGAGCGCCGTTGCCTCTGTCCGGCATGCACCAGGCCCAGGGCGGCACGGTGGCAGCTGGGGTCTCGGAGTGGGGCCGAGCCAGGCCTCCAGCCCATGTCAGGCACCGCTTGGCTGCACATTGGGACCAGGAGTGGGGCCGGGGCAGCTGGAGACGTGGCCATGACGCTGGCCTCACGCTGGACCAGAGAGGGGGCCACGGTCTGGATCTGGGCTTGGGGCATGTGGTGGGCGGGGCTTGTGCCCTGGGAGCCGGCCCCCATCCCTCCTCTCCCTCTCCCTCCCCCCTCCCCCCCCTCCTCCCCAGAGGTGTTTCTCCTCTCTGCAGCTGGAGGCTGGTGCCCGGGGACGAGGAGGCAGGGAAGGAGCCCCACCTCCCACAGTCCAGGGACCTCTGCTTCCGGGCTATGGTGTCTGACCCTCTCAGCCAGCCTTCCGCCGGGTGTGTCAGTGTGAGTGTATGAGCCTGTGCTGGTGTGAGCATGTGCGTGAGTGTGAGTGTGCATGTGAGTGTGAGTGTATGAGCCTGTGCTGGTGTGAGCACATGTGTGAGTGTGAGTGTGCATGTGAGTGTGAGTGTGTGTGTGAGTGTGCATGTGAGTGTGAGTGAGTGTGCATGTGAGTGTGAGTGTGTGTGTGCATGTGAGTGTGAGTGTGTGTGTGTGCATGTGAGTGTGAGTGTATGAGCCTGTGCTGGTGTGAGCGTGAGTGTGAGTGTGCATGTGAGTGTGTGTGCGTGTGCGTGTGAGTGTGAGTGTGTGTGTGAGTGTGCATGTGAGTGTGAGTGTGTGTGTGAGTGTGCTGGTGTGAGTGTGCACGTGAGTGTGAGTGTATGAGCCTGTGCTGGTGTGAGCATGTGCGTGAGTATGAGTGTGCATGTGAGTGTGTGTGTGTGAGTGTGCTGGTGTGAGTGTGCATGTGAGTGTGAGTGTATGAGCCTGTGCTGGTGTGAGCATGTGCATGAGTGTACATGAGTGTGAGTGTGAGTGTGTGTGAGTGTGCTGGTGTGAGTGTGCATGTGTGAGTGTGTGTGTGAGTGTGAGTGTGTGTGTGAGTGTGCATGTGAGTGTGAGTGTATGAGCCTGTGCTGGTGTGAGCGTGAGTGTGCGTGTGCATGTGAGTGTGTGTGCGTGTGCGTGTGAGTGTGAGTGTGTGTGTGAGTGTGCATGTGAGTGTGAGTGTGTGTGTGAGTGTGCTGGTGTGAGTGTGCACGTGAGTGTGAGTGTATGAGCCTGTGCTGGTGTGAGCATGTGCGTGAGTATGAGTGTGCATGTGAGTGTGTGTGTGTGAGTGTGCTGGTGTGAGTGTGCATGTGAGTGTGAGTGTATGAGCCTGTGCTGGTGTGAGCATGTGCATGAGTGTACATGAGTGTGAGTGTGAGTGTGTGTGTGTGCTGGTGTGAGTGTGCATGTGTGAGTGTGTGTGTGAGTGTGAGTGTGTGTGTGAGTGTGCATGTGAGTGTGAGTGTATGAGCCTGTGCTGGTGTGAGTGTGCATGTAAGTGTGAGTGTATGAGCCTGTGCTGGTGTGAGCATGTGCATGAGTGTACATGAGTGTGAGTGTGCATGTGAGCGTGTGTGTGAGTGTTTTGAGCAGGTTCAGGTGTGACTTTGAGTATATGAGCATGTGCCAGTGTGAGCGTGCATGTGGATGTGTGTGTGTGAGCATGTGCTGGTGTGAGCGTGCGTGTGAGTGTGCATGTGCGTGTGAGTGTATGAGCATGTGCTGGTGTGACTTTGAGTTTATGAGCATGTGCTGGTGTGAGCGTGCATGTGGATGTGTGTGAGCATGTGCTGGTGTGAGCATGCGTGTGGATGTGTGTGAGTGTGGGTGTGTGCAGGTGTGAGAGACTGTGGATTTGGTTGTACCCGTGAGTGTGGGTGTGTGCAGGTGTGAGAGACTGTGGATTTGGTTGTACCCGTGAGTGTGTGTGTGTGCGCATTGCTGTGCATTGCATGGGTGAGTGTGCGTGTGATAGACTGAGTGTTTGTGGGTGTGGGTGTGTGAGCATGTGCTGGTGTGAGTGTGTGTGCATGTGCATTGCTGTGCATTGCATGGGTGAGTGTGCGTGTGATAGACTGAGTGTGTGTGGGTGTGGGTGTGTGAGCTTGCACAGCTGCATGTGCTCGTGTATCACCCTGTGTTCCGTGAGCCTGGGCCCCTGGTCTGAGCACCTGCCGTGTCCCCCCGCAGGCAGCTGCCATGGCCCTGGGCGTGGCGCCGTGGGAGCCCTGGGCGCCGTGGGCCTCAGGGTGAGGCTCACCTTGTCTGAGTAGATGGACATGCGGGTGGTCAGCCCCAGCACGGGGATGCGGTAGAAGCCGGCGGTGTAGGAGACGGGGGTGGGGGTGAAGTGCTCATTGGGAGTCGGGGGGTGGCTGACGAGGATGGCGTAGACCTGTGGGTGAAGGACAGCGTCAGCTTGCGTGTGGGTGGCCGGGCCCTGAGCCGGGGCCATGGCCAGCAGGGGGAGGGCCGGGGGCGCCATCTGTGGGCACAGCACGGGGTGCACACCCACCAGGCAGGACCCAGAACCACCCTCTGATATCAACAAATCACAGGGGTGAGGCAGAGGCAGAGCCAGGCTGGGGTGGCGCTGAAGACACACAGGGAGGCGACAGGCCCTGGCTCACACCGCCCCCTCCCCAGGCCTCTGGCCGCCCTCACACTGCAGGGGCCGCCTCCAGTGTGTGCTGAGAGGGAGGGAGAAGTCACCCCCAGAGTGTGCTGGGAGGCGGCTGGTCCCGGACGGGGCGGAGAGCCATCCCACACCCTGTCCCTCATCCGGCTCAGGGCTGGCGCTCCAGGGGCCGAGCACCACTGAGGGGCCGGGTGAGGAGCTCCCCGAGGCCTCCAGGGGCAGCTGGGCTCCCTCAGTTTGAACGAGACCCAGTGCCCAGGCTCAGGGGTCGGGGAGGGGGGCAGACGGCTGGGCGGCTCCACGCTGTCCTCACATGAGAAGGACCCGTGTTGCCCGGCCGGCGTGGCTCAGGGGTTGAGCGTCGACCTATGAACCAGGAGGTCGAGGTTCGATTCTTGGTCGGGGCAGAGGCCTGGGTCGTGGGCTCGATCCCCACTGGGGCGTGCAGGAGGCAGCCGATGGATGATTCTCTCTCATCATTGATGTTTCTCTCTCTCCTTTCCTCTCTGAAACGGAAATAAATAAATACGTGAAGGGCCTGTGCCTGTCCCAGCTCTGCCTTCCCCTCTCTGAGCCACACAGGCCCCTGCTTCTGTGAGCGGAAGGGTGGTGTGCACTGGCCCCCATGCAGGCAGCGGCGGCCGTGGGCTCACCTGGCCCACGGGGCGTGCTCAGCGAGGGACAGCGATTGCTGTCACCTCGGCGCATGGGGCTGGCTGTTCTCTGGGGAGACAGTGCCCAGACAGCAAAATTGTGAGCTGCAGGGGTGACCCCCATAAAGGGCCCCACCTGGACCCCTGACTGCTCCCCCCGCCTCCTGCACAGAGCGAGTGACGGAAGGAGCGCCCCCGGGGGGGCGTGGGAGTGGCCATGAGGGAGGGAGGGAGGGAGGTTTCTAGCACAGCTCTGGCACGGCTTGGGCAGGTGAGCTGCTGGGACTGGCCCCCAGTCCCTGGCCCTCCCCCCCCCCCATTGCACCAGAGGTGCCCGGTCAGTGTTGGCATCAGCCTGTGTGTGCGTGACATGAGGGTGTTTGGGAGCGTTTGCCAGGGATGCGTGTGCACACTGTACCCCAACGCCTGTGTTTAACGGACATGTGGAGGGTCCCTGAGCCTGGCGTGTGTGAGCAGGTGTTTGCGTGTGCCAAGCAGCGTGTGGCGCATGCGTGCGTGTGTCTGCGGCTTGGCGTGGGGGCAGGTGATGCGAGTGTGCAATGAGTGTGCCCTGCGATGTGAGCTGGTGTGAGTCCCTGCCCCCTGCAGACACGGGTGTGTAGGAGGCAGGGTCCAGAGGAGGCCCTGCTCTTACATAAAGGGCTGCAATGCGGCGAACCCGCGGCCTCATTGGCATTCAGCGCCCGTGCCCGGCGGATGGCTCCCAGCGCGCCACCCTGAGTCGTGTCCTCCCCCGCAGCCTGGCTGCCTGGCTCCCCTGCTGTGCCCGCTGCCTCCCCCGCCCCCAGCCCCGCTCCTGCCCTCCAGCACCTGGCATTTCCCAAAACAGGCAGACCTGTGGCAGAGGCGGGGGAGGAAGGGAGGGAGGACGAGAAGCCGGAACAATGATGCCCCGGGCACCATCCTGCTTCTTGTGCCTGGGACGGCGCCTCTGCTGCGACCCGGAGCCCCCCCCACCTCCCGGCCACACACACACACACACCAAATGCTTGTCACACGGCTGCACACGCTGGTCAGGGCCTGGAGCCCTTCTGAGGGGTCACTGGCCACGGTGGCAGGTGCCCAGTCAGTGCCCAGATGGGGCTCTGGCTGCCGATGAATCCAGCCCTCTCCGGCGGGAGGCAGCCGATGGGGGTCCTCTCCGCGCGAGAAGGAGAAGGGCTGGAAGGTGGATGGAGCTGGGACGCAGAGGGGCTGGAGGAGGTGGGGGTGGGAGGGGGAGCTGGCGGCGGGCGGGGCGCACCTGGCTGGAGATGAGGTCCTCGCACACCGACAGGGCCATCTGGATGGCGTTGGGCTTGTGGGTGACGGAGGTGGCGTTGAGCTGGATCTTCCAGGCGCCGTGGCGCTTGTTGGCCTGGTTCACGGCCTCGCGGAACACCTGCTCGTGCTTCCGCGTGCTCAGCACCGCGCCGATGTTCACGATCTTGGGGTCGCAGGCGCCGCGGGCGAAGGAGCAGGAGAAGAGCAGGGCGAGCGTGAGCAGACGCATCGTGCTCATGGGCGGGCGGCGCGGGCGCGGGGCCCTCGGCGCATCCCCGGCCCCAGCGGGGCGCCCCGGCCGGCCTGCGCGCACCCGACCCCGCGGGCGGGGGGCGCCAGGTCCCCGGGAGCCTCAAGCCCAGGGCGTCCTCGCGAGGCAAGGGGGCCCCGAGCCCTCGGCCGGAGGGGACCGTCCTGGGCGCTCGCGGGTTCAGGCTCAGCGGCGGGCGCTGTCCGCGGTGCTGACGCGGGTCCGGGGAGGCTCCCGCCGCCTCGCGCGCCGAGGCCGGTGCGGATCCTGACGCGGCGGCGGCGACTGCGGCAGCTGCAGAGCCTGGAGCGGGACCCGCGTCTGTGCCCCTCCCGCCGCCCCCGCTTCCTAACGCGGAGCCGAGGGGCGCCTCCCGCGCCGGAGCGAGCGCTGCGTCTGCGAGCCTTTGCCAGCGCGGGGCGCGCGGGGGAGCGAGGCGGTGCGGGTGCGGGTGCGGGTGCGCGCGCTCCGTGGACCGGTCGCGGGGACAGGGCCTGAGCTGTGCGCGGCCTGCGGGGAGCTGAGTGCAGGGACCTTCCCGTGTCACCGTGCGCAGCCCTGGGTGCCAGGCTGTGTGTGTGTGTGTGTGTGTGTGTGCGCGCGCGCGCACGCGCGCGCGCGGGCACGCGTCCTCCTCCACGGTGATATTTCGGGGCGGATTCTGGGGCTGGAGACCCAGGGGTGCGGAGGGGCCTAGGCCACGTGCCCCGGGAGAGGGTGGGGGGGCTCTTTTCCAGAAGCTCACACAGGGGAAGAGTCCCCATCTACCTGGCCATGTGCCTTGGACACTTCCCCGCCCCCCAAAGGTTGGGGAGAATGGAAGGATGACAGACTGCCCGGGTGGAGCTGAGCCTCCCAGCAGAGTCGGGGGTCTGGCCCCATCCCCGCGGGGGGAGCCCAAGGCCAGAAGTGGCGTCGGCAGCAGGTGGGACTAAGGTTAGACTCCAGGAGGCACTGCCCAGGAGGCACCTGCGGGTCAGACCTGTGTCTTCTGCTTCCGCTCCCCCCCCCCCAGGGCCCCTCCTGATTCACTCCCCACCCCCCCGTCCTGCCTCTCTCCAGAGCCCCTCGCCTCCCTCTGGTCCCCGTGATCCTAATTCTCTGTCCCCTCCACCCCCAGGCCTGCTCCCCCATCCCTAACCTAAAGGATAACTGAAGCTCCGCCTCCGCCGTGACATCACCGTTTCCAATAGCAACTGAGGCTTTTGCATTCCCAACAGCAAAAGCCCCCAGTGGGACAAAGCGGGCTGTCCCTACTCCTCAGTGACGCTCTGAGCGGGGGAGAGGGGAGGTCCACGCCTGGTCCGCGGGCACCCCCTCCCCTCCCACCCCCTGCAGTTCTCACCGCCAGGCTGAGCCCCGAGCCAAGCGCTGGCGGGCGGGAGGCAGGGGCTGCAGCTTGGCGGCTCCCTCTCCAGCCCTTTCTCCTCAGTGAGGGGAACCCAAGCCTGGGGGCGGATGGGCCCACATCTTGCTGCAGCCCCACAGCCTCTGTCTGGGATCGAGAGTCACAGTGGGGAGACCCCCAGCTCCCAGCCCTGAGGACGCTTACTGTTCCCGGGGCTCACAAGAGGGCACGTGGGGTGCGCTTAAGGGCCCAGAGCTGGCCCTGTCTCCAGAGGCTCTGTGGCCCTGGCAGGTCACAGCCTGGAGGCTGCCTGCGTGCAGGGGGTGGACGGCCAGGGGTCAGCCAGCACGGGGGTGGGGGGGGGTGGGGGCTGAGGCCACGCTGCGGGCCTGTCTCCTCCACACACCCCCACGCCTCCAGTGGGAGCTCCACTGACCTGGAGCAGCAGTTTCTAAATGTCCAGGAATCTGCGAGCTGGTTGTCATGCCGCAGGGAGCCTGCAAGTGGCCGGTGGGAGTGTTTAGCCAGGGAAGCGGCCGAACCCCGCACAGCAGGGCCCTCTTTCTGTCAAAATGGGTTGGTCAGCACCCCTGCCTCCCCAGGCCCGGGTGCCGCAGCTTTTGCCTGGAGCCCCTTGCAAGGTCCCCAACACCCAGGGGAGGGTGGAGGCCGTGCCTGCACCAGGTCATGGGCTCCTTGCAGGAGTGCGGCTCCGTGTTGAGATGGAGGCTTCCTCCACCCCCATCATGGCTTGGGGTGAACTAGAGGAAGCCTTTAAAATATATATATGTATATTTTAATTGATTTCAGAGAGGAAGAGAGAGGGATAGAGAGGTAGGAACATCAATGATGAGAACCATTGATCAGCTGCCTCCTGCACGCCCCACACTGGGGACCAAGCCTGCAACCTGGGCATGTGCCCTGACCGGGAATCGAACCTGGGACCCTTCAGTCTGCAGGCCGACGCTCTAACCAGTGAGCACACTGGCCAGAGCTGGAGAAGGCCTTTGACTGGCTGCCCTGCTGTGACAGAGGAACTGGCTGAGACAGGGATCCCCTCTGAATGCTGGGGAAGCAGATTCTGTGGGGAGGCCCAAGGAGACCTGGGGTGTGGCCTCTGCCCCAGGGCTCCCCGTGGGAAGGTGGTCTTGGGGTGCACGGCCACCCCAGTGCTGGCTCATTCTGCCCAACAGCACGCGGAGGGACCTGCTCCCGCCCCTCCCTCACTCCAGCCACCAGTGCTCCAGGAAGGGCTGTCAATCATCAACACAGCTCCTCCTTGGCCTCAGCCCATTGGCTGAGGGATCGTCACATGACCCAGGCCGACTACTCAAGTTCTTCCCCAGGATTTTAGCCAGTTTGGAACCTGGGACAAGAACCCACTTCTGCCTCCTCTGGGGGGTGGGGGCTCATGAGCCCCCGGGAGACACACTTCTGCCGGGAGGTCGGGCCGAGCAGGTGAGCAGGAACTAGGCTGAAACACCTTCCCCACGGCCGAGCCCCCCTGCTCTGAGGGCCCACTCCAAAGGGGGTTGGGGGGTGGCTGGCTGCCAGCAGGCCTGATGGGGTCTCTGTTCCCTGATCTGGGGGGACCCGAGGGCCTCCCGACCCAGAGCAGCTGCAGACCCCAGCGGTGCTGTCTCGCTTGCCCTCGTGCTGACGTCCGTGACGTCCACGCACACCCTGTCCGCACGCCACTGCCTGCCCCACCACGGGGTCCCTTCGTCGCTGCCTTTCCAACTCCCCTTTTCCCGGGCGGCCATTTTCCCAGCTTCACAGGGTCCCCACACTTGCCACGGGGGCAAGACCGCCACCTTTCATTCACCCCAGACACTTCCTGAAAACCTACTGCGTGCCTGGCGCAGCCCTAGGGCTGGGGCTGCAGCAGCGGAAGCGTGAGACCCGACTCGTCACTGCGTGCGCCGCACGTGCTCAGCAGACAAAGGAAGTGCAACGGGCCGGCCGGTGGCTCAGGGGGTGAGCGACGCTGGGAACCAGGTCAGGGCTCCATTCCGGGTCAGGGCTCATGCCGGGGGGCACCTCGACCCCTAGGCGGGGCGTGAGGAGGCCGCTGACCCATGATTCCCTCCCTCCCCCTCCCCCCCTCTGAGATCAGTGAAGTGTGTGGACTTTAAAGGGGAGCGGAGTGAGGGAGGACGCCCGCTCCCCCCCAACAGACCGGCGACGCGCCGGGCCCTGCTTTCGCTGCCTGATCTCCAATCTGGGGCCTTGGCTTCAAGACCCACGACAAAGAGTAACCATCGTTTTATTTCTGACAATTGCCTGTTACATCAGCCAGGGCGCCGGCCGGCTGAGCCGCCGTCAGGTCCAGGCCCAGCGGCCGTGGCCAGACGGAAGGAAGTCACACCGGACCCAGCGGCACGCAGCTGCGAGCACACACGAGAGTTTAATCCACAAAATCCCGCAGCGGGAACCTCGGTGTCACACATCACGTCCTGTCCCGTGGCTTCGCTCTGTCTGTCCTCGGCCTGACGGCGGAATTTGGAAAAACCGTCGGCCCGGTGCTTCTGAGACCCGGGAGGTTCTGGGCGAGCTCTCCTGCGGGGCCGGGGCACTTGTGTGAGTCCCAGTAAAGGTGCCCCTCCACCCTGCCGCAGGCATGGAAGCAGCTGTCCTGGCTCCAGAGAAACGCGATCCTCTCCGCCCTGGCCTTCCTGCTGTGCTGCGGGCTCCTGTCCTACCTCAGCGCGGCCGACCCGACCCGTGGACAGGTACCTGCTCCGGGGGCGCCGGGGGCAGCGGAGGGCCGAGGCGGCTGCAGCTGAAACTGCCCAGCAGCCGTGAATGGGCGGGGAATGGGCACCCCCCAGGTTAAGAGGGGCGTGGCGTCCCCCGCCTCCTGGCTGGACACGGGCGCTGCTGCCAGTCCTCTGGCTGCTCCGGGGTCTGCCATGGGCCGGTGTCCGCCCGCTGCCCTGCGGTGGAGGCTCGCGGTCACTCTCCCCCCCCCGCCCCTCCCCCCCCCCGTGGTTCTCAGGACCCCGCCGCCCTGTGTCCGGAAAGGACGAGAGGGCGGCTGGGAGCCGGGAGGGGCAGGGAGGTGTCCTCCCCACGTGCAGACACCCAGGCAGCGCAGTGGGGCTGTGGGTGGGGAGGCGAGGACAGCCACGGGCTCGGAGAAGGTGCTCGCCCTCGGCTGTTCTTGAGCGCACAGGGGACGCCCGAGGCCTGGGGGCCCTCGGTGAAGCAGCAGGAAGCGCCGTCTGGGTGTCCCCCACGGAGGCTCTGAGGTCCTCGGGGCCTGGCGCTGGGCTGAGGAGGTTCTCTGGTTCAGCCCCGAACGGCAGGCCAGCGGAGGAGCAGAAGGGGAGGCCCGCACACCCGCCCGTCTTGCCGGCTCCTCGGAAGGCAGATGCCGACCCGGGACAGGGCCCGCGGCTGCCGCCTCAGGTACCTGCCATGAGCCGGTCAGGCTGGCGCCGGCTCCGTGCCAGAGGCCTCGGGACAGGACGCAGGGCTCACACCGATGGCGAGGTTGTCTGTTCCCGCCGTCTGACGGGTGTCTCACCCCCATGCTCCTCCGGGCGGGTGGGCGACCCTGGGGAAGGAGGAGGCGGGCCTTCCCTTCGACCTCGGCTGCGCGCCTGCTGGTCCCGGGGCCTGGGTTTGGGGGTGAGCAGAGCAGACTGTCCTCTCCCTGGGCCTGGGCCAGGGCAGCCTCCCTGAGGACAGGACCCCGAGCAGCACTGGGCGGCTAGGGACCCCCGAACCTGCAGATCAGAGCGCCCCACAGAGACGCGGGGACAGGCGGCAGGAGGAGGGACGAGGCTCCTCAGGGAGAAGCCCGCCAGGTCGGTCGGGGATGGTCGCTTGGTCATCAGGTCCCAGGAGCTGCAGTGAGCGCTGGGCGGAGGCTGCCTGAGGCGTCTCTTCTGGACAAGAAGGAGGGGGACAGCGTCTGGCGCTGCAGCCTGGAGCCACGCCGGGTTCTCAGAGGAACCCGGAGCACAAGCAGCAAAGGGAGAGCAGGCATGCTGGGCGTCATGGCAACAGGAGCCTCCGGGCACCGGGCACAGCCTCTTGGAGGAAGGAGGACCCCCGGGATGGGAGGACGTCCCAGCCGCTCATCTTACCAGGATCCGCACCAGGACGTGTTGGAAAAGCTCCTGAAACTCAGCAACAAACAACAACAGAAGGACCTTCACCCACGGGGCGCACCGCATGAACCACGTAACACGCCCAGGACCGCGGCCACTGCAGCCCCGCGGGTGCGAGCTGAGTGCACAGGGCCCACGTGGGGACCCGGGTCCCGATTCAGAAACGGGCCGAGCACCTCGATAGCCAGGCCAGTGTGGCTGAGCGGCAGCCTGTGAACCAGCCACCTTTCCACGCCCGGTCCCGCACATGCCCGGGTTGCAGGCTGCATCCCCAGTGTGGGGCGCGCAGGAGGCAGCCGACCCATGATTCTCTCTCATCTTTGTTGTTGTTGTTAATCGCACCCGAGGATATTTTCCCATTGATTGTTAGAGAGGGCGGGAGAGAGAGGGAAAGACAGAGAGAAACACACCGACTGGTTGTCTCCTGCACGCGCCCTGACCAGGACTTGGGCCAGGAAGGAGCCCGCAACCACGGTGCGTGGCCTTGACCGGAATCGAACCCAGGACCCTTTGGTCCACAGGCCGACGCTCTATCCACCGTGCAACACCGGCCAGGGCTCATCTTTGGTTTCTCTCTCCCTCTCCCTTCCTTTCTTTCTTTCTTTTTTTTTTTTTAATATTTTTTTATTGATTTTTTACAGAGAGGAAGAGAGAGAGATAGAGTTAGAAACATCGATGAGAGAGAATCATCGATCAGCCGCCTCTTGCACATCCCCCACTGGGGATATGCCCGCAATCCAGGTACACGCCCTTGACCGGAATCGAACCTGGGACCTCTCAGTCCGCAGGCCGACGCTCTATCCACTGAGCCAAACCGCTTTCGGCTCCCTTCCTTTCTGAAATTAATTTAAAAAAAAAATTTTTTTTTTAGAGGGACGTGCCCTAACCGGTGTGGCTCAGTGGATAGAGCGTCGCCCTGCGGACTGAAGGGTCCCAGGTTCGATTCTGGTCAAGGGCATGTACCTTGGTTGCGGGCACATCCCCAGTGGGAGGCGTGTAGGAGGCAGCTGATCGATGTTTCTCTCTCATCGATGTTGCTAGCTCTCCATCCCTCTCCCTTCCTCTCTGTGAAAAATCAATAAAATATATTTTTAAAAATAAAAGGAGGGATGTTCTGACACACGCTAACACACACGTGGACCTTGAAGACGTGATGCTGTGAAACAAGGCAGACACCCATACCCCGCCCGTGAGGTGGGCAGCGCGGGCGGACCACGGACATGGGCGAACCACTGACACAGCGGACCATGGACACAGCGGGCCACGGACACGGGCGGACCATGGATGTGGCCGGACTACAGACACGGGTGGACCACGGACGCGGCCCTGCGAAGGTGTCAGACAGCGGCTAGGTTGTCTGGGCCGATCACCTCGCTTTGGAAAGGGATGAGGAGGGGCTGCCCAAGGCTGTGCGCCAGCTTAAGGTAATGCTTTACAAGGGGAACCGGATGGGTGGGGTCCCCCCCTCCTTACCCTCCGTTGCTGCCGCCTGGAGGTCTAAAAGGGCAGAGCAGGTGTGCTGGGGTCCAGGTCCGGCTCCCAAATCTGCGAGCTGTGGAGGGAATTAGGCCCCAGGCTTTGAGGGGAGGCTTGAGAGGAGGCCGTGGGCCCCCCGATGCACCTCCCACCCCGTGCAGGGCTACCACGTGGGGCAGGACCGTCCGAGAGGGACCAGGACACTCCTTCCGGGTGACCCCTGGGTGGAGAGCTGCCGGGGCGCCCGCAGGGAGCTGCGGGCCGGTGCCTGCGCTGAGGGGGGCTGGAGCAGGAGCAGGAGCAGTGAAGGGGCTGCCGTCTGAGGTGGAGGCTGCGCGTCCTCGTCTCTGCCCAGCCCCCTCTCTGCCGAGGCCTCGGGCCCCGAGCGGGCGGCTGCCTACTTCACACAGGACAGGCAGCCCTGGGCGCAGCCGCGGGGACACAGGAACATGGACACGGGGATGCGGGGACACTGGATCTTGGAGACACAGAGACGTGAGGAGGGGGACACGGGGACGCGGGGCAGGGGGCACGGGGACACGGGGACGGGGGGGCAGGGGCACAGGGCCAGGGACGTGGCGACAGGGACACAGGGGTAACGGCACAGGGACACGGGGACGCAGGGCCGGGGACACGGGGGCTGGCACACGGGGACGGGGACGTGACACGGGGTACATGGGGCGCCCGGGGGCACGGGGACCGAGACACAGGAGCAGGGGCACGGGGTCATGGAGACACAGGGGAAAGAGCAGAGTGACGGGCACCCAGGGACGGGGGCCCGGGGGCACGGGGGGTAAGGGGAGCACGAGGACACGGGGACGGAGACACAGGGACAGAGGGACATGGGGACACAGGGGCAGGGGGAGCAGGAGGACATGGAGACGGGGCTGCCGGACAGGGACTGGGGGCCCGGGGGGGGGGGGGGCAGGGGAGGGCCACGCCCGTGGCTGGTGTGATGTGGGCGTCATTGTCATCAAGCTGTTGCCTCAGTGACGGCCTTGGATTGGAACAGCCGGACAGTGGCCCACCCAGGGGCCAGCCCCCAGCACCCAGCCCTGTCCCCGCACCAGGCTGCCCGGGCTGGGCAGAGCCGGGGTCACGCTGGCCAGGGGCAGCCTGGGGGGGGGGGGTGTCGCCCCTCCCCTCTGCAACTGGGGGCGGGAGCTCTGCGGATCTGGCCCTCACCCAGGCCCTGGACTGGGCGCTGGGCAGCGGGAGGGGCCTCTCTGTCCTCAGGCCGAGTCCGCCCCCCAGGCTTTCAGCAGCGACGTTTTGGCTGCCCCACCCCTGCCCGGCCCCACCCCTGCCCGGCCCGGCCCCTGCTGCCCCTGGACCAGCTCCTTCCCAGGGCAGCTGCCCGCGGCATGGGCACCCCACCCCCACGGTCCAGGGCTCCCTCCCCCGTGGCAGCCTCGTCCGCCCGTCCGTCCCCAGGCCTGTCTGCAGGGGGACCGGGCCCAGGACACCTCCGCGTGGCCGAGGCCGGTTCGGGGGGCTGGTCACTCCTCCCGCCGGCGCCTGGCACGAGCAGGACCCGTCGGTGACCAGCGGGGCGCGGGGCCGGGGCGCGGGGCGCGGGGCGCGGGCCGGATCCCAGCAGCAGCCGCGCACGGCCCAGTCCCTGCGGCCGCGCCCGTCTCCATGGCGACGCGGGGACAGCGGAAGCGGGAGGACGGCCAGCCCCGCCCGCCGGTCACGTAAGGTGCCTGCCGGTCATGTGACCGCCCGTGCGGTGCCCGCGCCGCAGACATGGGCCCCCGGTGCCCCCTGGCGCTGCCCGCAGCCCTGGCCCTGCTGCTGGCGCTGGCGCGGCCCGGCTTGGGGGCGGCGGGGCGGCGGGGACCCCCTGCGGCCCCCCGCGCCCCGGACCCCGGCTTCCGGGAGCGCTACTTCGAGCAGCTGCTGGACCATTTCAACTTCGAGAGGTTCGGCAACCGGACCTTCCCGCAGCGCTTCCTGGTGTCGGGTGAGTTGCGGGGACCCCGCCCCCGCCCCTGCCCCCCGCCCCCCGCCCCGGGCGGCACCGGCTCGGGCTCACCCTCCCGCTCACCCCGCAGACCGGTTCTGGAAGCGGGGCGAGGGCCCCCTGTTCCTCTACACGGGCAACGAGGGCGACGTGTGGTCCTTCGCCAACAACTCGGGCTTCATCCTGGAGCTGGCGGCGCAGCAAGCGGCGCTGGTGGTCTTCGCGGAGCACGTGGGTGCTGGGCACGTGGGTCCCGGGCCGGACCCTGGCAGCCCCGGGCGGGTGGGTCCCGGGCCGGATCCTGGGCAGCCCCGGGCGGGTGGGTCCCGGGTGGGTGGGTCCCGGGCCGGGCCCTGGGCAGCCCCGGGCGGGTGGGTCCCGGGCCGGGTCCTGGCAGCCCCGGGCGGGTGGGTCCCGGGCCGGGCGGGCCGGGGGCGGGAGGCCTCGGCGGTCACCGTCCCGCGCCCCCCGCGCCCGCAGCGGTACTACGGGAAGTCGCTCCCGTTCGGGGAGCGGTCCACGCAGCGCGGCCACACGGAGCTGCTGACGGTGGAGCAGGCGCTGGCCGACTTCGCGCGGCTGCTGCAGGCGCTGCGCCGGGACCTCGGGGCCCAGGACGTTCCCGCCATTGCCTTCGGCGGGAGGTGGGTCCGCACCGCCCGTTCTCTCCCGGGACCCAAGGGCCTTAGACGTCCCAGGTCCTTCCGGGCCGGGGCGGGGGAGCAGAGGGGCGGGGCTGGGAGGCGCCCTGGGCGGCAGGCGCTGTGTGTGGGGCCCCAGCCTGGATCTTGCGTCCCGACCAGCTACGGGGGGATGCTCGCCGCCTACATGCGGATGAAGTACCCCCACCTGGTGGCCGGGGCGCTGGCGGCCAGTGCGCCCGTTGTGTCCGTGGCGGGCCTTGGCGACGCCTACCAGTTCTTCCGGGACGTCTCCGCGGTGAGTGGGGGCGAGGGGGGCTGGGACTGGGGTTCCAGGGGGGCTGGGGCTGGGGTCCCGCAGCAGCCCGGCTGCAGCCACCTGTCCTTCCTCCAGGACTTTGAGGGCCAGAGTCCCAAGTGTGCCCAGGGCGTGCGGGATGCCTTCCAGCAGATCAAGGACTTGTTCCTACAGGGAGGTGAGGAGGCCGCCCCCCCCCCCCCACTGGCCAGCAGCCCCCAAAGGCCTGCCTTACCCCCCCACTCCTGTCTGTATTCCCCCTCCCGGCCAGCAGCACCCTCCCCCCCCGAAGCAGCCCCAAAAGGCCTGCCCTGCCTGCACCCCTTCGCGGCCCACCCCCCCCTCCGGCAACCCCCCAGCAGCACCCCCCCCCTCCTGGCCAGCAGCCCCCAACGGCCTGCCCCCCCTGCAGCACATGACACGGTCAGCCGGGCCTTCGGCACCTGCCAGCCGCTCTCGAGTGGGAAGGACCTGACCCAGCTCTTTGGGTTCGCCCGGAACGCCTTCACCATGCTGGCCATGATGGACTACCCGTACCCCACCGACTTCCTGGGGCCCCTGCCCGCCAACCCTGTCAAGGCAAGGACTTCCCCCCATCACCCCCCTCAGATGGGTCCCGGCCAGCTTCCCAGGATGGTTGATGCCAACCACACGAGGGCCACCACCCCTCACAGCCTGGGGGCAGGGCAGGGCGAGCGGGAGGGGTGCAGGTCTTGGGAGTCTCTGGCTGAGGCACCCCGCTGCCCCCCAGGTGGCCTGCGACCGGCTGCTGAGTGAGAGCCAGAGGATCGCAGGCCTCCGGGCGCTGGCAGGTGGGTCCGCCCTGGGCCCTGGGCCCTGGTGCTGAGAGGGGGCCCCAGTGTTGGTGTGGGGATCCCAGGAACCTTGGGGCCCAGGATACCCCACCACCCCCACCTCCCCCATGGCCCAGCCTGGGGCCACTACCCCAGGGATTGTGGGAGGTCTCGGCCAGGAGGGCAGGCACTGCTGGTGCAGACTCGGGGTGTGCCCTCCTGGGCACACAAGACCCCAGGGTCCTGAGCGGGCAGGTGGGGGGGTGTCCAGGCACCGGCTCAGCACCCTCTCCCCAGGGCTGGTGTACAACTCCTCGGGCACGGAGCCCTGCTACGACATCTACCTGCAGTACCAGGCCTGCGCAGACCCCACCGGCTGCGGCTTGGGCTCCGACGCCAAGGCCTGGGACTACCAGGTATGGGGGGGCCCGGGACTGCAGGGGGGGGCCCCTGGGACTGCGGGGAGGGGGGCCTGGGACCGCGGTGAGGGTGGCCGGGACCGCGGGGTAGGGGCCCTGGGACTGCGGGGTGGGTGCTGAGTGAGGCTGCCCACAGGCCTGCACGGAGATGAGCCTGACCTTCTCCAGCAACAACAAGACGGACCTCTTCCCCGCGCTGGCCTTCACGGAGCAACTCCGCCAGCAGTACTGCCTGGACACCTGGGGCGTGTGGCCCCGGAGGGACTGGCTGCACACCAACTTCGGGGGGGGCGGTGAGGCTCGGGGGTGGGGGGCAGCTGAGCTGGGGTCTGAGCTGCCTGCCCCACAGCTCACTGAACTCGGGGCCCCACCTGGTCCCCCCAACCTACTCTGTCCCTTCCAGACCTCAGAGCCGCCAGCAACATCATCTTCTCCAACGGTGACCTGGACCCCTGGGCAGGGGGCGGGGTGAGTCCCTACGGGGCTCCCCATGGGGCTGCAGGCTTCCAAGGAGCCTGGGCCTGGGCCACACCCACACCCGGTCTGCACCTCCTCACCCTCCTGGTTGATGGGGTCACCTCTCCTCTCCAAGGAGGACAGTCGAGGCTGCACAGCCTCCTCTGGTTACTGCTCTAGCTGCACCCCCGGCCGGCACGTGCAGCCTGTGCAGGGCTGGGGGCTGGGGGCTGGGTGCCGGAGCCCCCTCCCCCCGCACACCTGACGGGCGTCTGACTGACAGATCCAGAGGAACCTGAGTGCCTCCGTCCTGGCCATCACCATCCGAGGGGGAGCGCATCACCTGGACCTCAGGTACGGCCGCCAGGAGGGTGCTGGCCTGCCCGGCCCCGGCTGGACCTGGTCCGGCTGCTGACCCCGCCCCGACCTGCTCCTCAGGGGATCGCACCCGGCAGACCCCCCGTCCGTCCGCGAGGCACGCCAGCTGGAGGCCACGCTCATCGGCCAGTGGGTGGAGGAGGCCAGGCGGGTGCAGCACGGAGTCTCCAAGGCCGAGGGGCGCTCCCCCCGCTAGGACCCGCGAGGACTCCAGGGCGGGCGTGCTCGAGGGGGGGGGGCTGAGCAAATGCAGGGGCCTCGCCAAGTCCCACGGGGGAGGGACAGGACGTGGGGCACGCGTGCCCAACCTTCCCCATCATCAGTCACAATAAAACAGTCCTGAACCCCCAAGTTTGCCGTTTGTGGGCGATGGGGGCCTGCTTTCACGGGCCAGCTGAGCTGTGACACCAAAACCCGGAGGCCACCCCAGCGACTCCACCTCCCTTCTCTGCTGTTTTCAATGTCACCACCACCAAGGATGCTCCCCAGGAGCCCCACCCCGTCCCCCTTCCCCTCCCGTCCATCTTTGGGGGCCCTGGGCCTGGGCAGGAGGGCAAGGCCAGTCCTGCTGCACAGCCCGGCCTGCAGGAGCCCACCCCCAGCCATGGGCCTGCGGGAGGCAGGGGGGGAGGGGGGGGGCAGAGGCCACTTCAGGGCCAGGCCTGCAGCTTTCCGACCCAGGAGAGGCGGGCTGGGCCCTGGGCCTGCAGGGAGTCAAGGGCACGCGTACATGTCCGAAGGCCCAGGCCCCGGCCCCTGGGAGCCCAGACCTTGGCAGAGGTGCGTCTCCTCGGAGAGGTCTGGCTCCAGAGGGAAGAGCATTTCCTAACGAGGGAACCGGCTGCCAGCTGAACAGGGCGGAGAGGGCCCTGGGGCCCGGACCCAGGCAAGGCCGGGGGTGGCCTCTGCAGAAACGGAACCGTCAGCCCTGAGGTGGGAGCTGCGCGAGGGGAGGGGCCACCTCAAGACCACGCCCGGGAAAGCAGCACCTGGGGTGAGAGGTGCCAGCGGGTCCTGAGCTCAGCGGACGGGGAGGGTGACCACCCCATGCCCCGCCCACCCCATGCCAGGTGCGCCCGCACGCACACACACACAGCAGCGCGGAGCAGATCTACTTTATCCCGAGTGAAGGTCCGTCCCATCGGGAGGCCGGGCGCAGGGCACACCTGCCCGCCGCCCCCGTGGGATCCCTGAGTCCAACACGTAAACAGCACAGCCAGCCAGGTGCCCCGGTCAGTGGGGCCACAGACACCCCGAGACCTCGGACAGGACAGGGCCACAGACAGACCCCGAGGCCGAGCTGCACTCTGGTCCCTCACTGTTGCCCTGAACATGTGGGCCTGGGGACCCCGAGGCTGGGCCCCCCGAAGCCGTCCAGGTTTCAGGAATGTGAGCCATGATCTGAGATTCTCAGGAAGGAGGCGGCCCGTGGACAGGACCCCTGAGCACAGCGATGGGCTCCCTCCTGGTCCCCGATGATGTCCCGAGGGAACCACAGCTGGGCAGACACCTGCTGCCCGCGGCCAACCCAGCGCCTCACAGCCCGGGTATGGCCCGGCCCGGCGGCCTCCTGGCCTGCTGTCCAGCTGGGCTGACACCACACGGCCAAGGTCAAAGGAGGGTGGGCCCCTCCAGGGCCAGGGCCCTGCCCCAGGCCCCTCCAACACCAGAAGTGAGACCCCCGGGCAGCGCCCCACGGACCCGCCCTACGCGGGCGCCCAGATGGGCAGGGGGTGTGCCTCGGTGTTGAACACGTAGGCGTCCAGGCTGAGCAGCTCCATGTCGTCCGAGAAGAGCAGGAACAGGTACTTGAGCGTCTCCCCCAGGAAGAAGCTCTCCATCTTGTCCCTGGGCTGGGGGTTGTGCGGGTCCTGGACGTTGCTGATGGAGGAGTAGCCGCCCGAGGGGACCTGGAAGAGCCGAGGCAGGGTCACTGCGGGGCACAGCCCGCTCCCTCCTCAGGGCGGCGGCACGGCCCGGCAGGGCCTGGCATGGGGGCACTGAGGGCCCCGGGGACTGGCTGCCCCGTGCCTGCCGGGAATGCTGCCTCCAGAGCCCGCAAGGCCTCGCGCAGCTCCGCCCAGCAGGTGGGCCCTGGGGAGGGCGTGGCCTCTGTGCTGGGGAGGGCGTGGCCTCTGTGCTGGGGAGGGCGTGGCCTCTGTGCTGGGGAGGGCGGGGCCTCCGTGCTGGGGAGGGCGGGGCCAGGGAAGGGGCGTGGGCGTGGGCGCGGCCGGCCCTCAGCGCTCACCCGCGTGTAGGCGTTGAAGCTCTGCAGGATCTCCCAGCCCCAGTCCTGGTAGGTGCGGTCCCCCGTGAGGCGGTACAGGTAGAAGAGGCTTTCCACCGTCTCGGGGCGCAGCAGGTTGTGCCTGTCGGCCGGCTGGGGGCACAGGCGGCGTGAGGCCCACACAGGGCCCTGGGCCGCCCGCCCTGCCCGGCCCGGCCCCACTCACCTTGACCTGCACGTCCTTCTGGTCCTTCTGCGCGTGCAGGTTGAAGTGCGCGATCTCGGGGCTCAGCCCCGTCGCCATCTGCCTGTTCATCTGGTAGCAGGTTTCCATGAGCGCCCGGGCCAGGTCCATGTGGTCAGCGGGCAGCCCGTAGTGGGCGCCCAGGGCCAGCGTCCCTGGCAGGAAGCACACCAGGTGGTCCTGCAAGTGAAGGGCCTCCTCACCACCGCGGAGCCCGCCTCCCCGTCCCAGGAGCCCTCGGCCTCCACGCCAGGAGCAGGACCCCCGTGGCCCAGCAGCCTGACCTGGCCTCTCCCTGGCCCCCAGCCACAGTGATCCCAGCTGCCGGGGGTCAGGTGCCTGTGGCCCTCTCTGGTCACCCCCCCCCCCCCCACTGTGGGCACAGCCCAGGCGAGGCAGCCAGTCTGCCTGTGGCCCTCTCTGGTCACCCCTCCCTCCACCGTGGGCACAGCCCAGGCCGGGCAGCCAGTCTGCCTGTGGCCCTCACACTC
The DNA here is from genome assembly GCF_964212035.1 of Myotis nattereri. NCBI lineage: Eukaryota > Metazoa > Chordata > Mammalia > Chiroptera > Vespertilionidae > Myotis > Myotis nattereri. Next base: position 82,610,742 of record NC_138087.1, read on the forward strand.
CTGGGCCACCACCTCCCTGCTCTCTCCTGGCCCTAACTCGGGGCCCAGACGCCGAGGCGGGGAGGCCAGGCCCTGCCTGCAGCACACGCACCATCTTGGCGCTGAAGCGGCCATGGGCGAGCTCCCCCACGAAGGTGAGCTTGCTGGGCTCCGATCTGCGCAGCAGGTGCCTCCTGATCCCCTCCACGGCCTCCAGGTAGTCGTCCCGCAACCTGGGAGCAGGCCTGGCCTCAGTCCGGCGGGCGCACGGCCCGTCCAGGGGCAGGCCCCAGGGGTGCTCACCCCGAAGGGCTGAGGCCGGCCTGGGGGTGGGGCCTGGGGTGGGTCAGCCGTGGGGCAGGGCAGTGCCTTCCGCTTCCCAAACAGGGTGGTCCCTTCCCACCTGCCCAAGCCCTGGAGGGCGGCTCCCTGATGGGGAAGCCCCCTCCCCCCTCCCGCCTCCCCCCTTCCCGGGTGTCTGGGTTCCCCACACCCTGAGGGCTGCTGCCCGGTAGGAAAGCAGCCCACTAGTTCCAAGGAACCGCGGAGGGAGCCCAGGTGTCCTGGCGCCCTCTCTCCAGGGGGGACTCGGGGGGCTGCATCCGCCCCTCCTCGGGGAGGGAGCTGGGCCCGCAGCCAGATCCAGACCCCCGCTCGGCACCGGCTCGGGCGGCCAGGCCCTGCCCTGGCACGTGCTGTGCTGAGAGGAACTGGTCCCACGGGCGCCCGGGGGCTGGGGCGGCAGAGCGGCCTCACCGCGTGTCCTGCCGCCGGCCCTGGATCCACTGCTTCAGCAGGTACTCGTAGTAGCTGTCGGCCCTGGCGCCCAGGGTGAACACGCCCCCGTGGGTGAAGAGGCCGCTGTGCGTGTTGATGAACATGGGCACCAGCCCGTCCTTCTTCCCCGACAGGGAGTGCACGTGCCGGGTCACCTCCTCCGCGGCCTCCTGGGCAGGCGGGGGAGGGGGGTGAGCGAGGGCGCCGGGCAGCCAGAGGGCTTGGTGCCCTCCACCCTGACCATCCGTTCCCCGGGCAGCAAGGCCTGTGTCCTGGATGCTGCTCCTTGGCCACTGACCGGCCGGCCCACCCTCACAGCGCCCTGCTTGTCCGCAGGCATGGCCGCCTTGGGGCTGGCCTGTCCTCTGGGCGGGGCGGGGGGGGGGGGCCTGCAGGGACGTGCCTGTGGCCACACCCAGTCCCCAGGACGCAGGCATCAGCATGGCACCTGCTCTGCCTCCTGGGGGGAGGCAGGCACGTCCCTCCTGAGCCCGGGGCTGCTGCTGACAATCTACTGCCCCTGACTCCTGTCCCCTAGTGGACGCCTACTCACCCTTCCAGCCCCACCAGCCCAGCTCGTCTGAGCTCACACCTCGCCGGGCAGCGCCACGCACGGCTCCCACGGGCCTGTGCACCTTCCCTGAGGTCAGGACCCGCACAGGGTGCTTTCTGGGCTTCTGCCCAGCACCTCCCTCATCCCGACTGTTAACTTCCTCTCGAGTCCTCTTTGGTCCCCGACGGCTGCACACGCCTGGCAGCACACGGCCCGAGGCCGTCTCAGCAGCAAACAGCTACCGCTGGGCTGTCACTCCACCTCAACACGAAGACGCCACTCGCACCGAAACGTGAGCTCAGCCCCGATCACGGGCCACTGAAGGCCACGGAGGCCGTCAGCAGGGACAGCACAACACTGGCTGCGATGCCAGCGCATCAACATGTCTGGCCCAGGCAGCCATGACGGGGCCTGGCATGCTGCCTCCGAGGCGCCCGGGACCCGGTGCCACCAGCCGTCAGGGCCGGAAAGAGGTGCTACAGCAGGTGGGGCGGGGGTGGGGCCAGGGAGGGGTCTCACCAGACAGCCAGTGCTCCCCAGCCTGAGCCCTGGGATCACGGAGGAAACAGGACTCGAGCGAGGCGTGAAGAGAGGCAGGGCTGGCGGCCCGGGACCAGTGCCCCACGGTTGGCACCCGCCGCACCGAGCCAGACGCTCTGCCAGACACCAGGCCTCACCTGGAACTTCTTGACGCCCGTGAGCCGAGAGAGCTCGCGGAACTCCAGCTGGATGCTCGTCACCTCGGCCACCGTGCTGTCGGACGTCCACCAGGGCGGGTGGGCCACGCCGGTGCCGATGTTCACGTCGGAGTACGGGATCTTGGAGGGCGTGCGGAACGCAGGCATCAGCCGATTCCCAAAGTCTTCCTGATGCACACACAGCGAGGTCAGCGCTGGCGCTCAGAGGGCGTCCCTCCCACAGCGTGACCGTCACCCGCTCCCACCCTCAGGAGCTCGCCCTCCACGCAGCCAAGGGGCTGGGCTCCGAGCCCAGCGTGTCCCTGTGGCTGCAGCGGACGGGCATGCACTCGGGTCAGCTCCTACCAAGACAGACGAGTGGGCGGGAGGGAAGGGAGGTGGAACAGCCCCGCCCAGAGCCCCCGGAGAGAGGAGATGGGGAGCAGGCGAGGCCCAGCCCCGGGGCCCGGCGGGCACGCACGGCTTTCTGCAGGAAGAGCGCGTCCCCCGTCAGGTGGTAGGCACTGAGCAGGCCCCCTAGAATGCGGATGGTGCTCTCAAACAGGTTCACGTCCACGTCCTTCTGAAACTGCAGCTTCTCGGACACCCACCTCCGGGCTTCTCCGAATTCTAGGGGAACAGGAGAGGGAGAGGGCCCAGGACATGCTGGCGGGCCCAGCACTGCCCTCGGGCCTCCCACCCCGGGCGACACGTGTGCTCCTGTCCACCTTTCTGCTGAGGGTGCAAAGGCAGGAACCCGAGTCTTCGGGTCTGAGCTGGCGGGCCAGCGTGTGACCGGAGAGCCACCTCAGCCGTGAGCACAAGTGGTCGGCGTCAGAGGCCATGGCACAAGGACAGGGGGTGGCTCAGCGGCGGCCTCCAGCCTTCTCGGCCAACGTCGGTTTAGAAATAACCGATGACGCCTAGTCCCAGTTTGCCCCCGGCTGCGACACAAGGTGGACATTGAGGACGGTTCTGGGTGCTGGCAGCTACATGAGACCACGTGCCACCTCCCACTCGGGGCCCTCCCAGCTGCAGCAGAAACCCCGGCGGGAAGGCCGCTGGGCGCCCACCAGGGTCCACCTGGCTCTCGGCAGGGGCCTCTCGCTGCCCTGAGTGCCCCCAGGATGCCTGAATGTGAGGTGACAGAGAGTCCCCACAACCAGCACGCCCGCTCCTGGCCCCCAGGGAAGGAGGCACGTCAGCGGACAGGGCAGGCGGACCTCCGGGCACGCGCGCCCACTTGCCCGCCGTCACATGCGGGCGCTCGGCGGGAGCTGGGGGACGTGTACCTTTCTTCAGACCCAGGATCCACATGGTGTCCAGGGAGTCGACCAGCGTGAGGCCGAGGCCGAACCACTCGCTGAAGGACTTGGACACGGGCTTCAGCTCGTCGTGGCCCCAGGCAAATGCGCGGTATGCGGCCCAGGCATGGCGGAAGGCGTCTATGACGGCCTGCTGGCGCTCGTTAGGGGAAGCTGCGGGAGAAGCGGTCAGGGGGACAGGACCTGGTCAGGGAGGACAGTCCCTCTGGGGCCCCCAAGCAGGGAGGCTGAGGAGTCGGGGACACTGTCCAGGGCCACAGCGGGCAGCATGAAGGTCGGGGGACGGCCCCAGAGTGAGACCCTCAGAGCTGGGCAGGGCTGTGGAGGTGGAGAGGCACTGGGGCCTCACAAGGCAGCTCGGACTCATATCCACCAGGCCTGTCCCGTCCACAGGGAGCCCCGGCGAGCAGAGCATTTCAGGCCGCAGACCAGTCACACTGGCTGCGCTGGCAATGTGGGCGCGGGAACGTCCATCCTGACGGGTGTTGGAATGAGGACCCGACCACCCGCCTCTCATGACCCCGCACCTGGCGTCTTCCAAGAGGAGACGTGTGAGGTCCGAGTGTCACTGGCTTCACACCACGTGTCCACTCTGTGGGGCAGAGGCCCACAGCTCTGCCCTCAGGCCACAGGATCAGAGTCCCCGACAGGCCTGGCCGCCAGCCCAGCTCTGGGCTCCTGCGTCCTTCCCCAGAAGTGCTGGCACCCAGTAGGCCCCCAGCCACGGTGCCTGAATGCAGGCACCCACGCAGCTGCCCACATCTCAGCCCTGGGAGCTGCCACGGGCGGGAAAGCAAGCCTCCCACACGCATTCCCGTTGCCTCAGCCTGGACATGGGGCACCGGCCTCAAAAGGCCCCTTGCTGCCCGGCCGGTGTGGCTCAGTGGCTGAGCATCGGTTTGATTCCCGGTCAGGAGACCTGCCCAGATTGTGGACTCAGTCCCCAGCAGGGGCTGTGCAGGAGGCAGCCGATCAATGATTCTCTCGTCAATTATGGTTCCATCTCTCTCTCTCCCTCTCTTTTCTTTCCATAAAACACATTAAGAAAACAGGAAAGCCACGTGTCGCTGCCTAAGTCTGAGGAGTGTGTGCCCTGCGTGCAGGGGCTGCGGCCCCACGGGGATGGCCGGCACGCTGCCCTCGCCAGGGACGCATGTGTCCACATGCCCTCGCCCGCAGGATGCCCAGCTGGGGCCAAGAGGACGCAGGGGTCCTCACCTCGCTGGTTCTGAGTCCTGGGGGCCTCTGCCTTCCCGGAAGGCGCCTGGGGGCGTGGCTCCGGCTCCATCACTGCTCCCCGCCAGCTGCAGGGAGAGGGGCGTCAGCAGCCCAGGGCAGGGCCGGGAGGAGGGGCCGCGACGGGCCCAGTCCCCTCCCCACACCGGCCCCGCAGGGTGGGCGTGCGTTGTCGCTTCAAAGGGAAGGCACAGGTCTGCCAGGTGCTGATCCCTTCTGGCTCCTTTTCCAGAAGAGACGCCACAGGCGGCCCGCGCCCGGCGCTCACCGCGGCTCCGGGTACCTGACGACCGTCCCCGGCGGGCCTTCTCCCTGGCGAGCCTCCTCCGCCGCCTCCTCCCTCCGGCCGTCCTCCGGCCGCCTGTCCTCCGCGTCTCTGTGGGGCGCTCTGATCTGCAGGTTGGGGGGGCCCCGCCGCACGTGCCTTTGAGGCTTCTGGACGAACGTCACAGGGAAGGCCACAGTCAGAGGAGCTCCCTGCCCACCGGCTGCCATTCCGTCCACCGGGGTCTCTCCCACCAGACCCGACCCCCGGGCTGTGCACACGCTGGGCTCTTCCTCCTCACAGCGACCCGCCGACTGAGGGGCCTTTCACCCCATCTTCTGCCCCTGACCGACCTGGGTGGAGACTGCACACGGCTGGTGCCCTGGGTGAGGGCTAAGCCCTGGCCCGCACGTCTCCGCTGTCACAGGCCCAGGACTCACAGGGCCCGGCCTGGACAGGCCTGGCTGGCCCCTTCCACGTCCAGCCCTGCTGGGTCTCAGCCCCCGACCGGCTCTCAACTCTCCCCAGAGGCAGGCCCTCAGCCACCCAGTGCTGCTCGGGGTCCTGTCCTCAGGGAGGCTGCCCTGGCCCAGGCCCAGGGAGAGGACAGTCTGCTCTGCTCACCCCCAAACCCAGGCCCCGGGACCAGCAGGCGCGCAGCCGAGGTCGAAGGGAAGGCCCGCCTCCTCCTTCCCCAGGGTCGCCCACCCGCCCGGAGGAGCATGGGGGTGAGACACCCGTCAGACGGCGGGAACAGACAACCTCGCCATCGGTGTGAGCCCTGCGTCCTGTCCCGAGGCCTCTGGCACGGAGCCGGCGCCAGCCTGACCGGCTCATGGCAGGTACCTGAGGCGGCAGCCGCGGGCCCTGTCCCGGGTCGGCATCTGCCTTCCGAGGAGCCGGCAAGACGGGCGGGTGTGCGGGCCTCCCCTTCTGCTCCTCCGCTGGCCTGCCGTTCGGGGCTGAACCAGAGAACCTCCTCAGCCCAGCGCCAGGCCCCGAGGACCTCAGAGCCTCCGTGGGGGACACCCAGACGGCGCTTCCTGCTGCTTCACCGAGGGCCCCCCGGCCTCGGGCGTCCCCTGTGCGCTCAAGAACAGCCGAGGGCGAGCACCTTCTCCGAGCCCGTGGCTGTCCTCGCCTCCCCACCCACAGCCCCACTGCGCTGCCTGGGTGTCTGCACGTGGGGAGGACACCTCCCTGCCCCTCCCGGCTCCCGGCCGCCCTCTTGTCCTTTCCGGACACAGGGCGGCGGGGTCCTGAGAACCACGGGGGGGGGGGGGGGGGGGCGGTGACCGTGAGCCTCCACCGCAGGGCAGCGGGCGGACACCGGCCCATGGCAGACCCCGGAGCAGCCAGAGGACTGGCAGCAGCGCCCGTGTCCAGCCAGGAGGCGGGGGACACCACGCCCCTCTTAACCTGGGGGGTGCCCATTCCCCGCCCATTCGCGGCTGCTGGGCAGTTTCAGCTGCAGCCGCCTCGGCCCTCCGCTGCCCCTGGTGCCCCCTGAGCAGGTACCTGTCCACGGGTCGGCCGCGCTGAGGTAGGACAGGAGCCCGCAGCACAGCAGGAAGGCCAGGGCGGAGAGGATCGCGTTCCTCTGGAGCCGGGACAGCTGCTTCCACGCCTGCGGCAGGGGCGGAGGGGCACCTTTACTGGGACTCACACCGCGGGGTCTCTCCCACGGGGACAGCCTCGGGGCGGACGGGGAGGAGCTCAGGAGGTCCCGCCGCAGAGGTTCCATCGCTGCGGGACGGGGGCTGCGCCCTCGCGGGAGTGAGGCACCGGGGCAGAAGGCACCGGGGCAGGTGAGACCGGGCGGGAAACGGACGTCGAGTCCACTTGCGTCCGCACATGGGCCGCGGGGAGACCCCGCAAGGCGTGTGCAGGGCTCCGGCCCCGCCGGACCTGCCCAGATGCGGCGTGTGGACGCCCCGCGGCCGCCGGGGACGCACCGGGGGCTAACGTGGCCGCGCTCCCGCCCCCGGCCCCGCAGGAGCGCGCATCCGGGACCCTCAGGTTTCCGCTGGGACCCCGCTGGGGGTGCGTCCGCCCCGTCCGGCGCCCTCCCCCGCCCAGGCCGCCGAGCTCGGCCCGCGGACAGTGCAGCCGGGACCCGCGCCCCCTCCAGGGCCAGCGCCTGCACCTCCAGCCCGAGGCGGCGCGCGGGGCGGAGACCACGGGGCCGCGGGGCGTCCTCACCCGCCAGCACGAGCGGCGCCGCCGGGTTTTGCTGCCGTCGTCGCGCTGGTCAAGGCTCAGCGTCACGGAGATGAAGTCCCGCCGCGGCGCGGGCGGCGCGGGCGGATACATGACGGCGGCGGAGGCGGCCCGGAGGACCCCGCCCGCGGGCGGCGTCAGGAGGCCGGGTTGTGCGGGGGGCCGGCGGCTCTGATCCCGGGACACCCGCGGGCAGCCATCGCAGCTCGGGCAACACCCCGCCCATCGCGCCCGCCGCCAATGCGCGTGCGCCGCGCCCTCGTAACCCCACTGCGCGTGCGCCCGACTTCGGGTTGACGTTTCCGGACACCTGCGTCTGTTTACTCCGGCGCCTCGATGTGACGTCACACGCGCGATGCTGGGGCTGTTCTGCGCCTGCGCACCTCTCGCCTGGGTGTGGGCGTGGCCTCGGCTGGGAGGCGGGCCGAGCCGTCAGCGTCCGGCTGTGCGCGCGTTGTCCGGTTTTCCCCGTAGCGGAGCCCGTGTGCACCCAAGTCCTGCGGTCAGTGAAGAGCGGCCGGTCGCTCCGCCACCGGGGCGCGGGGCGCGGGGCCGGGGCGGTGCAGCCACCTGGATGGAGCCGTCACCGTCACCGTCACGGCGACCCGCCGCGGGGTTCCCGTCCCTCGGACCGGCTGGTCATGGGGGCGCGCTCTTCCACTCGTAGCAGAACCGCCCGCTGCTCTCGGGACCCGCTCAGCCCAGGGCCCGCCGTTGCTCCGGGCAGCCCTGCCTGGGTGCCTGCAGGGTGCCCGCCGCGTGCGCGGCCAGCTCGGCCCCTGACTGGTTGGAGCTGCCCCAGGGCGCTCCTGCCGCCTTCCTATCCCCTCTCTTCTAGGGCCCGCCGCTCAGGCCCCTGCAGGTCTCATCCCGCACGCAGCTGTGCGGGTGGTGCCGGCGACGCCCCCAGCATCCCTCCCTGCCCACCCGGCTTCCAAGGAAGCGCTGGCTCCTGGAGGATGCAGGTGCAGGAGGGCGCGGTCACCAGCCTCAGGCCTGAGGACCAGGGCCCCAGCCTGGAGCTCGTTCCAGGCGCAGGTTCCGGGCCCACCGGGTTGTTGCAAGCCCCGCCCCGCCCGCAGCCCGGTAGGGAGCTGGGCAGAGCAAGCAGCAGGGGTTCCTAGCCGCCCCAGGGCTGGTCCGGCTGATGGACACCTGGTGCTGGTCCCCCCACACATGCTGGGCCCACACTGCTCTGCAGGCCGGGCTGGGCCAACCACAGCACGTGTTTACTGCGACCCCCCCGCCACCTCGTGTGCAAAAAAAATCAAGCGTCTGGCCATGTTTCCAACACAGTCGTTTCATTAGCAGTTGTCTGGGGTGAGAGAGAAAGGCACGAAGATCCTTGTGGTGATGGACCATCCAGCTTCCAGAACAGAGTGGACAGAGGCAGGCACGTGGGTGGAGAGTGCACGTGTCCTGGGTGCTGGCGTCCTGGAACCCCTGAAGCTACCAGTGTTACGGGAAACTCCGTGGGGGGTACCTGGGACCTCTGTGCTCTTATAAACTTTATATGAAAATAGAATTACCTGGAAATGTGTGTGTGTTTTAAGGGAGCTGTTTCCATCGTTTGCCCAGAAAACACGACTCATCAAAGAGATTGTGCCGTGTCCTGGGTTCCAGGTCCGGTTGCGAGCAGCTCTGGGCAGGATCCGGGACCTGGGCCTCCGCCTGGTGGGCCCCCGGGCCCTAGGCCCCCGCTTGCCTGTGGAGCCGCTGAGATGAGGGTCCTAAGGCACATGGTTTGGTTTTGAGGTTTGTAAGAGCCTGGAAGGGGCTGTGGAGGGAGGGCAGGGGACCCGGCTTAGCTGCGGCTGCACTTCGAGCTGCTCTTCACATCAGCGGGGAGGTAGATGACCCTGTGCTGTGTCCAGAGGGGAAGGAGGCGCTGGGGCCCAGAGCAGCAAAGCCAGGACCAGCTGGCTTCCCCCGGCCTCAGCCAGGCTGTGGGGGTGCGGGGAGGGTGCTGTGGCCCCAAGTACGGGGGCTGCGCCTGTGCCCCTCTATAGAGCAGGGGAGGGGTGTGTGAGCACCAAGATCAGAAGCCGCTGGCAGACTGGGTGAGGGATGGTGCCCCCCATCTGGTTAAATTCCAGATTAATGACCACAAAGGAGGCAGAGGGTGCTGGTCCCACAGGTTCTAGGGGGCAGCACCTAACCCTCAGCAGCTCAAACCAGAGGGCCGAGGCCTCAGAGGGAACGGAGAGAATTCGGTCCCGGGTGCCGCCAGCCCTTCACGGTGAGGAGTCAGGCCTCTCGGCTGTCGCCTCGGCTGGCAGGCTGGGCTGTGCGCCCCCCGACGCACCGTTACTGGTTCAGCTGCCAGGAAGGGGGGAGCCCCCCTAAAGAAGTCACCCATGGGGGGGCAGGGACCCTCCTCTCCTTGGGTCTGTTCATCTGTAGAAAAGCCGGGTGTGGCTGGGGCTCCCCAGGGAGGCCACTGCCCCGTCTCCGCTCCCAGGCAGGGCCTGCTGCTGTCACTCAATGAGGCCACACCTCCCTCAGCCCCACAGCCCAAGGTCCAGAGTCCCTCTGCCTCCCGCCTGGACCCCGCACCCAGGACTGGAGCCCACAGAAGGCCTGTGGCCACTTGTGTCTATGGCAGCCGGTGAGGGGACAGGTCCACCCTCGCGGAGTAAGCCAAGGCTCTTCCTTCTGTGTCCCATGGTCGGGAAGGGCGCAGCCGCCCCAGCTCCGAGCCAGAGCCCCGGGCCAGGGCCGCACCCACCCGCCTGCGGACCCCGGGGGCCGGTGGGCTGAGCGTCACGGCTGCAATGCCCTGACGCCGGTCTCATCCAGGAGGAGTGGGGACTGGAACTCGTGGCCTCGCAGGTGCTCCTCCAGACCCTGGAAAGAAGCCAAGTGTCCACCTCTTGGCCCCAGGAGGGGTCCCAAGGCCCCAATTCTGCCTGGAGCTGGAGAGGGGCTTCCAGGAACAGGGTCAGGTGTCACCTCAGGACCGCAGGCAGCAGGAGCCCTCCCAGCAGGCTCGGGCCAGAACTCACCCCGAGGGGAATGGCCGGCACACCTCCCTGAGGCCGCCACCTGGCTCTTCTCCCCACCCCCAGGACCTCGAGGGCTCCACCCCACCCCCATCTCACGTCCAGGAAGGTCCTCTGCAACCTAAGGACCCACTGACCCCCCCCGCCCCCCCGTGAAAGGAGGCAGAGCTGCTGTTTTCCGCCCACGGACCCACCTCTCCCCGACCGTCTTCCTGCCCTGACCAGGCAGACCCGACCCCACAAGAGCCCAGACGCCGGGCGGCACTCACCTCTCCAGAGTAGGACACCAACGGCGAGATCTCACAGACGGCCGGGGGCTCTCCACCGCTGGGCAGGCTGAGGGGGCCACTGGTCAGCATCTGCTTGGGGTGCCCCAGCCCCCGCCCATGGGAGCCGGCCCTGTCCTGTGTGGCCCAGCTGACCACCACACGCCCAGCTCCCCACAGTCCTTTTCTCGGTCATCTCTCTGCCAGGACACCCAGAGCCCTGAGCACGCTGCCCCTGCCCGAGTGACAGGCCCCGATTTGGGCTGGGACCCAATCCCCTCCCCGCAGCATCCCTCCCAGAGCCTGGGACCCCAGCTTCAGGTGCTGGCTGTGGGCGACCGAATAAATCGAAATCCAATGTTCTTTCCTTTCCTGGCCCTAAAAAGCGACCTCCCTTGCCGCTTTCTGAATGCCCTGCCTGGGTCCTGGCTTCCAAGCTCACGAGCCAGCCAGGTGAGGCTGCACGCTCCCCCCTTCCCCGGGGTCCGAGCAGACCTTCCCCGGGGCCACCCGCTCGGGGTGGTCACTGTTTGGCCGAGCTGGGCCCGCCCTCACCTGGCCAGCTCCGGGAGCCGGGCCCCGTGTGCGTCCACGAACCGGGCCCCCGCCTGCAGGGCCCAGCGGAGGTGCTGGGCGAGCAGGGCCCGCCGGGCCGTGGTGGGGCTGTCCCTGTCGGCCGAGTCAGCGTTCTTCAGAGGGGAGAACTCCTCCTCCCGCAGCACCTCGAAGGCCACGAAGTTCCTGGGGGGGAAGAGCTGGTGACCCACGTCCTGGCTCACGGACCCCATTCCCGAGCAGCAGGCCCCGAGAGGGCCCGTGGTGCGGCCTGGAGTCCTCCCCCAGAGCCCCAGCACCCTGACCTGGAAACCGCAGAGAGGGCTCAGGAGGGGCCAGGGTTCCCCCAAAGTCCACGGCCCCCAATGTTCCCTACGCCCCCCCTGAAGGGGGCCGCTTCCTCTGACCGTCTCCCCGAGACCTGCCTGTAGCCCCCCAGCTCCCCACTGCGAGGGGGCAACCCCACTGCGAGGGGGCACCCCAACTGCGCCCCCACCTCAGCCTCCACATTCCCGCCCAACTGGGCCTGGGAACCCCCACCGGAGCGGGAGGGAAGACGGACAAAGGAAATGACTGCGGCCACTAACTCAGCAAACGGGAACACGTCGAACACGAACTTCTCCATCTTTATCCCGTTGGGTTTGAGCGGCTTCACCAGATTCCCCTCCTCGTCCACGTACGGGACCTTCTTCACAGCCACGTGCGGCTGCAGCAAGGGCTCGAACTCCCTGCGGGACGGGGTGGGGGTGGGGCGAGGAGGCAGACGCAGTTCAGACAGGACTCCTGAGGGCTCCCAGCCAGCGGGGCCGGTGGCAGGTGGGTCCTGCGGGCACCCGGTGGTGGGAGCCGAGCAGGTCCCTGGAGGGCACAGGTACCCTCGCCGTTCCCTGGCCCGAGAGCCAGGCGCCCTCCTCCCTGCCCAGGTGACGTGGCCCCTGGGGCAGAGGTAGTGCCGGGGGAACACAGGAAGAGGGACAGCCATCTGGCCACAGAGCCTTACCCGCCGCCGGGCTCTCTGGGGCCTCTGATTTCTTTATTATTATTGTCATTATCATTACTTGTTTAAAGGCGAATGAAATTTCTTTTTATATATGTATATTTTTATTGATTTCAGGAAGGAAGGAAGAAGGAGAGAGAAACATCAATGATGAGAGAGAATCATGGATCGGCTGCCTCCTGCACGCCCCCCACTGGGGATGGAGCCTGCCACCCGGGCCTGTGCCCTGACCAAGAATCGAACCCTGACCTCCTGGTTCATAGGTCGACACTCTACCACTGAGCCCCGCCAGCCGGGCCCGCTGGCTTCTTTAAACGCCAAGAACCTTTCCCCACCGCGATCCACCGGCCATGCTGACCACAGCCCACCTGCTCAGGCCAGCCCACCCCGCGCACCTGGTGGCCACCTGGAGGAAGCGGAGCGTGAAGAAGTGGTTGCAGATGTTGCCGGCGCTGTAGAGCAGGCCCCCGCCGGGCGCGCGGAGCCGGGCGGTCTCGGGGCTGATCTCGCTGTACTCCACCACCTGGGGGGCGCCGTCCACCAGGCACACCACGCCCACCGGCTCCTCGGGGTACGCCTTCTCCACCACCTGCAGCCAGGACAGGCGCGCTGGGAGCTGGGGCAGGCGGGCAAGCGGGTCGGGTGGGTCAGGCCGGGCGGGGCGCGGCGGCGGCTGGAGGCTGGCGGGCTCACCTTGGCGCCACAGTCCGCGCCCTGCAGCACGCAGAAGCCGATGAAGACGGGGTCGGCCAGCCGCACCAGGATGTTGTCCACGCAGTACACGTGCACGAACTCCACGCCCCGGCGCGCCATGTCCTCCAAGATCTGGTGGTCGGCCAGCGCACAGTACAGGCCTCCGTTGCCGTCTGCGGAGGGAGAGGGCGCGCCCCGTGAGCGTCCAGCTGGGCCCCAGCCTGCTGTCCCGGCTGGAGGCAGGAGGCCCTCGCCTGGGGCTGGACCTCGCGCCCCGAGGCGCTCTCACTACCCACGGAGGCCTGAGGCTCTGCCCGTGACAGACGGGAATGAGGCCCGACAGGGAGGCCGCTCTCCCAGAACCACACAGCCTCAGGCAGCACATCCCCGCGGGTCCCAGCCTCCTGCCCTGCCGTGCAGGCCAGGGTGGGGCGTACCTGGGGCCATGGCAACCTTGTCTTTCCGCTCCAGGATGGCCCTGCCGTCGAAGGTCACGGCGGGAAGCAAGCGCTGCTCAAACATGACCACGTTGCCGGGGTCCAGGTGGAAGAAGCCATGCTCCTTGAAGAACTCGGCTGTGGGCCCCAGCGTGAACTCACTCGTCATGATGTACCTGCGCGAAGGGCAGGCCCAGCAGGCCGTTAGGGGGGCCGGCCCCGGCGACGGGCTGGCATCAGGGCCCCTCTGGGTGGGTGCTGGGCGCTGTCCAGCACTATGCAGGGGTGTGTGGGGCAGAGCCGGGCGACATGGGGGATCCCTGGGGCCAAGGCCATGCAGGGAGGGCGCACACACCAGGGCACTGTGCAGCGGGTCCCATGGCGCCCACCAGCCAGCTGCTCCACCCGCCGGATCCGCTCCGCCTGCAGCTGGTACAGGGTCTTCTGGCTGGGCAGCCCCACCTGGTACATGCCCTTGGGGTAGGTCACGCCCAGGCGGGTGCCCTGCCCGCCCGCCAGCAGCAGCACCGCCACCTTGTTCAGGGCGATCTGGCGCAAACCTGGAGGCAGGGGTGCCGTGAGGAGACGCCAAACCCGCCACACAACCACCCCTGCAGTCAGAGCCAGCCAGGCCTGGGGGGGAGGGGGGGCGCTGAGCCTTCTGAGCGCCACATTCCCAGGGACCTGCGACCGCACCTGGCCAGGACCCCACCCCAATCCAAGCCGCCCTGACACTCCGAGGTTCTATGACGTCCTCCTGGGATCCTTCCAACCTGGATCCTTCAGAGGGAACCCGGGGTCTGACTGATCTGCTTGGCCTGTGTCTCCCCCACCTTAGCCCGGCCCCCAGCTGTGGGGGGCGCGGGGCGCGGTGGGGCTGAGCCGGCGACTCTCCACGAACACCCGCCTCACCTCCAGGCCGAGAGGCCAGGAATGCGCCCGCGCCAATGTGGGTGTGCAAGCCCGGGGTGCCCTGCTGCCAGGACGCCTGTGGGCGGGGCACTGGCCAGCCGGGGGTGCGCATGCACAAAGCATTGAGGGGCTCCCCGCCGCAGTGGAGCCTGGAGTGTGTGAGCGGGAAGGAGACTTCACGAAGTAACAGACAAACTAAACTCCACGCACAACCTCCCTTCCGGCCGGACCCCGCCCCGCCCCGCCCGGGCCTCCCGCGCGCCTACCTTCCTCCTCCCAGAGCCGCCGCGTCTCGGGGTCGCTCCGGACGGCGCTGCCCACGCGCTCGGGGGGCAGGGGCCGCAGGCGCGCGGCCAGGTCGGGCGGGGGCCCCGGGGGGCGCGCCCAGGCGGCGGCCGCGCGCAGGCAGTGCTCCCGCAGCGCCTCGGGCTCCAGCGGCGCCAGCTCGGCCAGCAGCGCGGCGCGCGGCCCGGGCTCCAGCTCCGCGCTGAACCGCAGGAGGTGCTCCTGGCCCGCGCGCCGCAGCCGGGCGCGCACCGCCGCCTCCGAGGCCATGTCGCTGCCGCAGCCGCCGAGCCGGCCTCGAAGGCCCTCGTGACCCGCGCGGCCCCACCGGCGTCACGGGACCCGGCGGGCGGTGCCGGCCCCAGCGCCCCGCCCCTGCCTCCGAGATGCGGGCCCCGCTGCGCCCCGACTCCGCCCTCCCGCCCGGCGGGACCTCTGGGGTCGCTCTGAGCTCAGGAGCCGGGCCGGGCGCCAGGAACGCGGACTAAATTCCGTTCAAATTACATCCCCTCTGCCCACTGCCCGGGACGGGGGCGCTCGACGGGGGGCGGGGGCCGGGAGAGGCTGCTCCTGCCACGTTTGCGCTTACTAAGGCGCCTCGCGGCGGGACCTCAGCCCCAGAGGAGGCCAGACTCGCGGCTGGACTGGCTGCGGAGGGTGGACCAGGCCCCAGCAAGGCCACCCTGCATCCCCGGGAGGTCCTCCTGGTCCCCCTGCGACCAGACCCGCCCGCAGCCGCCCCTGCCCTGCCTCGCTGTCTGGCCAATAGCTTCTGTTGGTGACCTTCCTGGGGACAAGCATTAAAGTCCCTCAGGCCATTTGGGGACAGAACCCACTTTTAGAAACTAGTTTTATTACTTAAAAGTAATTTATGTGATCGGGGCAGAAATAGAATATTGGGGCCCACTGCCTTGCTGCACCCCACCACCCAGAAGTAAACTCCCGGAGAGATGGGCTGTCGGCTCACTGCCCTGCGCGCACTGATCCATGCCCCGCCCACAGGAGGGGGCAGTTAGTGCTGTTGGCTGAAGGAATGGGTGTTGGTCCCAAGCCCAGCAGCGGGCTGGGCCACCACGGGGAGGGCTCAGGGACGGCTTGCTGAATGAATGAATGGCCTGCGGCAGGTGAAGGGCAGTTTGGGGCAGATGTTGGAGGTGGAGGGTGTGTGTGGGACCAGAGAGGCCTGCACCGGACAGAGGCCATGGGGACTCTTATCGCCCCTGCACCTGTACCCTGGAAGCCAGGTGTCACGAACTTGGGGCCTGCCTTGGCCCGGGCGACCCCCAAATCCGGCCTCCAGGCGGGAGTGGGACTGTGAGCAGAAGGGTTTGGATCATTGGGACGGCGTAGCCAGAGGCACCTGCAGAACCGAAAGGAAAGGAACTGAGCCATCTGGGCAGACGGGTGCCCACAGGCGGGTGTGCCAGGGAGGCAGGCCGCCTCCTGGGCCACCTGCCAAGGGCAGATCTGTGGCCCAGGAGTCACCTTCCCTTTGCCCGAGGGCCTCATCCCAAGGGTTCCGGGGAGCAGGGCCCAGAGCAGGCTGGGAAGTGGCCTGGAGGAGGAAGTGATCAGAGTTCGCGCTCCAAGAGCACAGGGGCCACACCTAAGTCCCACGCCCTGAGCCAGGGGCCACGGGGGAGCCCACAGACCAAGGGTCAGTGGGGCGTCAGACTCCTCTGCAGGGTGAGCTCGGGCTCTCGCCGGTCTGGCCCCAGCACTGCGGGCTGCACTGGCCTGGGCTGCAGCAGCAGCACCTGCCGGCCACCGGCCGCACCCTCCACAGAGCCCGTCCCAGCCCTCCCATCCCCAGGCCTCACCCTGGCTTGGTGTCCCCCCTGAGGTTGGCGTTTCCTCTGTGGCCTCCAGGATCAGGTTCCTCTTGTGCCGGCCGTCTGTCCACTGAGCACCCACGGCGGGCTGGGCTGATGCTGGGCCTTGGGGTGCCCCCCTGGCTCCCAAAGAGCACAGGGACTCACGGGGAGACCACCACTTCAGCAAGGAGAAAGCAGGCTTTGAGGGTCAGGGTCAGGGTCAGGGTACCTAACCCGACTGAGGGTGGGTCAGGGACCTGAGGGCGTTTTGAAGTGTGCCTGCTGCAATCAGCCAGGGGAGGGCATTCCTGACGGGAAAGCCACATGGGCAACGGCCCAGAGGTGAGGAGATGCCAGGTGCCCTATGCATGGGGGGGCGGGGGGTGAGGGGCGGTAGGAGGGGTGCTGGGAGCAGAGGAGGCAGGGAGGGACTGCAGGGCAAACGCTGGAATGCTCCCTGGATCTGTGGCTCCTGCCATGAAAGGGGGAGCCAGGGCAGGCAGGGGAGGACTCCAGGCTCCCAGCGTTCCAGGTCCCCTAAATTCCTTACCACACAGGAGCTCTGGCCTTTGAGGGGTGCCCCCCAGGGGCGTAGTGGACCCAGGATACTCCCTGGCTACCCTTACAACCTGAGACACAGGCACCAATACTTTGGGGCCCAAGGACAGAGGCCCAGGGAGGTGGGCCAGCCCAGCCGGCCGAGAGAGGCCAGCCAGAGGGCCAAGTGAATCCCGGGTCTGCCTGGGGCGGTGTCTGGCGACTCTTCACTGATTTACCCCTGAGGGTGGGCAGTCTGCCTAGAAAGCAGCCCATGACACGTGAGAACGCTGGGTGGCAAGTGCGAGGGACATGGGGATGTCTGGGGAGACTGAGGCAGGGGGCATGGGGACCCGGCGAGCCGGCCAGAGGCAGAGGCTGGGGCAGGGATCTCGGGGGCTGGGGAGAGCCGGTCACCAGATGGGGATCTGGGGACACAGGAAAAAGTGGCTTTGTCCCGCCACAGGCAGGAAAGGCCAGGCCGTCCCCAGGGTCCAGGGGAGGGGCCGGCAGCAGCAGGGACAGAGAGGCCTCTGTGAGGGGAAGCGCCCAGCTGGCTGGAGCCCACAATCCTCTGGGGGCCCGCCTGGCGCAAGAGAAAGAGGCCCCGGAGTCGGCGGTGTCTGTGCGGGGACCCTCGGCGAAGAGCGCCCAGGGGAGCAGGAGGGAAGGTGGGCCCCTGGAGGGGTGCGCTCCCCCCACCCTTACCCCTTCCAGGCCACCTGGGGACAGGTTTTGTGCTGAGTGCCCGGTCCCGCCCCTCGGAGAGGTAGGCGAGCAGCCAATCGGAGAGGAGGGAGCCGCGGCGAGGCCAGGACGGGGGCGGGGGGGGAGGGTGCGGGAGGGGAGTGGGGGGACCCGCCCCTGCCGCCCGGGCCTCCGCGCGCCCCCGGCCCCTCCCGGGAGGGCGGCAGGAGCGGCCGGGGCGCGGGCCCCTTCGCAGGAAAATCAAACCGGGCTGGCGGCCTCGCAGCCAATCGCGGGGGAGACGGGCCAGCCTCGGCCAATGGCCGCCGCGGATGCTAATGAGCGCTGACGCCACGCGGAGGCCCATTCAAAAAGTAGCCGCTATTGTCGGCACGGGCTGCGTGCGCCCGCCGGGCCCCGCCGTCGGGCCGCGCGGGGACCCAGCCGGAGGCGGGCCCAGGACGGAGCCCGGCCGGCAGGCCCATGGCCGGAGCCGCGATGGCCGAGCCGGGCCGCGCGCCGCCCGCCGCGCCCGGCACCGAGGGGCTGCCGCGCGCCTTCCTGCAGAGCCTGCGCACCCTCTTCGACATCCTGGACGACCGGCGGCGCGGCTACGTGCACCTGCGCGAGATCGAGTCCCGCTGGCGGGGCGCCGACACGCGCGAGCTGCCCCGCGGCGTCCTCGAGGGCCTGCGCCAGGTGGCCCCGGCCAGCGGCTACCTGACCTTCGAGCGCTTCGTGGCCGGCCTGCGCGCCTCGCTGGGGAGCGCCGACAGCGGCCCGCGGGGCCCGGCGCGCGCCCCCGCCCGGGGAGGCGGCCCCGCGCGGCCCGGGGGCCAGCCGCCGCCGCCGCCCCCGCAGCGCCTGGTGTTCGCGCCCGCGGAGGAGCCGCGGACCGTCCTGGAGCGGAAGCCCCTGCCTCTGGGCGCGCGCCCCCCGGCGGTCGGCCCCGGCGGCGCGGCCCGGAGCCTGGAGAAGCTGTGCGTCCCGGCGGAGGCGGCGCCCGGCCTCGCGGAGCCCGAGCGGCCGCAGGGCACGGCGCTGGAGCGCAGCCCGAGCTCGGACGCGGGTGAGTGCCGGCGGCTCGCCGGGTGGCTCCTCAGCCCGGGCCGCAGCTTAGACCGGAGCCGGAGACGTGCAGCCCGGGCATCTCCCACCGGGGGCGGGGCGGGGCCGGGAAAGGGGCCTCTGCCCGTCTCTGCGCTCAGGGGCCAGGGGCTGGGCCGGCCCTCCCCCCACCACAGCGAGGCCACCAGGAACCCGCTCGGTACCACACAGGAGCCGGGCCTGGGGACAGCATCTCTGAGAGGGCGTCTCCACCTCATGCCTGCCCTACACCCGGCCCTCGGCCTCCTGCTGTGACTGCTGGGCGGCGGCCTTTCCCCCCAGTGCAGGCGAGAGAGGGCCCTCTGCCTCCTTAATCCTTCTCAGTCTGACCGCTGGCAGGAGGGTTCGGCCCCTGCGCCCAGGAGGCAGACCACAGCCGCTGGGGGTGGCTAGCAGGCTCCCCGCCTTGGGCAGGGCCGGCGATGGCTGAGTGCCCCTGCTTGCCCCGGGAGCAGGACCTGCACTGTGGCTGATGGGCTCCCCCGGGGGCAGCGTCCAGTGGGGGCAGCGTCCAGCGCTTTCTGTGCCACCCGCTGATTGCCAGCCTCCCTGGACTCCACCCCTCTCTGCCCACTGGCCTCCCAGCTGGAGGTCTAGGGTGCTGTTGGGTGGGGACTGGGAGCCGCCTTGGACTGGATAGTCTTACTGGGCCCAGGTTTCCTGGGGTGTGTCCCCCCCACCCCCAGCCTCCCTCTGCCTGCACCTTCCTGCCACACAGCACTGCAGGCTGGAACGCGAACCCTGGGCCTGCCTGGAGCATGAGCAGGGCTGGCTGGCGGCCCACACGCCACCTGTGCCAGCCTCTGGCCGTGCCCCCGCCAGGCACACCTGCACCCCTACTGGCATCACTCGCCCACTCCCACGGCCTCTAAGATGAGCTGAGGAGGTGGGTCGTGCTAGGGAGCCCGGGGAAGGACCCCCCACACCACACCCCTCCTCCCCTCCCAAAAGCCCTGCGCAGGCGCCCCGTCCCCCACGGCAGCCGACTGGCCGCAGGACACTCTCACGGGAACCTGGGCTTCCAGCTGCAGGTGGACGTAGAGCTGCAGAAGCTCCTGTCGGTGTGCGTGCACCTTGCCTGCGCACAGCAAGGGCTAAGCTCACGGGATCCCCACCTGGGAAGTTAGGTCCCCGCCAGCCACCCACGGCCCCACATGTTCCCCGCTTTAGCTCGCCCTTAAGGGCCCGGCTGCAAGGAGGGGAATGGAGAAGCCCAGAGGGCCGCCCTCCCCCGGTACCTGCAGCCTTTCAGCCCCAAGCTGGGCACTGGAGGTGCAGAGACAAGCTGGGCAAGCCCTGGCCCTTAGGGCGCTCACACCCTGTGCATGTGTGTACACACGTGTGTCATGTGCGAACATGCATTTACAGGCCCCAGGCCTGTGTGAGGGGACCTGGTGGGAGTCAAGTGGGGACAGAGGTGAGGGGTGGGTGGGGCTGTCCGCTGCCTGAGACTCCGGGGCTGCACTGATACGGGGCGGGGCCCAGAGAGGCTCCGAGGTGCCGATGACCCGAGGCGGGCAGGCCTGGACCGAGCTCTGTGTTGCTGGGGTGGTGGGAGCGAGGTCGGGAGGGGCCTGGAAGCCAGGCTGTGGGTGGAGCTTCCTAGTCAGGCGCTCACCTCTGCTGCAGGCGCAGTGACCTGCAGGGCCTGGGAGCTGGGTGTGGGGGACCCCCGGCGGGCCCCCCGAGCCCGGGGCGAACGTCGGAGGCACACCATCACAAACGGAGTGGACTGTGAGCTGGTGAGTGGGGCCCTGGGGCACTGGGACTCTCCATCTTGCCTGGGACTGGTCTCCTGGTCCATCCACTGCCTGGGTGGGGCAGCCAGGCCTGGGTCCCAGGGATGGCCTGTGACAGGAAGGGGCTGGGTTCCCAACACCTCTCCACCCTGCCTGGAACCGCCTGAGGCATGGAAGGGCCCAGGGTCAGGGCAGGAAGCCCTCAGGGAGATGGGGCCTGGGTGTGCCGTGGCAATGGGCTTGGCCCCTCTCCACAGCTGCCCCTGCCCCAGCCTGGGCCCCAGGCTCCCCGCTTCTGGGTGGGCCCAGCCACCAGCACGTGCTCACCGCTCGCCTCAGGAGGAGGCGCTGAGCTCCGGACAGTGGCCCTGGTCCCTGGGGAGGCCTGTGTGGAAGGCTGGACCCCGGGGGGAGGAACAAGGCTGTGCCCTTGCCTGGGAGGGTCCAGGTGTAGGGCGTCCCTGGTGCGTGCACTGACTGGCACGTGTGCGCCCCCGCGTGGCAGCTGAAGCAGATGGCGGAGCTGGAGCAGGAGAAGGAGGTGCTGCTGCAGGGTCTGCAGCTGATGGCCCGGGGCCGAGACTGGTACCAGCAGCAGCTGCAGCGCGTGCAGGAGCGCCAGCGCCGCCTGGGCCAGAGCCGGGCCAGCACCGTGAGTGACACTGCCCATGCCAGGCAGGGTGCTCCCCCCCCCAGTGACACCACCCAGGCTCCGCACCCCAGGGTGCTGGGATCCCCCACAGCAATGCTCCCCGACCAGCAGCACCTCAGACTCTGGGTTCTGAGCAGGAACTTCCGGGGGCAGGAGGGCCACCTGGGGGGACCCCTCAAGGCCTGGC
This sequence comes from Myotis nattereri, assembly GCF_964212035.1. Taxonomy (NCBI): domain Eukaryota; kingdom Metazoa; phylum Chordata; class Mammalia; order Chiroptera; family Vespertilionidae; genus Myotis; species Myotis nattereri. The sequence continues at coordinate 82,631,644 of NC_138087.1, forward strand.
GGCTGGTCCCGGGCTGGCCCTGCTCTCTGACCCCCCCTCCCCTGCTTCCTTTCAGGAGTTTGGGGCTGAGGGGAGCCCCCGCCCGCTGGGGCGACTGCTGCCCAAGGTGCAGGAGGTGGCCCGCTGCCTGGGGGAGCTGCTGGCTGCGGCCTGTGCTGGCACGGTGAGTGCCCCGGCCCCCACCCCCAGAGGCTGAGCCAGGGGTGCCAGGCCTGCCTGACTGTGCCCTCCTGTAGGCTCTGCCCTCGGCCTCCTCGGGGCCCCCGTGCCCCGCTCTGGCCCCCTCGCCCCCGGCGCCTGGCTGGCAGCAGCAGACCATCCTGATGCTGAAAGAGCAGAACCGGCTCCTCACGCAGGTGAGGTGCGTGCGGGGGGCCGGGGGTGGCTGGCCGCCTGGCGGGCCCTGACTGCCGCCCCCCCGCCAGGAGGTGACGGACAAGAGCGAGCGGATCACGCAGCTGGAGCAGGAGAAGTCCGCCCTCATCAAGCAGCTGTTCGAGGCGCGCGCCCGCAGCCAGCAGGATGCTGGGCCCCTGGACTCCACCTTCATCTAAGGCCACGGCCACAGCCACGGACAGGGACATGGCCTCTTGGCCGGACACGGGCCCTGGGCAGTGCCCCTAGATCCCGGCCTCAGGCCGACGACCACCCGGCTGGCCTGGACCCGGCTCTCCCGCCTCCCAGTCTGGGCCCCCAGCCCCAGGTGGAGGCGGCAGGTGGGCTGCCCCCAGGGTGCCCTTCCATCCTGGCCTGGGCATGGGCGCTGACCTGGGCCAGGGCTCCGTTGTGCGGGCTCATCCTGAAGCTGCAGCCACCCGGTCAGTGGACCCTCTTCCCGTTTACCAGGTGTCGGCAGGCGGTTTTATCTCGTTTTATCAGGTGTCGGCCTGCCTGCCCAGTGTTTACAGCTGGCCCGTCTCCCCTCCCCCTGGCGGCCGCAGGAAAAGGTCCTGGTCACGCCGGGCTGCATTTCTGACAGCAGCCAGCAGAGGGCACCACCTGCGTGCTGGTCATGGATCCTGAAGCCCCCACCGAGGTCTCCCGTGGGGGCTGGGACACCTGAGGGCCAGCAGGTGACCTCTCTCAACCCAGGACGCCCCGACTAGGGGCCCCTCAGCAGGAACAGATGGAGGGGGTGGGGGCAGGCTCTGACGGGGGGTGGGGTCTGCCTGTACCTGGTTTCAGGGACCCCCGGGATGGATGGAGGTGCCTGGAGTGGGGCTGGAAGGATGGCCTGCTTGCCCCTCCACACAGACTCCGGGCCCTAAATCAACATGGCTTAGCCGTCATCCCTCCTGGCCGAGACCCGACCCAGGCAACCCACAGAGCAATCTGACCCGGCTCAGGGCCGCGGGGCCCCCAGGCAGCCTGGCCAGGGCGAGCTGTGGTCACCAGTGGCTCCGGTGTGGCCCTCACCAGGGGTGGGGGAGCCTTGGGATCCCAGACGTGCCGTGAGGGGCCTGGTGGGCCAAGCACCCCCGCCAGGTATGCACCCCACCTGCGGCCACCTTCCCTCCGCAGCTTGGCCCCAGGGCTGGGCGGGGAGACAGCATGTTGCTCAGAAAGGAGCTCAGGGCTCAGAAGGAGGCTGGGACTGGTCCTCCAGGGAGGGGGGTGGGGAGCAGGTCCGAGGAGCGGGACAGTCCGGAGGGCACCCAAGCAGACCTGCAGGGCACCCGTGCCAGCCCTGAGGGCCTGCCCACAGGACTCCCCAAGTCTTCCTCTTCCATAGTTCTTGGATCTGCCCCTCCCTCTCATCCCATGACCAGTCCCCCAACCTAGCCCAGGCCCTGAGCCCACCCTCACTGGGGGTCCTTCTGCTCCCCAAATGCAGCCTGTGACACTTCCGGAACTGGAACCCACAGTCCCCTGCTCCAAATCCTCCCGTGACCCCAGCACTTGCAGACCCAGTCCCAGTGCTGTGCCCTGACCAGGAATTGAACTGGTGACCTCGTGCTTCCTGGGTCCGGGCTCGAGTCCCCACCCAACCCTCTGGTTTCAGGCTGTAGCTGTGCAGCCTGCCTCCCTCCTCTGGGCTTTGCACATGCTGTTCCATCTGGAACGTCCCGCCCCGCCTCCCCTGGCTTGCTCCTCCCCGGCCCTCCAGGATGGGTCAGAACGGCCAGGGATCTGGGGAGACAGGACCCAGGTCTGCCCCAGGGGCTGTCATCAGGAGACCCCCCACGTGAAGCTGGCCCTGAGGTAGCAGGGAGAGCCTGGCTGCGCGAAGGAGCGGGAAGGCGGCTCCCGGCCCCGGTGCTCCCTGCAGGCGGCGTCAGCTGCCCGTGTGGCCCTGCGGCCTCAAGGGCAGGACCTCGGGGGTCCCCGGTTGGCAGGGCCAGGCCACCGGCCGAGGCAGACACCTGGAGAGGCCCTCAGGCTTGCAGGGCGGTGCTCAGGGCGGGGCAGTCTGGGCCCTGTGCTCTGGGGGTGCTGAGGGGGGCCCTGGCTTCCCCACTAGATGCCAGAAGCAACCAGAATGTGTGACACTTGGGGGGCGAGGAGGGCCCCAAACTGCCCCCATGAGAACCTCTGCCCCCAGAAGAGCAAGTGCCTTCAGGCTAAAGACAAGTTTTCCCAAACACAAGGCCCCGCCATGGCAGCCACAGAAACAGCAGACTAGATCCCCAGGTGTTGGGATTGTCAGGATGTAAAATAACTTATATATGTAAGGAAATAAAAGGCCCTTGTAAATGTGAACAAGGAGTAGTCTTTGGTTTCTTTCTTTAAAATAGGTTTTTATTGATCTTTCAGAGAGGAAGGAAGAGGGAGAAAAACATCGATGAGAGGAATTCATCCATCAGCTGCCTCCTGCACGCCCCACAATGGGGGTCGAGCCCGCAACCCCAGCGTGTGCCCTGACCAGGGATTGAACCGGTGACCTCTGGCTCCCTGGGTCCGTGCTCAACCGCTGGGCCACGCCGGCCAGGCACTGTGCAAGGTTCTCAGGGGGAAATTTGCAACCTCGAATTCAAACCCCGGCTGGGATTTTGCAAGAATGGAAAAATACAGTCTCATTCCATTCCAGCAACAAAGAGAGTGTCTATCCAACTTGGGTCAGTCCCAAGGCAAGACGAGTTAAATGTTTTAAATGTGTTGTAATTCACAACATGAACAAAGCAAAGGAGAAAATATGCCTGCAAGGAATTCAGAAGAAAACATGCAACTGTACTCGGTTCATGTTTGTGAGCAACTTGGAAACGCATTTACACGAAAGCCCTCAGCGGACGGGGTCGGTGTGGAATGTTGGAGGCATTCTCCCCTGATCAGGGAGGCACTAGTGATGCTGTTATGGGCAATGCTGTCCAGACTTTTACTGATAAAGCCTTAGCATTATTAAGAGTTTAATAAGACGCTGGTTACAAAATGAGTTCAAAAAAGGCCATTTAATTACTACAACCAGCAAAAACAAAACAAAAACAAAACTTAGAGAATGTCATTTAAAACTAAAACTATGTTCCAAGTACTAAATCTAAGAAAAAAATGTGCGAGACCTTTAAGGAGAAAATTACTTCCAACTTTTTTTTTTTTTTTAATATATTTTATTGATTTTTTACAGAGAGGAAAGGAGAGAGATAGAGAGTTAGAAACATCGATGAGAGAGAAACATCGATCAGCTGCCTCCCGCACATCTCACACTGGGGATGTGCCTGCAACCCAGGTACATGCCCCCGACCAGAATTGAACCCGGGACCCTTCAGTCCACAGGCCGACGCTCTATCCACTGAGCAAAACTGGTTATGGCCAAACTTTTTTGAGAGACCTACGAGAAAACCTCTGTCAATAAAAAAACCCTGGTTTTGGACAAAAGACTCCATGTTTAAAAGGTGTTCATTTTCCACCCTGGCCAGGTGGCTCGGTTGGCGCACCGTCCCGCACACCGAAAAGGTGTGGGTTCCATTCTCCATCAGGGCGCGTACCTCGGCCGCGAGTTCAATCCCCAGTCCGGGGACACACGGGAGGCAGCCAATCAATGTTTCTTTCACATCGATGTTTCTCTCTCAAAATCGATAAAAACATATCCTCAGTGAGGATTTAAAAAATGAACGAATGGCCGGACCCTGTTTGGCTCAGTGGGTAGAGCGTTGGCCTGCGGACTGAAGGATCCCGGGTTCGATTCCGGTCAAGGGCACAGGCCCGGGTTGTGGGCTCGGTCCCCAGTGTGGGGCGTGCAGGAGGCAGCCGATCCATGATTCTCTCATCACTGATGTTTGTATCTCTATCTCCCTCTCCCTTCTGCTCTGAAATCAATACGATTTTTTAAATAAATGAATGGATGCATAAATAATGTTCACTTCCCTCAATGGATGTATAGATTCAATGTCATCACAGTTGAACTCCTAACCGTTTTTCCAGGCATTTGGGCAAATTGTTCCAAATGGTCATGGCAGAGCCGAGGGCGCCAGGAAAGAAGAGGAGGGGGAACGATTCCGGGAGCGTGTCCTGGGTGATGGAGCTGTGACCTCAGGGCAGACAGGCCGTCCGTCACGTGACGCCGGCACGGGGACAAGGGCTGGGACAACCGGTTCTCGAGACGGAAGGCGGAAACGGGAATGATTTCTGCAAAAAGCCCGTCCAGGTGAACCCCAAGGCCCGCCGTCAGCAGTAACTGACCTTCCGAAGTGTCTTCAGACCTCGTGGCCGTCCATTCCCAGGAGACCCCGAGGGGCAAGGATGGAGCAGGAAGAAGACACATCCGGACCGACAAGGAGCCGCCACGATTCCCCGGCCAGAGGACTCGTGTCCAGGGCACAGGTGACCCTTGAACAGTGTGGGGTGGGGGCGCTGCACCCCCAGAGCAGTGAAAAAATCCGTGTGTAACTCTGACTCCACCAACGTGTGACCACCGAGAGCTCGCTGCTGAGCCGAGCCTCCCTGATGGCACAGTCGATTAGCGTGTATTTTGTATGTCTACTATATACGATATTCTTCCAAGAAAGTAATCTATAGAAAAGACAATGTTATTAAGAAAATCACGAGGTCCCAGCTGGCGTGGCTCAGTGGCTGAGTGTCGACCTGTGAACCAGAAGGTCATGTTTTGATTCCCAGCCAGGGCGCGGGCCCGGGTTCCAGGCTTGATCTCCCGTGGGGGGCGTGCAGGAGGCAGCCAATCCATGGTTCTCTCCCATCATTGATGATTCTGTCTCTCCCTCTCCCTTCCCCTCTGAAATCAATTCAAAAAACATTTTGTAAGGGAAAAAAATGTCTGCTCCCCCAGGACAGGCGTGGGGGTTCCCCGGTGCCCACAGCACGGGGTCCCCTGTGCCCACTGAGCCTGTGGTGCCCAGGCCGACAGGCAGGCTCAGCAAGCGTCTGTCGAATGAGCACATGAGCCTCCCCCCTGTGTAGGCGTTGCAGCCACTGGATACTGGTTTCCAGTGGGGAGACTGAGGCAGAGGCAGCCAAGACCAGTGAAGGTCCCTGCCCTTCGAGGTCTGTTCTGTGGAGGGGGCTCTGGGACCCCTCTCTGAGCCCATTCCTGCGGGGGCCAGGGTCAGGGCCGCACATCTGGACCCCACCCACCGAGGTTCCCCACGGCTGCCCTGCCCACGGCTGCCCCGCCCGCTGGGCTCCTGCCAGGGCTGCCTCCCACTGGAACCCCCACCGCCCACCCGCTTCCAGCCCCCAGCCCCCGGAGGACGGGGGACTCTCCTCGCCAAGGAGGGGCCTTCGCACGCGGCTCCTGGGGGAGAACTGGCTCCCTGCCTCCTTCCCAGGCTCCTCTGGGCCTTGGGCCACCAGCTGGGCCCCCCCAGGGCCGGTCCCAGCTCCGTCCTCCGGGCCTGCTGGGGCTCCACCAAGGACAGCTCGACTCAGGGAGCCCTGCTGGGGCTCGTGGGCGAGGTGGGGGTTCTGGGGGGCAGCCAAGGGGGGCCAGCCTGCGGCGCCTGCCTTTCCTGCCCTTTTATGGGCCGCTGGCTCCTCTGGGCTGCCTTTGTCTCCTTTCAGCCTCTTGTGCAAGCCTCTCCCTCGCTGGGCTTTCTGGGGGAAGAAAAGACGGGGGAGGGGGCACTGGGGGGAGGGTGCTGGCGGGGAACCCGCCTGGAGCCCTTTGCGAGCCCCACCCCGGAGGCTCTGCTGGGGCTCAGCCAGGCCCGGCTCCCTCCCTTCCCTCAGGGCCCCGAGTGGGAAGAAAAGCTCCTTTGCTGGGCCCGTGACCCCAGACCCTCCGCCCAACTGTGCCCGCCTTTCCGACCGACCCCGACTAGGGGGTTGCCCCCTCGCCCCCATCAAACGCTGCCTCTGACCCCTCCCCTGTGGCCACGCTCCCGGTGGGTGGTCTTGCCACAGGGCTTCCTGCCACTGTTCACTGAGTCCTTCCTGGGACTGGAATTCCCAGTCCCCCAAGTGCATGAAGTGGGGTGGCCCCTGGCCAGGGAAAGGGCATGTGGGGGGTCAGAGCACAGAGGCTGGGGGTTCTGGGGGTGGAGAGACCGAGCTGGTTCCGGGGCTGCTCAGCACTGGCCACCCCGGAGGTTTCTCGGCCTCTGTCCTCCCCTCGGTCCTGGGACCCCTGGGACCCCTGGGACCCCGGTCAGGCCTCACGCTGCTCAGCTGTGAGCTCCCCGCGCCCCGAGGGCAGCCCAGGCGGGGCCAGGGGCCAGCTCAGCGTCCCTGTCCCGGTGCCTGCAGCCAGGGATCCGTCAGCTCCGAGGCTGCTGGCCGGTTCTAGCCGGAGGGGCGGGCGGGACCCAGCCCAGCCCAGCCCAGCCCAGCCCTATGCAAGGCCTCCTGCCCAAAGCCACACCACGACCTCCCTCCCCGCCGAGGGATGGCGGTTCCCTAGGTCCTGCCCCAGGGGAACCCCGGTGTCCACAAGCAGCCCCGGGCAGGCCAGTCCTTGGGGTCAGCGGGCAGGTCAGCGGGTGGGACCCGGGCCGCCCGGCGGGGATGAGCCTTCAGGGCGGGAAGGAGGGTAGCAACGGCCGCAGGTGCGCCCGGCGCCCGGAGGGCAGGTGACTCCCCGCAGCGCCTCTCACCTGCGCCGGGGGAGCCCGCCCGGGAGCGCGGTGGGCGGGGCGTCCCGGTGGGCGTGGCCAGCGAGCCCGTGCGGCCCTCGCCCCGCCCCCAGCGCCTACCCCGCGGCCCCGGGCCTGGGCCGCCCGGTTCCCGCCGCCCCGCCGTCCGCGCCGGTCCCGCCGCTCCGCCCATGGCCGGGAAGCTGCTGTCGCTGCTGCCGCCGGCGCTGCTGGCCGCCGCGGGCCTGGCCGGCCTCCTGCTGCTGTGCGTCCCCACGCGCGACGTCCGGGAGCCGCCCACGCTCAAGGTGCTGCTCGGGCACCGGGCGCGGGGCGCGGGGCGGCGGGGTCCGCGCGGGGCCGGGGCAGCTGCGCTCGGGGCGGGCGGATGGAGTGCCCGCCCTACGCGCTCCGCTCCCGGCTGGGCCTGGGTCCCCGGTGCCTGGCGGCGCTTCCGGGGAGACGCGGTGCCGGAGCCCAAGTTTGGAAAGTCCCCGCTTGCCGAACCCGAACCCTCCGGGAGCCGTCAGGGGCGCTGGTGAAGGGCTGTTCCCTGCTGCCCGATGCGCCTCAGGCTCCAGACCCCGGACCCCGGACCCCGGACCCCGGACCCCGGCTGGACCCGGGCACCCACCGGGCACATCAGTTCAGGGCTCAGCCTAGACCTGGTGGGCAGGCCCGGGTCCAGGGAGGCCTCCCCGCTCCCCGGAGGTCCTGCCAGTGAGCAGCTGATCTCGAGGGGGCCTGGAGGGGGGTGGGGGTGGGGGTGGGGGTCAGACCTGGCGGGTCCCAGGCCCAGCCTCCGGAGTCCAGCGGGTTCCGTGGGGCGGGGAAGGCTTGGCGTGCGCGCGGGATGGGGCAGGGGGTGCCCCAGATGGCCGTGGCAGGAGGGACGCTCCGAGCCAAAGGCCTCCACCAGGCGGGGTGGGGGGGCCCATGGGCTGGCCGGCTGGGCTGGCAGGAGTCCTTGGTGTGGGGAGGACTGGGGCGGCCCCTCACCCCCAGCCCCGCCCCCGGCTCCAGGGCCAGTTCTCCGTCCGTCCCTCTGCGGGTTGGAATCCAGGCCCTTGGGGGCAGGTGCAGGGAAGTGGCACTTGCAAGCTGGGTGCTTGTTTCACTCTGACCTGCAGGGAGGGGGGCGGCCACCCTGAGGGCTTCACGGCCCAGGCTCTGAGGCTGGGGCAGGGCAGGGCGGGGACCAGCCCCCCTCCTGGCCCCCACCCCCACCCCCCACCCCCGCCCGGGCCCTGGCTTCCTCATTGGGGCCCTGGCTTCCTCATCCTCGGGGGTGGGCTGAGATCTCCGGGACTGGGATGGGGGGGGGGGTGAGGAAGAGCCTGACGCTTCCTCCTGCAGCAGCTTCACTCCTGGGGTGGAGCTCCGTCCCCAGGACAAGATTCTGAAAGTGGCCGGTCCTGGGACTCTGAGCTGACCCAGCTCCTCTGCGAGTGGTCGCCAGGACGGCCCTGCCCGCCGAGGGAGGCGGCTCCTGACTGGTTCCCCCCCTACCCCAATCCGTGTCACTGAGGCTGTCCTTGGCCTGGACACGGGGGTGGGGGGTGGGAAGTGGGGCAGGGATGGCCTCAGGCCCCTGCTCTCCCCTGAGGGTGACCCACACCCTACCCCCAGTACGGCATCGTGCTGGACGCCGGCTCCTCCCACACGTCCATGTTCGTGTACAAGTGGCCGGCGGACAAGGAGAACGACACGGGCATTGTGGGCCAGCACAGCTCCTGCGACGTGCGAGGTGAGGGTCCCCGAGCGCCGGGTGCACCCCCACCCGGATGCCCATGCACTGTCGGCCTCAGGCCTCTCTGGCCTCAGCCTCTGCCGGCCGAGCAGCCAGGTCCCTCCGCCGGGTGCTGGGTGGGCCCGCTCCAGGCAGGAGCTGCAGGAGCCCCCACGGGGAGGCTGGGTCCCGGGCCTCGGGGGGCTGTGGGCACTGCCGTTCTAGAAAGGAACCCCGGGGAGCAGTCGGAAGGGCTGGGCCTGGCCTGGCCCAAGAGGGGCTCCGAGGAGCTGGCGGGCACTCCCCCTCGGGCAGGACCCTGGGAGGCCAGGCCAGGGGGGCAATGCCCAGTGCTTTGTCCTGCACCTGTGCACACACCCACTCAGGTGCAGCCTCTGGGTGGCACGCGGGTGGCCCCTTTGTCTGTGAGCGTTTTGTCCTTAAGCTGCCACCTGGTTTGGGAGCCCTGCCCCGCCCTGCCCCGCTGGCCCCCCTCAGGGTTGGCCGCCAGGCTCACGCCTCCCTCCAGGTGGGGGCATCTCCAGCTACGCAGACAACCCCTCGGGGGCCGGCCAGAGTCTGGTTGAATGCCTGGAGCAGGCGCTGCGGGACGTGCCCAGGGAGAGGCACGCGGGAACACCCCTCTACCTGGGAGCCACGGCGGGCATGCGCCTGCTCCAGTGAGTATGCCCGCCCCTGCCCCTCCGGCCTGGGTCCCCAGAGCAGCCTGGGCACAGGGTGGGCCCCAATGCCCTCAGCGGCAGCCCTGGGTGGGGGGGCCCTCTTGGCCGGCACCAGGGACCCCAGGATCCCGGCCACGGGGATCCCAGGATTCCGGCTAAGGGGACTCCAGGATCCCGGCCACGGGGATCCCAGGATCCAGGCCACGGGGACCCCAGGATCCCGGCCAAGGGGACCCCAGGATCTCAGCCACCGGGGAAGAAGCCGCTCAGAGGCCTCCCTGTCCGACAGTCTGACCAGCCCAGAGGCTTCAGCCAAGGTGCTGGCAGCCGTGACGCACACGCTGACCCAGTACCCCTTCGACTTCCGTGGTGCCCGAATCCTGTCAGGCCAGGACGAGGGAGTGTTTGGCTGGGTGACCGCCAACTACCTGCTGGAGAACTTCATCAAGGTGGGCCCGGGGCCAGCCCCCGAGCGGGGTGCGAGCGCCCAGCCCGGGCTGACCCGGCCTCCACCCCCCACAGTACAGCTGGGCCGGCCGGTGGTTCCGGCCGAGGAAGGGGACGCTGGGGGCCATGGACCTGGGAGGCGCCTCCACGCAGCTCACCTTCGAGGTGGCCAGCCCCGCGGAGGACCCGGCCAATGAGGTCCAGCTGTGGCTCTACGGCCAGCAGTACCGCGTCTACACCCACAGCTTCCTCTGCTACGGCCGCGACCAGGTCCTCCAGAGGCTGCTGGCCAGCGTGCTCCAGGTGCCCACGCCCCGCCCCCAACCCCTGTGCCCTGCCGGAGGGAGGGAGGGAGGGAGGGAGGGAGGGAGGGAGGGAGGGAGGGGACGAGGGGACGGGGCCACGGGCACAGGGCGGAGCCAGACAGCCGCCACTCTACCTGGGACCCATGGCAGGGAGTGACCCAGTGTGGGCCAAGGCTCAGTGGCCGGGGGAGGGCCTGGGGAGGGCCAGGTGAGGGAAGCAGGGCCAGGGCCAGACCTCAGAGGGCCCGGAGTGCCTGGCCAGGGGTCTGGTTCCTGCCAGGGGCAGTGGGGCGCCATGAATTGCTCCGGAGCACAGAAGTGATGTCACCAAGTGGGCTGGTGGGAGATCCATCAGGCTGGGGAGGCCCCCAGGGTCCGGGGGTGGGCAGTGCTTAAAGTGGGGTGGTGAAACCCCACCTTCATCGGCTCCCAGACCCGCCGCCCTCACCCCTGCTGGCCGCGGGGCTACTCCACTCACGTGCTGCTCCGGGACGTGTACGCGTCACCGTGCACCCAGACCCAGCGGCCCCAGACCTTCAACAGCAGCGACAGGGTCGGCCTGTCCGGGGGCGGCGACCCCGCCGTCTGCCGCGGCCTCGTCTCCGGGCTCTTCAACCTCTCGTCCTGCCCCTTCTCCCGGTGCTCCTTCAACGGCGTCTTCCAGCCGCCCGTGGCCGGGGACTTCATCGTGAGTCCGGGACGGGGGTGGGGGCGGCTGCCCGGCAGTGCCCAGGCCGGGGCTCAGGGTGACCGCACGCCCGCAGGCCTTCTCCGCCTTCTTCTACACCGTGGACTTCCTGCGGACGGCGATGGGGCTGCCCGTGGCCACGCTGCAGCAGCTGGAGGACGCCGCGGTCACCGTCTGCAGCCAGACGTGGAGTGAGGTGAGGCCAGCCGCTCGGCCCCCCACGCTCATTCGCTCCAGAAGTCGAGGGGAGCCCAGCTGGCGGGGCTCAGTGGTTGAGCATCGACCTATGAACCAGGAGGTCACGTCCACGGGCCAACGCTCTGTCCACTTAGCCAAACCAGCTAGAGCTGGGCCTTCGTCTTTCTACCCACATTGCCGTGTGTGTGTGCGCGTGCGTGTGTGTGCATGTGTGTGCGTGCGTGTGTGCGCATGTGTGCATGTGTGTGTGCATGTGCGCGTGTGTGTGCATGTGCGTGTGTGTGTGCATGTGCGTGTGCGTGTGTGTGTGTGTGTGTGTGTGTGTGTGGTGCAGCACCTGGCTGGCCACCCCACCACCCCACCTCCTGGGGCCGGGACCTCCTGGTAGCCGGGGCCTAACATCGCCCACCTGTGTCCCAGCTGCTGGCCCGGGCACCGGGGGCAGAGGCCCACCTGCCCAGCTACTGCCCGATGGCCATGTTCGTGCAGCAGCTGCTGAGCCTGGGCTACCGCTTTGACGAGCACGCCTTCAGCCGGGTGACCTTCCAGAAGAAGGTGGGCGCTGGCAGGAGGGCCGGGCGGAGGGTGGGACGGGGCGGAGGGGGGCCTCCGGGCTGCGTGGAGGCTGAGGCTGTGCCCCTCACCCCAGGCCGGGGACACGGCGGTCGGCTGGGCGCTGGGCTACATGCTGAACCTCACCAACATGATCCCCGCCGACCCGCCGGGGCTGCGCAAGGCCACGGCCTTCAGCTCCTGGGTGGCCCTGCTCCTGCTCTTCACTGCCCTGCTCCTGGCCGCGCTGGTCCTGCTGCTGCGCAAGGCCCGGCCCGCCAAGCCCCCCAGCGCCATCTAGGGACCTGCCGGGGGCGGCCCCGCGGCCCCGTGTCCCCGTCCCTCACCTCACCCCACCCCACACTCAACATCGCTGCCCTCAGCAGCCAGGAAACCGGGTGGGGACTCCAGCGCCCACTCCCACGGGCCCGGGGTGGGGCCAGGGCACACGATCCAGCCCCTGCAGCCGGCTCATCACAGGCCTCCTGCCCCCCCTGCCACTGAGGGTGGGTCATGCCGACACCCACAGCTGCGACCACAGGTGGGCCTCGGGGAAGTGGAGCCTCTATTCCTGTCCTTGGGGCCTCAGACCCCCCCAGCGGGTATGTATTAGGGGAGGGTCTGCATTAGGGGGAGGGTCTGCATTAGGGGGAGGGTCTGCATTAGGAGCCCACAGGCTGGGAGCCGCCCTGCGCCTACTGGTAACATTTTGTAATAAAAAGTTTGTCCTAAAGCAGTGCCTGCCCTCCCTCCCCACAGCTGTGCTGGCCACGCGCCCCTCCCGGTCCCCAGGGGGGCCCTTGGCTCTCCCCACTTCCTCTCCGCGTCCAGACCTGGGGCGGCGCTGACCACGGCCCCCTGCTCCTCGGTCCTGGCCTGGAGCAGCTGCTGGCTGGCCAGAGGCCCTGGGGCCCTGGGGTCGTCTCCGGCCAGCAGAGCCCCTGCAGCACCCGACCTGCCTCAGTGACCGAGGCCAGACTGCAGGCTGGGCCCGGAGAGTGGGCCTGGGGTGGGGGTCGGGGAGTGGAGATGTGAGAGGGCAGGTCGTGGGCAAGGCAGGCGCCAGGGTCCAGGCAGCGCTCAGAGACTGGAGGAGGGGCAGACCCTGAGGGGGTGGGAGTGGGGATGTGGAGCTTAGGGAGGGTGGGAGGGGCGCTGGGCTCCATCTCCCGGAGGGAGGGGCCTGGTGGAGAGCCTGGCTGGAGAGCCCAGCGGGTGGCGAACGGAGCCAGCTCACCTCCTGCGGATACTTTTCCACACCCCAGACCCAGCTGCACCCACCTGCGCCCCTGCAGGCCTCCCCTGAGTGTGGGAGGTGTGGGGAGGCGGGGAGGCGAGGGGAGCCTCATGGGGAGGCGTGGGGAGGTGTGGGAGGTGTGGGGAGGCGGGGAGGCGAGGGGAGCCTCATGGGGAGGCTGGGGAGGTGTGGGGAGGCGGGGAGGCGTGGGGAGGTGTGGAGAAGAGTGGGGAGCCTCATGGGGAGGCGTGGGGAGGCGGGGAGGCAAGGGGAGCCTCATGGGGGAGGCGTGGGGAGGCTGGGAGGTGTCGCTGCGTCTCCTGCCTACCTGGGCTTTCCTGGGAGGTGAGCTCAGACATTCTGTCCCGTCAGGCCTGTGTGGGAGGATAGCATCGCTGTTTTGCTCCCCCCGCCCCGCACCCCACCACTCCTGCCAGTTTGTGAGCCGTTTTACTTGTTTGTTTGTTGCTAATCCTCACCCCAGGAATTCTTCCACTGGTTTTGAGAGAGTGGAGGGAGGTGGAGAGACACACTGATGGGTTGCCTCCCGCACGTGCCCGACCACCGGTGGGTCCAGACAAACCCGCCGGCACAGGCTTAATGGTTCGGGAGCCCAGACCCCGGCCCAGCTCCGGGTGCTGGCTGTGCAGAATGGGGGCTGCAGCGCTCCCTGGAGGGCGTACAACCGAGGGCGCCCCTGGGCCAAAACGGAACCCGGGACCCTTCAGTTCACCGGCTGTCGCTCCATCCACTGAACCAAAGCGGCCAGGACTTGGGAGCCCTTTTGAAAAGGGCAGCCAGCCCCATCCTGCGAGCCCAGAGCCAACGAGGCCTGAGGGGGAGCCTGGGGTTGGGGGCCATCCTTGCTCCCTCAGTGGCGTGAGCCGAGGGGAGTTTCCAGGTGGGTGGGGGGCTGTGCTCTCAGGAGGCGACCGGTGGAGTGCCACCCGGTGCTTGCTTGTCCCGGGCCCAGGGAGGAAGCCTGTCACCCGGGCACCGGGCACCGCGGACAGCTCCCGGCGGCTCCCGCGGGCTCTCCCAGCAGCTCCGGGCCCCCTGGCCCCCTGGCGGCTTCAGTGGAGAGCAGCTCCCCGTCCAGGCCTGGTGCCGCCAACGGCCTGGTGCTGCGCGCGTCCCAGTGCCAGTGCCGGGTGCAGCTTTGGGCACAGCTGTGCGCGCCTGGGCACCTGTCCACCCGTGCGCGCCTGGGGTCCCTGTGTTCCTAGTCGCCCGCGCCGCCAGACCCGCGCATGTCCCAGTCTCCAGTGGGTGGGGACGGAGTGCGAGTGGGCAGCCCCTCAGCGCGGGAGTGCGGGGCGGGGGAGCGCATGGGGTGGGGGGGGGATCCCATCTTCAGCTGGATTTGTGGGGAACAGAGAAGGTCCCCGCCGCAGAGGCCGCAGAGGCTGAGCACCCCGAGGCCCAGAGAATGGGGGACCCACGAGAAGTGGGGGAGGGGGAGGGGCGCGGAGTGGAGGCTCGGTCCCGCCCCGCAGGTGGGGCGCGCAGGCGCACTCCCCGCGCTGCCTCCCGGCGCCGCGCCCACAGCCGCGATCCTTTGCCGCAGCGTCCGCGCCGCCGCCTCTTGCCTCCTCCTCCTCCTCCTCCCGCTCCTCCCGCTCCTGCTCCGCGGCCGCCGCCTCCTCCGCCTCCGCCCCCGCGGCGCCGGGAGCCCGCGCCCAGCCCGGGCGGCGCTGCCATGCTGCCCCCGCGGCGCTGAAGGATGGCGACGCCCGTGCCCCCGCCCTCCCCGCGGCACCTGCGGCTGCTGCGGCTGCTGCTCTCCGGCCTCGTCCTCGGCGCCGCCCTGCGCGGGGCCGCAGCCGGTCCCCCGGGTGAGCGAGAGCGCTCGGTGCGGGGCGCCCGGGGGCGGGGGTCGTGCGCGCGGCGCCGCGTCCTTCCAGCGCCGCCGCCCTCGCCGGGCCGCAGGCCCCGCAGGCCAGGCCCAGCGCGCGGGGTGGGGCGCACAGGCCGGGGCCGCGGAAGGACTCCGCTGGACGAGGCTCGTCCCGGGATCCTGGTGGCCAACGCGAAGTCACGCGCTTCTTGTCTTTGTCCGTGAGCCTGCCTGCCTGCCTGCCTGCCTGTCTGTCTGTCTGTCTGTCTCAGGGGGCTCAGGGCCTGCGCCTGCTGTCAGCGGCTCGTCCTGTGCGCGCAGCTGGCGTGCGCGTCTCGGGTTGCGCGGCGCGGGCCTGGCCCGGGTCTGCCCTGGGGCCGGGGTCCCAGGCCTGCGCGGTGCTGGGCGCGGGCCTGCTTTGCTGCCGTGACCAGGTCTGACAGTTCCCTAGGTCTCTGACAGCTCGACCGACCGACCGACCGACCGAGGGTTAGGGTCCTGTTCTGGCTTCAGTGGGGGCAGGAGGGGCTTCCGGTTTCAAGCTTCCTCCCCACCCTCTGCCCTGGAGGACCCTGCAAGCTGCCTTCTGTGCTGGGGTCTGGGGGCACCTCCCAGGATAGACTCGAGCAGAGAGCCAGGAGCCCGGGGTCCTGGGAGACCCTCCCTGCTTCTCAGATGGCACTGAGGCTCCAGGCGGTGGCGGCCTGCAGGGCCCCGGGTCCCCGAGGGCCAGACTGGGACACCCTGTGCCCACACATCCCCTCAGTCCTCCTGGCAGCCCCGCAAGGAGGTGCTGTCCTGAGCCCATTTTACAGACGAGCAAACGGAGGCACGGAAAGATTACGGGGCTGGGATGCTGATCTGGGCAATGTGGTCTGTGTGTGTGGCTGGAAGGGCCAGAGCAGGGCCGGCTTCCTCCTGGGCACAGCACCCCTGGGTGGGGGCTGGCATGACCAAGACCGAGAGAGGTGCCTGAGGAGGCCTGAGGGCAGAGGCTGCCAACTGACCGCCTGGCTGCAGGGCCCGCCGGTGGGGCCTCCTGAGGAAATGGGCAGCAGCCATGCCGGCCGGCTGCTCTTGCCTTGGTGCTCACCCAGCTGTGGGGTGGGGTGCCAGCCACTCTCCAGATGCCATTGTCCCTGGAGCCTCATGCGCCCTGAGGCCGGAGGGGGGACTGTCCCAGGCCCGACAGGCAGCAGCCCCCTCCTCCTGGGCTGGGGGCTGGGAGTGTAGGGAGGCCCCTGGACACAGGCCCTGGAGCCAGGCTGGCCCCTACCCTTGGCCTGGTGCACTCTGCGTTCTCGGCACCAGGGCAGGGAGTGGAATGCCTGGTTCCCGGGCACCCAGCGGGTGGGTGGGGTCCAGGCAGACCGGCTGGCACAGGCTTAATGTTTAACCAGCCCAAACCCCGGGCCCAGCTCCTGATGTTGGCGCCTATGACCCAGGCTGTGCAGAACGGGGGCTGCTGGCGCTTCCTGGAGGGGGTGCCTACAGCCAGGATGCGTGAGTGTCTGGTTACCATGGAAACCGAGTCAGAACGGCGAAGAATCGAGCTGGACCTTCCCCGGCCCCTCACATCACTCTGGGCCCCAGGGCCCTCCTGCAATGCAAGGGCCTCCGCTGAGAGGGGTCCCCGACCTCCAGAGGGACCCCACCCTCCCTTCCCCACCAGGGTCGGCTCTCCTGCGGGGATCCCACCGGCTCTGCTGGCTCCGGTGCCCAGTGGCCGGGCCGGTGTCCCAAGCCTCAGGACCTTCCTCAGCTTTGAGACAATTCACCTTTCACTTTATTTTATTTGTTTTTAAAAAAATATATTTTATTGATTTTTTACAGAGAGGAGGGGAGAGGGATAGAGAGTTAGAAACATCGATGAGAGAGAAACATTGATCAGCTGCCTCCCGCACACTCTGCCCTCAACCACGGTACATGCCCCCGACCGGAATCAAATCTGGGACCCCTCAGTCCGCAGGCCGATGCTCTATCCACTGAGCCAATCCAGCTAGGGCAATTTACTTATTTTTAAATATATTTTTTACTGATTTCAGAGAGGAAGGGAGAGGGAGAGATAGAAACATCAATGATGGCCCTAGCTGGTTTGGCTCAGTGGATAGAGCATCGGCCTGTGGACTGGAGGGTCCCAGGTTCAATTCCAGTCAAGGCCACACGCCCGAGTTGCAGGCTCCATTCCCAGTTGGGGGCATGCAGGAAGCAACCGATCAGTGACTCTCTCTCATCATTGATGTTTCTATCTCTCCCTCCCTCTCCCTTCCTCTCTGAAATCAATAAAAAAATATTTTTTTAAAAAAAGAAAAGAAACATCAGTGATGAAAGAGAATCATGGATCGGCTGCCTCCTGCACGCCCTCTACTGGGGATCGTGCCCGCAAACCCGGGCAAGTGCCCTGCCGGGGAATGAACCCTGACCTCCTGGTTCATAGGTTGCATCTCAACCAGGCCAGTCCTCCTTCTGCATCAGAGGGGAAACCAAGGCAGACAGGGCCACTGCCTTCCACCCCCGTGTCAGGATGGGATCTGTTGGCTGTGTGTGTCGGACACGGGTCTGGGCCCCACATCAGGAACTGAGCCAAAGTGCCCGGCGCCCCTGGCCCCTGGCAGCGGTGGTTTGGGGAGCAGCGCCCCCACCCCCACCCCCGCCACACCTCCAGCAGGGCCGTGCAGCCCTCCACACCCTGCCTCTGGCCTTGTATCCAAAGCAAGTGAGACTGGCCGCCTCCATCCAGGTCTCCCAACCCAGCAGCTCCTCTGCCCGGGGGACAAGCTGGAGGTGGGACGTGGGGGCGTGGCTGTGTTCTAGGCCGGGCACCTATTCCGTCGTGCCCCCCGGCTCTGCTCGCTCGGGCTGTGGGCTGGCAGGGCAGGGTAAGGAGGGCAGAGTTGCTGTTCGGGGGGCGGGGGTGTCGCCAGCACCCTTGGCTGCTCCTGAGCCAGAGGGAGCCCTGAGCCGCCCCCCCCGGGGCTCCCCGTTGCTGTGGGCACCCCGAGACCAGAGGCAGGATGTGGAGGCTGAGTGGCCCTGCCCGGGGGAGTTGGTCTGTCGGTCAGCGAGGGTCAGTTTCCGTCCGGAGGGCTGGCTCCCGCTGGGGAGTGGACCCTGGGGAGTGGGTGGGGCGGGGAAGTTCCGATAAGTCGCCGGCTGTTTGTCTTCCTGGTTCCGCTCCCCCAGAACAATGGCCAGAGCCAGGCCGGCGGCCCTGGGGTGGGGGAGGCGCCTGGGACAGGGCTGCCTCTGGGAAGGCCCTGACCCTGCCCTGCCTCTGCTTCCTTTCCAGATGGGGCCGCCTGTCCTGGGAGCCTGGACTGTGCCCTGAAGAGGCGGGCACGGTGCCCCCCAGGGGCTCACGCCTGTGGGCCCTGCCTCCAGCCCTTCCGGGAGGATCACCTCGGGCTCTGTGTGCCCCGGGTGCACCGGCCTCTGGGTACGGAGCAGGACACCCCCCTCCCTCCCCCGCCGGACACATTGCCCCCAGCCTCCGCTCCCCGGTCCCCTGAGCTCTGTGGGATGCGGGGACGCTCATGGCACCTCCCAGCAGCCTAGCGATCCTTCCCAGAGGGCTCCGGCCAGAGCCTGGTGGCGGACTGCGGCGAGAGGCAGCCGGTGGGAAATGCCAGGCCTGGTCCCTGCAGAGTCTGCCCCACCCCCAGCACCCATCGGGGCCTCTCCATCGCCCACTCCTTCACTCCTTGTGCACCGGGTGCGCCCCACTTGCCAGCCTGAGCCCAGAGGCTGAGTGGGTCCAGATGTGGTGGGCAGTACCGAGGGCTGCGGGGGGCGCCGGGAGTCTGAGCCTGTGGGTGGGCTCCTGGGAGAGGGTGTTCCTGGCAGTGAGGGGGTGGACTGAGACCCATGGGCGTCTGCTTGGAGCCTGTCTGGCCTGCGGAGCCCACCCCAGGGAGAAGGGGGCCGAGCCACCAGGGCCACCCGGAGCTGCCCACCCTCCCGGTGGAGGTGTGGGGGCAGGGTGGGGCCGCTCCCCACCCCGTGGGGAGTCACGCCTTCTGGCAGGGAAGCGATGGGATACACTGATGTGTTGTCCCATGTCCTGCCCACCCCTTTGTGGGTAATGGGTGGGGTCAGGGGCACCCCTGCCCTCCTCCTGGCCTGTGCACACTCCCCCAGCACCTCTGCCCCTTGCCCCGCCCGCACGTTTCCTGGGAATGAGGCTTCTCACACAGGCTCCCCTTCAGTTGTTACCATAGCAACCCAGGATGACAAGGGGCAGCTGGGTACCAGCCCAGTCCTCAGGCCACCAGCGCCTGGGAGGAGCCCAGACGGGGAGGGAGGCTCTGGGCCTGGGGACCAGCTCCAGGATGGAGTCACCTTCAGCCGGGGCTGCTGGGAGGGGCTGGGGCTCCCCACCTGATGGTCCCTTCTCCTCCCAGCAGGGGGTCCCCCCCAGCCCAGACTGGAAGATGACATTGACTTCCTGGCCCAGGAGTTGGCCCGGCAGGAGGCAGGGCGCTGGAAGCTCACGGCCCTGTCCCAGCCGGAGGCGCCCCTTCGGTTGCTGGAGCCTGGTGAGAGCCCCCCATTCCCCTCCAGCCCCCCCTTCCCGTCTCCCCACCTCCCGACCCAGCCCCGTCCTGTTAAAACGGCCTTCTCTCTGCAGCAGCCACCCTGGGGCTCTCAGCGAGAGGCCAGGGCCCTGGCCTGGACCTCCCCTCCACCCGGGGAGCACCCGCGCCCACACCCCGCACCTCCCTGGGGTCTCCCGTGTCGTCTGGGCCTGTGCACATGTCGCCCCTGGAGCCTCGGGCTGGGCGCCTGGACGGCCTCGCCCTTGGTAGGTCTGGTGGGCGGGAGGTGGGGCTGCAGCGGGAAGGCGCCCTCACCGCCCTCTCCCTGCGCCCTCTCCTCCCGCAGTGCTCATCTTGGCCTGCTCTGTGGCCGTCGTGGCCGCCCTGGCTGTGGCTGCTTTCTGCTGGTGCAGGTGAGCCAGCCGCGGGCAGGTGGGGGGGCAGGTGAGCCAGCCACGGGCAGGTGGGGGGGCAGGTGAGCCAGCCACGGGCAGGTGGGGGGCAGGTGAGCCGGCCTCAGGCAGGTGGGGGGGCAGGTGTGCAGGCCGCGGGCAGGTGGGGGGGCAGGTGTGCAGGCCGCGGGCAGGTGGGGGGGCAGGTGTGCCGGCCGCGGGCAGGTGGGGGGCAGGTGAGCCGGCCTCGGGCAGGTGGGGGGGCAGGTGTGCAGGCCGCGGGCAGGTGGGGGGGCAGGTGTGCAGGCCGCGGGCAGGTGGGGGGGCAGGTGTGCAGGCCGCGGGCAGGTGGGGGGGCAGGTGAGCTGGCCGCGGGCAGGTGGGGGGGCAGGTGTGCAGGCCGCGGGCAGGTGGGGGGGCAGGTGTGCAGGCCGCGGGCAGGTGGGGGGGCAGGTGAGCCGGCCGCGGGCAGGTGGGGGGCAGGTGAGCCGGCCGCGGGCAGGTGGGGGGCAGGTGAGCTGGCCGCGGGCAGGTGGGGGGCAGGTGAGCTGGCCACGGGCAGGTGGGGGGCAGGTGAGCCGGCCGCGGGAAGGTGGGGGGGCAGGTGGGCAGGCCGTGCCCCGGGGTCTCAGCCTCCGCTCCACTCCCCAGGCTCCAGCGAGACATCCGCCTGACCCAGAAGACCGACTACGCAGCCCCCCAGGCGGCCAGCTCCCCCACCACGCCCAGGATCTCGGTGCGTGGCCCGGCCCCACCCAGCTCGCTGCCCAGCCCCCCCGCCACGGCCTGACCCTCCCTCCTGCCCCCCTTACTCCTCCCCCACAGCCTGGGGACCAGCGGCTGGCGCACAGTGCCGAGGTGTACCACTACCAGCACCAGAGGCAGCAGATGCGGTGCCTGGACCGGTGAGATGCCCCCTCTGAAGGCACCCCCACTCCAGGCCCCGCTGATCCCACCCCCAGGCCCAGCTCACTTATCCCAGAGCCCACCTCCCCGACGCCCACATGACCATGGCCAAGGCGTCTGAGCCTCCCCCCACCCCCCACCCCCTGCCTGGGCCCCTGGCCCCTGAGGGTGGGGAGGACTGGCCGTTCGTCCCACAGGCATAAAGAGCCACCCAAGGAGCTGGACTCGGCCTCCTCGGACGAGGAGAACGAAGACGGGGACTTCACGGTGTACGAGTGCCCCGGCCTGGCCCCGGTGAGTGCCGGGGTGGGGCGGGGCGGGGCTCACCAGCTCCTGGCGGGCACTGCTGCGCTGCCCACCCTGCCCCCTGGGCCGCTGAACACCCGCCTTTGCCCTTTGCAGACGGGGGAGATGGAAGTGCGCAACCCGCTGTTCGACCACTCCTCGCTGACCGCGCCCCTGCCGCCGCCGCCGCCGCAGTGACCGGCAGACCGTGCCCACCCCCTGAGGACCCCACGGCGCACGGGTGGGAGCCAGGGACCCGCATTTCCCAATAAAGAAACCGCGTTCTGACCCTTGGCCGTTCTTGTGGCTGGACTGGGGCGCCCGCCGGAAACCCCTTGTGGGGACAGGACACCTCTGTTCCCCCTGCATCTGTCCCCTAGATGTGGACCCCCAGAGGAGGGCGGGGGGCACCCTGAGGCCAGCATGGACGGGGATGCGGGAGACAAGCCCCTTAAAGCGCTTTCAGATCTGGGCTTCGGTGCTGGAGACGCACCCTCGGCCCCTGGGGTCACGGGGGTGGGACTGAGAGAGAGAGGCACCTCTGGGCCCTGCTGGGGGCGATCCTCGCCACCCCATCCTTCTCCTCTAGGCCTCACCCCTCTGACACGTCTGCCTCAAGGGGGGCCGGGGGGGTGCAGGGCCAGGCAGATCTGGAGTTGCTGCTGCCCCTTAAAATCCCTTCCCTCGTATGACATAAAGGGCTGGGTAGCCCGGTGGCCTGGCTCAGTGGGCGAGCATCCACCCAGGAACCAGGAGGTCACGGTTCAGTTCCGGTCAGGGCACAGGCCCGGTTGCGAGCTCGATCCCCAGTGTGGGGCGTGTGGGAGGCAGCCGGTCCATGATTCTCTCTCGTCATTGATGTCTCTATCTCTCTCCCTCTCCCTTTCTCTCTGAAATCAATCCTATATAATAAAGCCCTAATATGCAAATTGACCGAACGGCAGAATGACCAGTTGCTGTGATGCGCACTGACCACCAGGGGGCAGACGCTCCACGCAGGAGCTGCCCCTGGTGGTCAGTGCGCACCGCTCAGCCAGAAGCTGACCTCTCCCACCTCTGCTACGTCAGTCGGACATCCCCCGAGGGCTCCCGGACTGTGAGAGGGTGCAGGCCGGGCTGAGGGACACCCCCCCACCCCCACCCAGTGCACATATTTCGTGCACCGGGCCTCTAGTAAAAACATATTTGAAAAAACAACCCAGAAACTAAAGTAGCCATTAGAAAGAACCTGTGAGGCTCCTGAGGGTGGGGTCAGGAGAATGCTGGCCTGCTGGCCCTTAGGTGATGGGGGCAGCCCTGAGCGGACAGGGGGGCCCCAGAGGAGGGACAGGTGGGGTCGGGCAGGGGGTCGGGTGGGCCCTGGCTTAGAGCTAATGGTTGTTCCAAAGCAGCAGGCTTCTCGGACCAGAGCCCACCCAGGTTGGGACATCCCTCCTGCCCCGGGCCCCTGGCCGTGGCCTCGGGCTGGCCCTCAGCCCTGGGAGGAGGCGGTGCCAGGGGCGGGAGCCTGGGTGGGATGAGGGTGGATGGTGCCCACTGCTATCTCACATGTGCCATCAGGGAGGTAAACGGGGGTGCGGAGAGCTGCAGGCCTCTGGGCAAAGGTCGCCTGGCACCCAGCGGGTCTGGCCCAGGCCTGTCTGTCTTGCCGGCTTGATCCTGCAGACCCGGAGCCAGGAGGTCCTGGGAGCTCTGGGTCAGTCCTTGGGGTCCTGACACTCACCTTTCCAACCTCCTGCTGCCCCGACCTGGACAGAGCAGCCACCTATATGTCCTATCTTCTCCCTCCTCAAAGCCCCTCTGTCCCCCGAGTCCCTGCTGCCCAGCAGAGAGGGTGCCCCGTCCAGTGGCAGCTGCTATGAGAGGAGCCGGCAGGCCTGGGGCAGGGGAGTGAGCAGGGGCTGCAGTCCTCCGGGCAGGGGGCCTCCCTCGGCCCAGGTCCTGGCTCCCAGCGGCCCATTGGCCCCAGGCCCACTCAGAGCCAACCCTGCTTTTAAAAATGTATATTTTTATTGATTTCAGAGAGGAAGGGCGAGGGAGAGAGAGAAACATCAATGACGAGAGAGAATCAACGATCGACTGCCTCCTGCTCGCCCCACGCTGGGGATCGAGCCTGCAACCCGGGCATGTGCCCTGACCACAGGCCGGGGGAGTCGGGGGGCTGCCCTGCGGCCAGGGTTTAGGGCTCAGGGAGGCCCTGGCTCCACAGGGACTCCGGAGACCCCAGTCCTGACCAACTCCGGATTCTGAGTTCCCCGGCGGCAAACCTGCCCCCACCCCAGGAGTGGGTCTTGGGGCTCAGTATAGAACAGGAGGGGTGAGCCAGAGTCAGGCACATCTGGGAGGTCCCTGGAGGAGCCCCCATCAGGTCCCGGGGCTCCTCACGGACTGGCTGTGGCTGTGTCCCAAGCCTGGGAGCCCGGGGGGAGGGAAGGCACAGGATGGGAGGGGCTGGCGCCTGCAGGACACCCTGGGCCCAGGTGGTCCCGTGGCTCCTGGCACCACCCAGTGCTGCCCCCTTGGCTGCACCTCAGCCTCAGTGCACCCACCTTCCTGAAGGGCGGCCCTGAACTCACCCCCCACCCCCTCTCTCCTCCCAGAAGAATAACTTCCCTCTGGCTCCCTCTGCCGCCTTCACTCCCTCGGAGCCAGGCAGCTCTGGGCACGGCCGCCAGGGGGCCCTGGGCACGCACGAGTCTGCACTCTGCCCTGTGCAGGCCAACCCCCGGGGCAGCTGGGCAGCTGGGCAGCTGGGCGCTGGCCCTCTCTCCCAGGGTGCCGCTGGGTCTGGGGCTGCAGTGTGTCGTCTGCCAGGGGTGGTGACCAGGGGGCAGCTGCCCGCCCTCTGTGTGGGCCCAGCCCCTGGTTTCAGCTGCAATTGGTGCCCCCCGGGGAGGGCTCAGCGGCAGCGTGACGGGGGTGGGGGAGCTGTGAGCGGAGTCGGGTGCCGCCTGCACCCCAGTGCATCACGAGGTCGGGGAGGAGCTGGCACGAGGGGCCCCCACTTTCCCTTTGACTCAGGCCTCTCACCTCTCTCCAACCAGGGCCTCCCGTTCTGACCTGTTTCTGGGCCAAACCTCGAAGCCCGTTTCACAGCCAGCGGGTTCCCACGGGCCCACGGCGGGCGCAGGCCCTGATGGGGGGGGCGGCAGGGCCAAGGCCGCAGCCCCTTTCGCATCCACCCAGGAAGGGAGCAGGTGGTGGGTGTGGGTGAGGCCCGTGGCAAGGGTCCAACCAGCCTGGCCTGGCAAACAGGAAGGGCAGAGGGTCAGGGGAGCAGAAACCAGCCTGCGGCGGGATCAGCTCCTTCCGTGCCCCTGCCGCCCTCCGGCGCGCCCCGGGGAGAAGCAGCGGCTGAGCCAGGCCCGGAGCAGGGCGTGGCTCCCCTGGGTCCCCTGCCAGGAGAGAGGTGCCCGGGTGGGGCCAGTGGCCGGGTGCCACGTCGGTCATCTCCCTAAACACAGGGGCGACTGGAGGGCAGGGGCAGGTGACAGCCACTCTCTCGGAGCCAGGCCTGGCTGCATGGCCACTCCTTGCGCCCGTCAGCCAGATGGCTTCCGACAGCCCCCACAGCCCCCCTTGCTCTCTGATCTTGCACAAGGCCCTTCTGGGGGTGCGGAGCCTCCCTGGGGCCAAACTGCCGCCTCCCGGACTCGCCTGCGGCCCCTGGGTCTGCAGCGGGCTCCCTGGGTCCCCCGATGGCAGCGGGGGCGCTGGGGGGGCCAGGACGGCTGGGCAGGGCGAGCCCCGGCCCAGGGCTCCTGGTAGCTGTTTCCAGGACCCAACGGGCCTGAGGCCTCCCGGCCATGAAGCGCGGGCCCGGATCTGCCTGCACGTCCAGGACAAACACGCCAAAGGGCACCAGCTCGGCCCCGGGGGTGCAGGAGGGGCGAGGGGTGCCTGCCATACCTGCAGCTCAGAAGAGCCCCAGCGAAAGGGGAAGGAACTGGACCTGCAGGCGGGACCCAGGCTGCCGGGGGTGGGGGAGGAGAAGGCTCTGGATTCTCGCCTTCCTCTTCCTGGAGCCGTTGCCAGCCCCCTGCCCGCCCGCCGGCCGCCAGCGCCAGGACACAAGGACTCCTTCCCTTTCCAGCCTGGAAAGCCCCCTCCTTGCCCCCCCATCCTGAGCTGCGGGCCTGGAGGAGGGGCCTGGAGCCCCCAGCAGCCTTCCCCTTGCAGGACCCGGCCCCCACCTTTTCCCCCCCCACTGGGGGCGTCTATGGATGCGTGTCCTGGGGGAGGAGGCCCCGCAGCCCCCCTGGGCCGGCCCAGCCTGGCCACTGCCCACTGGGGGGGGGGGCGGTGTGCCAGGGCCTCGCCTAGGCAGACACTCTCAGGACCCCGGTCGGACCCCTCCCTGGGAACCCGCGTGCTGGCACAGGTGTCCTGGAAGGTTTGGGCAGCGGGGGGAGGTGGCCCAATGAGAAGCAGCAAGAGAAACCTCAGCCTCCGGGCAGAGAGCTGAGCGCAGCAGGTCTGCAGGGTGAGGGGCTGGGAGCCCACGCCCGCCGGGCGCAGGCGGTGAGCAGGGGAAGTGGGCGATGCCACCGCGGGAGAGGAGGTGGCGCTGGCCTGGGGCTCGGTGGCCTCCAGGGAAGCATGCCTGCTCCCCACGGGCGCCCTGGGCCTGGGCGGTGAGCAGCCCTTCTGGGGGGGTTACCTTCACCCAGGGTGGCCTCCCCTGCCCTGAGTCCAGCGGGGGCACGGGATTGGGTGCAGCTTGGCGCCCCCTGGCACCACCTACCTGCCAGCCAGAGGCCTGGAGGAGAGGTGGGGTGAGGGTGGTGGTTCGTGTCAAAGGTCACCCCCAGGGTGGGGGCGGGGCTGGGCGGGGCTGGGAAGACACCCCATTTCCTCCCTGCCGGGCAGATGAAAGAAGTGCCCTCCCAGGTGCAGCTGTGATTGCAGGGCGCCTCCCCGGCCGTGATTGCAGGACCCGGGTTTGCTGGGTGACCGACTCTGGGAGCCGCGGCTGAATGATGCCGGTGAGTGTCTGGTTCTCAGGGAGCCCGGCCGGGAGACGGGGCTGTGGGTGAGCTCGGGGAGACAGCTCTCTTCCTGTGTCCCGTGCAGGGCGTGGCTGTGCCCAGAAGCTGGGGGCCCTGGGGGGCCTGGTCTGGCGTCGCCCTGCTCTCGGCCCTCTGGCTGCTGTGGCTGTTCTGGGGGGCTCCTGGGGGAGTCCCCGCGCCCCAGCGCACGCTCACCATCCTGGTCTGGAACTGGCCCTTTGCCCACCGGCCCCCGGAGCTGCCCAGCGACACCTGCACCCGCTATGGCATGGCGCACTGCAGCCTGAGCACCAACCGCAGCCTGCTGGCCCGCGCTGACGCCGTGGTCTTCCATCACCGGGAGCTGCAGACCCGGCGGGCCCGCCTGCCCCTGGCCGAGCGGCCGCGGGGCCAGCCCTGGGTGTGGGCGTCCATGGAGTCGCCCAGCCACACGCGTGGCCTCGACCGTCTCCGCGGCGTCTTCAACTGGGTGCTGAGCTACCGGCGGGACTCGGACATCTTCGTGCCCTACGGCCGCCTGGAGCCCCGGGAGGGGCCCGTGCCCCCGCTGCCCGCCAAGAGCCGGGTGGCCGCCTGGGTGGTCAGCAACTTCCAGGCTCAGCAGCGGCGCGTGCAGCTGTACCGGCAGCTGGCGCCTCACCTGCCGGTGGACGTGTACGGCCGAGCCAACCAGCGGCCGCTGTGCGCGGACTGCCTGCTGCCCACCGTGGCCCACTACCTCTTCTACCTGGCCTTCGAGAACTCGCAGCACCCCGACTACATCACCGAGAAGTTCTGGCACAACGCCCTGGCGGCCGGCGCCGTGCCCGTGGTGCTGGGGCCCCCGCGGGCCTCCTACGAGGCCTTCGCACCCCCCGACTCCTTCGTGCACGTGGACGACTTCGGCTCGGCCCGCGAGCTGGCCGCCTTCCTCCTGGGCATGAACGAGAGCCAATATCGCAGCTACTTCGGGTGGCGGGAACGGTTTCGTGTGCAGCTGTTCAACGACTGGAGGCAGCGCTTCTGTGCCATCTGCGCCCGCTACCCCCACCTGCCCCGTGACCAGGTCTACCAGGACCTTCAGAGCTGGTTCCAGGCCTGAGCGCGGCTGGCAGTGGCAGGGGGAGCGGGGCTGGGAGCGGGCAGGGTGGGTGGGCAGCCAGGTGTTTAAAGCAAAAGCCGGGCATCTGGCTCCCACAGGCAACCATCCGGCTAATGTGCAGGCTGGAGTCAGAGGCCAGGGCGCAAGGACGAGGGAGGAGTGGGGCAGTCTGGGCAGGCTGCCTGGAGGAGGAGGCATCTCTGGCGAAGGCGAGAGCGGCGAGGGAATTAGTGGGGTGCATGCTGTGGAGGTGGATCAGAACAGAGGGCACTGAGAACCCTGCCCCCCACCTTGATCAAATCGTGGGTAGGTCAAGGCTGTCCCTGGACATGGCGATGCGGGGACATGGGGCTGAGACAGGCCCGAAGCAGGGTCCTATGGTTTGTGGGGTAAAACCTGTCCCCCCACCAAGCCTCCTCTGTACCCAAGGTCCCCTGGACCAGGGTGCCAGCCACATTGCCCACTCCGACCACGGTCCCGGAGCCCGGTGTGCAGCCTGGAGCTGGCCGGGGCATGTGCTGGCTGGGCCAGGCTGCTCTGGGCTTCTTGCAGCCCCAGTCCACTCAGGGAGGGGCCAGCGACAATAAAGAAACACAAGACGAGGACGGCACGTGTCGCCTGTGGGAAGCACAGGGCCCCACGGATCTGCCACCCCAGCCACACAGGCCTCCTTGTCCCTCCAGGGATCCGCCCGCGCCGTCTCAAGGCCTCGCACTCCCTCTGCCTGAGCCGCCCTTCCCTGCAAACTCTGCCCACTCCCCCTGTCCCTCCAACCCCCGCTGAATGCCTTCGAATCAGAGGGACTTCCCTGACCCCCAAAAGACCCCGTGGCTGGACAGCAGGGGCGAAGTCAGCAACCTGGCCAGGGGGGTTGAAGATGCCCTATTCTCAGGCCCGGTCTGCCTGGTGACGGGGATTCCCTCTGCCAGGCGGCTGGTGGCAGCAAGGGAGCCCCCCAGCCCCCCTGGATGCTCCTGTAGCTTGGCAGCCCTGTGGCAGGCAGCTGAATGATAAGAGAGGCTGGGGTGCCAACAGGAACCCCAACAGCTCGAGCAGCTGTGATAGGAGATCAGGACTTGTCCCTGCCCCAGGTGGGGCAGGAAACTCCCCTCCCCTGGCAGTGGCTTGTGGGAAAGGCCTGCCAGTGACTTCCGGCCCTGACCTAACGCACCCCATGTGCTGACCGGGGAGAAGGAAGTGTCCTCAGGCCAGAGGGTGGGTAGGGGGGGGTGAGGGATTGTGCCCGCCACCTGCCCCAGCTGCCCCAACTCCCACTTCATAGAAGGAGCTGGGAGGGGCTGGGCGCTGCAGCTCCCCACCCCCAGGACTGCCCTTCAGTGCACGTGTGACCTCTATGTGCACCCCAGATGCTGGCCATGGCATGACCCACCCTTCCCGTGCACAAGTGGGGAAACGGAGGCCGGGGAGGGGCATCAGAGCCACTGCTGGCTCCCAGGGTGCAGGGGCTGGCCTGCCCTCTTCTGCCCCCTGTTGGCCACCTGGGGAATTGCCCCTGCAACCTCCCCAGCCGGCTCAAGCTGCACCCCCGACCAGCAGGCGCCAGACCACCCCTGCGGACTGACTCGCTGGGTCCCAGACGCCCTGTGCTGGGCCGGCTGCCCTCGGATGTGGCGAGAAAAACGAGCCACGCAGAGCGGCAGCCTCCGCTTCCCCCGGCACCTGCTGCCAGGGCAGCGCCGGCCCTCCCCGTCTTCCCGTGACCGTGACCGGGGAGCAGCAGCCCGGGCAGCGCCCAGCCAGGCCCGTCCTGCACTTGGTCGCCCAGCAGCTCGCTGTCCAGGAACCGCTGGGCAAGCTCGCAGGGGTGGGCCGGCCGCACCCGTTAAGGGGCGCGGGGGTGGGGGTGGAGTGTGGATTCCTGAAGCCTCCAGGGCGGAGGCGACTTGCACGGGCGGGATCTCCACCCAGGGCGCCATCGCCCCTCCCCAGCGAGGCACCGGCCCGACTCCAGCCGCAGGGGCCGGGCGCTGACTTCCCTGCCCCTGGGGCTGCGAGGGAGGCGGGCGGAGGCCGTGACCCGGTGGGGCTGAGCCTCCCGCAGCGGCCCCCAGGGCGCCCTCCGGGCCAGTCACCTCCTGGGGCGCCTCCACCGGAGGGGACGGAGGTTGCGCGCGCGCCTGGCGACCCGGGCGCAGAGGTGCGTCCCGGGATCTGCGTTTGGACGTGGGCGTTCACATCACGCCTGGCGAGGCGGGCGGACGGCGGGCGCCGCGGCGCCTTTAAGCCGGGGCGGCGCGGACCGGGCGGGCGCGAGTGGCTGTCGCTGTTCCGCGGGGCGGAGCCAGCGCGGAGCCGGTCCGGACGCGAGACCCCGCCCACGCGCGGGGGATGCCGAGCGGCGCGGCGCACGGAAGGGCCCGCGGGGCGCACGGAGGAGCCGGCCGGGCGCGGAGACCGGAGCGCGGCCCCGCCGTCGCCATGGGCTTCCTGCACCAGCTGCAGCTGCTGCTCTGGAAGAACGTGACGCTGAAGCGCCGGAGCCCGGTGAGCGCCCGCCGCGGCCTGCGGGCCTCCTCCCCGCGCACCGGGCCGGCGGCGCGCTCCCTCCCCGCGCGCACGGGAGCGGGCCAGGCGCGCGCGGACCCCAGGCGGGCGCGCGGGGTGGCGCGATGGGGCGACGGGCCGCAGCCCCCTCCCAGGCGGGCCCCGCGCGCCCCGGCTCCGGCCTGGGGGTAGGGGGACCCCGCCGTGCCCAGCCCGCCGCCCGCGCCCGCTGACATTCGCGGCGCTCGGCTGAGTCACCGGCGCCCTCCGCAGCGCTCGCTCTCCGGGGCCAGTCCAGAGGCGGGGGACAGGCTGGTGCCCAGGACGGAGGGCTGGGCTGGGCCTGGATTCAGCTCCGAGGCTCCGTGGTCTCTGGGCCCGGCCCCCGAAGCCCCTTCAGGGACCTGCGCTTCCCTCCCTGCACCGTCCTCTGCCCTTGGGCCGCCTCCCCGCCCGTGTCCACCCCCCTGGCTCCAGTGCTTCCTCCCCCCGGGAGTGTCCCTGTGTCCCTGCACCCTTTTGTCCTTTGGGGAGGCCTCCCGAGGCGGATCCACTCTCTTACCGCCCCCCCCCCCCAGCCTCCTCGGGGCCGGGGTGCTGTTTGGAGTTGTGACTGAGGGCTCAGGGCCGGCAGCTGTCAGGACGGAGCCTGGGGGAACGGCCGGGTGGTGTGAATGGCGTCATGCTGGCCCTCCCCGACCGACCGCGCACCAGGGAGGCCCGGCAGGCAGCTTGGGTTTCGGAATGGGCCCTGGGGACTCTCCAGGCCGAGCCCGGAGCAGGCCAGGGTCCTGAGAGGGGCCTGAAGAGGAGGCGCCCTCCTGCCACCGGGGCCCAGGAGGCTCCTGTCTCGCCTGGCCCTGGGCCCTGGGCTGACAGCTCCTGCACCATGGGAACCGGGCTGCGGACCGGGCAGCACGGCCGTCATCACCACGGCCTGGGGCTGGCAGGAGTCCCCTGGGCACCTGGCCCTGGCCGAGAGCCAGGGCTGGGTACAGTCCCTGCCAGGCCGCCTGGGGCTGGCTGCCGCTGGGCCAGGCCTGCAGCCCAGGTAGCCTCGGGCAGCTGCCCTGCTTCAGGTTCTGGGTCACTGCGGACAGCAGGGGGGCAGGCTCAGGAGGAGACGGGCGGCTGGGGTGCATTAGTATCAGCCCCCCCAGACTTGGCAGGAAGGCCACCTCCCCCAGGGGCTGCTGGGAGCAGGGGCTGGAATGATGGCCCCTGCATCCACGGGGGACCCCAAGGCTCCGGGAAGGGAGCAGTGGCTTGCAGGGCACCTGGCCAGCAGGTTGGAGGTGCCCACTGTCCTGTAGGCAGGAGTGGCCCCACCTGCTAGGCGGGCCTCCCCCAGAACCCTCCTGCACCCCTGCCCCACGCGGCCCAGGGTCTGGGCAGACCAGGTGGGGTCCTTGGCCTTCGGTCGCTGGCACAGGTGAGAGGCCTCCCGTGGGGTTGGGGCTGGCTGGATGCGGGGCATGATCCCACTGGTCCCACACTTCCCTTCAGGGTCTCGCCCTTCAGAGTGGACCCTGGGCTTGGCCAGCAGAGTTAGCCCCTCGTGCTGTGTGCCTGGCCCGGGGGTGTGGCCTCTCCCCTCTTAGCGGTACGGGGTCTCCCCGGGGGCCGCAGGATGCTCTGGTGGAGGGACTGGCAGCACCTCCATCCTCAGGTCTCACCTGTTCTGCCCTGGACCCCGCAGGAGGGGCTCAGGCCTGGGGTGGGCACCCAGGCTCCAGGGACAACATGGGGCACTGGCATGGTCTCAGGAAGAGGAGTTCGACCGCCTTGCAAGCCCCCGAGTGGGATGCCCAGGTGGGGCTGGACCGGTGCTGCCTGCCTGTAACCAGATGCCCCTCTAGCCACCGCCCTCAGGCAGGCCTCTCCTCCTCCTCCCAGCAGCCTGTGTGCAGCGTTGCTATAGCGATGAGGAGGCAGCGAGGCCTGTTGCTGCAGTTCCCCTCGGGAGGTGCCCCTGGCAGGGCGGGTGTGGGTGGGGCTGGCGGGCGATGACCCTGGCCTCCGGAGTGGCCGCTTGCACACAGCTGCCCTTGCTCTGTGCGCCTGCAGGTGTGCCGCATGCGCCTGTCCCTAGCCTCGTGGGTGCCCACGATGTCGCCTTGGCCAGCCCTGGGCTGGATCCTGGCTTGGGGAGGGGGTGGAGACTGGCACGGCTGGGGCGGGTGTTCCAGGCCACAGAGCTCTATTGTCAAAGGACAGTAAACACAGCAGCAGCCGCCCGCCCGGGGTGGGCTCGCACCCTGGGCCAGACGGAGCGCCCGGGGGTGGGCTCGGAAGCCTGTGTTTGGTTGGGGGGTGAGGATGAAGGAAACCTGGTGCTTCTGAGAAGAGCTGGGTGGGGGTAGGGCCAGGGCGTCCCCTGGGGCTGGGCAGGGGGTTCCCCCAAGCACAGCTGGCCTGAGACCCTCCTCCTCGCCTCCCCCTCTGAGAGCCTGTGGGGTGGGGGTGAGACACTGACCCCTTCCACTGACCAGGTGACGTGGAGCCGGGGTCCCTGGCAGTTCCCACGCTGAGTGGGTCCTGGCGGGCTCAGCCTGCTGCCCAGCCTTGGGTGGCAGGTGCCGTCCCTGGAACCTGGGCAGAGGCCCAGGGTGGGCAGGGCTGTTGCTCCCACCTGAGCCGCCTGGGGTGAGGGGGGCTGGGGACTGGGGGCTGACAGAGGCTCAAGCCCCCCTCAAGCCTGGCCTCACCTCTCTAGGCCCTGCAGGTGGGGAAGAAGAGCTGGGCGCATGCGTGGGTCAGAGTGGACCACAAGCTGGCTGCCTGGCCCTCAGTGTGTCTGGGGTGGGAGACCATTTCTCACTTGGGCCAGACAGTACTCACTCTCTTGCCCTTCGAAAAGGCCTCTAAGGGCCCGGCCCTGGCTCAGCGGCTGAGCATCGACCTATGAACCAGGAGGCCTGGGTTCCATTCCCGGTCGGGCACAGGCCCGGGTTGCGGGCTCCATGGTCCCCAGCGTGGGGTGGGCAGGAGGCGGCCAGTGATTCTCTCTCTCCTCTGAAGTCCACGAAAATGTGTTTAAAAAAAGAAAGACGGAAAAGGCCTCTGAGGAAGGGCGGACGGCGGCCCCGGGGGAGCCGTGGAGGCTGGCCCTGCGGGGAGGGCGTCCGCCTGGCGGGCGGAGGGGGCGGGCAGGTCCCGTGCCCCCGGCCATGGCTCACGCCCTGCCCCTCGCAGTGGGTCCTGGCCTTCGAGCTCTTCATCCCCCTGGTCCTCTTCTTCATCCTGCTGGGGCTGCGGCAGAAGAAGCCGACCATCTCTGTGAAAGAAGGTGAGGCCGCGGGCTGGGCCCCGCACAGCTGGTGGGTGGGCAGGCAGGCAGCCCTCCCCGCACCACACACGCATGTCCTGTGTGCACGTGGCCACGTGTGTGTCCCGGATCCCACAGCCCCCCCCCCCATCTGTGAGCCTCACCCCTGGGCGGCCCGGCCGCGCTCGTGGCTGGCTCCCAGGGGATGTGGCCGGCCACGGCGCCAGGAGGTGTCCTCACGGTTCTCCTCTGTTCTGTTTCGCCCCTCCCCCCGCATGGTCTGTCCTCCTCCGCGCCCGCATGCAGTCAGTAAGTGAGCGCCGCCTCCTCCCTGGCCCAGGCACAGCCGCAGGATGGTTTTGGGGGGCCTCCTGGTGCGGCTTGAGCACCCCCCACCCCCGCTTGCATTAACAGCCTTTCCCAGACCTGCTGGGTCCTGCGGGCCCCCGGCCCACTGGCAGGGACCGCTGGCCAGGGGGAGGGGGCGGGGTGCCGGGTGCACAGGGCTGGGCCTCGGGGCCAAGCTCCCGGGGTTGCTCTCTCTCTGGGGGTGCCTGGTGCTGCCTTGCAGGGCTGGGGGGCTGGGGCTGGGGCACCAGACATTCTCCCCCAGACCCGTGTGGGCTCCTGCATTCCCTCTGCTAACCGGCTGGCCGCAGAGGTCAGAGGTCGCTGCCCAGCAGGGGGCTCACATGCTCCCGTGGGCTTTGTGGGCCAGGCCACGCCTGTGTTCTGGGGGGAGGGGGCCAGGGCGTTCGGGCCTTGGCTGGCGAGGGAAGAAGGATGCTGTGGGAATTGTGGGGAAGGGGTGGTCAGGTGCCCTTCGACCTCTGACCTGCTGGGCCATTTGCACCTGAACTCTCGGCCCTCTGTTGCCCGTCTGCCGCCTGAAGCCGCTCCTCCTTCCTGACTTTCTATACGTTTCTCTCCTCTGCCTCTGTCCCCCCCCCCCCCCCGCCCTCCTGTCCCCTCCCCCCTTGGCCTTCTCACCTGCCCTGTCCCCGCCAGCCTTCTACACGGCAGCCCCCCTCACCTCCGCCGGCATCCTGCCCGTCATGCAGTCGCTGTGCCCCGACGGCCAGCGGGACGAGTTCGGCTTCCTGCAGTACTCCAACTCCACGTGAGCCCCCAGGCCCCCCACCTCCCCCCACCTGGAGCCCCACCTGGAGCCCCACCTCCAGCCCCGCCCCACCTCCAGCTCCCCCCACCTCCAGCCCCGCCCCACCTCCAGCCCCACCTCCAGCCCCACCTCCAGCCCCACCCCACCTCCGGCCCCACCTCCAGCCCCACCCCACCTCCGGCCCCACCTCCAGCCCCACCCCACCTCCAGCCCCACCTCCAGCCCCACCTCACCCCACCCCACCTCCAGCCCCACTCCAGCCCCACCTCCAGCCCCACCTCCAGCCCCACCTCACCCCACCCCACCTCCAGCCCCACCTCCAGCCCCACCCCACCTCCAGCCCCACCTCCAGCCCCACCTCACCCCACCCCACCTCCAGCCCCACTCCAGCCCCACCTCCAGCCCCACCTCCAGCCCCACCTCACCCCACCCCACCTCCAGCCCCACCTCCAGCCCCACCCCACCTCCAGCCCCACCCCACCTCCAGCCCCACCTCACCCCACCCCACCTCCAGCCCCACCTCACCCCACCCCACCTCCAGCCCCACCCCACCTCCAGCCCCACCCCACCTCCAGCCCCACCTCCAGCCCCACCCCACCTCCAGCCCCACCCCACCTCCAGCCCCACCTCACCCCACCCCACCTCCAGCCCCACCTCCAGCCCCACCTCCAGCCCCACCCCACCTCCAGCCCCACCTCCAGCCCCACCCCACCTCCAGCCCCACCTCCAGCCCCACCTCTGGCCCCACCCCACCTCCAGCCCCACCTCCAGCCCCACCTCCAGCCCCACCTCACCCCACCCCACCTCCAGCCCCACTCCAGCCCCACCTCCAGCCCCACCCCACCTCCAGCCCCACCTCCAGCCCCACCCCACCTCCAGCCCCACCTCCAGCCCCACCCCACCTCCAGCCCCACCTCCAGCCCCACCTCCGGCCCCACCCCACCTCCAGCCCCACTCCAGCCCCACCTCCAGCCCCACCCCACCTCCAGCCCCACCTCCAGCCCCACCCCACCTCCAGCCCCACCTCCAGCCCCACCCCACCTCCAGCCCCACCTCCAGCCCCACCTCCGGCCCCACCTCCAGCCTCACCCCAACTCCAGCCCCAGCCCCACCCCACCTCCAGCCCCACCTCCAGCCCCACCTCCAGCCCCACCTCCAGCCCCACCTCACCCCACCCCACCTCCAGCCCCACCTCCAGCCCCACCTCCAGCCCCACCCCACCTCCAGCCCCACCTCCAGCCCCACCCCACCTCCAGCCCCACCTCCAGCCCCACCTCCGGCCCCACCTCCAGCCTCACCCCAACTCCAGCCCCAGCCCCACCCCACCTCCAGCCCCACCTCCAGCCCCACCTCCAGCCCCACCTCCAGCCCCACCCCGCCGGCCGGTGGCTGACCGGGCCCCTGCTGCAGGGTCACTCAGCTGCTCGAGCGCCTCAACCGCGTGGTGGAGGACGGCAACCTGTTCGACCCCAAGCGGCCCAACCTGGGCTCGGAGCTCGAGGCCCTGCGCCAGCACCTGGAGGCCCTCAGCTCGGGGCCCGGCACCTGGAGGAGCCGCCTGGACAGGCCTGCAGGTGCGCTGGGCCGCCCCCTGCGTGTGGAGTGGGGCCCGCGCCCAGCTCTGGGGTCAGCGGGTGGCTTCCTGCCTCGGCCGGGACGGGCCCTCCGTTCCGTCTACGCTGGGGTGTCGCAAGGATGTTTACCACACGCGGCCCCTGCGCTGCGGTCGGGCGCTGACCTCTTCCCGTAGACGGTCACGTGAAAAGGTGGCAGCGGCCGACACAGCAGGAGCCGCCCGGTGCGAATGAGTCAGGATTATACCTATTTTTTGGGTCAGATCAGCAAAAAGCACATGTTTGGTGCCGCAGGGTTTCAGTCACTGCTTTAGGCCACGCGGCGAACGGGTTGAAAACTGCTGATCTGAACTGTTCTGAGCTCCCAGGGGCCCCGCTCAGGGGGGCTGGCCCGGCCGCCCGCCGCGGGGCTGAGCCGTGGGGCCGGGCGCTTGGCCCCGAGCCGGTCCACCTGGCCCTCAGCCCCGTCCTTCTGCCTGTCCAGAGTCCTCCTTCTCTCTGGACTCGGTGGCCCGGGACCCACAGGAGCTCTGGCGTTTCCTGACGCAGAACCTGTCCCTGCCCAACAGCACAGCCCACGCCCTGCTGGCCGCCCAGGTGGACGTGCCCGAGGTGAGGCGGGGAGCCTGGCAGCGAGCCTGTGTCAGCTCGTGGGGGCAGCTCCTGGCCGGGTGCTCTGCTCTGCCCTCTCCTGGCAGCACCAGGGCTGGGGTAGGGGACGTGCTGGGCTCAGAGGTGGCCCTGGGCCTGGCTAGAGACCCCACCCTGAGCCGTGCCCGCACCCCCAGGTCTACCGCCTGCTCTTTGTCCCTTCGCCCGCCCTGGACGCGGAGTCAGTCCTCCCCCGGGGTCCGGAGCCGTGGGGCCGCCTGCAGACCAGCTCCCTGTCCCGGTTGCAGGTGAGGGGCTGCCGGTGGGAGGAGGGGCTGCTGCCTGCGCTGGGTGGGTGTTTCTGCCCGGTGGGTGCAGGAGGGGCCTGGGGTTGTGGCTGGCATGGGAGGGGGAAGGCAAGATGGTGACGTGTATCTGCCCTGCCCACTGGAGAACCTGTGAGCTCAGCCCTGGCACAGGAGGTGGGCAGTGAGGCCTGAGGCCGGCTTGGGCCAGGCCTTGGTTCCTCTTGGCGGGGCTCTTCCCAGCCGCTCTCCCGCATCCCCAGGAGCTGCTGGCGGCCCCCGCCCTCCTGGAGCGGCTCACCTGCGCCCGCGGCTCCGGGGAGCTGGGCCGGATCCTCACAGTGCCCCGGGGTCAGCAGGCGGCACTGCAGGGCTATCGGGACGCGGTCTGCAGTGGGCAGGCTGCAGCCCGTGCCCGGCGCTTCTCTGGGCTGGCCGCCGAGCTCCGGAGCCAGCTGGACGTGGCCAAGATCGCCCAGCAGGTGAGGAGACCCTGCCTGCCAGCTGGCCCGCGGGCGGGTGCGGGGCCGGAGGAGGCACTAGGGCTCCTGTAGGGTCCTGGCTGCACGGGGTGTGGGGCGTGCCTGTACCCGGGCGTCCTGCACCTGGGTGATGCCAGCCTCACCCCCTCCCGCCCCGTGTGCTCACCCTCCGTCTCTCCCGCCCCCAGCCCGACTTCCTCACCTGCAGGCTGCAGACTCCCTCAGCCCCTCTTCCCGCCCACCCCCGTGTGGGTGACCCCCCTGTTCCACTCTGTCCCCAAGTGTCCATCAGCCCCCGCCCCTGGTCCCTGCCTGTGCCCACACACCCCTGTCTCCCCAGCTGGGCCTGGACACCCCCAACGGCTCAGCCCCCCAGCAGCCGCCACCCCCACGGCAGCTGCAGGCTCTGCTGGAGGACCTGCTGGACGCCCAGAAGGTGCTGCAGGACGTGGACGTGCTGTCGGCCCTGGCACTGCTGCTGCCCCAGGGCGCCTGCGCCCACCGGGCTCCCGGCCCCCCAGGCGGTCCTGGCGGGACAGCCAACGGCACGGGCTCGGGCTCCAATGCCACGGCGGAGGACGGCGCCCCGTCCGCTGCGGCTCCGGCTGCCTCCCCCTCGGAGGCCCTACAGGGCCAGTGCTCGGCCTTCGTGCAGCTCTGGGCCGCCCTGCAGCCCATCCTGTGCGGCAACAACCGGTAGGTGGGGGGCAGGGGAGGGGAGACGGGTGGCCAAGGCCCCCCACTGCCCTGCCTTGGTGCCCCACCCCCCTCCAGGCCTCACTGGGCACCTCACTGAGACCCTGTCTCATGCCCCACCCCCACCCTCACGCGTGTCCCCCCTCACGCCTGTCCCCACCCATGCATATCCCCACCCCCATCCCCACACGTGTCCCCCGTCACGCGTGTCCCCCACCCCACCCTCACGCGTGTCCCCCCTCACGCATGTCCCCCACCCATGCATGTCCCCCACCCCCACCCTGATGCATGTCCCCCACCCTCACGCGTGTCCCCCCCTCACGCGTGTCCCCCACCCATGCATGTCCCCCACCCCCACCCTCACGCGGGTCCCCAGCACCATTGAGCCGGAGGCGCTGCGCAGCGGCAACATGAGTTCCCTGGGCTTCACGAGCAAGGAGCAGCGGAACCTGGGCCTCCTGGTGCACCTCATGACCAGCAACCCCAAGATCCTGTACGCGCCCGCGGGCTCGGAGGCCGACCGCGTCATCCTCAAGGTGCGCTCCGCTCCGCTCCGTCCTGGGGTCCCAGTCGCGTCGTTCTGGGGCGGGAGCGGGAGGAGCTGGGGTGGGGGGGTCGCAGGCTGGGATCCCTCAGGGCGGTGAGCCCGCTCAGGCTCCGTGGGTGATGGAACTTGGGGGCGGACCAAGGTGCAGGGGGACCCAGAGCTGGTGTGGGCAGGGCCCTGGCCTGGTGGGAGTGGGCAGGGCCCTGGCCTGGTGGGTGTGGGCAGGGCCCGTCAGCGCTGGTGTGGATGCAGGAGAGGCCGCAGGCGGCAACCTTCCAGGGCAGCGTCCAGTGGGCCAGAGGGGGGCCAGGCAGCTGGTGCCGTGAGGCTGGCTGAGGGCATGGGTCCATGGCCAGGCCAGGGGAGAGGCCCCGCCTGGAGCAAGGAGAACCAGGGCTGGAAATGGCCCAGGACGAGATGAGGACCAAGGGTCAGGGCTGCTTGAGGGCTGCATGGGCAGGGGTCTGAGGACGGAGCTGGGGAGGCAGGGGAGGCAGGGGAACAGACCCAGGCTGCCCTGGAGCGGGGCAGCGGGCGGAGCCAGAGGCAGAGTCCTCCTTGGTGGGGACTGGCAGTGCTGCCGCTGCGGGGGAGGGGAGCGGAGCACCCTCGCTGACGGAGCCCTTGCGTGAGTCCCATGCCCCGTGCCCTCCCCTCTGCAGGCCAACGAGACCTTTGCCTTTGTAGGCAACGTGACCCACTACGCCCAGGTCTGGCTCAACATCTCGGCGGAGATCCGCAGCGTCCTGGCCCACGGCAGGCTGCAGCAGCACCTGCACTGGCTGCAGCAGGTGGGGGGCTGGGCGGGCCTGGGCAGCGGCGGGGGGCAGCGGGGCACCCACTCTGTCCCGGCTGCAGCAGCACCTGCACTGGCTGCAGCAGGTGGGGGGCTGGGCGGGCCTGGGCAGCGGCGGGGGGCAGCGGGGCACCCACTCTGTCCCGGCTGCAGCAGCACCTGCACTGGCTGCAGCAGGTGGGGCCTGGGCGGGGTGGGGGGTGGGGGGGGGCGGCAGGGCACCCACTCTGTCCCGGCTGCAGCAGGTGGGGCCTGGGCGGGCCTGGGCAGCGGCAGGGGGCAGCGGGGCACCCACTCTGTCCCGGCTGCAGCAGCACCTGCACTGGCTGCAGCAGGTGGGGGGCTGGGCGGGCCTGGGCAGCGGCGGGGGGCAGCGGGGCACCCACTCTGTCCCGGCTGCAGCAGCACCTGCACTGGCTGCAGCAGGTGGGGCCTGGGCGGGGCGGGGGGGTGTGGGGGGGCAGCAGGCGCCCACTCTGTCCTGGGTGATGGTGGGCCTGGGCCACCCCCTGATCCCGTCTTGACCTCCAGTACGTGGCAGAGCTGCGGCTGCACCCCGAGGCGCTGAACCTGTCCCTGGAGGAGCTGCCGCCGGCCCTGCGCCAGGACAGCTTCTCGCTGCCCAATGGCTCGGCCCTCCTGCAGCAGCTGGACACCATCGACAACGCGGCCTGTGGCTGGATCCAGTTCATGTCCAAGGTGGGCGGGTGGGCCAGCCCCTTTGGACCCCGCTGGTGCCCGGGGCCGGTTCCGACGATGCCCCTCCCCCAGGTGAGCGTGGACATCTTCAAGGGGTTCCCCGATGAGGAGAGTATTGTCAACTACACCCTCAACCAGGCCTACCAGGACAACGTCACCGTGTTTGCCAGTGAGTCAGCCCTGACCCGGCTCCTTGCCTACCCACCTGCAGCTCCACCTGCTCCCTCACCTGCAGTCCTACCTGCAGCTCCACCTGCTCCCCCTCCTGCTCCCTTTCCTGCAGCTCCACCTGCTCCCCCTCCTGCTCCCTTTCCTGCAGCTCCCCCTGCTCCCCCTCCTGCTCTCTTTCCTGCAGTCCCACCTGCAGCTCCACCTGCTCCCCCTCCTGCAGCCCCTCCTTTTTCAGTCTCTCCCCATCCCAGCCCCACCCCATACCCTTTACCCCCCCAAGACCCCGCCCATCACAGGTCCACCCTTCACACCCCTCACCCACTCCTGTCCCTTCCTGCCCTGGGCAGACCCCATCTCAGATCTTGCCTCGCTTCCACCCTCACCTGCCCCCGGTTCTGCCCCAGGCGTGATCTTCCAGACGCGCAAGGACGGCTCCCTGCCGCCCCACGTGCACTACAAGATCCGCCAGAACTCCAGCTTCACCGAGAAAACCAACGAGATCCGCCGGGCCTACTGGAGGCCGGGCCCCAACACGGGCGGCCGCCTGTACTTCCTCTACGGCTTCGTCTGGATCCAGGGTGAGGGCCGCCCCGGGCGGGGGTGGGGAGGGGGGGGGCCTTGCACCGGCTGACGGCCCGCCCGCCCGCAGACATGATGGAGCGCGCCATCATCGACACCTTCGTGGGGCACGACGTGGTCGAGCCGGGCAGCTACGTGCAGATGTTCCCCTACCCCTGCTACACGCGGGACGAGTGAGTGCGGCGCCCGGGACTGGGGCAGGGCGGGGGGCGGGGGGCGGGGGGCGGGGGGCAGGAGCGGGCCGAGCCCCCCCTCACGCTCCGCCCCCACCGAACCAGCTTCCTGTTTGTCATCGAGCACATGATGCCGCTGTGCATGGTGATTTCCTGGGTCTACTCGGTGGCCATGACCATCCAGCACATTGTGGCCGAGAAGGAGCACCGGCTGAAGGAGGTGGGCAGGGACGGGGGAGGGCGGAGGGAGGGGGGGGACGGGAGTGGGGGAGGCACTGCGGGCCCCTCCCTCCCCAGCCCTGCCCAAGGCCCCCTGCGCCGCCCTCCCGGCAGGTGATGAAGACGATGGGCCTGGACAACGCGGTGCACTGGGTGGCCTGGTTCATCACCGGCTTCGTGCAGCTGTCCATCTCCGTGACGGCGCTCACCGCCATCCTCAAGTATGGCCAGGTCCTCATGCACAGCCACGTGCTCATCATCTGGCTCTTCCTGGCCGTCTACGCCGTGGCCACCATCATGTTCTGGTGAGAGCCTGAGGCCAGCAGCGGCTGGGTGCCCCCGTGCCCGCCCAGAGAGCACAGAAAGAGCCTGGCCCAGAGTTTCCTGGGGCCCTGGCAGGGACAGCCCAGGGCTCCCGGCTCAGTGCCAGGGCTGGGTGTGCCGGGGCCGGGTCTGGCTGACAGCCGTGGCTCCCCTGCCCAGCTTCCTGGTGTCCGTGCTGTATTCCAAGGCCAAGCTGGCCTCGGCCTGCGGCGGCATCATCTACTTCCTGAGCTACGTGCCCTACATGTACGTGGCGATCCGAGAGGAGGTGGCGCACGACAAGATCACCGCCTTCGAGAAGTGCATCGCGGTGAGGGTCCTGGGCGGGGGCGGGGGCGGGGGCAGGGGGGGTCTGGCCTCCGGCCGGCACTGACTCGGCCGTCCCCTCAGTCCCTCATGTCCACCACCGCCTTCGGCCTGGGCTCCAAGTACTTCGCCCTGTACGAGGTGGCGGGCGTGGGCATCCAGTGGCACACGTTCAGCCAGTCGCCCGTGGAGGGGGACGACTTCAACCTGCTCCTGGCCGTCACCATGCTGGTGGTGGACGCCGTGGTCTACGGCGTGCTCACCTGGTACATCGAGGCCGTGCACCCAGGTACTGCCGACCCTGGGGAGGGGTGGGAAGGGGGTGGGCGGCGGCTCCCTGGAGGGGGCGTGGCCCGTGGCCCGTGGCCCGTGGCCCCTGGCCCATCAGCCTCCCCTCCTCTTCCCGCCCCCAGGCATGTACGGGCTGCCCCGGCCCTGGTACTTCCCGCTGCAGAAGTCCTACTGGCTGGGCAGCGGGCGGACGGAGGCCTGGGAGTGGAGCTGGCCCTGGGCTGGCGCCCCCCGCCTCAGCGTCATGGAGGAGGACCAGGCCTGTGCCATGGAGAGCCGGCGCGTGGGTGAGCGGGCGCCCGCGGGTGCCGGGGTGGTGGCTGGGTGCGGGGGCCTGGGCGCCTGGCGCTGACCTGGGCCTGGTGCAGAGGAGCCGCGGGGCATGGAGGAGGAGCCCACGCACCTGCCGCTGGTGGTCTGTGTGGACAAGCTCACCAAGGTCTACAAGAACGACAAGAAGCTGGCCTTGAACAAGCTCAGCCTGAACCTCTACGAGAACCAGGTGGTGTCCTTCCTCGGCCACAACGGGGCCGGCAAGACCACCACCATGTGAGTGGGGGGGCGGGTCCCCTGGGGTCCCACCCGTGGGAGGCGGGTGGGCGTCCTGAAGGAGGCGGGCTGTGACCTGCCCCTCGTCCAGGTCCATCCTCACGGGCCTGTTCCCGCCCACCTCGGGCTCCGCCACCATCTACGGACACGACATCCGGACCGAGATGGACGAGATCCGCAAGAACCTGGGCATGTGTCCGCAGCACAACGTGCTCTTCGACCGGCTCACGGTGGAGGAGCACCTCTGGTTCTACTCGCGGCTGAAGGGCATGGCCCAGGAGGAGATCCGCAAGGAGACCGACAAGTGGGTGGGGCCGGGCGAGGCCGGGACCCTGATGGTGGGCGGGGCCTGCGTTGGGCAGGCCGGGGTGGGCGGGGCCTCCTTGGGGCAGATCCAGGGTGTGGGCGGGGCTCGCGGCAGGCGGAGGCACCCACTGCCCACCGGTTCCGCCCAGGATGATCGCGGACCTGGAGCTCTCCAACAAGCGGCACTCGCTGGTGCAGACGCTGTCGGGCGGCATGAAGCGCAAGCTCTCGGTGGCCATCGCCTTCGTGGGCGGCTCCCGCGCCATCATCCTGGACGAGCCCACCGCCGGCGTGGACCCCTACGCTCGCCGCGCCATCTGGGACCTCATCCTCAAGTACAAGCCGGGTGCGTGGGGCGCCGTGCGGGGCGGGGGGAGGGGGGAGGGGAGCGGGGGAGGGTGCCCCTGTCCGCCCCGGCCCGCCCTTCCCTGACCCGCCCCCGCCCCCAGGCCGCACCATCCTGCTGTCCACCCACCACATGGACGAGGCCGACCTGCTGGGGGACCGCATCGCCATCATCTCGCACGGGAAGCTCAAGTGCTGCGGCTCCCCGCTCTTCCTCAAGGGCGCCTACGGCGACGGCTACCGCCTCACGCTGGTCAAGCGCCCTGCTGAGCCGGGCGGCCCCCCAGGTCTGCGCGGGCCCTGCGCCCCAGGCGAGGGGGGGGGGCGCACCCTCACCTTGCCCGCAGG
The DNA here is from genome assembly GCF_964212035.1 of Myotis nattereri. Lineage (NCBI taxonomy): Eukaryota > Metazoa > Chordata > Mammalia > Chiroptera > Vespertilionidae > Myotis > Myotis nattereri. The sequence goes on from NC_138087.1 coordinate 82,674,681, forward strand.
CCCGGGATGTCCGGTCCGGCCTGGATCGCCCTCTCCCCAGGCCCCCATCTTACCTGCTGGACCCTCCTAGGGACCCCCCCCCGGCCCCCCAGTGAAGCCCCCGTCTCCCCTCCCCTCCCAGACCCGGGACTGACGTCCAGCCCCCCTGGGCGGGCCCAGCTGAGCCCCTGCTCGGAAGCCCAGGTCTCCCAGTTCATCCGCAAGCACGTGGCCTCCTGCCTGCTGGTCTCTGACACGAGCACCGAGCTCTCCTACATCCTGCCCAGCGAGGCTGCCAGGAAGGGGGCCTTTGAGCGCCTCTTCCAGGTGTGGGGGCGTGGCTGGCGGGGGCGTGGTCCGTGGGGGGCGGGGGCGTGGTCAGTAGTCGGTGGGGGCGTGGTCCTGGAGGGGAGGGGCCAGTAGCCGGTGGGGGCGTGGTCCTGGAGGGCGGAGCCTTGGAGGAGGGGCGGTAGTGAAGGGACTGGGGGCCGCCTTCTGGCCTCACCCAGCGCTTTTCCCAGCACCTGGAGTGCAGCCTGGACTCCTTACACCTGAGCAGCTTCGGGCTCATGGACACGACTCTGGAGGAGGTGTTCCTCAAGGTGTCGGAGGAGGACCAGTCCCTGGAGAACAGCGAGGCCGGTGAGAGCCCCCCCCTGCACCCGCCCCCCAGGCCTGGGGCTCCTCACCCTCCCCTTGGTGGTGGCCCAGGGTCCTGAGTGGGGGGTCAGCCTGGGTCGGGGCTCCTGGGTGGGGGTCAGCCTGGGGTGGGGCTCCTGGATGGGGGTCAGCCTGGGGTGGGGCTCCTGGATGGGGGTCAGCCTGGGGTGGGGCTCCTGGGTGGGGGCCAGCCTGGGGTGGGGCTCCTGGGTGGGGGTCAGCCTGGGGTGGGGCTCCTGGGTGGGGTCAGCCTGGGTCGGGGCTCCTGGATGGGGGTCAGCCTGGGGTGGGACTCCTGGGTGGGGTTCAGCCTGGGTCGGGGCTCCTGGGTGGGGGCCAGCCTGGGGTGGGGCTCCTGGGTGGGGGTCAGCCTGGGGTGGGGCTCCTGGGTGGGGTCAGCCTGGGGTCGGAGTCCTAGGGAGCTGGCCCCCCAAGCCCGACCTTCTGTGCAGATGTGAAGGAGTCCCGGAAGGAGGTGCTGCCTGGGGCGGACGGCCTGGCCCCCTTGGGTGAGGCTCAGGCCAGCAACCTGGCCAGGTGCGCCGAGCTGGCCCGGTCCCAGGCCTCGCTGCAGTCCGCGTCCTCCGTGGGCTCTGCCCGTGGGGACGAGGGAGCTGGCTACGCCGACGTCTACGGCGACTACCACCCCCTCTTCAACAACCTGCAGGACCCCGATAACGTCAGCTTGCAAGGTGGGGGGCAGCCAGGCGGGCCGGGTGGGGTTCCCGGAGGGGGCTGGGGGCGGGGCGGCCGGCTCAGCCTCGCTCCCCCACGTGCAGAGGCGGAGGCGGAGGCGGAGGCGGAGGCCCTCGCCAGGGCGGGCCAGGGCAGCCGGAAGTTGGAGGGCTGGTGGCTGAAGGTGCGCCAGTTCCACGGGCTCCTGGTGAAGCGGTTCCACTGCGCCCGCCGCAACTCCAAGGCGCTCTCCTCCCAGATCCTGCTCCCCGCCCTGTTCGTCTGCGTGGCCATGACCGTGGCCCTCTCCGTCCCCGAGATCGGTAGGCCGCTCAGCAGGCAGAGGGCATCGGCTGGTGGCCCACCCGGTGGGACTGTGGCCTGCCCGCCTCCCGAGCACGTGGGGGACCCGCCCGGTCCGGCAGGGCCTGGCCTTACGTCCGCGCCTGGCGGGAACACCTGGGATTCCGGCCTCCCTGGGCCCAGGCCCCGCTCGGACTTGACGGGTTCTGGGAAGAGGGGTCTGGCCTGGCTGCGGACCTCAGGGGCTGAGCACCGTATGAACCAGGAGGTCACAGTCTGATTCCCCGTCAGGGCACAGGCCCAGGTTGTGGGCTCGATCCCTCGTGTGGGGCGTGAAGGAGGCAGCGATCAATGATTCTCTCTCCTCGTTGATGTTTCTATTCCTCCCTCCCTCCCTTTCTCTCTGAAATCAATAAAAATATATATATTTTTTAAAAGGGGGGGTCTGGGCCCAGGGCGGCAGGTGGGCAGCCAGCACCTGCTCAGGCTCCCTGCACCCCCCCAGGTGACCTGCCCCCGCTGGTCCTGTCGCCCTCCCAGTACCACAACTACACCCAGCCCCGCGGCAACTTCATCCCCTTCGCCAACGAGGAGCGCCGGGAGTACCGGTGAGCTGCCCGCCAGGTGGCCACGTGAGCAGGGGCCCGCATGGAGCGCCAGGACGGGTGGGCACTCAGCTCCCCCCCCCCAAACTCAGGCTGCGGGTCCCCCCAGGTTCCAGCTGTCCCCGGACGCCAGCCCCCAGCAGCTCGTGAGCACCTTCCGGCTGCCCTCGGGCGTGGGCGCCACCTGCGTGCTCAAGTCTCCGGCCAACGGCTCCCTGGGGTCCACGCTGAACCTGAGCAGCGGCGAGTCGCGCCTGCTGGCCGCGCGGTTCTTCGACAGCATGTGCCTGGAGTCCTTCACGCAGGGGCTGCCCCTGTCCAACTTCGTGCCGCCCCCGCCCTCGCCCGCGCCGTCCGACTCCCCGGTGCCCCCGGACGAGGACCTGCCGCAGGCCTGGAACAGCTCGCTGCCCCCCACGTCCGGCCCAGGTACTGGTGCTCGCGGCTGCCCGGGGGTGAGGGGTGGAGCGGCCCGCTGACCGCCGCTGTGCCTGCAGAAGACTGGACGTCGGCGCCCTCCCTGCCGCGCTTGGTGCGGGAGCCCGTCCGCTGTACCTGCTCGGCCCAGGGCACCGGCTTCTCCTGCCCCAGCGGCGTGGGCGGGCGCCCGCCCCAGGTGCGGGTGGTCACGGGCGACATCCTGACCGACATCACCGGCCACAACGTCTCGGAGTACCTGCTGTTCACCTCCGACCGCTTCCGGCTGCACCGGTGAGCCGGCGGGCGGGCTGATGGGCGGGCAGGCGGGCGGGCAGCGGGGGAAGGGTCGCCACCCCGGCCCGGGCCTCATGCTCCCGACCTCGGCCAGGTACGGGGCCATCACCTTCGGCAACGTCCAGAAGTCCATCCCGGCCTCGTTCGGCGCCCGGGCCCCGGCCATGGTGAGGAAGGTCGCAGTGCGCCGGGCGGCCCAGGTGAGCACGCGGCCGGCCCGGGGATCCCGCCCCGACCTGAGGCCTGCGGGACCCACAGGCTCTCAGGGTCTCTCTGTGCCCCCAGGTTTTCTACAACAACAAGGGGTACCACAGCATGCCCACTTACCTCAACAGCCTCAACAACGCCATCCTGCGCGCCAACCTGCCCAAGAGCAAGGGCCACCCGGCAGCCTATGGTGAGCCGGTGCGGCGGGCAGGGCGGGGCGGGGCGGGGGCGGCAGCCTATGGTGAGCGGGTGCGGCGGGCGGGGCGGGGCGGGGCGGGGCGGGGGCGGCAGCCTATGGTGAGTGGGTGTGGCGGGCGGGGCGGGGCGGGGCGGGGGCGGCAGCCTATGGTGAGCGGGGGCGGCAGGCGGGGCGGGGCGGGGCGGCAGCCTATGGTGAGTGGGTGCGGCGGGCGGGGCGGGGCGGGGCGGGGGCGGCAGCCTATGGTGAGTGGGTGCGGCGGGCGGGGCGGGGCGGGCGCCGAGCAGCCCCTGAGGCCGTCCTTCCTGCGCAGGCATCACCGTCACCAACCACCCCATGAACAAGACCAGCGCCAGCCTCTCCCTGGATTACCTGTAGGTGCGGGGGCCGGGGCGGGCCTGGCGGCGGGACCGGGTGCCGGGCAGGGCTGAGAGCCGCCTCGTCCCCCCCAGGCTGCAGGGCACGGACGTGGTCATCGCCATCTTCATCATCGTGGCCATGTCCTTCGTGCCGGCCAGCTTCGTGGTCTTCCTGGTGGCCGAGAAGTCCACCAAGGCCAAGCACCTGCAGTTCGTCAGCGGCTGCAGCCCCGTCACCTACTGGCTGGCCAACTACGTGTGGGACATGGTGCGCCGCTCATGGGGTCCCCTTGGCCCTCCCATCACTGTCAGCTGCCAGGCCCTCACCCTGCCCCCGGGTCCTCACCCTGTCCCCAGGCCCCTCACCCTGTCCCCAGGCCCCTCACCCTGTCCCAGGCCCCTCACCCTGCCCCCAGGTCCCTCACCCCTGTCCCCAGGCCCCACTCCTGTCCCCAGGCCCCTCACCCTTGTCCCCAGGTCCCTCACCCTGTCCCAGGTCCCTCACCCTGTCCCAGGTCCCTCACCCCTGTCCCCAGGTCCCTCACCCCTGTCCCCAGGCCCCTCACCCCTGTCCCCAGGCCCCTCACCCTTGTCCCCAGGTCCCTCACCCTGTCCCAGGTCCCTCACCCTGTCCCAGGTCCCTCACCCCTGTCCCCAGGTCCCTCACCCCTGTCCCCAGGCCCCTCACCCCTGTCCCCAGGCCCCTCACCCTTGTCCCCAGGCCCCTCACCTTGCCCTCACCAGTCCCCCTGCTCTGGTAGCTGAACTACCTGGTCCCGGCCACCTGCTGCATCATCATCCTGTTTGTGTTCGACCTGCCGGCCTACACGTCGCCCACCAACTTCCCTGCCGTGCTCTCTCTGTTCCTGCTCTACGGGTAAGGGGCAGCGGGGGGAGCCCGGGGAGGCGGAGGGAAAAGAGGGAGTGGGAGTGGGGGGCCAGGACGTGGGGTGACCGTGTCCGCCTCTTGCCTGCAGATGGTCCATCACCCCCATCATGTACCCAGCCTCCTTCTGGTTTGAGGTCCCCAGCTCGGCCTACGTGTTCCTCATCGTCATCAACCTTTTCATCGGCATCACGGCCACCGTGGCCACCTTCCTGCTGCAGCTCTTCGAGCGCGACAAGGTGCCGGGGGCGGGTGTGGGGGGCGACAAGGTGCCCGGGGGCGGGGGTGGGGGGCGACAAGGTGCCCGGGGGCGGGGGCGGGGGCGACAAGGTGCCCGGGGGCGGGGGTGGGGGGCGACAAGGTGCCCGGGGCGGGTGTGGGGGGCGACAAGGTGCCAGGGGCGGGTGTGGGGGGGCGACAAGGTGCCCGGGGCGGGGGTGGGGGGCGACAAGGTGCCCGGGGGTGTGCAGGGTGTGACAGGCTGAGGGCTGTGGCCCTGCCTGTGACCCTGTGACCCCGTGACCCTCCAGGACCTGAAGGTCGTCAACAGTTACCTGAAGAGCTGCTTCCTCATCTTCCCCAACTACAACCTGGGCCACGGGCTCATGGAGATGGCGTACAACGAGTACCTCAACGAGTACTACGCCAAGATCGGTGCGGGGGGCACGGGCCCTCCCTCCCAGCGGGGGGAGGGGGGCAGGGGGGGACAGCAGGGCCTGTGGGATGGGGGCGGAGACGTGTGCTCAGCCCCAGAGGTTGGGGATGTCGGGCGTGGGGGGCAAGGGGGGGTGGCGAGGCCCCAGGCCCCAGCCCTGAGCTGCAGCCCCACAGGCCAGTTTGACAAGATGAGGTCCCCGTTCGAGTGGGACATCGTCACCCGGGGGCTGGTGGCCATGGCGGTGGAGGGCTTCGTGGGCTTCTTCCTCACCATCATGTGCCAGTACAACTTCCTGCGGCAGCCGCAGTGAGTGCGGGGCGGGGCGGGGGGTAGGGGGTGCGGGGCGGGGGTGCGGGGTGGGGGTGGGGGGTGCGGGGACGGGGGCACCGCGGGGCAGGGAGGGGTGGGGGGTGGGCGGGGACGGGGGCACCGCGGGGCGGGGGCTGCACACCGCCCATCCCGCCCAGGCGCATGCCCGTGTCCACCAAGCCGGTGGAGGACGACGTGGACGTGGCCAGCGAGCGGCAGCGGGTGCTGCGGGGGGACGCGGACAACGACATGGTCAAGATCGAGAACCTGACCAAGGTGGGCCTCGGGCGGAGGGGCGTTGGGGGCGGGGCGCCGCTGGGGGCCGCTCCGCCCGCTGAGAGGCGCCCCGCCGCCAGGTGTACAAGTCCAGGAGGATCGGCAGCATCCTGGCCGTGGACCGGCTGTGCCTGGGCGTGCGGCCCGGCGAGTGCTTCGGCCTCCTGGGCGTCAACGGCGCCGGCAAGACCAGCACCTTCAAGATGCTGACGGGCGACGAGAGCACGACGGGCGGCGAGGCCTTCGTCAACGGGCACAGGTGCTGCGGGCGGGCGTCGGGGGGAGTCGGGGGGCGCCGGCGGCGGCCCGTGCTGACGGTCTGCGTCCCCAGCGTGCTCAAGGAGCTGCTCGAGGTGCAGCAGAGCCTGGGGTACTGCCCGCAGTTCGACGCCCTGTTCGACGAGCTCACGGCCCGGGAGCACCTGCAGCTCTACACGCGGCTGCGCGGCGTCCCCTGGAAGGACGAGGCCCAGGTGGGGCCGCCTGGGGTGGGGGGCGGGGCCGGCAGGGCGGGGGCGGGGCCGCCTGGGATGGGGGCGGGGCCGGCGGGGCGGGGGCGTGGCCGGCGGGGCGGGGGTGGGGCCGGCGGGGCGGAGGCGGGGCCGCCTGGGATGGGGGGTGGGGCCGGCGGAGCGGGGGCGGGGCCGGCGGAGCGGGGGGCGGGGCGGGGCCGGAGGGCGGGGGCGGGGCCGGCGGGCGGGGGCGGGGCTCTGACGGCTCCTCCCGCCCCAGGTGGTGAAGTGGGCCCTGGACAAGCTGGAGCTGACCAAGTACGCGGACAAGCCGGCCGGCACCTACAGCGGCGGCAACAAGCGGAAGCTGTCCACGGCCATCGCCCTCATCGGGTTCCCCGCCTTCGTCTTCCTGGTGAGCCTGGGCCGGGGGCCCCGCCTTTGTTTCCGGGGGAGCCCAGGAGGGAGGTGGCGGGTCGGGGTGCAGCCGCTGAGCCTGGCGTCCCCCCAGGACGAGCCCACCACAGGCATGGACCCCAAGGCCCGGCGCTTTCTCTGGAACCTCATCCTGGACCTCATCAAGACCGGGCGCTCCGTGGTGCTGACCTCGCACAGGTGCGGCCCTCCCCCTCCTGCCCGCCCTCTGCCCGCCCCGCCCTCGGCCCCGTGCCAGCCTGTGCCCTCGCCCGCAGCATGGAGGAGTGCGAGGCGCTGTGCACGCGGCTGGCCATCATGGTGAACGGGCGGCTGCGCTGCCTGGGCAGCATCCAGCACCTGAAGAACCGGTGAGCGAGCAGCGGTGGGCCCTGGGGTGCGGGTGGCGGGCCGTGGGGTGCGGGCGGCGGGCCGTGGGGTGCGGGCGGCGGGCCGTGGGTGCGGCCGGCGGGCTGTGGGGTGCGGGCGGCGGGCCGTGGGTGCGGGCGGCGGGCCCTGGGGTGCGGGCGGCGGGCCGTGGGTGCGGGCGGCGGGCCGTGGGTGCGGGCGGCGGGCCGTGGGTGCAGGCGGCGGGCTGTGGGGTGCGGGCGGCGGGCCCTGGGTTGCGGGCGGCGGGCCGTGGGGTGCGGGCGGCGGGCCCTGGGTTGCGGGCGGCGGGCCGTGGGGTGCGGGCGGCGGGCCCTGGGTGCGGGCGGCGGGCTGTGGGTGCGGGCGGCGGGCTGTGGGTGCGCGGTAGGGGGTGGCTTCTCTGGGCAGCGGGGCTCTGGCCATGGGCCCGTCCGGCAGGTTCGGGGACGGCTACATGATCACGGTGAGGACCAAGAGCAGCCAGAACGTGAAGGACGTGGTGCGATTCTTCAACCGGAACTTCCCAGAGGCTGTGCTCAAGGTGGGAGGACCCCGGGGGTGGGAGGGGGACACGGCCAGCGCGACCTCTGACCTCCCGATCTCCGCGCCCAGGAGCGGCACCACACCAAGGTGCAGTACCAGCTGAAGTCGGAGCGCATCTCGCTGGCCCAGGTGTTCAGCAAGATGGAGCAGGTGGTGGGCGTGCTGGGCATCGAGGACTACTCGGTCAGCCAGACCACCCTGGACAACGTGAGTGCCCGGGCCTGGGCACCGGCCACCGGCCCGCCCTCCCACCCCCACCCCCGCCCCCGCCCACCGCCTGCCCCCTCTGCCCGCCAGGTGTTCGTGAACTTTGCCAAGAAGCAGAGCGACAACTTGGAGCAGCAGGAGACAGAGCTGCCCTCGGCCCTGCAGTCCCCGCTGGGCCGCCTGCTCAGCCTGTTCCGGCGCCGGCCCGCCCCCACCGAGCTGCGGGCGCTGGTGGCCGATGAGCCCGAGGACCTGGACACGGAGGACGAGGGCCTCATCAGCTTCGAGGAGGAACGGGTGAGCCGCCTGAGCACCTGGCAGGGTGGGCACGGGCGGAGCCGACAGGCCCCCTGCAGACCCTCGAGACCGGGAGGTTGGAGGGGCCTCAGCGATGGCCGAGCAGGGGTGGGGGCACCAGGCTGAGCAGAGGCCGCAGCCCCTGGGAGAGGGCGGGAGGAGAGCGTGGGGAGGGGAGAGCACACCGTCCTGGGTCCTGGGTGGGCACTGCTGGGTGCCGGTGCCGCCCCGAACCTGCCGTCTGCCGTCTGCCAGGCCCAGCTCTCCTTCAACACGGACACACTCTGCTGACCGCCAGGCGCCGGCTCAGGACACGCCGGAGGGGACAGAACTCAGGAGGGAACAGAGCTGGGCCTGTGCCCGCCCAGCAGGCCCTGGCATGGGAGGTCCGGGACCAAGGGCTGGGCCAGGGCTGCCCTCCCCTCATTGTGCCAAAGGCTGGCCCGGCCCTGGGCTGACACCCTCACCCTGCTCTGCCTTAAAGCCTGGGGCCAGAGCCCTGGCTCTGCCCTGCCCAGCTCTGCCCACCGCCCCCCCCCCCCCCGGCCACCTGGGTGACAGCGCTGCCAGGTGCACCCGGCCCCCCCAGACCTGCTTTTCTTACAGCCCCTGGAAGGCAGGGGCTGCGGCCGGGACTGAGGGGGTGGTGGTCCCAGCCCCGGGCACCTGTTCATTGTGCTTCAGGAGGGGGCGCCAGGACCCGCTTTCGTGCTGGGAGGTCACCCCGTGGGCCGGGCAGAGGCTGCCTCGGGGCAGCGGGCTGGTACCAGGGATGGCGAAGCCGGCCCCCGTGGCCAGGAGAGGACAGACCCCGCCTGACCCCAGCTGCCACTGCTCCCCACCCAGCTGCCCGCCTGCCCGCCTGGGCGCCGGACCTGTACATAGCGCACAGATGTTTGTTTTAAGTAAATAAACAGGAAAGTCCACACAAGCGTCGTGTGTTGGGGTGACGCCCCTGGTGGCAGGCTTGTCTGCCTGTCTTGGAGCATCAGGCCTGTGGGGGGTGGGCAGGCTTCCACCCCCTGCACCCTGACACTGCAGGTGGGGAGACTGAGGCAGGGGCTGTCACTCCCCCGGCGCCCCTCAGCCTGGGCTCAGCACCCAAGACGATGGGGTTTTCATGCATGAGGCTCGGGGCAGGCCCTGCTGGGCCACTGCTCCCTGCGCCCCTGGGGCCTGTGGGGGAGGGGGTGCTGGGCTCTCTCCCTCTCCTCCTGGCCTGGGAGGGCCTCCGGGGGTCGGGGAGGGCCTCCGGGGGTCGGGGGGGGGATCTCGAGGCTGAGACCCAAGTCCAGGTAGGAGCATGTGCAAAGGCTGGAGGCGGGGTCACAGGGCCCTTCCATGGACCCCCCAGGAGGGCGGGGGTCGCGTGGCTAGCTCATCCCTTTCACGGGGCGGGGGGGGGGGGCTGCCAAGCGGCCATGTCCCACCCATCGCTGCACTTGCCTCCACACAGCTCCTCCGCTTTCAGAAATCGCCCCTAGGGCCTCATGGGTTTTGAAAACCATGTTCTCTTTCCTTACTGTCGTCCTGTGAAGCTTTATTGCGGCAAAAACTCGAGAGAGAGCGTGTCGACCGTGTGTGGCTACAGCTCTGTCACCGTTTTTATGCTCGAGGCCCCAGGCTCGGCCGCGGGAGCCCTCGCCGGCGGCTTCATCCCTTCGGCTGGTCCCAGGCCTGCGTCCGGACACGGCCACTTCTCCAAGGAGTTCTGGCTCCTCTGGGGGGGGTCTTGTTTGGCGCCCCTTCTGGGCTCCCGGGCCTGCTCCCGGGGCCCCCTCAGTGGGTGGAGCTAGGAAGTACCTGCTGAGGCCCTGGCGCCACCCCAGTGCCCCCCACCCCCCCACCCCGTCCCAGACGAGCCTGTGCCCCTTTCAGAGCAGAGCCATTGGGATGCTGCTGGGCAGGGCGCCTGGGGGGCTCGGGACCGGCTTCTTTTCTTTATTATTGTTATTGTTATTGATCTCGGAGAGTAAGGCAGAGGGAGAAGAGCATCCATGATGAGAGAGAATCACTGAACAGCTGCCTCCTGCACACTCCACGCTGGGGATGGAGCCACAACCGGGGCTTGTGCCCTGACTGGGAATCGAACCCTGACCTCCTGGTTCATAGGTCCTGCCAGCCGGGCCAGCAGCACACACTCTAGGCCGGGAATCGAACCCGAGACCCTTTGGTCCTTGGGTGGCGCTCTAACCATCGTGCTCTCTCTGGTCAGAGCCAAATCTTCCCCTTTTTTTTTTTGTTTTGTTTGTTTTTTAAATATATTTTATTGATTTTTTACAGAGAGGAAGGGAGAGAGATAGAGAGTTAGAAACATCGATGAGAGAGAAACATCGATCAGCTGCCTCCTGCACATCTCCCACTGGGGATGTGCCCACAACCCAGGCACATGCCCTTGACCGGAATCGAACCCGGGACCTTTCAGTCCGCAGGCCGACGCTCTATCCACTGAGCCAAACCGGCTTCGGCCAAACCTTCCCCTTTTGTAAGGACAGCCGTGACCTCGCTTAACATGGTCCCTGTTTCAAAGACCCCCATCTCCAGTACGTTGCACCCGAGCTGCTGGGGACTCGGATTTCCGCGTATGAACTCGGGGGCAGCGTCCGGCTCGAGCCCCGCGGACCCCCCCGAGACTGAGACGCAGGAGCCGTCCCGCAGCTGAGCGCCCCCCATCCCCGCCCCCCGTGAGTTCACAGGACACCTGGGCTCACTCCCAGGCGCTGACACGGTCCCCAGGGGGCCTCAGCCACGCCCCCGAGCGTGTGGCCGCCACGCCGGCCCTGCAGCCTGACCTGGTTCTGGCCCGTCCGCGGCGGGTGTGAGCGCTGCTCCCCCCACAGGTGCGCGAGGGCGTTTGTTCCCCCAGGACGTGCGGAGCGCAGGCGCAGGGCCGGGGCTGGGGGCAGGAACACACCGGGCGGGACCCCCTGTCGCGGAGGGGCCCCGACACCCCAGCGGGCGGAGGGGAGGCGCCGAGGGAAGCCGGACCCGAGCTCCGCAGTGTGTCCGGGTCGGCCCCCAGGAGCCCGAGCCCGTGGGGTCTGGGAAGGGGCCCCCAGACCTGAGTCCCATAGGGGCTGTGGCCCAGGGCAGGCGAGCAGCCCGGGCAGATCCCGCTCTCGGCCACTGGGTGGCGCTGGGTGTCCCCCCACCGGGAGCGCTGGTCCTGGGGCCACCCTTTAGGGCCTGTGGGGTGGCGGTTCCCAGACCCCCCTGAGGGTGGGAGGAGGGCCAACCCCATGGTCAGGGGCCATGGCTTCGAACCCCTTCCTGTGAGGCTGCGAGGGAGAGACCTGCCTGGCTGCTTGGTGGGGTCAGCCGGGTGGACACTGAGCCAGGCGGGTCTCCCCAGGGCACGGCTCGGCTGGGGGCCCCACCCTGGGCAGGGGGGTCTGCCCGATGGAGCTCAGTGGGTGGAGGCACCCTTTCTGGGGGGCTGACCGTCTTGTAAGGCAGGCAGATAGGGAAACTGAGGCTGGGGCCAGGCTGATCGCTTCTCCTGCCCACTCCCCAGCTTTCTGGGCTGGGGGTCCCCGACTAACACGGGGATGTTCATGGGGGGGAGGCCGGGTGTGTGTGTGTGTGTGTGAAGATCCAGAGCTGCCCCCTCCCAGGCTGACACCCCTCTTTCCCGGCCTCCCAGTCCACTGGTCATGGCCTCTACCCCCCTGCACCCCCATGAGGCACTCAGACCCCAGCTGTGCCCCCTGCCCCAGGACCAGCCCTCCCCCCAGTTCCTCCCAGGCCACACCCTCACGCTTGGACACGGCCTGCCAGCCGCCAGCACCCGCCTCCTCCGCCTCCCAGGTGACTGCGGGCAGGGCGGGCCCTGGGCCGGGAAGGGGGGGCCAGGCAGGAACCTTAAAGAGCTCCCAGGTCCCGCCCACCGGCCAGCACTGTGGCTCCCACCATGGCCGAGACTGCCAAGCTCCAGCTTTTCGTCAAGGTGCCAAGGGGCGGGGGAGGAGGGGGGTGGCTGGGGTGGGGGCTCAGGGCGGGGTGCTCTGTGGGTGCCACTGTCTCGGGGGACAGAGGGCTGAAGGGTGGGTCTCCGTGGCAGTGTCTGCGCCCTTTCCCCTGGGGTGGGTGGGCTCAGGCAGCCCTACGGGGGCTGAATAAGATGGGGTTAGCCTGAGGGGAGAAGGGCCTGTGAGTCCTCCCCAAAAGGGGCAGGGGTGGCCCTGTCCCAACACCCACCTGGGTTCCTGGGCCGGGCCAGCCCCTCAGCAGGGAGGTGCCGAGCAGGCAGCCAGTGGCCAGGCCCGAGGGGAGCTTGGGGTCGGTGCCGGAGGAGGGGGGCCGGGCAGCCCCACTGGTGCCCAGACCGTGGTGCCCTCCACGGAGCTGTCAGGCCTTGGCACCCTCCCACTTTCGGGCACTGGGCGGCTGGTGCCGCAGCCTCGGTGCCCAGTTGTCCTGTGAATCATTCTGAAACCAGCTCCCTCGGCCGACCCCACCCTGAGACCAGCCTGTGGGGCTGGAGCCCAGGGCCCCGGCCTCTACCCAGACTCTTTAGATCAGGGCTGAGGGCCAGGCCCCAGAGCCAGGGTCCCACCCCTGCCCCGTGCCCACTTCCACCCAGGCCCGTGCCTGCTCCCAGCCTCCCAGCAGCTCTGGGGCCCTCCCTCCTCCCAGGGACCACGTCAAGGGCCCTCACCGGCCACTTGCTGAGCTCTGGCCCAGCTCCAGCCTCTTGGCAGCGGAGGCCAGGCCCCACCCGTCGGGGGCAGGGATCCTGGTGCACTCTCTGCTCTGACGCCCCCCCCCACACCCGCAGGCAAGCGAGGACTGTGAGAGCGTGGGCCACTGCCCCTCCTGCCAGAGGCTCTTCATGATCCTGCTCCTCAAGGGCGTGCCCTTCACGCTCACCACGGTGGACACCCGCAGGTGAGCCCCGCCCCAGGGACCCTGCCGGCCGCTGCCCCCCGGGCCACTACCCGCCCCCTGTGCCCACAGGTCCCTGGATGTGCTGAAGGACTTCGCGCCTGGCTCCCAGCTGCCCATCCTGCTCTATGACGGTGATGCCAAAACGGACACGCTGCAGATCGAGGAGTTTCTGGAGGAGACACTGGGGCCCCCCGAGTGAGAACCCCGGCTCAGCAGGAGGGGCACCCCCAGGACAGAGCCCGGGTGGGCGCTGTGGGGCTGGGGCGGGGGGCAGTACAAGGGTCTGACCCACCCCTCCCCCCTTCCCAGGTTCCCCAGCCTGGCGCCCCGCTACCGGGCGTCCGCCACGGCGGGCAACGACGTCTTTCACAAGTTCTCTGCCTTCATCAAGAACCCGGTGCCCGAGCAGGACGATGGTGAGGAGGGTCAGGAGCCTTGGCGAGGGTCGGGGGGGTGTGGTACCTTCCAGGCCGGGTCCTCACCCAGCACCCCCAGCCTTGTACCAGCAGCTGCTGCGCGCCCTCGCCAGACTGGACGGCTACCTGCGGGCGCCCCTGGATGACGAGCTGGCCCGGGAGCCGCAACTGCACGAGTCTCGGCGCCGCTTCCTGGATGGGGACCAGCTCACGCTGGCCGACTGCGGCCTGCTGCCCAAGCTGCACATCGTGGACGTAAGTGCGATGCGGGCTGGGCGCCGAGGGGGCGGGCGGGAGAGGCTGCCCCGGGGGAGGCCCTGCCCACGCTGGCGCCCACATCACCCGCAGACGGTGTGCGCGCACTTCCGTGGGGCCCCCATCCCCGCCCAGCTGCGTGGCGTCCGCCGCTACCTGGACAGTGCGCTGCAGGAGAAGGAGTTCAAGTACACGTGTCCGCACAGCTCCGAGATCCTGGCGGCCTACCGGCCCGTCGTGCACCCCCGCTAGTGCCCCTGCCTCTGCCGCCACCTCCGCCCGCTCATCCACAGCCCCACAAAGCCACCTCTGCCCCAGGGAGCACACCTGCACACCCCAGGGACCAGAAGGCTGAGGTTTTGCCTCCCCTACGCCCCCACTGCCGCCCCCACTGCCGGCTGCTCAGATGACAGCCCAGAGTGACAGGGGCTGAGACTGATGGGGGGGAACAGCCCATCCCCCATCCATCGGGGATGACGGGACTGGATTGGGCTCCCAAACCAGTCAGGCCAGGGCGGAGGGGCAGGATGGCCGAGGAGGGTGGGGAGCAGAGCCCAGCCGGAGCACCTCAGGGCTCCCAGCCAGTGGGTGGGGTGGCCCACATTCCTCAGCCCCACCCCAGGCAGCAGGCCACCCCCATCTCTCGCAGGACCTGTGTGCATGGTACGGGGTCCTCGAGGCCATGCCCTGCTGGGTGGGGGAAGAGGGGTGTGCCCCAGGGGGTGACGGAGTTCCAGGCCTGGGGAGCCCCGGCCCAGCCCTGCATGGCCCTCAGCTCCTGGGCTGGCCGGGCTGTGGCGGCCGGGCCGGTTGGAGAGGTTGGCAGCTCCGCCACCCGGGACGGAGAGCCTGACACCTCTGTTTACCGCCTGCGCCCACACCCAGGGGGCAGCCAGCAGTGGGGGGCATGCCGGTCCCTCTCCCCAGCCCCCAAGAGCCAGAGCCTCGCGTGACCAGCGTTTATTGGGTGGGGGAGGGGCTTGCTCTGCGGGGGAGGTGGCGGGGCCTCGGAGGCTGCCCCTCTTCTCACGGGCCAACTCCTGGCGGGACCCCACTCTCTGCGGCAGGGTCAGAGGTCATCAAAATCGACGCCACTGGCTGGTTTCTTACTGGGAGAGAGGAGGGGGGGACGTTACGGGGTGCAGAGGGAAGGGCTGGGCCTTGGGCAGGACAGGGAGGGGCAGCGGGCGTCACCTTTTGAAGCCGGGGTTGATGAGCGACTCCCCGGGGCACCGCCTCCTGACCCCAGGTCCCGGGCAGCCTCTCTGAGACTCTGGGTCTGGGGAAAGCAGATGGAGGGGCCTGAATGCAGGGGGACCCCAGGGCCACCACCCCCCCTCCACGCAGACAGGGAAACCGAGTCACAGAGGAATGGGCACGGCCCCGCCCCAGGCCCCGGTGAGAGGCCTCACCTGGGAGGAACTGAGGGCCCCCCGGCCGCGGGCTCTTCCTGGGGCTGTCGGCTGTCTCCTCTGCAGCTGCGAGGGGAGGGAGGCCAGGAATGGAGGCACCGGCAGGGGGAGCCCAGGGAGGCTGTGGGGTGCCCGCCCCGCCCCCCCTACCTGCCAGCTGCCGCTCCAGGCTGCACACTCGCTCCGCCAGGCCCAGCGTCAATGCCTGCAGCCGGGGGGCCGCCTCTGGGCCCGGCACTTTGGAGAGCTCAAAGTCCAGCCCCGGGGCCCCCCCAGAGAGGGTCAGGGACGCCCCATCCTCCTGAAGAGTGACAGCCACGGCTTGCCGCTGGAAGGCTGCCCTGGGGCGGGAGGGGCTGAGTGCTGCGGCCAGACCCAGCGGCCACCGCCTGGCCTGCCCTCCCTCCCGCCTGGCCTGCCCTCCCCGCCGGCCTGGCCTGCCCTCCCTCCGGCCTGGCCTGCCCTCCCTCCCGCCTGGCCTGCCCTCCCTCCCGCCTGGCCTGCCCTTCCCACCGGCCTGGCCTGCCCTCCCTCCGGCCTCGCCTGACCTCCCCGCCGGCCTGGCCTGCCCTCCCTCTGGCCTGGCCTGCCCTTCCCACCGGCCTGGCCTGCCCTCCCTCCGGCCTGGCCTGCCCTCCCTCCGGCCTGGCCTGCCCTCCCTCCCGCCTGGCCTGCCCTTCCCACGGCCTGGCCTGCCCTCCCTCCCGCCTGGCCTGCCCTCCCTCCGGCCTGGCCTGCCCTCCCTCCCGCCTGGCCTGCCCTTCCCACCGGCCTGGCCTGCCCTCCCTCCGGCCTGGCCTGCCCTCCCTCCGGCCTCGCCTGCCCTCCCTCCGGCCTCGCCTGCCCTCCCTCCGGCCTGGGCTCACCTGAACCGGGGAGCGATGTCCTCTGCCGCACTCAGGCCAAAACGGGCTTTCTGCGGGGGGTGGGGGGCGTCACCGTCTGCACGAGGCCCAGTCCCCCCAAACCTGCCCGACCGAGAGCCCCCAGGACCCCAAGCCAATCTTAGGGCGAAGCCTCAGAGCCCGGGCGAGGCGTCCAGACCCCCGGGGGACCCAGCCCGCCCCTCCACCCGCGGGGGGTCCGGGAGGTCGGACGGCCCAGCCCGCCCAGGACCCGTTACCCACGAGGGCCGCCAGGCTGCCGGGCGGGAAGCAGGTGCTCCAGAGCTGCGCGGCGTCCGTCACGCTGCGGGGAGGGACTGTCAGCGGCCCCGCCCGCCGCCCGCCGCGCCCCATCGCCCCGCGGGCCCCGCCACTCACTAGAGGCTGAAGCCGCCGGGGCCCTCGGCCCCGCCATCCTCCTCCTCGCAGTAGCACACGAAGCGCGGGGGCCCCGGGCCCGGCGGTAACGTGCAGAGCGGCACCGGCAGCGGCGGCCGCGCAGACATGCTCCCTCCCAGGCACAGGGGCCCGGCTGCGCCTGCGCGGGCGAGAGGCCGGGTGGGGGCGGGGCCTACACTAGTGGGCGGGGCCTGGGCGGGGCCCGTCAGACCTCAGACCGCTCGGGGCAGGTGGAGCTTAGGGCGCGGAGGGGCATTCTCTGGGCGGGGCTGAGTCATGAGGCGGCGACCAGGGGGCGGAGCTATCTCAGGGGTGGGGCTATGGGCGGGGAGGGGCGGGGTTTACTCGCGGGGCGGGGACTAGGGGCGGAGTTATATTAGGGGCGAGACTACGCCGCTGGGGGCGTGGCTTAGTGCGCGGGGCGTGGCTCCGGTGGGCTGTCGGAGCTGGGGCTGTGCAGCGCGGTGGCCCTCACTCCCCCGCGCGCCCGCCTTCCCCCGTGAGCCCGGGGTTCCCGCCTTCGCGTGCAGATCCCCGGCCCGGCCCGGCCTGTGCCTCTTCGCCCCTTGCTGGTCCCAGCGGCCTCTCCGTGGCCTCCACGCCCAGTCTCTGGCCTCCGGGAGGTATTTCTCACGTTGTCCTTAGATACAAACCACAAAGCTTCCAAAGCTGCACAGCCCACAATACAGATGTGAATAAAGTACGTTAACCAGCGCCCAAGGCTTCCTGCACTCGCTCATCCCTCCTCCCGGCGCCACTGAGCCCGGAGTCCCCACCAGGACGCCCGGCAGCCAGCACTGCCCAGGGCCCCAGCCCGCGGCCCCATCAGGGAGCCCTGCCCACCGTCCCGAGGAGGCCACTGGATCCGATGCAAATGGCCACCACATGGAGAGCGGGCTGAGTCCTACTGGCCTGCAGCCTGGCACCCGCAAGGGGCCTGGGTCCCCTCCTCCTGTGTCAGGGGCCCCTCGGTTCCTGCCGGCTCACATCTGGCCTCACACTGCCCAGGTCTCAGGCCTGGCCCAGGTGGGCGCGTGGGGTCACTCACGTGGAGTACCCCAACTTGAGGGCCAAGTCGCTGTGAGACCACGGGCATCTTCCTGCTGTCCTTGGCGTCCAGGAAGCCCGGGTCATCCGACATCACCCCAGCCATGTACCAGATGCCCTGGGACTGGAGGGAGGGTCCCGGGAGAGACATAGGCAGCCCCCTGCCCGAGTGCACCCTGACCTGAGGTGAGGGCAGCCCCGACCGGCCCCCACCGAGGGCCTGAGGAATTGAGGGGCCTGCTGCCTTGGGCCCCGAACGCCTGGGGGCCGGCTCAGTCCAGCCTGACCACACCGTCTTTGATCCAGAATCAGCTCCTATGGGAGAGGGCGTCCCGGAGGAGGGGCCCACCTGGCTGGCATCCAAGTCAGCCTGGACGGGGACCTGGGCCTGGCCTGGGGACACCCCGCACAGGGCGCACAGGGAGCAGGGCCTTCATGCCCAGGAGATGTCCTGGGGCACTGGCTGGCCCCCTGGCAGGCCCACTGGGATAGGTCGAGATCAGGTTTTGGCAGCGAGGACCGGGCCCACTTCCGGCGCTTCCTCCTGGGGGTGGCCGGATGCCGTGTGGCAGGGGCAGGTGCGGTCCTGGCAGGCCCTCGGGGTGTTGGCCCCCGTCTTCAGCTCAGGCACAACCCCCCACTTCCCTCCTCCAAGGAGCCCTCTCAGAAGCTCACCCTCACCTCTGAGCCTCACAGCCCCGGGTGCCGTGCAGGGCCCGCTGAGCTCTGCCTGGCTGGGCCTGTGGGCAGGCTGGTGCTGCTGCACGTGTGGGGACAGGCAGGGCCCAGGACAGGGGCCTGAGCATGCGCCCAGCCAGGAATCTGGGTGAAGCAAGTGTGAGGGGCAGGCTGGGCGGGGACCACACCCCTGCAGGGGCCAGGGGCCTGGGGCCGGGCAGACAGGCAGGGCTGTGCTCTGAGGCCCACGGGGTGTGTGGGGGGGTGCTGCGGGCAATTCCCTGGAGCTGTGCTGACCTCTGACCTACCCCCCCCCCGCCCCCAGGGTGCCCTGCAGAGCAGAGCGGGTGGGGGAGTCAGGATCCCAGGGAGCGGCCAGAGCAGGCCAGGGCAGCGACAGAGGACCGACTCCAGGACAGACAGACAGGAGCCAGGCGGCTGAGTTGCTTCTAGATTTTATTGTCAGAGGCAGGATAAAGCCGAGGGGGCGGAGTGGTGGTCGGGGAGCCAGAGCTGGGGACTTGGGGTCACGGAGAGGATGGAGCAGGGCGGGCGGCCAGGTCCTGAGGGCTGGGTCACCTGCCTGAGAGCAGGAGGGAAGCTGGAGCAGCAGCCCTGCCCCAGGGTCTGCAGCCCGCCCAGCGCCCAGCGCCCAGCCACCCAGGCAACAAGGGAGGGGAAGCCCCTCAGGGTCTCCTGCAACCTCCCCACCAGATCCCGCCCAGGTCCCAGCTCCTCCTGCCTCGCTGAACCCCAGGGGAACCCCCACCCCCTGGGACTGGCCCCTGCAGGCCAAGGGCCCCCCCTTGCACGGAGGGTGGGGTGGTGGGGGAGGCCAGCCCGCAGCCCACTCACCTACTGCTGCTCCTCCAGGCACTTATCTGCCAGGAAAGACGGAGGGAAGGCGGGTGGTCAGGGCCAGGGTCAGGGCCACTCCCCCACCGCAGCCCCGGGGAGCTGCTGACCCCCCAAACCGTGACTCCATCACTCCCACCCCTCCCCCAGCCCCTGCCAGACCAGCTGCCTGACCCCCAAGGCCATGGGCACTGGGCCTCCGGGAGCCCACGTCCCAGCCCCAGTGGGCTGCTGCCCCGGGTGCCCACAGCACCTGCCCCCACCGGGCTGGAGACCCCTGAATCCTGGGGGCCGGCCGGGTGCTTGTGAACCGGGGGGCTGCAGGCCATGGTGGGGGGCAGGACAGTGGCCCCCACTGTGTAAGCCACGTGGCTGCTCAGCGGGCGGTCTGGCCAGATGACCTCCGACCCTCGGCCTCCCGGAACCGTCTGCCTCTAATCTGACTGCACCCCCTCCCGGGGATTAGCGCCCTCACCCGTCTTCGGCAGGAAGACAATGTCCTCCTCTGTGAAGCCCTTGGCCCGGGCGAAGGTGGTGAATTTCTCCTTCACGGCAGCCCGCGGGGTCTGGGTGCGGCCTGGGCAGGACGGAAACGCCAGAGGTCTCGGCGCTGCCCCCCTCCGCGTGGGCGCGCCCCGGCCCCTCCCGGGGAGGCCTGAGGCCAGGCTGGAGGGCGGGGGGGGGGGGGGGGGAGAACGCACTGTAGAGCGTGGCCATGTGGAAGCCGTGGTCTCCGGAGCCCGCGGCGTAGAGCAGAGCGTACTCTCCGTAATCCGTCTCCTCCACCCACACGTCCTGCGAGCTGCCCCAGTCTGGGGACAAGATGACCACAGTGGGCGAGCCTGCCCGACCTCTGGCCTTGGGAGGGGGTGGGAAACTCCCCTCTGGCTGCCTTCCCCGCCCTCCCCCTGCCTCCTGCCTGCACAGCCTGGGAACTCTGCCAGGGGCGGGGGAGGGGGCCCCCATGTTCCCCAACCAGGATCCTGGGGGGCAGCAAACACGCAGGCTCAGAAAACGAGGGGTCAGGATGCAGCCACCAGCCCCCTGCTGGTCGGAGGAGGAAGGAGACCCGGTGGGAAGCCATCCTCCCGGGAGAGGTTGGGGTGCTGCGTGCCTGCCCGTCCAGCAGGGTGGGGGCCACAAGGTCTGGGGAGACCCCACCGGGCAGGACAGGGCCCGGCAGGACTGGCTCCCGGGTAGGTCCCGGGTTCTCTCCCGAGTAGGGCCAGGTCCAGGCCAGACACTGGGAGGGCCTGCTCGGCTGGGGTTCACCCAGAGTCACCCACAGTGCGTCCCCAGGGCCCCACTCACGGAGACTCGTGTAGCTGTAGCAGCCGGGGGGGCCCGCTGGCCGCAGCAGCAGACTCCGGGTCTCACACCGGTCTTTCCTGCGGGCAGGTCACCTTCCATCAGGGTCAAGTGTGGGGGGTCCCTGGACGGCAGCCAGCCGCGGTGGGGCAGGCTGGGCCCTGCGGGGAGCTCTCGGCCCGCCGCCCCGCCCCCCCGCCCCCGCGTCGCACCTGAGGAAGGTGGTGGTGAGGTTCAGGACGCCGTCCCCTTCCCCGGGAGAAGCCGGGGCCACCACGGCTGAGCACATGGACAGGGCGGCCTTCTTCTCCCGGAACCAGCTCGTGTTGGAGGCGAGGCCCGCGGTGAACCAGCGCCCCAGGAACTGTGGGGAGCGGCCCCTGCCCAGTCAGCCGGGACCCTCTCAGGCCTACGGGGGTGGGCACCCTGCCCCTCCATGTCCCGTGTCCAGTCTGCCCCACCCCAGGGCAGGCCTGGTCCAGCCTCCTCTGCCCAGCTCTGCCCAGTGCAGCTCCTCCCTGGAGCGGGCAGCAGAGGGCGCTGGGCAGTTTCAGGGGGGTGGCCACTGGGTGTCTGCGACACTGGACATTCCGGGGAAGGGGCGCAGGGCGGGCGGGAGGACCAGCACCACCGCGTCCATGGGTGTCTGTGGCTGCCCTGTGGGCCACCCCTGTCTGCGTCCCCACAGCCATCCTGGGCCCCAGGTGTGGAAACTGCGTCGGCTGCCCTCGGCGTCCTGAGCTCCGAGGGGGGACTATTTGGAGGGGTGGCTGGCGTGTCTGCGTGTTCCGTGTGACACTCGTGGACACGGGCGGGGGACACCCATCTCCTTCCTGGGGGAGGGGCAGCCCTCTTCCCAGGGACACAGCCCGGGGCAGAGAGCACCCCCTTCCCTCCACAGAGCCCTGTCCGCCTTGGGGACCGGGAGGGGGAGCGCCTCACCTTGTCCTGTTGGAAGTTGGGCTGCACGGAGGCCTGGGCCTGGGCCGGGGTCTGCAGGACGCCCAGGGCCCCCAGCAGGACCAGCGCCAGCCACAGGGTGCGCGGAGCTGCCATTCTCCCGGGCTGAGCGGCGTCGGAGCCTGGTGCCAGCAGCGTGGGCCGAGCGGGGGAGGCCGGCAGGACTAGCAGGAGCCCTGGGAGACCCCTATTTATGGGCCTGGCTTGGCCTCCGCCCAGGGCCAAGGACAGCCCACGAGGCGCGTGATGCCGGGCGAGCAGGATTCGGTGACCAGCCCAGCGGCCGCTCGCCCCCCGCCGGCTTCTTATGTAAGAGACTCTGATCCGGACGGGCCAGGCCCTGCCCTGGGGGGCTGGGCGCGGGCAGAGGCCCCTCAGCGCCAGCCCCTTTTCCAGAGCCAGAACCCCCCCTGGAGCCCGGACGGGGGCAGGGGACCCTCATCCTGCCCCGGGGGCATCCGGCCACTGCCCGCCTGGGTGTGGGATGTGCTGGAGGTTGGGGTGGGGGGCCCCCCCTGCCACCCCCCGGAAGCAGAGGTGCCGGGTCCTGGCACTGCCTCCTCTCATAGCACAAGGCAGGGCGACGCTGAGGGTGGCCGTTCCCAGCCGGGGGGAGCCGGATGTTGGCCTCTGAGGAGCCCGCGGGCGGCCAGCGCAGGGGGAGGACGCAGGGGGCTGACCCGGGCGCACCCCCAAGGGCAGCCAAGAGGCATGTGAGCTGGGCTCAGCGGCCCAGCAGAGATGAGGCAGCCATTTCCCTGAGCGGCACCTGCCGGGGGAGGGCTGGGGGAAGGCGGGCGCTCGCCTGCTGCTCTGGACCCTGGGGTGCAAGGAGCTGGCCTTGTCCTCAGGAGGGTCCCCCAGGCCAGCCCCAGGCCAATCCGCCTCTGCCAGGGGCTGGAGAACAGCCAGGGCCAGGGTGGGTGGTCCCAGCCACGGGCAGGTCCCTCCGCGGGGCTGGCCCTGCAGGGCCCGCTGTCTCCATCCCTGGCGGCTGCTTGCTGGCCGCGCAGGGCCTGCTGGCCGCGGGTGGGACACGCAGCAGCTTCACAGAAGAGTCCCAGGGTCTAACTTCACAGACACAGGCTCGGCCTTCGGGCACGGCGGCTCCGGAGACTGGCTGACCTTCGCCCGGAAGACCAGCTGGACAGGACCAGGCGGCACACACCAGTTTGCCCAGTTTTGAGGCCCTTGTCGGAGTGGGCCCTGCGGGTCTGCGCACAGAGCCCTTCCCGCCCCCCGCCCTGCATCTTGCTCTGCTCTCCTCTCCCTCCTTCTGAAACCCGGGCCGGGCCCTGGCGTGCGGTCAGCTGGTTGGGTGTTGTCCTAAGGTTGCCGGTTCGATTCGCTGTCAGGCGTGCAGGGGGCGGCCGTCGGTGTCGTGCTCTCACATCCCTACTGCTCGCTCTCCTTCTCCCTGGCTCTCTCTCTAAAAACCAATAAAAAGTCATTAAAAAAACAAAACCCCGTGCCCGGGCCGGTTGGGAAGATGGTCTTCGGGGTGGAGCCCCCTTCTCCGCAGGCTGCCGGCTCTGAATAAACGCCTTCCCTCCCACCAGCACCTGCCTCTCCTTGTTGGCATTCCAAGCGGCAGGGAGCCAGCCCTGGGCTCAGCATCCCAAGGGCAGGTCCACCTCTGTGGTCCCGAGGGCCCGGCCAGGCGGGGAGGGAGCCCCGCCCGCAGGGGGTTAAGAGAGGGCCGACATCGCCGGGACCCGGAGCCGGGAGCTCCGGAAGCCGCCACCCACCCGTGGTGGCCTGGTGTTCCTGCCGGTCCCGCCAGGCACCCAGTGTTTATGTCTGCTGGGGGAGGGGCATGGGGACAGATGGAGCGACAAGGACGGGTCCGCCAGGGCCAGGCCCCGGGGACAGCTGTGCCTGGACATGGCCTGGCCCTGGGGGAGGGAGGCAAGATGCTTGCTGGGCCCCAGAGGAGGCTGGGCGAGAAGAGGAGTGAGGACAGTGGGGAGGGGATGGGCCGCCCCCCCCAGGCCTGGCTCCCCCCAGCTGGGACCCCCAGAGCCTGGGCATCAGGCAGGGGTGGGGCCGCGATCTGGGTGGGTTCCTGGCTGGAGGGATGGGGTAGCAGGCAAGGAGCCGAGGGCGGGGGGGGGGGGGCGCCTGTCCTGCTTGGGCCTGGCCAGACACAGAGGAGCGCTGCCAGGTGGTGACAGGCGGGTCTGCAGTGGTTCCTCCGCCACCAGATGGGGAAATGCTGGGGGGGCCCCCCTGCTTCATGTGCTCCCTCCCCATCCCCAGAAATAAGGTCGACCAGGGATCGGGGCTCTGAGCATCTTTATCTGCAAAACCATCCCTGGAGAGTGAGGTGGCCAAGCCCAGACCACGCCCAGGTCACGCCCAGGTCACGCTAAGGCCACCCCCACTCTGTCCTGAACCCCAGCAGGCTCAGCCACTGCCATGAGCTGTGCACAGACCTGGTCATCCCCAGATGGCACTGGGAGGGCCTCTTGGGCACCTGGACCCCTGCCCACGCTGCCCTGGGGAGGGGCCAGGCCAGTGGAGGGGCACAGGGAGCTGGGGGTGCTGCATGGCCTCTGGGACCTGGAGACACACCGGCAGCAGCCCCTGGAACCCCAAGGTCTGGGAGATGAGACCTGAGCCCCTGAGATGCAGGTGGAGGCGGATGTGTGTGGGGACCAGAGACAAGGCCCGCTGTGACCCGGAGTGGGGTCTGCCTCCAGGGGACCCCAGGCCCCCCCCCACCCCCGCCAGCCCCGGGGCAGGGGGCAGCTTGGCCAGCCTCCGTGGGGCAGCCTGGGACCGTGCTGAAGGGCACAGTGGCTTCGGGGTCACTTGCTGCCCAGGGTCTCAGAGTCCTGGCCGTGGAGGGGGTGGAAAGTCCCAGCTCCCACGAAGCCGGGAACCTGAGAAATAAAACTTCCTGCAGAAAAGCTTTCTTCCTGCCAGACATTCCTCCGTCCAGCGGGAGCTTCCGACCACACACAAAGAGACAGTGTGTCCCCAGCAGAGGCGAGGGGGGCGGGCACCTGCGTGCAAATGCCTGTGTGTGCACGTGTGTGCATGCCTGTGTTGTGCATGTGTGTATGCACGTGGGCACGCATATGCATATATATGTGTGTGTGCATGCATGCATACGTGTGTGCGTGTGTGTGCACGCACGAGCATGAACAGTGGAGGCAATGTTCCCATGTCCCCCATCAGCCGGGAAACTGTAGCTCCCACCTCGGCTGGAGGCGAGTGAGGTGAGGGGGTGGGTCCGAGGCAGGCACAGGGTCTCCTGACCGCCCAGCGAAGGGGGTGGTGGCCTTGGGCCTGTGGAGACACAATCAGGCCAAACTCCCCGTGGGGACAGGAATTTGATCGGCCGCTGGGCGGGCGGCGGGCGTGGGGGGGGATCTCGGCGGGACCCGCGCTGGTGGTGTTTGCACAGGTGCCTGGCCCTGCCGGCTCCGAGTGGACGGCTGCCCGTGCCCGCAGCGCTCGTGAGACATCCCAGCTGAGTCCGCATTTCAGAAATGGACACGACACGGGCTTTTCTCAGAAAATCAAACCTGAAGCGATTCATCGCCAGCGGCTCTGCCCGGGAGAGCGGTGCCCGCAGGGCCGTGTGGGCGGGCCACGCAGGAGGGACCCCGACGTGGGCCAGGCCCGGGACCGGTTCCGCTCGGCCCCGCGTGTCTCCATAGACTTGACCCAGAAGCCCAAGGCGTGACGCCCAAGGCGCTCGGAGGGGCGTGGGGTGCAAGAGCAGCAGACACCCCGTTATGGCCACACTGGGGCTCGGGATGGGCCCGCCTCCCGCCAACCGAGGAAAGAGCAGGAAACATGTCCGCGGAGAGACCGCGCCCCCACGTGCACAGCCGCATGACCGACAGCCGCACGCGGGAGCAGCCGTGTCCACGGACGGAGGAGAGACGGACAAACACGCGGCCTCCCGCAGCCGGACACTGTGTAGCCACGGGGGTCCTGCCACCGGCCACACCGGGAGGGCCTGGGGGACAGGCCGTGGGATGCACCCGCCACAGGACCATCCGTGGGACCCACTCCGAGGAGGTCCCTGGAGGCGTCAGACCCACAGGGGCCGGGGCCAGGGCGGGGAGGCGGGGCCAGGCCTGGGAGGCGGGGCCGGGGCGGGGAGGCGGGGCCAGGGCCTGGGAGGCGGGGCCAGGCCTGGGGGGCGGGGCCGGGGCAGGGGAGGCGGGGCCGGGGAGGCGGGGCCGGGCCGGGGAGGCGGGGCCGGGGCCTGGGAGGCGGGCTGGGGCTGGATGGGGGGGCGGGAGGGTGTTTCCTGGGACAGAGTCGGGGTGGGAAGAGGGAAAGTTCTGGAGAGGCTGCCCCGCACACACCGTGTGAATGTGCCCGATGCCACTGAGCTGTGCCCTCAAACACGGTGAAACGGTTAAACAGGCCCGGCCGGTGGCTCGGGGCTGAGAGTCACCCTATGAACGGGAGGTCACCGTTGGATTCCCCATCAGGGCGCAGGCCCAGGTGAGGCTCCATCCCCAGTCGGGGGTGGGGGGGGGTGGGGGGGTGGGGGGTGGGCGTGCAGGAGGCAGCTGGTCCATGATTTTTCTCTCATCATTGATGTTTCTCTCTCTCCCCCTCCCCCTCCCCTTCCTCTTTCTGAAATCAATAAAAAAAATAAAAAGGGTTAAAATAAGTAAATTAACAAACTAATAAGAGAAAATGATGTAATAAAGGAATTAATCCTAAAAGAGAGGGCACAGGACCAGCTGTCAGACAAGGTGAACCCCCAGATGCCACCGCCGCATGCTCCCCCCACCCCCCAGGGCTCCTGCCACCTGCTGCCACCTTCCCACCCACGTGGGCGGGATGACACCATGTGACCTCTGGGGGGGCAGGGGGGCGTCCTCCGAGAAGAGCTCCTCTGTGCTCGGCCGCCGCGGAGGAAATGGCCAGCGTCCCAGCCACAGGCTCGTGGGCTGTTTCCTGCTGAGTGAGGGCTGGGCAGGGACAGCCTGGCACGGGGTCACTTGGTCGTTCCACAGGTTTTCCGGTAGCGCGCCCAGTCTGAGGGGAGACAGCGGCTCAGGACCAGGAGGGCGGGAGTGGCCGCTTCCCAGGGAGCAGGAGGGAGGAGCAGCTGATCCGGGAGGGGCTGCGGTGGGAGGAGGGCCCAGGTGGGAGCAGGTGGCCCAGGAGGAGGGGCCCAGTGGGAGCCGGTGGCCGGGAGGAGGGGCCCAGTGGGAGCCGGTGGCCCAGGAGGAGGGACCCAGTGGGAGGAGGTGGCCGGGAGGAGGGACCCAGTGGGAGCAGGTGGCCCAGGAGGAGGGACCCAGTGGGAGCAGGTGGCCCAGGAGGAGGGACCCAGTGGGAGGAGGTGGCCGGGAGGAGGGACCCAGTGGGAGCAGGTGGCCCAGGAGGAGGGACCCAGTGGGAGCAGGTGGCCCAGGAGGAGGGACCCAGTGGGAGGAGGTGGCCGGGAGGAGGGACCCAGTGGGAGCAGGTGGCCGGGAGGAGGGACCCAGTGGGAGCAGGTGGCCGGGAGGAGGGGCCCAGTGGGAGGAGGTGGCCGGGAGGAGGGACCCAGTGGGAGCAGGTGGCCGGGAGGAGGGGCCCAGTGGGAGGAGGTGGCCCAGGAGGAGGGACCCAGTGGGAGGAGGTGGCCCAGGAGGAGGGACCCAGTGGGAGCCGGTGGCCCAGGAGGAGGGACCCAGTGGGAGCAGGTGGCCCAGGAGGAGGGACCCAGTGGGAGGAGGTGGCCCAGGAGGAGGGACCCAGTGGGAGGAGGTGGCCGGGAGGAGGGACCCAGTGGGAGGAGGTGGCCGGGAGGAGGGACCCAGTGGGAGGAGGTGGCCGGGAGGAGGGACTCAGGTGGGAGCAGGTGGCCGGGAGGAGGGACTCAGGTGGGAGCCGGTGGCCGGGAGGAGGGACTCAGGTGGGAGCCGGTGGCCGGGAGGAGGGGCCCAGTGGGAGCCGGTGGCCCAGAAGGAGGGGCCCAGTGGGAGCCGGTGGCCGGGAGGAGGGGCCCAGTGGGAGGAGGTGGCCGGGAGGAGGGGCCCAGGTGGGAGCAGGTGGCCCAGGAGGAGGGACTCAGGTGGGAGCCGGTGGCCGGGAGGAGGGGCCCAGTGGGAGCCGGTGGCCGGGAGGAGGGGCCCAGTGGGAGCAGGTGGCCCAGGAGGAGGGGCCCAGTGGGAGCCGGTGGCCGGGAGGAGGGGCCCAGTGGGAGGAGGTGGCCGGGAGGAGGGGCCCAGTGGGAGGAGGTGGCCGGGAGGAGGGGCCCAGGTGGGAGCAGGTGGCCCAGGAGGAGGGACTCAGGTGGGAGCCGGTGGCCGGGAGGAGGGGCCCAGTGGGAGCCGGTGGCCGGGAGGAGGGGCCCAGTGGGAGCAGGTGGCCCAGGAGGAGGGACTCAGGTGGGAGCAGGTGGCCGGGAGGAGGGGCCCAGTGGGAGGAGGTGGCCGGGAGGAGGGGCCCAGTGGGAGGAGGTGGCCAGAAGGAGGGCCCAGTGGGAGGAGGTGGCCGGGAGGAGGGGCCCAGTGGGAGCAGGTGGCCCAGGAGGAGGGGCCCAGTGGGAGGAGGGCGCAGGCGCTACCTGGGATGTCTGGGAAGACGATGTTGGCCTCGGACAGGCCCCGGGCTTTGAGGAGGCAGAGGAATTTTTCCAGCGCCTCAGTCTGAAGCGCCCACGCTCTGACTGCAGCCCAAGAACAGTGTGGCCTTAGCCCTGGGGTGGCCCGAGCGGTGGACACCCCGCCCGCTGGTGTGGCCCCAGGCCCAGCACATGGCCACTGCCCCCCCAGCCCCGCCAGCCGCGGGGAGGCTAGAGGACGGGAGGGGCTCACACAGCAGGTGGACCCTGAGGATGCTGCGGTGGCTCGACCGCCTGCGGGAGCTCGTCAGGGCGAACGTGCTGTAGTCCGTTTCGTGCACCCACACCTCCTCGGTGTCGGTCCCGAGCTCTGGGGGGCACAGCCCGGTCAGGGGGTCCCCCGCCAGCGCCCCTGCCTTCCTCCCGCCCACCGTCTCACCCCTGCTCTTCTCCACTGAGAACACGCCAGGCTGGGCTGTGGGAATCAGTACATACGACCAGGAGACGCAGCGCTGGCCCCTGGGGGAGAAGGCAGAGGGGGCAGGTTCCGGGGGCCGCCGGCCGCCTTGGCCCCACGCGGGTTTCCCACGCAGGGCGGGGGTGGTGAGCAGGGCCCGGCCGGCTGGGGCTCGGCTGCCCTCCCGGGGGTGCGTGGCCACCTGTGCCTTTCAGGCCACCTGCGTCCCCTGGGCAGCCAGGCGTGAGCTCTGCCTCCTGTCGGCGTGGCTCACCCACCCCCTTCGCAGCCTCTGCCCCGTCCACCCGCCAACCACGCCTGTGGGCCTGGAACGGGGGTGCAGTGAGGAGACAAAGAGCCCTCTCTGGGGGGGCCCTGGGAGAAGTGGGGGAGGCGGTGTGGCTGCCTGTGCTGGGCCCTGTGCCTCCTGCACCCGCCAGGCCGATGGCCTGGCCAGCAGCGCAGGGCCGTCTGCAGGGAGCTGCTGGCGCTGCGGAGTGGCCGGTGCAGCGGGGCCTGCGGTGGGAGGCGGCTGCCCAAGGGCTCCGGGTTCCCTGCCCCCCTTCATCCACCTGCAGCCGGAGCCCAGCTGGTCAAGTCAGGGGCCCCGGAGTCCCAGGGCCGTGGGGGGCCGTGCTCCCGGGTGGGTTGGGGCTGGAAGCCGAGGGCAGCCCCTCTTGGCCCCTAGGGACACCCGGCTCCACAGGACACGCCAGCCTCGCGTCGCTTCTTGCTTTACGTCGGAAGGACCCAAACAGAGGCCTTGGGGCCTTTCCTCCTCTGCGGCCCGGCAGCCGGGCAGGAAAGGCTGCGGCCCCCACAGGGGCTGCCCATCAGGGCCCCCTCTCCTCCATGGGGGGCACTCCATCCGGGCACAGCCCCTGGTCCAGGAGGCGCACATGACTCAAGAAGACCCATCGGCCCTGGCTGGTCTGGCTCAGTGGATAGAGGGTCAGCCTGCGGACTGAAGGGTCCTGGGTTCGATTCCAGTCCAGGGCATGTGCCCGGGTTGCAGGCTTGATCTCCAGTAGGGGGCGTGCAGGAGGCAGCTGATCCATGATTCTCTCTCATCACTGATGTTTCTTTTCTTTTTTTTAAATGTTTTTATTGATTTCAGAGAGGAAGGGAGAGGGAGAGAGAGATGGAAACACCCTCCTGGGGTTCATCCCCCTGGCACATGCCCTTGGCCGGATCGAACCCAGGACTCCTCAGTCTGCAGACTGACGACGCTCTATCCACTGAGCCAGACTAGCCAGGGCATCACTGATGTTTCTCTCTCTCTCTTTCCCTCTCCTTGTGTCTTTGAAATCAGTAAAAATTTATTTAAAAAAAACAACAAAAAAGACCAAGCGGAGCTCATGGCCTCGCTGGCCTGGAGGCGCCCTCTCCTGGGCCGGGGACCCTGAGGGTGGTTGCTCAGGCCACTGTCCTGTCCTGGGAGGTGAGAACCTGCCTGCACAGGGGTGAGGAGCAGGCAGAGCTGAGAGGGGATCTGGGCTGCTGGATCCAGCCGAGCCTGAAGTCCATAAGCCCTTGGGCTGAGTCTGTGTTCTGGCGAATGCCCCCCCTCTTCAGGGTCACCCCCAGGGCTGGGTGTCCCACCATTAGGAGGCCTCAGGGGACCTGAGCTGCGGGGCCGTTGGCTTCCGGGCACAGGCCGGGACCCTCACTCACCGGATCATGGCGTAGGTCACCTCAAGCTGATTCGTTTTATTTTTCTCGAACGTCGCGGTGAAAGGGCTCAGCAGGGACCTGTCCGCCCGGCTGTGGGTGCTGCCCGCCAGGCCCAGCACGAACCACTCCCCCTGAAACTACAGGCAGCTGGGCTGGCAGAGCCCAGAGGCCGAGCCCCCCTGCAGGCTGGGCCCCCCCGTGGGCTGCACCACGGAGGCTGGGAGCTGGGGGCCCCTGGGGCCGGCAAGGCGGGGACCCTGGCCAGCCGCGGCCTCTCTGAGGGACTGGGGTGGTCCCTTCGCGGGGACCGTCCCGGCTGCAGCACGGGGTGCGGACCCCGGCGCGCTGGCCTCCGGTGGAGCTCAGGGGTCTCTGCGGGGAAGGGGGGTCTGAGAGCCGGTCCCCGTTTGTGCAGGGCTGGCTGAACTGGACCCCCAGGCCTTGCCCATGCCAGCAGGGCCTGCCTCTCCCTGCATCCTGCCCGCTGCCGCCCCCTGGCACCCCTCCAACCTTGTCCACCTCGAAGCCCTGCATGATCTGGATGGTGGTCGGCCAGAACTTAGGCGGCGGGGTCATGGCCTCCAGCAGCGCGAGCAGCACCCACAGGGCACACAGTGGTCCCATCTGGCCGCTGAGAGAAGCAGCCACGGGTGCTGGCGACTCAGCTCCCCTCCTAGGGGCCCCGCCCACAGCCCCCCTGGGTGTGCAGCTCCACCCCCAGGCCTGGCCGCAGGGGAGTGGGTGCAGGGCCTGGGGGGGCTGAGGCGGGCCCTCCTCAGATCTGCCCACTAAAGATGGGGGGCACCTGGGTCTTGCTTGGGGAGGGAGGTGGCAGGAAATGGGGAGGTGCCTCCCAGGTCCCTGGTCCTGGCCTTCTCCTCCTGAACACCGTCCCCCCATGTCCCTCCCAGCTCCGACCCCCCTTCCGAGCGCCAGGCCTGTGCCAGGGTGGAGGACAGGACGCACCAGGCCAGGGACATGGCCCTCGAGTCCCCAGGCGTCAGAGCCATGGTGTTCTTGCTGCAGGGACACGGTGCAGTGCCCAGCCTGCCGCACCCACGCTGCCCGCACGCCCCAACCCGAAGTCCCGCGGGTGCCGGCCGGGGGGGAGGGGGAC
Organism: Myotis nattereri; assembly: GCF_964212035.1. Taxonomy (NCBI): domain Eukaryota; kingdom Metazoa; phylum Chordata; class Mammalia; order Chiroptera; family Vespertilionidae; genus Myotis; species Myotis nattereri. The sequence continues at coordinate 82,705,674 of NC_138087.1, forward strand.
AACCCCCAGTGACTCTCAGCTCAGGGAGGGGGCCAGCTGGGCCCAGTGGGGGGGGCGCCCACACACTGTCCTGGGGCAGGAGGCCAGTCGGGGGTACAGGTGGCTCTGAGCCTGCAGGCCCCCCCTGCCCCCAGCCCCCCCAGAGGAAGGAGCCGTGGGCAGCGGGCCTGTGGGTGCTGGACTCCACACCAGCTGGGAAGACTGTGTCCCCGACCTGTGAACCCCTGTCCTCGGCCGCCTGCTCCCCTGCGGGGTCCCCCTGTCCTCGGCCGCCTCCTCCCTTCGCTCACACTCAGCCTTGGGCAGCCTGTTCGAGCAGGAGCCCCAGGACCCTCTGGGTCATGCGCAGGCCCTGGGACGGGAGGGCGGAGCCCGCGGGGCGATGCCCCCTGCCTGGCGCTCGCTGTGCCCGCTGGTCAGCAGTGTCTCCCAGGAGATGGATCCACGGGGAGAGAAGTTCCCAGTCACGTGACTGTTTCCCCTGACGTTTCAGAGGAACCTCACTCTCCCCCACCCCCAAGGCCTGGCGTGTTCCCCCCCCCTCCCCCGCACCGCCAGCCCCTCAGCCTCTCGCCAGGGGACGCCCCTTCCAGGGCAGGCACCCCGTCCACAGGCGCCCTGGTGAGAGATGGGGGTGCAGTCAGCAGCATGTCAGAACGGGGACAGCGGGCCCCGCACAGGGACCCCGTCTCCTGGCCGCTCAGCACAAAGGGGCCATCGGTTCTGGTGAACGGAGCCCCAGGCCCAGTGCCCTCGGGCAGCGCCCGCCCTGAGTAAGACAGTAAATGTGTTTCTGAAACAGGGATTCGCCCGGAGCTACTGCTGTTTCGCCTCCGCATCTGAACATGTGATTAGAGCTCGGGAAGCACTTTTAAAAGATATGTTTTTGTTGATTTCAGAGAGGACGGGAGAGGGAGAGGGAGAGGGAGACATTGTGATGAGAGAGCATCCTGGATCGGCCGCCTCCTGCACGCCCCCCTCTGGGATGGAGCCCACAACCAGGGCCTGTGCCCTGACCTCCTGGGTCATAGGTCCACGCCGAGCCACCGGCCGGGCAACGACTGTGCGTCTCTCTTCCACGTTTTCTATGTCGGGACCTCGTGAGGGACCAGCAGGCGGGACGCACTGTGCTGGGGCACCAGGCCCTCCCCCGGGGGCCCTGCCTCGGGGCCTCTCCTTTTGCTGAGTGTGGAGTGTGGGCCCCTCCTGGCAGCCGCGGGGACAGGACACCTTGGCCCGTCTCAGCCCCTCCCCCGTCTTTCTCTCCCCGCATTCTGGAAAGTTCCTCCCTACGGGCAGAGCACGCCTTGCTTCCAACTCTCTGGCTGGTGACCCTGCCAGACCCTGGGTATCGGCTCCGGGGGGTTGGGGGGGCTGCCTGGCTGTGTGGGGGTCCCTCCCCTGTGATCCCAGAGCCCCTGTGCTCACCAGTCCTGGCACAGGAGGCGGCTGGCCTGCTTCCTCCACCTGGAGTACAGACCCCCCACCTCTGTCCCGAGTCCGGCCACCCTCCGAGGCCGGTGCCAGCTCACCCAGACCTGGGCCCACAGCCACCGTCGCCTGGCCTCCCTGGGAGGGTCCCTGACCCACCTGGGGAGCGGTCACATGGGGTGACCTCACCGCAGGGGCCCGGGACAGAGCCAGCACAGAAAGGCAAGAGTCGGGCCAAGAAGGGTGGCGTTTAATGGGGGCAGTTCCCAGGGTCCTGGGGGTGAGGCGCAGCTTCCGAGGGTAGGTGGGTGCAGGTCTCAATGGAGGGTCCTTTCGGCCTCTCGTCCAGGGGCTGGGTGGCCTCACCTCTTGACCTCTGCACAGAGACCGCGCTAAGCCAGCGAGACCTCGGCCCTTGCCCGCCCTCCGCGCACCGCCCAGCCGGGCCCGCCGCCCACTCACCATCCAGGACATGGAACTGGTCAGCGGCCTCACAGAAACCTGGGGGCCAAGCAGGGGTCAGTGTGGCCAGGCAAGGCCCGCGGAGGGCGGGCAGCCACCTGGGGACATGGGGGCACTCACCATATTTGGGGAAGTACAAGATGTGGTCCTCCGTCATGTTGGCACCCTGGACACTCTGCTCAAACTTACTCACGACCAAGTCGTCCACGGGGAGCGAGCGGGCTGTGGGACACAGGGCTCCTGGGGCACCCGCGGGTCGGGGGGGGGGGGCAGGGCGCTCTGGGGACAGGGTCTGTGTGCCCACCACCCGCCCAGCCCTGTCTGACCCCTGCCCCTCTTGTCCCCTTCCTGTCCCACACCTGGGCCTATCTGCAGGGGTGCGTCCCTGAACCCCCGATGGATTGGCAGGAGAAGGTCAGGACGCCAGGAGGAAGGGGGGGGGGTTGTGTGTCCATCGGGGCTGGCCCAGCTCCCCGGTGGAGACAAGTGTGCCAGAGCCAGGGCGCCCGCGAGGACGCACCGTATAGCTTCACCGACAGCCGCTGCGCCCGCTCCAGGTACAGGATGGCGAAGCTCTGGTAGTCCGTCTCCCCAACGACCACGTGCACATCTCCCCTCGCGCCTCGAGCTGGGCAGAGACGGGCAAAGTCGGCCAGAGCCGGGCCAGTGAGGTCAGCCCCATCCCCGGCCCTGCATCCCCTCCCGCTGCCTTGCCTCACCTCGGAGCAGGAAGCGGCCGGGGACCTTCGTGTCTCTGTAGAGCTGCCGAACCTGCCAGCAGATGCCATCCCTGGGAGGGGCGAAGGCACAGCAGCTCGGGCACCCGCCCTGGGCAGCCCGTGCGGGACAGGGGGACAGGCCACAGGGGGGTGGTCGGGGCTGGGGTGGCCGTGGGGCCCGGGCAGAACTCACAGCTTCTGGAAGGTGTTGACAGCCATGGCGGCACCCTGGGGCGCCACCTTCACTGCGGTGGCCTCGGCACGGTGGCCCTGCTCCTGCAGGAAGCGACAGGAGGAGGCCACAGCCACGAGGAACCAAGTCCCTGCAAACTGGAGGCAGGGGTGTCAGGGCCTGAGGGGATGGGGCTGCCCGGCCTGACCCTCCCTACGAAGCTGGGCGAGCTGCCGCCTCCCACCGCCCCCAGCTCCACCTGCTGGGCGTCGAAGCCAGCCTTGGGCTGGATGGCGCTGATGGGGGACGCGCGCTGGGGGGGCCTCCGCGCCCCCAGACCCTGGAAGCCAGCAGCCAGGACCAGAGTCCAGAGGAGGGCAGTCCTGGGCGGCAGCATGGCGGAGGCGGTGTCGGTGCCAGGTCTGAGCAACACGGAGGGCAGATGAACGCGTCCTGGGTCGGAGTCCGCTGTCCGGTGCTGCCCAGGAAGTCACGTCTGGTCCCCAAGCCCCAGCCTCCTGAGTTTGGCCTCACTGGACATCTGACCTCGACCCTGCCCTTCCCCGCAGGCCCTGGCGCCAGGCCCTGGGTCCGGAGTCCGAGGTGACTCTGGCTGGTCCAGGAGCCGCCACCGGATCTCCCGGGGCCAGTGCTCAGGCCTTTGCATTTATCTCCGTTAAACCGCCCGCAGCTCCTTGAGGTCGGCACTGGTCTTTTTTTTAAAATATGTTTTCATTGATTTCAGAGAGGAAGGGAGAGGCTCCTGGAGCCCGTTGCCAGGAACCGACCACGGAGGGCGGCGGCGGGTCTGGAACCAGCACCCCACGGGCCCAGCCCAGCCGGCGCCGCGCCTCCCGGCCGCCAGGGGCGCTCTTCTGGGCTCGCCGAGCGCGCAGGCGCACAGAGCGCCGGTGGGGCGCAGGCGCAGTGACGCAGCTGCGGGCGCCCATCGATGCCTCGGGGCTCGAGGCGCCGGCCTGGCGGCTGCACCGTAAAGACGCGGCAGGCGGAGCGGCGGCGGGCGGAAGCGGGTCCGCGGGCCGAGGCCGGGCGCCGGGGCGGGGGCAGCGCAGCCGGGCGGAGGCGGCCGCGGTGAGTGCGCCGGCCCCGGGGAACGACGTCGCCCGCCCCCGGGGAGCGTCACCACCCGCCCCCGACCCGGCTCCTGGGCCCGGGAGCGTCGCCACCGGCCCCCGCCCCCGCCCTGACCCCGGCCCGCGCCCCGGCCAATGAATGAGCCGCGGCCCCGCCCCGCAGCCCCTCGCGGGGTGGGAGGGGGCGCTGGGCGGTCCCGGCCCCGCCCCGGCCCCCGCCCCCCGCTCCCGTCCGAGGCCGCCTGGCCCGCGGGCTCCCGGGGCCGCAGGCAGAGACCCCGGGCGGCTGGGGGGTCGGCGGCGTCGGGGGCGCTGGGACGGGCGGACCCCAAACCCTCTCTGGGAGGAAGCCCCCGCCGACGGCTCCGCAGCCTCGGGCGGCCGCAAGGTCATCGTGGCCGGAGCGCGGGGCCTGCGTGTCTTGGCCTTGGAGCCGCGGCAGCCCTGGCACCCATGTCTCTCTGGGCCCAGGCGGGGGGAGGGCAGGGGCCCCCAAAGGCCTGTCTCCTAGGCCTGGAGCCTTCCGGGTAGGGTGGTCTGGGGTCCCCAAGGCTCGCACCGCGCTCCCCCGCGGGCTGAACCAGGCCCGGGCATCAGGGACTCGCCCGGCGCTGTCCAGGGCGGCCGGAGGCTGTCAGGCCCTTGGCCGCCCCCCCTCCCCCCATCCCTGCGGTGGGTTCCCGCTGGGCAGCTGTGGGGGGCGGAGGAGCGGCCACAGGGATGTCTCTGCTCAGCCCAGGCCCCGCCCCTCTCCTGGTGGGGGCTCCCCCGTCCTAAGTCCTCCGGGCGCTGAGGAGGTCGTGCGTGGGTTCCAGGGCCGCCTGGGCAGAATGTCACGATGGACGAGGGGGGCACACCCCTGCTCCCCGACTGCCTGGTCTACCAGATCTTCCTGAGCCTGGGCCCCGCGGACGTGCTGGCCGCCGGGCTGGTGTGCCGCCAGTGGCAGGCCGTGTCCCGAGACGAGTTCCTCTGGAGGGAGCAGTTCTACCGCTACTACCAGGTGGCCCGCGATGTGCCCCGACACCCAGGTCAGCACCGCGTGCCTGCGGCCCCAGGACGGCTGGGTGGGGCCAGGCCCCCCACGGCTGCCATCTACGTCCAGTCCGGCACCTGGGCCAGGCCGGGTAGTCAGGCCGCCCCAATGTTGGGGTGGTGACCAGCGGGCTCCAGGGGCAGGGCGGGCCCCACCACCAGGCCCCAGCAGTGACATCCCCCCCCCCCTCCCCGCCACAGCGGCCTCATCCTGGTACGAAGAGTTCCGGCGGCTCTATGACACGGTGCCCTGCGTGGAGGTGCAGACGCTCCGGGAGCACACGGACCAGGTCCTGCACCTCAGCTTCTCCCACTCGGGCTACCAGTTTGCATCCTGCTCCAAAGACTGCACCGTGAAGGTGAGGGCCGCCCAGAGCTGGGGCTGGGGCAGGCCCCGCTCGACACAGGGAGGGGAGGGCCGGCCGTGGGTGAGAGTGCCAGGCGGCCTCATCCCCGTGGAGAGGGCAGGTCAGGACCAGCCAGGCCCAGAGGCTGGACTGGAGAGGCCAGAGCTGCCAACAGGGAGGAGGGTCCCGCTGGAAGCCTGCTGCTCCAGACCTGAGCCTGGGCACCCGCCCCTGGGCACCCACCCTGGGCTGGGCTGACGCCAGGAGCAGGAGCCCCTGACGGTGGTTCCTGGGCACCTGCGTGGGCCGGACAGCCAGGGGGCGCGGAGGGTCAGGCAACGGACACGCTGAGAGGAGGTCCTCCCGTGCCTGACCCGCCGCGCCCCCCACAGATCTGGAACAACGATCTGACCATCTCGCTGCTGCACAGCGCGGACATGCGGCCCTACAACTGGAGCTACACGCAGTTCTCCCAGTTCAACCAGGACGACTCGCTGCTGCTCGCCTCGGGGGTGTTCCTGGGGCCCCACAACTCCTCCTCCGGGGAGATTGCGGTCATCAGCCTAGGTGAGCGCGGGCCTGGGGCTACTGGCCCAGCCCCCTGCCCCCAGCTTCTTCCCACTGCCCACCGCCCTCCCGTAGCCCAGCCCCCTGCCCAGCCCCCGCTCCTCTCCAGACACCTTCGTGCTGCTGTCCCGAGTGCGCAACAAGCCCTACGACGTGTTCGGCTGCTGGCTCACCGAGACCAGCCTCATCTCTGGCAACCTGCACCGCATCGGGGACGTCACCTCCTGCTCCGTGCTCTGGCTCAACAACGCCTTCCAGGTGAGGGGCAGCCCCAGGCGAGGGGGCGGCCCTGAGGTTGGCGGGTGGCCCCAGGTGGCAGTGCCACTCCCCAACTGCCGTCACCTGCCGCCTGCGCCCCCCACCCCCCCAGGATGTTGAGTCTGAGAACGTCAACGTGGTGAAGCGGCTCTTTAAGATTCAGAACCTCAACGCCAGCACCATCCGCACGGTGATGGTGGCCGACTGCGGCCGCTTTGACAGCCCTGACCTCCTGCTGGACACCAGCGCGCCCCCGGGCCGCGTCTTTGACCTGAGCAGCGATGGTGTCGACGAGGAGGAGGAGGCAGTGGGCCCGGCCCCGCGGCGCACCGAGGAGGGCTGGCGGCGCCTCCTGGGCGGGCTCCTGGACGCCCGGGCTCAGCCACCGCTGGCGGAGCGCATGCTGGAGACCAAGGTGGCGGAGCTGCTGGCCCAGGGCCGCACCAAGCCCCCCGAGGGCCATGCGGCCTGCGCCCAGCACAAGCTCCTCATCTTCACCACCGGCTGCCTCACCTACTCCCCGCACCAGATCGGCATCAAGCATATCCTGCCGCACCAGATGACCACGGCGGGGCCCGTGCTGGGCGAGGGGCGAGGCTCCGACGCCTTCTTTGATGCCCTGGACCACGTGATCGACGTGCACGGGCACATCGTTGGCATGGGCCTGTCCCCCGACCACAGGTGCGCGGGGTGCGGGCGGAGGGGCGAGGGGTCTCGGGTGTGCGCACGCCAGTGAGCAGGGTGCCCTTTCCCAGGTACTTGTACGTGAACAGCCGCGCCTGGCCCAGCGGCTCCGTGGTGGCCGACCCCATGCAGCCGCCGCCCATCGCCGAGGAGATCGACCTGCTGGTGTTTGACCTCAAGACCATGCGGGAGGTGAAGCGGGCCCTGCGCGCCCACCGCGCCTACACGCCCAACGACGAGTGCTTCTTCATCTTCCTGGACGTGAGCCGGGACTTCGTGGCCAGGTCGGGGCGCCGGCAGGCGGTCGGGCGGTCGGGCGGTGGGCCGGCAGGCGGGGGCTCATCAGCTCGTCGTCTTGCAGTGGGGCTGAGGACCGGCACGGCTACGTCTGGGACCGCCACTACAACATCTGCCTGGCCAAGCTGCGGCACCAGGACGTCGTCAACTCCGTGGTGTTCAGCCCCCAGGAGCAGGAGCTCCTGCTGACAGCCAGCGACGACGCCACCATCAAGGCCTGGCGCTCGCCCCGCACCGTGCGCATCCTCCAGGCCCCCCGCCCGCGCCCCTTCTTCTCCTGGTTCGCCAGCCAGAGGCGCTGAGGGGCGCACCCGAGGAGCACGGTGTCTCCGCTGCAGGACCCACGGAGGCTGCTGCCAGAGGGCGTGGGGGCAGAGGAGCCCGCAGCAGCGATGCCTGAGGAAGGCGGTCCGCGGGGCTGCAGGAGTGGACGCTGGGCCCCACCACGCTTGTGCACACAGCACCTCCCTCGGCCGTGACACTTAGCTCTCGGGCACCCGGCGGCTTCCTGGCTGCTTTGGGTGCACAGGACACTGGGAGCCCCACCCTTCACCCACCCCTCTCCCTAGGCCTGGGCCAGGGGACGTCAGCACGACCCTCCCCCTCAGCTGGCTCTCAGGGGCCCTGGGGGGTGGTCAGGCCCAACCTGGCCCTGGGAGCCCAGGGTCCCCTCTGGTGGGCGATGCGGGCCAGCCTGTCGCCGGCCCGGTGGACTGCATGTCACTAGTCACCAGTTCAGGACCCGAATAAACAGTTGGCAGCAGCACACTGCGTCGTCTCTGCTAACAGACGCAAGGCGCCTGCAGAATGAAGAGCGGGAGCTGCTGGCTGCGGGAAGCTACGCTTGCCAGTGCATCGGTGCGGGGGAAGCGTTCAGAGCCTCTGGCCAGGATAAAAGCTCAGCAGGCCCGGGCTGGAAGGGAGCTTGCTCAGCCTGAGAAAAGGGCTGGCCCAGAAAACCCGCAGATAAGATCGCACTTGGGGTGACAGGGACTGCCCCCCAGGACGGGAACAGGCAGTCACAGCCCCCTACCTGTTCCCTCTCACCGTGGAGCAAGGCAAGAAAGAGAATGACGGTGCAGACACTGTCCCTTCTCACAGGTGACAACTGTTTAGGCATGACCCCCCCCCCCCCTCGTCTACAGACAAATCCAAGGACCTCCTGGAACCAGAAAGTGGGTTCAGGAAGCTGACAGGATGTGCCTATAGCACAGCAATCAACCAGGTCTCCAAACAGAAATAGACCAAAACGAAACCAAAATTTAAAAATCAAGACCTTTTACATGAGCTAAAAAGAAAGACAGCTAGGTGGGAACCTAGCCCGGCACGTGCCCCTGCAGCGCGGTGGTGACTGGGCCCACAGACGGCACCGTCCTCCTTGGGGGCGACTCGCACAGGGGCCCGCTTTCCCCAAACGGGTCTACAGGCCCGACAGCCCAGCCAAGGCCCCCTGGGCTTGAATGGCTGCGGACAAGGTGCTTCCAAGATGCACACGGGTCTGCAGAGGAACCGACGCAGCTGAAGCGATTCCGAGAAACAAGGAAGTTGAAGAGCCCACATGGAGGTCTGAGCACGGGGACACGTTGCACACACGCGGCAGGTGAGCCCTTCCCAGAGGGAGAGTCCGGAGAGGGGAGGTCGCAGTGACGTGTGTGGCCACTCGGTGGGCGTCATCCAGTGAGTGCTGCGGGCATCACTGGCAGTAAAAATGAGCCCCGACCAACCTCGCCCCGTGAGGACCACATGCTCCACGTGACCTGCAGCCACACACCTGCGCCCTGGGGCCGGCACAGGTGCCCAGACACCGCCTGTTAGGAAAGTAGGTCCACGACTTCAGCCAAAGTGACTTCTGCTCTGAAAACACTTGAGGATGAAAGAAACCAGACGAGAAGCAGTTACGAGTCAGACCCCCAGCACTTGTGCCTGGGCTGCATAATGGCAGCAGGAAGCCCAGCTCGACTTAAAATGGGTAAGAGAATTGGACACGTCGCCAAAGGAGGCAGTCACCGTTGTTAGACATCAGGGACGTGCACATTAAAGCCAGACGGACACCATGCCTGTCACACATGCGTGCACATGTGCGCGCGCGCGCGCACACACACACACACACACACACGCACGCAGTGCCCGTGGGGACCAGCAGGCACAGGAGCTGCCGCTGCACGGGTGGGAACACGGGGTGCAGGCTGCCTCAGCCCCCGGGCTGCACCACCCAGCAGCACAGGCCAGGCTCCCAGTCCTCCCCTCGGCTTGGCGGCGGAGGCCGAGGCAGTGCTGGCAGGCAGGGCGCCCTCCAGGTCTCACAGAGTGGCCTGGGGAGGGGGGGGTCCCTCTAAGAAGGGCACTGATCCCATCATGGGCCCCGCCCTCATGACCTAGGCACCTCCCAGCACCTGCACCCGGGGGTCAGAGCATCAGGGTGTGACTGTGTGTGTGTGTGTGTGTGTGTGGGGACACGCAGACTCCAGCAGCGGCTCTGGAACACGGTTTCAGTTTATGAATTTAAACTCGTGTGTGGCCTGGCAGCACCGCACCCGAGAGGAAGGGACAGTTATTGGGGCAGGTCATGCCCGGTGTGCAAAGCAGCTCCATCCAGAGCCGGCCCTGGGCCTGTGCCGAGCTTGGACACACTGGGCCTGGGAGCATGGAGACAGACCAGGCGCGCGCGGCCTCCTGGCCCTTCCAGGCCTCTGCTGCCTCGGGACCCGCGGGACCATCCCTGTAGGTCACAGGCCGTGGCTGTGGATCCCAGGACTGGGACCTCCTGCTGCCGCTCCCCTCTGGCCTCCCTTGACCCTTTCTACTCTCACTGACTGTTCTGAGCCGCCCACTGGGTGCACAGCCGCTGCCCATGGATTTGGCCGTCCCGGACATTAGAGGCAGCAGCACACAGCGCAGCCTGGGGCTGGCTTCTCGGAGCAGAGTTCTGAGGGTCCCGTGGCAGGAAACCCTCTCACTTGCCACCGAACACATGAACACACACGCCAGATACAAACGCCAGCATCACGTCCAACGTTACAGACAAAACTAAAGCCAGCAGGAGGGCGTTCCAGCCCAGGGCAGCAGGTGGGGGCTTCCTAGATGGCTGGTCAGCAGCGCCGTCCAGAGGAAGGCTGTCCAGCGATCGAGTCTGAATGTCCATCTGCGCCACCACGTGGTGCCATGTGCCACCAGGGCCAGGGCTGCGCGTGTCAGGAAGGCTTTCCAAGCCACAGGTGCACAGGACCCACCACCCGCTGAGGAACGGCCGGACGGGGCGCTCTCAGAGGTCCGGGGGCAGCAACACCTGCTCGCACTCAGTCCCTACCAAGGCCAGGCATCCAAGGGCCCAGGGACCTCATGGTCCAGTCGGGAGGGTGGCCTGGCAGTCAGCCCGCCCGCCGCATGGGTGCCAGCACCACAGGGTCGAAAGCCCAGGAGGGAAGCAGCTCGCACCGATGGCCGCCTGAGCCTCACACATGCACCGTTTGTGGGTAAACCACAAGGAGATGTCAACAGCCGCTGGCGAGGGCCAGGTTGGAGCTGGGGGGGGGGGGGGGGTGCTCTGGGAAAGGCCACACAGGCCTCAACTGCTCTGCCACGTGTGGGTCCGGGAGGTGGACACGTGTGCTCATGGCTTCGGTCTCTGTCCTTTTTTGCCCTTTAACTTCTCATGCGAGACAAGTGAGTGTCCAGGTCAGAGCGGGGTTCCCCCTCAAGATGCCAGGCAGCCCACCAGCCTGACTCACAGGCCTGGAGAACAGGACACCCCTTGCCCTCACCCCACAGGCTGAGGCCTCCTGGGGTCAGTCCCCCAGAGAAGTCCTGGATCAGGGGGAGAGGGCGCCCCAATGTTGCTGTCAGGTCCCCAGACAACAACGAAGCCACTGGCTGCTCCCAGCAGGGACCCTGCTCACCCCACGCAGTGGGGTCAGCCCACAATGGGGGAAGGTGTGGTCATGCCCTCCTGGGCAGATCTGAAGGAGGAGCCAGCCAACAAAGAACATTCCAGAAGAAAGAACCGCTGCCTTCCCAGGCCCACAGGCATGAGCTGAGCATCAGGGAACCACAGAGCCGCTCAGGCTGGAGAGGGGCTGGGGGCCAGGAAGGAGCCCCGGCGAGGTGGGAGCCAGTGGACACCACTCACCACAGGGGAACGATTTAATGACGACTTCCCAGCTTCACGGGCCAGGAACACGTCTCGGGGAGACTGACCGTGGCCTGCACATGCCCCCGGCAGTGGGGGACGCTCTCAGGACGAGCCACGGCCCAGCCAGGCTGGCACAGCAAGTCCCCGCAGAGCCGCGCAGGCCCCAAGCTGTCCTTGTCTCCAGGACCCACGGGTGGGACAGGCACTGGGCGCCTCCCGGGGGTGACTCCCACGCGGCCCGCCTGCCCTCTGCTGCCTCGCCTGGAGCTCCTGCTGCCTGGCCAGGGCCCCGAGCAACCACGGGCGGCCTGCAGGGCTCTCCAGGCGCCCGGCCCAGCAGGACCTGGGGCCGAGGGCCCCCCGGAGGCGCTCTCTCCTGGGGGCAGACGTGAGTGTGGCTGCCCACTGCCGTGCGGCTCGGGCCCAGCACGGTCGCTGTCACCACGCGCGGGCCAGGTGCCCTGGCCCTGACCCCAGCGGAGGTGCTAGAGCCCCGTCAGGTCCACGATGGCCTTGATGAAGATGGCGTCGTCACGCACGTAGGCGTTCTTGGCCTCCATCTTGGAGACAGGGCAGAAGAGGGGGCAGCCGCTCGCAATGTTCATGTCATTGACCGGCCTCTGGAAAGAGGACGAGGTCACGTCGGGTCGGAAGGCGTCGATCACGTGCTCCCGGTTGTTCTGGTCGAGCAGCATGAGGGTCACCTAGGAGGAGTCCCGAGGGGCAGCGTCAGCCCCCGCCCCCCGCCCCCCGCCATCAGCCCCTCCGGCGACTGCCCATTCTGACGTTTTCTGTCCTTGGACACCTGGGGCCCCGGGACTGAGCCGAGCGCCACGGGCCTGCATCCCCCCCTGGGTTTGCTGAGTGCGCCCAGCACATCCGCACCCCCAGCCACGCCAAGGACCAGCCCGCCCCGAGAGGCACCGTGCTCTCTGCTCCGCCCCCCACCAGTTCTGTGCTGGCCTCGCCCCCAAGCCCCCACCCCTCAGGCTCAGGGGCGCTCCCACCACAGGAAGGGCTCTCCCGGGCGGGCGGGTGGCATCTCACTGGGCAAGCGGCCGTGGAAGCCGGTGCTACCAGAGCCACAGCGACAGCACCACGTGCACGCCCGAGGCCAGGAGCCCGAGCCAGTCCCAACACCCTCGCCCCGCAGGCCCCGGGCCCCCGGCAGCCGCAGGGCAGTCTGCGTACCTTCTGGTTGAAGGGCCAGCGCAGGAGGGCGTCATGGGGGCCCTTCATCACCACGAAGAAGAGGGACAGGTGTGTGCCACGCCCCGTGCCGTCCCCGTTGAGGTACACGCGCAGGCACATCTTGTAGCCGTACCTGCTGGTGTAGAAGGCTGCAGGGTGGGGGGGTGAGGAGGGGTGAGGAGGGGCAAGGCCCACCCGCCGCCTCCCCACACACTGCGCTCCAGGGGCACGAGAGCAGCCAGCAGCGGGCATGGGGTACCACAGGAGCAGGCCTGGCTGGGGAGTCCCGCCTGGCGCAGCTGCCACGCCTGGTGGCCACGCTGAGATGGCGTGAGTGGCTGCAGGGGGCCAGGAGCCCAGTTGGGGGCGGAGCTCCCACCACAGGAGGGCTGGTCACTGACACCTGCTCTCAGGGAGGCCCAGTGGCTCCTGGCCTCAGCGGGACGGGAGAGACTCAAGGGGGGGTTGGGGGGGAGGACGGGGACATGGGGACGCAAGTTCCAGACGGCACCTGGTGAGAAGATGGCAGGGGTGCGGCCGGCCACGGCCTCCTGGCGCTTCCTGGTGAAGTCGGAGATCTTCCAGACGAACACGCCGTCGAAGGTGGACGCCTCCATCTCATGCACCTTCTGCTCCAGGTCGGCCATTGCCAGGTCCTTCAGGCCGATGCTCCTCTCCAGCTGCTGCACCTGGGGCCCGGGGAGCCCAGGCGGACGTGGGGGTCATGGGCCTGTCCCCATTCCCGGGGGGCCCCTCCCACCTCCCAGGAAGGTGCTAGGAAGTCACCCCTCCCACCTCTTCCAGCTCCCGTGCTCCTGAGGCTGCCCTGGGCCAGCCTCTCGGTCTGGCTCCGGCCCCACGAGCCCCTGGCGCCCCGCCCCAAGTGGGAGGCTGTCCGGACAGAGTGGGGGCACATCCATGGCCCCTCTGCCGAGTCGGTGGGCAGCGAACAGGTCGGGAAGGGGCTCTGCAGAGGCCGCGGCCGCGCTGGAGATCGAGTCGCTGTCCGCACCGTCCCGGCTGAGCACAGCCCTGGCCCCGGGCACACACCTTGTGACTCAGGGCTTTAATCCTGTCCTGGTCCAGCCGGTGCTGCCGGCCACAGGCCTCGGCGGTCATGGCCACCCGCTCCACCTCCCGGTTCAGCACGCAGACGATGTTCTCGAAGGTGGCCGTCTTCTTCTCCAGGGCCTCGCACCTCCGCAGCAGCTCTGCGGCCTGGGGCGCCTCCCAGCCGCCCGCCTCGCCGGGGCCCAGGGGCGGGCGCTTGGCCTCCAGCAGCACGTGCAGCAGCATGGTCAGGTGCTCGCGGAGCTGCTGCAGCTCGTGCTCCTGCTGCTTCTCGCTCTCCACCTGCGGAGACAGACCCGGGAGCTGGCCCGCCGCCCGCCCGCCCGCCGAGCACACAGGTCGGGGCTGTTCCCGCCGTCGGCCCCGTCGGGAGCCAGTCGCTGGCTCAGACTGAGTGGCAGGGAAGGGCGCTCCGCTAACAAAGCAGCCGTCACCAAGCTGTTCCGTCCAGTGCAGCCCCTTCCCAGCCTGCATGACCCCTCAGCGCAGCTCCAGGAGAAAGTGACCTGCAGGCGAGGCCCTCGGACAGGTCTCCAGGGCCGGCGGGCAGGACAGCAGGAGCCTGTGGCTGTGCTGCGTGGGTCTGGGCCAGGCGAAGCCTGAGCAGGAGCCAGACCAGGCCGTGTCCTCTGACCGCCGAGGGCCCGGCCTGGCAGGCCCTGTGCCAGGGAACCAGGTCTGAGCGGCACGACCAGCACCAAGTGCAGAGACAACAGGCGAGCAGACAGAGGAGGGGACAGAAGCGGCTATCCCTGTGCCGTCCTCAGAGGAACACCTGAGAAACGCTGCCCGTCCTCATGGGCCCAGGCCCTCAGTTAGCTGGGGTGTGTGTGTGTGTGTGGGGGGGGGGGGCTCAGGGAAAGGAGGGCAAGGGCCCTGTGAGCTGCAGAGACCGGCAGTGTGCCATGTGCAGGGGGGAGGCAGGCGGGCCCTGGGGTGGGAGGTCAGTGTGCTGGAGGGTGGCCAGGCCAGTGACCACGGCAGAGACAAGGTCACACAGGAAGAGCCGTGTGGGCCGCAGAGGTGAGGGGGTGAGGGAGGGAGGCGGGAGGCAGGTGGGGTCCGGGACCCGTTTGCGCCCAGGAAGAATGGAGGACCTTCACGCTCTCTTCACGCTCCCTGGCGGGGCTGGGCGAGCCAAGGTGCTCCTTTGGGTGAGGAGCCGGACTGGAGTGTGGCGGAGCCTGGGATGCCCCTGGGTGTCAGGCGAGGCCACCAGCAGGTGGCGACCAGCAGAGCAGCCTCGGCCTGAGCCCGGGCACCTGAGGGCCAGGCGTGGAGGCCAGGCAGCGGGGCAGGTGGAAACCAGGATCAGGAAGGTCCCACGTGTGGGAGATGGCGACGCCCAGGAGGCCTGCTCACCATCTCAGGGCAGCCGACGTCGTGGAACCGGCAGGGCAGCGGGCACTTGCCGCACGTCCTGAGGTGGCTCTGAAACTGCAAGGAGGGACATCAGACGCGGCTTCGTGGCTGGGGCCTCGTGCACGCGGGTCTCTGCCCCCCCCCCCCCCCCCCCCCCGTCGTCTGCCCAAACCCAACAGCCCATTTCCAAAGCCAGGATGCACACAGACATGCACGCCCACACACAGGCGCACACCCAACACAGGTGCACACTCACACAGGCACACACTCACACAGATGCACACTCACACAGGCACACACTCACACAGATGCACACTCACACAGGCACAGACGCACACTCACACAGGCACACACGCACACAGACACGAACTCACAGGCACACACGCACACAGACGCACACTCACACAGGCACACACGCACACAAAGGCACACACGCACACAGAGGCACACACGCACACAGACGCACAACACAGACGCAGACTCACACAGGCGCACACTCACACAGGCACACGCACACAGACGCACACTCACACAGGCACACGCACACAGACGCACAGGCACACACGCACACAGACGCACACTCACACAGGCACACACTCAGACGCAGTTGCACACGCACACACACACACACACACGTGCGTGCATGGTGGCCACTACCGAGGCGGGTGCAGCCTGGGCCAGTCCTCGGGATGCCGTGGGACCCACTCTGGCGCCACAGCCTGGGGGACGCAGTGTCCAAGGCGGGGGGGGGAGGGGCACCAGACCCCGCAGGGTGGGGCTGGTGCAGGAGGACGGACGGACGCTCCCACACAGAGCAGCCTCGGGACACCTCAGGGGCAACTCCGGAGCCCCCCACAGGGGCCTGGGAGCAGCACACCCGACACCGTCACCAGCAGCAGCAGGAGAAACCCCCGCGAGGCAGAGGGAAAGGGCAAAGGCACAGCGCACCCCGACCTCCGACTCCCAGACAGGAGTCGGGCCGAAACCCGCCCAGAAGGGACAGGGGCTGCGCGACCTCCGTCCAAGGTCAGAGAAACGCCAATGGACCGGAGCCACAGTGCTCAGCGGGCGCACGGGGGGGGGGATGCAAACCCCAACGCCCAGACCCTTTCTGACCCGGCACCAGGGCACGGCCCCCGGGCGGGCGTCTGAGTGGACACACCGTGGTGCCCTCTGGCTTCTCACAGCCCCTTCTCCTGGTTCTCTTTGGAGCCAGGTGATCATCTCACAGAACAGCTAAGGACCATCTGCGCGGGAGCCAGCTGACAGCCCCACACGCAAAAGGAAACAAATGACGGAGTGGCATGCTGACCGCAGCCTGTGCCCAGACCCGCCGACGCCCCCCAGCGCAGCGCCCGCGGTGCCGCCCTCCGGCCTCCCAGCCCGGGCCCGCATGTCAGGACGACTTTCCGCAGCAAAAAAACTACAAATGCGGGAGGTAACAGCCGGACACTGACCAGGACGAACCCTGGTGAGTTTTCTCTTAAAGCCCAGCCAGGTGCCTGCCGCCTGCCCTGAGCCTGAGCCGTGGGACGGGGGGCAGAGGAGGGGTGCGGCCTCCCCGCCCCCTTGAGCCTCAGGAAGGGCCCTGCTGGTGCGCAGGCCTGACTGTCTCCATCCCTGAACGTTGAACAGAAGAGTGGCCACAGGGGACCCCATAGGCATCGCTTCTCCCTGGGGCACCAGGTAACCCCAGAGCACGCCGCACGGGCCCTCGTGGCCGAAGCTCACGCCATCTTGCCTGTCTCACAGGGGCAGGGATTCAACTTACTTTCTCGCGTGGGACCTTCTGGCCGCAGCCCTCGCATGTCACAGGGAACTTGGGGCAGACCTCGTGGTGCGCCTGAGGGAGAAGTGGGCGGAGCGTTAGGGGGACGCTAGGCTGTCGGTGCCGGGCCAGGCCTGCGCCGGTCACACTGTGCTGTGTCTGTCCTCAGCTCCAGGGGCCTGCAGTGCCCCAGGGCCCGACCGAGATGGCACGGACACTGTGGGCCTGCGGGCACCGCGGGGGCTCAGCGCTATCAGCACCTCCCCTCATCGGGCGGCTCTGCCTTCACGCCCAGCACGCTCCCCACGAACACCCCCCGCCCAGGCCCCACCGCGGGCACCGCGGGCCGGCACGCAGCACCTGCACGTCGGCCAAGCAGCAGGCAGCGTGGCAGTGCTGGCAGCTGAGGCTCCTCTCGGGGCACTCCTGCTCCACGTGGCGCTCCTTCTCGCCGAGGCGGACCAGGCCTTTGCACGCCGGGCACTCGGTCAGCAGGAACGGGCAGAGTCCTTCGTGGCAGCTCTGGCAACAGAGGGAGCAAAGCGTCCAGAGAGCGCACGCAGGGCCCTGGCAGCCAGGCCCACCTGGCCGGCCGATGCCACCCCAGCTGTGGCTCCCGCTCCAGTCGACCCTACAGTGCCCGCCCCCAAGGGCCACCGGCCAGGTGCCGAGAAATGACACCTTTGCTCGGGGTCAGAGGTCAGGACCAATTCCCACTGGTGGCACCCCCCCACCCCACAACGCCAAGAACGTCCCTCCCTGCCCCTGACCACAGGGCCCAGAGGCTCTGCTCCAAGTGATGTTCAGGGGCCCCGGGAGCCCTGGCCAGGGAGAGGGGCGCACGGGCAGCGAGGGAGACACCAGAGGGGGCAGCCACAGCCGGCGACACAGGGACAAAGCCGGTTGGGTGCCAGGCGGCCAGGACAGAAGGCAAGTGAGTGACCAGAACCAATGGCTGTGAGAAGGGCCACGGGGGGCAGAGCGAGGAGACACTGGGAGCCGCAGCCCCACCTCCCGGAGCTGACGGGCAGGAAGGCGCCAGGCATGTCCGAGGGAGGCAGGTCCCAGGCTGGGACTCTCCGGGTGACAGGCGAGGAGAGGCTGGGGGCGACCCAGGAGGAGCCAGAGCAGTGGGAGAAGGACAGGGAAGGAGAGGGTGGGGCTCAGACCTGGGGAGTCAGGAACAGAGGGGACCCAAGTGAGCCCCACCTCAGGTGGCTGCTCTGCTGCGAAGGAGCCAACAGGGGACAGACACCGAGCTCCTGATTGGCCGGGGGTGGGGGGTGGGGGGGGGAGGCTGGACGTGTGCTGGGAGCCAAGGGGGTCTGCCAAGGACCCGAAGCCTCGCTGGCCACAGGGAGGAGGGGCCCGGCCCCAGCAGAACCGCCACCCCCTGCTCGGGGCCTCTGGGCTGTGGACCGCCTGCCCCGCCAGCACTGGAGGCAGGGCCCCGCCCAGGCCACGCTGGGAACTGAACCCGAGGGGCCTCCGCAAAGACCTCGCGCAGCAGCACGGCCAGGGCACCTGTGCTCTCAGCAGGTGACTCCTCGCGCCCAGCCGGCGCGCCCATGAGCCAGGAGGCCACGGTTCCATTCCCAGGCAGGGCGCAGTGGGGGGCGTGCAGGAGGCGGCCCATCAGTGATTCTCTCTCATCACCGATGCTTCTCTCTTTCCCTCTCCCTGCCTCTCCAGAATGAATAAAACGTTAAAAACAGAAAGAGAAACAAAGTCCTGGAGAGGGCGGGCCCTGCACACGGGACGAGGCACCCAGGCCACCGCCCCCGGGGCCGTGTCTGCAGCAGGGACCCCGCCCACCGCTGCACGGGCAATGGGCTCCATCAGCTCCCGTGGAGACCTCCAGAGCAGCGCACGGCAGAGGAACCCCAGTCGACGTCCAGGCCAATGGCAGAGGTGGAGCGCCCGGCTGGCTCTCCTCCCTTCGGCGGCCGTCCCCAGCGTGTCCTCTCGGGGCCCCTCGCTCCAGAGCACCCAGCAGGCCGCACCCACACCTCGCTGAGCTCTCAGGAAATGCGAGACGTCATCGTAGAGGGAGTGTTCTAAGGCCACACAGGCTCCCCCCTTTCCACAAGCTCATCTGATGCGCGTGAGCATCTGACAGCGCCACCCCCTGCGCAGCAGCCTGAGGCCGCCGTGCCGGTCAGCAGCGCGACATCAAGGCCACGGCCAGTGAGAGTCCCCGGGCAGCACCGCCTCCCACATGACCGGGCTCAGCACTCAGG
This sequence comes from Myotis nattereri, assembly GCF_964212035.1. NCBI lineage: Eukaryota > Metazoa > Chordata > Mammalia > Chiroptera > Vespertilionidae > Myotis > Myotis nattereri. The sequence continues at coordinate 82,724,501 of NC_138087.1, forward strand.
GACTTTCCGGAGCCGGGGGCAGCCAGGGACTTCCCAGCGCACGCCTGCGGCCGTGGCAGAAGCCCAGGACTGGCTGCCCTGCCAGAGCCCAGGACGCCGTCGCCCACACCACGGGCCTGGAGGCGGCAGAAACCCCAGAGGCCTCAGCAGTGGGGGTAACCCGCCTGTCCCCAGGGATCCCCAGTCTCTCAAGAGACAGCACAGCACCCGAGCTCCTGCCTCCCGGGAGAGACCCTGACCCCGAGGCCTGGAGGCCCGGCAGTGACAGCCGAGGGTCGGCGCAGCATCCCCCGTCTGTGCAGAGGCACCAGTGGCCTCTGGGCAGCCGAACTCCGTCCACAGGCAGACATCTCGCACTCCCAGAAGGCACAGGGGGTGAGCTCCTCTGGCAGAACACAGCAGAGCCCGAAGACCATGTCAATGGTCCACAGAGGACCGCACCGCCGCACGCGCCGGAGGCAGAGGGGAGAGCCCCCCAGGAACCAGGCTCCCCACGCAGCCCCGACGGCCGCCGCCCCGCCCCGTCCACACCGAGGTGGCTCAGTCCCAGCCTGTGGCCTGGGCAGCCCTCACAGGGGCTCACCTAACCTGGAGACCTGGGCTCCACACAAACAGCCCAGCCTCGCCAAAGGGGGCTGCCCGGTGGCACCAGGGCCTGTCCACTCTGACCAAAGCCGCCCCAGCCCCCGGCGGCCACGGCACCTCCTGAGCCGGCCTCCTGCAGGCCTCACGCCCGGGGGCCCTCTAGGCTCTGCCTCTGTGTCCGCTCGTCTCGCTGAGCCAATGTCCTCCAGGTCCCCCACCCTGGACAGGGCGCCTGCCTTTTATACGGCTGAATAGTGTCCCGTGGTGTGGACAGGCCGCCTCAGCTGGTGGGCACTGGGCCACCGTGACCCTTGTTACAAGTAACCCTCTGCAATGTCGCTGTAAAGGGCATTCATCAAGAGAGGGGACCAGGAATTGCCCTAACCGGTTTGGCTCAGTGGATAGAGCGTCGGCCTGCGGACTGAAGGGTCCCAGGTTCGGTTCCGTTCAAGGGCATGTACCTGGGTTGCGGGCACATCCCCAGTAGGAGATGTGCAGGAGGCAGCTGATCGATGTTTCTAACTCTCTATCTCTCTCCCTTTCTCTCTGTAAAAAATCAATAAAATATATTTTTAAAAAAAAAAAGAGAGGGGACCAGGCCTGACCAGGACAAAGCTTTAAGAAAAGCACTTCTTAGAATCGTGTTCGTTTGAAATTCAAGCCACAGTAACTACCTCGTACTCTTTGAGGGTCCCCTTCCAGGTGCAGCCGTCGCTGGGGCAGATGGCTGGCAGGCTCTCCACCTCCCTGCGGGCAGCATTGTCGGGGAAAACCTGGGGAGACAGCGACCCTGTGTGAGCAGCCTGCAGCCGGCCCCCCGAACTGAGGTCCTGCCCGCAGCGGGTCAAAGCAGGAGCCAAGCGGGCACCTCCAGCTGCTGAGGGGCACCCACCGAGGGTGCTACGAAAGGAAACGCAACGTGTTTTCTGTTCATTTGGGTGTTCAGCCTCAGGACCCCTTACCGAGCTGCTCTCCAAAACCGAAACGCCGTCTTCGTATATGCCCTCGTGCACACAGGCAGCGCAGTTCTGGGGCCCGGAGCTGGGGAGAGGGTGCTGCATGAGACCTGCTGCCCAGGACAGGCGGCGGCCCACGCCACTTAGCACGCCAGCACCGCCCCCGTCAGCGACAAGCACGCTGCGGTGAAGTTCAAACGTGCAGAACGGAGAGAAGATCGCTCGTGACGTCACCCACAAGGGGAACGAGGCGCGCCCACTCGGAGGCAGACCCCGGAGCCGGTGTGGCCCGCCCGCCCCGTGCCACAGCGCCCTGCCTCGCGACTCGCCCAGCAGGCGCGACACACCCACCGCCAGCCAGCGCTGCACTGGAGATGTCTGTGCGCACGTCGGCCACAGGATGCCCGCAACCACCCGCACTGACGCACGCTGACCTCCACCCCACACAGGGCGCCTACGCTCAGCTCCACCCTCATCTGCAGTGAACCTGTGCCCTCAACGACGGTTACCGGCAGCACTGCCTGCCCGAGCCTCCCTGGCCGGCCAGCCCTGCAGCCACCGCCCCTGCCCCCTCCGCCCGCCCCGCCCCTACCTGAGGATGCTGCTCAGGCAGAAGGAGCAGTAGCGGTGGCCACACTGGGCCTGGAAGGGCCTGCGCAGGACGTTCTTACAGGCGGAGCACAGGTACTTGTCCTCCAGCTTGGTCCCCAGGAGGGTCGTGGAGAAGCCGGGCTGCAGCACGTCCAGGGAGCCGGGAGGGGTCGCGCTGGCTGCAGCCATGGAAGTCGCGTCCCCCGAGAACGCCAAGCCCTGAGGAAGAACAGAGGCATCGAGGCAGTCGGGAGGCGGCCGGCGCCACAGTCATCCTCCGGGAAGTGCCGACTGGTGGGCAGCATGACTTTGACAGGGTCCCATCTGCCACCACAAACTTGGAAACCAAGGCTTAGCAGGTGTGGCGACCTGCCCACACCACATGGTTGGCGTCCGCACGCCCACCCGCGGCGCCTCGGCCAGTGGGCTGTCCTCCCCTTCCCGCCAACGCGAGTGCCCGGCGGTGCCCGGCCTCCTGAGGGTCCCACACGAACTCCGACGCGGCATGGACGGCCTCTACAGCAGGTCGTGCACCAGCCTGCAGGGCCCAGAGGTGGCCACACTGCCCAGCTGCCTCTCCACACCAGCCGGTGCTGCTACTCTGCCCCTGCCAGTTGCCACAGCCCCTCTCCTTTCAGCAGGCTTTGGGCAGGGGCCCTCGGACCCGGAGGCGGCCCTCAAGAAGAAAACCCCAAGTACTGATGCGCCAGGAGCACCGGCCGGGCGCCGTGGGGGTCCCGGGTGACCTGCCCCCTCATGGGAACTAGGCCTCAGGGCACTCCTGCAGGACACACACGCTTCCCCAAAACACGCTCCAGACGCGGGCGCGCTCCTCACCACAGCCTCGCCCTCTGCGAATGGGCATTTCTGCCCGATACAAAGAGTGTTCACGGAGGAACTTGGGTTCCCTGGCGTCAGGGTCGGGCAATGCCACCCTGTGGAGAGGGGCACGGGGACGCAGCACTTTGGGGTGTTTGTTCCTCTTCCCAGGTCCTGCCACAGAGCTCCCCAAGCCCTGGGGCTGCCCGTGTGAGGGGCCAGAGGAGCATCTGTCAGTCACAGCCCTTCCACCAGCCGGCCACGCCCCCCAGGGAGCGGGCTGCAGATACCCCGAATCCCCAACGGCCAAGGAGGTGACCAGTCACGCTCATGATGGGGCCCCCACAAGCCCCCAGGACAGGTCGGAGAGCTTCCGGGGGGAACATGTCTCCGTGCGGGGAGGACGGGGAGCCCCCACCCCTGCCCCTGCACGGCAGCTCCCGTGCGGCCGTCACTCAGCCTTTCCCAGCAGCTATGGACGCGGTGGTGGGTGTGTCAGAGGCTCCGGCTGGGCACAGGGCTGGGCACAGAGCAGAGACGTCACAGCGAGGGCCTGGGGGCGGCAGCCTCAGGGCTGAGCGGGGTGAGGGGCTGGGGCGGGAGGGACACACCAGCCGCCGCCGCCTCCACTGGGGAGCGAGTCTGCAGCTGGACACGTGCCCTGACCTCTGGGTGGAAGGTCGGGGCTCAACCACTGAGCCACACCGGCCAGGCCAGGACAAGGCTTTAAGAAAAGCACTTCTTAGAATCGTGTTCGTTTGAAATTCAAGCCACAGGCACTTCTGCGGCGGGTACGTTACACGGCAATAACGCCGTTTTCTTAAAAAAGAAAAACTGGGGCGCCAGCTCGGGGCTGGCGGGGGCCTCCCCGAGCACCGTAACTGACCAGGGCCCGGGCCTCGCTGGGCGGGGTCAGGGCGCCCACTCCCGGCTCTGCAGCAGCTGTCCTGTCTCCCCGAGTCCGTGACGACCCCCCCAGGCCGGGGCAGCTGCCTCCATTCCCAGCCGCCCCCAGGCCTCACCACCCCTCGACCGCGTTCATCAGCGGACCCGCCAGGCTCCCCAGGCCCGAGAGGGACCCCGAGGTCCGAGAGGGACCCCCCAGGCCCGGGGTCGGGCTCCGCTCAGGCCGCGGGGCGGGGCTGCAGGCTGACCAAGAGGCTCCCGGGGACACCCCGCCAAGGGGAGGCTGAGCGGATCGCAGGGGAGGCGCGGGCGGGGGCAGCGGAGGGAGAAGGCGGCCCCGCAGGTGCGAGCGCTCAGCGCTGCCCGGTTCGGCAGCTCCAGGTCCAAACCCCAACAGGTGGGAGGGCCCGTCTGCGGGCAGGAAGCGGCGGCCCGGCGGGGGCCGGTGAGTCTCCCTGGGGTCGGGGCGGAAGGGGCGGAAGGGGCGAGACGCCACAGGCCGCAGCGACGCCGGGGAAGAGGGATGCCGTGACCCCGCGCCGTGACCCCGCACCGTGGACCCCAGGCCGTGACCCCGAGCCGTGACCCCGCGTGGTGGACCCCGGGCCGTGACCCCGAGCCGTGACCCCGCGTGGTGGACCCCAGGCCGTGACCCCGCGCCGTGACCCCGCGTGGTGGACCCCGCGCCGTGACCCCGCGTGGTGGACCCCAGGCCCTGACCCCGCGCCGTGACCCCGCGTGGTGGACCCCAGGCCGTGACCCCGAGCCGTGACCCCGGGTCGTCACCCCGCGCCGTGGACCCCCGGCCAGGCGCCCGCGGGCGTTCGCGAACTTTCCTGCGCCGGCCCCGCTCCGACTTTCAGTTTCCGGTTCCCCCGCCCCGAGAAATCCCCTCCGGCCCGCGGGCGGCGGCGAACCTGCCTCCCCGTCCTGCCTCCCGGCGCCGCGCCCCCGCCCAGACCGCGACCCCCGACGTCGATCCCCGCGGTTCGACTCACCAACGGTCGCCGCGCGCCCGGAACTGCACGCCCGCCCGCCCTGCTGCCGCCGCCGCCGCCGCCGCCGCCGATGCCGCGGACCCGCCCCGCCTCCGACCTGACGAACTGTCATAAGAACCTATCAGGAACGCGCAGGGAGCCGCAGCGGGCTCTGATTGGTCAGATTTCCCCCCCGCCCTTCTTCGTGCCCGCTTTTCTGACGGACAGACACAAGAGCCTACCAGGAGCACGGAGGGAGCCGCAGCGGGCGTCGATTGGTTGGCGCTGCCGTGACGTTACTTCATTCATTCCCTCCGGAGCTCCGTGGACACAGCTGCGAGGGCGCCCGGCAGGCTCTGTCCGTGCGCCCCGGGAGGACGGGAAGGCAGGAGGACGGCAGGACAGGACGCCCGCAGCAAGGCCTTCGCTGACCTCACCTCCCGAGAACCTGGCGGTGTCTATGAAGGGTCAGGCTCAGGCCGACGCCCGGCTCAGCGCAGGCCCTGCGTGAGTTATGTTTGTAAGAAAACACGAAAAGTCTCCGCTCCCTTAAAGGGTCTGAAGGCGACGAGGTCTCCTCTCGGGTCGGTTAGTGTTCTGGAACTAAACAGTGGTGATGGGGGCCCGACCTTTCACATGTACAAATAACACTGAAATGTATGGTTTAATGGCGAATTTTATATGAATTTTACCACCAACAGAACCAAAAATGCACAAACTATGGCCTCCAGACACACGGAAATGTGGAACACGCAATGGAAACATCTGGGAACAAGGCAGGGGTCTTGGCCAGAAAGAAAGGAGCAGCGGTGGGAGTGCTGACCGAGGCCAGCATGCTTCTCTCGTGCCAAGACCCAGTGGAGGGACCCTCCCTGAGCGCGGGCAGTGCTCAGTACCTGGCAACCAGCGTCCGAAGGGAACTGCATTCTTCATTGTGCGGAAAAGAACATGGAGACTGCGGTAAGATTCTTCTCCCCGTCACACAGCACACCCAGCACCTCCCCTCCCGGGGACTCATCGGCAGCAACAACCGGAAGAGCAGGCAGGCTCTGCAGCTGCGTCATGTGACCAGTCCGCACGGCGTGGGAAGTGCTTGCATCACGCTGCGTCCGTCCTGACTGGGTTTCCAAGTCGGAATTTCCCTGAGAGACAGCAGCCCGGCCGCCCTGCCTCTGCTGCACGCTCAGGAACCGCAGGCCGAGCTGGCCACCAGCAGCCGAGGAAACCTCCCACGGACAGCTCGTGGCCAGGCGAGCTCTCAGGTGTAGGAACGCTTCCCCTTTGTGAACCCTCCGCTGTGAGCTCCCTGCAGGAAATGGTTCTTGTTGCAAACAAGAGGTTCCGCTGCACGATCAGGAAACTGCCCGCCTGCCTCTGCAGTGATCCCCGAGGGTCACGCCTCCAGAGCGGGGGTCAGGCAGAAGGGCTGACTGGAGCCACCTGTGGACGTCATGGAAACGACCCGGGAGGACTTGCCGGTGCTTCTGGCGGGAAAACGCTTTTGCTTATCGGAAACATGTCTGCTTTCGCAGGGTCTTCCCGCACACGCACGCATATATGTACGTTTTAATTTGACTCTGATGACAGGCCTGCCAGGTGAGCGGAGTTGAGAACCGAGGGAGAGGGAGCGTGGGTGGCAGGGCCCTGACCAGGAAGTGCCGCCCCACCCCCGCCTGCCAGCTCTGAAGGGGTGACACCCCCAACCTGGCAAGCTGGAGAGGGGTGACTCACTCTGGTCCTCCGGCAGCTCAGGGGATTCCCAGTCGGGTTCCTTCCTGCCAAAAAGAAAGCGAAACTCAGACCGCAGCCACAGCAGGGAGGAGCCAGGAGGCCCTGGGACAGCCCCGTGCAGCCCTGGGAGGGGGCCAAGGCCCGGGTCTCAGCTCAGCAAGTGGCAGGGCCGGTTCGGGCCTAGAGCAGCCGTCATGGCCTCAGTGCCCCCCCAGAGGAAGGCATGGCCTGGCTGCAGATCAGGGTCAAGGCCATGTGGACACAGCTGCTGGGGCCTCCCCTGCCCACGGTGAGCAGACCAAGGTGGGAGGGGGGCTGCCACTGCCACCTACTCTGCCTGGAGGCAAGCAGCCCGCCCCCCTCCTGCCTCTGGAGCCCACCCTGCCTCCTTTCTCACCTTGGCATCTGTGCCCTGACGGGGATGGCTCCTAAGGTGCTCACCTCACATCCGTTACTCACTCAGGCCTTTGGAGGACAGACACCAGCTTGCACAGGAAACAGGAAGGGTGATCTGGGTCCCCACTCAGGACCTGGACATGGGACACCCTGCATGTGCCCCTCCGGCTGTCCCCAGAGCCTCCCAAGGCGGGGCCCCCTCACCAAATACAACCCGCTCCTCTGCCGCCCCCCCCCCCCCGTCTGCTCATTTTTCAGACATTTTAAGGTCAACCCCAGGCAGCAGCTTCTGAAAGAAGCCTGTTTCACTCTCACTCAGCCGTCATCTGAGAGGCACGCTTCCAGGAGGGCCGGGCCCGCCAGCTCTGCCCCAGAATTCCCCTGCACCCGGGCCAGCCAGCAGGGGCTCCCCCTCCCGCCTCCCCCCAAAGTGCACAGCCAGGCCACCCTCCCTGAGACGTCCCCTGAGGGAAGGAGAAGACACAGGGGGGCGCCAAGCCACCCCACCAGCACCCGTGCTCTGGGACCAGGAGGTCGCCCAGAACTGCAGGGAGGGCGAGCCGCCCAGCGGGGAGGGTCTGCCCGGCCGGCCACTGGCTGGGAGCCCAGCAGGAGAGCAAGGGCGCACAGAGCTGGGAAGGACAGCTCCGTCCAGCTGCACCCCCTGTGGACTGAGAAGGACACGCAGTACAGAAATGGGGCCTGTTCCCCACTCACCACCCACGCTCTGGGAACCACTGACGCCATCACCGGTTCAGACCCCGTCTGTGCAGCACGGAGGGCACTCGGGAGGCTCTGGAAAACGCCACAGTGCCCAGAGGAAAGCAAAGAGGCCCCACATGCCCTCGCCCACAGACAAGCGCGGCCAGGATCCCCAACCAGTGAACACCCGCCTCCCCTCAGGCCGCGTCAGAGCACAAATGCCATCCCACACCCGGAGCCAGAGGCCGGCAACAGCCTCCCGGGCAGAACGGAAGCTGCCCAGGCTGTCCGCACCTCTGCTGCGTGGGCCTGGCCTTTGCACCGGCCAGGCGCTCACCTGGACCAGCTCCCCCGCGCCCCCCAGGTGCCTGGCAGGCCTTAGCGTCTGGGGAGAAAGACAGTCTTAATCCGGTGGCCTGTTGTTGAGGGGGTCCCCCCACTCGCCCCAGGTGACTAGAATCGGCTTGTGTGCCTGTGCCCTTCCCCGATGTGGGTCCCTGAGGGCAGCGGCCTCTGGGGCCTCATTCTGGGCCCGTGCTCATTGGATGGAGAACCAGTGGCCCGACTCCTCCCCGGCACCGCGGCGGGCCCGCGCGCGCCACCTGCCGGCTGAGGCTGGGACTGCCGGCGAGCCCCGGCGCAGGCACCCGCACCTGCTCGCTGCCTGCACCCCGCACCTCGCTCCGACATCCTCGCTCTGAATCTGCAAACCTTGAGAGGCTCCGCTCACACTCAGCTCAGCAAGAGAGGTCACCTGGCCAACGTCGGCCTCCGCGGACACTCCCTGGCCCACCACTGCCGCCCGCCACAATGGTGCGGCCGACACTCCGCTGCCCAGCTGGGGCCTCTGACCTGTCCGGCCTCCTGCCCACGGTCCTTGCTTCCGCAGGCCAGGCCCATACTTGACTCCTGACCAAAAGCCAGGGGGGACGGTGGCTATCCTGGCAGACACCCACAGGGTCTGAGGGCACCTGGACCATACTCCCCATCTCCAGGCCGGACCCCACCTGGGCAGACCCGGCACCACACAGCCCATGCAACTTCTCATGCTGGGGTGCCAGCCATGCCCTGGGAGAGAGCCTGGCAGTGGGCTCACCTGGCTAAGTGTTGGTTACATTGGCTGAGAATATATTTTTTAATATATTTTATTGATTTTTTTTTTACAGAGAGGAAGGGAGAGGGATAGTTAGACACATCGATGAAAGAGAAACATCAGTCGGCTGCCTCCTGCACACCTCCTACTGGGGATGTGCCCACAACCAAGGTACGTGCCCTTGACCGGAATCGAACCTGGGACCCTTCAGTCCGCAGGCCGACACTCTGTCCACTGAGCCACACCAGCCAGGGCTGCTGAGAATATCTAACTGCAGTCAGGTGAGGGCACTGCCTCTCCTGGGCAGACTCCTCTGTTACTCTCTCCTTGGCCCCCGGGACGCTGCCGTGTGGAAATAAATAGGACCTCAAATGAAGTTTGGGAGGCTCTGTCGGGGGAGTTCTTCCACCCTACCACTTGGCACCCATCACCCCAACAGGTAGAGACACCTACATCTCCAACGGATGTTTTCTAAGTCCCTACCCCAGTGGGAGGAAGACTTTCTCCCCGCCTGGCAACAGCTCAGCCAGTGAGAGGCTGTCACAACGCAGAGATGAAACGCCACTGCATTTTGAACTCCAAGTTTCCGCCAATGGACTCCTTGTTGGCAACAGCCCCTCCCAACTACCCTCTTTCCTCTATAAATGCAGTCTCCTCTCCTTTGTTCTTGGGACCTGCTGGTTTGCTCTAGGCCAGCGGTCGGCAAACTGCGGCTCACGAGCCACATGTGGCTCTTTGGCCCCTTGAGTGTGGCTCTTCCTCTGCCTTAGGAGTACCCTAATTAAGTTAATCACAATGTACCTACCTGTATAGTTTAAGTTTAAAAAATTTGGCTCTCAAAAGAAATTTCAATCGTCGTACTGTTGATATTTGGCTCTGTTGACTAATGAGTTTGCCGACCACTGCCCTCGACTAACGTCCTGAATTGTGATTCTTTTGTTCTTTTTTTTTTTTTTAATTGATTTCAGAGAGGAAGGGAGAGGAGAGAGGGATAGAAACATCAATGATGAGAGAGAATGATGGATCCACTGCCTCCTGCCTGCTGCACTCTGGGGTTCCAGCCCAGACCCAGGCATGTGCCCTGACCGGGAATCAGACCTGGTTCATCATAGGTCGGGCAGGCTCTTTGCTGTCCTTGAATAAACCCATTTTTTTTCTAGCACAATAACTTTCACTCAGGGGAACTTGAGATCATTTTTTTTCGGCTCACAGTCTTGCTGGCCTGCCCTGGGGTAGGTATGTCTACGATGGCTGCTAACTGCCCCCCCCCCCCCACACACACACACACAGTGCCCAGCACTGGACGTGTTCGTGAGTGGAGAAGAAACAAGGTCTGTAGGAGGAACCAGAAGTGACTCTGTCCAAATTCTTCCCATCATGCAACGTGCAAAATTGTGAGTGGACTCAGGTCTCCCCAACCCCTGGGCAGAAGGAAATCCGTCTCTGACGAAAGCAGCCCGTAATGCAGGATTATGATTTAATACTCCTTATGTTGCTTTTCCTTTTGGGTGGGGTTGCCCTTATCAGAACGCCTGTATTTGTGCAGCAAACACCTACCTGTAGGAATGCTATCGTGAGCACTTCGTGCAAAGCCCCGAGGATTACCCAAACCAGGGTCAACACTAACAGCCAGACACCGATTTGATCAGACGCGCTGGAGAAATCGGAATCGCCTGTCGTTTCTTTCCATAACACACTCTGCAAAGTCATGACGTGCGCATTCAGAGAACACAGCCGAAAATGTAAACAAACGCACCAGACACGCATTTGTTAATCCATACAAACGTTATTTTTCTAAATTGTGTGATAGTTGTGGCACTTGTCAGTTTTTTAACTCCGCCCCCTCCCCGCCCCCTCTTATACAAAACTATCGTAAGATAGCCCTAGCCGGTTTGACTCACTGGATAGAGTGTTGGCCTGTGGACTGAAGGGTCCCGGGTTCGATTCCAGTCAAGGGCACATGCCTGGGGCTCGGTCCCCAGGGTGGGGCGTGCAGGAGGCAGCTGGTCAATGATTCCCTCTCATTGATGTTTCTATCCCTTTCTCTCCCTCTCTGAAATCAATGAAAATAAAAATTTAAAAAAAACAAAAAACATAACTGGCCGAACCGGTTTGGCTCAGTGGACAGAGCGTTGGCCTGCGGACTCAAGGGTCCCAGTTCGATTCCGGTCAGGGGCATGTACCTTGGTTGTGGGCTCATCCCCACTGGGGGGCGGGCGGGAGGCAGCTGATCGATGTTTCTCTCTATCCCTCTCCCTTCTTCTCTGTAAAAAATCAATAAAATATATTTAAAAAACCACATAACTGAGGTATTACAGAACTGTTGTAAAGGAATTTACATTATACAAAATATATAAAAATGTCTCCTTTTCTAAGTTTGGTTTTTTGTCTTAAAGAGAGTCCTACCCCACATTGTGTCTCCGCGTCCCGAGAGCACGAGCCCAGGAACACACCGGCCTGCAGCCTGGCCCAGCCCCACAGCAGGAGGGAGGGCGCGCAGACACCCCCTGGCCCGTCTGTGGGCACGCACCCGAACCCCTTCCCGAACCCCTTCCGGCACCGGGCCAGGCCGGGCTGGGCTGGGCCATGCCCATCCCCAAAGGTGCGACCCGGGAGCGGCCAGCCCCCCTCGTTGGCCCAGAGGCCGAGACCTCCCTCGGCTCATCACCCTCCTTCCCAGGCACCCCGGTCTCTCCCTGCGCACAGCCCCCCACCCTCTTCCTCCCGGGCCGGCTCCCTTCCCCCCACCCGCGCCCCCTCCTCTCCAAACTCCCCCTTCTCAGGACCCCGGCCTGGCGCACAGCACCCGGATCCGCGTTCCTCCTCCCGCCCCTCCGCGCCCCCTCTGCACCCCCCTCCGCCCCCCTTCCCCGCCCCCTCTGCACCCCCTCCGTCCCCTCCGCGCCCCCTGCGGTCACTCCCGCCCCCTCTGCACCCCCTCCCGCCCCTCCCCGCCCCCACTCCGCCCCCTCGAGCCCCCTCCGCGCCCCCTCCCCGCCCCCACTCCGCCCCCTCCCCGCCCCCCTCCGCCCCCTCTGCACCCCCCCTCCGCGCCCCCTCCGCGCCCCCTTGCGCTCACTCCGGCCCCCTCCGCGCCCTGACGTCACCACCACCCCCGTCGCGCCCCGCCCCGCAGTCCTCAGATGAGTCGGGCTCAGATTGGTCCCGGGCCGCCGGAAGTTCCCGCCCCCCGGGATTCCGACCAATGGGAGGCGGGGGCGGGGCCGCGGACGGCGCCGGAAGCGGCCTAGCGAAGAGGCGACGTCGCGCCGCTGGGTCTCGAGCAGCTGCCGCCGAGCCGCCGTGAGGACCGGAGCCGCCGCCATGGCCGAGAGCGACTGGGACACGGTGACGGTGCTGCGCAAGAAGGGCCCCACGGCCGCGCAGGCCAAGTCCAAGCAGGTGCGGCTCCGGCCCGAGCGGCCGGCGGACCGGGCGGCCGACGCGGGGCTGACGGGGGTCGGGGGCCGCGGTCAGGCGCTCGGGGGGGCGGGGGAGGGGCGGGGGCCGGGCCGGGGAGATGGCCGGTCGGGGACGGTCCGGGCGGACCTGGTTCGCCGGGTGAGGACGGAGGCAGCGGCAGGGCTGGAGGACGGTCCGCGACAGCGGGTGGGGGCAGGGGCGGGGGCACAAGGAGGAGGGGGGCGGGGGGGTGGGGGGTGGGGGGCAAGAACGGGGGGTGGGGGTGGAGGCGCGGGATGAGGCGGACGGCGGGTCGGGACGGGCGCGTGAGGCTGGGGCGTCGGGGCCAGCGGTCCGGGCCTGGGGCGGACGCCGGGCAAGGTCCGGAGGCCTTGGACTCTGGGTGTGGACGGGACGGCGAGGATGCGGCGGCGGGAGGACCGAGGGCAGGGCCGGGCCGTGGGGGCCTTTCGGGGGGACGGGGGGCGCGGCGAGGGGGCGGGATCGGAGCTTCCCCAGTCCGCTCGGCCCGATGCTGCCCGTGTCCCCCGCCGGCACCCGCACCCGGGGTGGGGAGGGGTGTGCGCGGCCCGGCGCCTTGGGGCTCGGCGCCAGTGACCGGCCTCCCGCCCCCCCGTCACCCCAAAACCCCCCGCCTCCCGGGCTGCCGCGCACAGGAGCCCTGAGGCCGCTGGAGGCGGCCTGTCCCCGCCCCGCCTGGCCAGCTGTCCCCGGGCCGGGCCGGACTCACTGGCCGCCCCGCTGGCTGCCAGTCACCAAATGCGGTTTTTTCCCCAAAGGAAACTATGGCCTCGCAGCGGAGGGGGAACCGCCAAGGCGCCCGCAGCCCCTGCCCCGAGGGTCAGCCCGGCGCCTCTGCTGGGGGCTCAGGCCCAGGGCTGCCCCCGCGGGTGGTGCCGGGGGTGGGCGCCCGAGGCCGGGCGGCCGGACAGCCTCTGGGGGGGAGCCTCGGGCCGGACTCGGGTGCAGGCTGGTCCCCGGGGGGGTGTGGGTGACAGTAGGTCTCACGCACTCTCACATCGATGCTGCTGCGCGCCTCTCCCTCTCTGAAGGTCAATAAAAAACCTAAACCAGCGAAAAGGCCAGCACGACTGCAGCCCCTGAGAGCCTGGCAGGTGCCTGGCAGGTGCCAGGCTGGTGCTGCCAGAGCCGGTGTGCGGTGTTTGGCCGTCGCCCTGCAGGCGTGTCTCCCGCTGACTGTTAGAGAGAGGGACCCGGAGGGAAGAGACCGACACCGACTGGCCGCCTCCCTCGCTGGGGCCAGGGACCGAGCCCGCCACCAAATCGTGCTCTTGACTAGAATCGAACCCACAACCCGTCAGCTCATGGGCCGACGCCGTAACTGAGCAAACCAGCCGGGGTGAAAGCTAATATTTTAAAAATTGATTTTAGAGAGGGAGAGAGAGAGAGAAACATGGATTGGTTCCACCCACCTACGCCTGCATTGGTTGGCTCTGGTATGTGCTCTGACTGGGGATCGAACCCACAACCTTCGAGTATCAGGACAACCCTGTAACCAACTGAACTGCCCGGCCAGGGCTCCAAAGTTAAATTTTGACCCAAAAACATTCCCTGATTTTCTAGGCCATCTTGGCAGCCCAGAGACGAGGAGAAGATGTGGAGACTTCCAAGAAATGTAGGTGCCGATGCGTCCGCTCTCGGTGAGGGTGTGGTGGCGGGCCATCTCTGCAGATGGGCACAGTGCCCCGGGGGTCAGGATGCCCGCTGGCAGCCGAAGCCTCACCCCAGCAGTTGTGGGGGGCAGAGGTCAGGAGGCTGTGCTGTCCACTCCCACCACGGGGAGGAGGTTCTGGAATCTGCTCTGACGCCTGTGCAGTTGCCATGATGGGACGGCCTGGCTTCCCATGTCACCTGGGCGCCCGCCGTCGTGCCTGGTTCATGTCCTGAAACGCCTTTCCCTCGTGTTGGTGCAACACACACACACCTCTCTCTCTCCCTCTCTCTCTCTCTCTCTCTCTCTCTCTCTTCCCACCGCTCAGGGGCTGCTGGTCAGAACAAGCAGCACTCGATCACCAAGAACACGGCCAAGCTGGACCGGGAGACGGAGGAGCTGCACCACGACCGGGTGACCCTGGAGGTGGGCAAGGTCATCCAGCAGGGCCGGCAGAGCAAGGGGCTGACGCAGAAGGACCTGGCGACTGTGAGTGGCGGCCCCTCCAGGCTGTGGTCGGGTGGGGCTCTGCCCGTCTGGGGACCTAGGAGGCTGCACTGGCCTCCTGAGGAGCTGGCCCTGGCCCCGCAGGCCTCTGGGGGAGCCACGTGAGGCCCCGGGGAACTCTCTCGGGTGACCCCGGGCATCTGGGAGCTGCTCCGCCAAGGCTCTCGGCCCCTTGCTGTTGCAGGTGGTGCCCCGGCCCATCCACGCATGTCCTGGTTCTGCAGCATTTTCTTATCAAGCTGACGTGTACAAAACACATTTTCTCTTTAGAAAATCAACGAAAAGCCACAGGTCATCGCGGACTACGAGAGCGGACGGGCCATTCCTAACAACCAGGTTCTGGGCAAAATCGAGAGAGCCATCGGTGAGCGTCCTCGGCTCGTGGTGACCAGGCGTCAGGGCTGCCCTCGGGGGGGGGGGGTGGTGGTGTCAGACTGGGGGGCAGGAAGCCCGGCTTTAGGAAAGCTCCCGAGTGAGCTGTGTCGTTTACTCCCGGCACATTTCTCCACCGGCCCCACCCCCAGCCCCACCCCCCCATTCTGGGGTCCTCCTGGCTCCTGCCCTGCCCACGCCCCCTGGGTGTCAGCCTGGAGCCTAGGCACAGAGCGCCCGTCCTGGGGAGCGAATGGCGTCTGCTCTGGGCCGAGGGGCCAGGCCGTAGTGGGGCTGCCTCCCACTCCCTCTCCCTGCCTCCTGCTCCCTCTCCCTGCCTCCCGCTCCCTCTCCCTGCTGTGGGGAAGGGGTGAGTGTGCATGGCCAGTGGGTGCCCCCTGTCCTCTGAAGTGCGGGGGGCGGGGGGACTGCGGGTCAGCGTGTCCGATGCTCCTTCAGGCCTCAAGCTCCGGGGGAAGGACATTGGGAAGCCGATCGAGAAGGGGCCCAGGGCGAAATGAGCACAAAGCCTCGAGGTCAGTGCGTTCCGGCTGATCGTGTCTGGCGGTTCCCCGGACCCCCAGCGCCAGCGTGGCCTCCTCACGCGCCCCACGGAACACGGGTGTCAGCCTGCCTGGGACCCCACCACCTGCTGTAAACAAAGCCTTGCAAAGTGTTCGCTTCTCCTGTTGTGTGTCCTCCCCGCCCCGTCCTCAGCGAGGCGCAGACCCACCACCCTCCCCAGGTGTTGGCACATGGGCGTGGCTCCCGGGGGAGCTGAGGGGCCTCACGGAGGTGCGGGGTAGGGGCCAGTCCAGCCGCAGAGGGAAGACGCCCGTCTGGCTGCTAGAGACGCTAATAAACTAATAAACGTTCGCTGCCCTTCCTGCTGGTGTGAGCATCTGTCCCACGGGGCCCCACCCACTGCACCTCTGCTCCCTCAGGCCCAGGGCGTGGGGGTGCCTGAGGGACTGAATGCTAGTGGGTGTTGGCTGGGACAGTTAGTGGGTGTTGGCTGGCCTGTTGGCACCAGGCTCCGCCCTCCCCTGGCCCGAGTCCCCGGCCACACCCTTGCCCATCGTCCTGTGGGCCCAGAGGCCAGGGGAGCAGGCCAGAGGGCAGCACCTGGCCGTCACCCTTCCAGGCCCAGGCGGGTCAGACGGGGATGGTGTGTGGGCAGCGCCATGGCGTTCCCTTCCTCATGTCCTTGGGGAGCAGCTGTGTTGCCTGGGGACCGCTCAGGAGTGGCATGGGGGTGGGGGGCACAGGGACCTCAGAGCAGCGTGCACAGGCTGGCCGGCGAGAGGGGCTGCCCTCCGGGCCGGAGTGTTTATTGTTGGGGCGAGGACTGCAACCAGACGTGGGTGGCTGGTGGGATGCAGGGTGAGGGATGGGAACTCGGCACGTCTGGGGCCAGGGCCAACACGGCGGGGAGCTCCTGGGAGCAGCGGGTCCTCTGGGCCTAGGGGCCATTGGTGATCGATGCTGGCAGGGTCACTTGATCCTAAAACGGGGGAGGAGCCTGGTGAGGGTTGGGTGGCAGGTGGGTGGGTCGAGGGGTTCCTGCCCCACTGCTCTGTTCTGCAGGGCACAGCCCTCCCCCACCCGGCGGCTCCCCACCCGCCTGCCCGCCCCACCCAGGGCCCTACCGCATTGAAGAGGATGTTGTCAAATCCGGGGGCCGCGGCCACTGTCCTGTCCCTGGAGGGGCCGCCCCTCTTCCACAGCCATTGCCACCCCGTGAGTCCAAGCAGCACCAGGAGCACAAGCAGGAGGGCCCCGCCGACCGCGGCCGGCACTGTGGCCGGCACCGAGTCCCCTGTGGGCCGCGGGGCACAGGAGCCCTGGGACGTGTGTCCTCCCTGACACCCCACTCCCAAGCCGAGGACGGTGCCTGGGGACCCCGGCCCTGCTCCCCCTGCGGGTTCCTGGGGTCACTGCTCGAGACGAGGACAGGCAGGCATCGTGGCCCCAGGCTGGACCCACTTGGGGGTGAAGCACCAGCGCCCAGTGAGGGGGCTGCAGTCCCTGGTCTGCCTGGCACCTCCCAGGCCCAGCCTCAGCCTGGGAGCAGGGCACGGTCGGGCCCGGGGAGGGGAGGGGACAGAGGCAGATGGGGGACAGCGAAGCGCCAGCCCTGGGGGCTCTCCCGGCCTCTCGGGCAGCCACAGGGGCTGGGAGCTGCTGAGCAGCTGAGCCCAGACCCAGGCCGGGCTGGCCGACCTGGGCAAGGCTTACCCTGGTTGGGCACAGGCCGCTGGCAGCGCTGCCCAGCCAGGTACTCGACGTCGTCCAGGGCAATGGGCCCCAGGGCTGGCTGGCCGCCCAGAGTGGCCTCAAACACGATCTGACCGGGAGGAGGAGAGGCCGTGTGTGCTCCCGGAGGCAGAGCCCCCGCCTGAGCTCCCCAAGCCCCCGCTCGGAGCGCCAGGCCTCACCTGGAACTCCTCGGCACTGGCCACCTCCACCTGGCCTTCCAGCCACTGGTGCCGCAGGCGCCCGCCCGCGCCCCACACGGCCAGCTGGCCCCGGGCACTGCTCAGGAGCACCCTCAGCTCGCCCTTGTCTGAGAGCGGGGCCAGGGTGGTTTAGGCCAGCCCCAGGCCCCGCTGCCCCGCCACCCCCGCCCGCTGGCCAGCGACTCACAGAAGTGCTCAGGGAAGCCCATGAGATACCAGAAGCGGAGGCAGGAGGCCTGGGTGGGGGGCAGGGGCTGGCTGCGCAGCCAGGCTGCCCGGCCCCCCGGACCCAACACTCCTGTTTCGAAGACAGCAAAGTGGCCTGGGAATGAGAGAGAAAGGGGGGCCCAGTGATAGGATGGGAACTGACCCCTGGCCAGAGGCCTCTGACCCTGAGGGAGCCTGGCCGAGCTGGGCTGCTGGCCCTGGCGGGGGTGTGGTG
The DNA here is from genome assembly GCF_964212035.1 of Myotis nattereri. NCBI lineage: Eukaryota > Metazoa > Chordata > Mammalia > Chiroptera > Vespertilionidae > Myotis > Myotis nattereri. The sequence goes on from NC_138087.1 coordinate 82,742,132, forward strand.
GGCGCCCTTGTGTGTGTGTAGCTCTGGGGCCCCTCCCTGACCCAGACCCACCTGCGTCAGTTCCCAGAGTGTGGTCCACGGGGGGCTGGGGGTACCGGGAGGGTGTGGATCCACTGCTCCAGTCCCAGCTGTACCCTCCCAGGCTGGGCCAGGACAGGTGGCTCCAGCCACACAGGCCCGTCTCAAAGTCACAGGAAGCTGCAAGGGACCCGGCAGTGAGTGGTGCTGCCCCGCACCCAACCCTAGGGCACCACCGCTGCTGGGGATGCTTGGCACAGAGTTGGTCCCACCCATGCGTCATGGCAGGTCCCAGGGCCAGGCTGCAGGGCGCCCACCTGGCCGAGGGCACCCACCTGGCCGAGGGCACCCACCTGGCAGAGGGCACCCACCTGGCTGAGGGCACCCACCTGGCCGAGGGCACCCACCTGGCCGAGGGCACCCACCTGGCGGAGGGCACCCACCTGGCGGAGGGCACCCACCTGGCAGAGGGCACCCACCTGGCAGAGGGCACCCACCTGGCGGAGGGCAGGGCCCATCCCTGAGCAGCAGGTCGTCCAGCGCGATGTAGGAGTGCTCCACACCAGCGGCCACGGCCTCAAACACCACCTGGGCAGGCACGGAGTGAGGCAGCTCCACGCCTGGCCTGGACAGCCCTCAGGGTGGGAAGGCCCCGCCCTGGGCACTCACCCTCCAGGCCTGCTGGGCCTGCACGGCCACTCTGCCCAGGCGCCAGGCCAGCCCTCCGCGCTCGCGGATGCTCAGCACCTGGTGCCGCTCTGCCTCCTCCACGCGTACCTGCAAGGTGCCTGCCCCCAAGCGCCGGCCCGGTCAGCAGGGGGCAATGCCCTCAGCCCGAAGCAGTGGCTGCCAGGTGGCTTGACACGGGGCTGGCGTGGGCGGACCACCCGCCTCCTGGCAGCCCTCACCTGGGTTTCGGAGGCTCAGGTGGTACCAGAAGGTCAGGCAGGCGGGCTGGGCCAGGGGCTGGTGCTCCTCGGAGGTCAGGGGGGCCGCGTGGCCCCGGGGCAGGGCCTGTGGGCTCGTGTCCACGATCATGTAGTGCCCTGGGCGAGGGTGCCAGCTCCAGCCCGCCGCCCGGCCCGCCCCACCCGCCCTCAGCCCCACCCTCTGCCGCCGCCCCACCCGCCCTCAGCCCCACCCTCTGCCGCCGCCCGGCCAGCCCCGGCCCCACCCGCCCCGGCCCCGCCCCGGCCCCGCCCCGGCCCCGCCCTCAGCGCCCGGCCCCGCCCTCAGCGCCTGGCCCGCCCCGGCCCCGCCCCGGCCCCGCCCCGGCCCCGCCCTCGGCCCCCGCCCGGCCCAGGCCGCACCATGAGCTGTCTCCGTGGTGTGGTCAGCCCGGGGGCCCCAGGCGGCGTGGCCCGTGGCGTGGGCCTGGCGCATCCAGAGGTCCCCAGTGGAGAAGCCGCAGGCCGAGTCCTCGAAGGAGCAGTGCCTGGGGGCCCAGCAGGGCCCGGGCCGCAGGGCCAGGTCGTCCAGCGCCATGGAGCCGAGGAACCCGTCCCGCAGGCCCTCGAACAGCAGCTGGGGGCGGAGGGTGTCAGCGCCGGGCCTTGCCCTGTCCCTCGCCCCAGGAGCAGACCTCACCTGGTACTGGGCGCCCGCGTCCGGCTGGTGGTGGAGGGTGGCCCAGGCCTGGTGCCAGCGGTTGCCCTGGGTGCCGGACCTTGACCACAGGTGCACGTCCTTCCCGTCCTGCCTCATCACCAGGCGCAGGGTCCCTGTGGGGCGAGTGGCGCTGAGGGGGGACCAGGCCCTCCCTGCCAGCGCCCCAGCTCCTCCAGAACCTGGGCCACCTGAGCCTCAAGCCCTGCCCGGCGCCGGGCTCTCACCGATCTGGGGCCCGTGGAGGTGGTACCAGAAGGACAGACACTGCTGAGGGGCTGCCGGCGTCTGGGGCTGGGTGAGCAGGTGGGCACCAGGGCCCCGAGCCGGCGGGTCCACGGGGTCCAGGAGCATGAAGTAGCCTGCAGGCGGGGGAGTGGACACGGCTGAGCTGCACGGACTCCAAGAGGCTGCCCTCCAGCCCAGGCCTCAAAAGGATTCCCAGGCCTGGGCACTGCCCCAAAGTCTGGGTGCTCCCACCTACCTTTGCCTGTGGTGTGGTCGTACCCAGGCCCACGGCTCTCCACCCGGTGCCAGTGGGCGTCGGTGAGGTGGCCCGTGTGCCAGCCACACGTGTGCCGCTCAAAGTTACAGGAGACCTCTGGGGGGCGGGGGGGAGTCAGCACCCCCCCAGGACACCCCTCCATCCCTCCTGAGACCTGGGAAGCTGGGAGGCGAGCTCTCGGGTGGGTCTCTGGGGTCCCTAAGGTGGTCTGGGTGGAGGAGTGGGGATGGGGTGGGACCTGTGTCTCTCTTGGTGGCCACAGCGGGGCTGCAGTCCTTCAGGGTCACGCTGTCCACCCCGGCGCCCTGCTGGCCAGGGCCCTCCCAGTCCACGAGGCCGACAAACTCCAGCTTCATGGGGGCGCGGGGGAGGGCTGTTAGGTCCAGGCAGCTCCATGGCCCCCCCACGTGGCTGCCCCCTCACCTGGAAAGGCCGGTGGCGCTGCCCCAGGAGGACTGTGTCCGCCTTCCAGGCGCTGCTGCTGCTCCGGGCCTCCCACACCAGCTCCCTGGCACCGCCCTCCACCACCAGCAGCGCCAGGAAGCCTGGCCGAGGGGGCACCAGGTCAGCTGCCTGCCCCCCTCCTGCAGGGCACTCCCCTGCAGGGCCCACCTCCCAGCTCCACCCCTCAGGGCTGGGCAGAGGCCCCAGGGAAGGCAGGTGAGCAGTACCTTGGGGATGGCTCTGCAGAAAGTAAGCCATGTGGAGCTCACAGTGGGGGCCCGAGGGGCCCAGGGGGGGTGTGAGGGCCCTGGCCGCTGCCGTCCGCTGTCCCCAGGCCCTCTGCAGGGACAGGAAGTGCCCTGGGAGAGCGGGGCCTTAGAGCGACTCCTTCCAGGGACCCCCAACCCGCGGAATAGGCAGAGCAGAGGCTCCAGGCTGCCCGGGGTGGGGGGGAGCTCACCAGCTGCAGCCCCGCTGGCATCCGTGCCGGGGCCCCTGCTCTCCTCGGCCGGGAGGCGCCCCCACTGCAGCCGCCCCACGCTGGTGTCCTCCCAGCCCCCGGTGGTGGGGGCCTCGAAGTCTGTGGTGCCTGCAACGGCAGGGTGTGAGCGGGTGTGAGCAGGCCCGGTGCACGCGCAGGCACCCGGGGAAGACCCCCGCGGAGGGAGCCCCGCTCCCCCGCTCACCGCACTGCTGCTCATCCTCGCCCCCCTCGCACTGCGGCCTGAAGTCACACAGCTGCTCTGGGGGGACACACAGGTCCCCACAGCGGAGGTGTCCCGGCTCACAGGGACCCTGGGGCTGCAGACCAACCAGCTGGGGCCTGGGGACCGGGGCCCAGGGCCCTGAGGGCGAGCGGGAAGCCTCTGTGGGGGTAGAACAGGATGGGGTCAGGGGCGTGGGGGGCTGTGCCCGTGGGGGGCGGGCTCAGCAGGCTCACCTGGGACTGGTGTGCAGCCGGCAGAAAGGATGAGGTCGTCCAGGCCCACGACACCCCCAGGACCTGTCTGCCCAGCCAGGAGGATCTGCGGGCACAGCAGGCTCAGGGGGCACCCGGCGCCCGGGGCCCTCTCCCCGCTACCCCACTATGTCCACCGCCCCCACCGCCACCCCACCCTGCAGCCTCCGGAGAGCCCGCTGCCTCCCCTCCCTGCAGCCCCCACACACCCACCCTGCCTGGAGGGCCCCCCGCCTGCCTCACCCGGAAGCGGTGCTCGCTCTGGATGTCGACTCGGTCTCGGACCCAGGCGGCCCCCAGCTCCCCGTGGCGGCTGCGCAGCAGGACGGGGTCCCGGGGGGCGTGGGGGCCCTGAGCCTGCAGGTACAGCCGGAGGCGGCCGGCCTGGGACCCGTGCAGGTAGTGATAGAGGATGAGCTGGAGGGGACGGAGGGGACGAGGACGGTCAGGCAGACGCTCCAGCCCCGCCCGGTCAGCAGCCCGTGGCCCCCCCCCGCCCCCCGCCCCCTTCACCCACCGAGCAGTTGTGGGGACCTGAGGCTTGGAGCTCGGGGCTGTAGAGCAGGGCAGGGGCGCGGGGCTCGGCCACGGACACCAGGAAATAGCCTGGGGAGAGAGCGGTGTGGGCGGCGGGGTGCCTGCGGCCTGGGCGCCGGGCTGGGCCGGGGTCCCCAGTGGCCTCACCCTGTGCGCTGTTCCGGCTGTGGTCTCGGTGCGGCCAGGCGGGGCGCGCAGGGACACTGGCGCTGTGGTTCCGGGTCCAGCCCTCGGTGCGGTGCCACAGGCCCAGGCCCATCTCGAAGTCGGTGGCGATGTGGCCGTCTAGGGCGAAGGGCTCAGGCCCCTGAGAAGGGCCTCCCCTGCCCTGGGCCTCCCCTGCCCTGGGCCTCCCCTGCCCTGGGCCCCCCCAGTGGTGCAGCTGCCTGAGGCCACGTGGCTCCATCCCTGCCCCCCCCCCCCCATCCTCTGAATGGGAACCCCGCTCACGGCATCTGGGCGTGTCCTCGTCTGAGCTGTCCCCACAGTTGTCCTCCCCATCGCACACCTGGTGGGGCTCCACGCAGGCCTGGTTCCGGCAGCGGTGATGCCCCAGCCGGCAGCTGGCCTGGGGGGCTGGGGTGGGGGACAGTTAGCCATCACCAGGCCCCAAACCCTGGGGCAGGGCAGCTGGGGGAGAGGCCCCAGACTTTCTGAGCTGGGAGTGACCAGGTGGGGGCCCCACTACCCCTGGCCCACATCCTCCCCCCGGCGTGGGCCCAGGCAGGGGGTCTTACTGGGCAGCCCACAGCCCCTGAAGGTCACATCATCCAAGGCCACAGCCCCCCTGTGGGTGGCATTGCGGGTGGCAGAGAAGGTCACCTGAAGAGAAGAGGGTCCTTAGGGCCTAAGTCAGGGCTCAGACCCACCTGCTGCCCCCACCATTCAAACTGCCCCCAGCTCACCCAGAAGTCACCCCGGACGCGGCCAGGGGCCACCACCAGCTCCTGCCAGCCCTCGCCCCAGGGCCCCGAGCTCCGCCACAGGGCCAGCGTCTGCATGCCATGTGTCAGCTCCAACCGCAGCTCAGCCACGTCTGTCACGGGGTACGGGCAGCTGAGCCCCTGTGCCTCCCAGCCCGCGGGCTGTGCCCCTGGACTCCTGCCCCTTCCCTGGGCGCCCTTCCATTTTCTTCTCTCTCTCTTTTTAAAATATATTTTTTATTGATTTCAGAGAGGAAGGGAGAGGGAGAGGGAGACAGGTTCAATGATCAGCTGCCTCCTGCACACCCCGCAGGGGGGTTCGAGCCTGCAACCTGGGCATGTGCCCTGACCGAATCGAACTGCGACCTCCTGGTTCATAGGTCGATGCTGAACCCCTGAGCCATGCCCGAGGGGCCGCCCTTCCATTTTCTGCAGCAGCAGCTGCCTTGTCCTGTCTCCCCGCTCTGGGCACCCCGCCGGCCGCAGGGCGGGCACACACCTGCAGAGGCCGCCTGGTACCAGAGCCTCAGCTCACAGGTGGGGGCCGCCTCACGCAGGACGGGGGAGCGCAGGGCGGCCACGGACGGCTCTTTCCCGCGATGAGTGCCCACAGCCGCGTACCAGCCTGGACAGCAGAGAGGTTAGAAGACGGGCAGGGACTGAGCAAGGGGAGGCCTGGGCACCCACCCAGGAGGGCTCACCTAGGTCAGTGCCCAGAGTGTGGTCTGCGCGCGGCCCAGGGCCCCCCAGCGCGGCCCCTGCCCGGTCCCGGAGCCAGCGGTAGCCTGAGGTGCTGATGTCTCGCCAGCCACAGGAGTCCTGCTCGAAGCTGCAGGCGAAGGGGGCGCTCCGGGCGGGTGAGGCCCCGTTGTAACCTGGGACAGCAGGGGCGGGGGTCAGGGGAGTGGCCCTCAGGGGCTGGCCAGCCCTGCCCCGCCGCCCGCCGCCCTGCTCACCACACTGTGTCTCGTCGGAGCAGTCCCCGCAGTCGCACACGAAGTTGCACACGGTGTCCGGGGGGGCCCGGCAGTGGTTGGGGACCCAGGCCCCGCCTGGGGACCCTGCTGCCAGCAGAGACAGGCAGGAGTCTAGCAGGGTGACCCCATCCTGTATGCCTGGGGCGGTCCAGGCTGTGGGTTGTCCTGCTCTGGGTTCCGGGCCAGGAGGTCAGAGGGGGGGCTGGGTCTGTGGCTGGGGGCTCCCCGCCAAGGCCGAGCAGAGCACAGCTGGCCTGAGAGGCTGGCTGCAGGGGACCAAGGGCCCCCCACGTGGAGCAGCCCCTGGGGAGGGAAGCGGACGCCGGGAAGGAGGGCACCCCCAAGGGGGGGTGTCAGTGGTGACCCAGACCCTCCGGTTCCAGGCGTCCAGGGGCACGGGTTTGCCGCCAGGGCCTCTCACCTGGGGCCTGGGCCTGGGAGAGCACGTCTCGCCCGCTGCCCAGCGGGGCAATCCCACCTCAGGGCTCCCTCTGGGTCCCACCCAGCTCTGCTACGGAGCCGAGCCCGACAACTCACCCAGGAGCAGGACCAGGGCCGGTAGGAGGCGGCTGGGCAGAGGCATGGCCAGGCCGAGGGAAGCGGACCGGGGCCCTGTACTGTTATCCCCTCGGCCCCCCTGCTGACTCCGCTCTAACTGGAGGGGCCCCTGGGCCAGCCCCGCCCTGGCCGATGAGGGCAAACTTCCAGTCGTAAAAGGGTCCAGGAGAGGGGCCCCCGGCCCACGTCAGCTCCCACTAGTCCAGCAACTCCGGACCCAAGGTCTGGCCCTGCCCGTCACGCCAACCGCCGCTCAGCCCCGCCTGGTGGAGGCCCCACTGGAGGTGGCTCCAGGCAGCACAGGCTGCGACCACTCCTCCCGGGCCTGTCCCCACCTGGCAGTGAGTCAGCCGGCCCGGGCGCCAGCAGGTGCTCAGCACCCCTAGACCCTGGGAGGAGGGCCAGCAGCCAGGGACCTTGACCATCTCCATCCCCATCACTCAGCCTATGGTGTCTGCTCCCTTACTCCTTCCTAAATAATCACTTATTTTAACGTATTTTTATTGATTTCAGAGCGGAAGGGAGAGGGAGACAGAGAACCACCCATGATGAGAGGGAATCATGGACCGGCTGCCTCCTGCACGCTCCGCTGGGGATGGAGCCTGCGACCCGGCGCGTGCCCCGACCGGGAATCGAACCCTGACCTCCTGGCTCCCAGGCTGACGCTTACCCACTGAGCCGCGCCGACGGGGCAGTAACCATTTATTCGTGGACAACTGTCCCGAGCAGTGTGGCTGGGCACCCAGGGGCCCTGATGCTCTTGGCACCGACCGCAGATGCCCTCCGCCCCCCACTTGCCAGCACAGGGTGGGGAGCCGAGCTCTGCCTGCAACGGACGCTGTGACCTGGGAGGCTGCCTGCTCCCCCGTGGAAGTGGTGGCACTACACCCGCCCGGCGGCTGCCGTGAGCTCACGGACGGCACGCACCACAGGGCCGCAGCCACGGGCACCCCACACTCAGGGAGCCAAGGGCAGAGGGCCTCAGTGGGCCTGGCTCTGCCCTCCCTGTGCCTGGTGACCCCCCGCAGCTCTGCACTGGGAAGAGGAGAGGGGTTTGGGCAGAGGGGCTCCCAGCGCCATGTCGGACGCTCTGTTCACCTTGGCTGGGGGCCGGGGCCGGGCGCTGATCCTGGGAGCAAGGAGTCACACGCCACTTTCACGTGTGACCTGGGTGGGCAGGGCACACCAGGGCTGAAGTCAGCTGCCGGGACGGTGGCCACAGGTGCCCTCCCTGCCCGCATGCTGGCATGGGCACTCCCAAGCCAGGCCCCAACTCCTTTCGCAAGGGCTGCGTGGGCCTCATCCCAGATGTCCTTGGGGACAGTCACGAGGAGGAGCAGTTAGGCCATAAAGGGGGACAGAGCTGGGGGGGGGGGGCTTATCAGACTCCAAAGAGCTGAGTGTGCACGGCCACTCCCTGGGGCCACCGGGGGTGGAGCCGGGCGAGGGGCAGGGGGAGGGGAGCCCCTGCCCCAGGGCTGCCTCTGACGCTCGGCCACCCGCCCTCTCTAGTCAGGGCCCAGGGCAGCAGAGGAGTCGAGACACCGCATCTGGGGCCCAGCTGGGTTAGTGCTTTTATTCCCGTGGGTGAGGTAAACCCAGAACTGGGGCCAGGCTGGCGTCCCTCTCCAAAGCCCGGGCAGGGTGGCACGCGCCCGGGGGGCAGCCCGGCCCCTCAGGAGGGCTTCAAGGGCAGAGTTCTGAGTGGGTGGCCTCAGTAGCCATCGTCTGCCCAGGTCACTTCGTAGTCGGGGTACCTGGCTTTGATCTTCTCGGTGGAGATGGAGTGCTGGGCACGGCCGAACCCCTGAGGAAAGAAGGCATCTCTCACAGCCTGCGTCCTGGCTCTGGGGGTCCAGGTAGCAGTGACAGCCCGGAGCCAGAGCAGCGCAGGGGCCCCAGGGCGGAGCCAAGTGCCATCATTCCCCAACCAGCCGGGGAGCCCTCGGTGGGAAGGTGGCCACCACGGAGAACAGGCCTCTCGCCTGAAGCCCAGGCTACTCTAGGCGCCAAGAGAATGTCCCTGCGCTTCCACTGGTGGCCTGGTGAGGGGAGAGGGAGGGGCCTCTGGGTGTCACCCCGACACTGAGGCCTCAGTGACAGCCCAACCGGGCCTTTCTTTATATGTATGTATATGTTTTCTTACTGATCTCAGAGAGGAAGGGAGAGGGAGGGACAGAAACATCAATGCTGAGAGAGAATCGTTGATCGGCTGCTTCCTGCTCACCCCACTCTGGGCACCAGAATCGAACCGTGACCTCCCGGTTCATAGGTTGATGCCCAACCACTGAACCACACCGGCCGGGCCCAACCAGGTCCCTTGAGGCTGGAACAGGACTCAGCCCGCTGTACTGCGGGGCAGCTGTGGCCTCCCACCCACCCTGGGTCCCGTGTGAGCTCTGCAGCGGGTGCGGTGCGCGCGGGGCCTCACCATGGAGTAGCCGTACACGTGGATCTTCTTGTCCTGGCTCTGGTGCGAGATCCGCCCGCCGCCCAGGCACTCGCAGCCATAGCCTTTCTGCTGCATCTCGCCCGCCACCTTGTCGTAGATGTCAGCTGGGGCGGGAGAGGCGGCACTCAGCCTGCGCCCCTGGGAACCAGGGGTCTGAGCCCCAGCGCTGAGCAGCTGCCTCCCCGGGAGAGAGCCCCCCAGGCTGGGCAGGGGCGCGGGGAGGAGGAGCGAGGGGTCGGCCACGGCAGCCTCGGCCCCGGACCCCAGATCCCGCGGCCCCGGACCCCAGACCCCGCGCAGGATCCCTCCCAGGACGCCCTGGGCCTCGCCCCTCGATGGCCCCGCCCTCCGGCGCCGAGGTCCCGCCCACCGAGATAGAGGCCCCGCCCCGACGTCCCGCCTACCGAGGCCCCGCCCACCGAGACCGAGGCCCCGCCCCCGATACCGAGGCCCCGCCCCGACGCCCGCCCGCCCTCACCGTGGTACTCGGCCCACTTGTAGCCGCGCACGATCTCCTTGCTCTCGCCCGCCGGGGCCACGCTGACGCGGATGAGCACGTACTTGAAGACGCCGTCGGGGTCGATGTCCACATCGGGGATCTGGGCGAGGTCCGCCGCCGCCATGTTCCCGGGAACGCGCCCGCCGCTGCGGCCCGCCGCCCTTCCCCTGCGCACGCGGGGCTGCGTCAGTGCGGGAGGCGGGCCCTGGGCGGCCGCGGCCAATCCTGCGGGGCCGGCAGCCCGGCCCTCAGCCTCAGCCAATCGAGCCGCCCGCCCGCAGCGCCGACGGGCCCGTCGCCATCCAGCTCCTTGCAGCCCCGGGACCACGCGGGTGCCGCTTAAAGGGGAACGCGGAGCCCCGGCGGCGGCGGTTAAAACCAGCGGCGGTCCCGCCGGCGGAGCTGAGCGTGGACCCATGAACCAGAGATCACGGCTCCGTCCCGGTCAGGGCACGTGCCCGGGTTTCGGGCTCCATCCCCAGTTCCGGGTGTGCAGGAGGCAGCAGATAATGATCCTCGCTGATCGCTGATGCTTCTATCTGTACCTCTCTCTCCCTTCCTCTCTGAAATCAATAAAATATTTAAAAATACCAGGGGCGGATAACTGCCTATCTAGCAGGGCCACGGGCTGGGGCCAGGCCCCTCTGGAGGGGGCTAGGCGGCCCTTGCGGTCAGAGGGACGCACGCCGGCTCTGACAGCTTCCCGCCCCGTGTCCAGGGCCTCCCGCCTCCCGCCTCCCGCCCATCGAGTCCGAGCGCCGCCCGCCCCGTGTCCAGGGCCTCCCGCCTCCCGCCTCCCGCCCATCGAGTCCGAGCGCCGCCCGCCCCGTGTCCAGGGCCTCCCGCCTCCCGCCTCCCGCCCATCGAGTCCGAGCGCCGCCCGCCCCGTGTCCAGGGCCTCCCGCCTCCCGCCTCCCGCCCATCGAGTCCGAGCGCCGCCCGCCCCGGCCCGCCCACTCCAACGTAACGAGGCAGCAGTGGTGACATTCGAGTGGTTTTACTTCGAAAAGCGCTCGCCCCCTGGAAACAATCCCGGTCCACGGTTCTTCCTGTCCCGCCGGCCGAAGGCGGAGGCCTGGGAGCGGGTTGCACGGTGGCCCGATTTGGGGGGGCGCGAAGGCGAGTGGGACCAGTAGGGCGCGTGGCCGATGCAAATGCGCGGGGCGAGGCGGCGCGGGGGGGAAGGAGGCGGGAGGGGCGCGAGCAGGGGGCGTTCACATTTAGTTCAGTTGATGCCCCCTCGTAGCCCCGGTGCGGCTCTGGGGGCTCCAGGAGGGCCCTTGCGGGTGCCCGGCTTCCCCTTCTTCCGGTCACTTGTGGTCCATGGAGCCCGGGTCGCTAGCCTCGCGTTTCCAGCTGCAACGCCAGGCACGGCCACGCGGGAAGGGTGTGTGTGTGTATATGTGTGTGTGCACGTGTGTGTGTGCGTGCGCGTGTGCGCAGTGACGTCCGCACCCCTCGCGGACCCCTGCCCTGACCTCAGCTGCTCCCACCCAGGCTTTCCCCGCTCTGCTCCCAACTGGAGGCGGGTCCTCCAGGCTCCCTGCGCCCGCGGGTAGGAGCCCTGCGTCCCTCCTGCTCATGCGTCCCCGCACCTGTCTCCGGCCTCCCTGTGCAGTGAGCCTGCTCTGCCCTGGCTCCCGCCCCGGGCCCTCCTGTGGGTGTGGGCCGGCAGCCTGACTCGTGCCCAGCCAGATCTCAGCTAGGGTTAGGGTTAGGGTAACCCAGCGCGCCCCCCCCGCCCCCCCCCTGCTTCCCCTGCCGGGCCTCCTCCCCTCTAGCCGGCTGCCTGGCACCCGGACGGGAGACCTCCAGCACCCTCCACTGCCGCCTGCCCCGGCCACTCCTGGGGGCCCAGGCCGGGCAGCCTGTGGCGAGGGAGGCAGGCGAGGGAGGGGTGGGGTGGGGGTGTGGGGTGTGGGGTGGGGGTGGGGTGGGGTGGGGTGGGGGGTGGGGGACGGCTGGCTGCGCCCTCTGCACCGGGACTGCGGCCGGTGGAAACGCACCCCTAGGGCGGGGCGCACCGCAGACCACAGGAGGCGGGTGGGGGGCGTGTTAAATGGGGCGGGACCAGGCTCTGGTCTACTCGGGCTCCAGGACCCTGGCGAACGAGATTGGGGAGGTTCCAGGGAGGCCCTGCGGCTGACAGGGACGGTCGGACGGGATCTGCGTGGTGGGGTCTGCAGTAGTGACCCCTCGGCTTGAAGGCAGGGCCGGGCGGTCCTCGAGCCCACCCCGCACCGAGCGGCAAGGACCGGCCTCTGGGGAGCTGGACCAGGGGGAGCTGGACCAGGGGGAGCTGGGCCAGGGGGAGCTGGACGGGAGGAGGAAAGGCGGGGCTCGTAGAGGACACGATGGGGTAGGCCCTGGGCGGAGCTCAAGGTGAGTAAGGCGGGGACCGGGCGAATCTGCAGCGGGACCTAGAAGCGGGAGCGGGGTCTGAATGGACAGGCTGGTCCTGAGTGGGCTGGGCGGGGCTCGGGGCATCCCTGGTTGGGCGGGGCGGGGCCTGCGACTGGGCGGGGCTAGAGGGCGGACGGGGCGGGGCCTATGTGGATTGCGTGTGGCCCTGGCGCCCGGCCTCACATGATGTCGTCCAGCAGGTTGGCGCTGGCCACCCAGTCCAGAGCGCGAGGCTCCGAGGCGGCCATGATCATGCACATGAAGGGGCGGCCGGTCCGCCGGTCCGTGGGGTAGATAGTGGTGGGCGTGAAGCGCCGGTTGTCCTCCACGAACTCGCAGAGCTGCTCGTAGACGCGCGGGAACTCGTGGCGCAGGAAGACGCCGCGCAGGCGCAGCTCGCGCTGGATGTGGATGAAGGCCACCTCCCGCGCGCGCCGGCCCGCCTCGCCCTCCTGGTCCAGGCCGGCCGTGCCCGGCGGCGGCGTCAGGATCAGCGTCTCCATGTCGGGCTCCAGCCCCCGCGTCGGGGGTGGCCGAGCAGGGCTGCCGGCCGCCAGCGCCACCTTGGCGAACTTGCGCACCGTGGGCCCCGGGCTCCGTGGCGCGGGCCGGGCAGGGGCGCCGGGGGGAGTGGCGCCGGGGCCCACGGCCACCGACACGCTGAGCAGGAAGCACTCGGCCGGCTCGTAGAGGCGCCCGGCGGCCGCCAGCTCGCGTGCGTAGCTGCCCAGTGGCGCCGCGTGCGTGGCCAGCTCGCGCAGGGACAGGTAGGTGGGCGACAGCAGCAGCCCCTCGAGGCCGAAGCGCAGGAAGTTGTCCGCGGAGCCGGGACTCGGGAAGCCCAGGAAGAGCACGCCGCGGCCGCGAGACAGGAAGCCCACGCGGGCGATGCGCGAGAAGGCGCGGTGCACCGGGCCGCTGTCGCGGCAGAACTGCAGCACGTGGCGGCACACGCTGCCCACGCGGCCGTACACACAGCGCGCCTTGTGCGCGTCCCAGTCCTCGCGGCGGCACAGGCGCGAGCAGTAGTAGGTGTAGCAGCTGTGGCAGGACTTGAAGTAGAGGCAGGCGTGGAACAGGGTCTCGGTGCGCCCGCAGCGCGCGTTGGAGCAGGTCATCAGGTCGTCCTCGTCCGCGCTGGGCTCGGGGGACTCGTCTGCCGCCTGCCCCGCCCCCGAGGGCTCCTCGGCGCTGCCGGCAGACGCGGGGGGCGAGCGCGGCGCCGGCGCCGGGGCCCCCGAGCCCGCGGGCCGCAAGTCCAGCAGGCGGCGGAGCTGGCGGCCCAGGCCGTCGGCCGCGGGGTGGGAGGCCTGGCCGGCCAGGGGCCGGGAGTCGATCACCAGGTCCGTGATGAGCTCGTCCAGCTGTTCGAGGCTGCGTTGGCGCCCGGAGGTGGGGCCGTCGGGGGCGGCGGGCGGGGGCGGCCGCCGGCGGCCCCTGGGCAGCTCCCAGCCCCTGGTGGTCTGGCGCTCGGCGGCGCGGAGGTCGTTGTCGGTGATGGTGATCTCCGGGGTGACGTACCAGCTCCGGCCCCTGTCCGACAGCGACGTCTCGGACAGCGACAGCGCAGCGTAGCGCCGAGGCGAGGTGGACAGGTTGACGACGACCGGCGCGCGCCGGCCTCCTGGGGACGTGCCCCGCGGCTCCCGGGCCTCCCCTCCCAGCAGGTTCTCGTAGCTGCGGCCGCGGCCCAGGAGGTCCTCGCGGCGCGGCCCGGGCGCCAGGATGTTGTCCCAGGAGCGCGAGTAGTGGCGGCTGTCGGTGGCCAGGCGGGGCGGGCTGGTGCCCGTGCCCCCGTGCCAGGAGGCGAGCAGCGGGCCTGGGGCCGGGGGCGGCGCCACCTGCAGGGTTCGGTAAGGCCGCGGGCCCCAGTCGCCCCAGGCCGGGCTGCCGCGTGGGTATGGGTACGTCCGAGCCAGGGCGTCGCGGTCTCGGTACCGGCCCAAGTCCTCTGTGTAATAGGGTCGGGCGGCGGGCTGGGCCTGGGTCTCCGTGGGCGGATGGCAGGGACCCCAGGGCGGGATGTGGGCTCGGGGGGCGTCTCCGTAGCAGGAGCCTAAGGGCGGCTCGTGGAACGGGAAGGTGCGCGCTTCCCACGCCAGGTAGCTGCCCCCACGCCGTGGGCTGGGCCTCGCGGGCTCCTCGGGCCGGAAGGGTCTGGGGAAGTAGCTGTCACAGGGGGGGCCCGGGCTGGCCGCAAAGCCGCCGGCGTGGCCGTCGGGCTCCTCGGTGTAGAAGAATTGGGAGGGGCCGGGCGGGGCGGGGAAGGGCAGACTGCGCCGCTCCGCATAGTCCCGCGGCCCGGGCAGGAGCCCGTCGCAGTACGGCCCCCGGGGGTCCACGCAGTAGGAGTCGCTGGGCGTGGGGGTGCGCGACAGCGCCACGTGGTGTGGCCCGGGCACCGTGAGGCCGTGGAGAGGCGGCGCAGCGCGGGCCCAGGGTGCGGTCTGGGCGGGCCCGCAGGGCCGCGACCCCCGGGCGGCGTGCTGCAGCACCGCCTCGTCGGGTTTGATGTCCAGGCGGCAGCGGACGTGGGGGGCAGGCCCGGCTGGAAGCTCCGGCGGCGCATAGCGGTCGGGGGCGGCGCACAGGGGCGCGATGCGGCCAGGGCCGCCCCGCTGCGGCTGCAGCTTGATGGGATGCAGCTCATTGGCGAGCGCGCGCAGCGCGGGGTACGAGGGCTCCCGGCGTGGCGACCCCTCGGCCCGCGCTGCCCGTTGGACCTCTCGGCCTCGGCGCGGCAGCACTGGCGGCGAGGCGGGCGCGGGCGCCAGGCCCGGAGGCTCGCGGGGCGCGCTCTTGGAGCGGGCGCGGCGCCGGGGTTCGCTGTCGCGGGGCCGGGAGCGAGGCGCAGGGAGCTCTGGGGGCGGCGGCTCGGGGCGGCCCTCCATGGCCGCCCCGTCCAGCGCCTCCAGGAAGTCGAAGCTGCGGCAGTGGCGCTTGTTGAAAGGCACGGGCGCAGCGGGCCGGGCCGTGGGCCGCTCACATGGCGGGCGCCTGGGCGAGGGCCCGGGGGCCGCCACCTTGATGTCCTGGTACACGGTCGACACCAGCAGATCCGGCGGGTCCGTGCGGGTCATCTTAAACGAGGTCCCCAGGCTGGCGGCTGCAGCTCATTCGGCCTCGTGGGGCTTTGGCCCTGCGGGGAGACACGGTCAGGGCCGCCTCCCCCCACCCCCCGCAGCCCGGCCCCGCCCCCTCTACGCCCCCCCCCCGCCCCCCCGCGCCGGACTGGCTTACCTGGGGCGCGGTGGGCGGAGCAGCCCTGGTGTGGGGCCTTGGCCGAGGCCGCGGACGCTCGCTCCATGCCGCCGCCTGCAGCCCCTGCAGAAGGAGCCCAGCTGTTCAGCCGCTCAGGTTCTAACCCATCTTCCTGGCCACTTTCTAGTGGATGACACGCGTGGGTCGGCTGAAAAGGCGATGCCATTGCTGTGGTTAGATGCAGGCTTGGTCAGACCCCTTCCTGGTCCCCGACCGGCAGGAAGAGCAGGGGTGTTCCCTGGTGCCCATGGCTGGAAGGACGGAGCTCATCTGGGGCCTAATGTACGACCTTATTGCTGCTGGCGCCATAGCCCCCGGTGACCAGTGCTCGCCCCTGGCCCGGCCAGCTCTGCCCAGTCACAGTCCGTCTCCTGCTCCCCTGCGAGGAGGCTGCATGGAGCCCCTCCCCCGCGCAGCCAGGGCCGCCTCGCTGGGGACATCTCGATGCTCCAGGCCCCAGTCCCGAGGCCCCTCTGGGCCCCGGGGTGGCCCCACCAGGTCCAGGCATGGTCCTTAGGCTGCAACACTGGCCTGTCCGCCCTTGGCACTTGGCATGGCCCCGGCCTGAGTAATGTCCCCCAAGAGCACACCTGGGCCCCCAGCCCGCTCCCCGTTGCAGACACTGCTGACGCAGCCGTCTCAGGGTGGTCGGAACCCCCCAAGCTCGCAGGTTTCAGGACAAGGCGGGGAGAGTGACCCCAGCTTTGCAGCGTGTGCTTCGCGACCTGAAAACCAGGCTGGGCCACATGGGGGCGTGTGAGCTGCCCCCCTTCCCCTGCCTGGGGCACCCGGGCAGGAGGCTGCCAGGAGGCAGCGTGGTGGGTGGGTTAGGCTCCACCCCTCCTCCGGCGAGGACGCTCCCCGCGGGCTCAGGAGGCTCCATGGAAACCCGCGCTTCCACCCCCGCAGTGCGGGCTGGGCCGGGGTCCACCCTCCGCACCGGCTCCGGTTCAGACGCGGGCCGCCAGCCCCGCTGTGGCGCCAGGGCCCGGACCGGCTGGGAGGGCAGACGGTGCGAGGGGGCCCCGCCTCCTCACAGCCCGAGGCTGGGCCCTGGCGAGTGCGGACGGGATGCTCGGCCCTCACCTGTCCGACCCTCTGTCCTGGCTGCCGGGGCCTCGGCCGGCGGGGCTGGTCCTCCGCGTCAGGGCCGGTCCCCAGCCCAGCCGCGCACCCACTGGCTCTGCCCCTGGCGGCAGGGCCCCCCGTCCCCTCCCGACCCTCCCGACCCTCCCGAGCTCAAAGTCAGGCCGGAACCGGGGGCGAGGACAGGGCGAGGCTCCGCCCCAGGGAGGTGACAGCCTGGCCTGGCGCTGCGGGGCGAGGACTGCCCCCGCCCCACCCCACCCCCCGCCTGGGTCCCAGGCCTGATGACTTGGGGGCAGCCCCCCATGGCACGTCCCGGCCCACAGCCCCCACCCCGAGCAGCCGAGAGGGATGGCGGGGTGGCCCCCATCCTGGAACACCCCAACCCCTCTCCCCAGACACGACTCGTGGGCAGCAGCCCCGGCCTCTTACCTGAGCGCTGCTTGCCCGCCGAACCGACAGGTCGTGAGGCCCGAGCCCGCCCCCCGCCCCCCACTCCGCGCGTCCCGCACCCGCACCGCGTCCGGGCACCGGCAGAAGCTTCCAGGCAGCGAGCGGAGGCCGGCGGCTCGGTGCTGCCCCCGCTGGTGGCCGGCGGCGTTGCACTTAAAGGGGCCGCGCCTGGGGCCTGGGACCCACGTGGCCTCGGGCTCAGCACTGTGCTGTGCGGGACGAGCCCTCCGGTACCTCCCGGTGCCGGCCTGGGGTCCAACCAGAGGGCCTGCTGGTGCTGCCAGCTCCCGCCCGGCAGGACAAGGGGGCAGAGCTCTGGCCGGGGCCGGACACCCCCAGCACCACTCCTGGAATTCACACCCGGGTCGGCCCAGGAGGAGCAGATGGGCTGCTCGGCGCCTGCTGGCCCTGCTGGCGTGTGGAGGCGCCAGACACTGCAGGTACCTGGGCCATATGGCCCCCAGCTGGACCGGGCCTGACGCCCTTCCTTAGGGTGCCGGCCTCTCCCAGGCCAGGAGGCCCCTGCTGCCCCCCTCCCGCCCCCAGCGTCCAGCAGGCAGGGGCTGTCACTGCCCTGGGCAGGCTGCATGAGGCCCACTGCAGCCTCCCAGCACCCCCTTAACAAGATGCTGAGCCAGGGAAGATTCTAGCTGGGCAGGAGTGGGACCATGAAGTGTGGGGCCCTGGGCAAGGTCGTGACACATTCGCCACAACCCCATTTGTGGGCTCAAGAATGGCCAGCCTGCGTGGCTCAGTGGTTGGGCATTGATCTGTGAACCAGGTCATGGTTCGACTCCCAGTCAGGGCACATGTCCAGGTTGTGGGCTTGACCCCCAGTGTGGGGTGTACAGGAGGTGGCCCACCAATGATTCTCTCTCATCATTGATTTTCTCTCTCCCTCTCTGAACTCAATAAAAATGCATTAAAAAAATGATCTCCCAGGCTGTGGGAGTCCCTGCGTGAATCAGCTTGGTGCTTGCCCAGTGGCTGCTATCCCACTGCCCCCCACCCCCAACTCCAGGTTCAAAAATCTAGGAACAGAAGGAGGGGGAAGGAAGGGTTACTGGACTGGGAGGAGGATGCCCAGCCTGCCTACCCCTGGAGGGTGGGGCAGCTCCTGCATCAAAGCTGTTCCCATGGTAACTGCTGGGATGGGCAGAGCCAGTGGAGCAAGGACACAGCCTGCCCTCAGAGCTGGGCACCTGTGTATTCCTGGATGCGAGTGCCTAGCCCTGGCCCAGGTGGACGGGACAGACACGCAGACACTGGCCATGCTGGCCCACCTGGACGGCACGTGGTTCTCGTGGCCTGATGGGAAGTCCTCCAAAGGCCACGCCTAGCCAGTGGGGCTGGAAGGCCTCCTACCCTAGAGGGCAGCCACCCTTCTGGGAACCACAGACCTGCGGCGACTGGGCAAGGCGGCCTGCAGGCCAGGCACAAGGGCGCCGAGGAGCAGAGCAGCAGGAAGCAGCACAGAGACAAGCATTAAAACAGGAGAGCTTTA
The DNA here is from genome assembly GCF_964212035.1 of Myotis nattereri. Lineage (NCBI taxonomy): Eukaryota > Metazoa > Chordata > Mammalia > Chiroptera > Vespertilionidae > Myotis > Myotis nattereri. Next base: position 82,760,315 of record NC_138087.1, read on the forward strand.
TGGTGGGAGCCGAGTGTGGAAGGAGAAAAGGAAATGAATGAGGACATTCTGGCTCCGCGGGTGACCGCCCAGCAGGTGTGACGCTGGACACCAGCCTGGGAGGAGCCCCCAGGGGTGTGCCGGCACTGCCTGGCGTCAGCAGCAGCAGTGCCCAGAGGGCTCGGGATGCGATGCGCAGCCCAGGGAGCTGCAGCCAGGGAGCCGCGCTGCCCGCATGCGGTGGCCGGCGAGGAGCTGGGTGTGACGGGCGCTCTGCCTTGTGAACAGCCTTGCCGGCCTCCTGGGCCTTCGTCCCTCCCTGAGAAGCAACAGGGCCGACGCCTGCTGCCCACCCTCCGCAGGGCGGGCCCAGTGCCCCAGCGAGTGTGGAGTGTGCGTGCTCCCCGTGCCAGGTCTAGAGCTCCTCGTAGTCCCCTCCCCCGCGGAGACGGCCCCCTGGGGCCCCGCCCCCCAGGAAGGCTTCCAGCTCGTCGGCCGCCCTCCTGCCCCTGCGCTGCTTCCGGTCCTCGTGGTCCTCCTCGCGGCCCTTGCCCTTCTTGTGCTTGCTCTTCCTCTTCGCCGCCTTTTCTTCCTCCTGCGGAACAACATGGCGTCACCAGGGCGCCAAGGCCCGAGGCCCCCCCCCCCCCAACCCCCACATGGCACCTGGGAGGGGGAGGGCGTACCTCCTTGTCTTTCTTCTTCTTTTTCTTCTTCTCCTTGGAGGGAGGCCTGCCCTCCTTATCTGCAGAGAGACCCAGCGTCAGCCCCCCTCTCGGCCCGCCCGCCCCCCGGCCGCCTGCGGGACTGGTCCCGCGGGAACAGCCACACTGCATCCAGGACAAGCCTGGAGGCCCCTTCCTCTCCTTTCTGGGACGGGTCCCAGGTGACACTGCGCCAGGGCTGGGCGCAGGCAACGCAGGATGGAGGGTGGGGACAGGCCAGGAGGCCATGTGTGCTGCCCGGGCGGCTGCACTGGTATGTGAGCGTGTTGGGCAGCTCACAGCAGCACCACTAAAGGCCTCCTGTGTGGACACTCCGACGCCCAGGGCCTGCTCCTGGCCCGGGTCTGGGAGGTCATCAGGACCAGGCAGGACCCACAGGACTGAGGCTTCTCGGAACCCACAGCCCGTTGCCAGCCCGCAGAGCAGGGCACCCCGGGGTAAGGGACAGGCAGGCAGGGATCAGACACGGGCCGGCTGGCACCCAGGGAGGCCCGGCTACCTTCGCTGCTGCTCGCCTTGTGGCTGGGCTCCTCCAGCCCCAGGCCGAAGAGATCCAAGTCGTCCTTCACTCGGAAGGCGGGGGCCGGGGGCCTGGGGGGCGGGGGCGCCTGGGCAGGGCCCGTGTCCTCGTCCGTCACGTCGGAGAGATCCTCCCGCACCGGGAACTCGTCCTGGAGGAGCAGGCAGGTGGGGCCACCGTGCCGTTAGGCTCTACCTTTTCCTGGGCAGGTGACAAGGCTCCTCGAGGGCCCACGCCTGGCCCAGGGGAAGGGGACAGCAATGCCTGAGGGTGGCAGCCAGGATGCTGCAGCCCTCCCCTCTGTGCCCGTGAGGGCAGCCAGGCCTGGGCTCTGGCATCACGGAGCTGCCGCCCAGCATGCGGGAGCTGTGCCCTCCCTGCCGTTCCGTCCCCAGGTGCCCTCGGCCCTCACCGCTCTCCGCAGTGTGTCCGAGTCGCTCTCAAAGTCGGGGTCGTCCATGACAAAGGACAACATCTGCGCAGCGATGGGCCCCTCAGGGTCACTCTCTGACGAGGCTGCCAGCTCGTCCTTCCCGCTGGGCCCCCGCGAGGGCTCTGCGCGCTTGTGCGGCCTCAGGGCCTTTGTGGGGGGCCTTCGGGACAAGGAAGCGGTCAGGGGCCTGTCTGTCCTTTCTCCTGGAGCCGCTCCCCTGGGGATCCCCACGTACTGTGTGGTCTCTGGCTCGGAGCACTTCTGGGGGGCCAGGGCAGCGGCCTTAGGAGGTCCTGCAGCCTCTTCACTGGAAAGAGTGTTCTCCCTGGAGACGGGGACCGTGGGCAGCAGGGGCCTGCTGGGCGGCTTGTCTTCCAGGTCCACATCGTCCTGGAAACCTGCCACCATCGGGTTCCCTCCGGGGGCCTCCCCGTCGCTGCGAAGGGGGGGCAGGGAGGTCAGAGGTCATGAGAGGGTCCTGGGGAGCCTCTGGCAGCCACAGGGCTGGTCACTGATGGTGGGGCTCAATGGTGAGGGGACCCTACTTCTGGGCAGGCTCGGGCTGCTCTGCAGGGGCCCATGCTGGCAGTAACAGCAGAGGCTGCAGCAGGGAGGGAGGTGGGTCCAAGGGGAGGAAGCCCCAGGAGGGGCTGTTTCCTGCGGGGGGGGGGGGGGGGGGGGCTCGCAGGGCGTGTCTGTCCTTGCGCACGTCTCCGGGACGTGGTGAGACTGGGGAGCTTGGAATGGGCCCAGGAGGGAGGCCATGCGGGTGGGGCCGAGGGCAGGGTCGGCTGCTGCCCGAATCGAATGGGTGCTGTCTAGGGCCGAGGCCTGTAGCTCACAGAAGGCCCGGCACCGCCCTTACCTGTCGCTGTCCTGAGGGGCCTCGGACTCCACTGTCCTCTCATCCTTCGGGGGGGCCACGTCATCCAGGAAGCTGTGGTCAAGGCCGTCCCCAGGAACAAATTCCTCGACGTCCTGGACTTTCGCCGGGGCCTCTGCAGCCGGGGCCGGATCTGTGCCCGCAGGGCCAGGACGCAAGCCGGGGTTGGCCTGTGACTGGGCCGTCACACTGCCCACCCAGGAGGAAGGGGACCCGGTCCCAGTCTGGGGGAGCTCACAGGGCCAGGGCGATGGTGCCATCAATGCTGGGGCTGCCCACACCTTCCGAGGGGCCCCTGGGGCCTACCTGGGGGGGGAGGGGCCACCTCGGCAGCTGGCGAGGTCCCAAACAGCCGGGAGATGATGCTGCGTCTCGGGGCTGGAGCAGGGGCTACGGGGGGCGCTGGGGGCAGCGGGGCCTCTGAGGGGGACGGTGGGGAGGGGCAGGCAGAGGGGGCGGGGAGGGGCAGCTGTGGGGCCGGCTGGGGCGTGCTGGGGCTGGAGCTCCCCGTGGACACGGCGCTCACAGGTACCACAGGTGACTGGGAGCCGGAGGTCGGGCTCTGCCCGTTGGCCGCCAGTGGGGATGTGTGGCCTCGGCTTCGCGCCTCCATCATCTCCAGGAAGCTGGGGGCACAGGCGGGAGTGAGGAGGCTGCCTCCCTGCCTCTCCCTCTGATTTTTGGCGACAGGCGTCCCCGTGCTCAGGCCCAGCAGCCTCGAAGCCCTGCTGTCAAGCAGAGCCTCCCTGGGGCAGAGGGCTGGGAGGAGACGGCCGCAGGCCAGCCTGGCCCTCCCACCCACGCCCCGGCCCTGCGCACAGATGGCAGGACTGGTGCTGAGACAAGCCCTGCTGCTTGCACCTGGGCCTGTGGGGACCGGGAGGGGGTCTAGGCTGGTCCCCCTCCCCCTTAGATTGGACTTCGGGGAGGAGTCTGGCCTGGCTAGGAGTGGAGTCTGGCCTCTGGCCCCACAGCCAGGCCAGCCCTGTCCCCCGCCATCGGCTGACCTGCTGGAGGCACAGGCAGCTCTGGAGCCTCTGCTGTCGATGACCAGGTCAGGTGTCACCCCCCCCGCCGCCCCGGGTCAAGGAGCTGAGGACCCTCCCCCACGCTGGCCCCGACCTGGAAGCCAAGCTCAAAATGGCGCAACCTCAGCCAGAACACGTCCTGCTGAGGCCTTGGGCGGATGATGCCCGGCCAGCGGCACCTGGCAGCACAGGCCGCGGGGCCAACAGGCGGGCTGCGCGCCGTGCCTCTGCACCCGGGGCTGTGCGGGCGGCCCCCCAGCAGCCTTCTCTGGTGCCCCCAGTCCTGTTGTGCCCCGGGCCCAGAGCCACTGTGGGTCCCGTCAGGACACCTCCAAGGGCCTGGCCCCAACGAGCTTCGTGGGGAGAGGCCAGGAGGCTCCCCAGCCAGGTGGCTTCCACTGGAAATCTAAACCACACGTTCTAGACAAGCGCTGTTTTACCCGATCTTACCCCACATCTCACTGACCCAGGGCTGGGCACAGTGCCCCCCGCCCCCCAGGGCCTGTGCTCAGCTCTGAGCACCTCCACCTTCCACCTCGAAAGTGACTCGGATGTTCGGACACACAAGTCACCCGGCTGATGGGCCTGCTGGGCCGGCGGTGCCGCCCTTGTCTTGCTAGCCCTGCCCGTGCCCAGCCCCGCCCGGCTGCGTACAGGCTGTAGTTCTGGTCCTCAGTCTCCTGCTGCACCGACAGCTCCTCCAGCGTGGCGTCGATGTCCAGCTGGTTTGTCTCCAGCTGCCGCAGCAGCGTTTCTCTCTGCAGGAAGGACACACCGCAGCAGTGACCGTCCCCTCCAGCCTCCCGGCCGCCACTGAAGAACCAACAGCTGCCGAGCACGGGACGCAGAGACCTGGACGTTCACACCACCTCCTCCCCGTGGCCAGGGTGACACCTAAGGCGCTCGGTGTGGCTCTGACGATGATGCCAGTGCCAGGGACAAGCCACCCAGCGAGCCCTGCCTCCAGGCGCTGCCTGTGCTGTGGCCTGCGCGGAGGCCGGTACAGGGTGCACGGGCCACCAGCCACGGGGTGCTGTGTGTGCGTCACACTTGGATAGAAAGTTGAGGGACAGAGTGACACAGCGGGGGAGGACCAGGTGCAGTGACAGGGCCTTTGCCCCGGCCACGCGGAGCACCAGCCACCCAGCCTGTGGGGGAGGCCTCCCAAACCACAGGCGAGAGGGAAGGAAGAGGCTGGTCTCTGCGAGTCCCACTTCCGTTTGGAGAGAACGGAGCCAATGCGGCTTCGGGGCGTTAGGTCAGCACGCGGGGACCAGCCGTGTGGACGTCACGCTTCCTGGCCAGAAGGGGTCACCTCTACTGCCCCAAAGCAAAGGGACAGCTGCGTGTGGGTGGGACCGAGGAGTCCCTGAGTGCGGACAAAGCCGTGCGTTACGTTAAGGGATGGGCGGCTCTGTGGTTGACAAAAGCACACGGAGATGTGAGGGACCAGCAGTGGGGAAGTGGAGCGAGGGCACAGACCTCGGCACCATCTTGGCAACTCCCCTGTCAACCTAAAAACCACCCCAAAAGCTAAAAGCTAAAGCTTTGGAAGACCCAGCAGGTGCGGCACCGGGCAGTGGGCTGTTCCCTGGCACAGCGGGGAGGGGCCGAGCACCCCCGGGCTTGCTGAGGCCTGGTCCAGAGGGTTGCTGTGGGCACCCAGTGAAGAGGGGTGGGCACCAGGGCCAGAGAAGCCTGGCGCAGGGGCCAGCGCCCGTCCACGGGGAGGCGGGCAGGGCTCACCTGCAGCTGCAGGAAGGGGATGTTGAAGAACTTGTGAAGGTACTTGAGGCCAAAGCTGTTCTTCATGGAGGACTCAGCGTAGCGGAAGTAGGAGGAGCCCGGTGGTCTGCGCAGAGGAGCGAGCGCCCGGCCTGGGCAGGACTGCACTGGCCAGTCTGCCCCTTTGCCCCCACCCCTGGGCGCCTCCAGCAGGTCACCACCCCCGAGTGGCCCTGGGCCAGGACTAGAGCCTCGGCAGCTCCGCTCAGCCGAGTGCCTACAGGGCGCGGCCGGCACTGGGCTGGTGCGCTCACCCCTCACCCGCCTGCCGGGTGCCAGGAGCCAGCTGCCACGCTGGGTCCTCAGCCCTCCCCCCTTTTCCCACGGAGTCCACATCCCGTCCCACACCATTCCCCCGGCTCCAGGCCCAGGTCTCCGCGAGGCCTCCTGCGTCTCCCCAGCGACACGCACCTGTCCAGGCGGTCCATGAGGTCGCGCACGTCGTCAGGCAAGATGACGCGGTGCTCGCCCATGTCACGGTAGTTCCCCAGCACGCACACGGGCACGTGGGTCGGCACCTTGGGGAGCTCCCGCAAGATGTAGCTGAAGGTCCTTCGGAGGCACAGGTGAGGAGAGACCCATCTGAGTTTTAGCCCCGAAACCCTTGCCCCGTGCAGCACGTGCCCTGGACCGATGGAACCCCTCCTGTGCGGGCAGTGCCCGTGGCTCACCCCAGGGCACAGGCACGTGCGGCCCCGCCTGCCCCAGCTCTCCAGCGCTGCTCTTCCTGGACTGAAGGTCACTGCTCAGCGAAGCCCCAGGACACTTCGGTGACAGTGTCCGTGCCCAAGCCCACAGCAAAGCCACCTGACTCCCAGGCTCAGGGGCCCACCGCAGCGCCCACGGGGAAGCCCCTTCTTCCCTGGCATGTCCCCGAGGAGCGTGCTGCCGCTTTCCGCGCAGGTATGTGCGACACGTGTGCTTGGGGCTCCACCACCCATTCCACATCTCCGACACGCTGCCTGCCCACCCAGTGGTCTGTCACTTGGGTGCTGGTGGTCAGTGCACACCAGACCCCCGGGACCTGAGTCACCGCTGGGCACCATGGGAGACGGATGAGCCCACCCAGCACACCCAGGCGTGCGATGCTCAGGAGCGCCAGGCTGGGTGCCAGGCGCGGGACCCACACACGGCACGCACTCCAGTGCAGCAGTAACAGTAACACTTACAGGCCGAGCGAGCGGCCGAGTGAGCGCCCCTGGCCGTCTCTAAACCGCCGTCAGCCCTCCCTCTGCGTCCTGAAGACCTCCATTTGGTGGCACCTCGAAGCCCAGAGGCTGCTGGTGCGGCCCTGTCAGCTCTCCCGGGGGAGCCGCCCTGGACGGGCACCCTGCGCGCGCTACTCAGACACTTGCTTTCCCTGGGCGTTTGCGTCCCGTCAGGCAGGACAGGCACTGAGTCCCACGTGGCTCCAGGCAGAGGCCCTGGGAACTGGCGCCCAGCACCCCACCCTCCCCCTGCACCTCCCACGCGCTGCTCCTGCTCTGGAGCCCCCTGCTGAGATGGATCGTAGCTGTGCGTCCTCCTAGCACAAGTCAAAGAAGGGGGTTCATGGGAGCCCCAACAAAAGGCCACTTGATTCCACCAGATTCTGGACGGTGTTTGCAGGAAAGGCTGGGGGCTGTGCAGGCTCATGCCTCGCCCCCACGTGAGCTGTCTGCCCCCACGCCGAGGGGAACACCCCCACGCTGGCCCAGCGCATGTGCAGACCCGACATCTGGTCCGGTTCTGTAGCTGGCCTGCCACCGTGCACAGCCCACGCTGGCCCTCAAGGAGCATTTGGCACTAGTGGTGACGCCGGCGGAACCATCCGCTGGGCCTGGGGACTGTCCCTGGGGGCGGGGCGGGGAGCCGGCACCTCTTACCACTGCTTGGTGATGTCGAACATCATGACCACCCCGTTGCAGTTCTTGTACACGTCCAGGAACTCGGCGTCCAGGGCCATCTCGGACTCTGCCTGGGACGGGAGGGAGTCAGGCATGAGCGGCTGCGGGCAGGGCCCCCAGCGGAGCCACGGCTCCCGGACGCCGAACAGGCCTTCCATTTTGGGAACACACAGATGACGCAGTGTGGGCGGGAAAACTGCCTCAGCGGGTCTGGCGAGAACATTCAGACTCTGGGCCGCCGTGCCTGTGCCTCTGCCGGGCCTGGGGGCGACTCCTCCACTGGCCACCACAGCACCTCCCTCTCAGGCCCCAGGAGAGTGCGGGGTCCAGGCCCCACAGCAAGGCCCGCGTCCCAGCATGAGGAAGCACACTTGCAGAGAACCTTCTAGAGCAGGGGTCCTCAGACTTTTTAAACAGGGGGCCAGTTCACTGTCCCTCAGACCGTTGGAGGGCCGGACTACAGTTTAAAAAAAAACTACGAACAAATTCCTATGCACACTGCACGTATCTTATTTTGAAGTAAAAAAACAAAACGGGAACAAATACAACATTTGTATTTGCATGTGGCCCGCGGGCCGTAGTTTGAGGACCCCTGTTTTAGAGCATGCAGGCCACGGCGCCTGCCGTGCTGGGGGCAGTGGTCACACCCACACACAGGGGCCAGGTGGGCACTTCACCTTCCTACCATGAAGGGGAGTGGGGAGGCTGCCCACCCCAAGGCCAGCTGCAGGCGCAGGGGGAGCAGGGCCCCTGGAGGAAGTGGGAAGCCGCCCTGGACGGAGACCACTGGGGCCCAACTTCTCTGTGTCGGGGGGTGGCCACATGGCAGCCCACTGGGAGCCACGCTCATGCCCACAGGCACACAGGCCACGGCAGGAAGGCATGTCCTGCGCTTTCAGGACCGAGCCCTCTGGGGTGGGGAACAAACTGGCCAGTTCCCCTAGCCCTGCTCAGGTTGCTCAAACTCCACACAGGTCGTGCGTCCGGCAAGAGCTCTGGGGCCCAGCCACCCCATGACCACAGGCAGCACAGGGTCCCGTGAGCAGCTGGGACAGGCAGGCAGGCAGGGGGTCTGAAGAGTGCTCCCCACCCCCACCCCCACCCCCACCAAGGACCCTACGGGCAGGACACCGCTTACCTCCTGGGGGTCGTTCTCCATCTTCAAGCCATCACCCCGCTTTTTACATTTTCCTTATAAAAGACAAAAGTTACCAGGTAGACTCTGGGTCTAAAGATGGCCAGAGGTAGGAGCACCCCTTCCCTACATCCTACTCCCCCTACTCCCCAGCCCCTCTTCAGTGGGAGCCACACTGACTGGAGACCCCGAGAGCCGACCCCCCACTCAACTGGCACCAGAGCTGCCCCAGAGACAGCAAGACAAGGCCAGGACCCCAGTGAGGCCTCTTGGCCACTCCAGCTGCCCCAGCCCAGACCAGCCCAGCCCAGAGACAGGCCCCCAGGCTGCCGACAGCTGGGCCTGGCCTGGAAGGCACGGGCAGGCCCAGGGGCACAGTGGGCTGCTTGTGAGGTGGCCCTGATGCCCCTGCCAGGCTCGGCTTCCAAGGCAGGCACCTCCTCCTGGACTGGCCCGGTCCCAGCCCAGCCTCGAGGCGGCTGAGCCAGTGCTGAGGGGGACCAGCTGGATGCAGGGCCCCAGGCCCATGGAGCTACAGTTGGTGACCCCCGGGGAACACAGCCCCGCTCCCGGCATGGCTGAAGACTGTTCACAGCTGGCAATTCCACGCCCCCCAGGGTCAGAGCGGCCGGCCAGGCAAACTAACAACCCCCAGAAGAAACAGGTTCATTCATTAAAAACCCAAGCTCTGCCTCTCGCCCAGCTTCTCCCTGAGCCCTCGCCACCTCGGACCCGACCACCAGGGCAGCCGGTGGAGCCGTGCAGCCAAGGCCACTCCTTCAGCTCCAGCAGGTTCTCGCCACCGCCTGGTCCTGGTGACGCAGGCGTTCGGAAAGCGCAGACCTGACAGGTGGCCGCTGTGCACGGCCCCGTCCGCCAGCGCAGGGAGCCGGCCCAGGGACCACACACGAGACGACGTCAGCACCAACCAGACCTCCTAGCCGGGCTCTGAGAGGACGCGGACATCACCCCGAAGGCTGACAGGGCCCACCCAGGACTAGGACACGCCGACCAGCTGGTGCGGGAGGGGGGGTGCTTCTCTTTATGGAACGACTCAGGATGAGAGGGAGGAGGGCGCGTGAGAAAGACGGGCTTTACCTTTGTCCACTACGTCCCAGACCTCCACTTTCACGATGTCATCAGTGGCTAACACGGGAAGAGAAGAAGATGAGTGCCCAAGTGACTACTGGGGCCACAAGGATGGGCTTTCAGAGCCACAGCCTTCTCCCTGGCGCCGCCTAAGGGCACCCAGCTCCGCCCAGGACCTTTGCATGTGCTGCAGCCTGAGACAACCCCTCCCTAGGTGGCAGGGAGGCCTCCACTCTCCACCCCAAGGATTTTGAAGGGAACCGAGGCGCCCCTGCCAGCCTCACCCAGACAGGGGGAAATGCCTCGGGCAGGGGGGGCAGGGGGAGGTGAGTGAGGCTCCCTGAGCTGCCCCAAGGCTGCAGGTGCCCTGGTTGGTGAGCAGGGGCCGCAGCGCCTGGCAGAGGTCCCAGGACCAGCCTGGCCTCACAAAGGGGACTCAAGACCCTGTGGAGGCCTGTGTCCTCTGTGGCCCGTGTGTTCTCGGTGAAAAGCAACGTTTCAACGCCTGGTGAGTCCCCACACCCAGGAGCCCCTCCGCCTCCCTGGAAGCTGCCGACGGCTCCAGCCACGCCCGGGAGGTCGCCAGGTGCCCATCAAGTCCTTAGGGGACAGGGACTGCAAACCCCAAGGAGACACCGGCTATGGCCAAGGGCCGTCAGCGGATGGAGCAAAGGCCGCAGCAGAGGAGCCGCACGGGGCCTGGCTCCCAGGCGGGCCGTGTCCCGGGTGAGGCCAGAGCGTTTGCCTTTCCGAGGTCTCCAGGCTCAAGAATGGAGCCCCTGCTGCCCGTCTGCTCCTCTTGGAGGGGCTTAGGGTGTCCCAGAGGTGACTTTTTATTTATTTATTTTTTTTCTTTGCTTCTTTTGCTCTTTTTTTATTCCTTTTCTTTTTTAAAATTTATCTTTCATTTTTTGAAGTGACTTTGATGAGAGTCACGAGAGCCCCATGAGGTCAAGGCGCTCCCACACATGGACAGTTTCCATGACGACGCCACGCTGAGAATGCCGTCTCCAGGGAACCAAGGCCAAGAAGGGCAATGGAATGAACCCCCGCCCCCACTGCCCAGCACTCACTTTTGTAGCTCCAGTGGATGCTGGTGACCTGGATCTCTTGGGTGGGGATGTACTCCTCCACGAACTTCTTGCCCTGCAGCCGGTGCCACAGCGCGGTCTTGCCCGTGTTCCTGTCGCCTCGGATCACTATCTTCACTGGCGGGAGGGAGAGAGGGCAGATCAGACAAACCAACCAAAGCAAAGCAAACTTTCACTTCACCCAGAGTCTGTGTGCACATGCTTTCCTCGGCGCAGACCCTGCCTGTGGCTGGCGAGCAGGGGGAGCGGAGTGCCAGGCGGGCTGGCGGGGCCATCAGGGCCCTATTAGGCCTCTGCTGGCCCTCCCTGCTCTGCAGCAGAGCCCAGAGGCATTCCCTCCTGGGCTGACAGTGGCGTCTGCTCAGCCTTCGCACTCACAGGACGGCGTCTCTCCTCGGGCTGGACTCCGAGGGCGGCCAGGGCCAGGGTCAAGGCGGGGGCTGCAGTTGGGTGGCGGCTTCCTAGACGCTGGTGGTTTGCCCTTAACCTACTTTCCTCCGCGCTGTATCTTCAGTGCACAGTCTGCAGAGCGCCGGCCTCCGAAGACTCGCGGGGGTTACGGCAGCCCTGCCCCGGGAGGACAAAGCCCGCGTCCTATCTGGCCCCCTCGACAACAAGTGTTTATGGGGTGGCCTGTGCCAGGAGTGGCCTTGTGCCAGGCATGGACGCGGGAGGACAGAGCAGGGTCGGGGAGAGCCTGCCACGCGCCTGTGGGACAAGCGGTGGAAGGGGCCAGGGCAGGGGCTGTGCAGGGGCCAGAGCCCGCACTCTAGGCAGGAGTGTGGACCTCCTGCTGCCTCGAGAGAAGGCAGGGCTCAGCACCAGGTGCCTGGAGCTGGCCGGTTCCGGGTAGACGGCCGTCCATCTTTCCGCCCGAGGAGGGCAGTCAGGAGTGCCTCGCGGAGCCAGTGGGGCGGACGAGGACCAGGACGAGGTGGGAGTGGAGCTGTCGGGGCTGCCCCCGCCCCCCTGCTGACTTCCACTAACTACCTGTGCAGGGTTTATCCTCTTCTTGCCTGGCATTTGGGAGATGTGCAACATGCTCCTATTCTTTGATTGGCATCTCTTAAGTTTTTAACATTTACATTTGCTGTAATAAAGGCTAAAGTTAATAAATTTGTCTTCCTCTTCAAAGACACAAGGACTTCCGAATGCCTTGATTCTGACCTCCTCCGTAATGTGTTGACTCCTGGGATTTTATTTTATTTTATATATTTTTATTGATTTCAGAGGAAGAAAGAAAGAGAGAGAGAAACATCAATGATGAGAGAGAACCATTGATCGGCTGCCTCCTGCACGCCCCCACACTGGGGATCCAGCCTGCAACCCGGGCCTGTGCCCTGACCGGGAATCGAACCCGGGACCCTTCAGTCCACAGGCTGACGCTCTATCCATTGAGCCAAACCAGCTAGGCCCTAGCCTCTACTTTTAAGTTAAAAAAATAAAATAAAAATCAATCTCAGAAACTTAGGCATTGGCTCAAATGAGCTGAGTGATTGGCCTGGAGGACCTTGAAGACTCGCCCAGAAGGGCTAAGAGCAGCCCTTGCCCGGCAGCACGGGAACCAGCCGCTGAGCAGCCGAGGGCCACCGCCCGTCCCTCCACTGCCGCCCAGGGTCTCTCCCACCCACTCACAGCCCCACACGTCTCCTGAGAGAACAGGGATCGTGTTCTTTTATGAGTCATGAGAGAGAGAGAGAGAGGGGGGGGGGGGGCGCATGGGCTACCGCGGACGCACACCTGCGCTCCTTCCGTGGGACGCGGGTTAAAAGCTCCCGACGCCCTTCCCTGCGGCTGGAAACCAGCGCCCGGCAGCGTGGGCTCTGCTCCGCTCCCAGCCCGGAAGCTCCCTCGGGCCGGGGCTCCTCTCCGCGCCTCTGCACAGCGCCCTGGCCGGAGCCTGGGCCCAGAACACCTCCCCACCCTCTGCCCAGCAGCGCGCTCTGACCTCTAACCCCGTCCCCACCCTCACCGCGCCCTCGGTTCCGTGGCTTCAACCTCTCAGACAGGCCCGCGGCGTCCTCCCCCTGCAAGGCCCTGACGCACAGTCAATATTTGCTAAGCAAATGCCCGCGCGCAGGAAAGCCCGGGAGGAGCGGGCAGGTCAGGTCCGCGAGGGCGGCTGCAAACGGGCCAAGTCATCTGCCAGATGGAGCGAAGTTTAACACAAAACCGTGAGCAACGAAATTAAAGCCGGGCCCAAGAGCAGATTTAAACGTCTGTGCAGTAAGTATTCGCACTTGTTCTCTTCTCTGAGTGTGAGAGCAACACACACCAAGTTGAGTGGAAATACATCAGCCGCAACCCCTCTCTCCGTTAATCCTCCCCGTGGACACGGTTTCCATTGAGAGAGAGAGAGGAACATCCATCAGCTGCCACCGGGGTTATCCACAACCTGGTCGGTGTCCTGGAGCAGGACTCGAACCCGAGACCCTTCGTGCAGGGACCACCTCCAACCGGCGGAGCCACGGCGGCCGGGGCACGCCTCCCTTTCACCCCGCACAGGGGCTTCCCAGGTCCTCGCTCTCACACCTCACCCCCAAATGCCACCAGAGGACAGCGCCCCGCGGAGGAGCAAGGCCCCCTAACCCCGCGGCGCCCGACCTGAAAGCGGAGCGGCCAGCCCTCCCGTCGCCGCGGACGGAAACTCCAAGGAGGTCACGGCCGCACCGTCTGCATAATTGATGGCGGACGGAGGGCCTCCCGCAGGGGAGGGAGCCCGTGCCTCCGGAGCTCCTAGCGCACCCCACAAACGCTTCTTTAAAACGGGGGGGGGGGGGAGGCGTGTGGCGTCGCTGATATTCCGTTGTCAAACGCGAAGTCAACAAAGGAAAACCCGGCGGCTCACTCCTCCGGCGCCTCCCGCCCCCGCGGCGGCGGCCCACGGACGAGCGCCCGTCCCCCCCGATGGCACAGGCCGGGGGCGCTCCCCGTTATGTAAGACTCCCCTTGACGAGGCCCGGGGCGCCGCCGCGCGCACCTGGAGCGGACGCCCCCGGCAGATGTCACCGCGCAAACCGCGCGCAGGGCGCCCGGTGCCGCGTCCCCGGGAAGCGCCGGGTCAGAGGGGCGCGCCCGCTCCCTGCGCCCCCAGCGAAGGCGCCAGGGCCCCTGCACCGCCACGGGCCGGGGCTCAGCGCACCCCGAAACATGCGGACAGGGCCTGCCAGCATCACCCGCCTGCGGAGCGGCCCCGGCGCTTCCCGTGCCGGTGTGCGCCGCGTCCGGGACCGCGGACCCCGCTTTCGCGTCCGCCCCCGCCCCCGCCCCCGCGCCAGCCGCACTCACTGTTGTACTGCACTCCCTTGGCGAAGCGCCTCTGCAGCGCCTGGTTCATGGACTGCAGGCCGGCCGGGATGTTCTTCTCGCGGCCCGCGGCCGGCTCCGACCCCACCAGCTTCTTGAGCGCGGAAAACATCTTCCCACTCACGCGTCCGAGCGCGGCGTGGCCCGCGAGCTCAGCGGCGGCGCGGCGCGGGTCGCACCATGCCCCGCTCCCCGGAGGCCGGGCACCTGCTTCGGAGGCCGCTCGGGGACTCAGCCGCGGCGACTGTGCTCCGGGCCCCTCGGCCCCGGGCGCGGCCGCCCTCCTCCCGTCTGCACCGCCATCTCGCCAGCGGCTCTGAGGGACCCGCGGCTACGGGTCGCCGCGAGGGCTTCGGGAATGCGGCGGTGCGCATGCGCACGAGGTGGCGCGCGCGGCTACGGAGCGCCGCGAGGGCCTCGGGAATTCGGCGGTGCGCACGCGCACGAGGCGGGACGCGCGGCTACGGGGCGCCGGGAGGGCCATGGAGTGCGGCGGTGCGCATGCGCACGAGGCGGCGCGGGCGAAAGCGGTGCTGGGGTTTCAGTACAATCCCGCTCTGGCCGCGTCCGCGCTCGGAGCCCTTTCTCGCCCTCACCCCGGACTCCGGGGGCCCCGGGTCCACAGCGAACACCCCGCTCCCCACATCTTCCCGACGCGATGCGCCTGCCCAGGTTCACTTTCTGAGACTCCTGTCTCCCTTCGGAGCCCCCCGCCGTTCTGGAAAAATGTTTATTTTTGTAACAAAGCGCCCGCCGGGGGTGGGGCGCGGGCGCGGGGCGCGGGGCCCCCGGGTCACTTCTTCTTCTTCTTGGCCGTCTTGAACTTCTCCTCGATCACGCGCTGGGACTGCTTCTTGATCTCGGCCCGCGAGGGCACGTAGCTGTGGTCCACGTCGGCGAAGTGGAAGGTTTCTGGGGGAGAGGCGGGAGCCGGGTCAGCCCTGGGCTGGCCTCCGCCTGCATTCATCGCCGGGCGGGCGTGGACCACACGACTCCGTCCCGGATGCTCTGGCCTTTGGGCCCTTACGGACCGGGAGAGACCGCGCCCCCGGGCGCCGGGGCGTGTCTTCCTGCACAACGACCATTGCACAGCCCTCCCTCCCCGATCGAAGTCTCACCCCAACATCCCCGGCACAGCTCAGCCCAGGGCCAGCGCCATGGCTCAGCCCCAGCCCCCTGCCCGCCGGAGTCACTCGGGGCAGCTGCCCTTCAGCTGCTGACCCCGCCTTTCCCTCAGGAACCCCGATAAGGGCTCTCTCTGCCCGGGGCTCCCCCTTGCTCCTTTCTGCCTGCTGATGGGGGTCAGGACATGGCTAGCGTATCCACATGGCTTGGCCACACCAAGTCCCGGGCACACCCTCCATCCCTGTCCCCCCTGGGCAGGTGGAGCGAGCAGCACACCCAGCCTCTGCCCCTGCACAGCTCAGCCCAGCCCCCCGCCCCACCTCCTAGCCCCCCAGCCCCCCCAGCCTGTACCTATCATATCATCCTCCAGCTCCTCAAAGGTGATCCTGGTGTTCTGCTTCTCCTTCAGAGTCGAGGATTCCAGGGCGTCCCTCACCTTCGTGTTGTCCTGCAGGGCCCGGGGGACGGTCAGCTCCGAGGGGACACGGTATGGGGGGGCTTCTCCGCCCCGCCCCTGCGTTACCTCCTCAGTGGTGGACAGCGCCTGCAGTTTGTCAACCAGGTACAGGAGCTTCCTCTCACAGTACGCCAGCTTGCTGTGCAAGTCCAGGCCGTCCAGGCCGTCCAGGCTGTCGGGGGTGGCCATCTTCTGCAGACCGCAAGGTCGGGCTCAGACCCGCTCCGGCCTCCCCAGGCTCCCTGTGCAGGCCGCTCCTCCCCACGCGGGCCGGTACCTGGGCCTCGGGCAGGGCGATGCCGACCAGCCGGAGGTACAGGTTGTCGATGCCCATCTGCAGGGTGAGCAGCAGCTTCTGGCTCTTGGTCATGTTCGTGTGGGCCAGCTGCAGCCTCTCTTGCTCCTCCTTCAGCAGGTCCTGCATTTTATGCTGGACGGACTCAGAGCTGTCGGGTACGATGGGGAGGAAGGTGGCACAGACCTGAGGGCGGAGTTGGGTGCTGTGCTAGATTCAGGGGTTCAAGAGCTGCGATGTGGGCGTGTGGGTCCCCGGCTCCGCTGCAGAGCACGCACGCGCAGGCTGGCCGGCAGTGGACACCCTGGGCTCAGAGCCTGGCCCTGGCCCAGCCCGGGGGGCGGGCAGCCTGGGCAGAGGAAGGGCAGGGCCCCCGGGTACCTGTCGGAGCTGGCCGTCTGGTGGAACTTCAGCAGCGCCTCCTCCATCTCCAGCTTCCTCATCAAGGCCCCCAGCTGAGTGCGCCTCTCCTCACACTCCCTCATCTGCAGCTGCAGGTTCTCCTCCGTGTTTCTCTGAGCCAGGAACTGGCCTGTGATGTCCTGGCCGTCCCAGGAGGGAGAAGCAGGTGTGGGCCGGCCGGGCAGGGCCCACCGAACTGCCCCTCCCCGTGGTCAGGAACGATGTCCTTGGCGGCCGGGCCCTGAGGGCTTGTGGGGGGCCATCCGTCCGTCGGGTGAGGTGCTGTGTGTGTGTCATTGCACGTCACCCCCACAACAAGCAGAGGACAGACCGGAGACCACCACAGAGAGACTGCCCGGCCGCAGGGCGCCTGTGCAAGGGTGGACACGCTTAGGTCAGGGCCGAGGACGGGGCTCGAGGCTTGCTAAGAATAAACCCAGATCGGATTAAAATAAGGGGGGGCAGGTGGAGAGGCAGCTGCTCCTTACAATGCCGTCAGCTTGGGAAGGGGATGGGGTTGGAGGTGGAGGCCACACCTTAGCCGACGCCCTCGGGTCCTCAGATTCTGTGGTTCTCTCATCCCCTGGAACATGCTGGGATGGGCCAGCTGTGTCCCAGGAGGGGCCTCTACTCTGACTTGTCGAGGCCACAGCATTGTGTATTCATTCATTCCAAAAGGCGCCCGCAGAGCCCGGCCCCGTCGGCGTGGAGCCCCCCCACCCCTTCCCTGACACCCCGGGAGTGCCCAGGAGCAGTACCCAGAGGTGGGAGCACCGCACAGCAGTCTTGATTTTCTCCAGCAAAGCAGTCAGATTCGTCTGGTATTCGATATCGGCCTGGGAGTCCTCTTTTTTCCTCACTGAGCAGAGCAGAGGGAAGGATGGCCAGCGTGCAGGGGTGGAGTGGGAACAGAGGTCTCTGCACCTGCCCTCTCATCAGGGCGGGCCCCCCAAGAGCGGGGTCCCTGTCATAGGTGCTTGCACCTTACCCTGCTTCCAGGCAAACCGGCCCATTCAAGGGTGCCCCTGGGCATTGTCTCCAGAGGGGGACCACGGAGCCTGGCTCGGGGGGGCTTAGCGGGGCTTCTCAGAGGCAGCTCAGAGGATCCGAGCTGTCTCTTCTGAGGAGTCACTGGGTGATCAGGCCCTGGGGTGCCTGTGGGGTTTGCAGCTAAGAAGCCAAAGGTTCAGTAATTGGCCATGAGCCCAAAGCAGGTGGCCTTGAAGCTGGTGGCCACAGGCGCCCAGCCTCTGCAGGTATGATCAGGGGGAGGCAGGGGCACGCCCCCTCCCTCCCTCGGTGACCTGTCTGGGTGGCTCCAGCCAGTGCTGGCCTCTCAGGTTCTGGTTGGGGTGAGAGCAGAGCTCTCACCTTTCAGGCTCTCCGCACTCATCAGGTTGGTGGGGAAGTCCAAGTCCCTCCGGCCCTGATGGACGGGGTGGGGTGAGGTGAGCAGCATCCTCCACAGAGGGCCTTCCCCCCCCCGCCCCCCCCCCGCCATCTGCTGCACCGGCCGTGGGCGCTCACCCGGCGGTACTTCTCGCTGGTCTCCTTGGTGTGGATCTTGTCGATCATCTTCTTCTGCTGGTTCAGCCTGTTCTCCCGGGCCCGGCGCTCCTCGATGAAGGTCGCCTCCTTCTGCCGCAAGTTCATCTAGGGACACAGGCAGGCGGTGGGAGTCCGTCCCAGGGAGGCCTCCCCCGTGCTAACTCCAGTGGTCACTTCCCCCGAATTCCTAGATTTGAGAACAGCCATCGAGGCTGTCGGCCAGGCCTCCTTCCTGCAACACGGTGCCCAGCGCTTTTACCATTCTGCTTCCCTCCCTGCACTGCGCTCCTCCACCCCCAGTCCCCCGGCGGCCGCCCCACAGGAGTCAGCTGGCCACAGGCATGGCACCGGCCCTCCGCAGCCTTCTGCCCAGCCCCCCTCGGAACTCACTTAAGTGTCAAAAAACCAACTCTTCATCTTCCCCCAAACCTGGCCTCTTCCTGTCCTGCTCCCGTGGCTGTGCATTCTGGGGGCTGCTCCCTTTCACGTCTAACTCAGTGCCCCCTCCTCGGGTGACCACTCAAAGGCTTCTCAGCCCTCTGGGCTCGCCCCCCCACCCCCACTCTGCCATGGGTCTGGCCCCAGTGACCAGCCTCTGGGCCCCTCTGGTCTGCAGCCAGAACACACCTGTTTGGAAACACAAATGGGGTCCTGTCTGGCCTGTTTCCTCCCAGGGCTCTAGGTTAGGGGGACAGGCTCCAGGAAAGGGGGGGGGGCGAACCCTGAGCCACAGCCACCCACAGCTGCCACTGCTCTCCGCCCACTCCTCTGCAGCTTCGCCCCAGCTCCTGTGCGTCCTGCGGGCCCAGCAGCCCACAGCACCCAGGTCTCCTGTGCTGGCCAGAGCCTGCGTGACACGGACGACTGCATGAGTGGCCACCTCCTCATGTGCCCCTTCCCGAGGACGGCTTTGAGGGGGCCTCGGCACAGACTGGGCGGGTTGGTGGCCCTGCCCAGCCCAAGCCAGGTCTCTCCTCTGTCTACCCTACGGCTTCCTGACGAGGAGGCTCCCTCTGTCCAGGGCCACAGTGTGAGCGGTGGGCGGTCTGGACTTTGGTGGTCGCAGGTGGTGAGGCACGGAGGTGTCCTGAGGAGGCCTGGGCCAGACGGGTGTGCACAGAGCCCTGCAGGGCCCCAGCCAGGGGCCTGCGCTCACCTTGACCTCATCCGTAATCATCATGGCATCTTGGGACATGACTGTCATGTCCGACAGCTCCGAGCAGTAGTCAGCCATCAGGTTCTGCAGCTTGTCCAGCTCGGTGGGGTATCCTGACAGCTCCTGAGGGCAGGGCAGGTGGGCACAGACCGGATGGCACCTCCCCTGGCCTCCCCGTAATCTGTGTCCCCACAGGGTGGCCTGTGTCCGCCCCCCACACCTACACCGCAGACTGAGCGCCCCGAGGACGGGGCCAGAGGGGCTCGCTCGACATGGGTTCGGGGTCAGAGACTCAGGGCTTGAGGGACAGGCTGCCCTGACCAGCTCCTCTGGTTCCCGTCCCAACGGAGATCCCGGCCCTGCACACGCGCTGGGCCTGAGGCCCCGGCCCCTGCTGCCAGCGGGACTCCGGGGGTGGGGCTCACTTTCTTCAGGTAATCCAGCAGCCCCAAGTACAGTAGGTGGATGTTCTGGCTCGTGGTGATCTTGATTGTTGTCTTTTCGATGTTGTTCTCCAACTGGCGGATGACCTGGCGAAGGTACAGCGAGCGCCAGAGGCCAGCCCTGGGGGGCGTGTCTCACGCACCTAGCCCCGCCTTCCCGCGGAGCCCCGCCCCCAGCCCACCTCCCAGAGGCCCCGCCTTCTCGCCGAGCCCCGCCCCCACCTGCAGCAGGCGCAGCTCCTCCTTGGTGGCCACCGGCTGGTGCTGCAGGCCCTCCAGCTGCAGCTGCAGGCTCTCCAGCTGCTGCCCCCGCCGCCGCACCAGGTGGATCAGCACGTTGTGCACGTTCACGCGGTCGAAGACGTACTTGCGCAGCTTCTCCCGCGCCCCCTGGTCGGGAGGGCACGGTGTGCCGGGGGCCGCGGATCCCCGCGCCGGGGGCGGGCGGGCGGGCGGGGAGGGGCCCTGGGGCGGGAAACTGCCCCACCGGCTCCACAGCGTCACTTAGCGGGGCGGGGGCGGGGGTCCCTGCTGCAGCCTCACCTCCATGGAGCAGCGGCAGTGCGCCAGCCTCATGGGCACGTCGTTCCCGCAGGCCCGGGAGATGGACCGCTTGTCGAGCTGTGGGGCGGCGGCGGCTGAGCCGGGCGCAGCTCTGCGTCCCCCCGCCGCCGGCCCCTCCAGGCCTCTTCCGCCCGCGCCAGCCCCGCAGCCAGACCCCGGGAGGCAGGGCGCTCAGGGCCCCGTCCGGGCCTCCCAGCTGCGGTGTGACAGGGGTGCGGAGCGGACGGCCCAGGTCCCCCCGACAAGGCCAGAGGGCCCCGGCTGCAGGTGCAGCCCCGGAGCGCGTGTCCCCGCCCGCCCCTCCCGATGCCCCAGCTCCAGAGGTCAGAGCCGGGACAGGGCAGGGCGCTCCCGTCCACCGGAGGGTCCGGCCCGCCCAGCCCCACCCCCGGGCCGCGGGGCGGGGCGCGCTGCTCACATTCTTAGCCAAAGCCCACTCCTGGGTCCCGCGGCGGATGTTGCTGCGCAGGAGAGCCACCGTGGCCTTGTTCCTGGCCGCCTTCTCCTTCATGGCCTGGACCTGCAGCGCCCGGCATTGCTCTGTGGGCCGGCAGAGGGAGGGGGCCGGGTGTGGGCCGCGGGCTCCGCCGGGATCCGGGGCTGCAGGGCTCCCAGCCGGGGCCCTGCCTCCAGTCGCGGCTCCGTTGGGGCGGAGGGCCTCGCCGCTCAGCCGCGCTTAGCAGTGGGGAGCAGCTGGGTCCCTCCTTGTCCCTCCTTGTCCCCTCTACCTTTGGGGTCGACGATGCTCCAATCTCTGTGGAGCCCCCCCGGCTTCTCCTCTCCCCCCCCACCCGGGACCCCTGCATGGCAGGCCTCTTTGCGGCCTCCTCCCAGCTGTTTGGGAGGTGGGTGGTGGGCTGACCACTAGGCCATTTGCCCTGGGCTGTCCCTGTGTTAAAAGAAGTCCTGCGGCCGGCGTGGCTCAGTGACTGAGCATCGACCTATGAGCCAGGAGGTCACGGTTCGATTTCTAGTCGGGGCACAGGCCCGAGTTTCCAGCTGGACCCCCAGTTCGGGGCGTGCAGGAGGCTGCCGATCAATGATTCTTATCACTGATATTTGTAGCTCTCTCTTCCTCTTTGAAATCAATAAAAATATATTTAAAAAAACAAAACACTGCCCTGGCCAGTTTGGCTCAGTGGATAGAGCGTCGGCCTGAGGACCGGAGGGTCCCGGGCTCAATTCCAGTCAAGGGCACGAACCTCGGTTGCAGGCTCCTCCCTGGCCAGGGTGCGTGCAGGAGGCAACCAATGGGTGTGTTTCTCGCACACTGATATTCCTCTCCCATTGTCTCTACAAATCAATGGAAAAATACCCTCGGGTGAGGACTGAAAACAAAACAAAGCCCTGAGCTCCTGCAGGCAGGCCCCGGACTGTGGTGTGGGTGTGAGGGGGTCCCCCTGGAGCCGCGGACTGTGGTGTGGGTGTGAGGGGGTCCCCCTGGAGCCCCGGACTGTGGTGTGGGTGTGAGGGGGTCCCCCTGGAGCCGCGGACTGTGGTGTGGGTGTGAGGGGGTCCCCCTGGAGCCCCGGACTGTGGTGTGGGTGTGAGGGGGTCCCCCTGGAGCTGCGGACTGTGGTGTGGGTGTGAGGGGGTCCCCCTGGAGCCCCGGACTGTGGTGTGGGTGTGAGGGGGTCCCCCTGGAGCTGCGGACTGTGGTGTGGGTGTGAGGGGGTCCCCCTGGAGCTGTGGACTGTGGTGTGGGTGTGAGGGGGTCCCCCTGGAGCCCCGGACTGTGGTGTGGGTGTGAGGGGGTTCCCGGGGTGGCGGCTCACCCTGGAGCTGGGTGATGGTCTTCAGCTCCTGGATCTGCTCCTCCACGTCCCCCCCTTCGCTCCACATCTTCATCGTGGCCGCAGACCCCGCCTCCACCCTCCCTGTGCTGGGCCTGCTCAGCAGGACAACAGTTCAAATTGTCCCCGGAACCTCGGCCCATTGTGATGGGGGCCAAGGTTCTAAAGCCCCGGGCCCAGCACCACCCTCTGCCGGGCCCAGCACCACCCTCTGCCGCCAGCTGGCCTGAGGGTGAGCCCCCTGGCTGCTCTCTGTTTGGGGGCGTGGCCCCGCGCCCCCCCCCCCATCCCCTTCACTGTCTTCCCAACCCTGACCACTCACCCCCCAGGTTCCACTCCACACCAGTGACCACGAGACCCCCAGCCTCGGCCCTCGCTGCCTCCACTTCCCCCAGGAATTCCCCAGTCCAGCTTTATTTGTTTATTTATTTATTTATTAAAACCGATTTTATTTTTGTTTGTTAATCCTCACCTGAGGATATTTTCCCATGGACTTTAGAGAGAGTGGAAGGGAGGAGGAAACATGGATTGGTTGCCTCCCATACAGGCCCGAGCAGGGCTGGCGGGGATCCAGCCTGCGACCGAGGTACGAGTCCTTGACAGGAATTGAACCCAGGTCCCTTCAGTCTGCAGGCCGATGCTTTATCCACTGAGCAACACCGGCTAGGGCCTGAGCCAAGCATTAGATGTCACTCCAGGAAGGGTCAGTCCCCCATCTCTGCACCCCCAGCCCAAGCTTCCCCAGAGCCATGTGCCCCAAGCACGGGACAGCTGGGACCCCAGGAGGGGCGGCACCCACCGAATTTGGTTGTTACTTTTCCCAGCTACCCTGTGTGACTCCGCTAGGACCCCCCTAACAAAACACCACGGACAGCAGCTTAAACAACAGACATTCATTGTCTCGGGTCCTGGGGGCTGGATGTCCGAGACCCAGGTGTGGGCAGGGCTGGCTCCCCAAGGTCCTGCAGTGGCTGCCCCCCCTGCACCCCCACACGGCCTCTTCCCTGTGCCCATGTGTGTCCACATCTCCTCCTCTTATGAGGGACCCGTCAGGTGGGATCAGGGCCCACCCTCATTGTATTATTTATTTACTAGAGGCCTGGAGCACGGAATTTGTGCACTTGGTGGGGGTGGGGGGGGGGTCCCTCAGCCCGGCCTGCGCCCTCTCGCAGTCCGGGACCCCTTGCTCCTTACTGCCCGCCTGCTTGCTGCCTTACCACTCCACGCGTTGCTCCTCAGCGCTGCCACCTGGGAGGCAGGAGAGGCTCCCACTACCACCACTGCCCTCGCCGGCTGTGAGCCTGGCTTCTCTGGCTGAGTGGCGCTCCCCCTGTGGGAGCTCACTGACCATCAGGGGGCAGCTCCTGTATTGAGCACCTGCCCCCAGGTGGTCAGTGCTCATCATAGCGACTGGTTGTTCCACTGTTTGGTTGGTTTGCATATTAGGGTTTTATTATATAGGATTTTTAATCGTCACCCGAGGATATTTTTCCATTGACTTTTAGGAAGAGTGGAAGAGAGAGGGAAAGACAGAGAAATATCGATGTGAGAGAAACACATTGATTGGTTGTCTCTTGCACATGCCCTTGACCAGGGCCTGGGATGGGGAAGAGCCTGCAACCGAGGTATGTACCCTTAACTGGATTTGCACCCGGGACCCTTTGGTCCACAGGGTGACGCTCTATTCACTGAGCCAAACCAGCTAGGGCCGGCCCACCCTCATTTTAACTTCCTCCCCTTCTCAGAGGTCCAATCTACAAATGCATTGTGTTCTGAGGTCCTGGGGTTAGGGCTGCAATGTGTGAATTTGGGGGGACACGGTTCAGCCCAACAATGGTCTCTGCCCATCTTCCTCCAGGACCTCTTACCTTTCTGGCCACTCTCAGTTTTAAAAAAGTGCATCCAGTCAGGTCTAAAACCCCCCTACCCTCTGCCCTCCCTCTCAGCCAGGCGTTACCCTTGGGGAGGCAGAAGGCTCCCAACCAGAGTCTGAGGCAGAGCCTGGCTACTGTCCCCCACTATTGGTTCTTCCTTCTCGCTCAGATATAGAATTGTGGTGGGGGCGCACGGCTGCCCAGAGCAAGGCTGCCCTCCTGGGTGCCTCTGCACAAGTGTTCAGGACTTAGTTCTGCCAGTGCAGTGCGAGCAGAACGGTGAGTGAGCTGCTCTCTTCCTTCCTGTTGACTGGGATGAAGCCGCGATGGCCGGAGCTGGCACAGCTGCCTGGGGCCATGAGGCAGATTTGGAAGAGAGGCCATTGCAGCAGGGAATGGACTAAAAGGGGCCCCGGCCCCTGAACGTCAGCTCCCGGCCACCCACTGGGACTTTTACAGGAAGGAGACTCTAGGTGGCTTCTGCCATGGTTACCTTGGGCTTCCTTCACTACCTGTCCATCAAGATTCATGGCGCATAGTAGGTGCTCAGTAGGTATTCTTTTGAATGACCGGCCAGGCGGAGAGGCACAGGGGCTGGTCTGGCTGTGCCTTCAGCGAGACTGGGGAGCCAACTGCAAAGGACCACGGACTTGCCCGGAGTTGATAGAATCTCTGCCTTTCCTGTTGGGGCGGGGAGGTGGCTGGTCTTGCCCACTCGTGAGCTTCCCTTCTGTGGGGACAGAGCTCCGGGAAGCTAGCTCGGCCCCCCTCTGCCCCCGGAGAGCGGTGACTTCATCTGACATGTGTGTTTGGGACGCCGGGCGAGTGGGCACAGCCGGGTCCTGCCCCTTGTCCCTCGGGACCAGGTGCTGTTGGCTGTACACCTGGTGGTCTGCTCCTCCGTGC
This sequence comes from Myotis nattereri, assembly GCF_964212035.1. NCBI lineage: Eukaryota > Metazoa > Chordata > Mammalia > Chiroptera > Vespertilionidae > Myotis > Myotis nattereri. The sequence continues at coordinate 82,784,738 of NC_138087.1, forward strand.
CAGGTTGTATGGAAACAAACCCCTCACCCCCCGCCCCCGCCATGGAGAGGCCTCACTGCCTTACAGGGCGGGTTCAGGAACTGCCTGGCAGAGCCTCCAGTAGCAGCTGCGTGGGCACGGAGGTGACACCTGTCTCCCAGCTTCTTCCTGCTCTTGCGCCCCAGTCGCTGTAGAACTTGGTAGGAAGAGCAAGGCGTTTATTAGTCCCACAGCCCAGCAGCACCTGTCCCCCTGGCCCTGGGGGGTGCGCGCCCAGAAAGGGAGTGTCCGTGCCCCCGAGTGCAGAGTCCTCTCACCACGCGCCCCCAGGGTGCGGGCAGGGCCTCCGGAGCGGGGAGGGCCAGCCTGGGGTGCGAGGTGCTGAGCGCTGTGTTCTAGAACTCTCTGGGCCCAGGTCGTGTGCGCCTGGCTGGAGCTCTCCTAGGTGCGAGAATCTGTAAGAGGCAAACAGAGACAGGTCACACCCTATGGGTGCTCACGGTCCCTGCACCCATTTTACTGTGGCAAAGACGGAGGCAAGGCCTCCAACCCGGATGCAGGCAGTGGAGGCCAGGACGGAGGCCCGTCCGCTGGCTGGCTGATGCCCAGCCCCTCAATCCAGCCGTCTTCATGGGGTGTCCACACGCCTCTCTCTGCACTCCCCCCACCCAGCCCCTCCTGGGTCCTCCTCCTGCCCACGGGGCTGCAAGTTCCGCCTGCTGCACTCACTCCTTCTCCGGGAAGGGCATGCTGGGGGCACGGCAGGAGGCGAGAGACCCCGTCCAGCCTCCACTCCAGCCCCAGGTTTGCCTGCCTGAACCTCGGGGCACCAGGGCCACGGCTTCCGCCCCCCACTCCCCGGCCTCTCACCTGTGCCCATGTCCGTGGGCAGCTTCCCCGTCTCCAGGAAGAGCCAGAGGTCGCTGCACTTCTGGGTCTCCACGCGGGTCACCCAGTAACTGGCCACGGAGCCTGCAACTGGGGGGCAGAACGGGAGGGGGGCTGGGGGTGGGCCTCTGCACTTCTCAGGGACGGGACCGTGGGCACAGATTTTCTGGGCGGATGGTGGTGGTGGGGGTGGGCAGGGCTCCCCGGGAACTGGGGCCCCATCCCCGGGGCAGGGATGCCTGGAACACAGCCCCCCGGGGCTCTTAGTGGGACCCACTCCTCTGAAGAGCCAGAGTCGCCCCGGAAACCTGGGGGCCCAGGCAGGGAGGACCCACCCACGGCCACCAGGACGGTCCACTGGAAGGGGTACTTCAGCCTCCTCTGCACGGACATCTGCAGGCCCAAGGCCGCCCCGGTGCCTGCAAGAGACAGGTCTGTGGGCAGGCTGGCCAGGCGCCCAGCACCTGCAGGCGCTACCTGCTGGGGAGGCAGATGGGGACAGGGGGGCGCGGGCGGTGCACGCTGAGCGCCCGGCCCGGCCTACCTGTGACGAAGGTGACGATGCCCTTCACGAAGGCGCGCGACTGGCAGGCGGCGTACTCGCCCAGCCCCTGCGGGGGAGGGGAGGGGTCACGCTCAGGTCCCCCCTCTTCGTCCGCGGTCCCTCCGCCCCTCCTTTCGGCACTCGCCGTGAGGCCCTGCGCTGGGACACATCCCACCGCCCATGCCGGATGCCCAGCAGGATGCCCACCAGGGTGCCCCACCCCCATAGCAGAGGGTCCTGACTCTGCCCCTTGGCCGCGACGAGGGCGCACCCGCCGAGCCCCCGCCCCGCTCAGGTCAGCTCTGCGGTCGGGAGCCCGCGTCCTAGGCCGGCCTTCTCACCGGGTGCTTGGCGGCTACGGCGTCGTCCACCCGGGACAGGCCCAGGTTCACCATGGCTGGTGGGGCCTGGCCGGCCGGTCCACGCAGGCGCGGGCGGAGGGACCGGGGCGGGGCGGGGCGGGGCATGGTGGAAAGGGGCGGGGCCTGGCCGGCCGGTCCACGCAGGCGCGAGCGGAGGAGCCGGGGCGGGGCGGGGCGTGGCGTGGTGGAAAGGGGCGGGGCATGGTGGAAAGGGGCGGGGCCTGGTCGGCCGGTCCACGCAGGCGCGAGCGGAGGAGCCGGGGCGGGGCGTGGCGTGGCGTGGTGGAAAGGGGCGGGGCCTTGAGGGCCTATCTGCGCAGGTGCCGGCGGAGGGGCCGGCCGGGGCGGGGCGTGGTGGAAAGGGGCGGGGCCTTGAGGGCCTATCTGCGCAGGTGCGGGTGGAGGGGCCGGGCGGGACCTGGTAAGGACCAGATGGGCGGGGCGGGGCGGGGCGGGGCGGAGAAGAGGGGGCGTGGCCGGGAGAAGGGGGCGGGGCCTGACGCACCCCACAGCCCAGGCTCTGTGAGGTTGCGCGGTGGCATGTGGGGTCGCGCTCCCCATCACGGGCCCAGCTTGGTCCCTGGAGCTGGACTCCTCCACCTGAGCCCTCTGCTGCCCGCCCCCCAGCACACGGGCTCCTGTCTGGGCTGTGAATTCCAGATACTAACGGACAGAGTGAGCCTGGGCGGGGTTGGGCGGGTGCAGGCCTCCTTCAGGGTCTCACCTCTGGGTGCCCCGGGCAGCTCTGCGGAAATGCTGCTGGGGTCCCCACCACACGGGCCAGAGGGGTCCAGAGGCCGCCTCCCTTCTCTGTCCCAGAGGAGCGATCTCCTTGCTCCCCCGCGGGTTTCTTCCTGGGCAAGCCCTGCGGGGCCTGGGCGCCCGGCTCCAGGAGGGGCCGCGACCCTGCAGGCTGTGTGGGTGTGCTTGTGCGCACACTGTGCGTTGCACAGGCGCGTGGGTGTGTGAGGGTGGTGGGAGGGACCCCCCCCCCCCCCCCCCCCGCGCACCTTGCCAGCAGGAGATTACTGAAGGATATCAGGCTCCGGATTAGCAGGAGAACGGAGTCCTCTGACCCTAGGTCCTTCCTAACCCAAGGAAGGACTGAAGCTCTGAGCTGTTTTTTTAAAAAAATTTACTTCAGAGAGGAAGGGAGCGGAGGAGAGGGAGAAAAACATCAGTGATGAGAGAGAATCATTGATTAGCCGCCTCCTGCATGTCCCCCACTGGGGATCGAGCCCACGACCCGGGCATGTGCCCTTGACTGGAATCGAACCCGGGGCCCTTCAGTCTGCAGGCCGATGCTCTATCCACTGGGCCAAACCAACTAGAGCAAGCTTTGTGCTCTTGCCGGAGGTCTGTCCTGCTCCATCCCCGCCCCACCCTTTCCCTGGCGCTCTGGACTTCTAGCGGGAACTTATACTCCTTCAGGCTGCCCTGCCCTTAACCCAAGAGGTGGCATTGGGGAAGATTTTATATACACATTAGAGGCCTGATGCACGAAATTTGTGCAAGAGTCTCCGCTCTCGCAGCCCCAGCTTTGTCCGAAGGTCGTCCGGATGGTCGTTCTGCCGTTCAGTTGATTTGCATATTATGCTTTTATTATTATAGATGTAGCTTGTATATATGCTTTTAAAAATTAAGGCCTGCCCTGGCCGGTTTGGCTCAGTAGATAGAGCATCCATTGGCCTGCGGACTGAAAGGTTCCAGGTTCGATTCCGGTCAAGGGCATGTACCTTGGTTGCGGGCACATCCCCAAGTAGGAGGTGTGCAGGAGGCAGCTGATCGATGTTTCTCTCTCATCGATGTTTCTAACTCTCATCCCTCTCCCTTTCTCTCTGTAAAAAATCAATAAAATATATTTAAAAAAAATTAAGGCCTGATTTAAGTACAGTGGAATTTGCCCTTTTTGGCGTGTAGCTCTAAGTTTAACCCATGCAGTCAGTCATGTGACCACCGCAGCCCACCCAACCCAAAGTCTCTGCAGGCCACTTGTCATCAGTGGCTTTCCCACCGTGTCCCTGGCAACCATGGCACAGCTTTCTGTGCCTCTGGGTTTGCCTTTTCTAGAACATCCTGGAAAAGGGGCCCAGGCTGTGCTTCCTGGCGTCTCTCACCGCATCAAGGGAGTGGGGTTTACCCAAGTTGCTGTGCTAACTCACGACTTGTTCCTTCTGTGCCTGAAAAGTGCCCACCCCCAGGGGCTGCAGCCCTGTCACCCATTCCCGAGACACCGTTGTTTCCACTCCTCGGTGCCGGTGAATGAAGTCCCCCCGACACCCACGCTGGGCTTTGCGTGTTTTATTTCTCTGGCGTAGACCCCTGGGGTGCGGTTTTCGGGTGGCAAATGAGTGTTGAGCTTTAGAAACCTGCCTGGCGGTTCCCAGTGCGCTGCCCACCTCCCCACCCAGCAGTGATGTGTTTGTGTAAAAACACGCTGCATTCCCACAGGTGAGCAGGTGTGTCCCAGGGGGCTCCACTTGCCTCTCCCCAGGATGAAGAATGTTGAACTCTTTTTCATGTTTATTTTCCACCCAAATGTCTTCTTTTTTTTTTTTTAAATATTTTTATTGATTTCAGAGAGGAAGGGAGAGGGAGAGAGAGACAGAAACATCAACGATGAGAGAGAATCATTGATCAGCTGCCTCCTGCACGCCTCCTACCAGGGATCGAGCCCATAACCCGGGCTCATGTGCCCTGACCACGAATTGAACCGTGACCTCCTGGTTCATAGGCCTCCTGGCTGCACCAGGACATCAGCCAGGCTCAACCCCTGAGCCACGCCGGCTGGACAAATGTCTTTGTTGAAATGTCTTTCTAAACCATGTTTCCCGTTTTTTTGTGTGTTGTTTTTTTCACATTGGGTGGTTTGTTTTTATTCTCGAGTCTTGAGAGTCCTTTTGTAGATTCTGGGTCCAAGTCCTTTATCAGATGTATGTTGTGTAAATATTTTCCTGGGAGACTTTGCCTGCCTTCTATCCTGTGACTCTGGGACGAGCTGGCGCCTCCTGAACCCTGTGGAGGCGCCAGCAGAAGCCTTGGCTCCACCCCTCCCTCACGCTGGCGACCGAGGTCTTTCTCCCACCCCAGACCCCTTCTACTCTGGAGCATTGCTAGTTCCAGCCCTCCCCGGGGACCCGGGGCATCTGGGTGGGGTGCCCAGGCCACATGCTGCTCCTGGCAAGGTTTCCCTGGGTGCTTGGTCTGCATGGACACGAGAGGTCACCTGCAGAAGCCTTGGCACCCCAAGCCCCCACCAGCTGGCAGTGCCTCCCTGGCGACACTCCCGCCCAAATACTTATGCAACCGGTGATAAGGCGACTCAGAGACCATAATCCATCCTGAGTGACAGCTCACCCCCACCCTTCCGCGTGCTTGCTGGAGGCCTAGTTGGTGGCTGTGTGGGGTAGGGGTGGGGTAGAGGAGGTCTGGAGAGAGGGGCGCCCAGGCCTTTGATGTCACCTCTGTCACAGCTGCCCTGGCACAGGCTCTGCCCCTGGACAAGGTCCCAAGGCCGGGCCAGTGGTGACTTCACTACTGTGTGGGGAGCAGAGGGAGTGAGGACTGGGGGGGACTCAGGCCCATTGTGGGGGCCGCTGGCTAGAGCAAACCTGAACCTGACTGCTCCCCGCAGCACCCCAAGGGCCCTGGGTCCCCTGCCCCAGCCACACTGGAGGTGGACGGAGGTGCTGAGGACCCTAGTCTCTGCTCGGGCCCCCAGGACTGCCGGGCAGGTCAGAGGGCAGATCCCCAGCTTGGAGGAGTCAGGTGAGAGCCCGGCTTCCTGGAGCCGTCCAGGAAATGACCCCCGGAGCCTGTGGGGACACTTGAGTGATTGTGCCCAACAATGGACAAAGGAGGCTGGGGTTTCCGGAGCCCGAACACCTTACACCGCCCAGCCTGCCGATCTGGTGAGCCCGCTGAAACCTATAAAGCCGGGTCCGCTGGTGCTCAGACACAGTCAGGGGCCAAAGACAGGCATGGGGATGCAGTCCGTCCTGTTGGGCCGGGTTCTGGTGCTGCTCTGTGCGTCCACGGCTTGGGGTGATGTCCTGGTGCAGCCAGATTTTGATGCCAAGAAGGTACCGGAGGCCTCCGTGCTGTGCTGTGCTGTGGTGGGGCTGGGGGCTGAGCTGCTGAAACCCGCAGCGATGGGGGAACAGCCAGAGCCGTCTCCCCCTGCGAGGCCTCCGGCCTACGACCCTTTAGACTTGCTCTCTATGGAACCCTGAAACCACCCCGGGGGGGTGGTGGTGATTGCTGACCCACTTCGCAGTGGGGTACGGAGGCTCACAGTGGTGGCGTGACCTGCCCCCAATACGTGCAGAACAGGCTCTCGTCCACCCCGGCCTCAGACCCAAGAGGTGGACACTCTGGAGACCCGCCGTGGGTCCTCAGACAAGTCCCGGTTCTGGGCGGCCGGCCTTGTGCTCTGGGCCCTGAGCCTGCTGGTCACCGAGCTCCTCCCAGTTCTCAGGCCTCTGGTACGTGGTCGCCATGGCCTCCGACTGCAAGGTCTTCCTGGGCAAGAAGGACCACCTGCTGATGTCCACCACGGCCATCACCGCCGGGGCTGGGGGCAACCTCAACGTCCACATGGAGTTCCCTTGGTGAGCCTGGCGCGGTGCCGCTGGCGGGTGGGGGGGCCTGGGCAGCTCGGAGAGTGAGCGGGCTGTGCACCCTCAGGGGTGACGGCTGCAACCGCATGGACGCCGAGTTCCTCAAGGTGGGCGCCGAGGGACACTTCAGAGTCCCAGGTAGGTCCTGCCCCTCCGCCTTCCTAGGCCCCTGCTGCCGGTTCTCCACGGGGTGATCATGGGACTGTCCTGATCCCCAGGACCCCCTCCATCACCACCTCCTGCCCCTCTCCCTTCGCCCCGGGGAGCAGAGGCCAGCGCGGGTGGGGGTCGGTCCGGGCCCTGCAGCTCTCCTCCTCCCCAGACTTGGGCTACCTGGACGTGCGCATCGAGGAAACGGACTACAGCTCCTTCGCCGTGGTCTACATCTACAAGGAGCTGGAGGGGGCGCTCAGCACCATGGTGCAGCTCTACAGTGAGGCCCGCCTGCCCCGCCCCGCCCCGCCCACGAGGCCCCGCCCACCCATTTATGTCCCGCCCACCCACCTAAGTCATGCCCCGCCCACCCATTATGCCCCTCCCCCTCCCGCCCCGCCCCACCCCCGTCCCGCCCACACAGGCCCTGCCCACCATCTATGCCTCGCCCCCGCCCACCCCTCTCGCCCCGCCCACCCTTTTCCTCCTGGCCCCGCCCCTTCAGGACCGGCCCCCAATCCTCCTTTGCCTCCTCCTGGTCACTTACTCCCAAGTCTGGGCCAGGGAGGGTCGGTCCGGGTGTGAGATGGGGCAGCGGGACTCACCGCGCTTTGATGGGCAGGGGTTGCCTGGAGGGGCCTCTGAGGGCGGACACGCAGGCCCCCCGCTGGCCTCCTGAGGGTGGGGACCCACCTTCCTGGCTGCCTGAGACCCTGAACCAGGGCTGAGAGCCTATCTGGCTTTCATTTCCGGGGTATCTGCAGAGTGGAGCTCCCCCAACTGGAGAGGCTGGGGTGAAGGCAGGAGGGTGGCCTTGCAGGAGGAGAGTCTATGGGGGGCGAGGCGAGCCCAGGGAAAGGAGCTGGGCCCCCACCTCCTGGACACCCTGTGTGACTCGGGAAAGGGCGCCCCTCTGGGCCGATTCCAGCCCCCACAGCCCCTCAGCCAGGCAGGCACACCTGTCTGTCCTCGCCGCTCACCTCTGTGAGCCGCGGGGTTACAGGGGCCCTGCTCTGCCCCAGGCCGAACCCAGGAAGCGAGTCCCCAGGCCCTGAAGGCCTTCCGGGACTTCTACCCGACCGTGGAGCTCCCGGACGACATGACGGTCATGCTGCCGAAGTCAGGTGCCCGGCCTCGGCCCCCCCCCCCGCCCCCCGCACCCCCCTACCCGGCCTAGCCCGGGCCGAGCCCCTCCCCCCCCCCCCCCCGCCCTCCGCTCCGACCAAACCCCGCCCCCGCCTCGCCCCGGCCAAGCCTTGTAGCACCAAGCCCCGCCCCTCCCTGACCAGTCCCGGCAAGCCCCGCCCACCAACCCGCCCCAAGCCCCGCCCCTCCGGGCCAGATCCCGCCCCGCCAAGCCCCGCCTTCAGCTCCCTTTCTGATTCCCTGAGCTTAAGCCAGCGGCTGGGCTGGCAGCGACTCCAGCCCCTCCTGCCCGCAGCCCCTTCCCCCCCACACACCCGAGGGAGCGGCCTGGGGAGCCCAGAAGGGAGAGTCCTCGGCTCCACCCTCTGGGTTTGGCTGTACCGGTCCCACCACACCCAGGGGTTGGGGGCTTGGTGGGGCGTGTCTGCCGGCTCCGCCTCTCACGGACTGTCTTCCTTCCTACAGATGCGTGCTCCTCGGGGGGCCAGGAGGCACCCTGACAGCTCTGGAGACTCACCGGGGCCCTTCCCAGGTGGAGGACAGGGTAATCCCCCTTCCTGTCCTGCAGGGCCTGCGCCCTCTCCTCCCCAGGCCTCCTGCTCTCCCACCGGATTCCCCGCCCACCAAATCCACTTGCATTGTTCCGCCAGGTTGTGGTGCTTCAGTCTCAGCTCCCCTCCTCCAGGAAGCCCCCTTGGATTTCCTTCATCTGACATAACAAATGACCACAAACGGGGTGGCTTAAAAACAAGAGACAGTTACCCTCTCACAACTCTGGAGGCCACAGGCCCTAAATGGAGGTGTGGGCAGGCAGGGCTGGCTCCTCCCCGGGTTCCAGAGGCAACCCTCTGCCTCCCCAGCTCCTGGTGGTGCCGGCAACCCTGGCCTCCCTGGGCTTGTAGACCCGTCCCTCCCATCTCTGCTCCACTGTCCCATGGCCGTCTCCCTCTGCGTGTCTGTGTCCAAAGGTCCTTCTTCTTACAAGGACACCCGTCATTGGCTGTGGGGCCCACCCTAAATCCAGGGGCTCTCATTGTGAGACCCCTAAGTAATTACTTCTGAAAGAACCTATTTCCAAAAAAGGTCACATTCAGAGTTCCAGGTGGACTTGAATGTTGGGGGGGATCTATCCAACCTGGTGCAGTGTGTCCCCATTTGCCCCAGCTCACCCCCTGGGCACCAGGCCCCTGCTTTGGGAAGGCCTGGGTCCTCGTCCTCTCTCTGAGGGTCCCCTGGAGGACCCCCATTCACTGCCCTCACAGGGCTGGGTCCCCGGGAGCCCTTGGGACACACAGGCAGGTGGGTGGGGTCTTGGGGACAACTTCCCCCAAAGTAGACACCAGGGAACCCTCAGGCCCCTTCCCTAGGTTCCTGGAGGAGAATTCGGGAACCTCAATAAAGCAGTGAATGCAGGTTGGGAGGCGGCCTTGCCCCCTCTCCTGGCAGTCACGGCGTCCGCACTGGGAAGCTTCCTCTTTATCCTGCACCCCGTTCCCTGGGCCCCTGGCTGTCCTGGCTACGAACCCAGGGTCCTGGGGACATTGGGGTGCTTTGACTTTCCGTGGGTCTAGCTGACGCTGCGGGCATCCTGGTGCCGCCTTCTGTCCGTCACACGCATGGTTGTTTCAGAAACATTACCGGGTAGGAGGAGAGGGCGTAGGGAATCGAGCCAAATCCTGCTGTTCCAGAAGGTTCTACCTGTAGAGAGTGTGAGCCCCATCTTCCTGCTCTGTGCCCCCCCCCCCCAGATGGTCTTAAAAAGAAAAAGCAGCTTTCGGGTCAGGTGCCGGTCTGTGGGCTCCGCGGTGTTTACTGGCCACCCTGGGCCTTGCTTCCACACCAGCCCCTCACCGCCCGCCAGCCAGCCAGGGAGGAGGCACCGGCACTGTGGCTGGGTCCCCAGGACCCCGGGCAGCCCTGGGGCCCCTGGGGGAGCAGTGGTGGGCGTGTTCTGCATCTGCAGAACTTCGGGTAGCAGAGTAGCTCTCAGGGCCGTGCAGGGGATGCTGTGTGGGGGGGCAGCCGGGGCGTCTGAGTGTTTGCTGAGCGGGCGGGTGGGTGGATGACCACGCCTTTCCCGTCCCTGCAGGGCAAGCCGGAGCAGCAGGCCTCGCTCGGCACCCCACGCCTCCCAGACCCCGGCCTTCCCTTTACTCCAGGCCTTGCCCACCTCCTCCTGCTCACCCCCATCCCCAGTGCCTCCCCTTCCGCACAATAAACTGATGCTACAGGCTCCAGGCTCCTCACTCCTTGGAGAGGCCTGAGGGAGAGCACAGCGCGCCCCACCTCGGCCTTGGGCTTCTGGGGAACTGAGGCAGGGAGGAGGGTGGGCAGGGACTCTGGCTGCTGGGCTCCTCCTGGCTGAGTGAGGGCGGGAGGCTCCGGCCAAGCCTGGCACCTGGACGCCGGGCAGCATCTCGCTCCCGCCGGCTTGACCCCATGGACTCGCAGCAGCTGCGGGAAGCCGAGGCCCCTGGGGAGACGGGCCCTCCTGCTGGGGCCCCGCGGCAGAGCAGCTCGGGGCCTTGGGGTTTCACTCCCGCCGCTGGAGTGGCCCCGACCTTGGGCACCTGTGTAAGCCTCTGCGAGGCCCGGAAACGGGTCACGGCGGTGGCCAGCGCTCTCCGCGCCCTTGGCTGCCAGCCGGCCCGCTGGGCACGTGCTCCTGGCTTCCCAGACCTGGAAGCGGAGGCACAGAGGTCAGCGACTTGAGCTGCCAGGGGCCCAGCTGGGGGTCAGGCCCCGGGGTCAGGCTCCAGGGCCCGGCTCCATGCTGACCTCGAGGAGATGTGGGGGCAGGAGAGCCGCCCCGGGGCCCACCACGCCGTTCCCCTCCCTGACGCCAAGCCTGTGGTCTCCCCAGGAGTCCGGCGTCCAGGTTATGTCCGGCGCGCACCTCAAAGGGCCGGCGTGGGCGGGCAGGAAGGCGCGGAGGTCCCGCCTCACCGCTCACGGTGCCCTGCGGCCCTGGCAGGGCTGGCGCCGGAAGGAGTCGGCCCTGAGGACACCTGTCCTCATCCTGCCCTGGTCACCCAGAGGCAGCAGGTGCCCCCACACTTCCTGTCTCCCCTCTGCTGCTCGGTCAAGCCCATCCCAGGGGCCCTGGCTTATCCACCCGGGGCCAGGGTCAGCCTGGGGCCGGGGTCAGCCAGCCCTCAGCCTCCTCACCCCTCTGCCCCTGCCCTGGGATGGACCCCTGGGTCCCCAGTGTGCCAGCCAGTGGGCCACCCCGTCCTAGCTTGAACCCCAACCTGACAGCCTTTGTCGGAGGCAGTGCCACACCCAGGAGGCATCATTACAGACGGGGAAACAGGCAGAGTAGCAGGGTCACGTGGCTGGAGGGGCAGGCCGGTACCCAGGAAGCCTGAGTGTGTCTTCACCCTGACGTGCTTATCGTCTGGCCCTGGGCCTGGGATAAGGGCACTGGGGGCGGGGGTGGGGGAGGGAGGCCTGGGCACGGTGGACATGGCACAGGAAGGAGAAAGCAGTCGTCGGCGGTGGCGGGTCGGTGCCCGCAGAGGTCCACCAGGCCGGCCAGACCCTCCTCCGCCTCCCTCGGCCCCTCCCCCCCCAGGCCTCAGAGGTGCTCCCCCTGCAGGAAGGATCCTCAGAGGAGACCCCCAGGCAGAGGACCCCTCGCTCATTCCCGCACCCGGAGGGCAGGGCCCCGCTCGGCTCTTGGCACCCAACTAGCCCTCCGAGCGTTTGCCCCAAAGAGCGCGGCTCAGTGGCTGAGCGTCCACCTGTGAACCAGGAGGTCAGGGTTCCGTTCCCGCTCAGGGCACTGGCCCGGGTTGTGGGCTCCATCCCAGTGTGGGGCGTGCAGGAGGCGGCCGGTCCCTGATTCTCTCTCATCCTGGATGTTTCTGTCTCTCCTTCCCCCTTCCTCTCTGAGATCAATAAAAATATATTTAAAGAAAAAGAAAAAGGAAGGGCCCTGGCAGGAGTGGGCCCCAGGGCACCGGCCGACAAGTCCCGTCCGTGTGTCGGTGGGGAGCTGCCGGGAGCCTGGCGGTGCTCTGGCCCCTGTGGGGTGGGACCTCCTGCTCTCAGGCCCCCGCGGGCCCTGTGCCGCGTCCACGCTGTCCCGGCTGCTCCGGGCCAGGCCAGCCCCGCGGGGCTGTGGGCGTCCCACGGCGGGATGGCCCTGCGGCAGGAGAGGCCAGCTCCTCTGGCAGCCTGTGGCCCGTGATTGCGTCACCCGCGTCCCTGGGATATAAACCGGGTGCCGGGCAGCGGCGTGGAGAGCGCTGGGCAGCGATGGGGGCCGGGCTGCTGGGCGCTGTCCTGGGCCTGGTCCTGGTGCAGGTGGAGGTGGCCGTGCAGGACCTGGACCTGCAGAAGGTGGCTTCCCGGCTTGGTCTTGGGGAGAGGGGGTCGGGAGGGGCCCCGTGTCCAGCAGAAGGTGGCTTCCCGGCTTGGTCTTGGGGAGAGGGGGTCGGGAGGGGCCCCGTGTCCAGCTGCTCCAGTCCCCGTCCCTCCAACCCCCAGCTGAGGCCGGAGCAGCTGCCCCGCTGGGGGCCCAGCGCCCACCCAGGTCGGCCCCCACCTGATGCTGGGGACACAACTTCTTTTCTGTTGCAAAAACGATCAGCGGAGAGTTCCGGTGAAGGAGGACAGAGCTGTGCCTCTTCTGTGGGGACAGGCTGCTGGCGGCTGAGGGCCCCACAGGGCCACGGGCTCCTGCCTGGTTTTACAGCTGGCGCCCTCTCCAGCCTCTCTCTCTCTCTCTCTCTCTCTCTCTCTCTCTCTCTCTCCCCCTGCCATTCCCCGTCCCTCAGGGGCGCAGAGCGGGCAGAGGCGCTTCCCCGGGGACTGCACACCGGCCTGGGGGAGGGGCTCCCGTGGGCATGGCCGGCTGATGCCAGAAGGGGCCCCTCCCAAGGGTGACCGCCTGCTCCTTTGCCCCGAGCCTTGCGCTGTCCGCTGACCTTTCAGAACTGGCAGCTCCCTCCCCGGGGGGCTGGGGGCCCCACCCCTGGACCTCCGTCTGGCGGCCCCATGGTCTTGGCTCTGCCCCTCCCTCTAGATTGCGGGGTTCTGGCGGGAAGTCGGCGTGGCTTCCAACCAAAACCTGGCGCTGAAGACCCCGAGGCGGCCGGAGGCCGTGTTCCTGACCCTGCGCGGGGCCGAGCTGACCGTGAAGGCCGCGTACAACAGGTGAGGCCCGAGCTCGCCGGGAGCAGGTGTCCGCCAGGTGCCGGGGCGGCCCAGCTGCATGCCGGTGGCTCTGGGGTGTGGACGGTGTGGTCACTGGTGGGCCAGCCCTCCCTGCGCCCACCACTGAGACCTTGACCCGCCTCCCCCACTGAGACCAGAGCCCGTGCTCCTGGCAGCCCAGCTCTCCCTTAGCATCAGAGCCGCCGCCGCCGTCCATGTAGGAAGGAAGTGGCTTCAGGGAAAGTGGCTCCCGTGGTCCCGGAGCCACGGAGCCATGGATGGGGAAAGGGGGAGGCCGGGGGGCTCCGCCCTGTCCTTCCTGAAGACATGCCCCCCCCCCCACCGTGTGCCCAGCAGGGGACGCAGTCTGTCTTTTCCTAATGAGCACTCTGCTGCCTTTCAGCTCAGGAAGCTGTGAGACAGAGAACATAGTGGGCTCAGAGGTCGATGTTTCGGGGAGATTTGTTTTTCCCGGTAAGAACGTTGTCCTGTTGTTGCAGGTACAACCCCGTGGCCCTGCACACCGGCAACGTGGCCTTGCTGCTCCCACTCTGTTCCCCACTCTGCTCCCTGTGCTGCTCCCACTCTGTTCCCCGCTCTGTTCCCCGCTCTGTTCCCTGCGCTCCTCTCCACGCTCCAGACTTTCTCACGAACACACCTGCCATCCTTCAAGGGCTACTCTAGCCCCCATCCTCCACCCGGGCATTATGGACGGGTCAGGGGGGTGCGGAGAGGAGGGAGTCTGACCCCAAGGGGTGCTGGTCTGCACAGCCGCCCCTTCCACTCGCTCCCCAGGCCACAGGGAGATCCATGTGATCGACACGGACTACGAGCGCTACGCCATCCTGAGGCTGTCCCTCCACTGGCAGGGCAGGGCCTTCCACGTGCTCAAGTACTTCAGTGAGCGCCTGGCGGGCCCTGCGGTCCTACTGGGGTCCTGCTGCCCCACCCCTAGCCCCCCTCAGCCCCCCTCAGCTATCCTCAGCCCCCCTCAGCCCCTCCCAGCCATCCTCAGCCCCCCTCAGCCCCCCTCAGTCCCCCTTAGCTGCCCTCAGCCCCCTCAGCCCCCCTCAGCCCCCCTCAGCCCCTCTCAGCCATCCTCAGCCCCCCTCAGCCCCTCTCAGCCCCCCTCAGCCCCCCTCAGCCCCCCTCACCTGCTCAGCCTGCTGCCCCCACAGCTCGCAGCCTGGAGGACCAGGATGAGCCGGGCTTCTGGCGGTTCCGGGAGCTGACGGCAGACACGGGGCTCTACCTGGTGGCCCGGCACGGTGAGCCCAGGCCGTGGGGCGGGCGATGGGCCGGGGACGCTGTGGGTGGGGTCCGGGCACGTCCGCATCCCTCACACACCCCGTCCACAGGGAGGTGCGCCAAGCTCCTGAAGGAGGTGAGCATTCGCCGGCCGCTCTGCCCGACAGGACCGACTCCGCTAGCCCCGGCCTCCAGGGGGGTGACACGCAATGCCAGGCGGGGCCGGAGGCCGGTGCAGGGCCGGCTGGCTGGGGGCTGGGCCGGGTCCCCTTCCATGCAGCAGGCAGCCAGGGGCCGCTGGACGCTGACGTCCAGCCTGGTGGGGCCCTGTGGGCACCGTCTCAGGCCCCCATGTCCCACACACGCCCACCACCACCTGTGGGCCCCTCGGCCTCATCACGGCCCAGAGGGGGGGCTGCCAGCGGCTCTGCAGGCAGAGGAACAGTGGGCTCTGCTTGACCACCCGGCAGCCGGACGCCAGCCCCATACGCGGTCCTGACCGCTGCCCGGGGCCCTGGGAGCCGGCAGCCCTGAGCCCCGCCCTTCTGTGTCGCAGGAGTTGATCTAGGAGCCTGTCCCCAGGCCGGCCGCTGGGAGCCCACCTGCCCCTCCTGCCCCTGCCCCACTCGCCCCTCCTGCCCCTGCCCCGGGGCCAGCAGCACTGGCCCCAAATAAACCCCTGACCACACCTGCTGCCCTGAGTCTTTCCTGGTGGGGTGGTGTGGGGTGGGGTGGGGTTGGGTGGGGTGTGCCTCCGTGACCGCCCCAAGACGACACCGTCGCTGCCCAGGTGAACTGTGTGGGACGCCGCCCGGCAGGATGGCGGTCCCGCTCCCCCTGCCTCCTGCTCAGGGCCCTGCCCAGCCCTGGCGCTCGGACCCGGGTCAGGCTGCCGCGGTCCCCTCCCTGCGAAGTCTCGTCCTGCTCCCGGAGCTGAAGCCTCCCCTGAGGCCATCCCTCCCGGAGGCCCGGGGGCTGGGTGACGCTGGGCAGAGGCCAAGGACAGATGTGGGGACCGGCTGCCTCCTGCACTCCCCTGAGGCCGGAGGCGGGGAGGGGCAGCAGGGCGGGGGCCGTGGGGGCAGCTGGCCCCCCTCCATCCACACCCGGGTCCGAGGGTCCTGGCCTGGCCCTGGCCTCCGCCCGGGGAAAGCGTGTACCTGGAGGCCGGTGGGCCAGACTGGCTGCTGCACCGTGACATCCACCTCTCAGCCCCTCAGAGCTGAGACCCGGGTCCCTTACGCATTTTAAAATCTGTATCTTTGTTGATCTCAGAGCGGAAGGGAGAGGGAGGGTGAGAGAGACATCAGTGATGAGAGAGAACCATGGACCGGCTGCCTCCTGCACGCCCCACACTGGGGACCGATCCCCAAACCCGGGCCTGTGCCCCGACCGGGAATGGAACTGTGACCTCCTGGTTCACAGGTGGACGCTCAATCCCTGAGCCACGCCAGTCCGGCCACTTCTGCATTTTTATTCAGCTCTTCCCCCCTCATCCCCGTCTCTCTCTCTGTCTGTCCCCTCACGCGTTAGACACTGTCTGCCATGCCATGGGCTGGACCCCCTCCCTCCCCATCTCCCGGCTGCTGGGTGGGGGCGGGGGTCGAGGGCAGTGACCGCCCACCTCCTGGGCGACCTCGGGCCGGAGTCACGCTCTCTGCACCGCTCTCCCCCTCCCGGCCTGGGGGCCAGTTCTGCGGTTAAAGAGCCAGGAGGCCCGGAGGTGGGTGCCGTTGGCTCCCGGCTGGGTGGGCAGGATGCTGCCAATTTGCCGTTTGGCGTTGGTTGTGGGGTCTTCAAAGGCTCCCGTGGGCCGGCCGGCAGGGCCGAGGGGTCAGGACATGGGCCCACGCCTCGCGACCCGCAGCGCCAGCGGGCTGTGCAGTCCGCACCGCGCGGGCACCGTGTCCTCCGTCATGCCCCGCTGACCGCAGGCCCGTGCCCGCCCCGGTGGCAGGCCTCGGGCACATGCGCCCAGTTCCTGGGCAGGTCTGGGTCCGAGGGGAGACGGGCTGTGCCAGCCGCGCAGACGAGACACACGGAGGAAGCTGAGGGCTCCCCGCTCCGGGCAGCTGCGGGTCCTGGGGCAGCGACACCCGGCGCACAGTCCCGATGAGACCCTCTCCCCAGAGTGACGATGCCCCCGCAGACCGTGCCCGTCCTGTCCTGTCGTCTCACCCCAGAGCCCAGCACTGCCCTCCGGCCTCGGGACGCACCGTCCGAGGCCCCATCGCGGGGGAGGGAGGGGCTCGGGCCCCGCTGGCTCTTACCCTGTGGGGCGGACAGCAGGCGCTCCTGGCCCCGTGGGCGGCTCCCCCTCGGGCCTGGGGCGGGCGGCTGCTGGCGGGTCCACCGTGTGCTGCCCACCTGCTTAATGACGCCTGCCCGCCGGGTCCCAGGTGCCCACGGAGGCGGATATAAACCAGGCCGGGCGCCCGGGCTGTGGCTCTGGGGGTTTAGGAGTGGGTGCAGCCGCCCGCCGCCTGGCCATGAAGGGCCCCGTGCTCCTGGCCCTGCTGGGGCTGTGCGTCGCGCTGGGGGCCCGCAGGCGGGACTCGGTGGTGAAGGACTTTGACTTTGACAAGGTAGGGAGCTGGGGGCGCCCGCTGCGGGAGTCCTCCGGGACTGGAGCCCCCTGGACGTTCCAGACTGCTGTCCGCTGGGAGGAGGGGCGCCCCGATCCTGGCACCCGTGCCCGCAGCCGCTCCCGCCCCCCAGTTCTCAGGCTTCTGGTACGAGATCGCCTTTGCCTCCAAGCTCCGCGAACCGAAGGCGAGGAAGGTGGTGGCGGTGCTGGTGGAGCCGGAGCGCGGCCACCTGGCCCTGACCACCTCCTACGAAGAGTGAGTGAGGGGCGGAGGGGGGCCTGCAGGGACAGCAGCAGTCCCTGGGGGGAGGGGGACCCTCACCCTCTCCTCAGATAGTTCGTGGGTGACCTCTGAACTTAGGGGCTCAGCCTCCAGTCCTTCCCCTGGGACCCCCCAGGAGTCAGGGCCCCCAGGTCAAGCCTGGCTCGGCCGCTATTGGTCGGCTGCCCTTCCCCGCACCCCCGGCCATGGGCCCGTGCTGTCTGCTGGCTCCCACGCACGTGGCCTGGAGCCGTGAGGGGCGGGGGGAGGGTGGGGGGCAGGACCGGGGGAGACGGGGGGGCCGGCAGGGGGCTCCGGTGGTCTCAGGGCTGCTGCTGCCCAGAGTGGGGGCCCGGTGGGGGCGGCCGCTGCAGGCTCTGTGCTCCCTAGTGAGACCGGCTGCGTGAAGGACAAGCGGCTGGCCATGAAGGGGGACGTCCCGGGGAAGTTCAAGCTTCCCAAAGAGTTTGGTAAGGAGCTGCCACGGCCTCATTCCCGCCGAAGTCCGGACGGCGAGCAGGGGGCCTCCGGGACCCTCGTCCTGCCCTTAGGGCTCCTGCTCAGCCCTGCAGGCCGCAGAGGGTGGGGAGCTGCCTCGGGGGGTGCCCCTGGTCCCCTGGCCGGAGCCCTCTGTGCAGCTCCGGGGTCTCCCTGAGGGCTGTGCGCCCTCCTCTCCGAAAGGCCTGGGACATGTCTGATTAGGTGTCTTTTCCCCGGTCAGCAGGGCCCCCTGGCCACTATCCTCAGGGAGGTCCCGTCAGGAGACCCAGAGGGCCCACTCCGGTGCTCCGGGGTGTGTGTGTGCACACACGCACACACATGTACGTGCACACATGTACGTTTGTGCAGCCACACATGCGTGTGCACATATGTGTGTACACGTGTACGTGTGTGTGCATGCACGAGAGAGAGTAGGGCCAGCTCTGGGGGCTTGGCCTGCGGGAGGCGGTGAGGGCGGAGGGGCCCTGCCAAGCCGGGAGCCCTGGGCCTGGCTCGTCCCCAGGAGACAAGGAGATCTCGGTGGTGAGCACGGACTACGAGACCTACGCCATCCTGGACGTGCAGCTCCACCGCGGAGCGGCCAGCATCCGGGTCCTGAAGCTCTATAGTAAGCCCGCGGGGCGGACGGGGCGGTCTGCTGCTTCGTGGGGACCCCGCTCTGACGGGCAGGCGGTGCTGGGAGCTGGATGGGGCGGGGGGCGGGGACGGCAGGGTGCTCCGGCCCATGTCGAACCCCGTCCGTCACAGGCCGGGCCCTGGAGCAGGACAAGGAAGTCCTGGACAAGTTCCACCTGGTGGCCAAGGAGTACGGGCTCTCCCCGAAGGACGTGCACCTGAACACCTGGGACAGTGAGTGCTGGGCCCAGCCAGGCCCCCGGGGCGGCGCCTCCCTAGCCCTGCCCGCCTCACTCTCCCTCTCGTCCACAGCGACCTGCGCCAACCTGCTGCGGCCGGTGAGCCCCTGCCCCTGCTCCCGCCGGGCTGGGCCCCCCCCCATCTCTCCTTCCCTCCGCACGTGGAAGGAGGGGAGGGGTCTGGGGGCTGAGGGTGGCAGGATCTCTCTGTGGCAGAGCCAAGGTTGGGGGGCAGGCCTAGCCCTGAGGGCTGCCTGAGGGGCAAGGCCTTTAACGGTGCCCTCTGGCCAGTGGGAGGGGTCCGGGCACGTCCGCGTCCCTCACACGCCCCGTCCACAGGGAGGTGTGCCAAGCTCCTGAAGGAGGTGAGCATTCGCCGGCCGCTCTGCCCGCTGAGGCCCCGCCCAACAGGACCGACTCCACTAGCCCCGGCCTCCAGGGGGGGTGACACGCAATGCCAGGCGGGGCCGGAGGCCGGTGCAGGGCCGGCTGGCTGGGGGCTGGGCCGGGTCCCCTTCCATGCAGCAGGCAGCCAGGGGCCGCTGGACGCTGACGTCCAGCCTGGAGGGGCCCTGTGGGCACCGTCTCAGGCCCCCATGTCCCACACACACCCACCACCACCTGTGGGCCCCTCGGCCTCATCACGGCCCAGAGGGGGGGTTGCCAGCGGATCTGCAGGCAGAGGAACGGTGGGCTCTGCGTGACCACCCGGCAGCCGGACGCCAGCCCCATACGCGGTCCTGACCGCTGCCCGGGGCCCTGGGAGCCGGCAGCCCTGAGCCCCGCCCTTCTGTGTCGCAGGAGCTGATCTAGGAGCCTGTCCCCAGGCCGCCGCTGGGAGCCCCACCCGCCCCTCCTGCCCCTGCCCCACTCGCCCCTCCTGCCCCTGCCCCAGGGCAGCAGCACTGGCCCCAAATAAACCCCCGACCACACCTGCTGCCCTGAGTCTTTCCTGGTGGGGTGGTGTGGGGTGGGGTGGGGTGGGGTGGGGTGTGCCTCCGTGACCGCCCCAAGACGACACCGTCGCTGCCCAGGTGGACCGTGTGGGACGCCGCCCGGCTGGACCGCAGCCTGAAGGGCCGAGTCGGGCGCGTGGCTCCGGGGGATGGCGGTCCCGCCCCCCCACCTCCCGCTCAGGGCCCTGCCCAGCCCTGGCGCTCGGACCCGGGTCAGGCTGCCGTGGTCCCCTCCCTGCGCAGTCTCGTCCTGCTCCCTGAGCCCAAGTCGGCCCCGGCTGGGCCCCGGAGGGAGCTCCTGGTTCAGGGCCACATCTGCCGTGGCTCCCGATTGCCCCAGCACCTGGCATTGGTTGGCTCGGCCGGGCACAGGCCTGGGGCCCCCCATGCCCTCTGTCGCCACGACCCCCACTGTTCCCTCCTTTTGTTCCACCCCCCGGGCTGGGGCCGCTGGGCAGGAGGGTGCTCGGTGGGTGGCCACGGCTCCTGGTTGAGGCAGGAGGGAAGTGCTTGGCCCGGGGTGGGGCCGGGGGCACCAGCCCAGACAGAGGGGCCCTGGGTGGGCAGAGGAGGGTCTGCCTAGGACGCGCCTTAAGGAACCTTGAACCCGGTCCCCAAAGACCTGAGGAGGGATGTCTGGAGGCTGAAGTCTGACCGACCAGGTGCTCAGGAGCCAGGGGTGGCCCACAGGTCCGCGGGGCCGGAGCTCAGCCAGTCGAGGAGCCGGCCTCGCCGAAAGCGGGCTCGTCCGCGGAGCAGCCGGTGCCTGGCGCGGACGGCGGGGATGCGTCTTCTCGGTCCTGGGGCTGCACAGCCGAGGTCGGAGTTTCTGCCGAGACCCTCTGGCCCGTGGCCGCGGCCTCTGCACGCGGGGAGCTGCCCCGAGTCTCTCCTCCCGCAGGGCCCCACCTGACCCCAGAGGAGCTCTACCTCCCCGCTTTTTATAGTTCCCGGCTGTAAACGGAAAATCGTAAAATGAAAATATCGTTTCGAACATGGCTCTCAGCTCGTGACGTAGACGCAGACGCGTCGGCCGTTTCCACAGTCCGTGTTGCGGTCAGCGTGCGTGTCCCCCAAAGTCCATAAGGAATCCTGCCCCCTGGGGTGCAGGTGCTGGGAGGTAACTAGGTCATGAGGGTGGGGCCCCCAGGATGGGTCAGTGCCCTCATGAAAGTGCCCAGAGACCCCCCCCGCAGGCCACCCCCACCCTGGAGGACCCCTGAGGAGGGTGTCCCCACCTGCACACTGTGCTGCGAATGGGCCGAAGCCGGGGGACCCCCAGGAGCCTCTCGGGGGACCGTGCCCTGAGCGGGAATCGAACCCTGACCTCCTGGTTCCTAGGTCGAAGCTCAACCCCTGAGCCAGGCCGGCCCAGCTTATTGATTTTTTTTCTTTTGCTTATTGATTTTTAGAGAGAGAGGAAGGAACGGGGAGAGAGACACATGGATCGGCCGCCCTCTGCACGCCCCCTACTGAAACCCAGGCACTGCCCTGACCGGAATCGGAACCTGGGGCCCCTGGGGGCATGGGACTCCAGAGGCTGGTGGGTGAGGTGTGTCTTCCTGCTGCACTCTCTTCCCTCAGGCGTCCAGCCAGCGGGCAGCCAGGGGCATCCTGGCCCAAGTTCAAAGCGGAGACGTTCTGTGCCGGAGGCAGTGGGAAGCTGAGCCGAGAGCTTGTGCGAGGGCGAGGGCGAGGGCGGGTCGACTTTAGTTCACCTCCACCGTCCGTTCATCTCCCACGCGGGGCTGCCCCCCCCCCCCCCCAAAGCCCTGCCAGGACAAAGGACTCGTCTTTCCTCCGTCTCCAACTCTCGCCTGTTCTGTGGCAACAGAACCCTGAGCGGCAGCCAGCCACGGGGCCTGGGAACGCGTCCAGGTGGCACCACCCACCACCAGAGCGGGGTCCTCCCGCCTCCTCCCGGTGCTGGGGGCTCAGACGGATGCTGCTGAGGCCTCTCTGCTCTGCTCCCAGGGGACCCCGAGGGGCTCGGCCAAGGTCACGGGGAGCAGAGGTGGGGGTCGCAGTGTGGGAGGCGGCAGCGTGGAGGCTGCCCGTGCCCCAGACCCAGACGGGGGGCGGGGGTACGGGGGGGGGCGTGCGGGGCTGGGAGACCAGGCCGTCCCCAGCGCTGTGCTGTGCGTGGGGGCCGGAGGCCACGGCCGAGGGGCAGGGTGGGCGGTCCAGGCGTTCTTGCCCGTCGTCCTTGGCCTTGACCTTGGCCTGCAGCTGCCTGGGCTTAAGAGCCGCCTCTCTCGCCCTCCAGCACGGCTCAGGGGTTGATCATCGACCTATGAACCAGGAGGTCAGGGTTCGATTCCCGCTCAGGGCACAGGCCCGGGTGGCAGGCTCCATCCCCAGTGTGAGGCGTGCAGGAGGCGGCCGATCCGTGATGCTCTCTCATCGTTGATGTTTCTCTCGCTCCCTTCCTCTCTGAAATCAATAAAAAAAATAAAAAAAAAAGAGCGGTGTCTGTTCTTTCCAGAAGGAGACGGAGAAAGGGAGGGTGCTGGGCCTCCGGGGGAGGGGGAGGGGAGAGGAGGGGGGAGGGGAGGAGGGGAGAGGGGAGGGAAGGGGGGTGCGGCCTGGGATTAAGGTGCTTGTTCTGGAACCTTCTGAGCGGAAGGAAGTGTTGAGAGGAGGTGGGCACAGAGCCCAGGGCATCAGGAGCCCCCACCTTTGGTAATTTGGCCGCGGTGCCAGCAGGGAGGCAGGATGGCGTGTGGTTACTGGTCGCCCACAGCGACTCAGCCATATAACGGGCGTCCGGGGCCGGAGCGCGCACTGGGGAGCATGAGGGCTGTGCTGGTGGCCCTGCTGGCTCTGGCCGCAGTGCCCAGGGCCCCGGCCGCGTGGCTGGGGCGGCTGGACCCCGGGCAGGTAACAGCCTTGGGGCTCCCCCAGGGCACGGGGGCCAGAGGGGGGAGGGGGGCTGGCCTGCGCCAGGGGCGCCCGGGCTCCCGGGTGGACAGGGTGCCTCTGGGTCTGGAGGGCGGCCCTCACCCTGTCCTCCTCCGTCCAGCTTCTGGGGGCCTGGTACGTGGTGGCCGTGGCCTCCGGGGAAAGGGGCTTCGCGGTGGAGAAGGCCACGAAGAACATGGAGGGTGTCGTGGTGACGCTCTCGCCCGAAAACAAGCTGACGGTGCTGGCCGCCCGCCACAGGTGAGGAGCCTGGCCCTGCACGCCAGGCCGGGCCGGGCTGGGCAGGCGAGGCCGTGGCGAAGGTTCCGGGCTGAGTCCAGCTCCCCGGGCGCGGAGGCTCGGGCGCCCGCACACGTGCCCAGCCCCTGCCTCCCTCCCTCCCGGCCAGCTCTGCTCTGAGCGCCACCTGGGCTTGGCCTCTGGCGTCTGCGCCCTGGACCCCGGGCCTGGTGGGCCTCGGGGCAGGACATGCCCCCAAGGCTGCCCGGTGTGGGTCCACGCTGCGGGCGGCCTGCTTTAGGTTCTGGTGGCTCCCCGGACCCTCAGGCACACGGGACACGCGAGTCGGTTAACCACGCGTGCCGCGCACCGTGACATCTCAGCCCACAGAGTGCCGTGTTTAAAAAATACATGTTTTTATTGACTTCAGAGAGGAAGGGGGACGGAGAGAGAGAGAGAGAGAGAAACATCAACGATGAGAGAGAATCATGGACCGGCTGCCTCCTGCACGCCCCACGCTGGGGATGGAGCCCACAGCCCGGGCCTGTGCCCTGAGCGGGAATCGAACTGCGACCTCCTGGTTCCTGGGTCCACGCTCACCCACGGAGCCCGCGCCGGCCGAGCCTGCGCTTCCCTCATGTGCTGTCACACCGGCTCGTCTCTCGCTGGTCACTCTTCCTCCCAGGACTCCCTGCCTATTCCTGTCACTCGGGCACGTGACGTAGGGACGTAGGGACGTAGGGACGTAGGGACGTAGGGACGTAGGGACGTAGGGACGTAGGGACGTAGGGACGTAGGGACGTAGGGACGTAGGGACGTAGGGACGTAGGGACGCTGCCGCTTTGAGGGAGTGGCTTTGCCCGATGCACAGGCCGCTGCGTCTGCCCGGCGCCCCGATGCCCTCAGCCTCGTGTCCCCTTCTCCCCGGGGACCCGGTGATGAGGTCCCGGGAGGGGCAGGGAGGGGCCGGCTCTCCCAGGGCTCTGGGCCCAGCCCGGACGGTCCAGTTCGGCGGGGAGCAGGGTTATTGGGGGCACTGGGAGGAAGGCGGGTCCCGTGGCCACACTGGCCGGTCAGCAGAGGGTCTGGGGCAGAACTGTCTTCTGTGGTCCTGGGTCTGGACCCTGTGTAAACGGTGGGCCCTGAGTGGACGTGGCCTGAGTGGACGTGGCCCTGAGTGGATGTGGGCCTGAGTGGACATGGGCCCGAGTGGACGTGGCCTGAGTGGACATGGGCCTGAGTGGACGTGGCCCTGAGTGGACGTGGGCCTGAGTGGACGTGGGCCTGAGTGGACGTGGCCTGAGTGGACGTGGCCCTGAGTGGACGTGGGCCTGAGTGGACGTGGGCCTGAGTGGACGTGGCCCTGAGTGGACATGGGCCCTGAGTGGACGTGGGCCTGAGTGGACGTGGCCCGAGTGGACATGGGCCCTGAGTGGACATGGCCCTGAGTGGACATGGGCCCGAGTGGACGTGGCCGTCTCCTCCCCAGGCAGGAGAGGTGTGAGCTGAGTGCTGTGGAGCTGCTGAGACAGGACCCGGCCTGGGTGTTCGAGAATCCCTGTGAGGAGGACGCCGCGCGGTCCCGTCGGGGCAGGGCGGGCGGGTCCGTTTCCTGGGGCCTCGGCCTCTGCACATCCGCAGAGCTGCTCCCACCTGGAAGCGGGGGGGCCCCATTTTGTCGGAGGCTGGGGGCTCCGAGGACAGAGGACTGGCCTGCACCCGCCACGCTCCCCGGGGACCTGAGCCCCTCCCCGGGGTGCAGGGAGTGGCACGGGCCCCGGTGGGGACAGGGTCGGGGGAGCACCCGTCCCTGGCAGCTCTGGGCACGGCTGGGGTGGGGAGGGGGACAGCTGGGGCCCTGGGCCTGGGGGGGCCTCTGGAGCCCTGACACCCGCTGGGCCCGTGGCAGCGCTGGGCGTGCTGGAGTACCGCGTGCTGGGCACCGACTTCAGGGACTACGCCGTCGTCTTCACGCAGCTGGAGCAGCAGGACGAGGCCTTCAGCACCGTGGAGCTGTACAGTGCGTGGCCCCCGGGGGCTGGGGGCCGGGGGTCAGGGCCAGGGGCCGGGGGTCGGGGGCCGGGGTCGGGAGCCAGGGTCGGGGGCTGGGGGCCGGGGCCGGGGGTCGGGGGTCGGGGGTCGGGGGCCGGGGCCGGGGATCAGGGGCCGGGGTCGGGGGTCGGGGGTCGGGGGCCGGGGGCCGGGGCCGGGGGCCGGGGTCGGGGGCCGGGAGCCGGGAGCCGGGGTCGGGGGCAGGGGTCGGGGAGGCAGTTTCCTGTTGGCCCCTGGCCCCCCCCCAGCCCAGGCCAGCTCTCGGGGCGCCCTCCCCGCAGGCCGCACACACCTGGCCAGCCAGGAGGCCATGAGCCTCTTCACCAGGTGGAGCCGGGGCCTGGGCTTCCTCTCGCAGCAGCAGGCCCGGCTGCGCCCCGACCGTGAGTGTCGATGGGGACCCTCGGGGGGTCAGGCAGAACCGGCGGGGGGGTCACCTGTCCCTGTGGAGTCTCAGGAGAGACCGTGGGCAGGGCCTGGGAAGCCCTGGGCTGGGGGGCTGCCATCTGGCCTGGCCCCTCACGGCCCACCTTGTTCCCCCTCCAGTCACCTGTGCGCACAAGGCCTTCCAGGTGAGCTGCCTTCCGAGCGTCGCCCGGCGTGCGGCAGGGGGAGCCGGGGCCTGGGGCCCACGTCCCAGTGGGCAGCGGGGGTCAGTGGCTGGGGCTGGGGCCTGGCGGGCAGATGCCCGCGAGGTCAGCCTGGGCCCCCCATGTTTGCCTTGGTTTCCAGTGAATGCTGTGTCCCCGAAGGGGGCGGCGCCCACCGTGGCCTGGTGGAGCGGCCATTGCCCTCCCCGCCCGGCTGCCCAGGGCTGGGCGTTGGGCCTGCTGCTCCAGGGTCTCTGGCTGAGGATTCAAATAAAGCGATTTCACAAGCCGCCCGGCCTCGCGAGTGCGACACGTGGACCCCGCCCAGCTGCCTCCCGGGCTCTGGCCGGGCTTTGGTTGGGGCGGGACGGGGTGGGGTGGGGTGGCTCCCCCAGGGCTGACCCACGGGGCAGTGAGGCCTTGCGGGACAAGGGGCCCCACCTACAGCCCCATCTACACCTGCGTCCCCAGGGCCAAGGGGGCTGGGCTGGGAGCGGCTGCTCTTCCTCAGCCACCAAGGCCCCTGGGCAGGTGGGGCTGGTCCCCTGGGCTGGAGCAGGGCCCCCGGGTGGGGGCAGTCTGGTCGGGATGCTGGGCCGAGGGAGCTGGCCCCAGTGCCCAGGGCTCCAGTTTGGATTTCCCCGGCCTGGGCTCTGGGCAGGGGCGGGGGCGGGGGCAGGGGCAGGGGCAGGGGCAGGGGCGGGGGCGGGGCGGGGGTGGGGCGGGGGCAGCAAGGGGCCTGAGCCTGAAGCCCTGGCAGGAGGGGGGCCAGGGGGAGCTGAGGGAGGAGAGGGCTGCCTGTCACTCAGGGTCGGGCAGGCGGGGCCTCGCTCTCCAGGGAGCACGGACCCACAGGCACAGGTGCCGTGTGCACCCACGTGGCCGCCCGGCCGTCAGTCCCGGCCCCGGCCCGGGGGGCAGCTCCCAGGTCAGCGCGGCTCCCGTGCAGTGGCCCAGAGAAGCTTCTCGCCTGGGGCCTCACCGCTCGGGGGACACCTGCCCTGGTGACGAGGGGCCCCCGGGAGTGACAGCGGGAACACGACCTCCGTCTCAGGGCCCCCAGGCCGGCCCCCCCAGGGGGCTGTGCAGCTCTGAGGGCCGAGAGCGGGGGGCGGGCCCCTGTGCCCACAGCCCCGCCCTCCCCCTCGCCCACCCTGGCCCTCTGGCAGCTCCAGGTTGGCCGGATGCCTGTGGTGGGCGGACGGGCAGGGAGATTTAAACTCTGTGTCGGTGGCTGAGGGAGGAGGGCGAGATGGGGCTGGGGCGGCTGCCGCCGGGGCTGGTGCTGGCGCTGGTGCTGGCTGTGGGGGCCCAGCCCCAGGAGCAGCTCCCCAGGGAGTCCCACAACCTCAACTGGAACAAGGTGAGCCTGGTGCCCAGTCCCTGCGCCCAGTGCCCAGCCACAAAGGGCCGGGGATGCGGGGGGGGGGTGTCCTGAGGCGGCAGGAACCTCCACGGGCCCAGCGGGCTGCCCACCGGCCTCCCCGAGGGGTTGACAGCCTCTTTGGGGATGTACCCCCCCCCCCCCCGTGGGGCCGAGCGGAGGCCCCGACGGGCGTGGCCTGAGGTTACCCGGACGTGCTGGGCAGGCAGAGGGGGTGGAATGAGCAGGGCATGTTCTGGGATAATGGACCGCCGGCCGGTAGCGGGTTCCAGTGGGGGGGGGGGCGTGGGCAGAGGCTGGGAGCGCGGGTTTGCAGCAGGAAGCTGGCAGGACGGGTGCCGGGCGAGTGGGGAGGAAAGGGCCCCCCGGAGGCCCCCACGGGACGAGACTCGGCCCTCGGTGCCCAGCCCTGTGCCACCCCCGGCCCCACAGCCCTGCACGTGGGCTGGGCCGCAGGCCGGGGTCACGTGTCCGGTGGGTTCACGGGCCTGGGGGGGGGGCGGCGTCCACGTCCCCCAGCGCCCTCTCTGCAGTTCTCAGGGTTCTGGTACATTCTCGCCATCGCCTCCGACGCCAGGGGGTTCCTGCCGGGCAGAGACACGCGGAAGCTGGGGGCGGCCGTGGTGCGGGTGCACGGAGTGGGCCAGCTGCGGGTGGTCCTCGCCTTCCCCCGGTGAGGGCCCCCCTCCTTCCCGGCCCCCAACAGCCCAGGCGGCTCCCTCTCCACCAGAAGGACCTGGGGGCGGGGCAGGGTCCTGGGCAGCCTGGGGACCCCACCAGGACTGACCGGCAGCCACATCCCCACTTCCTGCCCCAAAAGGCCAAGGGCTGGTTAGGGAGAGGCACTGGGGCCCGGGCTCGGGGCAGGAAGCTGGTGCTGGGGGTCCCCTGAGCGGCAGCCGGTGTCTGGGGGTCCCCTGAGCGGCAGCTGGTGCTGGGGGTCCCCTGGGTGGCAGACGGGCCCAGACCGGTCAGAAAGTTCTGAAACGAGAGCCCGAAGGCACAGGAGCAGGAGTGAGGCTTCCAGGGCCCTCACCCCCCACCCCTGGGTCCCTCGGGGCAGAGGTCGGAGGAGGGGCCCAGAGGGTCTTCTGGGGGGGCTGGTGGCTGCGGGTGGGAAGCGGGGCTCCCTGCCTGAGAGTCACAGCCCCCTCCCCCTGCAGGTCTCAGGGGTGCCAGTCACGCACGGTCGTCCTGAGGAAGGACGGGAAGAAGGCCGTGTTCCGGAACCCCTGTGCGTGTGAGGCCGGGGAGGAAGGTGGTGGGGCGGGGGGGCGTCCACGGGCTCGAGCCCAGACGCTGGGCATGACGCCCGCCTGCACTGCCCCCGCGGCCCCTTTGCCCCCTGGGATGCAGACAGGTGGGTGGACGCCCGAGACAGGCCCATGGCGGCCCCAGAGCCTGTCCTTCCCAGAGCGCAGCTGGTGCAGTCCTGGGGGCCGGGCCCGGGGTGGGGATGGGGGACCCCCAAGCCTTCCAACCCCCACCCCTCGGGTGGGTGGAGGAGTCCGGTGGCTCTGTGCTCCTCCTTCCAGTGAAGGGGGTGGAGGGCTTCCGCGTGCTGACCACCGACTACAGCTACGGCGTCGTGGACCTGCGCCTGGGCCGGGCGGGCCGGCGCTCCCAGGCCCTGCTGCTCTTCTGTGAGTCTCTCCCGGGCCGTGTCCGGGGCAGTGAGCCTGGGGGGGCTGGGAGGGCGGTGCAGGGACGCGGACAGACGCCACGCGGGCGGCCTACAGGCGGTGCAGGGAGCCCGCAGGGCGGGTGCTGGGGCCTCTTCCTGGGGGTCCTCGCAGGGCGGGCGGCCTGGCCACTCCCTCCTCTTAGAAGGGCACCAGTCCCGCCCGAGGACCTGCTTCACCAGCTCCCACGGCCGTGGCCGGGCCGGGCGGGGGGCCGGGGGGAGCGGGCAGCCCCGGGCGCCAGAGTGGACGCGCCGAGGCCATGACTGCTTCCCACCCAGGCAGACAGAAGGAGACCACCTTCCCGAGCATGAGGCGGTTCGTGGACATCTGTGAGATCCGGGAGCTCACAGCGGGCGAGACAGTGCTCCCCAAAGACGGTAAGTACGGCCGCAAGGCTTTCGGGCCACGCACCCCCGCCCCCGCCCCCGCCCCCGTCCGGCTCATTAGAGAGACGGAAGGCACGCGTGCTGGTCCCATCGGCTCTCTGCACTGTGGCTGGGGGGCCAGGGCGCCTGGGCTGTGCCCTCGAGGTGCCCGGGACCAGCACCCGGGACACCAGGGAGAACCGCCCGCCTGTGCACGGCAGCCGTGGCTCCACCCGCCGGTCTCTGCCCCCTCCCACAGCCTCCTGTGCGCACACCATCCTGCCCTGAGCCCCGTCCTGCTCTCTCCTGCGGCCGATGTGTGGTCCCTCGACCGGGGGAGCCTTGTCGCTGAGGCAGCTCTTCCCATCCCACCGCTTGCTGAGAGGAGGCGGGTGAGCCCAGGCCCCCGAGGGCGCGAGGCCCAGGCCCGAAGGCGCCCTCCAGGGTCACCGCCCCTCCTGGCCCGTCCCCGGGGGCGTGGCAGGAAGAAGCTGCTGCCCTCGTCTGCTGTGCAATCGACACGGCTGGCCCACTGCCCACGCGCGTGTGCTTTCTGTGCAGCGCGGCCGCCGCCACCCTCCGCGCCCGTGACGCCGACACCCTCTCAGGAAGCCACTCGCTCAGTCACCAACCCTGTGAGCACGTGTTCCGTGCCTGGCACCGCGCTAGCTCCTGGGGGTGAGCCGTGAGCAAGACAGGCAAATGCACGCCTCACAGACGGACTCCTTGTTGGGAGGGGCACGGGCGCGGGCACCCCGCACCCAGCTACAGCGGGCACGACTCGGTCAGGGTGGCCGAGCAGTCATGGAGGACTTCCTGGAGGAAGTGCCACTTGAGCGAGCCGTGAAGAGTGTGGGACCCCGGCCGGCGTGGCTCAGTGGCTGAGTGTTGACCTGTGAACCAGGAGGTCAGGGTTTGATTCCAGTCAAGGGCACAGGCCTGGGTTGCGGGCTACTGTGACCCGTGACATCGCCGCCTTCCCCAGCAAACCAAGAGCAGAGAAAGTGGGCGGAGCTGAGTTGTGATCAAGCAGAAGCTCCTGTGCCCGCCCCCCCCCCCGGCCCCCCACCACCCCACCACCCCCGCCTGCAAGGGGCGCGGCCAGGCCGGCCTCGGGCTAATCAGCAAGCTCAGGGGGGCTAGTGGGCTCCCCAGCCGGCGCCTGCGGACCTGGGAGTGAGGCCGCGGCTGAGGCACACGCCGCCTGGGAGGCAGGGGGTGCTGCACGCCCGAGAGGCACATCCTGCTGCTCGTCAGGGGCCTCCTCGTCGCTGGACGTCAGCCGTGCTGCCCTATGGCCTGTGCAGAGCCTCAGCTCCCACCCCTGCCTCGCGCCCGCCCTCCCTCCCCGTCCACTGTCCCCGCCCGGCCGCCCCAGGCCCCTCATGGCTGCCCCAGGACCCACACAGCTGCCCCAGGCCCCTCATGGCCGCCCCAGGACCCACACAGCTGCCCCAGGGCCCTCATGGCCGCCCCAGGACCCACACAGCTGCCCCAGGCCCCTCATGGCCGCCCCAGGACCCGCACAGCTGCCCCAGGCCCCACCCGGCCGCCCCAGGCTATCAGCGTCCAGCCAGGCACGTGCTTGGCCTCCCGCTATGGCATCAACCTGCTGGGCGGGCTCAGTGGCTGGAGTCCGCGCTGGGCAGGATTTGTGATGCCGTGGGGGACCTGGGCGCTGCCCGGCTCTGCTCAGGTCTCCCTGGCCCTTGTGCACCAGTCTCCCACCGGCGGGGGTGGGGGGTCCCCGGGAGATGAGCCAGAGGCCCAGGCGCTGGGCGGACAGTGGCCGGCCCCTGTGAGGGAGGTGGACGAGGGCAAGGATGCCGAGCCAGCACCCCGCCCCCCCCGCCCCCCCCCCCCCCCCGCGACCGCCCTGGCAGCACAGCAGCCTGAGAAGCACGGCGGACGGCCTTACTTACGGGCCCTCAGATGCTCAGGAAAACCCTGCCAACCCGGTTTGCAGCCAGCGGAGGCCCCCCATCCAGGGCGCGGGGATGGCCACGCTGAAGGGGCCCCTAAAACCCTCCCGTTGCCTTGCTTTCCTGGTTTTCTGAGCCCTTGTGCGATCCATCAACGATGAAATCACAGAAAGGCCACCCTCTGGGAGGGGGCGGAACAGGACAGGATTTTTAACTCCCACCCTGGAATTTTCAGCATTTCCTGACTTTTGCATCATCGGAATCTAAGCAGGTTACTTGGACTGAATAGATGGAAATGCACTTGCATGCAATTTTACAGTAAGAAATGCAAATTGCCTGTAATCTCCCGCCCCCCGGTCCCCGGGCTGCCATCAGGTACGTGGTAAATCCAGGGATAACTCACCTTGTTGCCATGGTTTCTCATGTGCTCTCTGCATAATCTGTGCCCATCGCGGCCCTCCAGGCAGTAGGTCCTTTCTTTATAGGCCCCGGGGGAGGGGCTGCGTGCACTGGATGGCTGAGTACACTGGGGCCCATGGGCACTGGGGTGTACACTGGGGTGTGTGCACTGGGTGTGTGTATATTGGGGGGTGATGGTGATCAGAAGATCCTCCATGTGCTCCTAAATGTGCATCTGTTGACAAATGAGAGCGGATCACTGTACAATTAAAAGTTAAGCCCTAGCTGGTGTGGCTCAGTGGATAGAGTGCCGGCCTGCGGACTGAATGGTCCTGGGTTCGATTCCCCGTCAGGGCACATGCCCAGGTTGTGGGTTTGATCCCCAGTAGGGGGTGTGCAGGAGGCAGCTGATCAATGATTCTCTCTCATCATTGATGTTCCTATCCCCCTCTCTCCTCCCTTCCTCTCTGAAATCAATACAAATATATTTTTAAAAAAATCCATTCTTTGCAATAAAACCAGAAGAGGTCATTGTCAACATGAGACACCAACAGCATCCCTGGGAGCGAAGCGGAGAAACAGGCCCACGCCACTGACAGGCAGCTGACGCATCCCCCCTCCGGGCTCGCGGCAGGACAGCTGGCTGCGGGGAAGGTGTCTCTTTCCCTAAAATTTCTATAAATTTTCGAGACCACGACGGAGGGCCTGTCAGACCTGCGTCTAGAGGGTCCCCGTGAGGACAAACACATCTATGTATATAAAAGCCTGAGCAACCTTTACGACTGGACGTCCGGCCAGTAGCTATGACATGCACTGACCACCAGGGGGCAGATGCTCAATGCAGGAGCTGCCCCTGGTGGTCAGTGTGCTCTCAAGTCAACCTCCCTCCGTCCCTCCCCCCTGCTGGCCAACCTCCTGCAGTCAAACCCCTCCTCCCCCCGCCAGCTGCCCGGATCGGTCCAATTGGGACTGGGTGACACCCGGATCAGCCCTGATAGCCGCCCAGGCCAAGGGACCCCACCCGTGCACGAATTCACGCACTGAACCTCTCGTTAGAAATAAGGAGACATTTCCGTTTCCCTTTGAAAGCCAGGGAAGGGCGTGCCTGCCCCTCGCTCCCCGAGCGTTTCCTTAGGAAACTTGCACGTACTGCTCCTCCGTGAGTGCTCACGGGGCCACAGCTGAATGACCGGAGGCTTTTTATTTTTATTTAAAAAAAGACGGGAGCCCCGTGAACCTGGAGGAAG
Source organism: Myotis nattereri (assembly GCF_964212035.1). Lineage (NCBI taxonomy): Eukaryota > Metazoa > Chordata > Mammalia > Chiroptera > Vespertilionidae > Myotis > Myotis nattereri. Next base: position 82,816,782 of record NC_138087.1, read on the forward strand.
AGAGGACGGCTGCATGAGGCCCTGCGGACTCTGCTCTCCACAGACCAGGCCTCTCTCGGGTGGCGCTGGTGGGGGGCGGTTTAAGGCAGCCCTTCTGTCTTCTGTGATCAGGGGGACGGCGCCCGGGGGGCTGGCACGGCCGACAGCCTCGCGCCCCCATCGCCTCAGCGGGCGGCCCTCACCTGGCTCCCGAGGGCCCCTCCGGCCTCCTTCTCGGCTGAGGGTGCCCCACGGCGTGTGGTCTGTGGTCGCGGGGCCCTGCCTCCGGGCTCTGGGCCAGTGAGCCGCGTCCTGGGACGTCGCCAGGTGCTTTCGACGGCCTCCGGGCGACGACCGAGTCACTTCCGTTTACAGAGAATAACCTGGTCTGAACTGGGGGCTGGATCGCCGAGGGGGGGGGGTGGTTGACAGGCTGTGTCATCATTTTGCCCATCAGGCAGATAGCTGTGAGCCTCGAGCCAGGGGACGGATCGGATCGGAGCGACAGCGAGGTCAGGAGGTGCCGTGCGGCCGATTCCCGGTCAGGGCACACGTCCGGGTTGTGAGCTCCATCCCCAGGGGCAGCCGATCGGTATTTCCATCTCTCTCTCCCCCTCCCTTCCTCTCTCTCTAAAAACCAACAAACACATTTAAAAAGAGGTGATTTTGGGGAGAAGAGGTCAAGACCTTCGGACCCGCCGCGGTGACCCCAGGTTTTCCAGACGGGGTGCTGTCCTGGCTCCTGGGACGGGCGGGACTCAGGGAGTCCAGAGAGAAACGGCTCAGGCCGCTGTCCAGAGCCCGGCCCGCCGTGTCCCTCCCGCTGGCGGCCAGCCCAGCCCCCCGTCCTTCCCTGCGGGGCCCTACCGGGAACTGGGGGACACAGCGGACCTTCCGGCTTCAGCTCAGCGGGAAGAAGGCCTCCTATTGTCCCCGGGAGGAAGGAGCCTTGGGGATTCGGGGAACCCGGGGCAGGGGCCACGCGGCCGCCCGCTCCCATATAAGGCCCCGCGCCCGTCGCCTCGGCCTCAGCGCTCGGAGCTGGAAGTCCCGCAGCCGCAGCCATGAGGTGCCTCCTGCTCGCTCTCAGCGTGGCCCTGGTGTGCGGCACCCAGGACATGGGCGTCCCCCAGACCGGGGAGGACCTGGACGTCCAGAAGGTCGGGGACGGGGTGCTGTGGTGGGGAGGCTGGGGGGGGGGCTGAGTGCAGGGCGCGGGGGCCTCAGAAGACGGGGCGGCTGGGACGTTGGGACCCTCCGCTGCTCTGTCTCCCAAGGCCCAGGTGGTGCTGGGAGACTCATGATGTGGCCTCTGAGCCCCCGGGGCTGCACGGGGTGTCCCTGCAAGTGTGTGGCCGCACGCTGGGGGCCGGCGTGCTCGTGACCCCAGTTAGACGGGGCCTGGCCCAGAGGGGAGGGACGGAGAGCCCACCCGGGAGCTGGGGTCCCCGCCCGCCCCCCAGTGCAGCTCACGGCCCCTCCCCAGGTGGCCGGAACCTGGTACTCCGTGGCCACGGCGGTCAGCGACCTCGCCCAGCCGAGCACCGAGAACGCCGCCCTGAGGATGTACGTCAAGGAGCTGCGGCCCACCCCCCAGGGCGACCTGGAGATCATGGTGCACAGATGGTGGGTATCCGGCTGCGGGGAAGGGGCTGGGCGCCAGGACAGGGGGGCGGGCAGGGCTCCTGAGGGACCCGGCTTCCCGTGGGCGGCATGGGGTCGGGGTTGGGGGTCGGGGGGCAGAGCTGGGAGGTTCGGGCCCCTTGGAGCCCCTGCCCAGGGCTCTGGGGCCACAGAGCGACGCGGGGTCAGGGTGGGGAGGCCTGTGCGGAGGCCGCTGGCCAGGGGCAGTGGGGCCGGGCCCTCCTGCCATGGCCCTGTCTGCGTGAGGGTGACAGTGGCTGCCTCAGCCTGGGCGTCACCGTTACGCGGTCACCACCCTTCAGGGAGGGCGGCCGGTGTGTTGAGGAGACGATCTTGGCCGAGAGAACCCAGCGAGCAGGGACGTTCAACATCGACTGTGAGTGGCCGGGCCCAGAGCCGGCCCAGAGCTCAGCCTCAGCCCTGCGGGAGGCGGGAGGCGGGAGTGGGCCTGTGGGTGCCTCAGGGGGTGCGGGGCAGGCCCCGGGGGCCGCGCTTTGTGGGGGGGGGGGGCTGCAGGGCTGCATCCTGCTCACTGCAGGCAGTGGAAGGTGACACCTGAGCGGGGCCTGCACCTCTCACGGCGTCAGAGGACCCCCAGCGCCTCCCTCTCCGCGGATTCTCCAGGCAGTTGGCACATTCTGCCTTAATCTTTGATAACGAAACACAAAATAGAGACGGCGCAGGGTCAGCCTCTTGTCCCGGGGCATCGGCACAGACATTTCTATTTTTTATTTACTTATTTTTTAATATGTTTTCAGTGATTTTTAGAGAGAGAGGAAGGGGGAGGGACAGAGAGAGAGAAACATCAGTGATGAGAGAGGAACATCACCCCTCGATCGGCTGCCTCCTGCGCGCCCCCCACTGGGGACGGAGCCCCGACCGGGCCTGCGCCCCGACCAGGAACCAAACCAGTGGCCTCCTGGTTCCTGGGTTGATGCTCAACCACTGAGCCACCCTGGTTGGGTGAAATTTTAAATTTAAAATTTTTAATCCTCACCCCAGGATGTTTCTCCATTGGTTTTTAGAGAGAGGGGGAGGGAGGGGGAGAGACAGAGAGAGACATTGAGGTGAGAGAGACGCGTGGACTGGTTGCCTCCTGCACGCACCCGACCGGGGCCCAGGGGTCAGGCCTGCACCGACGTGTGTGTCCTCGGCCGGAATCAAACCTGGGGCCCTCCAGCTCGAGGGCCACACGAGCCACGACCCAGCGAGGGCGGCACAGAGTTTAGAGGGAAGTCGTGCAGGGAGACTTCTCGTCCCTCCAGCTAACTCTGTGCTCCCCGCAGGATGGCTCCAGGCTGCCCTGCCTCCTCCACTCCTCGCTCCCAGGGCCCCAGACTCAGCCCTCTGCTCCCGCCCTCCCCTCCCCTCCCCCTCCCCTCCCCGCCCCCTCCCCCTGCCAAAGTGCCTCCTGCCCTCACCCCTCACCCCTCACCCCACACCCCGCCTCCAGCTCCTCCTGTCTGCCTCTGCCCCTTGGGCCTGAGCCCACCTGGCCGGCCGCACACCTGGCCGCTCACCTGCAGCAGGTGCTGTGTGTCCCATCCTCTCGCTTCCTCTCCTGCCTCACGGGCCTCTGGTCGAGGGGTCGGTGATGGGCACGAGCCCACAGCCCGCGGGCACAGGGGACGAGCGAACCTCACCTTCGCTTCGCTCTCTGCTTCTCGCCCAGACCTGGAGGAGAACAGGCTCGTGGTGCTGGACACCGACTACAAGAACTACCTGTTTGTCTGCGCGGAGAACACGGCCGCCCCCGCCCAGAGCCGGGCCTGCCAGTACCTGGGTGCGTACATCCCCGCCCTGGAGGCAGCTGGGAGCCTGGCCCTGCCTGGGCCCGGGGAGCAGCACTCTGACGCCCGCCCCCCACAGCCAGGACCCCGGAGGTGGACCAGGTGGCCATGGAGCAGTTCGGCCGGGCCCTGAGGCTGCTGTCCATGCACATCCGTATCATCCGCATCCCGACCCAGGCGCAAGGTGACCCCCCCACCCCCTGCTACCCCCCATCCGCCAGCCCCCTGCCCTCGCCCCCCGGCCCCCCAAGTCCGAAGGCCGTGCACACGGGGAGGGTCTTTCTCCCCTGGCGGCCTCCCCGTCCCCCAGGCCTCCCGGGAGGTGGGTGGGAGGTGGGGTCCCCCTGGTGTGGTCGCTGACCTGTGACCTCCCACGTCACCCCTCCTCCCGCAGAGAGGTGCCGTGTCTAAGGGAGTCCTGCGGACCCGCCTCCTGGGTAACGTACCTGCCCCGCTCAGCGTCCTGGGTGTGGGGTCCCGGGGCCTTGACTCCCCTCCACCACCCCCCACCACCCCCCGGGGAAAGGGCTGCAGCCTGCGTCTCCCGGGGACTCGGGAATCGGCTGCCGCGCGCCCACCCTCCGAAGGGCCTTGAACTGCCGTGCGTCTCCTGTGTCCTGGCCACACGCACAGGCGACGCCCCAGGATCCCGGGCCGGGTGTGGGCGCCCGGGGGGGCTGCGAGGGGCTGGAGTGGGGGGCGGGCACTGGGCCTGAGGTGGGTGAGGGGCTCTGTCTCCCCAGGAGGGGCGTCCGCATCCCCAGGGGCGCTGGCGAGGTCTGTCCTTCAGGATCCCAGGATCATAGGGGCCCCTTGTCCATTCCAGGACCTCGGCCTCCCTGCAGGACGGCGTGACCCCTCCTTCGACGTCACCCCTCCTCCCAGTGGGGGCCCCAGGAGGGGCTGAGGCCATGAGGCTGCTGGGCGCCGCCCGCCTCGACCAGCTGCTCTGAGCCCCTCACAATAAAGAGACACACCAGCGCCCGTCTGTCGCGTCTTTCCTGGGGCCGGTGGGGCGGGCAGGAGGCGGGGGTGGGAGAGCAGAGGGCAGAGCTGACCCCAGAGAAACAAGGGGACAAGGGCCAGCCCCCTCGGGGTGCTGGTCACTCCCTGTCCCTCCGTCCTCACCAGCCCGGGCGCGGTCAGCCCCAGGCCCCTCGCTGGTCGGGCAGGGCTGCCTGCCCCCGGCTGCCCCCTCCACACCCCGCTCTATCCTGACGCCAACCCCTCCAAGGGCGCGCCCCCAGCCCCAGCTGCAGGGACACAAGGTCCCCACCTGAGCCAGGTGCTCGTGGGACAGGCGTGACGCCAGCCGAGCGCAGGCCCCGTGCAATCCGCCCGCAGCGTGTCACCGGCGCACACAGCACCCGGCGCCGAGCACACGCTTATTTCATTCTCTATTTAATTTTTAAAATATATATTTTTATTGATTTCAGAGAGGAAGGGAGAGGGAGAGAGCGATAGAAACATCAGTGATGAGAGGGAGTCATTGGCTGCCTCCTGCACGCCCCACACTGGGGAGGGAGCCCGCAACCCGGGCCTGTGCCTTGACCAGGTATCGAACCCTGACCTCCTGGTTCCTAGGTCGACGCTCAACCACTGAGCCACACTGGCCGGCCACACATTTATTTCAGTGCCCACTGGGCAGTCAGCAGGGCAGCTCCCATCCCCCTCCCCACAGACTCGGACAGAGGGCCCCGCCCCGCCCCACCACACGCCGACCACAGTCTGTCCCCTGCACCGACCCTCGGCTGCAGCTGGGGGTGCCGACACCTCCTGGGACTTGCTGGGGTGGCTCACGGGGCTCGGGGAACGCTTGAGCTACTGGAGCGCTGGCCTATTGTCACGAATAAAGTCCAGGACCAGCCAGGCGGAGGAGATGCTCAGGACAAGGGGGGGCCCTGCCCCCAGGGCCACGCCCCAGCATCTCCCGTGGTCCCCAGCCAGGAGCCCCCCGAGCCTGTCCTTTGGGGTTCAGCTGCTTTCCACAGTCGTGGCTGATGGAACCGCTGGCCATTGGTCACTGAACTCACCTCCACCCTGTCCCCTCCTCAGGGAGGAGGCGGGACAAAGGCCCAGGGTTTGCTCCCTTCACAACCAACCCCCATCCTGAGGGCTTTCCACGCCCCTCAACATGCCCAGGGGGTGGAAAGGGGCTTGTTCGGGAGACTGAGACACGTTGTCACTCAGGAAATTCCGGGGGTTTTAGGAGCTGGGAGCCAGAAACGTGAAGAAAGTGCCCGGCCAGCGTGGCTCAGTGGTTGAGCGTCGACCTAGGGGCCAGGAGGCCACGGTTGATTCCTGGACAGGGCACAGGCTCAGGTTGTGGGCTCAGTCCCCAGGGAGGGGCGTGCAGGAGGCAGCCGGTCCATGACTCTCCTATCATTGCTTTTCCATCTCTCTCTCCCTCTCCCTTCCTCTCTGAAATCAATAAAAAAAATTAAAAACAAAAGAGAGATGGGAAGAAGGCCACACGTGCAGATGGGCAAAAGGAGTACTTGACACACAGAGTTTATTCTTGTATTATTATTAACTAGTGGCCCGGTGCACGAAATTCGTGCACATTAACAGGGAATTAATTAGAGGGAATATTTTAATATTGCTATTTGCCCTTTCTCTATAATAGAAGTGTCAGCGATGAAAAAAGATTAGTAAAATGTATATGAACATCTTCCTCCTGTCAGAGTCAAGTCCCCGCCCACCCACATGCACCTCGAAATCGCGAGAGACCCAGGCCCAGCTGGCCCCACCCCCATTGAGCTAGATCCAGACCCCAGACGGCCCCACCCTCGTCAAGCCCCACAGGGTGGGGGGCGTGGCCTCAGGTCACCTGGCCCAGCGCCAGGGCAGGGGGTGCACCTTGAGGTTCCCCATCAAGCCCTTCATGGCTGGGGGTGCGGCCTGAGGTCCCCCGTCCAGCTCTGCCAGGCGGGGGGCGCAGCCTCGGGTCCCTGCCTCCGCTGTGGGTGCCGCCATCGTGACCGTTACGGAATGATGGTAAATGTGCCCGTTCCCTCTTTATCAGATAAGATTATTGTATTGTTTATGTATGAACATCTGAAAACCCCTCTCATATTTCTTTTTTCTTTTATTTTTTTTAAAGAAAAAGGAAAAGAACAAGAGAAAGAACCATTCTTTTAAGGTTTTGTTTCCCCAGTTGCTCCCCATTCCCACCGAACCCTCTACCATCCACCTACCCTGTTGTCTGTCTTTGACCATCCGTGAGGGGCTCCGTGCAGAAGGAGCACCTTAGGGGAGGGGCATCGCACCGTTTATTTCTGTTAGTTACACTGTGCTTTGAACACATGACAGTCCCTGTCGAGTGGGTGCAGTCCATGGTGAGGTACAGGGGCAGGGAAAACTCCAGAGAAAAGCACAGCAAACTCCTAGTGTTCCGGAAGAGCTGCCATAATAAATCAGAGATTAGGATGAGATAATCAGTCGTCAATATACCCATCTTTCGCCCAACATGCTCTCTTGATGTTCTCACCAACTGTTAATGTACATGAACATGTGCACGTGGCTATGCCGGGTGAGGTGAGGGCAGGATCCAGGTGCGACAACTCATCCGAGAGGGTTTTGGGCCCGAGTCTGAGATACAGCCGTTCCATGGGCTCTGCGGAGAGGAAATCTAAGAGGATGGGGTCAGAGGAAGGGGATGGAAAACATACCCACGGGGCAACGTCTTCACCCAGTGAGGCAACCCGCTCTCGGGCAAAGGACTATTGAGCCCAGACTTCCTTCAGGACCGAGGGTGACCAGATGCCGTTTAGTCCACAGGGAGTTCCCCTGTGATTCCTTCAGAGTCTGAGACTTCTCAGGAGCTAGGCACACGTCACCTCATTCCTGTCTCTTCTCCCCGATTTTCTCGGGGGAATGTTTCTGAAGATCAGAGACATGGAAAGAAATGACATATCCTCCTTTTCTCTCTCCTCATGCGGGGATTTCACAATGAACTACAGGGCCCGTCGAATTCTCTCTCTCAGGGATCAACAAGAGGCCAATGTGAGTGCTTTCACCTCAACAAGAGGTCTTAGCTGAATCCACCAGAAAAAAGGAGGCGATTGAAACCCTCTACGTCAGGCCCTAAAAAAAAGGGAGGTTGAGGAGTGCAGGTTGGTTTGGCTCAGTGGATAGAGAATTGGCCTGGGGATTGACGGGCCTGAGGTTCGAATACAGGAGAGAGAGAGAAAGAGAGAGAGAGAGAGAGCGAGCTGGGGGGGGGGGGGGGAGAGCGCCGCTGGGGGAGGAGGGAGGAAGGGAGGTGCTGCGTGTCTGCCCCTGGTTCTGCCGCGGCCCCTGGGTTCTCCATCTGTGACCTGGTAGCACCTGCCACGTGGAGGCGCCTGCAGATGAAATCCAACCAGTGGCCTGGCTGTTCCCACCTGGGGCCGCCCTGGGGCCAGGGCTCCGTCCACCCAGAGCCACGACCCGCTGGTCCCACCAAAGGCCCCGTGGAGTCGGGCTCAGAAGCCAAAGCACAGAACCGGCCCGGGTCCCTGAGGGCTGGAGGGCGGGGCTTGGGAGACGCAGAGGCCCGAGGAGGGAGGAAGGTGGGAGCCATAGACAGTTCCAGAGGAGGCGGCTCAGGGCAGAGGAAGAGCCGTGAGCCCCACGCCCTGTCCCAGATGCAAGGCCGTCCCCGCAGCAGGGCCCTGGTCTGTCACAGGCGCCGGTCCTGGCGGCTTCACAAACCTCGGGAATAATTCTCTCCAGGCCCGCAGCCCGGGAGCCAGGAACCAGGTGTGGGCAGGGCCGGCCCCGCGGGCTCTGGGAGGACCCTCCTGCCTCCTGGGCTCTGAGTGGCGGCGCCCCTGGCGCTCCTCCTAGACCTGCCGCTGCGGCCTCTGTCTGTCCGCCATCGCGCCGCCTCCTGTCTGCGTCTCTGGGCCGCTCCCTGCGAACAGGCTCCCCTTAGGAGGACGTGGTCACGGGAGGCCCGGCTCCTCCGCGATGGCCTCCCTTTAGCGCCGTCACACGCACAGATTTCCTAAGAAGCTTCATCCTGAGGTCCCGGGTGGGCTCGATGGGGCACCTTCGGGGAGACATGACAGCGGTGAAACCCCTGGCAAAATAGCTCCCTTTTTAACAGAAATGGATTTGTATTGATGTCAGAGAGGAAGGGAGAGGGAGAGGAACGGCAATGATGAGGGGCAGGAGGAGCGCCGCTGGGGAGAAGGGAGCAGCCCCCGCTCGTATTTCTTGCTGCGGGTTGCACCACCGGCTCTCCCTCTGGCCGTGCTCCCCCCACCCCGCCCCCCACCCATCTCTATTGCTTTCCCGCTGGTCTTTGCCCGCCTGCGCCAGCTGCGCCAGCCTCAGGTGCAGCAGCTTTGCCCTGCTGAGCCCTGCCCGCCCAGCTCGCTCCTGCGAGACCAGAAAATAAATGGAACGAGTGGTTTCCAGCTGGTGTAACAGTTTCCCGGGATGAGGTCAGGCTCTGTAGGGACACACGTTCGTCATCCAGGCCCAGGAAAGGGGCACAGTGCGGGCGTTGGTGGAGTTACTGGGCGCGGGAAGAATGGAGAAAAGTCAGCCCTGTGGTCAGAGACCGAGCCCCCAAACTGCCCCCCCCACCCCTGTCCTGTGCACCTCCTCCGCCTGGCTGGCCGGGTCACGGGCTGACCCCCTCCAGGCGGGAGCAGCGCCCTATCACAGCCGCCTGTGCACGCGGAGACGGAAAAACGCGCCGTGGCCCCCGTCCAGGTGTTAGACGCGGCCGCCGTGGTGTCCGTCCCTGGAGCCGGCCCGGCCCTGGGGTGGGGCCTGCAGGGCTCGTCCCTCGGGGCCTGGCTTCCTTCACTCGACGTGTCCTCCAGGCCCACGGCATTTGTCAGGGCTTCCTTCCCCTAAAGAACGAGATGTTACTGATGTCAGAGCGGAAGGGAGAGGGAGCGAGATGGAAACATCCTATATAATAAAAGCCCAGCGACCGAATGGTGGAATGACCAGAACGACTGGTCGACCAGTCGCTATGACACACACTGACCCCCAGGGGCAGATGCTCGACACTGGAGCTGCCCCTGGGGGTCAGTGCGCTCCCACAGTGGGAGCAGCCGCTCAGAGGGCGGGTCCGCAGCTCTGGATGAGCGGCTGCTCCCGCAGCGGGCTGATCCCCGCAGGCCATGCGCCCCCCCCCCCCCCGCCTCCGCACAGTGCACAAACCCCGTGCACGGTGGTGGTATGGGGGTGGGCACGGTGGTGGCCTGGGAAGGAACTGGGTGATGATTTGTGTGGGGACGGAGCCCCCACAGGGGAAGGGTATGCCTCCTGGACAGGCCGTAACCATGACGGCACCTGCTCGGGGCCCAGGAGCTGGGGGGACGGGCGCCCAGGAACCCAGGCACTGCCCGGTGTCGGGGCCCACGGCTTCGCGGTTCAGGCCTCGGGGGACGTGGCGTTGCCATCGAGGCCGCCTGGGGTCACTTCGCTGCAGTAACTTCCCGCTTCGGCGACTACCGGCCCGACCCCCACCCGGCTCTCGGTGCCAGGGCCTGGGGGGATGGGGCGCTGGGTGGGCGAGGCCTCCGCCAGGTCCCTCGGGGCCTCCTGCTGCTGCCGCCCGAGGCTCCTTTTCCTGCTTCAGGGTTTTCCACGGAACCTCATTCCCGGAAACGCGACTGTGGCCCGAGGAGGTGCCAGAACACGCGCCCCCTGGCAGGCGCCCGGGGCTTCCGAGAAGCCTGCAGGAAACGCCTGCAGCTGGCGGCCGCGTTCCCCGAGCTCCGGGAACCGGGACACCTGCTCTCCTGGCACTGCCCCGGCCCCGCGTGACCTGCTGGGCGGCCTCTGACCCCGGGGTCACGGCAGACGCCCATCTGGGCCTGTGCCTCTGGCTCGGGCAGTCGTCGCCCAGGAGCCCACGGGGCGGGCGGGGGCTGCTGACAGGGGATCCCCTCTCCCCGGTGCTGAGGCCGGGAGCCCACATTCCGGGCGTTCGGCCGCCCCTGCCCCCGCCCCAGGCTCCGGGACCCTCCTTCCCGCCTCTCCCAGCTGTGGGCACTCGGCTCACGGCCACCTCTGCCTTTGCTGCCCAGCCCTTCTCCCCGCGACCCCCCTCGGCCCCCGCTTCCCCGTTAGGACACCGGGCACTAGGCTAGCCCCCCAACCCCCCGCCTCCGACGGCCACAGCATGGCCTCATCTGAACCAGCAGCCGCCTCTGAGGACCCCGCAGACGTGAGCGTTCGGGCGACACCAGCCCCCGAGCTGCTCTTCATGAACCGTGAGGACGGGCCTGGCCGGTGTGGCTGTGGCTGAGCGTCGACCTGTGAACCAGGTGGTCCCGGGTTCGAATCCAGTCAGGGCACGTGCCCGGGTTGCGAGCTTGATCCCCCGTGTGGGGCGTGCAGGGGCAGCTGATGCTGGTCTCTCTCGCATCGATGTTCCTCTCTCCCTCTCCCTTCCTCTCGTGCTAAAAATCAACAAAAACATGTTTGAAAACACGCGGGAGATGGCCGTCGGGGGCCGGGTAGCCGGGTAGCTGGGTCCCGGGCCCCGCCCCCTGCCCACCCGCCGAGGTCAGGCCACTTCCACCGGCCCCACCGGGCCCTGTGATGCTGTGGGGGCCGCTCGGCCTCAGCAGCAAACACGTGCGGGGCTCACGCTGCCGCCCCCCAGCTCTGTCTGAACCTCACCGGCCCGCTGGACAGTGGGGAGGACGCACAAGGTCATGGCCTCGGGCTGTGCAGGTGGCGGAAGAGAGAACAGCAGAGCCAGGAGCAGCCAGGAGCGACCCCGCCTTTCCAGGCGGCTGGTCCAGCGGGCGGGGGGGGGGGGGGGGGGAGGGCGGCCCCTGGGCTGAGGGAGGGGGAGGGGCAGGCGGCCACACGGACCCGGTGTCCAGGGGTCCTGGGCTCACGTGGGCCTCTCCGGCCACGCACTGCCCTCCCCGCCGGGACAGCCTCCTCAGGGCTGGCTGCCGCTGTCCAGAGCCCGGCCCGCCGTGTCCCTCCCGCTGGCGGCCAGCCCAGCCCCCCATCCTTCCCTGCGGGGCCCTACCGGGAACTGGGGGACACAGCGGACCTTCCGGCTGCAGCTCAGCGGGAAGAAGGCCTCCTATTGTCCCCGGGAGGAAGGAGCCTTGGGGATTCGGGGAACCCGGGGCAGGGGCCACGCGGCCGCCCGCTCCCATATAAGGCCCCGCGCCCGTCGCCTCGGCCTCATCGCTCGGAGCTGGAAGTCCCGCAGCCGCAGCCATGAGGTGCCTCCTGCTTGCTCTCAGCGTGGCCCTGGTGTGCGGCACCCAGGACATCTTTGTGCCCCAGACCGGGGAGGACCTGGACGTCCAGAAGGTCGGGGACGGGGTGCTGTGCGTGGGGAGGCTGGGGCGGGGCTGAGTGCAGGGCGGCCGGGGTGCGGGGGCCTCAGAAGACGGGAAGCTGGGTGTCCGGGGCCTGCGGGACTCCGCTGGGGCCGCCCTCACAAAGCCCCACGGACGGCGGCTTAAACAGCAGCCACTTAGGGTCGCAGGTCCTGAGGCGGGTCCGAGGCCGGGGTGGGCGGCTGCCCCCTGCACCCCCCACGGCCTGAGCTCTGTGCCCGTGTGTCCCCATCTCCCCGCTTACACGGGACCCATCAGGCGGGGCCAGGGCCCACCCTCCCTTTAACGTCCTCACCTCTTCCAGAACCCATTTCCTTTTTTTATTTGATTAATATTTTTTATTTTTATTGCTTATTATGATTATTATTTTTAGAGAGGGGGGGGAAGGGAGGGGAAGGGAGGGGGAGAGAGAGAAATACCAATGATGAGGATCGCTGAGCGACTGCCTCCTGCACGCCCCCCACTGGGGATCGAGCCCCCAACTCGCCCTGACGGGGAATCGAACCTGGGACGCTCAACCACTGAGCCACGCCGCTGGGCAAAGATCTCACCTCCTAGAGTCGTGGTCTGAGGTGCTGGGCTCAGGGCTGCAACGTATGAATCTGGGGGGACACAGTCTAGGCCCCCCCCGGCCTCTCTGCCTCCCCTCACTCACGGAGGCGGCTCTCGGGGTCCTTCTCTGGGCTGAGATGAGTTTAGCTAGAACATTCCTCAGCTCAGCAGAGGAGGGTCCCACAGCGGCCCAGGGGGGTCAGTGAGGGCCCCGCGGACCCAGCCCCCTCCCTAGGCCGGCCTGGGGGAGTCGGGAGTGGGTAGGACTCCGCTGGCCCAGACGGGAGGGTCGGAGAGCCCACCCGGGAGCTGGGGTCCCCGCCCGCCCCCCAGTGCAGCTCACGGCCCCTCCCCAGGTGGCCGGGACCTGGTTCTCCATGGCCATGGCGGCCAGCGACCTCGCCCTGCTGAGCACCCAGAACGCCCCCCTGAGGATGTACGTCAAGGAGCTGCGGCCCACCCCCCAGGGCGACCTGGAGATCATGGTGCACAGATGGTGGGTGTCCGGCTGCGGGGAGGGGGCCGGGCGCCAGGACGGGGGGCGGGCAGGGCTCCTGAGGGACCCGGCTTCCCTTGGGCAGCATGGAGTCGGGGTCGGGGGTCGGGGGGCAGGGCTGGGAGGTTCCGGGCCCCTTGGAGCCCCTGCCCACGGCTCTGGGGCCCAGAGCGACGCGGGGTCAGGGTGGGGAGGCCTGTGCGGAGGCCGCTGGCCAGGGGCAGCGGGGTCGAGGCCGGGGTCCTCCCGCCATGGCCCTGTCTGCCCCTGGGGTGGGGAGGGGGTGGCAGGGAGAGCTGGGGGGGCGGATGGGAACCCAGAGCCATCACTGCCGGGGAACGCAGGCCAACGCCCTGAGCAAGCCCGAGGGCACCCCAGCCCCTGTCTGTGCTCCAGGGGCGTTGGGAACCTGGTCCCTGTGGCCACTAGAGGTCCCCGCGGGTCCCCGGCGCTGGGGTTGGCTCTCTGGCCGCGGAGCCTGAGGGCGGCTCTCGGGACGCTGTCTTCCAGGGAGGACGGCAGCTGTGTCCCGGGCAAGATCTTCGGGGAGAAAACCGAAGTCCCTGCCGAGTTCAAGATCAACAGTACGTGCTGCCGGGCTCCGGCCTCCTCCCTCGGTGCTGCCCCAGGCGGACGGCCTCCTCCCTCGTGCTGCCCCGGGCTACGGCCTCCTCCCTCGTGCTGCCCCGGGCGGACGGCCTCCTCTCTCGGTGCTGCCCCGGGCGGACGGCCTCCTCCATCGGTGCTGCCCCGGGCTACGGCCTCCTCCCTCGGTGCTGCCGGGCTACGGCCTCCTCCCTCGGTGCTGCCCCGGGCAGACGGCCTCCTCCCTCGGTGCTGCCCCGGGCGGACGGCCTCCTCTCTCGGTGCTGCCAGGCGGACGGCCGCCTCCCTCGGTGCTGCCAGGCGGACGGCCTCCTCCCTCGGTGCTGCCAGGCGGACGGCCTCCTCCCTCGGTGCTGCCCCGGGCGGACGGCCTCCTCCCTCGTGCTGCCCCGGGCTACGGCCTCCTCCCTCGGTGCTGCCAGGCGGACGGCCTCCTCCCTCGGTGCTGCCAGGCGGACGGCCTCCTCCCTCGGTGCTGCCGGGCGGACGGCCTCCTCCCTCGTGCTGCCAGGCGGACGGCCTCCTCCCTCGGTGCTGCCGGGCGGACGGCCTCCTCCCTCGGTGCTGCCAGGCTCTCGCGAGATCGGCGTGGAGACCCCATTTCTGTCTTTTTTTTTTAAATATTTTTATTGATTTCAGAGAGGAAAGGGGGGGAGAGAGAGAATCATGGATCGGCTGCCTCCTGCACGCCCCACCACCTGGGCACGTGCCCTGTCCAGGAATCGCACCCGGACCCTTCAGTCCACAGGTTGACGCTCACCCACTGAGCCAAACCTGCCAGGCCAACCCCCATTTCATAACCAGGACACGGGGTGGGTGGCCCCCTCAGAACAAGTGATGACCGAGCCCGGGTCCGGCAGGTGGCGGGCGCTCAGGCCCCTGTGCCCGGGGGCGGCTCGGGGAATGGCTGGCCGGTCGGGGGCGTAGGAGCCGCTCTCCCGTCCTCGCCCGGTGGCCACGCAGGGGGAGCCGACCCGCACCCCCTCCTGCTGGAGGGAAGAACCCGGACTCACCCACCGCCTGGCCCCCCTCCAGGCCTGGGGGACGGCAAGGTGCACGTGCTGGACACCGACTACGAGACCTACGCCTTCCTGTGCCTGGAGAACGCCGCGCCCGCCAAGCAGAGCCTGGCCTGCCAGTACCTGGGTGCGCCAGCCGCCCCGGGGGGAGGGGGTCCCAGGGCCCCGGGGGGAGGGGTCCCATGACTGTGCGGGACAGAACGTAGGTGGGGGGAGGGGACACACATTCAGGCGGGGACGGATGGGGGCGGCGAGTGGACGGCGACTCAGGACCCTGCAGGCTTGGCGGGCGGAGAGCTTCAATGACTCTGCCAAGTGCAAAGTCAGCTGCGAGCACGTCTGTCGCCATAACGTCCGAGAGCAGACGTGGGGACGTTCCCGGGCACATGCCTCGGGCCCCCAGGGCTCCCCGTGGGTCACGGCCGGTGCGGGCTGGGAAGACGCTCCCACGGCCGGGACGGAGGGGCCTTGTCCTCCTGGGACCCTGACCCCCGCGTGGCCCTGTGGGGGGGCTGGGCCGGGGGGGACAGGGACCTGGAGGACAGGTGGGCGGAGCCCTGTTCGACCCTGGGAAGTGGGGCCGAGCTCTGCTGACCTCAGATGTCGGGGTGTCCTGCCTGCCTCGTCCCGGGCATGGTCCCGGCTCCCCCAGTCCAGGGACTGACCCCTGCCCCCCACAGCCAGGACCCCGAAGGTGGACCAGGTGGCCATGGAGCAGTTCGGCCGGGCCATGAAGCTGCTGCCCATACACATCCAGATGGTCTTCACCCCGGCCCAGGCGGAAGGTGACCCTGCCCACCGACCCCTGACCCCTGACCCCCGACCCCCAGCCACGGCCCCCAGTCAAAAGGCCATGCTCACTGGGAATGCCTTTCTCCCATGGCGGCCTCCCCATCACCCAGGCTTCTCAGGGGTGGATGGGAGGTGGGGGTGCAGAGCCCCTGAGGTGGGGTCCCCCTGAGACCCCTCTGGTGTCCTGGCCGACCTATGACCTCCCACGCCGCCCCTCCTCCCGCAGAGAGGTGCCGTGTCTAAGCGAGTCCTGCCGACCCGCCTCCTGGGTAACGTACCCGCCCCGCCCCACATCCTGGGTGTGGGGTCCGGGGGGCCCAGGCTCCGCTCCATCACCCCCCCATCACCCCCCTGCCGCCCTCCGACACGGGGGCCTGAGCGCCCGCCTGCCACCTGCCGGACCCCGTGGGAGGCCTGGAGCCGGGGTCCCCCGGGGTCTCGGGGATCGGCTGCCGCGCGCCCACCCTCCGAAGGGCGTGAACTGACCTGTGTCTCCTGTGTCCGGGCCACACGCACCGGCGACGCCCCGGGGCCCCGGGCCGGATGTGGGCGCCGGGGGCTGGGAGGGCTGGCGAGGGCCGTCCCCCAGGGCCCCAGGGTCACAGGGACCCTCGTGCATTCCAGGACCTCGGCCCCCCTGCAGGACGACATCACCCCTCCCTCCAGCCAGAGGCCCCAGGAGGGGCTGAGGCCCCGAGGCTGCTGGGCGCTGCCCCCCCGGGACCCTCTGCTCTGAGCCCCTCACAATAAAGAGACACATCAGAGCCCGTCTGCCGAGTCTTTCCTGGGGGAGTTGGGGCCGGGCTTGGGGGGGCGGCAGGAGGGCAGGGTGGGCTGCGGGGGGGCAGGAGGGCAGGGCGGGGGCAGGGCCGAGCATCACAAGCCCCGACATTCAGGGTCAGCGCAGAGCAGGCTCCTTTCAGCTGCCGGGACGTGGGCAGCCGAGGCAGCTCAGGGGTTAGCGCTGGGACCCGGCAGCACCCCAGCTGCAGGAAGGGCATGAGCCCTGCCGGTCACGCAGCACAGACACCTGACTGCCCAGGCAGAGCCGACTCGAGTTACCGCCGATCAGACCCTGCCTCTCGAACGGCGGCCCAAGGTCGTCTCCCAGGAGCGGGCGGGCCGTGCTCGGAGGAGACCTGGCACCAGGTCCCTGTGTCTGCACCGCGTCCGCCGCGTCCTCCGCCGATGGAAACAGGACCGTCCCGGAGGGAGGAGCTGCAGGAGGGCAGGCGGGAGGGGGCCTTGCCGTTCCGCACAAACTCCATGGCCTCCCCCGGGGAGGGTGCAGGGCCGGCCGGGAGCCCTCCCCCCCCAGGAGCCATTCAGACGTGTATGACGTCATGCGCGGCCACACGATCACCAACTTAAAGCTCGCTGCTCTGCTCGCGCAGACATGTCATGAGCCCCCAGTGCCTGGCAGGGCCGGACCAATGGCTTCACGGGCCTCCCACAGCCCACAGGCCGGACGGTCCCACCCTGGACTGCAGTGACAGAAGCAGGGATTCTTTTTTTTAAATATATTTTATTGATTTTTCACAGAGAGGAAGGGAGAAGGATAGAGAGTCAGAAACCTCGATCAGCTGCCTCCAGCACACCCCCCACTGGGGATGTGCCCGCAACCCAGGTACATGCCCTTGACCGGAATTGAACCTGGGACCCTTCAGTCCGCAGGCTGACGCTCTATCCACTGAGCCACACCGGTTACGGCCAGAAGCAGGGATTTTGAAAGAAGAACAATTTACATGCACGTGACAGTATGTGCGCACATTTAAACACGGACAATCCTGTATCAGCAGGCAAGGTGCCTGCACGCGAGGGGGTTTGTGCCAGAGTGAAGTCGTGTAGAGAGAATGGGGCACTTCGAGGAAGGGACCAATGACCAGTATCGGCGGGGAGAGAAACGTCAGAGAACCCTGCGCAGAGATGGGACGGCTCCGGGTTCTCGTCGGTCGGTTCGGGGGGCCGGCGCCTGCTCCCCCTCCGCTCCGGGCCCCCCGGTGCCAGGTTTGCTGAGGCACAGCCGGTCGGGGCTGGTGCGAACCAGGAGGAAGGGGCAGCCATCCGGGGGACAGACACAGACCCTGTTATTATAACTTAGGAATTACTCGCTAGCGGGCGAGGCGGAGCTCAGGGTGCCGGCTGCTCGGGCAGGCGGTGCTCTAGGAGGACCCGCACACACGCCTCCCGCCCTCCTCCGCCCCCACGGCTCCCAGGCACGTGCCACGTGCCCAAACCGCCCGGACGGCCCTCCCGCCGCACCTGGCACTCCCTTCTCAGGCGCCAGTGCCCTTCCCCGGCCATGGCTCCGGGACCTGCAGGGCGTCCGGGCGGGACGAGCGGCAGCTGGAGGTCGGACATGCAGACGGGGCCCCGGCCGCCTGGCTGCGCCGCCCTCTGGGCCCCCGTGGTCCTGGCCCTCGGCCTGGGCCTGGCCAGCGCCCAGAGGACCCTGGAGGAGGTGCCCGTGCAGCCCGGCTTTGACGTCCAGAAGGTAACGCTGACACGGCCCAGGCTCAGCCCTGGGACCAGGGAGACTCTCCCCGTCCTGCACTCGGCCAGGCCACACGACCCAGCGGGCACGGCAGGGACCGAGTACAGGAGGGGCTACAGGAGGGGGGAGCAGAGGGGGGACAGTGAGGCCTGAGAGGGGGGCTGACCACACCCCGCTCCCACCGGGGCCACGGGCACCCACCAATTCCCCATCCATCCCCCGGGACTGGAGGCTGCGGACCCTCCCCACCTGCACCTGCACCCACAGGTGGCCGGGCGCTGGCTGACCCTCCGGCTGGCCTCCAGCCGGGCACACCTGGTCTCCCCCGACGACCCCCTGAGGCTGGCTCTGCGTTCCATCGAGACGCGGGATGGGGACCTGGAGTTCGTCTTGTTCTGGACGTAAGCGTGGCCCCCGCAGGTCCCGAGGGTGGGGTGCTGGGGGGCCTCCCAAGATGCCTGCATCGGCACCGAGCTGGGGCTGGAGACGCTGCCCTGAGCCGGCTCAGGTGACCCTTAGGCTCCGAAGCTCTGAGGGAGGGCGGGCGGGAGAGACCACACCAGCCGTCTCGCGGCTCAGCCCGTCCTGCCCATCAGCTGGGTCCCGGGCGGGCGGGCGGGCGGGCGGGCGGGCGGCACCAGTTGGGTCCTCATGGAAGAGCTGGTGACACGGGACAAGTGTGCTGACTCAGCGATACCGCAGCCGCGCCCGTGGCGTCAAAGGCCGTCATGGCCGCGTCCTTGCCAGAGCTCAGCCCCAGATGCCTGTCTGTGGGCATGCGGCCCACCCCCACCATTAGCAACTGCAGGCCCCGGGGCGGGGGCCACGGGCGGGGGCCACGGGCGGGGGACAAGGGGGGCCTACAGGGGTGCTCTGTGCACGGAGCCAGGTGATGTGGATGCCCGTCCTGGGGCCTCGCCCAAGACCTGAGGTCCAGGGACAGACAGGGTCCAGCACCTCCGGGGGTTCCAGCTCCTTCCCAGCCAGGACCCCGGCCCTCACTGCAGCCTCCAGCCCCCCTGCCCCCGTGGGCCTGCCCTCCTGTCCCAGCTGGTGGCCCTAGAGGGCCTTGGGGGCCAAGAGCCTCCCGGGGCCTCAGGGGGCGCAGTCTGAGCTGGCACCACGAGGGGGCGGGGACAGGACAGGGACAGGGACAGGGACCGGCAGCCACGGCGAGCTCCTCTCCTTCCCCAGGGCGGAGACGATGTGCAGAGGCGTCCACGTCACCATCCACCCGACTGGGCTCCCGGGCCAGTACCGCGGCTCCTGTGAGTCCCGCCCCGGCCGAGTCCCTCGCTGGGGGAGGGGACGCCCGATGCCCTAGCCTGGCTGTGGGGGCAGGGCCGGGGCCAGAGGGAGCCGTCCCTCGTCCTGCCCGTGTCCATGGGGGCGGAGACAGGCCCCCTGTCACCGGCTGGGTCTGTCCCCACAGTTGAGGGAGGAGCCCGCATGCACGTTCGCTTCGTCAGCTCCAGCAGCGACTACAGCAGCCTCATTCTCTACGTCCGCGTTGAGGAGGGCGGGGACGGCGGGGACGGGGGCGAGGTCACCAGCCTGTGGGCGCTGCTGGGTAGGTGGTGTCTCCCCCAATGCTGGATGCCCCCCACCCCATCTGCCCAAGACCTGTGTTTAGTGCCTGCTGCTCTGGGGCATGGGTGTCAGCCTGGGCTGCTCAGCACGCACCCTCATGCCCCTTGGATGGGCGCCCTGGCCCCCCAGGCCCATCCGTCCACCTCACACTCACACACCCACCGCATCTCATCCCCTCCGTGCTGCCTGTGGGGCGTGTCCTGGAGCTGGAGTCTCCATGGACAGATGGGAGAAGCCTCCTGGGGGTGTCGGGGGGAACACTAGATGGAGGTGAGGGAGGGGCCCGGCGTCTGAGACTGGGCCCAGGGAGCCCAGGGGTGGGGGCCACACCACCAGGGTCCCGCAGGCCGGGAGGGGTCAGCGGGGTGGGGGTGGGCACCGGGTCACAGGGAGACCCCTGAGTGCAGTGGGGACCCTCTGGCTGGCCTCGCCTCAGGGGTAGATCCTGGCTCCCAGGAGCCGGGATCCCCATTGCCCTTGGAGCACAGCCCGTGTGGGCTGAGGGCCGTGCCCAGGGTGCCAACCTGGCCGGCGGGCATCAGCTCAGGCCTGGCCAGGAGCCGGGGGGAGGGGCCAAATCTGAGCATAGCTTCTGGGCTCTCGGCCCCTCACCACCAGCCCCTCTGATTGCAGCCAGACGCTTGCCCGGGGACCCCCAGTGGCTGCGAAGGTACCTGGGGTACGTGAGGGAGTTCCAGCTGCAGGAGGCCCCCGTCTTCAACCTAGAGGGTAAGTGCTACCCTGACTGCACCCAGGACACTGCGCAGGGTTAGGGTTAGGGTTAGGGTTAGGGTTAGGGTGGTTAGGGTGGTTAGGGTTAGGGCTAGGGTTAGGGTTAGGGCTAGGGTTAGGGTTAGGGTTAGGGTTAGGGTTAGGGTTAGGGTTAGGGTTAGGGTTAGGGTTAGGGTTAGGGTTAGGGTTAGGGTTAGGGTTAGGGTGGTTAGGGTTAGGGCTAGGGTTAGGGTTAGGGCTAGGGTTAGGGTTAGGGTTAGGGTTAGGGTTAGGGTTAGGGTTAGGGTTAGGGTTAGGGTTAGGACTAGGGTTAGGGTTAGGGTTAGGGTTAGGGTTAGGGTTAGGGTTAGGACTAGGGTTAGGGTTAGGGTTAGGGTTAGGGTTAGGGTTAGGGTTACGACTAGGATTAGGGCTAGGGTTAGGGTTAGGGTTAGGGTTAGGGTTAGGGTTTAGCGTCAGAGCTTAGTGTTATGTTTTGGGTCATAAGTGGAAATGGTGAATTTTGTTTGTAAACTCTGGGTTTGCAGTGTCGGAAGCCCTTCTAATTCCCCGTGTTCTTTCCCTCCGCAGCCCAGTGTCCTCCTCCTGAAGCTCACATCCGCCCCCTCCCCTGAGTTTCCTGCCTCCTTCCCCAGTTGCCAGCTGCCTTTCTACCCTCTGCTGCCTGACGCCCTTCCAGCCTGTGCCCGCCTCACCCTCTGTGTCCCTTTCCTGGCTTCTCCTTGGTTTGGGTCACCAGGTCCTCCGAAGCCATGGTGATGGGCCCACAGCCCCTGGCAGCCTGGCCCGGGCTGAGGTCACTCTGGGTGGTGAGGAGGAGCCGGTGGCCTGGACTCAGCATTACAGTCCAGCGGACAGAGCCACGGAGACCTTCGCTGGGAAGGTGGCCCCGTTCGGGGCCTGGCTGGCACCCCTCTGACCTGCCGCCTCCTGGGTCTGCTCTGGTTCAGTCCCCGCCCGGTGAGAGGCACCGTGAGTGACCTGCTGCCCTGAAGAGCCGGGTGAAGAGCCCTGGCACCTGCATGCAGGTGAGCTGAGCCCGGTCACGCCCTCTCTGAGCGTCAGGAGCCCTGTGAGGGCGTGGCCTGCAGGCGGGTGCCCACCTCTGCCTGGAAGAGCCAGGGCTCACCCACCGGCCAGGCCGTCTCTTAGGAAACTGGGTCGGGTGAGAGCCTCCATCCTTACGTCTGGAAATGCCGGGAGACAGGTCTGACCAGCTCCTGCCCCAGCGACTCCCTCAGCGGGCAGGCCTCCCGCAGGCCAGCAGGGCGGCCACCTGTGCGGGTTCCGCATGAGGAGCAGCTGTGAGCGGCCCACAGCCTCCTCGGAACCAGAACCCACGCGGAACAGAAACGGACACATTTGGTCACACGGCACAGGCGCACGCACGGCCGGGAACCTCGCACGGAGACAGTGCCCCAGTCCTGACTCTGGGCCCCGGGAAGGCGACTTGCATACACAGACCCGTGATCTCCTGCCTCGTCTCCAAGTGGAACGTTAATAGCCCCGGGTTAGCCTGCACCTTTGAGCCACCCGGTCCGTATCCCGACCACAAGTTTTCCCCAAACTGCAAACCCGATCGAAGCGCCGCCCGAGGGAGACAGGGTTTGGACGTGCTTTAGAGAGGAGTCGTGCCA
This sequence comes from Myotis nattereri, assembly GCF_964212035.1. Taxonomy (NCBI): domain Eukaryota; kingdom Metazoa; phylum Chordata; class Mammalia; order Chiroptera; family Vespertilionidae; genus Myotis; species Myotis nattereri. The sequence goes on from NC_138087.1 coordinate 82,838,434, forward strand.
GCTGATCTTGTGGGCATTTAAACAGGTGTGTGCAGAGCAGAACCGTGGGCCGGGTGGAACCATGGCCGGCGGAACCGTGGCCCAGGTGAGAGGGCTGCCAGGGCACAGAGCCCAGGCGCCTACCAGAGGGGAAAGCCACAGGCCCTTGCCCAGCCTCTCCCTTTGCATCGGCCCCTGGAGGTGACCCCTAGGCCTCAGCTCCAGACCCAGGGAGGCAGCAGAACCCGGCTGAGGCGGCCTGGCTGCCTGGGCCCAGCTGCGGTGACTCACGAGCCCCAGCCCTGGCACCGGCCCTTCGGTGGAGACCCCGGCCCCGAGGGGCCGCTGGGGAAGCCGGTGGGGCTCCAGGAGGTCGTCCAGGTGAAGCCTCGGGCCCCGGACCCAGTGAGGCTCCGATTTCAGGGTGATCGAGGCGCCCCTACAGCCTGCGTGTCTTCCCGCTGTGACATGGAATGCTCGCGCGGGAGTCAGCCCCGGCCGCCGGGCCAAGCTCCACGGACAGGCAGCTTCAGCCACGGGGTTCAGTGCCCCGGCCTGGAGGACCCAGGTGTGGGCGGGCTGGCTCCTCAGGCCTCGCCCTGGGCACGTGGCCCGTCTCCTCCTCACAGGGCCCCCCCTCCCCGAGCCTGTCTGTGTCCCCATCCCCTTCCTACTGGACCAGGGCCCACCCTAGCGACCGCGCTTTACCGCAGTCGCCTCTATACGTGGTTGAGCGTCGACCTGTGAACCAGGAGGTCACAGTTGGATTCCTGGTCAAGGGCACAGGCCCGGGTTGCAGGCTCCATCCCCAGTGTGGGGCGTGGAGGAGGCGGCCGATCCATGATTCTCTCTCATCATTGGTGTTTCTCTCTCTCTGTCTTCCTCTCTAAAATCAATAAAAATATTGTCTCCTGCCCGCCCCCTACTGGGGGTGGAGCCTGCAACCTGGGCCTGTGCCAACTGGGAATCGAACCCGGGACCCTTCAGTCCGCCGCTCTGTCCACTGAGCCAAACCCGCCAGGGCTGAACTTTCTTTAAAATACAATACCCCACCTCCAAGTGCAGCCACATTCTGAGGTCCTGGGGCTCTGGGCTGCCGCGTAGGCGTTTGGGGGACACATTCAGGCCATACACGTGTTAAACTGAGCTTCATGTCTCCAAGGGGGTCAAGAACAGCTTGTGGAGACTTCTGACCCTCCTGCCCTCGTCGGGGCTCTGTGCCCCTCACTGTCCTGAGCCGCCCCAGCACCCCGGCCGCCCTGGCACCCCGGCTGCCCCGTCTTCCTCGTCGCTTCGGGCATTTTTGAACTTGCAAGAGAAATGCCAGGAGTCTCCCCATCCCGCCCTCACCACCCCCCACCCCGGGGAACCCAGGGCTGCTTGAGGTCCCAGTTCTGCTCTGAGCGATTCTCCACCCCCCGTGGCCTCCGCAGCTGCCCCTTCCCCAGAGCTGGGCCCGTCTCTCCTTAACCATCATCAACAGCCCGGCTGGCCCCCCTCCCTCCGTCGCTCAGTGGTTAGCGGTCGGCCCTCGGACTGAAGGGTCCCAGGTGCGTTTCTGGTCAAGGGCACGTACCTCCGTCGCAGGCTGCAGCCCTGGCCCCTGTTGGGGCGCATGCAGAAGGCAGCCCATGGACGTGTCTCTCTCACATCGATGTTTCTCTCTCCCCCCGCCCCCTCCCTTCCACTCTCACTAAAACCCAATGGAAAAAAAATCCTTGGGTGCGGATTCGCAACAAAACATAGATAAAACGCCTGTAGCTTTAAAAAACGCACCCGAGATCAATAAAGGAAGGAGATGTTGGCAGAAAGCCCGTCTGTCTGGCCACACGGCAAACGGAGTGACGGAGGGTTTTTCGGCAAATGGCCCCAAACCGCAAACCACGCTGTGCCCCAGGAGTGGCCTCGCGAGCGTTCATCCCCCTTCACACCTCACCTCTCCCCCTCTGCGTCGACATAACGGAGTCTTTCTCCATGAAAAAATGTTTATTTTCTGCCTCCGAGATTATCTGCCGGCTACCTCGCACATACAGAACATTGCCGTGCATGAAACACTAAACCGGCCTCCGAGTCTTTATCCGGCTGTGGCCCAGCGGGGTGGCCGATCATCGCCAGGAGGACGGCTCGGGCCGGCGGTGTCGGTGCCGGGAGCCCCGGGAGCCCCGGGAGCCCCGGGAGCCAGCCGGCGAGGGGGCGGTCACAGGTCCCGCTTGGCCAGCTGCAGCACCTTGACGAGCTGCACCTGCGGGGGCGGGTGCAAGTCGGCGTCCCAGTTGTACTCGGGCGACAGCAGCCGGGTGGGCTTGTGCAGGAAGAAGTACTTGTTCAGGTGGCTCTCGTAGGTGCTGTTGAGCCCCTGCCGGGTGTCCTGCAGCACGCCGCCCAGGTAGGCCCGCACCAGGTCCAGCACCCGCGCGGGCGTGCCCCCCACCACCGCGCCGTCGTAGAAGAAGTCGCCCTGGCCGAAGGGGATGCAGGCCGCGGAGCGGGGCCGCCGCTCGTAGGGGAGGTGGCGCCGGTCCCGGAAGTACCACCAGGCGTGCAGCTGGGCCACGGCCGCGCCCAGCGCCTCGGCCCCCATGTCGCCCTGGAAGACGCGGTCCACGCTCATGCTGAACAGGAAGTCCACCTCCCCCCGGATGTGGCTGAGGATGTACTCGCCCAGGTTCTTCATGCGGGACAGGCTGCGGTCCGGCCACCAGCTGTCCGGCCGGATGGCCAGGGCCCGCACGGTGCGCAGGGGCTCGGGGGGCAGGGCCGGCAGCTGGTACCAGTCCTCCACCAGGACGTAGGTGACCACGCGGAAGCCGGGCATGAAGTGCTTGTTGGCCGACTGTAAGAAGGGCTCCAGGTACTGGTCGGCGGCCCTGCCAACGGGGGCACCGGTGGGGGGATGCGGGGAACGGGGTGGGGGGGGCGGAGGGGTGAGGTGGGGGGCGGGCCTCTCAGGGCGGCGGGGACAGCGTCTGAGCGCCGTGGGCCGGGCAAGAAGAGCCGTCAGACTTTGGGGACAACAGCTGGAGAGAGAACTAGTGCTGAATGGGTGTCGGTACCAAGTTCCCGACCCAGCCCTGGCCTGTGTGCTCAGTGTTTAGAGCGCCAGCTCCGGACCTAAGGGTCTCGGGTTCAATTTCTGTTCCAGGGCACGTACCTGGGTTGCAGGTTTGATCCCTGGCATCGGTCGGGGCGCATGCAGGAGACAACCAATCGATGTGTCTCTCACATCAATGTTTCTGTCTGTCTCTCCCCCACTCTCTCCCTCCCTTCCATTCTCTCTAAAAATCAATGGAGCCCGGCCAGTGTGGCTCAGTGGTTGAGCGTTGACCTGTGAACCAGGAGGTCAGGGTTCGATTCCCGGTCGGGGCACAGGCCTGGGTTGCGGGTTCGATCCCCAGTGGGGGGTGTGCAGGAGGCAGCCGATCCATGATTCTCTCTCATCACGGATGTTTCTCTCTCTCCCCCTCTCCCTTCCTCTCTGACATCAATATAAAGATTTTTTCTAAAAATAAATAAAATAAATAGAGATCAACGGGAAAAACTGGGTGAAGATTAACAACAGAAAAGGCGATGACCCAGCCGGACGGGGCGATGGCCAGGGCCCAGGAGCCCAGTCACAGGCCGACCAGCAGCTCTCCGAGGCCGAAGGGCCCCGGTGCCCGTCCGATCTCTGGAACAGGGCGAAGGGCAGAGGCGGGCGGCCCTACCTGCCGGCGGCGAAGACCACCAGGCCCACAGTGAGGTTCTGCCGCCGGTAGTGCCGCCTCAGCACCTGCCTGTCGAAGGTGCCCTCCCAGATGACGGGGGCCAGCCAGTCGGTGGTGGTCACGACGTCGGGCCGCTTCCTGTGGGCAGACGAGTGAGTGACAGCTGCAGGGGGCGGGCCTGTGCTGACCGCGAGGCCGCGGACACGGGCACCACCTCCTGCCCCCACCCCCCCTTTTCCTACAGGGTCTGGGGGCTTTTTAAATCCTCACCGAGGATACTTTCCACTGATTTTAGAGAGAGTGGAGAGGGGGGGGAGAGAGAGAGAGACATCGATTTGAGAGAGACACATGGATTGTGCCTCCTGCACACACTCCAACTGGGGCCAGGGATTGAGCCTGCAGCTGAGGTGCGTGGCCTTGACCGGAATCGAACCCGGTACCCTTCAGTCCACAGGCCGGCGCCCTAGCCACTGGGCCACCCCGGCCGGGGCGGGAGGCGCCTTTCTAGCCTCCCCTCACGCTCTGCGTCTGCCTCTGCAGTCAGCAGACATGGGGTGACCGCCCGACTCTGCAGTCAGCAGACATGGGGTGACCGTCCGCCTCTGCAGTCAGCAGACATGGGGTGACCGTCCGCCTCTGCAGTCAGCAGACATGGGGTGACCGCTCCAGACAGAGTGTTGGACGTGCTCTCACTAACAGGGGCCCAGGGTGCGGGCGTGGAGCTGGCCCACAGGTGAGAGCCGGCGCCGGCTCCCGTCCCGGGCTCTGTCGGTGACACAGCCAAGCATTGCTCCGAGCCCACCCACTCGTGATCAGACGAAAAACTCTCAGAAACACGGCGACACAGGGGTGACCTCCACCTGACAGAGAACATCTGCAACATCCGCAGCTGCCGTCATGCTCAGCAGTGAGAGGCCCCCCCCCTCCCCCCCGGGCGAGGCAGGGGGCCGCTCACCAGCCCGCCCTCGGCAGACGTGCGCCAGCCCCGGCAAGAAGGCAAGAAAGGAAAAAGCCCGGCCGCGGGGCTCAGTGCTAAGCGGCGACCTAGGAACCAGGAGGCCAGGGTTCGATGCCGGGTCAGGGCACAGGCCTGGGTTGGGGCTCGATCCCCAGCGGGGGGCGTGCAGGAGGCGGCCGGTCCATGGTTCTCCCTCATCGTTGATGTTTCTCTCCCTCCCTCTCCCTTCCTGAAATCACTGGAAGTATTTACGAGAGAAAAGGAATAACGGCTTCGATCGGAAGGAAAACACGTACGGCCCCTGTTTGCAGGTGACGGGTGTCCACCCAGAACCCTCACGGGGAAGCGGCCCCCTCCCCACATCGAGTCGCCCCGTTCCTACCTGGGGTCGAACCAGTCCGAGAGCCGGAGCTCCGCCCCCCGGTTCCTGGGGCAGAGGGAGACGGCGTTAGCTGTAACCACGTGGTTGGCAAACGCTTGCCCAGCCCCTGGCCTGGCGGCTGCTGGCGCCGTGTGGACAGCTGTGCAGGTCCAGCCCAGCGCCCGCCCTGGGGACGCTGACCAGAGGAGCCCAGTGGTCCCCGAGGGAGGTGCTGGCGGGGACGGGGCTGCTGGGAGCCTCAGAGGCACCGTCCACCCACTTGGCGGGGAGAGCGCCCACCTGGCCTGGAGGGAGCCGGTGGTCAGGGACGGGTTAGGGTGAGCGGGTGACGGCCGGGGGGAGGGCGAGGGGGTTCAGGGGGGCACGTGGTGGGGAGGATTAAACCCCGACCAACAGCCGTTAGAGTGTGTGTGTCCGGACCACATGCAGGTTCAGCTCACGCTCATCGCCCAGCAGTGCCTTGACTGTGCGTCTACGTCCGTGGTTCTCACCCTTGGCTGCACGTGAGAATCACCTGGGAATCTTTAAAATCCTGATTTCCCGGCCTCATCCTCCGGAAATTCTGTTTCTTTGTTACTAATGCTGTGGCCCCACCCCATCACAGAGAGACAGAATTTCCGGAGGATGAGGCCCAGAAATCAGGATTTTAAAGATTCCCAGGTGATTCTCACGTGCAGCCCAGGGTGAGAACCGCTGGTCTACGTGGAGGTGGAGGGTGACTGTGCCTCTCAGTTAATTATGGAGCCGTCAGCTGCGTAGGCACCGCCCGCCGTCACCTGGGCCGTTTGGTAAAGACGCGAACTGGGTCTGAGGGCGTCCGTCCCCGTTATCAGAAGTGTCCAGCCCGGCGGCCGGCGGGGCCCAGGGGCTGAGCGTCCACCTCTGAACCAGGCGTCACGCTGGATCCCGCCAGGGCACCCGTGCTGTCCACTCCCGGCTCCTCTCCGGGGCCGGCTCTCAGCCCAATCCCTGCCCGCCCGCCCAGCTGTTTCCCATCCAGCCCAGCCACCTGCGGTCAGCCGGCTCCGCACACACCGCCGCCACGTGCGCTCCCGAGCTGGCGGACCGGGCCCTGCCCTCGGGCCCTGAGCCTCGGCGCCCTCCCAGCTGCTGGACGCCAGCGGGCAGCCGTCCCCACTGTCTCCCAGTGCCGCCTCTCCGGCCGCGTTTACCTGAGGTGGCGCCCTGCCCACAGGAGCAAGAGGGCCAGGGAGACCAGCAGCAGGAGTTTCCTCTTGGAGCCCCTTCTCATCTGGGGAGGAGCGGGGAGAGGGCGGGAGTTACACCGTCCGCCCGACCGGGGCCACCGGACGCTCAGCCTGCAGCCTCCTCTGGGCACTGAGGGCTCCTCACCACGCCAGCTCACTGCATAGAGCAGCTGCAGGGCCGGCCGGCGCGGCTCAGGGGTTAGCGTCGACCCTGCACCAGCGGGTCACGGATTGATGCCGGTCAGGGCACAGGCCCGGGGGTGGGCTCGATCCCCAGTGGGGGGCGTGCAAGAGGCAGCTGATCCATGATTCTCTCTCATCATAGGTGTTTCTATCTCTCTCTCCCTCTCCCTTCCTCTCTGAAATCAACCAATCAATAGCCTTTATGTAATAAAAGGCTAATATGCAAATCGACCGAATGGCGGAACCACCAGTCACTATGACCTGCACTGACCACCGGGGGCAGACGCTCAACGCAGGAGCTGGTGGTCAGTGGCTCCCAATTAATTCACCTGCTTCTCTCCACCGCTTGCAACGTGGCTACTAGGAAACGGGAGGTTGCCGCTGTGGCTCAGGGTGTTTCCCTCGGACAGGCCACCCATCTGGGTGGTGCCCACGCCCCCTCGCCGTGAAGCTGAAGAAGTGCCACAGGGTGGGTAGGACGGGGCCCTCCATCAGACGTCCCTCCCCCAGGGGCACCCTCACCGTGGTTAGAGGCGGAGGAGGCGCTCCAGGAGGACGGGTGCTCCGAGCTCCGGCTCTGGGTCTCTCTGCCCCCCTCCTCACTCCTGGCACTGAGTCTTCCTCACTGTGAGGTCACAGGCCCTTTGATGACGTGAGCAGTGAGGTCACAGGCCCTTTGATGACGTGAGCAGTGAGGTCACAGGCCCTTGGATGACGTGAGTGAGCCGGCCGCAGTCACAATGCTCCGCTGGTTGCCGGGCGACGGCCCATCCGGTTGAGTAACTAAAGGTGTTTGTAAATGTGCTGCTTCCTCTGTGGCCCCCGCCCAGGGACTGACCTGCTTCCAGGTGGAATCTGCGTGGGGTGTGTTCACGCAGGTGGCAGCGGGCGTGGCAGGGGTGTGGGCGGGGCCTCCGTCTGCATCCTCTGACAATGTCCATTCCCCGAGGGCCCCCCTGCTCTTTTTTTCTTAAAATCCTTTAAAATATATATATATATATTTCTTTATTGATTTCAGAGAGGAAGGGAGAGGGAGAGACATCAATGATGAGAGAGAATCATTGATCAGCTGCCTCCGCCCCCCCTGGGGATGGAGCCCACAACCTGGGCATGTGCCCTTGACCGGAATCGAACCCGGACCTCCTGGCTCACAGGTCGATGTCAACCACGGAGCGGCGCCGGCTCTTCGGGGAGTCCCACGCCTCCGCCGCCTCCTCCTGCGCCGCCCCTCGTGCCGAGACCGTCAGATGCGTGAAGGCAGGTGGTCTCGGCCGTCCCCACTGTGAGACGCCGCCTGGACGGGAGGCCCTAGTGCATCGGCGGTCTTTATTTGAGAATAAATTCCGTTTTCTTCTGGAGAGAGTGGCCTGCACACGCGGTGTGCTCGTGGCCCGGGTCGCCGTGCCCGGAGAGCAGGCCCTGGGGCTGGAGCACAGGCTGTCTTTCCTCGCCGTTGTGGGGCCGAACCCGCCACCGCGGTGTCAGGGCCGCGCTCCGCCGGCTCCGGGCCGTGGACAGAGCCCCTCCACCTCTGTCCCCACGTGACGTCCGCCCTGTGTGTGTCCGTGTCTCCGTGGCGGCCTCCCTGCTGCCCAGCCGTGTCCACGCTCGCGGCCCCTGGGAAGCTGGGGGGACAGCGCTGAGGACATCGCTCTGAGGCCTGAGGTTCTGGGAGACTCGGGCGTGGGCTGCCTGGAGCCTGGTCGGTGCTCAGTGAACAAGGAATCGCCCGATCGACAGCGGACCTCTGCTCGGTGCTTAAACGGGGTTTGGTGTCCAGTGTCCTGGTCCGTGTCGTGCAGCCTCCCCTCCCCGACCACCAGCCCCCCTGGCGCCTGAACACCGTGCGAGGAGACGGGGACTCCCCAGCACAGCGCTGGGACCCCGGCCGGGACGGGGACAGGGTGGAGGCCAGGCCACCTCCGTCTGACCTCACGTCTGTCTTGGCCCTCACGCCTCAACCCCGAGCCCCTCCCCCTCGGGAGTTATCCCGTCCAGGACCTGGTGGAGTTTCACCCCGAAGTCACAGTGATGTTCCCGAGGCCAGGGCACCCCACACAGCGTCCTGCACATGAGGCTGCACGGGGCCCCAAAATGCTCTCCGACGGGCACACCCAGGCCAGGCAGGGCGGAAGGGGCAGGGGGAGCCTGGGGGGACCATCCGGCCTCCTGGGGAGGCAGTGCGGCCTTGCAGGGGGTGGGGGGGCAGGGCATCTGGCTGCCCCTTGCCCGTGGGTCCCCTCTTCCCTCTGTGGCTTCTGACCCGGCCGGACGCCCTGTCCAGCAGATTCCGAGCGAGCCGGTTGCCGGCTGCACCTGGCCAGCGGTGGGGGCGGCGGCCGCAGGGCCTTGGCTGCGTTCCCTGGTGGGGAGGACGGGCGGGGGAGGGCAGTGCTGGATGGAAGGGACCCGGGGTATAAAGGGGAGGGAGGGCTCAGGCCAGGTGCCCGCCGAGGGGATGGCATTGCTGCTGCTGCTGCCGCTGGGCCTGGGGCTGAGCCTGGCCTCCGCCCAGGAGCTCAACCTGCAGGCCGTGGTTCGCGGGCATTACGACCCGGCCAAGGTGGGCCAGGGCCGCCCTCCGGGCACCGGACACTGTCCCCCTCAACCGGGCTCCCTGACCTGCTCAGGGCGCTGCTCCTAAAGGCCCGCTTCTCCTCCCCAGCCGCGACGGCAGCCTGGGGGCTAGGGGGTCCCTGGGGGGAGACAGGGTCCCTGCAGGGCACATGGGGCCCCTGGGGGGCTAGGGGGTCCCTGGAGGGCGACGTGGGCCCTGGCTGGGCGCCGTGTGCCAGGGGCCTGGCCCGGAGGGAGGCCCAGGAAGCCCGGAGCCGCCCTGCAGGCCCCACGCGACGCCTCTGCCTGCAGGTGTCGGGCGTCTGGTACTCCATCTCCATGGCCTCGAACGACAGGAAGCGGATCGAGGAAGACGGGGACCTGAGGGTCTTCATCCAGAAAATCCAGAGCGGGGCCAACGGCAGCCTGCGGTTCTTGTTCCACTTCATGTGAGCGCTGCTGCGCCTGCCGCGGGCCAGCCTGGCCGGTGCCCCCACCCCACAGACCCTCTGCACCCCCGTGACCAGCCCGACCCTGTGGGTGCACCGCGGGGGCGGCGAGAGGCGGGGGAGGGGGGCGGGGGGGGGAGGGCCCGGGGCTCACCCAGGCCGTGTGCAGGCTGCACGGGGACTGTGTGGAGGTGGCCGTGGTCTGCGAGAAGACGGAGAAGGACGGGGAGTACACCCTGGCCTGTAAGTGGGGGCCTCCGCATTTCCCGGGAGCTCTGATTTCAGGGCTCTAGGGGACCCCGGATGGCTGGAGCCCAAGTGAGGGGGCCCAGCCCAGCCCGCAGCCCCAGGGCCCCACAGACCCGCTGGGACGGCCCCTGGCTCGGTCCCCCAGGGAGGCCAGGGCCACCTGAGTGGGTACGGTGTGCTCACGCTGCCCCCCACCAGCCAGGGCCCCCCACCAGCCAGGGCCCCCCACCAGCCAGGGCCCCCCACCAGCCAGGGCCCCACACCAGCCAGGGCCCCCCTTCTGGCCACCTCCACCCCCACCCCCACCCCCGGCCACCGGGCACCCAGCCCCTAACCCAGGGCGGTCACGGCGCTGCCTGGCTGCTGAGCCTCGCCTCCACGCAGACGCGGGGGACAACAGGGTCCGGCTGTGGGAGACGGACTACACGCTCTACGCCACCTTCCACCTGCACAGCGTCAGGAACGGCACCCAGACCCGCGTGCTGGCACTCTACGGTACGCCTGCCGGAGCCGCCTCCTGCGACCCTCCCCCGAGGACGGCCCACCCTGCAGGGCCCCCCAACCCCCCCCGCACCCCCCCCCCCCGTCAAGTCCCATCCCAGGGGGAGGTGCCCGCCTGGCAGTCATGCCCCTCAGCTCCCCGCTGCCCAGGCCCCGGAGACCCTCCCCCAGCTGGTCCCGAGGGACGGGAGGGACCCAGCCTGCCTTCTGTCCATCTGTCCGTCCGTCCGCAGGTCGGATACCGGAGCTGCCCCACAGCTTCCTGCACAGATTTGAGAGGCTCTGCAGGAAGCAGGGGCTGGGCCCCCAGAACATCGTCAGCCTGAGCACCCGGGGTAGGAGGCCGCCCTGGCTGGGAGCTGGGGGGGTGGGGACCCCGAGGCCCGTCTGAGAGCCGCTCTCTCCCCAGACCCGTGCGTCAGGTACCGGCGGTAGAGGAGAGCGGCCGGCGGCGGCGGGTGCGTGTGGGGCGCGGGGCAGCAGCAGGAGGCTGGTGGGACCGGGGGGTGGGGGGTGGGGAGGGCAACACCCCTAGCCCAGCCCTCACCCGCCCGCCGGCTTCCTGGGGCACCCGCCCCCCCAGGTCCCCGCCCTCATGTGGGGTGACTGACAGCCAGGGGTTTGTTCTCCGCAGTCGGGACACAGGAAATCAGACATCGAGGCGCCGGCCACGCTCCCTCCATGGTCTCCGGTGGGGGTCCCTCCCGCCCCTCCCAGCCCCCATGGCTCCCGGCGGGCTGGCGGCCACATCCTCGCCTCTGCCCCGGGGACACGCCTTCTCTCTGTCTCGCTCCTCTGGTCTCTAAGGACACCTGTCCCTGGACGTAGGGCTGGACAACCTGGGGTGGGTGGTCTCACCTCGAGTTCTGTCCCTTAATCCCACCTGCAAGGCCCTTTCCCAGTACAGCCCGCCCCCGTGCCTGGGTGGGGGTCCGAGCACAGACACCCCGGGGGCACCACGCAGACACCCAGGGGGCGGCGGGCGCGGGGGCCCTGCCAGTCCTCAGGCCTGTGGGAACCCGCACTCGTCTCAGAATAAAGGGTGTCCACCCGGCCGCGGGGCTCAGGGGCTGAGCGTCGACCTGTGAGCCAGGAGGTCCGGGTTCGAGTCCCCGTCGGCACAGGCCCGGGTTGTGGGCTCTGTCCCCAGTGTGGGCGTGCTGGAGGCGGCCGTCAATGATTCTCACCACTGATCTCTCTCCCCTTCCTCTCTGAAATCAGTAACAATATATTAAAAACCAGAAACAAGGAAGTGTGTGGTTCCTCCCTCAGATCCCAGCCGGACAGTCGCCTCCCCTGTCCCATCGACGGCACTTCCAGGCGCTGGCCCCGCCCGGCTCCTGGCCCCTCTGCCCCACCCAGGTTCCCTCCCTCCTCCCCTTCCCTTGGGACAGAAACCCCCAGGACGGGGCCACGGTCAGCCCCCTGGCTGGGGTCAGCCCCGAGCCCCAGGGCTGCTCCCTCACAGCTCACACTCTCGGGGTGCCAGTGGGACCTCGCTCCCCGAGTCAGGCCCAGGCCCCCCTTGCCTGGGCTCGGGGCTGTGGGAACAGGAGCTTCGCCCCCTCCAAGGCTGCCAGACGTGGGCCAGCAGCTCCGTGGGGGCGGCCATGGCTGGGGCGTGGGCACTCCCTCCCCTGCCCCCCTCCAGCTTCCTGTCCAGGACCTCGGTCCGGCCCCTGGGCTGTGGCCGGGGAGGCGAGGCAGCTGCCCACGCAGAACCAGCCGGGAGGGCGCTTAGGAGGTGGCTGCCGACAGGGCGTGCGGACACAGGGACGGCCCTGCCGGTGTGGCTCATGGAGCGTCCGGCCCGCGGACTGAAGGGTCCCGGGTTCGATTCCGGTCCAGGGCACGTACCTCGGCTGCGGGCACATCCCCTGCCCCGGTCGGGGTGCGTGTGGGAGGCCACTGATCGGTGTGTCTCTCACATCGATGTTTCTCTCTCTGCCCCCCCACCCATCCCTTCCTCTCTAAAAATCAGTGGGAAAATATCCTTGGGTGTGAGGAGTAACCACCGAAAAGACCCCCAGGACCAGAGGCGCTGCCCACCACAGGGAGTGCAGGGGCTGAGCCGCCCAGACCCCAGGGCACAGGGAGCAGCAGTGGGCAGGGCGCTGGGCCCGGGGTCCCGGCTCAGGGCACAGACACCGACTGTCCTCGCGGTGGGCTGCGGGCAGCTGAGGTCACACCCACGAACGGCCCAGACCAGACGGCGAGTCTATCGTGCAAACCCGGGGGGGGGGGGGGGCTCGTTCGAGGACGGGACGTGGGGGGACTCCCGTCACCGCGGGCAGCGTGCACGGGCAGGGGCACGGCCCGGGTCTAACATCGCCCCGCTCCCTACGACCAAAACGCTTTTATTTTCAGTTAAAGCAGGCGTTGGTCGCCCTGACAACCATCGCGCACACACATTGCGGCCAGTCATGTCGCTGCTGTTTGATCAAGACACACCAGGGGCCCGGCTGGGAGGCTCGGTGGTTGAGCGTCGACCTATGAACCAGGAGGTCACGGTTCGATTCCTGGTCAGGGCGCATGCCGGCTTGCGGGCACAAATCCCCAGTGTGAGGCGTGCAGGAGGCAGCTGGCCAATGTTTCTCTCTCATTGATGCTTCTATCTCTCCCTCTCCCTTCCTCTCTGAAATCCATTAAAAACATTGGGGGAAAAAAAGGTGCAGGAGGGGACAGGCTGCCGAGGTCCGGCCGAGGGCTAGTGCCTCTGCCGAGGAAGCCGGGGGCACGGGGCCGGGGGGGGGGGGCCGGGGGCACGGGGCCGGGGGGGCCTGGCAGGGGCGGGGATTCAAGCCCTGCATTTTCCAGCCGCCCTGAGGTCTGTGCTGGGTCCCAGGATCACCCCTAAGGTGGCCAGACGCCACCTGTCCAGCCAGCGTGTGGGAAGCCCAGGTGGGCAGGAGGGCAGGAGGGCAGGAGGGCAGGAGGCATCCATGCATGGGGCTGGCTTCCTTCCGGAGGCGGGGGAGGGACCCATGGGTTTATCGGGACCAGGGTCAGGCATGAGCACCCGCGGACACATTTCCTTCTCCCCAGGAGGCCTGGGTCGGAGACGGGCCCCCCAGGAGGCGGGGGTGGGGGCTGAGAGCCAGGAGGCTCCGGCCTGCGTCCCTCCCTCAGGCACGAAGCCCGCGGAGCTGGTGGTGCCCGTGGGTGCCCTGGCTCCGGGCAGGACCTCTGTGGCCAGAGGCTGGAGGGGGACGCTGAGCAGCACCACATGGTGGCCATCAGGCGAAGGGCAGGTGGACGGGGAGGGTGGTGGCCGGAGCAGCTGGTCGGCTCCCAGCCGCGGCTGCCCGTCACCGACGCCCACCAGAGTGTCCTGCTGAGGGCGTGGCCTGGCAGTGCCTGGGGTCCTGTGGGCCGCGTGTCCCAGGACCCGGGGGTGGGGCGGAGGGGGGGGGCAGGGGCAGGGGGACGGGACAAGGGCCTGCAAGCATCCGGCTCTCACCAACCCCCCTGCGCTGGATCACAGCCCACAGAGCTGACAGAGAGCTGTGATTTGGTTCACAAAGGGCCCAGGAGGGAGGGCGGAGGGGGCGGCAGGAAGCTGTTCGGAACCCCACGGCTGCTTTCAGCTCCAGCCCAGCCAGAGCCCCCGCGGCCCTTCCTCCCCCAGCTCACCTGGGGTTCCTCCTCAGAACAGGCGCCATCAGGCCCCGCCTGTCACCACCTGCAGCCACACGCCCACCCGTCACAGGCGGGAGGGCAGCCCCCCCTCAGCCCAGGTCCAGGGGGCGGGCACGGACACGCCCCATCATTCTCAACCGCCCCCCCCGCCCCGGGGGCCTGAGGCAGCACCGTGAGCTCTGCCTGGCCCTGAGTCGGGGCTGGTCCCTCCCCTTCCATGGGGAGCCCCCTTGGGCCTCCGGGCTCTGCACCCGACCCCACACCTGACCCTACAGAGGCAGCCTGCTCCCAGGTGGGTGGGGCCCAGAGAGCCAGTGTCTGCCCTGGTGCCCTCCCGGGTCCTGGAACCCAGATCCACAGCGTAGGGCCGGGGGGGGGGGTGTGAGGGGGAGGGGGGGATGTCAGCAGGGGTCACCACATGGGTGCTCAGCAGGCTCAGGGCGCTGGGCCCCAGCCAGGGACTGCAGCATCCCACCCCGGGGGGGAGGGGCGCTGCCCTAAACTCAACAACACACGTATATAAACCCATAGGACTGCAGAGGCATTCACACACGTGCACATACACACGCGTGCACACACCGGGTCTTTTTAAAAAATATATTTATTTCAGAGAGGAAGGGAGATGGAGAGGGAGGGAGAGGAACACAATGATGAGGATCACTGATCGGCCACCTCCTGCACGCCCCACACTGGAGATGGAGCCCACAACCCGGCACGTGCTCTGACCGGAATCGAACCGAGACCTCTGGGTTCATAGGTTGAAGGTCAACCACAGCCACGCCGGCCGGGCCGGGGTCAGACCAGGGCTGTGGGAGCTGACGTGACTATCGAGGAGCCAGGACAGGCAGCCTGACCACAGAGCCAGGCCGGCTCCTGAGAGCTCTTGGTCTGGATGCTCTGGACACGGGCAGCGGGCGGGCCAGGCCCTTCCCCGTGGGGCTCCTGGGGGGGCTGCTGCCCACTGCCCAGGGCTGTGCTCAGGGTCTCCAGGACCCTGCTGGATGGTGGTCCAGGGGGCGGCAGCCACCCCGGCACCCGCCTGGGCCTGGGCCTGGGCCCTCCAGCTCCCAGGGCCCGGCTTGTGATGACGTTTTCTCTCCCTGCACATCCTCCCACGTCCCTGGCCCCACCTTTGTCTCAGTGACTCACTGGGGAGTGAATGGAACCTTCACGAGGCTTCGGGCGGAGAGGAGGCAGGGCTGGGCGGGCTGCTCTGCACGGCCGAGGTCGCCCTCTGCAGCGAGAGACCCCTCTGGTCCTGGAGCAGGGACTGCCCGGGGGCCGGGAGCCTGGAGCCGGTGCCTCTGTGTGGGTGACCCCCGGCCAGCTGGGGCCAGAGACCGGCTCTGCGGCGGCTGGAAATCGGGGGCTCAGAGCAGAGTGAGCCTGGCCAGACACAGGGGCTGGGCCACCCCCACCTAACCCAGCCCGTCCCCCGATCCTGAGTCAGGAGCCGCTGGGACTGAGTGTGCACACCGGGGTCCAAATACTGCAGGCAGGTGCCTCTCCTCCGGCCCCCCAGGGGGACCCCATGGACCCTGGGGGACCCCTCAGACCGGGAATGGAACCGAGACCTCTGGGTTCATAGATCAAAGATCAACCACAGTCACGCCGGCCGGACACGGGGTCAGACCAGGGCGTGGGAAGAGGAAAGGTCACACCCACCTCCCTGGGGCGGGGCGGGGACACAGAAGGCTCAGCCTGTGGGCCCCGCACCCTGAGTTCTGGGGCTGGGTTCCTCCCGGTTCCCCAAGGCCCAGACGCACAGAACAGAGGGGGGCAGGCTGCCTCTGCAGGAAGCGGTCCCTCCGCCCGAGTCACGTCATCACACCTCAGAGTCCTTCCTCCGAACTCCTTCCCTTTAATGCTCACCCCCACAGCCCCTCACCCCTCACAGCTCCCACAGCCCCGCACCCCCCACTGGAATTAGAACACAGCTGCATCCCAGACCCAAAATAATTCGCCCAAGCAGCACGTGCGGCTGCGGAGGCCCGTCCCGGCCGCCTAGCAGGAAAAGAGGTCGGGGAAGATGCTGTCCACCTCGTCCCGGAAGGTCAGGCTGGGGCAGCCCACATCCCAGCCCCACGGCTCCAGGGGGCCGTCCGGGGTCTCCTGGGCGCTGGGCTCAGGGTCCGCCAGGAAGCCCGGCTCGGTCCTGTCCAGGGGGCTCCCGGCCGGGGCCCCAGAGGGGGCACTACTGTCTCTGCCCTCGGGGGGCCCTGGAAGGAGACAGCGCAGGTGCCGGGCGGGGGAGTGGGCAGAGAAGGCCCATCCCCGCCCACCCGCTCAGAAGCCCTTTGCCCACCGATGAGATGGCGCCACGAGGGGCCAGGGCTGACATCGGGCCCACACTTGCCGGCCCCGCTCAGGGCCCAGGAGGACCCGTGGGGCCAGGCTCAGGCGGCGTTTCCTACTCACACGGAACCCACAGACACTCCGCTCAGCACCCGCCCTCGTGCCCTCGTGGGACGCAGTCTAGACAGAGGGCGCCGAGGCCGACGCACAGGGACACACACCCAGCCCAGCCGCACTCACACACACTCACTCACAGACACACTCACAGACACACACACGCTCACACACACTCACAGATTCACGCTCACACACTCACACACACAGAGACACATACTGAGACACATACATATATGCTCACATGCACACTCACACTCACAGATTCACGCTCACAGTCATGCTCACACACACTCACAAACACGCTCACACATGCACTCACACGCACACGCTCACACACGCACTCACACGCACACTCACACACGCTCACACACACATGCTCTCTCACACAGACACTCCCACAGGCCCCTTCCACTGCCCCAGCCCAGGAGACCAGGAGCTCAGGCACAGGGACCTGGTGTCACCCCGCAGGCTGGGCCCGTTCACTCTCCCACCGTCCCAGCCCCGCGTCAGGAGGGCCGAGGCCCACAGCCGGCCCAGAGGGGGTAGGCGGCCGCCCGCGTCCCCACTCACCCAGCCACCACTCGGGACTGGCACTCAGCAGCAACGACGGCCGGTCCTCCTCTCCACACGCGGGCACGGACCTGGGTGGCAAGGAGACCCGCCCTGAGTGCCCCCAGGTCATCTGCGTCTTCGACCTCAAGGGAAGGGCTGGCCCTGAAAGGCGGCTGCAGGTCCAGACACGCTGGGGGCTCCCGCCCGCCCCGCCCGGCCCAGCCCAGCACCAGCGCAGGAGCCCACTGGCTCAGGAGAGCCTCCCGCTCCCCACCCACGCCCAGCGCCGGCCCATCAGCCCAGACAAGCCCACTGGTCAGAGGACAGTGTTTTCACAAACACACATCAGAAGCCACAGGGCCCGGCCTGGCCGACCTGGGCTAGGCAGCCTCACAGTGAGGGAGCGAGGGGAGCACCTTCCCATGGCAGGCCTGGAGGGCGCACACACAGGCAGGCACACGTATGTGGGCACACACAGGCAGTGCACATATGTTCACACAGGCAGGCACATGTATGCGGGCACACACAGACAGCACATACATGTGCACACACAGGCAGGCACACATGTGAACACGCAGGCAGGCACACATGTATGCACATGCATGCAGACACAGGCAGGCACACGTATGTGGGCACACACAGGCAGGCACACGTATGCGGGCACACACAGGCAGCGCACACATGTTCACACAGGCAGGCACACGTATGTGGGCACACACAGGCAGGCACACGTATGCGGGCACACACAGGCAGCGCACACATGTTCACACAGGCAGGCACACGTATGCGGGCACACACAGGCAGCGCACACATGTTCACACAGGCAGGCACACATGTGCACACACATACATGCACATGCATGCAGACACACATGGGCACACGCATGCACACATGGGCGGGCACACACAGGCAGGCACACGTATGCGGGCACACACAGGCAGCACACAAATATGCACACACAGGTAGGCACACATGTGCACACACAGGCACACACGGGCAGGCCCACGTGCACACACATGCAGGTGCACACGTCCGCAGGGGACCCACCTGGTGCCGGGCATCGCAGCCTGGGTAGTCTCCTCTGTCAGGGGCCCAGCCAGGCCCAGGCAGCTCTGAGCCTCTTCGCTCAGCGGGGAGGTCGGCTGCCAGGAGCAGGGAGGCCAGGCTGGGGGCGGCCTCAGGACCTGGGAGGGACTCGGGCCTGGGGTCCAGGGTGCCAGACCGGAGGTCCCTGTGAGAGAAGTGAGGGGTGGGTCAGCCTTCCCCCCGGGGAGCGGCCCTGACCTGAAGACCTCAGCTCTGCCCGCTGAGCGCTGCCCAGGACGGGGCTCAGAGCAGAGGCAGGCAGGTGACCAGGTGACCAGGTGAACGCCCGGAGGGAGGCACCTGACGCCTGCGCCCAGGAAGGCTTCCTGGAGGCGGTGCCCACCTGGCCTCAGGCCAGCCTGTGGGGCTCGGACCTGGAGACGCCTGTGCTGCTGCGGCCTCCCCTCCCTGTGCCCGCAACCCCTGTCCTGGGCACCACCCTCAACGCGGCTCCCTGATGCGGCCTCTACACCCTGTGTCCTCTGTGCGGGTCCTGCAGCTCCCTGGTGGCCCCCGTCTGCCCACAGCAGACGCCCCCCACCTCGGTGGGCACACTCAGGGAGTGGGAAGGCGTGGCACTTGGGCACAATGACACACGGCAAATGCACGTAGGCAGCTTAAATGCTGTCACCAGCGGCCACGGTGCAAAGAGTGACAGACAGCTGGGCAGGGTCCAATATGAGTGGGACGCAGGCCTCCGGGGCACCCCATGGGCTTTGGGGGGGCAGGCAGGGAACAAAGGCCCCATGTGGGGCAGGGAACAGCCTGGGGTCCATGACTCACTCCTACAGAACAGAGATGCCAAGGAGCTGGCAGAGTGGGGGCTGCTCTCGGGGAGCCAGACACAGGGGTGAGGAGGGGTGAGCGGGGGCAGCAAGTCCATGCCCGCACACTTTCTGGGGGACCTGGGACCGTGCTTGTGCGTCACACTCACCAGGGAGGACTGCTGGCCTGTCCAGCGCCTCGGCCAGCCCCGTGGGGGCCTTGTCCTGGTCCACACGGGTGGTCACCCTGCTCGGGGGCTCCTGCGGGCTGGACGGTGCAAAGACAGGGGTCTCTGAACAGCCTGCACCCACTGCCCGGGGCCCAGCCGGGCAGGGGAGGGGCCCTCACATGGTGCCTGGTGCTCCGGTCCCGGGGTCGGATGCATCTGCGGGGGTCTGGCTCCCCAGGGCCAGCTGCCACTTGTGCCAATCCTCCTGGGAGGGGCCGAGAACCTGGCACGGAAATAAACGCGAAAATCACCAGGGACGTGGGCACGGGGAACCCGCAGGGAGAGTGGGCTGCCCGGCCCCGGGTCCACCCTGAGCACAGACCCTGGTCCTCAGCTGGGGGCCGGGAGGGGCCGGGAGGGCGGAGGCCGTGCCACCAGGGGCCTCAGGGCAATGCTGGCACCATGGGTGGGGCCACAGTGCCGCTCCCACAGGAGGTGCGGTGACGGGGGATGTGCCCCCAGGAGAGGTGCGGGAATCAGAGCGGCCCCGGCCGTGCAGGTGGGAGGGAGCGGTCGGAGCCCCGCGGGCTGTCCCGCGCCCGCACACTCACAGCCTGCTGCTCCCCGCTGGGCAGCACGGTGCCGGCCATCCGGAGGAACTGGACAGACATCTCCAGGACGGAGGCCATGTCCTCGCGCCGGCCGTCGAACCGGGGCAGGAGGGCCCGCAGGCGCTCACAGCTCAGGGAGATCCGCTTCCTGCTTCCGGACAAGCCAGCTGGCCCTGAGCCTGAGCCTGCCCTGAGCCCATGTCCTCCGCCCCTGAGCCCACCCGCATCGGCCAGGAGAGAGGGCTGCAGCCGCCAGCCCCTCCAGCAGCCGCGGGGGACTCGGAGGGAAGGACACAGGCGCCCCCCAGGAGTCCGCGTCCTTCAGGATCCTGTCCAGGCTTCCCCAGCCCAGGTCCACCCTCCCTGCCCGGCGTGTGGGAGGCGCTGGGCCTGCAGGAGGCAGCCAATGACTCTCATCGATGTTTCTCTCTCCCTCTCCCTCTCCCGTCCTCTGAAATCAGTAAGAAGCTATGTGTGTGCATTTACAGGAAGATGCCAGGCTCCAGGCCCAGAGGGGCTGCCTGTGCCCCCACCCCACACCCCCCCACCTGCCAACGTCCCCTCCTGGGCAGATGCCACCCCCACCCCTCCGCGCCCACCTGCGCTCCCGCTCGCTGAGCACGTTCCGGGGGAGGCAGCCCGCGGGGCTCTGGACGGGACTGGAGCCCCCGCCTGGGTCCGTGCGGGGGAACCGGGCTCCCGGGGAAGGGCTGCTGCTGAGAAGAGTGAACAGCTCCAGGTTCCGCGAACCCCGAGAACGCCACCGCGAACCCCAGGAACGCCACCGCGAACCCAAAGAACGCCACCGCGAACCCCGGAACGCCACCGCGAACCCCCGGAACCCCAACCCGAACGCCACCGCGAACCCCAGGAACGCCACCGCGAACCCCGAGAACGCCACCGCGAACCCCCGGAACGGCAACGCAAACCCCAGGAACGCCACCGCGAACCCCAGGAACGGCACCGCGAACCCCGAGAACGGCACCGCGAACCCCCGGAACGGCACCGCGAACCCCAGGAACGGCACCGCGAACCCCGAGAACGGCACCGCGAACCCCGGAGCGCCACCGCGAACCCCGAGAACGCCACCGGGGCCCAGGCGAGGTAATGGGCGTGGGGCGGATGCAGGACAGGCCGGGGGCCCAGGAACATGGCTTTCGCCCCCTACCTCCCTGCCCACCCCCGCCGGGCCCGTGGGGGGCTCTGCCCAAGGTGAGCCGGGCTGGGCGGAAGCGCAGGGGCGGGGTACCCCCAGGCACCTCCCCACCCAGCCCCCAGTTCCTCACCCGCACGCCCGGGGGATGGGGACGCTGGGGACCCCGGCGCTGGGCTGGGGGCCTCGGGACGCCATGAGCGCACAGCTGCCCCGCAGGCCTGCGCTCCGCCCGCCCCGCCCGCCACGTGCGCTGCCCACGTGCCCCCGCCCCGCCCCCGGCGCTGCCCACGCGCCCCCCGCGCGCGCCCGGGAGGCGGGGGTCCTGCTCCCCCTGCTCCCCGGGATCCACCCCCGCAGGTGCCCCCAGGCGACAGCCCCCCGCGGGATGCTGGCTGTTTGGAGGCTGAGCCCTGCCCTCCAGGGGTCGCCAGCCGGGGCGGGAGGGGGCGGGGAGGGGCGGCCTGGGGGAGAAATGGTGACGCCAGGGCGCTGGGCAGCAGGCCAGGGGGTGCCCCCCGGGAGCCAGGTAAGATCCCGCTGGGGAAGGAGCTGGTCTTACCGAGGGGGGGGGGCCTACGGGTGCCGGAGGAGATGGACGGGGCGGGTGGGGAGGACGCGGGGCCACGGGTGGGAGGACGGGGGCGGCCGGAGGAGATGGACGGGGCGGGTGGGAGGACGCGAGGCGGCGGGAGGACGCGGGGCAGGCGGCGGGAGCTGGTCTGAGCACTGTTTCCCGAGACCCACGGGGCTCCAGGGCGGGTCAGGGGCGAGGTGGACGCGACCCACCGGACCCCGCCCGACGCCGCCGCGATTCCCGGCGCGACCGGCAGGGGGCGCGCGCGGCCCGGCGCCCGAGCCCAGCCCCGCGCGCTCCCCGCGCGCTCCCCGCCCCTTAGCGGAGAGAAAAGTGTTGATTTCGGGTCCCAGCGGAGGAGGAAGTCGCCCGTCGCTCCGACTGGCTTCTCCCTCGGCTCTGGGTCCGAGGCGCCGCCGGCCGCACGATGGGCCCCGACAGGGCGCGCAGCCCGGGGGGCGTCCGCAGGGGGGCGCGGGCGGGGGCGCGCGGCGGGGGCCACACCAACCGGACCTTCGTGTTCGATGACGGCCGATGCGCCCCCAGGTACGGTCGGCGGCGCCCTCCCCCGCGCGGGGCCGGGTCTGGGCAGCGCCACCCCCACCCTCCCACCCAGGACCCGCATCCCCAAGGTCCCCACGTCCAGGGCCAGGACCGCGAGCGCCTGCCCCGACCCCCGTGGGGAACGCGCCTCCCTCTGGCCGCGGGCGAGGCGGGCAGTTACATCCGTGACCAGCAGGTGCCCGGCGGCGTCGGTCTGTCTGCGTCCTTAAGGCGAAGTGGCCGGAGCGCGGCCATGTTAGATGCGGGGCTGTGTCTCCCGGGTGCGGGGAGGTGCGGACCCCGCGCGCCGGAGCCTGAGCTGCGCCGGCGGCGGGGAGTGGGGGGTGCGCCCCTCGCCCCTCCCCACCCCTCCCCGCCCCCTCCCGCCTCGGGCAGAGCCTGGGAGGGCCTCGTGGGGGTGGCAGGGCTGTGCCCAAGGGACAGGGGCAAGGGTACCCCACATAGAAGCGGCGTTTCAAGGACGTCTTTTCCCAGGAGGAGCCCTGATTGGGGTGGGGGTCAGGGAGAGGGCGGGGTCATGGTCTCCAGCCGCTGATTTTCATCTGGTGACTTCTCTGCGCCCCCCCTTTCCATTTGCCCTTCGCGGGGAGCGGGTGAGCTGACAGGGGCTTCCTGGGGGCCAGCAGCTCGGGAGCGGCCAGGAAGAGGGGGGACAGCCCAGGCGGGCGCTGCCTCTCTCCCCTGCTCTGTGCCCTGGACCCCAGCTGGGTGGAGCCCTGTCCCTGGGCCCCGCTTGGCTGGGCTGTTCTGAGGCCAGAGGTGGCGGCAAGGATGCCCAAAAGGCGGGCAGCCTGGGTGTGAGGCCGGGGCTGACACGACCGTTCGTCCTGCGGGACTCGGGTCCCGTGTGTGACGTCAGGTGGAGAGGTTTCGGTGGGGACCAGGCCCCGGAGGGAGCGTTTCGAGCCACGTGCCAAGGGTCGGGGTGGTCCTTCTTCAGGACAGCACTGCCTGGCACCGGCGGGGTGCAGGGGGGACAGCCTGGGGAGGAGTGCATGCTGGGAGAGCAGGCTGTCCCTGTGGGTCACCCCTCCTGCTCAGGGACAGGCCCCCCTGCCAGGGGACAGCTCTCCTCCTCCAGGTGCAGCCCGACACGCTGCTGCGGCCGAGGGAAGTGTCCCCACCTCTGCCTGGCAGGCTCCCCAGGGCCCCCGGACACTGGCCCCGGCTCGGGGTCAACACTGCCCAGCAGCTCACTAGGCACCTCTGAGCAGCTACCGCGTGTCTGGCCAGGGGGTGGGCACTCAGGCCACTTCAGCCTCAGGACGGACGGGACGAGGGTCCCAGGCACCCAGGGGTGAGCGCTGGCCCTGTGACCTGGACATGACCCTGCCAGCGCACACTGAGTGGTCCTCGCGGGGCTCTGCCCAGAGGCGGGCTCAGGCGGGCGGGTGGGTGGGGTGGGAGGCAGCCCGTGGGCCAGGGAAGGTCAGGGGTGGTGATGGCCCCATGCCCACGCCCGAGTCCTGGTGTCCACACCGCTGCCGCCCTTCCCCCGCTCTCTGGGCCAGCTTGGCGCCCGTGGAAGCTGCTGGAAGCGTCAGTTTTCGTGAGTGCAGTTTGAATCCGCTCTGCGATGCGTCTGAGCTTCCCCCTGGGACCTGTTGCCTCTCTGAGGCGGTGTGAGTGCCAACGCCCTTCCCCGGAGACACCTCGCCCGGCTGAGGCCCTGTGATTACGTGGGGAGGAAGCGCCTCGCTCTGTGCCCTGGGAGAGAGACCTTCGGCAGCTTCCCGCTTGCCAGGGCACCGAGCCCAGCAGACGACCGCCCCACCTCAGTGCCCGGCCTTGTCCTCGGGACTCTCTGGATGCTGGGCAGGACGGGTGAGCTGTGCTCATGCACACATGTGTGCACGGCCCACGATGCCCACCGCACACGCACACACGTGCACACCCCATGTATGCGCGCACACACACCCATGTGCACACGTGCACACCCCATGTATGTGCGCACACACGGGCACATGCACACACGGGCACATGCACACGTGCACACCCCATGCATGTGCACATACACCCATGCGCACACACGGGCACACGGGCACACCCCATACATGTGCACACACACACGGGCACATGCACACACGGGCACATGCACACGTGCACACCCCATGCATGTGCACACACACCCATGCGCGCACACACACGGGCACACATGCACACACCCTCTCACCCCCGTTCCTCTGTCAGTCATGGCTCTCCAGACTCCTTGGGAAATTTGACCCGAGAGTGAACGATCCGAGAATGCATCTTGGGAGGGGGACTGGTCCCGCAGCCAAAGGGGGTGTCCCTCAGTCACACGCCGGGTCCTGGACAGTCAGTCTGAACGTTACACACAACCTGGGCCCCTGGAAGGAGTTTGGGGGACACTTTCTCAGGACGCCACCTGTCAGGCTGAGGAGCAGGCCCTCCTCCCCGGGCCCGCCCAGGGACGGCTCATAACAGTCACACACCGCCAGTCTCCGTGTGGCACTGTGACTGAGACGTGCCCTTTAACCCCCCCCCCCCCCCCGCCCTCCGAACTGAGGTCCCAGAGCGCAGGGGACGGTCTGTGCCTCATCTGTGAGCCGGTGGCCCAGCGAAGCCCCCGCTGGCTGGCGTTCCTTCCGGGCGGAGCTGTGTTTGGGGTTGTCCTGCGTTTATCGCAGTGTCCACAGCCCCAGGGACCTGCTGGTTCTTGGCGGCACTGTCCGGGGTGAACGGCCGTCTGGGCGGGGTGCGGCCTCACCACGGCTGATGGGCCTGCCTCCTGCACAGAGACGGCGGAGACTGCAGGCCCGAAGCCGCTGTTGCGCGAGTGGGCACGCGGCTCTCGGGGCAGGCGTGCTGCGTGGTGGGGGCCGCCCGCCAGCGTCGTGCTGTGGCCGCTTGGCTCTGCTCCTTGCTGGCCAGGGAGGTGGGAGCCTGTCACGTAAATGCTGGTTTACGTTTCCATTCTCCTCAAAGCTGCCGCTCGCCCATCTTTTGCTGCCGTCTGTCTTTCCCGCCAGACCGGCGGTGTTGTGGGGGGGCCCTGACCCCGACCGACCCTGCAGACGCGCCCTCCCGTCCGTCGCTGCTCCTGTCTCTCCACTGGGCTGTCCCCCACTCTGGGGCTGTGGTGGGTCTTATTTTAGCTCACCGAAGGCCACCTGGTCCCAGTGCTGCCGGCCGAGGGCAGGCCGGTCACTTCACCGCCCTGTGCCTCCATTTCCCATCAGAAAATGGGGCGCCGCCCCCACCCCTGGGACCTGTGAGCCCCTGTATCAGCCGCAGGACATATTGCTGACGAGTCCCCCCACTGCCTCCTTTGACGCCCTCAGTGCCCCTCCCTGCGCCCTTTCTTGCCCCCTCCCTCCCCCAGGTTTGCCGGCTGTGGCCACAGGTCCAGCCCCTCCTGGTTTGCTCACACCCACCTGCACTGTTCTGGCCAATGTTGACTTCAACACGAATTTTGGAAACGGTTTGTCAGGTTCTGGGGAGACGGCCGTGTGTTGACGGGCGCTGATGAACACGGTCTGCAGCCCCTGGGACGGGCTCGCCTCCCTCAGTGCCGGGTTCCCGCGGGAGCGCCGGGTGGTCTCCCGGGATGCCCGGGTTGGCGTGGGCTCCTGCTCCCACGCTGCCTGGAGCGGCCGGCCCTCCGCGAACGAGGCTCCGGCTCGGCCACACCGTCAGAAGCTCTCGTTAGTGCTAATGGTGTCTCGGTGGATTCTCTTGGGTTTTCTGGTGAGTGATGGTGCCGGCTGCACACAATCAGAGCCCGTTTCTCGCTGATGCAGCGCTCGCCGCTCTCTCCTTCGTCAGTGCCCCGGCCGGACACCCCGCTGGCGGGCAGCCCTGGGTCCCCAGCTTGAGCGGAAACGGGCCCCCGTTTCTCCAGAGGTGTGGTGTCTGCCGAGGTTCCTGTTCTTGGTTCTTGTTCATCCAAGTAAATGTCTCTCCCTGGGCCCTGGCCGGTGCTGCTCGGTGGTTAGTGTGTTAGCGTGAGCGCTGGAGTTGTGGGTTCGATTCCCAGTCGAGGGCACGTACCTCTGTTGCAGGCTTGACCGCTAGCCCTGATCAGGGTGCGTGCGGGAGGCAACCGGTTGATGTGTCTCCCTCCCATCGATGTTTCTCTCTCTGCCTCTCCCCCTCCCTCCCACTCTCTCTGAAAGTCAATGGAAAAAAATCCACAGGTGAGGATAAACAAACAAACCGACACAGGCCCAGCCATTGTGGCTCAGCGGTTGAGCCGTCGTCCCAGGCGCCAATAGGTAACGGGTTCGATTTCCAGTCAGGGCACAAGCCTGGGTTGAGGGCTCCATCCCCAGTAGGGGACGTGCAGGAGGCAGCTGATCAATGATCCTCTCTCATCGATGTTCCTATTTCTCTCCTGCTCCCGTCCCTTCTAAGATTAATAAAAACATATATCTATAGATATAAAAGCTTAAGTGACCGAATGGCCATTCGCTATCATGTGCACTGACCACCAGGAGCTGCCCCCTGGTGGTCAGTGCGCTCCCACAGCCAACCTCCCGCTGCTGGCCAACCTCCCACGGTCCCTCCCCCCTGGCTGGCCGAACCTCCCATGGCCTCTGCCCCTGGCCAGCCAACCTCCCGTGGCCCCAATCGGTCCTGATGGCTGGCCAGGCCAAGGGACCCTACCCGTGCACCAATCCATGCACCGGGCCTCTATATACTCGTACCCTGGTGCACAGATTTGTGCACATTGAAAGGAAGTTAATTAGAAGGTGGCCGGTGGAGCTGGACTGGGTGAGATGGGCTGGACACACCCTGGAGCCAACCTCCCATGGTCCCTCCTCGGCTGGCTGCACCTGGGGTGGCACTGGGGCTCGAAGGGCATCTGTGGAGTGAGTGGGGTCCCTCCAGCAGGCGGGGTCCCTCGGCCTGGCCTGTGGGGATTGGGCCGAAACCGACCCTCCGACATCCCTTGAGGGGTCCTGGATTGCAAGAAGGCAGTTCTCGGGTTACGCACCCCAGAATTGGACTCCCTCCTCTCTGGTTCCAGGGTGCGTCACTCGAGAACCGCCGCTGCCAAGTCACCGCAGCTTGGCGTGGCCGGCTGCCCCCTGGTGGTCAGTGCGTGTCATAGCTACTGGTCAGTGTCACTTAGCCTTTTAGAGAGAGAGAGAGATTTTAAAACGGATATGGATTGAGCGCTCACGTGCCGAGCACAGCACCCAGCACCCTGCACTGACCAGCTCATCGCTTGTTCACCAGCACCTGTAAGGACCGGAGTGTCAGGACCTCTGTTAAACTAGGGGACAGGGCTCAGAGAGGTGACCTGGCCGCCCAGGGCACCCAGCACGGCCGACGGGACAGGCCTGAGCCTCGCTCCAGTTGGCAGGACCTCACTTGCTCCCTGAGCCTGGCAGGCGTGTGCCCATGGCCCTGAGGGTCCCCAAGAGGAGCAGGGGCTCCCCGGCCTTGCCTGGAGGGGGGGCTGCTCTGTCCACGTAGCTGGACTCTGGCCCTGTGGACGAGGGAGGACCGGGAGGTGGTGCCTTCCCGAACCAAAGCACCGCTTCCCTGTAGAGCTGGGCCGTCCCGTGGTGCGGCCACCACCCAGGACGAGACTCCCTCTAGGGCCCCTGAGTCACGCAGGAGGAGGGAGTGGGAGGGAGATGACGGCGTAGACTGCGAGGTGACCTCCGTGTCGGGGACCCTGTGCCGGGGTCCTGTTCTCACGCCCCCTGGACCATCTCAGCTTCTGCAGGGACAGCCCCCGCCCCCCCCGGATGCCCAAATGCTCTCAGTGACACAGGCCTTTGGGCTCAGGGAGAGGCTCGACCAGACCCCAGAGATGAGGCTGGTGAGCAGCTGCTCACGGCCCCCACGCCGGGCACCATGCCAGGAGACCCGGGCCTTGCCCTCGGCCAGCACAACAAACGGTGCGGCTCTCAGGGCTTTCAGCTCTGCAGGGACAGGCCGGGGGCCAGGAGGTCTGCAGGGCGTCTGCTCCCACCCTGAGCTCGTGCGGATGTGCAGTGTCACAGTCACAGCGGAGGGCGGAGGGGCAGCGAGGCCTGGTCACTTCCCGGGCCCCATGCCGGGGGTGCGGGCCGGGCGCCCAGATCCCCTCCTTCCCTGTGACCCCCTGAAGCCAACCGAGGCCCCACCCTCTGAGGTCTCCCACCAGCCCTGCCCGTCTGGGCTTAGAGGCAGAGAGAGAAAACGCAAAGCAGCTCCAGGTGGGCCGTGGGCGGGGCCGTGCGGGGTGTGGGGGGGCGGGCCCTGAGGGGCTTTCAGCTCGGAGGCTGAGCATCAACCTATGAACCGGGAGGTCAGGGTTCAATCCCGGTCAGGGCACAGGTCCTGGTTGTGGGCTCCATCCCCAGTGTGGGCTGTGCAGGAAGCAGCTGGTCCATGATTCTCTCATCCATGTTTCTACCTCCCTCTCCCTCTCCCTTCCTCTCTAAAATCAATAAAAATATATTTAAAAAAACACACACAGAAGAAAGGGGGCTTTCAGCGAAAAAGGAGCAAAACCAAACAAGCACAGCCCCCAGCAATGACTGTGGGGCTCCCCGCGGCCGCAGCTTGAACTGAGGAAAAGCAAGCACGCTGATGCAATTAGGAAAATGTTGTTTTTCAAACGCTGCCAGCTCCTCGGGGTTGGACCTGTGACCTGGGAGAGCAGCTCTCCCTCCTGACGGCCGTGGGATGGGGGTGCTGCACCCACGTGCAGCTGGCCTGGGGGGCGGGGGGCCAGGGACAGGCCCTGGGGGGCGCCCGGGAAGGTGCCTGCCCCTCCGGGCTTGAGGAGAGGAGGGTTTCCAAGCTCCAGGTGAGTGGCCCTCACTCGGCCTCTGGGCACAGCTGCCTGCAGTTTTCCGGCCGCGTGCTGAGTGTGTGGTCAGCAGACCCCTGCACCTGCCGGAGGCTGAGGTGGCTCCTCGTCCCCCTGCTGCCCAGGCCTTAGGGGGACGGGCTTGAGGGGGTGGAGAAACCCTCGCCCCCAGCTGGTCCTGCCTCCCTGGGGGGCAGGGAGAAGGGCCAGGAGGCCCCACCAGGGTCACCCGCACTGACGGCCACGGCTGACGGACGTGCTTCCCTCCCGGGGTCCCGCGTCCTCCCCACAGCACTGGCCGGGCTGGGCTCACTGGACTGTCAGCTGATGCCAGAGGCCGCTGGGTGGGGCCAGGACCCCTGGGGTCGCACCTGAGTCTCCCACCCACCAACGGCCCGGCCTGCACGTGCCCATCTGTGCCCTGGACATGAGCGGCCCCATGGCACTTATTAATGCCCCATCCCCCCGCCCCCCACTGCCAGGTCTCAGCTCAGGTGACTGAGGTGGGGGTCTCTGTGACCCTGGCCCAGAGGGGTCCACCCTCCCCACGGGCGCCCCTCCCAGGCTCTGATCCGACCTGAGCCGCTGGGTCCCAGGGAGTTCCACAGGCCAGGGCCTCGGCCTCCTGCGCACTCCCACCCCTGCAGCCTGCGGGTCGGAGAGGGGAGGGGAGGGGAGAGGAGGGGAGGTCTTTGGGGTGCAGGCGGGTGCTCTGGACCCTGAGGAAGCTGAGCAGGCAGCCTTGGCAAAGGCTGGGGGCGGGGAGGGGCGGAGAGGGCGTGCATGGCGTGGTGGGCGCCCAGGGGTGGTGTGAACACCTGACCCTGCGTTGGTGGTGAGAAACCTCATCCCCGCCCTGGAGGAGGCGCTTTGGCGTGAGGGAGCCTGCAGGTGTGGTGGGCACGGTGGCCAGGGCCTGGCAAGGCCGCCCGGCTTGGCCAAGGCAAGGGGGTGGGGTGAGGGGCAGCCTCCTGGGATGGGAGGGGGAGGGCGGGTCTGTGCAGGAAAGGCCTTCTGCTCTCCTGGGTCTGTGCGCCCCCGGGCAGGGCAGGGAGGGGGGCTGCCCAGGGCAGGTGGGGGCGGGTGGGGTGGGGCGGGGGGGGGGCTGTGCAGAGGTGGGGGGGCCGGGGCTGCCAGGCAGGGGGGCTGTGCGGGGCGGGGCTGCGGGGGTGGTGGGTGTTGGCGTGGGGCGCCGGGGCCGCGCGGGGCAGCTGGACCAGGCGGCTCCGGGCGCAGGAGCGCGCTGCACGCGCTGAGGAGCTGGCTGTGCCCGCAGGCAGCCCGGCGCCGGGGACGGTGGCCGAGGGGACCGCGTGCTGCTGGACGCCGCCGGCCTCGGGATGAGCGACCTGGACTCCGAGGTGCTGCCCCTGCCGCCGCGGTACCGCTTCCGGGACCTGCTGCTGGGGGACCCGGCCCTGCAGAGCGAGGACAGGTAGGCGGGTGCGCGCGGCGGGTCGTGGGCGGAGGGCGCTGTCCGCGGTGCTGGAGGCCGCGGGCGCTGCAACTTTCCGGCGTCCGGACCGAGAAGTTTGGGGTCGCGGCCGGGGGGCTGGGCCGGGGGCTGGGGCGCCTCCGCCTCCGCCTCCGGGGTCAGCTCGCAGCCCCGCAGCCCCGCGCGCTCAGCTCATTTGGGGGCCGGGCGGGAAGCACCCCGCGGCTGAGCCCTGCAGGGTGGCGAGCGCGGGCGGCGATCATTTATCATCAATGAGGGACCGCGTCCTCCAAGCTCGCGCTGTGGCCGCTCCTGAGCAGGAACACGCACATGCCGGGGTCTCTCCTACGGGGCTCGGGGACGGGGACGGTGCCCGCCGAGGGGGAACGGTGCCCGCGCGGAGTGGGGGGGGTGCGGGGGGGCTGGGAGGAAGTCGCTTCTCCGTCTCTGCCCCGCATGGCCGTCTCCGGTAAACACCTAGCTCTCCGCGCTGCCGCCTGCAGGGGAGGCGGTGGGAGGACTCCCGCGGGGCTGGGGCCTGCGGTTCCGATGGGGACACTTTGCTCGCAGGGTGTTGGGGGGCGGGGGCCGTGTGTGAACCCGCAGTTCCCCCAACAGTGCAGTGATTCAAGCGAGAGCACAGGCGCCTGGGGTGGAGGACCCGTCAGAGTGAGCTGACCTCGGAGTGGCCCGGGCAGTGCAGCTGGGAAAACATGGCAGCGAGGGAGGTGGGCCTGGGACCCGGCGGCGGGGGGCCATGCGGGCGGCGGGGACCCTGCGGGGAGGACCGTGGCCCGGGAGCGGCTCCCGCTGCGGAGACAAGCGCCCTGGCAGCCCCCACGTGACAGGCAGCCACACACCCAAGTAGGTCAGGAGGACCTGGCCAGTGTCTCCCAGAGAATCGAGGAATCGGGGTCCAGCCAGGCTTTGTCTTGGGCCGAGCGCTGCCGTCACAAACAGGCCGGGGCTCGGGTGGCTGTAGTGTCGCCGTGCACTGGGGGGTCGCGGGTTCGATTCCTGGTCAGGGCACATACCTAGGTTGCGGGTTTCGATCCCCAGTCGGGGCACAATGAACCAGAGGCAACCGATCGGTGTTTCTCTCTCTTTTCTTTCTAAAATCAATACATAGTAGTAATTAATAGACGTACCCAGGAACGGGGTCCAGGGGAGATTTGGTTTGGCGCCCCGCAGGGGGGTGGGGGTGGGGGGGGGCTGCCGACTACCAGCCCTCGGGGACAGGGGCAGGGCTGGGCTTCCCTAAGCCGAGTGAGCGTGAGCTCACGTCTTCCTAAGTCAGCCCCAGCCCCAGTGCCTGCCCCTCGGGCGATGATGAAAACAGCAGCCGCGTCACCTGGTGTCCGGCAGGGGCCTCCGGAGCCTTGATCAACGCCAGGGACTACGGTTGGTGGCATCGGAGGGACAGCCCTCGTGTTCAGGAGTGGGTGGCGTGGACCTGCCCGGCCCGGGGAGAGGGGCTGGCACTCCGTCCGCCGCGATGTCC
Source organism: Myotis nattereri (assembly GCF_964212035.1). Taxonomy (NCBI): domain Eukaryota; kingdom Metazoa; phylum Chordata; class Mammalia; order Chiroptera; family Vespertilionidae; genus Myotis; species Myotis nattereri. The sequence continues at coordinate 82,869,839 of NC_138087.1, forward strand.
CGGACCCTGTGGCTTGGGGCTCCTTATTGTGGTAAAATGGGTAAAAGGTGAGTTGTATCTCCAGGGACACTTACTCCGTGATGCTCCATCACCACTGTCTCATTCCAGAGGATCCCATCACCCCAGCCAGACAGGCCTGGTACCCACCCGTGTCCCCGCCTCGGCCAGGCCTCAAGGGGCTGTGGGGCCCGCGGGGCTCTCCATCCCTCGCTGCACAGGGCCCCATCGCCCATGTATCTGTTCTCGAACCTTCTTTGTCCGAGCACCGTGGTGGCACCGTGGCCGGGCTGCCAGTCTGGCCTGGCTCCTCTCTCGAACCCCGTATTCACGGCTGTGCACCTGGTGTCAGGGGGCGGGCAGTGTGGGAAGCCAGGACGGGGTTCCGGGGGTCCTGAGGTCACCTGAGCCCCATTCATCAGGACACACACGTGGAGGCTCTAGTTGGGCTCTGAGCGGATTCCCCAACCTCGGGGAGGAGGGACGGGGCAGCTGTCGGAGGCCCCCTCCTGGCCTCCTCGCCCTCGGCCCACTCATCCGCCATCCTCCATGGCTGGGCCCCTCCCCATCACTGATTCTCAAAGTGGAGAGTGAGGGCCAGGCCTCCCCTCCTGTCAGGGCCCCTCTGTGTGGGGAGAGGATGTGTCCCTGGGGAGAGGGAGGGGACCAGCCTCCCGGTCTGGGGTGGCCAGAGGGTCCATGAAACCTGCCTGGCCCCCGACCTCAGCCCCCCAGACCCTGAGTGAGCAGGTGGGCAGGGCTGAGGGCTTGCTGTTCTCCAGGGAAATGAAGCCACAGCCATGAGTCACCACAGCCGCTCACGCATGGCCTTGAAGGGAGGGAGGGCTCGGCCTGCGTGGGCGAAGGAGGCTGTGCTGCTGCTCAGAGCCCCTCCATCTCCGGGAGCCTGCGGGGGGGTGGGCAGAGCCCAAGCCCGCCCCCTTCCAGGGCACCCGGTTCTCCCTGCCCTTCGCCCGGCAGCCAGGAGCAGCTCTGGAGGCCCTGGCCCCTCTGGGCAGTGCCCACCTCCCGTGTGCCTGGACGCCCGAGCATGGGCACCAGGGTCCTGGGGACAAACTCGGGGTCACAGGGCCTCCTCCACAGTTCGGGGGCTGCAGACCCAGCCAGGCTGTGAGACCTTCTCCGGGAGGCGACAGCCCACCCCCAAAGGCAGCTCCGATGAGGCAGAGGGTGGGGGTAAAGGGCTCCGTCGTCGTGCGTGCCCCTCGCCGGCCCCAGGTCTGTGACGTGGGCTCGAGGCTTCAGTCCCCGCCCCCTTGTCCCTCTGCCCTCCCCCCAGACGACGCCATAGGGGGCCGGGCGGGCTCTGGGCAGCGAGGCGGGGACATGGCGGCCACACCACAGGCTCACCCCCCACGAGGAAGAGAATGAGCAGAGGCTGGGGTGGGAGCCACAGGTGAGGAGAGAGGCCCTGCCAACTGGCGCCTCCGGCCAGCAAGCCCGGGACCCGCTGCTCTCCACAGCTGCCTGCCCGCGGGCACCCGGCCCAGCCGCCCAGAAGGTCTCAAAGCCACAGCGGGAGGCCATGGCAGGGTCTGGGCGTGCTCACTCCCAGGCCAGGCAGCGGGGGGCGGCGGGGGGCAGTGAGGACCATGGGGCCAAGGCTCCAGGCTCGGGGCCGGGTCCTGCCGCACGAAGGACACGAGGCCAGACTCCCACGGCGCCAGGCCCCCTTCCTCTGTGCCCGAGCTCCACCGAGAACACAGGATGGAGCTGCGGACGCGCTTCTCTGGATTGAGCAACAGCAAATATTGTTTCACACAACAAGCCGAGAAGCAGGGACGGGCAGGGCTTGGGGGCCGTGAGGACAGACCCCTGCCTGGCCCCGCGGGAGCAGCTGTGGAACACAGTGGCTTCTCCTCACCTCGCCCTGCAGCCCGGGGCGTGCCCCCCCATGCCCCTCCTACCACTGAGCGCGGTGGACCAGGCCGCCCCTGGGTTCTAGGCGGGTGGGGAGCAAGCAGGCTCCTTCCCTGGGATGAAGGCCCCCAATGAGGGGTGGGGGGGCACCTCCAGGGACAGCCTGTGCCAAGGCCACTCACCTGTGGTTAACACTGAACATCGCTGAGCTGGCGGGGCTGCAGGCCAGCCCCAGATGATTGGCGGAGAGTTAGAACCCCCCCCCCCGTCCCCCCAGTCCAAGTGCTGTGGGTCGCCCCCTCCTTCCCTCCAGCCTCAGGCCCACACCTGCTCCCCTTGGGGCCTGCCTCGGTTTGTCCTCCCTGTCCTGGTACCTTCCCATCTTGTCCCCCTTCCCGCCAACCCTCCACCCCACTCGGGCCGCCTGGAGAGGGTGGGGGGAGCCGCGGCCTGGATTCCGAGGGTGGGGGCCTTGTCTGCTCCCTGTGCAGGGCCCAGGACTGTTTCCAGGGCCAGAGAGTGCAAGATGCTGTGTGTGGGGGGATGACTGTCAGCTGTGAGGGGTGAGGAGGGAGGAGCTGGGCTGCGGGGGAGCCAGGGAGGGGGTGCTCCGAGCAGCACGGGCAGGAGAGAGGCCTGACCCAGGGGTGAGGGCAATGGGACCGGGTGAGGGTGGAGTCTGTACCTTTCTTCCCGGCTTCTGCGCACGGCACTGCCGTCCCCCCTCGTCCAAGCGCACGGCCACGGCTTCGGGACCTCCTCTCCAGGACTCCCATCGGCCCACACCGGCTCTGCCCACTGCACACCACTCCCACCGCCCCCTCCCGGGTCCCGCCGTCTCCTTCCTGTCTGGGGTCTGACTCCTCGGGGACCTCCTCCGAGGGGTCCCACAGGATGGCCCCTGTGACGGCTTCTTCCACGACGTCTGGGGTCTCACTCCCGGTGCGGCCGCGGGACGTCCTTCCTGTGCAGGGGGACCCACAGGCCACCACACCCACTGCAGTGTGCGGGCACTTTGAGAATGCATCCCACCCCGCGTTTGCTCCCGCACCCCTCGGCCCCATCTCCGTTGCGGGGTGTCACCGCCTACCCCCCTCACCCCAGCCCCTCCCCACGCCCTCCTCCGTGGCTGGCGGCCCTGCACTGGGACCCGCCCTCCCGGCCGCTGCTGTGCTGGGATGAGGCAGCACTTCCAGGCCTAAGTGCTGGAGGGAAGGGCGGTGCCTCTGGGCCCCGCCCTGAGTGCAGCCACGGGCTCCAGGTTGCCCACACTCTGCAGGGTGGGCAGGGCTGGGTCACCCAAGGCCGGGGCCGGGGGCTGGGGCCCACAGGACCCGGCTCCCTGCTCTTGACAACCAGGCGCCAAGGCCTCAGTCCCCACAGGGGGCTGCCCTCCCCCACCCACAGGAAACACTTGACTTTTTTTTTTTAATATGTTTTTATTGATTTCAGAAAGGAAGGGAGAGATAGAGAGAAAGACTCATCAATGATGAGAGTGAGTCATGGACCGGCGGCCCCCTGCAGGCCCCACACTGGGGATCGAGCCCCCACCCCGGGCCTGTGTCCTGACCGGGAGTGGACCGTGACCTCCTGGCCCACAGATCGATGCTCAGCCCCTGAGCCCCGCCGGCCGGACGTCAGTGGTAGTGTTCACGAGCTCCCTCCGGGCGAAAGGTGGGGCATCCTGCCCTCTGACCCGACTGAGCCTGGACCTTAGACGCCTTCGGTGCCCGAGGAGGGACAGCACTCTCAGAAGCCAGGACCCTGGTGCACAGGCCGAACGCTAGCCTTCCCACGATGGTGACTGGGTGCCCCCTGGCCCCGCGTTGGCTGCGTTGCTCAAGGGCTGCGAGGCCGCGTTCTCTGCGAAGCCGGGTCCTGTAGCCCGAGACCCTGCCCTCCTGGGTGCAGGGAGCACACACCTGCCATCCAGCCCTTTCCCGGGCACTGACAGACATGGGCCTCGGTGCGGCCCCGTGGACAGTGCACCCCGGGGCTGTGCAGGATGCTGCCTGCCCCTGGGGTCCTGATGGCTTTGAGCTGTATGCCCATCGCAGGGTGTGTCCCAGCAGCCCCCAGACACTGCCAGTCCTGTCTTCCCGCCACCGCTCCATGCCAGGCCCACCTGCTCGCCCCTCTCCCCGGGGCAGGTGGGGTCTGGCCAGTGCAAACACCGCATTCCTCTTGGGCAGACACAGGACGGGAGACCCAGGTCGCAAGACCACCCAATGGCTTCACCAGATGTTCCCGGCTCAGCCAGGTCTGGGAGGGCCTGCCTTCCTCCCACAAACCTCCCCAAGTGCCAGCCCTGGTGGTGGGTGGGGCACAGGTGGTTGAAGAAGCAGGCAGGCCGGGCAGGCTGAGCCTTCGGTCTGGCCGTCAGGAGGGCCTGGCGCCCGGGCAGCTGCTGAGGACAGCTGTGACCCGCAGAGTCCCCTTCTCCCGCACCAACCCCTGCCGGCCGCTCCCTGGCTGGCACCTGGGCGAGTCCCTTCCCCGGCCCGGCCCGGCCCGGCCTCGTGTGAAACGGCAGGACCTGGGCAGAGAGGCTCGGGCAGCCAGGAGTCCATGCTCCGCTCCTGGTCTCCGTCTCCTGGGGACGCCACTTCCTCCCTCGGGGCCTCCGTCTCCCCACTTGGCAAATCGGACAGAAACCTGCCCTGTCTGCTGGAATTCACGCTCAGCGAGCCGGTCAGGGCCGCCCCCACAGGGTGTCCACAGTGTAGCCGCTTGTCCCTGGCTGGGACCCCTGCGGCACCGGCCTGGACTGTGGGCACTAAGTCAGTGCCCCACGGGCTCCCTGGTCTGGCACCCCTCCCCGGCTGCTGGCCCCGGCGGCCCCCTCTGCCCGGCTCCCAGTGCCTCCCCCCACCCCCCGCCCCCCGCCGCGCCCCAAGCGCTTCTTGCCGGCACAGCCTGCACCTCTCTGCCCACACCAGGGTGATTTGGGGGCAGGGAACGGGGAGAAGCTGGGACCCTGAGTGCCTGCAGGAGGGAGGACAGACCCACAGTGATTTCCCACAGGCGGAGGGGGGACACCCCAACCTGGGCAGGCCTCGGGGTGGGGGCAGGCCACTCTGAGACCCCTGGGCACCCAGGACCCACCGCCGCTGGGAGTCGGGCACGTGTCCCAGCCCCGATGGCTCTGCCCGCCCCCCCCCCCCCCCCAGCCACCCTGCCTGCGGAGGTGAGTGGCCAAGAGCCACCGGCTGTCTCTTCCCTCTCCCAGGGCCTGCCTGTCGCTGTGACTATTGCTAGCAGCCCCGAGCTAAGAGCTAAGGCAGCCACGGGCTGAGACCCCTCCCACAGGGGCGTCCTTTGCGCGCGGGGGAGGGGGGTCCCTGGGCTGGGAGAGGGCAGTGCGCCTGGGCGCTCCGGCTCGGGGTGGGGGGTGCGCTCCCCCAGTTTCCCAGGTTCCCCCCCCAGGGCCGTTCCACTGCGGCAGCGGCGGGGAGGGCGAGGGGCGGTGCCAAGATGGTAGCGCCCGGCGCCGCCCCCGCCCGCCGCCTGCCTCCCGCCTCCCGCCGCCGTGCGCTCCCGCAGGATGGCGCGGGCCAAGCTGCCTCGCTCGCCTTCCGAGGGCAAGGCGGGCCCTGGGGGCGCCCCGGCCAGCGCCTCGGCCCCCGAGGAGCCGCACGGGCTCAGCCCGCTGCTGCCGGCCCGCGGCGGGGGCTCCGTGGGCAGCGACGTGGGCCAGAGGTAGGGGCGCGGGCCGGGGACCCCGCGCGCGCCGCGCCGCCGCCGGGAGGGGCTTTCCATCCGGCCGCTTGCGTCCTGCACACGCTCCGCTGGGCTGCACGGTGCCTGCGGCCGCGGGAAGGGGGGGCTGGCGGCCTGGTCTCCCCTGGAACCCCGACCCCAGCGCCCCCACCACCCCGAGTGTCTGCAGCCTGGGGGACCCTGGGGACCTGCTCCTAGAGGCTAAGGCAGCGGGCCCCCCGGGGAGGCGAGGGGAGAAGGGACTGGGGGCCGGCGGTGCAGCTGATGCCCAGTGGTCCCGGCTGGACCTTGTCCCACGGAGACCACACTCGCGCTCATGTTGGTCCCAGCGGCCGCTTGGGGGAGGCCAGGCCGGCAGCCGTGTCCCCACTTCAGAGGTGAGCAGCGAGGCCCAGGAGGCCCGGAGGCTGCGGGAGGCTGCCCGGCAGATGAGAGCTGGGCCTGGAGCCGGTGGCAGCCAGGGTGCAGGAAGCTGGGCCCCTCTGAGGGCGGCGGGCAGAGTGCAGCACCCCCATTTCACAGATGAGGACGCTGAGGCTGGATCTGCGGCAGGCGCACCAGCGCCTCCTCTGGATACCGTGGGGGGTGGAGGGTGGAACGGAGATGAATCAGAGTCACCCAGGTGTGGGCAGAGCACACCAGAGAGGTGCAGGCTGGGCCGGGCAAGGAGAGCTTCCTGGGCCCGGGTGCTTCAGGGGGGCACTGGGAGCCGGGCAGTGCCCTCCAGGCAGAGGGGGCCGCCGGGGCCAGCATCCGGGGAGGGGTGCCCGGCCTGTCAGGGCTGGGGTGGGGGTTGGCAGAGACTTGGCCTGGCAGATGGCAGGTCCAAGGGTGCCCTTCCCACCTGGCCACAGGCTGCCAGGTCCCCCTCACCTCCACCCCTGTTTCCTGCGCCTCAAATTCCCCAGGAGGAAGTGTAAGTGCTGCTCCCGGCCCTGAAGCGGCCAGTGGGCAGCCCTGGGCAGGAGAGAGGCGGGCACTGGTCAGGCCCTGGGGACAGATTCCTCTCCTCTCCATCCTCTTCCTGGGCCCCACCGGGCAGTGATCCCAGGGGCTCTGCTTACAGCCAGCCTGGCCCCTGACGGGCTCGGCCTCCTGCACTCTCCTCCCGTTTCCGCAGGGAAGGCAGGTGCTGCCCGGGCCCCGTCTGAGCCCACAGAGCAGCATGTCGCTGCAGCTGGGGCGCCACCTCCTCCAGGCAGCCCTCCCACTGTGCCCACCCCTGCTGCCCCCAATCCTGTGCTGACCCTTCTTGTGGGCAGCCTCACTCACTCAATCCCCAGCAGTCCCTGGGGTGAAGGTCCTTATCAGCCTCCTTTTGCAAAGCAGAGTGGGAGCTGTCTGCAGCCTCCTGCAGCCTGGTGCTTCCTGCAGCCTGGTGCCCTGGTGCCCCACAGCCTGTGCCCTGGTGCCCACATCCTGTGCCCTGCAGCCTCCTCTCCCCAGGGCGGCATGCGTGCTGCGGACAGGAGCAGTAGGGAGCCACGGCAGGTTCCTGAGCAGAGGAGGACGTGCAGGGCTTTTGCCTTAGGAACAGGGGTCTCATGGAGCTTCCAGCATGACTGAGCAGGGAGAGGGGTGCCCTCTGTCTCAGGGAGCTGGCTGCCAGAGCTCCTGCAGCTGCCCCCGTCCTGCAGGCCTGGAGCCTTCTGGAGGCAGCCAGGGTCTCGGCTCGCTGGACCCAGGGCCCCCAGGAGGCCTCCCCACTGCTGTGAGCAGAGGGACGGAACAGGGAGAGGGAGGTGCCCGCCATGCCGGAGCCAGGGCACACCACCCCCGTCGCCTGGATGCTATGGGCCACCACCAGCCCCGCCTTGCCCGCCCAGCTGGGCTCCCTAGGCTTGGAGCACGGCCTCTCCTTCCTTCTCCGTCCTCTGCTCCCCCTACACCCCCCCCCCCCCGCATTGTGAGGTGGGAGAGGGTGGAAACTGGTTAGGAAGCCTGGCCTGGGGACCGGCGATGAGCACCATCATCTGAGAGCTTTTGGGCAAAAGAACCCAGTGAGGGAGGAGCAGCCAAGCAGTGAACCCCTGGTCAGGGCTGGGCTGGGCCCCAGGGGCCCCCAACACCCCTGGGGCTGGTGGCCTTGCCCTGGGGGGGGGGGCACAGCCTCACACCTGCTGGGCCCGGTGCCAGGTGTGCTGACCTGGAGGGAAGGACCAGGTGAGGGAGGGCAGGTGAGCTGGGGAGGACGACCTGATGCCTCGGCCCCCACTCCCAGGGCTGGGTTCACCCCAAGTGAGGCGCTCCCTGGGGAATTGTTGGAGGGGACCCTGGGAGGCTGCAAGGGGGTGGCCTCGGTGAGAAGGGGACACAGAAGAGCTAGGACGTGGGTCCCGGGCTCTGGGCGGAGTCGTGGCTGGTGTGGGAGCCTCAGGGCTGAGTTTGGAGACGGGGAGGCAGCAGGGCCGGGGGCAGCAGGGCCCTCCTGTGGGTGTGCATGGGGCTGTGGGTGGTGAGCAGCGAAGGGGGACCCCGAGGGGGAGGAAGATGGAGGGTGGGTGCTGCAGGAGGCAGGCTCTATCCCTCAGGCCCCTCCCTCCCCATCAGGCAGTTCCGTCAGGGGGTCCATCTCGGGGTCCGTCTCGGGGTCCTTGGGGCGCCACTCCTCTGTGCCCAGGACCTCTGGGGTCAGTGTTAGCCGTTCGCTGTGACCCCGGCCGTCAGAGTTGAAGCTGCTCAACCTCATATCCTCGTACAGGAGTGGCCCTGGGACCCCTCCCTCCCCCCCCCTCCCTGCAAATCCCTCCTGCCACGGCCCCGCCCGCCAGGGTCTCCCCGCCAGCACCCTCACCCACTCCCAGTGGGTCCCTGGTCCCGAGGCCACCGGCCATGGTTCTGCCAGGCACGTGCCAGCCCCTGATCACCTGTTGCCCCAACTCGGAGCTGGGCAGCGCCAGGGCCGGGGGGTGGGAACCTGAGCCCGACAGAGGCTCACAGGGACCCCGGCTCCGGCCCAGCTAAGCCTGGCTGTGTGCTCTGTGCCCAGCCCCCCCCCCCACCCCGCCAGCACCTCACCCACCCCTGCCGCAGAATTTGGGGGCCCTGTGGGGGAGCCTGCCCGCCCAGGGGGCCCTGCAGGCTGGTGGGCGTGTGGCTGTGACCCGCCCCTGCAGGCCGCCCCTCATTGCGGTGCCTCCTTAGGAAGCAGGTCCTCTGTGGGCCTTGGCGTCCCCTTCTGGGAATTGGTTGCTTTGAGGGTAGGAGAGGCCCCTGTGCGGCCGGGTGGCTCAGTGGTTGAGCTCGACCTGTGAACCAGGAGGTCAGGGTTCGATTCTTGGTCAGGGCACAGGCCCGGGTTGTGGGCTCCATCCCCAGTGGGGGGCGTGTAGGAGGCAGCGATTAATGATTCTCTCTCATCATTGTTGTTTCTCTCTCCCTCTCCCTTCCTCTCTGAAATCAATAAAATAATATTTGTAAAAAGAGGGCGGGGGCTGGACTCCTGGAGGAGCCGACCCCATGGGTGCATCATCAGCAAAGAGCAGACCCTGCCAGGCCCCCACCCAGGCCGGGTCTCAGCCCCAGGCTCCCACCAGCCTCTTCCCCAGTCCAGGCCACCCCCGAACCAGCCCCCGGCTTTGGCCGATCTGATGGGTAGGGGAGTGGAGGGAAGCCAGCCGCTTGGCGACCAGGAGCTGTGGCCGGTCAGGCAGACTCGCACCCGTCCAGCCAGTGGCCCTTGTGGGGCTGCCCCGGCTGCCCTTAGCCTCCCGGGTGTGCAGAGACGGTGATGGTGCCCCTTCCTGGACGCCAGCGTCACTGGTGCTGGGCCGGCCCGGGAGGAGCAGGGACCGTGAGCGCTCACCGCGGGCCGGGACCTGCGAGCCTGGTGAAGGGTGGCCAGGCCTGGTGTGTGGTCACCTCGGCGTGGTCGTCGCCCTGGCTCCGGGGGGAGGTGCATGTGCCTGGGCCACGTGTGCTGTGCTGCTTCTCTCTGCACCGAGGGCCGGGCCGGCCCCGCCAGCAGTGACCTCGGCCTCGCCTGGGCTCCACGGGTCAGGGCATGTGCATGGCACGTCCCCACTTCCCCCAGAGCCTCCCTGCTTGCCTGTGCCCGCCTGGCCTGGGGTCCAGGCCCTCATCTGTCCGCCCGTCTCCCGTGTTGACGTGTCCACCCGTCTGTCCCCAGGCTTCCTGTGGAGGATTTCAGCCTGGACTCGTCCCTGTCTCAGTAAGTGTCCTGCAGGGGAGGGGCCGCGGGGACAGGCAGGACCTCCTGGCCCCAGACCCGGAGGAGGGCGCTCAGCCTGCGCCCGCCCGCGGGGTCTCCGCTAGTGCCCTGCCTCGCAGAGGGTGGGGCAAGGTGTGGCCGGCCAGCACCTCCTTGCAGGCGCTGCTGGGCCCGGGGGTGGGGCTGAGGCCGGGACTGCACACCTGCTCCAGACCTACCTGGGCCCTGGCCGTGGCCAGTGGGCAGCTGAGGCCTCCGATGTGCCCAGCCCTCCCCGCCAGGCCTCCTGCCAAAGAAAGGAGTGAGTGAGCGAGTGAGAAGGGACACAGGAAGGACCCCTCTTGGCCTCTGCCCTTGCCCGTGGCCCCCCTGTTTGCGGGCACCTCCAAGTCCCGTTCCAGGGTCACTGACCGTGTGGATTTTTGGGGCCTCGAATCCCGGGCCCCCCATCCAGTGCTTCCCCAGCTCCTGAGAGCAGCTTCCTGTGAGTGTGGCCACTAGTCCCCCCACGGGCCTTTGGGCCACAGCTGGGCCACCACAGGGTGGGGGGTGCCCTGCAGATGTCACCCCCTGCCCACGGCCCCTGGGGGCGTCAGCCGCACGCGTGGTCTATGGCTCAGGGGCCGTCTTTTCTGGGCGATGGGTGTGGCTGGTGTCGGGACGCACAGGATGGAATCGGCCCTGATCGCAGGCACCATCTGAGCTGACGGGTGCAGGCCCCCAGCCACATGCATGGGTGGTGCCTCATTTAACCTCCACCCGGAAACGAACGTTTTGCCAGACCTGAGAGGGGAGCCTGAGACACAGAGAAGGACGTTTTTATGTCTCCGTAGTCACAGACCCCCTGCCAGGCACCCCCACCCTCGGGGCAGGCCGCCCCTGTCACTGCCCGTCCCCAGGGCAGGAGGCTCGGCTGGGGCAGGTGCGGGGCAGGCCCATGTCTGGCCTGGTGCCCCCAGGCCAAGAGCTGATCCTCGACCCTCCCGTCTGCACGATGTGCCCGGGACTTGGGTCGGCAGCTCCCCGGGCGTCTCCCTGTGTCGGCCGGGTTGGCTCAGCACGGACTGAATTGGACTGAACTCTGCCCGTGGCCGTAACGTGCGAGTTGGGAATTTACTTTTTGTGGTGGTGCTGGAAGACGAGGCGGCCACAGCTCATGAAATATTGAAGGGGAAGAAGGAAGGTTTGTGAAGGTCGCTGGCCCTGCAGCTCGACCTGCCGCCCGTCTGTGCCTGCGGCTTCTCCTTCCTCCTGCGTGGGCAGCACCTCCCTCTGGGTGGATCCTGCCGCCGGGGCCTCGGGGTCGCCCAGAGGGGGTCCGCAGCCTAGGGCAAGGGGCAGAGGGTCAGCCCGCACTCACCCGCTGTGCTGGGGGTGTGGAGTGGGGGATCTGGGAGCAAACACATCGGGGTATGGCTAGTCCTGGCAGCAGCCTGACCCCACGGGCCCGGCAGGGAACTCGCTGGGCAGGGAGTGGGGCTGTAGGGGGCGTGGGGCTGGGGTCCCCAGGAGGGGCTGGGACGGTCCTGGCAGGAGGCAGGAGCGGCCAGTGCAGATTCCGGTCTTTGCCTCGGTTTCCCAGCTCTGGGCTCAGTGGGTGTGGAGGGGACAAGGACCGGCTGGGTGGGGTGGTGGCTGGGAGGCCTGTGGGGGACACGAGGATTGGGGTTCCACCTCTGAGGCTGGGCTGTGGGGCGCGTGCCCCGTCCTCACAGAACGGCTGTCTGAGCCCTGACTTCAGAGAGGAGGGCGTTTGACCGGCTCCCCCGAGACCCTCGGGGCCTCCCTGATGGGCTCCAGGCGGCATCTACAGAGGGTGGGGTTCAGGGGTTCAGGGGTTCAGAGCTGGGAAGCGGGGGAGGGCTCCCAGGAAGGAGGGAGGGTGCAGGGGATACGCTGACCGCTGGTTCTGGGTTGGGGCCCTGCTGGCCTATGGGAGACCTGTCCTGTCCCAGCCCCAGGAGCCCAGAGTGTGGCCGGGGGACTGTCCTGCACCAGGACCTGAGGGGGAAGGGCCCCACGTCCTCCCACGTGGAGCCCTGTGACCAGCAGTAGCCCCTGTGGCCCTCGGGCGGCGTGGCTCTGCTCCCGCGTGTGGCCGTAGCCTTGGCCGTAGCGTGGGACTGGGTGCTGCCTCCTCTGCACGGCTGGTCCACCGACGACCCTCGAGGGAGGCGGCACCCGTCTCGTCCGGGGGGGACGCCCACGGCTGGCTTGTGGGTTCCTGGGCTCGTCCTGCCAATGGTGGCGACAGCCTGTGACAGAGGGTGCAAGGTCACACGGGGGCGGCCAGTGCCAGCCCAGAGCAGGTGCCCACCCAGCACCCGGGTGTTGGCCTCTTGGGGGCGTGTGCTCCCCACATCCTGGAGGGAAGCTCCAGGGCCTGCTCCGGCCATCCCGCCTGCTGTCTGTCACGCCTGTGGAGGGTCAGGCCCTCACCTGGCCAGCAGGGCCGGGCAGTGTCTCATCGCCTGCAGGATTCACGTTGTCAAGGAGACCAGATGGCCTTGCCCGCCCCTCCCCCTCCATCTGACTCATTCCTGCTGGGGCTGCGGGGGTGGCGTGGGGGGGCTGACCCAGGTCGCTGGGAGCCTGGGGGGGCCCAGGGTGTCTGGGGATTGGCCGGGGGTGCAGGTGGGCCCACCTCCCCGACATTGCTGCTGGTGCAGCCACCGGGGACCACCAGCAAAGCAGCTGCCCATCGGCTTCTAGAACGTTCTGTATAGACGATGTGACATGTTTGGAGCCTGTGCCAAGGCCACACGGGGCACATTGAATCCTGGTGGTTGGCTGTGACCGCCCGGGCTGGGGCCCCGGAGAGGTGGCCTCCCGGGAGCCTGGGGGGCGCCCAGATGTGCCCTGAGGCTTCGGAAGGTCCGCAGGCAGGTCTGCTGGGGCCTGTGGGGGCGTTGGGCCCTGGAGCCTCCCATCCGAGGTGGAGGCGTTGACCCCGCTGCTGTCCGTCCGTCCGTCCGTCCGTCCGTCTGTCTGTCCTTTGGGCTCCTCCAGGTGGGAGAAGCCGGTGCCGGGGCTGTGGCTGGCCCCGGCTGAGCCCCCGGCTGAGCCCACGCCCGCTCCTGCCCGCAGGGTCCAGGTGGAGTTCTACGTCAACGAGAACACCTTCAAGGAGCGGCTCAAGCTGTTCTTCATCAAGAACCAGAGATCCAGTGAGTGGCCTGCGGGGGGCGGGGTCCCCGGGGAAGGGTCCAGCTATGCAGGGGAGTGGGGGGCGCCTGGCGGCGTGGGTGGTGGTGGGCACAGGGGCATGGGCAGTGCCCTATCTGGGCTTCATGCCACCTTCCACACATCAGGATCTGGGCCTGGAATCTGTGGGGACCCTGCTGAACCCCGGGATGGGCCATGGCCGTCAGGGACTTAGCCCAGCCTCCTCCCTGTGGGCCCCGGCCCTCCCGCCCTCACCCGGGGGACCCCTGGCCCCTCAGTGTGGCCCCCACTCCCCTGTAGGCTCTGTCTACAGCCTTCCCGGGAAGAGCTCGGCCACTTGGACCCTCCTGGGGTGCAGGGCGGGGTGCAGAGGTCATGCCCGAGTCCCGGCCATGGGTGTGCTCCCCAGACCCCTCCCCCGCCCAAGGAGGGAGCGGCATGGGCACCCTGCTCCTCTGGGGGCGGCCATCCCAGTGTCCAGGGTGCAGAGCGAGGAGCATCAGCAGGGGGACCCCGGTGGCCAGGGGCCTAACGCCCCCCACTCTGCCCGCCCACAGGCCTGAGGATCCGGCTGTTCAACTTCTCCCTGAAGCTGCTCACGTGTCTCCTCTACATCGTCCGAGTCCTGCTCGATGACCCGGCCCTGGGCATCGGATGGTGGGTGGCCGTGGGGCTGGGGGCTGCAGGGATGGGCCTGCTGCCATGGCAGAGGCCGCTGGGCTTGGCTGGAGGTGTGTCCAGCACCCAGCCGGCCCCTGGACGCCCTCTGTCCAGGGCCTTGGAGAGTCCTTCCTTCCCCATGTGACCCCTCCCAGTGTCCAAGCCTCAGGAGTGCCCTGGGCGCTGCCCTCGGGTTCCCCTGACCAACCGGCTCAGCAGGGGAGATGGTGGTGCCCTTGTCTGTGGCCCGCGGCTGCCCGGGTCCTGGAAGGGTGGGTCCTCGATTGGGCGCAGCGCCCGCTCCCCGAGGTGCAGGCCTCAGCCTGGCTCTGCTCCCCGCCTGGTCCCGCCTGGGCCGAGGGCTCCTCTCTTCAGTCGCTCCTTCGTTTGCACGGCTGAGCCCAGGCCCAAGGTCAGGGGTCAGGGTTGCGGCCCAGCTGCAGGGGACGGGGCCTCCCAGCTGCGGTGGCGGCTGCAGAGCTCACGGGCTTCCACGCAGGTCCTGGTGGGAGCGGTTTCTCCCCTGGGTGCTGGTGGGTCCCCTCCGCCCCCTCGTGGCCTCCGTGGTCCCGGGGACGCCCACGGGGTCCACGCAGGGCGAGGATGTCTTGAGCGAAGCCTTTGCCGGCCAGCTCCCCGCCCCCGGCGCTCTGGACTCCCTGAACCCCGGGTGGGGATCCGGGGTGACCTGTGCGTTCTGGTCCTCGCTCCCATTTCCGACTGTGGCTTCGCTCCTCACTGTGGCTCCCGTGGCCACTGTCCTGTCCGGGCGTCAGTTCTTGCTGTGGACGCCGACGGCCCGCAGGCCACCCCTTCTCGCCCGCCTTTTCCTCGGCGGCTCAGGCCCTGCTTGTCCCGTGCCCGTGCGGTGTGTTTCCTCCCATGTCCGGCCCCTCCGTGCCCTCGGCCAGGGGCGGGCGCCCAAGGCTGCGGCCCCACAGTCGGCGTGTGGCCTGGTCATCACAGCCCTCTGGGTGGGCAGCCACTCAGAGAGGAAGGCAGAGCGGGAGAGAGAGAAACATCAGTGATGCGAGAATCAGGGGTCGGCGGCCTCCTGCACCCCGCCTGCTGGGGAGTGAGCCTGATACCCGGGCCTGAGCCCTGACTGGGAATCAAACCCTGACCTCCTGGGTCACAGGCCGACGCTCAACCACTGAGCCCCGCCGGCCGGGCCAAGCAGGTTCTTCCTGCCTCTTCCCTGGCGGGTCCGGCCGGGCCCTGGGCCCCTGCGGCTGAGCCGGGAAGGCCCTCCCGTCTTCACCCGTGGGCAGGGCAGACCCCACCATGTGGTTTTAGGAGGAAAACGGGGGCTCGCACCGGGTCTGTTGTCCTGGGCAGCACCTGGCCCGGGGCTGGGCAGCCAGGGAGGGCGGGAGGACGTGTGGGGGGATGGACGGGGCGATGGCTGGCATCGCAGCAGCCGTACGGCGGAGGGAAGCCGTCGCTTGAGAGACGGGGCGGAGCTGCCTGCCACCGGGGCTCTGAGTGGGTCCCTGGCTGGCGCCGGCACTGGTCGTGGTCTGGGGCCGAAGGGGCGTGTCTGTGCACCCCTGCCCCTTCTCACCGAGTGGGCATCAGGTGGGAGGGTCGTCGTTGGAGGGACACGGGGTGAGCCTCCTGGAGTCAGCGTGTGGGCCGAGCTGCTTGTCATCTCATGGATGCTGCCTGGCCCTGCCTGTGGCCTCTGCCTCCTGAAGCCCCCGGGAGCCCCTCCCTCCCCCCCAGAGCCACCTGTGCCCACACACAGCCCGTCCCAACAGCCTGCTGAGACCCGTTCTCTATAGGCTCCCCTCTCTCGGGGGGGGGGGGTGTCCTCCTAGTTTTGCCTGCCCTTCCGAGATGCAGGGGTGTGGCCCTGGGTGGGGAGAGGGTGCCCCAGGCTCCATGAGCCCCTGGGGCCCTGGGCAGGTCCTGGGCAGTGTAGGGGCCCTGGGCAGGTCCTGGGCAGTGCAGGAGCCATGGCCAGGCCGCTCTGTCTCCACAGCTGGGGCTGCCCGAAGCAGAACTACACCTTCAACGAGTCCTCCCCCGAGATCAACTGGTGAGTGTACACCCCTCCCTGGGGGCCCGGGAGCCCGGAAGCTTCCGTGGCCCAGGCTGCCAGCGGTGCCCAGCTCAGCTTGGGGGCCCCTGGGTCCCCTGAGCCTGGGCCAGTGTGCGGTGGGCAGGACTGGGTGTCCCTGAGGGGCACCCCGAGGGCTCCGGGAGCAATTGGAGAGCCAGGGGCCACCACAGAGGCCCCGCCCGCCTCTGAGCCGCTGGAGGATGGTGGGGGGCCGAGGGGGAGACACCGTGGGCGATGCTCTGAGCCCCATCATGTCACTCAGTGCCAGGTGGTTCCTGAGGGGCCGGGGCACCTGCTGGGAGACAGGCCGTGTCCGGGGCGTGGCCACCTCGAGGCGGGGCCTTCTCCCTGCCGTCCTCCCGGATGAGGGCTCGGCCCTCGGCCTCCAGCCTCATGGGGCGCCCGGTTCTTCCACCCCCACGGCTGCCAGTGTCTCACGAGGACCCCTGCCTGTGTCACCTGACCTCGCAGCGGTCCTGCAGGCCGTGCGTGCGGAGGGCCCGTCACAGGACGGGGAGAGGAAGACAGGCCCGCAGGCCACCTGGGCCCTCGGAGCTGCAGCCCGGCCCCCCAGCAGACAGGCGGGCAGCCCTGGCCCCGGCCTCGGCACCTGCCTGGAGGCCTCATCCCGGAGCCTCCCTTCCCTCGAGGGCCAGGCTGGACGCCCGCCCAGGTCACCTCTCTCTCCCCAGGGCGCCCATCCTGTGGGTGGAGAGGAAGATGGCCCTGTGGGTGACCCAGGTGAGTGGGAGGGGCTCTGCCCGCCCAGCCGGCCCCGCCCCCTCTAAGGCGCCCCCTCCCCCAGGTCATCGTGGCCGTAATCAGCTTCCTGGAGACCATGCTGCTCATCTACCTCAGCTACAAGGTGAGTGCCCTCCCGGCCCTTTCCCGGAGCCCCCCCATCCTCCCCTTTGATCCCCAGCCCGCCCTGACCTCTGACCCTCCAACCCTACCCTGATCTCTGACCCCCATCCACCCTGACCTCTGGCTGGTCTCTCCCCGCCCTGCCCACCGGCTCCTAGGGCAACATCTGGGAGCAGATCTTCCGTGTGTCCTTCGTCCTGGAGATGATCAACACGCTGCCCTTCATCATCACGGTGGGTGAGCTGCCCGAGCTGGGCCCCTGACCCCCGGGCCCCTGACCCCTGGCCCCCAGCCCCCTGACCCGCCTCCCCGCAGATCTTCTGGGCGCCGCTGCGGAACCTGTTCATCCCCGTGTTTCTGAACTGCTGGCTGGCCAAGCACGCGCTGGAGAACATGATCGTGAGCTCCCCCCCCCCCCCGCCCCCTGAAACATGCCATCCGTCACCCAGGGACCCGCCCTTTTCCTGCCCTGGGGAAGGGCCTGGGGGAGCAGGAGGGTGAAGGTGCCTGGTGAGGACAGGGGGGCACGGCCAGCGAACGGGCACGAGCAGACCCTCTGCGGAGTGTCCAAGCAGGTGCACGCTGCAGAAGCATCAGCAGGCCCCGGGCTGTGTCCCCCCGCCCTCACGCCAGGCCCCTGGCCGCCTCCCGTGCTAACTGTAAAATGGGGTGCAGCACGCAGGGCCGGCCTCTGGCTGTGCAGGACCCCCAATCCGGTGTCCTCCGCCCCACCCCGTCCCAGCCAGGGGAGGGCCCTGGGCTCCGCGCGGGTCCCAGCTTCTGCCACCGGCGCCTGCCCCACAGAATGACTTCCACCGCGCCATCCTGCGGACGCAGTCGGCCATGTTCAACCAGGTCCTGATCCTCTTCTGCACCCTGCTGTGCCTGGTCTTCACGGGGTGAGCCGCCCCCGGACCCCTCCTTGGGCAGGGCCAGGCCCGGGATAGAGGTCAGGAGGCCTTGCGGGGGAGGGGGGGTGGCTGATGGCGGGAGGACGGGGCTGCGGGAGGAGGCTCAGTGGCTGGGACCGGCCCCTGGCAGGCGGGGGCCCTTGGTTTGAGGTTTAGCTGAGAGCAAGGTGGGGAGCCCGGCACCCCACATCTTCCCATGTTCCTGCTGAGGTGCTCGTCCTGCCTGGCGTGGTGAGGCCGGTCAGGAGGGCAGGCTCCAAGGCCGTGCACTTCCTGCCTCCCCCAGCACCAGACCTCTGCAGGGAGGAGGGGGCGTCCACGGGGCAGATTCAGCCACTCCCTCCCAGCAGCCAGTCCACCGTGCACCCCGGGTGGGGGTCCCCGAGCTGCCCCGTGGTGTGTGCTGCGTCGGCACCTCTTGGGGGTGGCCCTCGGAAGGCCTGTCCAGCTCTAGGCCACTTGGGGTCTGAGCACCCCACACCCTGTTTGACCTCCTGGGTGGGGACGAGGCCCTGAGAGGTGGGGTGGAAGCCACCACTGACCCCAGGCCCACACTCGGCCGTGCAGCTCTGCGCCCACCCCCCTGGTGAGTTATGCTGGGTCTCCCCAGGCAGGAGGGGACCCCCAGCCGGGGGTGTGGCTCCACGGGAAGCACTGGCCGAGCTGGCCCGGGGTCGGGCTGTGGGGGCTGGGGCGCCCGGGCTCAGCCCCGTGCCACTGTGTCTCTGGGTGAGGCAGGCCCGTGGGCAGGCAGAGCTTCGCCCGGGGCTCGGGGGCCAGGCCCTGCCACGCCCCTGACCTGACCGCCCGGCCCGGCCCGCAGGACCTGCGGCATCCAGCACCTGGAGCGGGCGGGCGAGAACCTGTCCCTCCTGACCTCCTTCTACTTCTGCATCGTCACCTTCTCCACCGTGGGCTACGGCGACGTGACGCCCAAGATCTGGCCGTCCCAGCTGCTGGTCGTCATCATGATCTGCGTGGCCCTCGTGGTGCTCCCGCTGCAGGTGAGCCCCTTCCGGGGGGAGGGGAGGGCCGGCCGGAGAGGGAGCAGCCCTCCACGGGACCCTGCCGTGGGGTCTGGTGGCCACGCAGCCTCAGCCGTCAGTGCGGAGAGCGAGGGGTGCCTGTGCTCTTCCTCCCGGGACCTGGGCTGAGTGTGGGCAGGAGGGGCCGGCAGGGTGTCCCCGGGGCCGGCAGGGTGTCCCCAGGGCCGGCAGGGTGTCCCCGGGGCCGGCAGGGTGTCCCCAGGGCCGGCAGGGTGTCCCCGGGGCCGGCAGGGTGTCCCCAGGGCCTTCACCCGTGCAGCAGCAGCTGTGGGAGCACATGAGGCATGCGGCCAGCGCCCAGCGCTTCCCGCCACACCTGTCACCAAGGCCAGTCTGCGGCTGACGTGGGAAGCAGGCGAGAGCCTAGCCCAGTGCCCACCTGTGCGTAGGCCCAGAGGGGGCCAGCTGGTCTGTGTTCGGGACGGGGAGAGGGCCCCCAACTGCAGCCATCAGCCAGTCCACCAGGGGGTCCTCTGCTGACCCTGAGCTCTCCCCAACCTGTAGCTCAGAGCCCTTCACTGGCCCCCCCCCGGCCCCCGCTCTCCCCTTGTCCAGAGCACAGCCCCGTCCATGGCAGGACAGCCTGCCTGTGCCAGGGACACCTGAGCCGTGGAGGGCCCTAGAGGCAGCCTCACCCCACCTTCCTCCCGGGACCTTGTCAGAGGGGCCTCGGGCTCAGCCTCCCCACCTCCCTCCATCCACGGCCACCTCCCCTTCCCAGGACCCCTCCCTCCACCTGCAGATGGGGAGTCAGAGACGGTGGAGCGAGGCCAGGGTGGGCCAGCACCAGGGTGTCCCCGGGGCCGGCAGCTCTGCCATGAGCACTTTTAAAGAAAAACCCTCACCCAAGGATGTTTTTATTGACTTTAGAGAGAGGAAGGGAGAAGGAGAGAGAGAGAGAGAGAGAAACATTGATGTGAGAGAGGAGCATCGATCGGTTGCCTCCCGTAGGTCCCCGAGTATGTGCCCTGACTGGGAATCAAACCTGTGACCCTTCGGTGCACTGGACAATGCTTCAGCCAACTGAGCCACAGCAGCCAGGACCGCCACGTGCACCTTCAATACCTTTAGTACCTGTCATTTTCCTAATTTAAAACGACTCCCAACTTCTGGGGTCCAACCCCAGCAGGTCCAGGGGTCCCCAAAGGTGTGGACGGAGTCGGCGAAGAAGGAATGACACGGAGACAGCGTTCAGTTGATCAGCAGCCTAGCCAGGATCTCTAGCGAAGTTCTGGTTCAGGATCTCCAGCCAGGTTCTGTGTCCATGTTCTCTTGCTAGGTTCTCCAGCCAGGTTCTGTAGCCATGTTCCCTCGCTAGGTTCTCCAGCCAGGTTCTGTCCAGGTTCTCCAGCCAGGTTCAGTCACCAGGTTCTAGTCAGGTTCTCTTGCCATGTTCTATCCAGGTTCTGTAGCCATGTTCCCTCGCTAGGTTCTCCAGCCAGGTTCTCCAGATTCTCCAGCCAGGTTCTGTAGCCATGTTCCCTCGCTAGGTTCTCCAGCCAGGTTCTGTCCAGGTTCTCCAGCCAGGTTCAGTCACCAGGTTCTAGTCAGGTTCTCTTGCCATGTTCTATCCAGGTTCTGTAGCCAGGTTCTGTCTCTAGGTTCTTCAGCCAGGTTCTCTCGCTAGGTTCTGTCTCTAGGTTCTGTGGCCAGTTTCTGTCCAGGATCTTTTGCCATGTTCTCTCCAGTGAAGTTCTTCTGTCTCTAGGTTCTGTGTAGGTTCTGTGTCTAGGTTCTGTGTCTAGGTTCTGTGTCTAGGTTCTGTTTCTAGATTCTGTGTACTGTTGTCTTGTTACATCTGTATTTATACCAGTTGATTCCAATCCTATCAATCTCTATTCCAAAGGTTAGGGCGTTTATCTCCATTCCAGGGAGTAAAGATTATGTAGCTTAAGCATGATTGTTCGTAGTTAAAGTGATTAATTACCCGCCTGACACTTAGTTAAGGGGTTTTATTCCCTCCCTAACTTCAGGGGAAAATCCCTACCTGGGGAAACAACCTTTCTCAGAGAGGTGACCTTGGTTAAAACACATAGTGCCGCCGAAACCGGTTTGGCTCAGTGGATAGAGCGTCAGCCTGCAGACTGAAAGGTCCCAGGTTCGATTCCGGTCAAGGGCATGTACCTGGGTTGCAGGCACATCCCCAGTAGGAGGTGTGCAGGAGGCAGCTGATCGATGTTTTTCTCTCATCGATGTTTCTGACTCTCCTATCTCTCTCCCTTCCTCTCTGTAAAAGTTCAATAAAATATATTTTAAAAAAACAACAACACATAGTGCCAAGAAGGCGAGCAAACATATTAAGAACAGTATCCATATATGCCAGGTCCCTTGAAACAGCAAGCATGGACCGGCTCCCGGCACCCAACCTGAACCTCACACCCGGGAGGCGGGGCCAGGTGGGCGGGTCCCAGACCTGCAGCCCCCATCGCCCACCTGCTGACGTGGGCCCGGGGCCAGGGTCCTGAGTGCCCCTTGTGCCCGGAGCCTGGGTTCTTAGCGCTGTGGCCGGGAATTCCCTGACTCTGTTCCTGGACCGTGGTCGCGGGCACTGGGCTAGGCTCTCGTGAGTGACACCCGTGTCCGGAGCGCAGACCTCGACATCCACTGACGGCCACTTGGACTCTGGGGCTGGGAGCTGGACGCGCAGCCTCTTGCTACCTCACACGCCCGCTGCGACGTCCACCCTGTCTCTGCGTGACCCCTGCGTGGCCTGTGCCACGCACACCCCCGGTTCCCAGTCGTGGTCGGGACCCAGCTCACCGTGGCCTGGCCTGCTCAGCCCTGCCCCCCTCTCTGCTCCCGGTGTCCCAGCACGAGCTGCCCGCCAGCGCCCGCCCCCCTGTCTTGTCGGGGACTCTCCGCCTGCTGTTCCCACCAGGAAGGGGCCCATCCCCAACATCACCACCACCCACAGCCGGGGCCCGGGTGCCTCGCGGGCCCTCCAGTCCCCTGGGCCCAGGCCTCTGGCGCTCACCTGCTCCCCCTGCAGTGCGAGGAGCTGGTCTACCTGTGGATGGAGCGGCAGAAGTCGGGGGGCAACTACAGCCGGCACCGGGCCCAGACGGAGAAGCACGTGGTGCTGTGTGTCAGCTCCCTCAAGATCGACCTGCTCATGGACTTCCTCAACGAGTTCTACGCCCACCCCCGGCTCCAGGTGCGTCCGCCCGGGGGCCCCCACCCTGGGGTGGGCCTGGGGGACCAGGGCGGCCGGTGATGTGGGGACGGCCGGGCTGACCCCCACGCCTGCGCCCACGCCGCCCGCAGGACTATTACGTGGTCATCCTGTGCCCCACCGACATGGACATCCAGGTCCGCAGGGTCCTGCAGATCCCGCTGTGGGCCCAGCGCGTCATCTACCTCCAGGGCTCGGCGCTCAAGGACCAGGACCTCATGCGAGCCAAGTGAGCCCCGCCCGCCGCAGGCCCCAGCCGTCTCCTCCCTGGTGCCCGGGGACGGTCTCCCTCAGGTCCCAGGAGGGGCTCGGAGGCGACGGGGTGGGGCGTCCCCGCGGTGCCTGGGGGGCGAGGTGGCTGTGGGCGGGTGTCTTTAAAGGCAAGCTGACAGGTGACTTGAGGTAAGACTGGGTTCTTAAATGGAACTTTCCAGAACGTGCCCGTGCCTGTTCTGGGACTTCCAGGATCTGACACATCCTGCATGGGGACGTGGGTTGAGCGGAGGCCCCGGCCCCCTCCTGTCTCACCAATAAAATGGGCACAGGAGCCAAGCCCCTGCCCAGGGTGTGGCCGCCTGGCACAGGCTCCCGGGTGGTCCACGCCCAGCTCCAGGCCCAAGGGAGAGACAGTGGCTGCCAGGGACCGGCGGGTGATCGGTGGGGAGGGCCGGGCCTCTGACCCCCCCTGTCCTGGGCCCCTCTGCAGCCAGGGGTCCTCAGGGCTGCGGGGGGGCGGGGGGAGGAGGTGGAACTGGGTACAGGTTGTGAGACTTGGGCAGCTCACCCCAGAGGGGACAGGCCGGTGGTCGGGGTCCAGCGTCTTTGCCAACATGTGTTCCCCTCCATCCACCCCAGCCCCGCCTGGGTTCCTGGGGACACGGAGGATGGTGCCCACGGTGGTCAGGGCCCCGACAGCACGTTGTTAGCACAGAGAGGTGGGGTCTCGACCGGGCCCACCCCTTCCAGCCTCCGCCCTGAGCCCCTGACGGCCGAGAGGGCGTGTGGCGGGGCCGGGCCAGCTCAGGTCTGTGCTCTGCAGGATGGACAACGGGGAGGCCTGCTTCATCCTCAGCAGCCGGAACGAGGTGGACCGCACGGCCGCGGTGAGTGCCCCGGCCCTGCCCCGAGCCCCTGCCCCGAGCCCCTGCCGCCGCCCCGCACTGACCACGCACTCTTGGCCCCCAGGACCACCAGACCATCCTGCGAGCCTGGGCCGTGAAGGACTTCGCCCCCAACTGCCCCCTCTACGTGCAGATCCTCAAGCCTGAGAACAAGTTTCACGTCAAGTTCGCAGGTACTGACGTGCGGCCCCAGACGGGGGGCTGGAGCACGCAGAGCCACAGCTGGGGGACAGCGGGCACCCATCCCCACCGAGGGCGGTGGAGAGGGACCCCGTGCAGGCCTGCCGCAGGGGCTGGGGTCAGTGAGGGCAGGAGCCCAGGGCGGGGGAGGGCAGGGACATCTGCTGAGCATCTCCGTGGGCGTGTCTGAGGGGGGCACCTGGGGGGCAGGTGAGCAGGGGATTGTGGCGCAGAGAGGGCTGGGGGCATCCACCGACCATCCTGCCCGCAGACCACGTGGTGTGTGAGGAGGAGTGCAAGTACGCCATGCTGGCCCTGAACTGCATCTGCCCGGCCACGTCCACCCTCATCACCCTGCTGGTGCACACGTCCCGCGGCCAGTGAGTGCCGCCCACCCCGCCGCCCGGGAGACCAGGGGGTGGTGGGGAGGCCTGGGATGGAGAGGGGCGTGTGCAGCGGGCAAAGGTCTCATCCAGAGGTGGGTGCTGTGGGGGGAGATCACAGGTGTGGGCCCAGCTGCGGACGCCAGGCCCACTCAGGACGCAGGTGCTGGGGACCCTGAGCAGCCAAGGGGGGGGGGGCTGGGGACTCCAGGCTGGGCCCATCTAGAGCAAGGGGGTGCGGTAGCTGGGGGGGCGTGGTGGCCAGGAGAGCTGCACTTGGACCCAGTACCGGCTGGCAGGGCCTGGTTTTGGGGAGAAGGTGTGTTTGGTTCTCAGTATCTGGGGCGCGGAATCCCAGCTGAGCCCGGGGACAGAGCAGGCTGCTGTCCTTTCTTTGGGGGAGACCAGGCTGGGGTCCCCCTGACAGGGGCCTGGGCTCGTTATGGGACCTGAGCAGCCCTGGGGCAGGGCCCAGGCAGGGGAGGAGGTCGCCGGCCTGGGAGGGCCCACGGCCCATGGAGGCCAGCTGTGACCCCGAAACCTCTTGGCATCCCCTAAAAATCCTTGCGTTTACGGCTTTTAAAAACTAGCCAAGTGACCCTTCAGGCTTCCAAGGCCCAGCCAGGCAGGGAGGGGTCAGGGCCAGGATCAGGGTCTGGGTCAGGGTCAGGGTCAGGGTCACCCCAGGCCGTGCTGGGGTGAAGGGCGGCTGAGCGCCGTCTCTCCCGCCCGCGCAGGGAGGGCCAGGAGTCCCCGGAGCAGTGGCAGCGCATGTACGGGCGCTGCTCGGGCAACGAGGTGTACCACGTGCGCATGGGCGACAGCAAGTTCTTCCGCGAGTACCAGGGCAAGAGCTTCACCTACGCCGCCTTCCACGCGCACAAGAAGTAGGCGCCCTGGGGCGCAGGGGTGGGGCTCCCCGTCTCTACGGTCCCGGGCAGGGCGTGGCCTCGGGCTGGAGGTCAGAGTCTGCACTGGGCCTGGGTCCACCCCCCACGTGGCCTCGGGTCATTGGGTCAACCCGAGGGGAGGGCCCCCGAGCCCTGGGCTCCCGGGACCTGGCCCTGCAGAGTGGACTAGAGGCCGGCCCTTGGGTGGGGCCTTTTCAAGCCACACCCCCTCTAGTGTGGGTGGGACCCTAGGAGCCACGCCCCCTTCGGTGTGGGTGGGGCCCCGAGGAGCCAAGCCCCCTATGGTATTGGTGGGCCCTGTCAGGCCACGCCCCCAGATAGTGTGGGTGGAGCCCACGAGCCACGCCCCCTTCAGTGTGGGTGGGGCCCCGAGGAGCCACGCCCCCGTATGGTACTGGTGGGCCCTGTGAGGCCACGCCCCCAGGTGTTGTGGGTGGAGCCCACGAGCCACGCCCCCTTCAGTGTGGGTGGGGCCCCGAGGAGCCAAGCCCCCTATGGTATTGGTGGGCCCTGTCAGGCCACGCCCCCAGGTGTTGTGGGTGGAGCCCACGAGCCACGCCCCCCCAGGTACGGCGTGTGCCTCATCGGGCTGAAGCGCGAGGAGAACAAGAGCATCCTGCTGAACCCCGGCCCGCGGCACTCGCTGGCGGCCTCCGACACCTGCTTCTACATCAACATCACGAAGGAGGAGAACTCGGCCTTCACCTTCAAGCAGGAGGAGGCGGGCCGGGGCCTCGGGGGGCCCGGGCGCGGCCAGGCCTCGCGCCTGCCGGTGCACAGCATCATCGCTTCCGTGGGTGAGCTCCGGGCCCGGGCCCGCACCCTGCCCGGCCCCGCTCTCCTAGGCCTGGGCCTCCGTGTGCACGTCCGTCCAGGGCGCACCCCGGCCGCCTGCGGGGCCTTCTCTGGTCGGTGATGCCTGCCGGGCGGAGGCCACCCTGGTCCGGAGGGAGAAGCAGGCTCGGGCCCAGACCCCCTGGGGTGGCGCAGGTGGGCGTGACCCTGGGTTTCCGGCCAGTGTGTCCACCTCCTGGGGAGACCGCTGCCCGTGCAGAGCCTGGGGGAGGGGTGCCAGCCAGGTCGCCCCTCTGTTCCAGGGACAGTGGCCATGGACTTCCAGAACGCGGAGTGCCAGCCGGCCCCGGGCGACGGGAGCAGCAAGCTGGCGCTGCCCACGGAGAACGGCTCTGGCAGCCGGCGGCCCAGCATCGCGCCCGTCATGGAGCTGGCCGACAGCTCCGCCCTGCTGCCCTGCGACCTGCTGAGCGACCAGTCGGAGGACGAGATGCTGCCCTCGGACGACGAGGGGCTGTCGGTGGTGGAGTGAGTGTCACCCGGGGGCGGTGGCTGTGAGGTCGGGTGCCCAGGAAGAGGTGGGCAGCAGAGGTGCGCGGGCTCCCGTGTGTGGCAGTCCTGTGCCGCACCCACCCTGTGTGCCGAGTCCTGGCTCCCAGGCAGCTTCAGGGGGGCCTTGTTAGCATATGGGGACCCACCACCCAGACACCACGCACGGCCCCTTCGGGGGGCTCCTCGGTGTGGCCTGCAGAGGCCACAGACGGGAACCCTGGGCCCTGGATGAGGTGCCGTCCAGGCCTGGCCGCTGGCCCAGCTGCAGCTGCTGTCCTGCCGTCCGTCCGTCCTCAGCTTGGCCACTAGCCTGGGTCCAGACAGACAGGTGGTGCCTGACAGCAGGGCCCTGGCCACTGGCTTGAACATCTCTTCCTCCCAGCCGGGCCCTTGCCATGGCCACTCTCCACTCCTGGCCTTCGCTGCCGGGGCGCAGTGTGTAAGGACAGACTGGCCGGCGGGGGTCGGGGCAGAGCTGGTGGAGTCAGGGAGCGGTGACCAGGCCGCTGGGCAGGCTCGTCTGTGGGTCTGGCGCTCTGTGCGGTCGCTGCTGCCGGCCCGGAGGGCGTGGGGCAGGCCTTGCTGAACGCCCATGTCCACCCCAGGTATGTGAAGGGCTACCCCCCCAACTCTCCCTACATCGGCAGCTCCCCCACCCTGTGCCACCTTCTGCCCGAGAAGGCCCCTTTCTGCTGCCTGCGGCTGGACAAGGTAGGTCCGTCCCGGCCGTGTGAGTGCACAGACATGATGGCAAGGGTACATGACAGGGACGACCTGACCCCCACACTGACTCACGACCTGGCTCTCGTGCCCATGGCCCCCCCCCCCCCCCAGCCCTTCCTGGACGCCCGTTTCCACCCCGGAGGCGTGTTTTTCCCAGATGGCAGTTCCCTCACCAGTCAGGATACGGTGTCTGGCCCGTAAGCCGTTCTCCCAACGTGTGTGGTCCAGTAGTCCTCGTCCTCGACGGGCCCCAGTTCCAGGGCGGGCGGGGGGCGCGGTCCTGGGAGCCGGGCCTGGCCGCAGCGTCAGCGTGGCCCCCTCCCCCAGGGCTGCAAGCACAACAGCTATGAAGACGCCAAGGCCTACGGCTTCAAGAACAAGCTGATCATCGTCTCGGCGGAGACGGCGGGGAACGGGCTGTACAACTTCATCGTGCCGCTGCGGGCTTACTACCGGTCCCGCAGGGAGCTCAACCCCATCGTGCTGCTGCTGGACAACAGGTGGGCCGCCGAGGGCGCTGGCCAGGCAGGGGCTGCGGAGGGCATGGCCTGAGAGCTCCCGGCTCTCACCCGCCGCCGCCCCGGCTCCCCACCAGCTCTGGCTCCCGCACCCTCTGTCCCTTGATCTCTGTCCGTCTTCTCTCATAGCTTCTCGTGTCCCTGTGCCCCCCACACACAACCGTGAGCCCCAGGACCCCCCCAGAAGCCGGGCAGCCCGGTGCCCGGGTCCAGCTTTGGTTGTCTGGCCTGGGCAAGTCCCCCAGTGCCTCGGTTTCCCCTAAGAGAAATGAGCAGCCCACTGGCCTCTAAAGGCCCCCAAGCCCCCAGGAACCCCTGCCCTGTCCAGTCCTGCTCCCCAGGACGGCACCCGCAGGACCTGCTGTCCCCCCAGGCCCGACCACCACTTCCTGGAGGCCATCTGCTGCTTCCCCATGGTCTACTACATGGAGGGCTCCGTGGACAAGTAAGGCCGGGGCTCACTGAGCAGGACCGCCCTCCTCCTCCCTCCCAGACCCCGCCCCTCCCCTCCTGCTCCCAGACCCCTCCCTTCCTGCTCCCAGACCCCTCCCCTCCTGCTCCCAGACCCCACCCCTCCTGCTCCCAGACCCCTCCCCTCCTGCTCCCAGACCCCTCCCCTCCTGCTCCCAGACCCCTCCCCTCCTGCTCCCAGACCCCTCCCCTCCTGCTCCCAGACCCCTCCCCTCCTGCTCCCAGACCCCACCCCACCCCGCCCCTTCTGCTCCCAGACCCCACCCCTCCCCTCCTGCTCCCAGACCCCACCCCACCCCGCCCCTTCTGCTCCCAGACCCCACCCCTCCCCTCCTGCTCCCAGACCCCTCCCTTCCTGCTCCCAGACCCCACCCCTCCCCTCCTGCTCCCAGACCCCTCCCTTCCTGCTCCCAGACCCCACCCCTCCCCTCCTGCTCCCAGACCCCTCCCTTCCTGCTCCCAGACCCCACCCCTCCCCTCCTGCTCCCAGACCCCTCCCCTCCTGCTCCCAGGGGTGGAGAGGCAGAGGGGGGCCCAGGTGCACCCGGGCATCCCAACCGCCACCTGGTCTCGCCAGCCTGGACAGCCTGCTGCAGTGCGGCATCATCTACGCGGACAACCTGGTGGTGGTGGACAAGGAGAGCACCATGAGCGCCGAGGAGGACTACATGGCCGACGCCAAGACCATCGTCAACGTGCAGACCATGTTCCGGTGAGGCCTCGCGCTCACATGCAGGGACCCCGGGGCCCCGGAGTCCCGACCCCACACCCGTGACCACGGGGTGCTCTGACTCCCTTCCCTACACCCATAACTACAGGCCCCCCGAGTCCTCTCCTCAATCCGTGAACCCAGGACGCCCCCTGAGCACCCCTGACCTGTGACCCTGGGACACCCCCACGCCCTCCCTGACCCCACCTGTGACCTCAGGACACCCCCACACCCTCCCTGACCCCACCTGTGACCCCGGGACCCGCACGCCCTCCCTGACCCCACCTGTGACCCCGGGACCCCCACACCCTCCCCGACCCCACCTGTGACCCCAGGACACCCCCACACCCTCCCTGACCCAACCTGTGACCCCGGAACCCCCACATCCTCCCCGACCCCACCTGTGACCCCGGGACCCCCACGCCCTCTCCGCCCGGGACCCGCCCTGCCCTGAGCGCCTGCCCCCACAGCCTCTTCCCCAGCCTCAGCATCACCACGGAGCTCACGCATCCTTCCAACATGCGCTTCATGCAGTTCCGGGCCAAGGACAGCTACTCCCTGGCTCTTTCCAAACTGGAGAAGGTGAGCGCCCCTGCCTCCCCCCCCCCCCGCCTCCCCCCCCCCAAAACCTCCCCCTCCCACCCCCGGCCTGCTGAGCCACCAGGCGCAGAGCCTGGGCCCGGCACCTGCCCTCCTCCGACTGGGCCCCGTGAGGCTCTGATTGTGTAGCCCCAAGTCTTGGCGACCGTGGCTGGGAGCAGACATCACCGCCCCCCCCGTCCTGTTAGTGACCCCAACACAGGTGACACTGAGCCTCATTTCCTCGGCCTAGACACGGCCCCGAACCTGAGACATGTCCATCTGTCAGCCTCCAGTAAGTGCGCGTGGCCATCTCCGCGCAGACCAGGGGCCAGACCAGAGAGGGACTCGCCTTAGGTCATAGCACAGCCGTGCAAGCTGGGGCAGCCCTCTGCTCCTCCGGGCTCCGGGAGGGCATCAGCCCAGTGGGTGTGGAGCCAGGGGCACGGGGACCGGCCAGGGGACAGGGGCCAGCCAGGGGTAGGGAGCAGCCAGGGGCAGGGAGCAGCCAGGGGCAGGGAGCAGCCAGGGGCAGGGGGACCAGCCAGGGGCATGGGGACCAACCAGGGGCAGGGGCCAGCCAGGGGGAGGGAGTGGCTAGGGGCAGGGGGACCGGCCAGGGGCAGGGGCCCCAGCTCTGCGGGTGTCATCTGGTGCATTCACTGACCCCAGCCCCTCCCAGGCCCCTGCTCAGGACAGTGGCAGCATCACCCTCCACAGCCAGGGTCAGGGCTGGTGCTAAGGTGAGGGCGGCACTCAGGTTGCCCCGGGTGAGACCAGGCAGCCGGCGAGTCGCCGCAGAGGAGGCCCCAGACAGCCACCGTCTGGAGCCGGGAACAGGTTCCCTGCCAGCCCAACTCCCCAGCCTGCCCTCGCTGACCCCGTGCCACACGAGGGTGACCCCAGCACTACCGCCCGCCCAGGCCGGGCTGCTCGTCAGCAGCGGGCAGAGGGACCGCCCTAGAGCGCCATCCGCCTGAGCCCGGCTGGACAGCGGAAGCCTCGACCCGGCCGCCTGGGGCCGCCGCCTCGTCACCGTCACGGGGTGAACGGGGTGGACGGAAGCCTGGCAGGCGGCCCCCTTGGAGGCCTCCGCTCCGCGTCCAGCAGTGCCCCTGCCCCAGGCCTCTCAGGACAGAGTCGCTGAGATCACTAAGAATTGCAGGGTGGCCACAGAGAGCATGACCCGGGGGGGCCCTGGGTCACGTGTCCCGGGCCCCCTTCTCCCCACAGCCCCCCATCTCTTTGCTCCCGAGCTGGGGCCCCAGTGTGACCAGTGGGGACACGGAGCCTGGTGCTCAGGGCTTGCTCAGCTGCTGGGTGCATGCCACACACCAGGCACGGGTGCACACCTCCCGCACATGCCTGCACATACGTGTGCCCCTGGGCCGAGGGCCCCGGCCCCGCTGAGCCGCCTTTCCCGCAGAGGGAGCGGGAGAACGGCTCCAACCTGGCCTTCATGTTCCGCCTGCCGTTCGCCGCCGGCCGTGTCTTCAGCATCAGCATGTTGGACACGCTGCTGTACCAGGTCAGCGGGCAGAGGCAGGGAGGGCCTGCGATGCGGTGACCGCTGGCCCCGCAGCCCCTCTCTCCGGCCCGCTGCGTCCCCGCCAACACCTGTCCTCGTTCTGAGTGACCCGCCTCCCCCTGTGCCACCCTCCCTGGGTGTCCGGGCGCCGTCCGGCCCTGGGTGGCTCTGGGCCCCGTCCCTGCCCAGGCCCAGTGGGGACTCACCTCCCAGGTCCCTCTGGCCTGACTGACCGAGTGAATGAGGGACGAGGCCAGGAGGCCTCCGCGCGGTTGGCTGGCTGAGTGGTGCTCGGGACGGGCATGGAGGCGGGGGCGCCTGGCGGGCGTGATGGGGGACGGGGCGTCCTGGGTGCCTCACCGCCCTCCTTCCTCCCGCCAGTCCTTCGTGAAGGACTACATGATCTCCATCACCAGGCTGCTGCTGGGGCTGGACACCACGCCCGGCTCCGGCTACCTCTGCGCCGTGAGTGACCGGCGGGCGGGCGCGGGCTGCTCTCGGGGGCACTGCGGGTACCCCTGGCGGCACGGGCCAGGCACCTGCCCACTGCGGCCGGCCCCGCTCAGGCGCCCCCCTTTCCAGATGAAGGTCACGGAGGCCGACCTCTGGATCGGCACCTACGGCCGCCTCTTCCAGAAGCTCTGCTCCTCCAGCGCCGAGATCCCCATCGGCGTCTACCGGACCCAGAGCCACCTCTTCTCCACGGAGGTGGGTGGGGGGCGGGCGGGGCCCGAGGAGCGGACAGCCCCACTTCTCTGGGCTCAGCCGTCTCCACTGTAGTTTGCGGGTCTCCATTGTAGTTGGGGGTCTGGTCCACGTGCCCCATACGTGGGGTACCTGGTGGGGCCCCTCTGCCTCCCCAGAAGCGCAGTGGGCGGCCTGCCCTGCAGATGCCCATGAAGGGCTCAGGCAGAGTTGTGGGGAGGGCACCCCCAGGTACCCAGGCTGCCCCTGGTTTCCTTTCCAGCCCCACGACCTCAGAGTCCAGGTGAGCAGCCCCTTCAAGCGTAACCCGAGGCGTCCTGCTGTCTGTGGAGCCGGCCTGAGCCAGACCCACCTGGCCCGGGAGGTGCCGGTCCTGGGACGTGTTGGCCACGGAGCAGCTCCGAGCTCAGGGCATCCCCCTCCTGTACAGATGGGGAAACTGAAGCCCAGGGAGGGAAGCCCAGGTCGCCGAGCCACACGTGCCACCTGCATGTCGTGCTGTGGCCCCATCCCCGCGGGACCTACCCTCCCTGTCCCCAGCCCCCTGCCTCTGAAGGTGCTGCCCGGATGGGGGTCCCCACCTCACCCCCAGAGCCCCACACGTCCACTGAGCCATGCACAGGCCCTGTGCTTCCCAGGCCACCATGCTCTGGTTTCTCCTGCCCCACAAAGTGGAGAAACTGAGGCAGCGAGGTGGGGCCCCTCCATGGCAAAGTCGGGACATGCAGGGCCCAGATGGGACCCCCCTGACACCAAGGCCCAGAGGTGAGGGAGCTGATGGCAGACAGGCCTACAGCCAGGGCGGGAGCCTCTGAGGCTTAGAAGGGGGCTCAGTCTGGCTCCCCCCAGATGGAGAAGGAAGGCACATGTGTCCCTGGGCCCTGCGGTCCCCCACAGGAGGCTGGGGCTGTGCTCCCGTCAACCGACTGGCTCCCCAGCTATGCCCGCTCCCCAGCCCTGCACGCCCCCCCCCCCCGGGTTCCTCACCCCTCCCAGGCCCTGTTACCCCCTCCCTCACCCTGCCGCCCCCTCCCTGGCCTTGCACCCCTCCCCGGCTCCGCATCCCCTCCCCGGCCTCTTGCCCTCTCCCTCCAGCCCTCACCGCACGCCCTCGGCCAGTCCCAGGTCTCGGTGAGCATGGAGGACTGCGAGGACACGCGGGAAGTGAAGGGACCCTGGGGCGCACGGGTGGGGTCTGGCGGCAGCACCCACGGCCCGCACACCGTGGGCAGCGACCAGGCGGAGCACCCGCTGCTGCGGCGCAAGAGCCTGCAGTGGGCCCGGAGGCTGAGCCGCAGGAGCTCCAAGCACGTGGGCCGGGCGGCCGAGGGCATCAGCCAGCAGCGGGTCAGCCTGTCCCGGCGCTCCGAGCGGCAGGAGCTGTCCGAGCTGGTCAAGAACCGCATGAAGCACCTGGGGCTGCCCACCACCGGCTACGGTAAGACCGGCGCCGCCACCGCCTCCCCTCCGTCCATCCGTCGCCTGCAGGCTGGTCAGAGCCCTCTGCTGGGAGGGCACAGGACCTCCCACACGGCAGGGCTCAGCCCACCCGGCTGGGGCCTCAGATTCCCCGTCTGTAACGAAGGGGCAGGAGCCAGGGCGCCCTGAAAGCCTCGGGCACTGACTGGGGTTCGGGACCACCTCCGGCCAGACCCACAGGCCATCAGCAAGGCAGGGGCCAGTGTCCTCGCGGAGAACAGGGATGGGCAGGGGCACCCTTGCCCAGCCCTCCATCAGCCGGAGCTTGCGCACGTCGGGCAGCTGGGCGAGCGGCACCAGGACGCTGCCCTTGTCCTTGTGGGACCCACTGCTGTTCGCGCGGCACAGCGACCCCTGTTCTGCTGCTTCAGGGGGTGCCGCCATCGTCAGCAGATTCAGGCCCCCCTTTCTCTGTAGCTTGTTTTGGGGAGGTGTTTGTGAGCTTCACCGAGAACAGGCCTGGGTGGCCCAGCTGGCTCAGAAGCGAGCAAGCCCCTCCCTCCTCCTGGAGACGCTGCCTCTGTTGGATGGGCCAAGGGGCCCAGCTCCTGCCCGTCCGCACCCTGGGCTGGTCCAGCCGCCGGCCGGTGTTGGGCTCCACCGGCGCCTCTGCTCTGCTCGGGCCTGGCTCTGTCCTGCTCCCCACGCTGCTTCCTGCCGCCTGCTTCCCGGATCGGGGCCCACGAACCCCTTCCCGGTGGGATCAGCTGGCTCGGGGCTCGTCCGGGGGCTGCCCAGGGATCACTTGGGCCGGGCTGTCCACTAGTCGTGCAGCCCTGGGCCTGTGGGGCACTTAGAGGTCAGGGTCTGGGGGACAGGTGACCCATACGGGCCTTCTCAGCCCGGTCCCCCCCACACTCAGCCACAGTTTACCTGTCCCCTCTGCTGCCCCTGCCCGGCTGGGAGCTGTCACCCCCCCTTTCCAGGGGAACACGGACGCCGAGTGGGGTGTCTGGTGTTCACGGCCCCATGGGGAGTGTGGGCAGGTGGAGAGCCTAGCCGCCTCCCCGACTGCCACTGCCGCCGGCACTGCTCCCGGCCTCGCGACCCCGCCGCCCACAGCGCTGGCAGAGGAGCCGACTTCCACTCGCTTCTGACTCGCTGCCTCCCGCGTGCCGTCGGCTGCCCCTCCCCGCTGAGCCGGGCCTGCTGCTTGCTGACCTCTCTCTCTCTGTCTGTCTGTCCCTCTTCCTGTGTGTTCCGTAGAGGATGTAGCAAATTTAACAGCCAGTGATGTCATGAATCGGGTAAACCTGGGATATTTGCAAGGTAATTCTGCTCTGGCTGATGGGCCGCCCCCTCGGGCACGCACACCCTCTGCGGAAGGGCAGCCTGGTGCCTGCCCGGCCCGGCCAGGCTGGGGGACGGGCCACAGGGAGGGTCCCTGCAGGCGGCCTCGCGCTCCCAGGCACCCACTGCAGGGACCGCAACAGCCCTCCTCCCCCAGCGGCTGCTGCTGGGACTGGCTCCGGGGTCCTGGTTGGTCCATCCCAGACAGTCCACCCAGTGCGTCCTTTCCGGTTCTTGTCTAAGCGCCACGCGCTGACCTCGCGGGCGGCCCACCTGGCCTGCAGCTGCCCCCTGGACACCCGAGTCCCCCCAGGTCTCTCTGGGAAGCGTCCAGATGGATGGTCCCAGGCCAGGATCCCCGCCCTGGTGGTGGACGTGCCCAAGGGGCGGAGGGCTGAGGTCCTGCCCTGAGACCCCAGCAGAGTCCAGACCACAGGCCTCGCCGCCCACACCCCTTTCTTCCTCGGGGACTCCTGGTGGCCCTGGAGCGGCCCCTCCATCCAGGGGTGGCAGGAGCTGACAGGCCAGGGACGGGCCCCCGGGCCGGTGTTGCCACCGCAGGGCGGGTGCTTTTTCTTGTGCCACCCTGATGGTGCTCCCGGAAGCCCTGCAGCCCCAGCCAGCGTCAGCTCCCACCAACGGGGCTGCGAGCGCCCCCCCCCCCCCGCTTCCTGCTGAGGTTCCCTGGGGTGGCTGCCCTGCAGGGTCACTGGGGGTCACCAGGTGGTGTTTCCCGAGCCCCCCACCATGTGTGGGCCTGCCTCTCCATTCCCATTGTCCCCACTGGTGTGTGTGCCTGTGTGGCCGGCCTGCCGAGGGCTGTGGTCCGCGGTCAGGCCCCTAAGAGCCGCCTCCATCCTTCCCCTGCCTGGGCCCCGGCTACTGCAGGGTCCAGGCCCCCATCTCTGCTGCTCACCCCGGAAATGCATGGGGGGCGCTCGGGCCGGGAGGGGCCTCCTTGCACAGCCTCCAGCGCAGCCACCCACTCGGCACCTGGCAGCTCCTACCCCAGGGCTCAGGCCAAGCGTTTTGGGAAGAGAGACAGCGTGGCTGTTGGGCAAAGGGCTGGAGGCTGGCACCTGGTTCCGCCCAAAGGCCCTGCATGTGTGTCAGCCGGAGGCCTCCCTGTGCCCGCCTGCCCTCTGGGAGCGGCTGTGCTGGACCCGCGCTAGGGCTCGGACGCTGTGGGGCCGATTCGCTCTGCAGGCTCCAGTTCAAACCTGCAGCCCATCCCCTCATCAGTGGTCCGGCCTTACACTCCTCCCGGGGGCACGGGGGCAAGGCCACCAGGGCGGGACCCCTGGGAGGCCGTCCTTGTGTCCCGACGGCTGCTCTGGGGCAGGAGGTGCCTCAGACACCCCCAGGCGGGCAAACGCAGGCCACAAGCCGTGCAGGGTGCTTGGGCCTCTGCCTGGATGGGGCCGTCCCCGTGTTTGGCCAGGAGTCCGCTGTGAGGTGACGGTGTTTCTCCGGAACCCGTCCTCACCCCTGCGGGCCACATCCCACAGCCACCCAGGGAGTGGGGCGCCGGCTGTCCCCCCACAGGCCCTGCGTGTGCCAAGGGGTCGCGGGAGCCGGTGTTGGGCAACGGGACAGGAGCTCAGAGCAGGAGGGAGAGCAGGGCCCTGGGGGCGGGAGGGGCCCAAGGCTGGGTCAGGAGTGTGTGCAGGTCTAGAGGCGCGTGGCGTGTGCAGGGGCTCCATGCCTCTGTCGGGGCTGCCCCATCTATGAGATGCTGGCTGCTCTGGCTGAGAAGCTGCCTGGGTGTGGGCAGGAGCCAGTGCCACTGCCCCTCAGGGCCAACGCCTGTGCAGGCTGAGGGCCCGGGGACGGTGCCCCTGGGGGGACCCCTGTGCAGGCTGGGGCCTGGGGACGGTGTCCATGGGGGGACCCCTGTGCAGGCTGAGGGCCCAGGGACGGTGCCCCTGGGGGGACCCCTGTGCAGGCTGAGGGCCCGGGGACGGTGCCCCTGGGGGGACCCCTGTGCAGGCTGAGGGCCCGGGGACGGTGCCCCTCAGGGCCAACGCCTGTGCAGGCTGAGGGCCCGGGGACGGTGCCCCTGGGGGGACCCCTGTGCAGGCTGAGGGCCCGGGGACGGTGTCCATGGGGGGACGCCTGTGCAGGCTGAGGGCCCGGGGACGGTGCCCCTGGGGGGACGCCTGTGCAGGCTGAGGGCCCGGGGACGGTGCCCCTGGGGGGACCCCTGTGCAGGCTGGGGCCTGGGGACGGTGTCCATGGGGGGACCCCTGTGCAGGCTGAGGGCCCGGGGACGGTGCCCCTGGGGGGACCCCTGTGCAGGCTGAGGGCCCGGGGACGGTGCCCCTCAGGGCCAACGCCTGTGCAGGCTGAGGGCCCGGGGACGGTGCCCCTGGGGGGACCCCTGTGCAGGCTGAGGGCCCGGGGACGGTGTCCATGGGGGGACGCCTGTGCAGGCTGGGGCCCGGGGACGGTGCCCCTGGGGGGACCCCTGTGCGGGCTGGGGCCCGGGGATGGTGCCCCTGGGGGGACCAGTCCTGGCTGAGTTGCCAGGTGAGGGCTCGGGCAGGATGGCCAGAAAGGCTGGGAAGATTCTGTGGCTGGCAGAGCCCTGGCTTCTCTGGGCAGAGGGGTGACCGCTGCTGGGGCCCTGTCTCCTCTGCAGACGAGATGAATGACCAGCAGAACACCCTCTCCTACGTCCTCATCAACCCCCCGCCCGACACGAGGCTGGAGCCCAACGACATTGTGTAAGTGCCAGCCCCGGAGCCGTGTGGGCACCTCCACGCTGGGCATCCGGCCCACACGCTGGCTGCCTTGTGTGGGGGCGGCATTGACACCCAGGGCCCCTGCCCCACCCGCAGGTATCTCATCCGCTGCGACCCCCTGGCCCACGTGCCCAGCAGCGCCCAGAGCCGCCAGAACAGCTGCAGCAACAGGCTGGCCTCCTGCAGCCCCAAGACGCGTGATGAGACGCAGCTCTGAGCCGGCGCCCGCCCTGCTCGCTGGCATGCGGGGCGATGCATGAGCGGCATGTTCTGGCCCAGTCCTGCCCGCTGGCCCGCCGCCCGCCCGAGGCTGCTCCCGAAACGTGACTAAGAGGCCTCCCCTGGGTGAGGGAGACCAGGCGGAAGCCTTTTTAACCTGTTTTTACGAATCTGCACGGTCCGTCCGCACGAGCGTACCTACACAGCTGTGACCGGCGGCGTGGAGCAGGGTCGGAGCCGCGGGCGCTGTCCCTGGCCCCGACGCACTCACAGGATGGGAGGGGCGCCACCCGCTGCCCCGTTTTCATGTCCGCTGTGGGCCCGGCTGGTCTCGGGCACAAGGTCGCCTGGGTCTGGGTCACGGGTGGAGCTCCAGCCCCTGCAGCCGGGAGCCCCGTCCACAGGAAACTCAGAAGCACAGGGGCCCCCGGTTCCGCCAGGAGCCCAAGGGCGGGCGGCTCTGGACAGCTGTTGGGGGAGTGGAGGGAGGTGGGGCCCCCAGGAGGCCCCCAGGGAGGCCCTGGACACACGGGGCTCCCGCAGCAGAGACTTGGGGGGGGAGAAGGCATTTCCCATGGGACTCTGCAGGCCCGCATCCGCGGGCACCGGGCGGACAGGATCCCCCAGCCTGCTCGGCGCCCTTTTAGCCCTGACCTGAAGCACAACCGGCCCCTGGGCTGCTGGCCGCTGGCCACGTCGCTAGAATCAGAGGGTTTCTCTTTGACGGCGGGGCTCTGGGTGGGGCCACCTGCCGGGTGCCCCTGTGGTTCCCTCGGGACTGTGACTGACAGGTTTGCGTGGTCAGTGCCGGAACCTTCTATTAAACGATGCTTTCTGCAAACACAAGGCTGGTTGTCGCGTTCCTGCGGGCGGCTTCGCGCTCCAGGCCTGGTCGCTCCTCCCAGCTGCCCAACTGCTGTGGCTCCCACCCCTCCCAGGACCGCAGGGAGGCCCAGCCCCAGCACGTGCCACTGGCTGGGCGCCTGGAGCAGGAGGCAGGGCTTCGAGGTCCCTGCAGCTGGGCAGCAAGTCAGGGGAGGGGAGGGGAGGGCTCCCTGGCGAGCCTGGGGTGGGCACAGGGACCCCAGGTGCTGCCCGCAGCTGTGTGGCTTGTGCTGGGTGCAGCCTGGGCATTCGGGCAGGGCTGCCTGGGGGGACGTGGGCCCAGCTGCCAAGGGAAAAGCCCAACTCGGCTCCAGGTGGGGGTGGGAGAGGGACCAGCCCCGAGGGAGGCTGCAGGCCCCCGAGTAGCCGTGTTGGGGGCATCAGGAAGGGGCTGGCAATGGGGTGGGAGCCTCAGAGCCCTGGATGGTGTGAGGGTTGCGAGTGTGCAGTAGGGAGGCCTGAGGCCCAGCCCAGGAGGGTCAGTGGCTCCTGGGTCCCCTCTGGCGCCATCACCTGCAGCAGAGCCCCCCACCTCCTGGCACCCCTGCCCCAGGTCCCTGTGAGGAGAGGGGACCTGCCTGGACACTGGCTGGGCCTCCAGCTGGGGCTCAGCCCCGGCCCCCACACTGGGAAGACGCGTTCTGGGACGTCACCTGACTTGAGGCCGCAGGTGCCAGGTTGGGGCTTGGGTGCCCCTCACACGGACGGGCATGTGGGCCGAGGAGAGAGGTGAAGACGCGCAGACAGGCTGCCGTCGGTCCCACCCCCTGGGAGCCTGTCTGGGCCGCAGGACCCGGGTCCCAGACGCCGGAGCCCACAGCCCAGAGGCAGCCGCCCCTCCCCGAACCTCCTCTCCACCCTGGTGCACCCCCAATGGCCTCAAAGGTGCCTTTCCTTTGGGGGCTCAGGTCTGAGCCCCATGAGCTGCAGGCTGTGATGGGTGGAAGCCTCAGGAGTCGTGGATTTTCTCCTCGTCCCTGAGGGCCGGGTGGGCCCAACAGCTTGCAGGGTGGACACCAGCTGGGGTCCGAGGTCCAGGCGGCAGCCGAGTGGCTCCAAGTCCAGGACCTCAGTCCACCTGCCTGGGGTCTCGCGGGCTGGGGCTGGGCACACTTCCTGGCATTCCCGGCCCAGGGCTGGCCAGGCCCCCTCCGTCCCCAGCGAGGTCAGCAGAAGCGCCCAGGGTGGGCCCTGGCCTGAGCCTGTCCACCGGGCCGTGCAGTGTCCGCCTGAGTCCCCAGCGCTGCAGGGCCTTCCACTGGGCTCTGGCCGCAAGCACTGAGCTGGGAAGGACATGTCATGTCTGGATGGGCAGCCCCAGGCCTGGCCGAGTCCAGGGCCCGCAGAGGCCGACCTAGGGGGCGGCTTGCACAGACTCGCAGGTGGACAAACCGCATCGAGAAAGGCCCGGCACTTGGTGGGGACGTCCTCCCTGGCCGGGGGGAAGGGGCCGGCTTGGGGACAGAGCAGGTCCCTGGGAAAGGCTGCCGGCCCCGGAGTGGGTGTGGGGACCTGAGAAGGAAGGTGAGCCAGACCGACACACACGTGCGTCATAAAAAGCCAGTTGTCCACTTTATTACAGTTCAGTGCTTTCGTAAAATAAATATCATAGAATATCAAACAGTGAGGGACAGCACGCTGTGCAGGGCGTGTACCAGAGTTCACGGGCCTCCCACCGCACTCGGGCAGAGCCGCCGGGCGGCCGCACGCACGGTGCGACCAGCGGCCCCTGGGAGCTGGGGAGACCGGGGAGAGGAGGGGTCGGGGTCCCTACATCCCTTCAGGGTTCGTACCGTTTCCCCTGCCCCCGCTCCACCTACAACTACGGGACAGTCACAGCATCGGACGTCCTCTCTGCTGACCTTCGCTTTGTTCTGCAGTTGGAGACAGATTCAAGTAACACTCCCAAGAAAACATGTGCAAAACCAACACGCGTGACTCCAGGTCTGCGGCAGCCGGGGCAGCGGGTGTCACGCAGGGGCCGGGAACGTCTGCTCTGAGGCCCGGAGCCTCCCACGTCCTTGGAGCTCTGGGGACGCAGCACGTGGCCGTGTGAAGGTTCTAAGTCGGCGGCCAAACCGAGTGGCCAGTGTGGGCGAGGACGCACGCTCCAGGCGCCGCTCCGCCAGAAGCAGGAGCCGAGACGGACGAGTGGGACAGAAACGCGAAGGGAGCCACTCCAGGGTCACCTCCGCAGAGAAACATGTTGAGTGGCCAAGTGCTTTACCCAAACCGGCCTTTATCCCCGTGGACAAGCCACCAGCGTCCTACCCTCCTCGCCCGACGGCCAGGCCCACGCCCCGCATCCCGCAGCCCTCGGTGCGGCCGAGTGGGAGAAGCGCCCATGGCTGAGCGTCTCGTAAACTTCTGAGCAGCAAGAACGAGCATCGTTTTCAGAAACCTTGGGATTGGACGCACACGTTGGCAGTTGACACCATCAATAAATATCAGTTTCCAAGGGAACGAGACCCCAGACGCGCGTTCCTTTCCCGGAGGCGGTCGAGCTCCCGAGAGAGAACCATCTCGTCCCGAGGTCGCCGCCCGCAGGGGCTGGGCCGAGTGCAGGGGGGTGGGGCGGGGGTGGGGGGCAGAGACAAAGGGAATCGCTGTGGTTTACGCTGATGGACTTCAAGTAACAGGAACCTGCCGCACGCACAGCCACCGACAGCCCTGGGGACAGTGCGACGGCAGCAGCCTGGCCCGGACCGGCGTGCACCCTCCCGCTCCCTTCTGGGACTCTGCACTCCGTACCCGACGGGCGAGAATGAGGATGGGTGTGGGCACCGCTCGGCCTGTCCGCCTCACTTGCGCGCCTGGGTCTTCTTGGGCGCGGCCGGCCGCTTGGGCTGCCACAGGTGGTTGTGGATGGTGAGCGCGTCCACGCTGACCGACATGGTCTTGGCTGGGATCAGGTTGAACTGCTTGCGGTCCGAGCTGTACTTGTACAGCTTGTCGATCATCTTCTTGGAGATGCTCCTGGGCCCGGTGCCTGTGAGCTTGCAGATCTCCTCGGAGTCGGGGTAGTAGCAGTACAGCGCCCGGAACTGGCAGCCGGCGTCACGGAACAGGATGATGTAGTGGTTGGCCTCGCACTTCTCCAGCTCCTGCATCTCGGGGGGGTTGGGGGGGGGGCTCAAAGGGGTGCCCACTGTGAGCTCCCACGAGAGCCCGGCCGGAAGCTCGCCGACGCCCACCACAGCCCCGTTCCCAACTGCCCCAGCCTTCCTGCTCACTGAGCGCGGCACCTCGCTGAAGGGCCGGGACAGCGCCCCTGCAAGGTGGGAGCGGTGTGGCCCTGGGAGGTAAAGCTACCGGCACCCGAACAACGACTCACATCCCCCAACTTCCCTCCTCCAGGCCCCAGGCTCCAAACGGAGCCCCTGCCAGTTCCCCACCTCACCCCCAGCCTGGGAGCCTCCCTGCTCCTGCAGCCCCAGCCCCGCCCGACGCCTGCTCAGGAGCCATCCTTGCCACTCTGCTGTCTCCACTCCAAACCACCACCCCTTTCCCACCCCACCCTGGCCACCCACCCCCACCCCGGCTCATCCCGGGGCAGCCCCTCCCATTTCTGTCCGGCTTTTGTGCTTCCCCAAGGCCGCCGGGCGAGGGTGGCACAAGTAGGCCCGGGCACCGCGCTCATGCATTCAAACCCACACGAGCAACGGACACGTGTCCGTCACCAGGATGCCTCCCTCAGGAAGCACCTCGCGGCTCAGACACCTGGTTTCCATGGGACCTGGGGACACGCGACGCTCACCTCCAGGATGGAGTTCTTGTGCGGCTCGTTCACCTTCCCGGCGAGGCAGCAATGGGAGACGGCGTTGTGGATGATGGGCTTGTTGGACTTGCTGCTGGGCTCCTTGAAGAGCTTGGGACCTAGGAGAACGGCCAAGACGGCGCGTGAGCGTCCTGGGCGCGGAGCAGCGCGAGGCCCGTTAGATGCTCGAGATATTTTGGAAGTGGTTTGTTTGAAAGAATTCTGAGTTAAAACTTTTAAATAAATGAAGGAAAAGACCACTGTTGATCATTAATCCCCTTCCTCACGTCAGTTTCTTTGATGTAAAAACGAGACAAAGCCAGGAATTAACTTTAAAATCTAAGGTTCCAAAGGCTTAGGACACGCCTGGGCCCGGGCTGTGCACGCTGACAGGCCTGTCACCGCCCCCCAGGCCGCTGGAGTGACAGGCAGCGCAGTTCTCAGATGGGGATGCGCCCGCCACCCCGAGAGGGTGTGCCATGACCTAAGGGGCGGGCGAGGCGTCACCTGTGTACTCGGCCACGGAGGCGAGGGAGGACGCGGCGGACGCCGTCTCCCAGTCCCGGTCGGTGCTCCTGCTGGGGTTGCGGCTCAGTATGGGCAAGGCTTCCAGGGACTCAACCCTGAGGAAAGGGACAGGGCACAAGGGATGGTCACGTGCGTCCTCTCCCACCCTGACCGTCGGCAGTGGGAGGGGACACCACGACCGACTGAGCGGTCTGCTCCCCACAATCATGAACCTGGTGAAGACGCAGAAACCAGCCCCTCCAACACGCGTGACAGAGCGGACAGGCTGCAGGGAGCCGCCTCCACAGAGGCAGTCCCTCTGGCAGCCCGGGCGGAGGCAGCCTCGGCCTGCAGCAGGGGAGGCTGGGCCCTGCAGCCGCCACACAAAGGCCAAGACCCTGGAAGGAGGGCAGGCACAGGCCTGCACTGACCACAGCAGTGCCTCCGTGCTGAGCAGAGGGAGCCGGCGGCTGGAGCTGGGATCCAGCTCAGGTAACCCATTCCCGGATGAACACCCAACCAGAACCCAGTCCAAGAGGAATCCTCCCCAAAGCTCAGGCAACAAGAGACCACCGGACATGGCAGAGGGGGACAGGCCTGGCCAGGGGGCGCAGGGAAGGACAGGTGGGGGAACCTGCGACCAGCAGGCCCCAGCTTCTCCTCTCCAATCACTCGTCAATCACAGGGGACTCTCGGGGCCGTGAACAGCCCCCTCGTCAAAGTGTCTGCGGCTCTGAGGACACACCCTCCCCACGCTGTTCACACCCAAGGGCACAGCCTGAACCTACGCACGGGAACCCGCACTGAGGGGCGCTCAGCAAGCACCGGCCGCGCACCCGTGTCCAGGTCGAGAAAGAGAGGGCTGAGGGGGCTGTGGACAGACACCCGGCACACGGGGCTGCGGGGACCATCGACGGCGGACACGGCTCAGGACCCCGTCCAATGCCCGACACCTGACCGTGGCTGTGGGGCCGACGGTGCTGGCTCACGCATGGCGGCCGGAGAGCACCCTCCTGTCCTTACCGCGGGGCGGGCGTGCCCCCCGAGTGGACGCTCTCGGGCTCGGTCGTTGCCGCGGAGGCCAAGGACAGGCTGGAGCCCGACTGGGCCCGGCTCAGGTTCTCCGCTGCCAGAGACAGAAATGCTCTCGTAAGACGTGGGTTCGTCCCGCCAGGTTTGTGCAGCAGAAACAAAGGGACCAGCACCCCCCACCCCCCACCCCCCGACCCAGTGCCATCCTGAGCTCTGAAGCCAAATCTCCTGGCCCAGGGAAGCCGCCTGCACGTCATCCCACTCCCCTACAGTGTAGCGCCCCGGCGTAGGGACTGGGCGCTGCCCGCCCGCCCGCCCGCCCGCCCACTTACGGGTGGAGGAGCACTTGGTTCCTGAGTCGCCGCGCGGCTCCTCCCGGTGGACGGACTTTGGCCGGGGCTTTCTTGGCTTTGCCTTCTGGGTGCCCAGTCCCTGCTCCTCCAGAATCTGCTGCTGTTTCCTCCGCAGGTATTCCTGCTTGATGAGCTCTCGCCGCGCCTTCTCCTCCTCCTTCCGTATCCGATCTTCCTCGGCTTTGCGCCTGACAAACGCCCAGACAGTCCTGGTGAGAGGCACGGCCTCCCGCAGCGGTGCCCGGGGACCAAGGGCCAGCGCCACCCGGCCCAGCGGCACGTGCCGTGTCACCAGGCGGCGGGATAAAGGCACACGGCTCCCCGGGCCGGGGGAGAGACCCGGGCGGAGCAGGATCAGGAGAACGCGACAGGAGCCTGGCCCTGCCCATCCTGCCGCACCCCCCGCCCCCAGCCAGGCTACCTGGCCTCGTCCCTCTTGAGCTCAACTTCCGCCTCCAGCTGCTGCTTCCGCACGCGGGCCTCCTCAGCCTTGCGCTGCTGCTTCAGGAGGAAGGCCGCCCGCTTCTTGGCGAGCTCATCCTCCGCCTTCTGTTCATCCTGCAGGACAGATACAGTGCAGTGGTGCCACCATCCCCAGACGCCCACCCCCGCCCCTGGGGCCCCTACAGCTGACCCAGGGGCCCCCACATCTGCCCAGCAGTCTGCAGCCCAGGCTGAGACTCAACACAGTCCAGACTTGCGCTTCCTCCTTCTACCTG
Source organism: Myotis nattereri (assembly GCF_964212035.1). Classification (NCBI taxonomy): domain Eukaryota; kingdom Metazoa; phylum Chordata; class Mammalia; order Chiroptera; family Vespertilionidae; genus Myotis; species Myotis nattereri. Next base: position 82,913,651 of record NC_138087.1, read on the forward strand.
ACGAACCAGCCCACCTTTAGGCCAGAAACACAAATGGAAAAGGCGCTCACAAAGCTGTCGACTCCCCCGTCCAGCCCCGTGTCCACAACAGCTCGCCCCCCAGTCTGTGTCTGCGGCCCGGCCCCGAGTGACGGTCTTGGTGGCACCCTCACCGCTAAGGTGCAGTGGGGTCACCTGGCCACGCCGGACACGGCTGCCAGCTGCTCACCTTGAAGAAGAAGCCGACACCCGACTTCTGGTCGCCGTCCGTGCTGAGGTCCACAGAGCTCTCGGGGCCCGTCGGCCCGTCCTCGTCGGGGGCCTTCAGGTCCGACAGGTCCACCTCGATGAGGCTGGCCTTGCTCCGCGGGGGCCCGTCCACGGGGACGCCCTCCTTTCCCGAGACAGCGGGGGCCCCGAGCCCCGCCTCTTTCAGGCCCAGGCCCAGAGCTTCTTTGAGGCTCATCTGCTCCGACAGGATGTTGGCGTCTTTGGGCGAGGGCAAGGTGAGTGCCCGCTGGTTGCTGGCATCGTGGAGCCGGTAGCTGTCGAAGAAGCCCTTCTCGGGGGGGTCACTCCCGGGGTCTGCCGCCCCGTCCCAGCCCGGGTCGGGGGGCGTCCGCGGCGGGAAGGGCCGCAGGTGCGGGAGGGCCTCCACGCTGGGCGTCGGGGTCTTACTTCGGGAGCCCTGCTGCCTGTCTCTCGCCACCTTGAGCTCAGCGGGTCTCCCCGACCGGGAATTCCGACCCTGCCCCAGACGGGGAGGCCTGCGGTGCCCCGTCACTCCCGTTGGAGACAGGGGCTCCACAAAGTGGATGGACGCCTTGACTTTCGGGTCCGCGGCGTTGTTCCGGGCCCCAGGGGCGGGGGGCACTGGGGACTTCATGAGCAGCTGCTCCTGCTGCTGGGAGATCCTCAGGATGGCCTGCTGCAGCGTGCTGATGGTCTCGTTGAGCTTCTCGATGGAGAGGTCCCCCTCGCCCGTGTCCAGCCCGTCCCCGGCCACCTCCAGGAGGGCCGCAGACAGCGCCGTGCTCTTCTGCGGCTCAGGCAGCGCGGCCGGGCCCTCTCTGCCCGCATCTCCCCGGCCCTGCTCCCGAGCCAGGAATTCCTCGGTTTTGGACACAGCACCGCCGAAGTCCTCCTCGGGCTCCGGCTGCAGGGGCTGGGGACCGGCCTCGGCCTTGCCCTTCTTGACCACGTGCAGGAAGGCGGCCTTGCCCAGCTTCAGGCGCTGCCGGGCGGACAGCGCCTCCATCTTCTTCTTCTGGGCCTCGATGGCCCTCCGCTTCTCCTCCAGCTGCATGTGCAGCTGCACCAGCTCCGAGGCCAGGAGGCTGGCGTGGTCCCTGCCCTGCCGGCCGGGGCTCTGCTCCCTCTTCTGCTTCCAGGTGGTCAGCGGGGCCGGGCAGCTCTCCGAGGCGTCCGGCGTGGTCTTCTGGGAGCTGCTCGTGCTGGACTTGGTCTCGCAGCTGTTGAGCCTCTGGAGCTTCCTCTCCGCGAAGCTGGTCATCCTGGCGCTCCCGCTGGCCGCGGAGGCGCCGCTGAGCTGGGAGGCGGCGCTCAGGCAGGGGCTGGAGCGGCCGCTGGCGCCGTCCTTGTCCTCGTGCTCCTTCACCTGCATGTCCTCCTGCAGCTTGGCCGACTCCTCCTCGCCCGCGTACCGCCCCATCGGCACGGGCAGGTCCTCCCCGAGGAAGTCGTGCTCGGCCTCCTCCAGGTCCGCGACGTCCGAGTCCGAGTCCTGCCTCAGGACGGCCCACGGTTCCGGGTCGCGGGCGAGCGGGCTTCTTGCCCGGCCACCGTGCGGCCTGCCCTCCGGGGCCTCGTCGGCTCTGGCCACGTGAAGAAAGAAGCCGTCGGGGGACTGTCCCTGAGATGAAGGATGGAAGCTGCCGCTGGCCAGAGGCTCCTCGCGGGCTTCCCCGGCCGGCAGCCCCACCTCAGCACACAGCTCCGCGGAGGAAATCGGGGTGAAAGTCCTATTCAGGTCCCGAGTGCCGCAGCTGCCAGGCGCCTTCCTCCGCCCCAGAGGCAGGCCCTCGCTGGGCCTCCTGGCTGCGCAGCCCCTCAGCCGCCCTTCCCCGCACTCGTCCTCCTTGCTGACCGCCTGCTTCTCCTTGGCGGGCCGCAGCACGGCCGGCATCAGCGGCTCCAGGAAGAAGCTGTCGGGCTTGCTCTCTAGGGGGCCCGCCGGTCTCTGGGGAGACCTGGCACTTGTCGTGGGGCCCAGGTCACTGCCGTGGGGAGCTCCGTTGGTCCTAACGATGGCCATGAGCTCCTCGTCCTCGTCCTCGATGTCGACATTGTTCAGGAGGCTTTTCCCGCTGGCCCTCAGGGCGGGGGTTTGTGGCTGGTTCTGCGGGGTCAGGGGGAGGATGTTGGAGGCCAGGCTGTCCTTGCTGATGGAGCGGGCCAAGCTGACACTGTCGCCAGAGCCGGGGTCCGCGTCGCAGCTCGCAGTGTGGTGCAGCACGAAAGGCGCTGGCTGGGACGCGGGCCTGCAGCGGGAGGGCCACTGTCAGCCGGAGGGACTCGGCAGTGAGCCAGCAGCTCGGCTGGGAGCCCCGGCTACGCAGCTAGACCCCCTGCCCTGAGCAGAGGGCAGAGCTGGCTTCAGGGAGCGACTCAAACACTTCGCTCCCAGGACCTCTTTACACCCTTAAAAATGACTGAGGACCCCAAAGAGCTTTTACTTGTTATGTTTATCCTTACTAATCAATGTTTATCATACTGGAAATTAAAGCTAAAACATTTCTGATTAAAAGTTGCAATAAAAAACCTATTAATGAAAAAGGACCACATCTTCTAAAATCCAGGAGTTACAGTGTGAAGAGCAGTGCGGCCTCACTTCTGCAAGTCCCGGCGGGTCCTCACACCTGGCTCTGACTCATCACCCGCCAGGGTGCCCTTGCCGCTGCCCACGAATGCCCTCCAGGCTTCAGTGCTCCTGGGGTCTGGGGGTCCAGGCCACAGCAGGAGACGGCTGTTAGTCTAAAGCAGTGGTCGGCAAATTGCGGCTCGCGAGCCACGTGTGGCTCTTTGGCCCCTTGAGTGTGGCTCTTCCTAAGCCTTAGGAGCACCCTAATTAAGTTAATAACAATGTACCTACCTATATAGTTTAAGTTTAAAAAATTTGACTCTCAAAAGAAATTTCAATCGTCGTACTGTTGATATTTGGCTCTGCTGACTGAGTTTGCCGACCACTGGTCTAAGGAACAGTTTACACGGATCACCTGTGTTTTTTTTCTGGCCACGCTACCGCTGCTCCCCGTGGCTGCCCATCCATGCGGGTCAAGGAGTTGGACCGGTGTCGCTCATCTGCAGGCGGAAGAGGCAGGGATGTGATCAGCAGGAGGAAGCCAAGGTTATGTCCTTTGAAACTCGTCAGCACGGAAATGCATCACTGAGAGCAGAGCATCACACAGGTCACTTCCAACAGTCCCCACGGTGAGGAACGTGAACTCAGTAGTGATCCCTCCGCGTCAGGACACAACATGGCCCGACCTCTAAGTCACCGTGAGTGCACTCGGTTCTCGCTCAGGCATGCACAGCGACTCTGCGCACCACACACAGTGCACAGGTTAATGGTGTTTCCACTCTGAGGACAACAGACTCCATGGCACACGGGTCCAGCTGGGCTCTCTCCTGCCCAGTCCTCACTAACTCCCTGACTGCTGCGCCCCAGGGACTGCTGTGCCAGTGGCTGTGAGGAGAGGAGGAAGGGCCGCTCTTACCCGGCGGGTCCTCCCCCGGTGCCGCCCTCTGCTGCCGCTGCCGCAGGGGCAGTAAGGGATGCGACGGGCTGGAGGCAGAGGCCCCTCTCCCGCTGTCAGGAGAGAAATCGGTGGGTCAGCAGCCTTCACGGTCAAAAGCAAATGCAAAAGAAACCAGAGACCACCGCCAATTCACACCACAGGTAAGAATTTCACTGATTCTTCGAGAAAAATTATTAAAAAATAAACCAAAAGGGTACCAAGAACTTCGAATTTGGAATAAGTAACCCAAAACTGCAGGTGGGGACAGACTGGCTTCTGGTCACCGTCTGTGATAAAAATGTGAGTTTCCAATTCTAACAGCAAAATTCAAGAGTGCATCCCGCCTCCCTCCTGCCTCTGGGAGGAAGTGTAACAAGAACAGGGACAGAGCACTGTGACTCAACTCTGAAAGCGACAGACAACTCACAGAGGGTCAGGCTCCTCGGGGTGCAGGTGCTGGCGGGGGCCGCCCTCGGCTGGTGGCTGAGCGGGGGCTGGCGGCTCGGCCGGGCTCGCTGCCGCAGGGCCACCCAGGAAGCTGCGCTTGGTGGCGTTGGAGATAGGGACGGGCGGCCGGCTGCTTTTTTGGTGTGACACTGTTTTTGCTGAAGAAATAGAAATTTTACAGAAACGTCCATATGATTCAGAGTTTCTTAAGTCAGCAAGAAGCATCTAAAAAACCCTGCCGCTTCTATAAACACCAAAAATAACATCGCTTTTACTGGAAACCAAGCTTCTCCAAAAAAAAACTGGCTGTGATGCAGTGCTGAGGCCTGAGCTGGGACAGGGTCCCTCCTCGGGTCTGGCGCGGCCTCAGCGGGTTTGCTGGGACCACGGAGGAGGTGAGCGCCTTCCGTGAGCAACGGGCACGTGGAGTCCACGGTCATGGAGGGCCCAGTCGGACCGAGTTATGGGCTCCTTCGCTCACGCTGCAGTGGCTTCCTGTACAGCCAGGGGCCGGTGACCTGCTGTCGGCGTGAAGTATCTGCTGTGAGGGCAGGTGATTTCTTTTTCTTATTTTTTATCATCTTTCCGTGAAAAAAGGCCTATTTATTGTGGCTGCTTTACCTACGTTCCCCTGGGCCGATCTCTTGACAGTCTTAGGGAAACCACAGGAAGGAACGCTCTCGCCCGCATCACCTCCTGGAAGCTGAGTCTCCAGGCCGCAGGCCCTGACTCTGGGGAACATGGGTGCGTCCCGACCCTGCAGGGGGGAGCAGCCAGCACACTCAGCCCAGCGGCCCCGCCTCCCAAACGCTCAGCAGGCCCCGGGGCCCCTCAGACAGGCTGGGCTCTCCCCCAGATGCAGCCGTTCACGCCCGGCACCGTCGCTGCCCAGGAGCCAGGGAGCGCTCGGGAGCGTCCGAGGAGGAAGCTCACGGGAAGCCGCCGCCAGCCGCCGCGTCCCACTCACCGTCCTTCAGCTCCTGGACGTCCCTGGGCTGAACAAAGTCGGGCCTGACGTTCTCAAACCACCAGAAGAGCTCGGCAATGAAGACCATCACGTTCGGCTGCGAGAAAAACAGAACCCAAGGCGTGATGAGCAGCTGTGCACGCGGAGCTTTAGCCGTGTGCTCCGTAGTCATGGTTACCTTCAGCACCAGGGGCGCGTACAGCATGTCTTCCAAGGTGAGGTAAAAGCATCTGTTCAGGTATTCGTTCGAGAATTCCCTCAGAAGCCGGATGTTATACAGACTGTCAGCCATAGACGTGACCTCCTTCAAGCACACGTCTAACAGAGAAACAGAAAGGACGTTGCTAGGACGACATCTGCTTCACAGCGTCGGGAGGCAGCGTGGTGTTTAGGTCAGTGACTGACCACAGACAGGAACCACTCGGCTGGAAGACCTGAGGAATCTCAGGATCGGAACCCAACTGTCCATCTCTAAAAAGAGCCACAGAAATCACTTGAAATCTTAAGCCTGGGCTTCCAGGATGGACAGGAACCACCCCCTTCAGTTTATGAAAGGACGCACAGAAAGCTGGTGCGTGTTTGACCATCGGGCACCCTGCGTGATTACCTACGTGTGGGGGAGGGGCGTAAACTGAGAAATGCCAGGCGTGCCCACGGAACAGCACGGGGGAGCTGGTCACAGCACTGGGACAGGCTGCCAGCACCCTCCCTTGGCCCCCGGGGTGGGAGTGCTCTTTGGGGGGCCCTCAGGCAGGAACCACTAGGACAGCTAAAACAGCTCAAGACTAAGTCAGAAGCCGCTGCAGCGACAATTTACGTGAACTCTGCCCGTAAATAGGGAGGGAGGGGGGAGGCAGGTGGCAGAGGGACCGGAGGAAGTAAACGCAGGAACTGGAAGGTGCGCAGGTGAGACGGGAGCGACCAGACTCCGGGGCTTGGGTTCCTGGCGACACCCTGCACTGGGCGCTCCCAGGGGAGCCAGTCACAAGCTGAGTAACAAACAGTGCACATGTCTAGTGCTAAGAGATGTTCCTTTTAAAAAACTCTGGTCGTGAAATATTACAGCCATGTGCGACCAGCCCCCAGAGGCCTGTGCCGGGTGGAACCAATGTCACCGTCAAATCGCGTGTGATTCAGACCCTGCTCTGTCAAAGCCCAGCTCCCTAGGCAGCCGCCCTCGCCCGCCCCCAAGTTGCGTGGCCCCTCCCATTCGCTGTGTCGTAAACCGTGTGTCCGGAACAGCAGGCTGCTGGCCGCTCGCTTACACTGACACTCCTGGTGGCATGTGCCTGCACTGTGCAGCCTGTTTGTTCCCTCAACTCAGTATTGTTTCCCCCCAGATCTGGTCGATGGGATGGACTCAGGCATTCGCTTGAACAGCTAGCGTACTGCAGTTCTCACTGTCACAGAAATGCCATGAAAACCAATCGGTGTGTTCTCTGCACCTGCATGCCGAGGTTGCCCAGCCAACCGCCCCACCTCCACCCGGGGGTGTGAGATGTGTGTTGCTGGGTCTGCGTGCTGACTTCCTCCCGTGAAAAGCCTGCTCTCCCTGCAGCTCTGATTGTCTGCCTTTTTCTTATTGATCTGTAGGAGTTCTTTATGTGTCACTAGTGTCCCAATCCACAGATTCGTGCACATGAAAGGAAATTAATTAGAAGAAATATTTTAATATCGCTATCCACCCTTTCTCTATAATAGAAGTCCCAACCAAATTCACGATCGACAATGAGGGCTTTATATGTATTGCGCACGTGTGAGTCAACTTAGCCTTTTATGTATCTACTAGGGGCCTGGTGCACGAAATTCGTGCACTGGGTGTGTGTGGGGGGCGGGGGGGGTGGTGTCCCTCAGCCCAGCCTGCCCCCTCTCACATACTGGGAGCCCTCAGGCGTTGACCCCCATCAACCTCCAATCACAGGATCGGCCCCTTGAACAGGCCTGACGCCTCTGGCCTAGGCGTCCGGCCCGGGCAGCAGGGACCTGCAGTGGCAGCGGGGGCGGGGGCGGGGGGGGGGGCGCGATCACGTGGCCTCTGGCTGAGGCGTCCAGCCCGGGCAGCGGGGACCCACAGCTGCAGCGGCCCCACTATCGTGGGCTTCGCTTTAGGCCAAGGCAAGGGACCCCTAGCTCCTGGGACTGCCAGCTTCGACTGTGCCCAGCTCCCATTGCTGGCTCCACCCCTACTTCCTGCTATCACTGGCCAGGATGGAAAAGGCACCTGATTCTCCGATCATGGCTGGGGGGCAGGGCAAAGGCAGCCCCAGGGCCGCCTTTGCCCTGCCCCTCAGCTCTTAGCTCCCCCCTGGGTTTCCGATCACTGTCAGTGGCAGGGGGCTTCTTCCTGCTTTCCCTTTCGCCTCCCTGCATTGTGCCTACATATGCAAATTAACCGCCATCTTGTTGGCAGTTAACTGCCAATCTTAGTTGGCAGTTAACTGCCAATCTTAGTTGGCAGTTAATTTGCATATAGCCCTGATTAGCCAATGAAAAGGGTAGCTCGTACGCCAATTACCATTTTTCTCTTTTATTAGTGTAGATATAATTAAAGGGTAATATGCAAATTGACCCTAACAGCAGAACGACTGGGAATGACTGGTCACTATGACACACACTGACCATCAGGGGGAGCTCTGCTCAGCCACAAGCCAGGCTGCCGGCTGCCAGTACAGCATGGTGGCGGGAGCCTCTCCTGCCTCCTCAGCAGCGCTAAGGATGTCCGACTGCAGCTTAGGCCTGCTCCCCGCTGGCAACTGGACATCCCCTGAGGGCTCCCGGGCTGCCAGAGGGACGTCTGACTGCCATCTTAGGCCCAATCCCCCGGGAGCGGGCCTAAGCCAGCAGGTGGACATCCTCTGAGGGGTCCCAGACTGCGAGAGGGCATAGGCTGGTCTGAGGGACACCCCCTCCCCAAGTGCCCAAAGTTTTGTGCACCGGGCCTCTAGTATAGAATAAACTTGCTTAATTAGACCCGCTTTCTGATTTAGCTAAACTTTCTGCAGCCCAGTGAAGCACCCTAACTTCTCTTTCAGGTAATTGTAAGCAACACAGCAGTAAACATCAACACGAAGCAGATTATTATTGTAGATCACACAGGGAGAACAAAGGGTAAATTATTCAACTGCAGCGTGTCTGACTATCTTCTGCGCAGTGAGAAAAATCTGAAGTCATTTTCAAGGTCCACCATTTCTTTTCAGTCGGGTCAAGTTTCTAAGCTTTCTAAATGCCCGTTTTGCGTCTCCTATCTACCTTCTCCAGGACGTCTGTGAGCATCAAACGAGATGAGGCAGGGAAAACGCTTCACAGACATTTGGTTACAGTGTGAAATGTTTGCACCTGGCTATGAAGTAAGTCGTGTTCTTGGGCTGAAGAAACTGCAAGGAGGCTAGTCGCTAGGGAGAGGAAGCCAGGCGTTGCTATGTGATGTCATTACCCAGCACCCACAATGACCGTTTAAGGCTGGGCTAGGGGCCGCATTTTGTGCCATGGGGTCTTGGCAGCGTCGGCTGTGATTTGGTGGGGTGCCACTTGGGGGGAGAGAAGTGTTGGATTGTCGGTGCCATGTCCGTGGAGCCGTTTATTTTTAAATGGCCAGTGCACGTCATGGCAGCTCCTGTGTTGAGCGTCTGCCACCTGGTGGTCAGTGCACATCATAGCTACTGGTTGGACGGACAATTAGCCTTCTACACTAATAAAAGAGAAAAATGGTAATTGGCGTACGGCGATACCTTTTTCATTGGCTAATCAGGGCTATATGCAAATTAACTGCCAACTAAGATTGGCAGTTAACTGCCAACAAGATGGCGGCTAATTTGCATATGTAGGCACAATGCAGGGAGGCGAAAGGGAAAGCAGGAAGAAGCCCCCTGTCACTGACAGTGATCTGAAACCCAGGGGGGAGCTAAGAGCCGAGGGGCAGGGCAAAGGCGGCCCTGGGGCTGCCTTTGCCCTGCCCCCCAGCCATGATCAGAGAATCAGGCGCCTTTGCCGCCCTGGCCAGTGATAGCAGGAAGTAGGGGTGGAGCCAGTGATGGGAGCTGGGCACGGTGGAAGCTGGCAGTCCCAGGAGCTAGGGGTCCCTTGCCTGGGCCTAAAGCGAAGCCCACGATCGCGGCGCCCCCCGCTGCCACTGCAGGTCCCCGCTGCCTGGGCCGGACGCCTAGGCCAGAGGTGTTAGGCCTGGGCAGGGGCGGAGCCTGCAACCGCGGGGAGCTGGGGGTCCCCTGCCCAGGAGGCCTCAGGCCTGGTCAAGGGGCCAATCCGGTGATTGGTGACCGGAGGGTGATGAGGGTCAACTCCTCTGGCTGAGGCATCAGGCCTGGGTGGGGGGCGGAGCCGGGGATTGGGGGGATATGATGGTCCCCTTGCCCAGGCCTGAAGCCTTGGTCAGAGGCGTCAGGCTTGGGCGGGGGGTGGAGCAAGCGATCAGAGGGAGATGGGGGTCCCCTGCCCAGGCATGATTCCTGGGCCAGAGGCCTCAGGCCTGGGCGGGGGCCAGAGCCAGTGATCGGGGGGAGATGGGGGTCCCCTGTCCAAGCCTGACACCTCTGGCGGAGGCGTCAGGTCTGGGCAAGGGGCCGATCAGGCGATCGGAGGGTGGTGGGGGTCAACGCCTGAGGGCTCCCAGTATGTGAGAGGGGGCAGGCTGGGCTGAGGGACACTCTCCCCCCCCACCCCACACCCAGTGCACGAATTTCGTACACCAGGCCCCTAGTTTATATATATATATAGACTAGAGGCCCAGTGCATGAGTTTGTGCACAAGTGGGGTCCCTCTGGGTGGCCTGCAGGGATCGGGCCAAAACCCGCAGTCCAACGCTGCCAGCAGCTCCTACCTGCTGTTCCTGCTCATCCCGGCCCCACTGTGCCTGCTGTGGGCTCAGGCCCAACGAGTCCTGATTGGGAGAGCCCTGCGTCCGGCACCCTCCCAAGGGGAGTGAGTGGTCTGTGGGATCAGGCTGAAACCGGCTCTCTGACATCCCACAAGGAGTCTGGGATTGTGAGAGGGCACAGGCCAGGGTGAGGGACCCCACTGGTGCACAATGGGGCCGGGGAGGGACCGCGGGAGGACTCCAGGGTGTGTCTGGCCCATCTCACTCAGTCCTGATCGGCTGGACCCCAGCAGCAAGCTAACCTACCAGTCGGAGCATCTGCCTCCGGTGGTCAGTGCATGTCATAGCGATTGGTCGACTGTCTGCCCCCTGGTGGTCAGTGCACGTCATAGCGAGTGGTTGAGCAGCCTTAGCATATTACGCTTTGATTGGTTGTTCAGTTGTTCTGCCGTTCAGACTATTTGCTTATTACCCCTTTGTTATACAGGAGGATCATTATATAGGACTAAAGGCCCAGTGCATGAATCTGTGCATGGTGGGGTCCGGCCAGCCTACCCGATCAGGGCCGATCAGGGCCGAGCCGGCCGGGGGAAGGGGCCGCGGCAGGTTGGACAGCTGGTCCTGCCCCAGATTGGGGTGGAGGGGCTGATTGGGGGCTGGGCAGCCGGGGGAAGGGGCCGCGGCAGGTTGGCCAGCTGGCCCCGCCTCCTATTGGGCCGGTTGGCCGGCCACAGTGCGTGTCATAGTGACTGGTCATTCTGGCCGTTCAGGTTGTTCCAGTCGCTTGCCTTTTATATATATAGACGGTTACAAAAGGGCTGTGTGACGATCCTTTGACAACTACTTTCTCATGGATACGGTTTATCACAAGTTTGTTTATAATGTCCCGTGTCACTGAATTTTAATATGGTTAATTTAAATCAGGGGTCCTCAAACTACAGCCTGCGGGCCACATGTGGCCCGCCGAAAACATTTATCCGGCCCGCCGGGTGTTTTTGCCGCAGCTGCCTGTCCTGCTTAGCAGCCGACGCGTCCCGGGCCCGCAGTGCGCATGTGTGGAATGTCTGAGGGACAGTGAACTGGCCCCCTGTTTAAAAGTTTGAGGACCTCTGATTTAAATACAAGAATCTTTTCTATTATTTGTGCTTTTTTGTAATTTACGTAAGTAATCCATCCCAACAACAATGTCATAAAACTGTTGTCCTATATTTTCTTTCAAAGTTCTCAAGTTTGGCTTTTCAGGGTCAGGTCTTTCCTACACAGTGGGGGGCTCCGTCTCCTGGGGAGGCCTCACTGCACTCACCACACAGGCACCTTTGGGCCCACATTCTGCACAGGCCAGTCCCCTCACCTGTGAGATGTAGGCCTTCCCACAGTCACATGACTACTCCTGAGCCCAAATCACACAGGCTTAGCTGAGTAAAGCTAAACAAAGCTTGGCCCACCCGCCTGAACCTGGGGCAGCCTGAGCAGCAGAGCCATGGGCGAGGGCCGTGACCCGAGTGCCACCCGTCCCGGAGGTGCCGGCAGCACGCGGGAGAGACCGCCACGGGCAACACCTGAGAAAGCAGATGCTGACGTCCTCGAAGCCTCTCCCTCAAATTAGCACTAATTACAGAGCAAGAATAAAGACCTCAGAGTGGAGACCCATCCCTGCACCTGCACCACGTGACCAGAGCAGGTGCCACCCGCACTGCGCCTTCATCCCCAACGTCTCCACGCAGCTCCTGCCCAGGGCACCAAGGACGCGGGTGTGCCAGGGGCGTGCTGCACTCACCGTCCAGCTTCATGTGCTCGGGGCAGTAGTAGTGGACCACGGCCAGCAGCGCGGCCCCGTCGCTGCCGTCTCGCATCAGGTCCTCCAGCAGTGGGAAGTAGGGCGGCTGCCTCGCCGACAGGTGCTCTCGGCGGTAGCGCACCTGCGGTCGACAAAAGGCAGACTCTACACATGAGGTGCCCCACTCCCACCCACGGCCCAGGCAGGCTGAGTGAGAGCGCCGTGCGCTGGACGATGCTTGGAACAAGGCAGTTGTAGGGGAAACGCTCAAAATGTCGGGATTACAGGCTTTGCCCAGAACCCACACGTCAAGATCTGGGAACTGCGCTCGTGGCAACCCTGGCTGACAGTCATCAGCCGCTCAGGCAGCGGCGTCTCGCTCTAAGGTGCCGGCAGAGGGGCGGGCACGTCTGCAGAGCCGCTGCTGCACGCGGAGGAGAAACAAGTTAAGTGTGAACGTCCTGTCACTCGAAGCCCCAAGGCAGCCACTGTGCTGAGTGCTGGCAGCGTTCACCGTGTCGGCGCGGCCGTTAAAAACGTACAAATGGCTTCAGTGTGTGGTGGGGAAATTCCCGGGAGCAGGGCAGACAATTTCGTGCACGAGGTCAGTGGTGCCGGGAGCAGGAGACCGAGAGCGCGCGGGCGGGGCCCACACAGAACCAGCGCTTCTCAGGGTCTCTGCACCCCCTTCAGGGGAGGCATGTGCCGGTGGGGCTGCCCCAAGCCCCATCCCCAAGGGCAGGTGAGGAGTGAGGCCAGGCCACCTGGGAGGGGACGCAGTGCTGCCCCCGTTTTCCGCATTAACACTCACAAACCACTTCACATGGGGGAGGAGGCTATGGGGGCCAGGGCGGCGAGGAGGAAGCCGGCAGCTGCCCTGGCGCCGGGGCTGTTACAGAGAGAGGCCAGCCCAGAGGAAAGGGCCTCACCACGGGGAAGTCAAGGTGCCTCCAGGCCGCACAGGACTCTGCGTAACAGGCACTGGCAGCATCCTGCTGAGATGAGGAGCGGGCTCCCTCGCGTCACTAGGGCTGCTCCGCTGCAGACGTAACTTGTTTCTCGCCCGTGGCAGAGGCTGGCAGCGGTCCCGGCCCCAGCATGCAGTCGCGGGCATGCGCCAGGCCAGCTCCCACACGGACACACAGCACACACGGTGACAACCACAGCATGCAGTGAAGCACATGATTTCTCGGCTGAAGATGGATGGAGTGAACTCAGAACCAGGGAAAGCCCTGTGTACCTGACCACCTGCCGGTCAGTTTGTTAACCTCTGGGCCGTGGTTGACAAGGTGAAACCTCAGAACCAGCCGCCCTGCCAGACCTTTCCCCGCAATCCTCGTCGCCCACGGGCTGGGCACTGTGGTCCGGCAGCGAGGGGTCAACCACCACAAGGAACTAAGGGCCGGCTGCGGGCCGCCCTGGTCAGTGCCTGCACAGCTCTGCTCTGCTCTGCACCTGCCTTCCTGTGGGACAGCCGGGTGCCCACTAGTCCTTCCTACACCTCGTAACTTGGAACATTTCCCTCGGCTTTCAGCGTTCAAAAAATTAAAAGATATGAAAATATCCATAAAATGCTTTCTTCCTTGTTAACATATCTCAGAGCAAAATCATCAGCCACAAAGTAGGCCAGACCACTGCTCACGTGGACCCCATCTGCCAGCCTGCCCCAGGGCACCGCCTGGTGGCAGAGTTCGGAGGCCAAGTTGCCCAGACATGAAACCAAGGCCTGCCAAGTGATCTGGGTGCCACCCTCTGTGCCTGCAGGGCGGCACCACGGAGCTGGGCCAAGCCGCACCTTCGCTTTCCTCTCTCAGGGAAACCCACTTCTCACTGGGGACCCAGAGCCCCGGCCAGGAAGGAGGGTGGCCTCCCCCACCGCGCAGGCGGCAGCGGCGTCACCTTTACCACAGACGGCCGTGCCTGTGGCACCAAGACACGGCAGGTCACCATCAGGGTTGGCCACATCAGAAAGGACAAAACAAAGAGCCACCTGTGCCCTGACCGGTGTGGCTCTGGGATTGGCAATCGGCCTGCGGGCTGAAGGGTCCCAGGTTTGATTCCTGGTCAAGGACATGTACCCAGGTTGCAGGTTGGATCCCCAGCCCCGTCAGGATGCCTGCAGGAGGCAACCAATTGATGTGTCTCTCTCACATCAATATTTCTCTCTTTTTCCTCCTACCTCCCTCGCTTCCACTCAAAAAAAAACCCAAAAAGAAACAAAACAAAACAAACCCCAAAACCAAACACCAAATGAACAAAACAACAATGGGAAAATATGCTCAGGTGAGGATTAGCAACAACAACATGAGTCGCCTGGAGTGCATTCGTCCTTCTCAGAAGAGAAGACCCTGCTTTACAGTCACGTTCATCACGTAGAGTAACTAGCGCCCACTGGCCGAAACGCAAACCCTATCCGACTGCACGCTGCCTGTGAAATGCGACCCAGAACTCCCAGTGCCCACCGTGGGAACCAAGCCTGTCTGTCAGCCAGACGCAGGCCGCACCACACGGCACCAAGTGCAACTACACCAGGACATCCAGACACAGACAGGTGGCCGAGCGACTGGGAATGGAAGCAGGTGGCAGCACAGGATGGCGTCTGATGGCAGCGGGGCACGGAGTCCACTTACGGGCACCAGCTTCCAGTACCACTTGGAGGGAGACTGCTCGGGAAGCAGGGAGAAGGCAGGAGAGGAGGGTCAGCCGGCCGGCCCACGTGCGGACGGACGGACGGCGCACACACGTGGGTGGAGCGTGGACACGAGGGACAGTGCCCGTGACCCGCAGTGGAAGGCACGGGCACCTCTACACGGGTCGCTGTGGGAGCCACGAGCACTCGGGGAACTTGGTGCGGCGGGCACCAGGACAGACGCCCGTGCACCGAGGGAGGGGCGCAGCGCGCCGTCTGCCGTCGGAGAGCAGGAGGAACAAACACGGTCACGCACGCGGTGCCCACGCATCCCCACAGCCAGGGACACGGGCAGACCGCAGCCATGGCTGGGCCACATCGTGCATGTGTTCAGGGAACGTGGTTCCAGTCATGCACGTGCTTGACCAGAAAAACAATGTCAGGGAAGAAAGGACAGAAGTGACAGGGACGCACCGATGCCACCTGCACCATTTCCTCAGGTGCCACAGGGCCCTGCCACCACCCCGCGCGGGCTCTAGGGCGCCATGCCAGCCTCCCAGGGCCTCGTGGGCAGTACTGAGGTCTGGGAGGTGCCACTGGCCGACGGCAACATGCGCCTCACTTGCTGACAGGTAGAAGCCGACTCCCGGACCCCGCATCTCCCACAACCCTTCACCCCCCGGGTGACACACTGGACGCCCTGCCAGGGAGAGGGTGCAGGCTGCATGCCCACTGCCCCTGAGGTCTGCAGAGCCAGCCTGTGAGGAAGGCGTGACCAGTGGTGCGCGTGGCGACCTCCACAGCGAGGAAGTGCCTGCCCTTTACCTTCTGGTGAGCAGGGCTCTCCAGGAACTGCTGCTTGAGCTTCCCTTCTTTCTCCATTATCTCTCTCATCTTAAGATTGACCTGGAGGAGAAGAAAATGCATTGAAAAGATGGCTGCTGCCCTAACTGGTTTGGCTCAGTGGACAGAGCGTCGGCCTGCAGACTGAAAGGTCCCGGGTTTGATTCTGGACATGGGCACATGCTTGGGTTGCAGGCTCCATCCCCAGTAGGGGGCATGCAGGAGGCAGCCGATCCACGATTCTCTCTCATCATGGATGTTTCTGTCTCTCTCTCCTCCCTTCCTCCCTGAAATAAATATAATAAATATATATATATATATTTTTTTAAAAGGTGACTGCTCTCCGACACTGGTCGCCACATCTCTTCCCAGCCCCAGCCCCGCTGCTCTCACTCTGACTCTGAAGCAGGTATTACCAACTCTCTCTCACCCGCTGACACTGAGGCCTCCAGGTGACCTGACAGGTGGAAAACAAGATGCCCCCAAGCACCATGTGGGCTGCCGCCTCCCTCTCGCCCTCCATCACCCGCGACAGAGGCCCCTGACAGGACAAGATGCCCTAGATAAGCCTGAGCCCATGTTCACAGTGCACGCCTTGGGCAGCTCATACAACTTGTAGAAGTAAAGTGCTCTCTCCTGGAGTTACGTTAAAGATAAAATGAAAATTGCAATTATAAAACAACACCATGGGAAATACTCGCCCATGCTTACAGGGCCGGGTCAAAGCCCTGGGATGAAAGGCACAGAGCTGAGCCTTCCACCATGAAACAAGGTGCAGTGAGTGAGCGCAGGCGATTCCCATCAAGAAGGTGAGGCCCTGATACATGGCGGCAGGAGCAGACCTGGCCTTGGGTGGTGGGCACACAGGCAATACACAGGCCCTGTAACATGGAAACCCACACCTGAAACCTACATGTTCTTGCTGACCAATGTCACCCCAATAAAATAATAAAATTTTTAAAAAGAAGGTAGGAAAATGGTTTTTAAAAGGAAAAAAAAAAAAACAGCCCAGCTGGTGTGGCTCAGTGGCTGAGCATCGACCCATGAACCAGGAGGTCACAGTCTATTCCCGCTCAGGGCACATGCCCAGGTTGCAGGCTCAATCCCCAGTGGGGGGCGTGCAGGAGGCAGCTGACAGATGTCTCTCTCTCTCTCTCTCTCTCTCTCTCTCTCTCTCTCTCTCTCTCCTTCTTTCCTTTCTCCCTAAAATATTAACAAAAACATATTTAAAAAACACAAAAGAAAAATCAATGCAGATCAAATTACCAAGAAGGAGTGCCCAGGGGAGACGGGATGCAGCAGCAGGAAAGGCTGCAACCTCACTCACCAAGAGCGCGGGCATCCCCTCCTGCACAGTCCACCCGAGGAGCCTGGGCGGCAGCGGGTGCAGGAACTGCCCCGTGAGCGAGAGCGCACACCTGAGGCGACACCTGAGCGTCTGCGCGGATGCCAGATGTGGCAGAGGGCCTATGTGACCACAGCAGGATGGTGGGGCCTGAGGGGAGGGTCGAGGTAACAGCAAGCAGAAGGCACTGTCCACCAGACAGCCTGGGGCCAGAAAGCGAGGGCGTCTCTTTAAGGCCGACAGCTCCACGGGAGGCAGCAGTGCTGCTGCTGATCGCTGAGACCACATACCCACCAGCGAGGGACCAGGAAGCAGAGCCCACAGCTGGGAGGTCACTGAGTCCACTGGCACGTGAACAACACCCTCGATGGATGAGAACCTGATCAAACCGGAAATGAAGAGCCTCCCCAAAGAAATACGGCCAAAGATGAGCAGCAAGCAATTTACCCAGAAAGAAGAGAACTAGCCCAGTACACACTGTTTTTATTCATCTGTCCGACCCTCTCCGCTCTGGCAACCACCAGCTTGTTCTCTGTGTCTCTGGGTCTGTTTCTGTTTTGTTTATTCACTTTTCTCCCCCCCGCCCCAGCCCCCCAATTCCACGTATCAGTGAGATCATCGGGTACTTGTCTTTGACTCATTTCACTGAGAATAATACCCTACAGGCCATCCATGCTGTTGTAAACAGTAAAGAGGGAGAGGGAGAGAAGCATCAATGGGAGAGCCATGGATCGATCGGCTGCCTCCTGCACGCCCCCACCGGGAATCGAGACCACCACCCGGGCATATACCCGACCAGGAATCAGCCAGCAGCACGTGGTGCAAGGATGTCTGGCTCCCAACTCCACAAGGAGCTGCTCAAAGTGTCACCAACTGAACACCTTTTTGCAAATAAGACTTAAAAAACCAAAAGGCTTTTGGTAAGGGATCCCTATAATCACATGCTACTAAAAATAACCATTCTTTTTAAAAAAATATATCTTTATTGATTTCAGAGCAGAAGGGAGAGGGAGAGATAGAAACACCAATGAGGAGAGAGAATCATCAATCAGCTGCCTCCTGCACGCGCCCCCTGGGGATTGAGCCCACAACCTGGGCATGTGTCCTTGACTGGAATCGGACCCGGGACCCTTCAGTCCACAGGACAACGCTCTATCCACTGAGCCAAACTGGCCAGGGCAAAAATAACCATTCTTTATATACATTGCATAAAAGATTACATTGCAAGCTTCTAAATATAAAAGAAAAAACAGCCTTTAAGAAGACATTTTTCTCTTCAAACACCATCTAAAACGGAGCACCTCCTTAAGCGCACAGGGGAGACAACAGGAGGAGGAGGCAGCAATGTGGACCCCATCAGGCCTGGATTTCCCACCCTCAGCCCCCCCAGGCTGTGCTCACTCCTCAGGGACACCTGTCATCTGCTCCGACGCCGGCAGGCGGTTCTGGGTGCAGCACACGCAGTCCACTGGTGGCCCCTAGTGGGCGGAGACCTCAGCATCCCCCACGAGAACCGGCCGCCAGGTGCACTCACCTTGTTGACCCAGAACACCATGGCGTCCTCGAGGTCGTAGGGAAGCTCTTTCGAGGCACTGAATGTGGAGAAGCGCTTGACGCTGGCCACCACCTTCTCGATGCTGATCATCTCCACGGTGTAGGCCATCATGAGGGCGTCCACCATCGCCATGTGGGCGCTCTGCAAGCAGGACGGTCAGAGCTGCCACTTGCCTGTCCCACCAGGCCCCACAGACC
The DNA here is from genome assembly GCF_964212035.1 of Myotis nattereri. Taxonomy (NCBI): domain Eukaryota; kingdom Metazoa; phylum Chordata; class Mammalia; order Chiroptera; family Vespertilionidae; genus Myotis; species Myotis nattereri. The sequence goes on from NC_138087.1 coordinate 82,931,979, forward strand.
CCACCCAGACTCCTTCCTCTCTTCTCCCCGTGTGGAGACAGCGAGGCCTCATCTGCTCGCTACCCCTCCTCAGGGTCGGCCAGCTGGGTGCCTTGCAGTGTGGGGGCTTCGTCCTCCTGCCTCATCTCCCTGACAATCCTGGGGCGCTGGGGGTCCTTCCTTCAGGGCTGTGGTAAAGGGACGGAGGGCGGAGAGCCCTGTCCGAGGCTGCACGACCCCGACAGCAGCTCTGGCGCTGAGACCACATGCCGCCTCTGTGCCGCTCCTCCCCACCTGAGGGCACCCGACCCACACACATCAGCCACCAGGACCAAGAGCGAAGCCACAAAACCTAAATGCAGCCGACGCTCCACAAAGCAGCGAGGAGGCACCACACGGCCCAGCCCAGGACGGCGGGGCTTTCAGAGGAAGACGGGAGGGCTGCTCAGAGGACAATCACAACGTACACATGACACACTCAGGCAGCAGGAGCGCACAAGGACACCTCCCCACGCCTGCTCCGAGGGGGGCGTTCTCGGGGCGGCGTTCGGCGCTCACCCGGAGTCAGCCAAGAGGAGCTGCTCTCCCCCAGGGCCAGAACCAGCACTTGGCCAGGCGTGACACTGGCGCCCGCCACGCACTCAGACCCAGGCCAGCTGCCACACACACGTGTGCACCGTGTGCACCTGAGGTTTCGTCGTGCCTGGTCATGCAGCTCAGCTGCAGGGGGACAGCTGGCGGCAGGACAGGTGGGCACGACGCGAGTGCCCGTGGAACTGGGAGCCGTGACGTCACTCGCCCCGAACACGCACAGGACACCCTGGGTGGGGTGGGGAGCGCGGGCGGTGCGCAGGCACTCACCATCTTTATGGGCACGTGGCTGAGGTCGGGGTCCGTCACGGGGGTGTCGTCGCTCTCCATCACGTAGATCCCCTTCCGGGACAGGGCCTGGATGACAGACTGGTGCCCCTGCAGGGCGGCCGCCTGGTCCCCCTTCAGGATGAGGCTGCAGACGCGGCAGTACAGCTCGCCCGCCAGCAGGAGCTTGATGACAGGCGGCTTGATGTGCTCCTGCTCGTACTGGTCGATGTAAAAGGGGTCCCTGAGGTCCTCGGGGATGTTATCTGAGCCAAGGGAAAGATGACCAGAGCGTGACTCGCACCTTCAAAACGCCCCTGGAGGACAGAGGGCCATGAACAACCACGGCGACTAACGGCATAAAAAGACACCAGCGGGTCCCCATCCCCCATATTCTCTACTGCAAACTAGCTACTCAGACCCCATGGGGCGTGGGCAGCACACCCACTCAGTGACGCCACGGCCACGGCCTCAGGAGCAGCGAGAAGCAGGTGGGGGCACCGAGGGGAGAGTGGGCGAAAGGGAAACCAGACCAGCACTGCGCACGGGCGGGCAGGGCGCACCCAGCGGCAGCCCTGGGAGAAGCCACATACATGTCCCTCTGATGGCAAAGGGGAGACGGCAGTGAGGCCGCCGGCATGGTCTCCAGAGGGGGCACCGGGCCTGCTGCTATGGCGACAAAGCAGCACAGTGGCCCCACCTCCATCTCGGACCCAGTGGCCTTAAGCTCCACGTGAGCCTGTTACTTAAGTGTCACAATTCTACTAAATCAAGACATCTGTCTCTACGTTACAAACAAGGAAACTGAGGCACAGAGCAAGCAAGCAGTGTGTCCAAGGTCACGAGAGGCAGAAACCGAGTGTGAACCCACAGCATTTATCCCGCCTCCCACTCCAGTACACCGGCCACCTGGGGACAGCTGGTGAAGGCTCACCCCTCAGGAAGACTACAGTCAACCCTAAAGGTGTATGCGCCACACTGCGAATCCTCAGAACAGGAGGAAAAATGGTCAGAGCTGAAGAGAGAAGCAGACAGGTCTCCAGGTCCAGTTAGAGCTTCAACACCCATCAGCAACAGACAGGCCACAACAAGGAGAGACCTGAACACCACCACCAGCCACAGACCGGCCTGGCACCCACAGAACACTCCGCCCAACACCAGGACACACAGCTCTTCAACTGCCAGGGACCGTTGCCCAAACAGACCTCGCCTGGGCCGGGAGACAGGAACCAGTCAGTTACCTTACCATCGTGAAGTCGGACCGAAAGGAAAGTGAAACACGGAACAGGGAAAGCGCACCCTTGGCAATCATCCTTCTAAATAACTCACGGGTCACCGAGGAAGCATCAGAGAAAATAAAGGAAAATAAACGGATGAAAAGACAACATATGGGAAAGGCAGCGAAGGCAGCACCCCAAGCTCAGCATAGAGCGAGCGAAGTCTCCACGCCGGCACCTCAGCTCCCACCTCGGGGATCTGGGAAAAGAAGCTGGGGGGGGGGGGCAGGTGTGGGTACCAGACGAGGCCTCGTGGGCTGGAAGACTGTCAGACGACAGGTCGGTGCCCGGCTGCAGCACCGCCTCAGGGTTTCGCGAGAAGCGCCTGTTGGGGAACCGCAGGCAGGGTGCCCAGGACTCCCTGCATGACTCTTAGAACCGCATGTTAACATACAACTATCCCAAAAGCTTCATAGAGTTGTTTAAATTGGCCAATGGTCTGAAAAGACATTTCACAGAAAAAAGATTCAACTATCCAATAAGCACATAAAAAGGCTCATCGTGATGAGTCCCCAGGGAAATACATACCACAGCCAGCGAGCGCTCGGCCGTCCTCGTGGCTGAAATAAAGGCTGACGCTGCACGTGCTGCGAGGAGGCAGGGCAGCGCCCACACTTTGCTGGTGGAATAAAAAGTGACACAGCCACTCTGCAAACCCCTGGGCTACACACTCCTTTCCAAGACACATGAAAGCCCATGTCCACACAGAGAATGTATTCATAACAGACACGCAGCAGTCCCAGGTATTCCACCTGACACAGCCCCTCCCCACTCCAACCTGCCAGGAGACTCCTGTCCGGCTCGCACCGCACCACGCCCCCCAGGAAACCTTCCCGGCACACGCTCACCAGCTTGGACACCACAAACAACCGGGCCAGACTATCTCCAAAGGAACCTGTCCCTGAACACTTCAGTCCACAAATCCTATCACAACAAGGCCCAGAACACTTGTGCACAGAACCCGGCCTGGCACCCTCTCCTCCCCTGGAGGGGCACCCAAACCTTACCCATCTTTCAAGGCCTACCACCCACAAAGCTGCCACACGTGCCCCTCCCACAGCGACCACGGCCCCTGGAGCCCAGGCACTGCGACCCCATGCATCGCCCTGACAGCTCCTGCACGAATGTCAGGCGGCCGGTTTTCAGTCCTTGAATTATTTCATTAAAGTCCATAGTTCATATGAATTTTAAGCAACTAAGGAGACAGCATCATTAACTCCCCCCCTTGTGTTTCCTGTAGAGCAAAACCCAAGTATGCTCATGACACCTCTGCGATCACTGGTGGAGTGCATGTGATACTGGCTCCATCCTGGCCACCTTCAGGTTTGATGAAAAATGACAGCAATCTGAGGTTCCCAATAGTTCAACTAGGAACCAAAAAGAACGCAGGATATCACGTGATATGACCCGAGAAAAGTCAACAGCCGGAGAAGCCTCTGAGCTCTTAGGGAGGTAAAGGTGATACAGAAAAGTATTAAAATAGGGCTTTTTGGAAGAATGTTTACACAATTTAACACCCTGAAGCACGACAGTCACTTCAATTTAAAGGGTTGGCACAGTCTGAACCGAAAGGTTCTTTGGTCAGTATTTAACCTGTGGCCTCAGGACAGGAAAGCGAAGGTGGGCAAACGGGTCCATCTTTACAGACACATGCACTCACGTCAGCCACTGGGTCAGAACCATAGGGCACTCTTTCGAGTCCTGGTCCAAGGTGTCTCCAGTCTCCTGCCCTTCTGGCCAGCAGGCGAGCACTGACTGTCCTGCGGACAAGGGCTGAGGGCAGCTGAAACCCCTGGCCCCAGTGGTCCTAGCGGGCCAAGCAGAAGGAAGGCCATTGGAGGAGACCAGCCAGCCACCTCACCTCCACAGGACCTAATGCCACTGACACATACACTGAGGTCGCCCTGTGACCTCCCATCAGAAGCACCCAAATCCCTTGCTGAGAACAAGACTATCTACACTAATAAAAGACAAACATGCAAATTGACCATACCTTCACTATGCCTTAAGCCACACCCACCAGCCAATCAGAGCAACTATATGCAAATGAACCCAACCAAGATGGCGGCCAGCAGCCACAGAGCTGGAGTGAGCAGGAGGCTGGGGTTGCCCTTGGCGATGGAGGAAGCCAAGCTTCCCTCCCGCCCGCCCTGGCCGGCTCTGAGGTCCTCTCAAGGCTATAAAGTTTCAATTATAGAAGGTAAATAAATCCGAGAATAAAAAAAGAAAAAGAAAAAAAGGAGAGACTGGAAGCTTCCATCACGGGGGGGGGGGGAGTTTGGCCAGCCTGAAAACGGCCCTCAGCCTCTCACCGAGACTGGCCAGGCACCCCAGTGGGGACCCCGACCCTGAAGGGGGTGTGGCCAGCCTGCAAACAGCCATCAGCCCCTCACCCAGGCTGGCCAGGCACCCTAGCTGGACCCCCACCCTGATCTGGGCCACCCTTCAGGGCAAACCAGCCGGACCCCACCCGTGCACCAGGCCTCTATCCTATATAATAAGAGGGTAATATGCAAATTGACCCTAACAGCAGAATGACTGGGAATGACTGGTCACTATGACACACACTGACCACCAGGGGCCAGACACTCAATGCAGGAGCTGCCCCCTGGTGGTCAGTGCGCTGCCACAGGGGGAACTCTGCTCAGCCACAAGCCAGGCTGCCGGCTGCCAGTACAGCGGTGGTGGCGGGAGCCTCTCCTGCCTCCTCAGCAGCGCTAAGGATGTCCGATTGAAGCTTAGGCCTGCTCCCCGCTGGCAACTGGACATCCCCCGAGGGCTCCTGGGCTGCCAGAGGGAAGTCTGACTGCCAGCTTAGGCCCAATCCCCCCCGGGGAGTGGGCCTAAGCCAGCAGGTGGTCATCCCCCGAGGGGTCCCAGACTGAGAGAGGACACAGGCCGGGCTGAGGGATGCCCCGCCCCCGAGTGCACAAATTTTTGTGCACCAGGCCTCTAGTTTAAAAATACAATCTAAACTCATACACCAATGATCTGAGTGAGTCGCTGGACTAAAAAGGGAGAGTAGGCTGCGAGGGAGGCTCCCAGCCCGCGGCCAAGGCCAGCAGCTGCGCTCACTTCCAGTTCTGGGCCCGCACAGGCTTTGAGCGTGCGACTCACTTAAACTGAATATCACCACACAGCAAAGTGGTGACCTGCTGGACTGACAAGAGAGGGGTTTTGCCCACAGACTCCTCGCTGTCCTGTGGCCTACGGGAGAGCTGCAGCACTGGGTCACGGACACCTGCCATCGGGACAGAGGCCAGCGTCCGCACAGACTGCCCACCCACAGCAGTGCCCAGCCAGGTAACAGCTCCAACGAGAGGGAGGACCATGCCAACCCCTCACAAGCAGTCGGCTCGGACAGCCCAGGGCCTCTCCAACCGTTTGCTGCCGGTGAAGGAGACGGTGGAATTTGGGGGCCCTGAGGCCCTGCCCTGTCCAGGTGGCTCAGCCCCGTGAAGAGTCTCCAGTGGTTCCCAGGGCTCCTCAGGGCTCACCGCCATGTGCACATAGCAACGTGCTTGCGACAGCTGAGTGCCTTCCAGCGTTTTCCCTGGGTTACTTTTCAACACTGTCCTTGAGGGATAACAAACACTATTGCTCAAAACCCCAAACCAAGACCTAATATCTTTAAGCTTCCTAAGGTCATGGAGGAAAATAAAAAACTAAACAGAGCACACAGAAGCCTGCCCAGCACTCTGTTCTAAAACAGACAGTACGCCAAGCCACCCCTTTAAACCTCCTTACCAACCTGTACGACTTTCACCCAAAAAGACATCACAAGACTCCAGCTAATAAGCAGGTTCTACTCTTTCTTACAGATACTTTCAAATGAATGTTTCAACATGTCCATTATACTATTTATAAGACAATCATTAAAACACTGTCAACGATACAGGAGTTACCCCCAAAAGGAGGGGCAGACGCTAATATCAGCACAAGAGGGCCCACAGTTCCTGGCTGTGGTGCAGCGAGGAAGAAGGTGGGAGGGAACGTCCAAGCAGGTGCACCTCAGGCCTGGCTGAGGCTGAGCTGGGCTGCGAATGGGGACAGCGGCCCCGGGGACTGTGAGGTCCGGAAAGGCAGGCGAGGAGAGGCCGGCTCGGAGCACCTGCCTGGCGGCGCGGGCCTCCCATTCCTGCACAACCAGAAAGACTGTTCTGTCTCACGGAGCTGCGGCACGCTGAAGCCACTCTCGGCGAGAACCACGCTGACTCACTGGAAGCCAAGCCCGAGAGGCCATGGAGGCGTCCAGAGAAGGAAACAGGAGGGCCCGGGGTTAGAAGCCTGTGGGGGCCTCTCCCCTGGCTGCCAGAGTCCCCCCACCCCGTCTCCTGAAGGACGGGGCCCACTGGGGAGCAATGAACCTCCCCCTGGGCATGACCCCCACGCCAAAGACACAGATGGAACCCCTTCAGCTGGCCGAGGTGGGTCCCCCCTGGTCATCTGAATGGGGATCGCCCACATTTGTAAATTTAAAGAGAGATTTTCAATGAGGAAAAATGTCCATCTGCTCGCCTTCCAGTAGGTACAGACGGAGACGCAGACATGAATGGAGGCCAGACCTCCTGACACCAGTGTGATGGGCACCCCGCAGCCGAGGCAGGAAGACGGGATTCAGCCTCCGTCCCAGCTCCTTCAGCTCCCCCGCCTTCTATAAATAACGCCTGTAGTCGTGTCCACACTGCAGAGCCTATTTTAACAGCAGCTTTGCATTACTTCTCAGTGAGTCAACAGGTATCAAGAGCAATCGGTACGGGAAACAAAACCAGGCGAACCCGACAGGAGCACGGGGAGAGGCGCGCGTGCCCGCCCAGGGCAGACAGGGGCATTGGCTCCAGCTGGAGGGGAGGTGGGGAGACCGCCCGGGGGCCTCGAAAGGGTATCTGCGTCCACACATCACTCCCCAAGCCCAGTGCTCCGGGTGCCAAAGCTTCACCCACGAGGGGCCCGGGCCAGCAGCCGGGCACAGAACGGAGCCCGAGCAGATGAGCAGGCCGGCGTGGCCTCGCGTGAAACCCGACACAACAGCCCAGGGCAGTGCGAGAGCCAGGAGGCCAGTGGGCGCGAGGCTGCGAAGACTGTATGAGGGTGGAGACCTCAGAAAACTCACCAGGAATGGCGCAGACCAGTCACCCGCAGGACACGGGTTCCTGATGAATTATCAAGGAAGGCCAAGAGCGGCCAGCACCGGGCTGAGAGGGTGTGAGGGGCGGCCGGGGCGCAGCGGAGGTCAAGGTCAGGGCGGGTACCCCGGCCACACCCGTCACCCTCGGCAGCAGCCGTACTCCGACGCTTCAGACCTTTTCCCCTAAACCACGCGAGTGGCAGCGCTTCCCCACGGTACACGCGGACACGGAATGCAGTTCGCGGGGCAAAAACAAGACCCGAACCCCTGAACGCGGCGGGAGGGGCTCCCCTCGCCTCCATCCAACCCGGGGAAACGCTGCTCGGCCAGTTCCCAGAGCCGGTCAGCCGCGGTCCGCGGGAGGGGGGCCGGCACCCACTCGGCCGCACTCAGGGGTGCCGTCCCCAGGACAAAGGCAATTTCAGGAAACGCTTCAATTGGAAGGACGGGGTGGCTCGCTAGCAGCGCGATCCCCTGCAGACACAAAGCACCGGGAATGAATGGGGAAGCCTGGGCCCGGCCGCCGCGGGAACCACCTGGTCCGCGAGGTCCGCGGGCCCGACAGGTGCGGCCAACCACGGGCTCCCGAGGCCTGAAGACGCGGACTCGACGACGGGACCCCGAGCTCCCGGGGGGCTGGCCCGGGAGGGCCCGGTTCCGCACACCCGGCCACAGCCCCTCGCTCGGCGGGCGGCCAGCGTCTGCGGGGGTAGGAGGGGGTGGAACCAGCGCCCTAACCCGCGCGGCTCGGGAGGAGCAGGGAGGCCTGCCCCGCGCCCCCGCCCCCGCCCCCCCGGCCCCCCACCTCGGCCGTAGGCCTTGGCGCACAGCCACTGCAGGTTGGCGGCGATCTTGGCGCGCGCCGGGTCGTAGCGGTCCAGCGGCACGACGTCCGCGGCGCCGTCGGGCGCGGCCTCCATCCTCCGCCAGCCGTCCCCGCCCGGGCGGCCGCCCGCGTCCACCATCTGCGCGCTGGCAGGCGCCGCGGCGGGCGCCCGGCAACAAAGGCGCCGCGGGGCCGCGTGGGGCCGGGGCTGGACACTCGGGCACGACCGCCGCGCGCGGGGCCCGCAGGCCGCCCCGCCCCCGCCCGGCGCTCCGCCTCACTCAGAGCCGCCGTCGCCGCCGCCGCCGGTGCTGCTGCTGCTGCATGCTGCGGCCCAGCCGGGGCGCGAGGGCCGGGGGGCGGCGGGCGCGGGGCGCGAGCCGGGCGGGGGCGCGTGCGCGGACTCGGGGGGCGGCGGCGGCAGAGACCGCTGAGGAGGCGGCCAACCGGCGGGAGCGCGCGCACCGCCCGGATCCTGCGCAGGCGCAGGGGGCGCGGGCCGTTGCCCCGCCCTCGACCTGCGCTCGCTCCGCCCCTTTCCGCAGGCGCAGTGAGAGCTGCCCAAGGCCCCGCCCCCGGCCCGCCCTCGACCCGCCCCTTTCCGCAGGCGCAGTGGGCGCTGTCCGAGGCCCCGCCCATTCCCGCGGGTGCCGGGCGCGGGGTCGCGCGGCGCGGGCGGCCAGGCCCCGCAGGGTCCCGCAGCAGCCCTTTGTCTGAGCAGTGCCGCCTCCTCCTCGGCACCGGGTCGTCGGGACGAGAGGTTCCGGCCCTACCCGACGGGGCCGAGCCCCTCTCGAAGGCTCCTGCGTCCCTGGGGGACCGCGCGGGCCCAGCCCCAGCGCCCCAGGCGGCGACCCTCCCCCCTCCCCGGGGTTTCCCCTCCCAGTTGGCAGCGCTGACAGCCTGCGGTCGGTCCCTCCCACAGCGGGGCTCGGGGTCGGGGGACCGCCCTGGGAGCAGCCCCGGGGATGCCCTGCTTCACCTTAAAGCCGCGCTGGGAGCCTTGGGACGCCCCCTCCCACAGCCGGGCGGGGAACCGGGACCCCGCGCAGAGCAGCCTCCAGCATCTGTCCCTGCCCTGCAGCACTGGCAGCGGGGAGACACCCCTAAGGCTTGGGGCATCCCGCCCCCCCCCCTCCCCCGGCAGCGCTGAGAGCCCGGAGCGTCCCAAGTGGTCGCCAGCCGGGGTCCAGGGCGGGGTGAAGACGGACCCGGCCTAGACCGGACCTGGGAAGGGCCGGCTTCCTCCCCTCCAGCCAGTGGTTGTAACCGTGACACCTGGGTACGCGGTGCTTATCTGAGGACCCGACAGGGCCCCTGGCTTCGGTGCCCCCGACCAGGGGCCAGAAAGCCCAGCCTCGAGGGAGGCAGGGAGACACCGTTTCCTCTGCGTGAGGAGCCCCCAGCCTCCAGGGGTTTTAAGGTGCCACCAACCTCCCCTTCCTGGAGCCAGAAGGAAGACCCAGGCTGTAAAGTGATGTCCGCTCAGGGCCCAGCCACCAGCAGTGACAGGTGCATCCAGAGCCCCGCCCTCCCGCCCTGCAGAGCCGAGAGAGCGCTGGCTGCCCAGGGCTTGGGGCGGCGAGCAGCCCTGGGGGAGGGCGACAGGAGGGCTGGGACCCGTGGGCAGTGAGGGCCAGGAGGGCATATCTGGGCAGTACAGGCAGAACCCTGAGACAGGCGGCCTGGGGTGCCAGAGTGGAGAGGCCAGGGAGGGACTGGGGGGAGGAGTGGAACTCTACGTTTTCTGCAAACCCCAGGGCTCTAAAAACGTAACTCAGAGCCCGGCGGGTGCAGCTCAGCCGCTGAGCGTCAACCCGTCAATAGGTTGCTGGTTCCATTCCCCATCCCGGCACACGCCCTGGTTGTGGTTGCAGGCTTGATCCCAGTAGGGGGCGTGCAGGAGGCAGCAAGTGATGTTTCTCTCTTCCTCTCCCTTCCTCTCTGAAAAATCAATAGAAACATATTTAAAAATTTAAAAAAAATAACTTATTAAAAGAACAAAGCCAACCTGGGACCCAGCTCCACGGCTTCAGCTTCGAGACCAGCCCCTTCTGCTCAGAGAGGAGCCCGCAGGCTGAAGGATCCCGGCCAGCTGAGTCGGCTCTATCCCCCATCGCCCGCTTCCCCAGGGGCTGGCCTGGCCCTGCTGTTCTCTGCCCACTCCTCCCTGTGCTCCTCCCTCCAAGACCAAGGGCTAAGGTCCCCGTGGGTCCATGCTTCCCTGCCGACCCTCTGTCTAATGCTCGTAACCCATAGACATAGTGGGATGCGGTGTTCGCCCTGGCTGGGCACAGTGGGGTGCTCACCAGCACTGCGGGGTGAACCCGAGATGCAGCAGAACTGAGTGCAGACCCGGCGTGGGGAGGCCTGGCCAGCAAGAGCTCTATCCTCCAAGTTACCATGGAACCAACCGATGATCCCACAGCTACCCAGCCGCTGGGAGAAAGCTGGGGCATCTGCGGTGAAAAATGTTCCCCTGAATGCACGCAGGAGGGTCGACCACTCCTAACTCAGACCTGGCCGACCACCAGACCATGGCACCCTGACACTCGGCCCCAGACATTCCCAGGCCAGGTGTGAGGGCTCAGCCGCCCAACCTTTCCTTCATTACTGCTCCCCCAGGGAGAAAAATGCTAATCTGACTGAAACCTAATTAATTGAATTAATTAATTAATTAATTAGAATTTAATTCCTCCGTTGGGAGAGAACACAAGGGGAGACCTCAAACCCCTGTAATTCTTCACATTTCCTTTGCTTCCCCTCCCTGAGGGAGATGGGATGCCCCCCGCTGGGGAGAGTATCACCCCCTTGGAGAGAGCAGGGCTGAGGGCACCTGGGCAGACACAGGCCCACGACGCAGGGCTGGCAGTGCCCCCTGGGTTGCACAGTCCCCTCGTGACCTTGAGGCCGCCACAGGCCCCAGGTTGTGCAAAGCCAGCCCCAGGCTCCACACGACCCTGAACCCTTCCTGGGGCCTGTGTTAAGGCTGCCCCTGCACAGTCTCCCAGCGCACCTGGAGGAGAGGGTGCGTTGCAAGGCTGCAAACTTCATTTTATACCGTTTTATGAGTGCAAATTACACACCTTTTGGGGATATATGAATGCATTGTTTTTCCTGTTTCTGAGTGCATTATGGGAAGGGCCACCAGAGCCACCAGAGGCTGGCCACCCTCCTGCTCCCTTAACGGAGGGGGAACTGGAAGGGAGGCACCAAGTGTCACATACTTGTCAGGAGGCACCTGGAGGGTTGAGTTGTGAACATACCTTCCTGGTCCTGATGGCCTCAGCCCACATGCCCAGGGCTGCCTGCACCTAGGGCCACAGGAGGGAGGACGGAGAGTCCCCAGGGCAAATGTTCTCTCCCTGTGGGGCTAGGAGTCCAGACCAAGTGTCGGGAGGTCCCCCTGAGGCCGAGGGAGGCAGCTCCAGGCCCCTCCCTGCCTCTGCAGAGTCCCCACCTGGGTGAGCCCTGGTTTGTGGAGCCTCGCTGCCTCCACCTGCACACGACCTTCTCCCTGTGTTCACGGCGCTGCCTCCTTCCCCGCAGGTGGGGCCAGGCCCACCTGATGACCTTGCTGTAATGTGCCTCTAACAGCGGTCACATTCCAAGATCCTGGGCTTTGGACTTGAGCATCTCAGCACAGATGACATGGGATATGCAGGGTCACCCCCAGGGCTCGGGCTCCCGATCCACCTGCTCATACCCATCATCGTGGTACTGCCTCACATGTCCCCTAACCATACATCAGGCTTCCAGGAGCCAAGAGCACCGCCAGGGCCTGTCCCGCTCGCTGTCCCCACGCACCCAGGACGTGGTGTGTGCTGGAGCTGGGCACTACACGGCCTCACTGAAGAGAGGCTGTGCCGCCTCCTCCCATGGTGGAGGGAGGCTGTTTGGCTCCTCCATCCTCCTGGATCAGCCTGTCCACCATCACTCAGACCGCCTGGGGTTGTGAGCCAGGACTGCATTGTGGTTCCCCCCTGAGCTCCTGAGCAAGCACAGGTTTGCTCCTGCCTGGCCTGTCCGCACTCTGCATTCTCCATCCTGCACCACCGCATGGCCGGCAACTGGGCCACGAAGGGGTGGACACTGCTTCCTGCCAGAGCCCATGCCGGCCCTGGGCTCTGCCCCTCATGGCAGGATGGGGAGAGCAGGGGGACGCCTCGGAGTGGGTGTTAGCATGTGTGCCAAGACCCCATCACCCCAAACCCAACCCTGGGGTCTCCAGCCCTGTGGTCAGGGCAGCCCTTTCTGGAACACTTGACTCTGGCCAGATGACCCCAAGTAGCTCATGCCCAGCTGCCCCTGGGACACAAGTGTCTCAGGCAGAACTGCTTGCTACCTCCCCTTCGTTAGATCCTTCTGAATTTTGGAGGCAAAATGCTCTTGAAAAGGCTAAATTCTGTAGATGTGCCCGGGGGGCTGGGGACTGTACCTGTTGACTAGGGCAGACACTCCACACTTCTTTGGGGCCCATTTGACCTAAAACAGCCCCTCAGTTCCCGTGGGGGACCCGTGCAGGGAGGGCCACTCGGGGGGGTATTCCAGCAGCCGCCGGGCCCCAAAACCCGTGTCATCCGCTGTTTCTGGAGAGGACGGCAGATACGCCGTGGAAGCCGCAGCGAGTGGATCCAGGTCCGAGCGCCAGCTGGCAGCTCCGGAGTCCCTGGTCCGAGCACAGGAAGGAGAAGCTGGGCGGCCTGGTCTTGTCTTCGTGAGGCTACAGGGCGTCTGTGCTTCATGGCCAAAGGGGGCTGCCCCGAGCCAGAGACCTCTGCTGTGCCCTGGTGTGAAAGGCACAGGATTGCTTCAACCAGAGCCACCACCCGGCTGCTCCGCCAGCGTCCAGTCCTGAAAAGCGGCTGCCTGGGCGCCCACGGGCCTGTCTTGCTGGGGACTGGCCGCCCCCAGGCAGCAATGCTGCTCCGGCCCCTCCAGGCCTGCTTCTCCAGTCTGAGAAGCACCAAGCCTCCGGGCCGTGCAGGTCAGGGCTGTAGCCCCCCGTTACCCGCCGCCCCGCAGGCAAGGCAGTGCCCAGGAAGAAACGCAGACACAGCAGAAAACCGCCTGGCAGCTCTCCGCCACCGCCTCAGGGCACCTGTCCTCACGAGGCTGCACACCCTCGCTCAGTGGAGGGGTGAGCACCCGGCCCGGGCTCCCCGAGTGCAGGTGGGCAGGTGCGACTGCTCCCAAAGACCAGCTTAAAAACACACCTGACAACCAGCTCCTCTCAGCAGTAGTAATGAGCAGATTCAAAAAAGGGGGGACTTGCTTTCTCATTCTAAATGATGGGTAGTTTCTTTAAAAAGCGGCCAGCTCCGGCCAAGGTCCGTTGGTTGGAGCATCGTCCAGATGCTCCCAAGTTGAACTTCAATCCCTGGTCAGGGCACTAGAGGAGTCAGCCATGAATGCATAAGGAAGTGAAAACAAACCGATGTTTCTCTCGCATGCTCTCTCTCACTACCTCCTCTGAAATCAATAAATTAAATTTAAAAAAAGAAAGTGGCCAGAGGCAGCCGGGCGATGCTTCAACCCTGCCATGGCAGGCCTGGGTTGGGCACCCGGCTCCAGGGACCTCAAGGACAATGAAAACACGAGGCTCTGCCAACCCAACGTTGAAGTGGAGGCACCGAGCGCCCAGGTGAGTGCGAGCGGGCGAACTGCACGAAAAGGCAAACGTGCCACTTGCTGGCATGAATGATGACCAGGCTGCGGAGAAGGCAGGAGGGAGTTTATTCGTGGAAGGAAGTCGCCCTGAACCCTCTGCCTGACCGAGTGCCTGTGCTAACACTGGGCTGGAACATGCGACCTCCAAAGGGTTGGTGACGGGAGAGCCGCGCCCACGGCCGTTCAAGTAGGTTTCAGGAACCCAAAGGGGCCCCAGGGCACACCTCCCGCACAGCCCCAGGTCTGTGAACACTGTGGGGGCTGGGCTGCACCTGGCACACCAGGAACAGAGCATCTACGCCGTGAGGTCAAAGCAGGACAATCAGGGCTGGGTGCAGGGGTTGGGGGCGGGGGGTAGGGGGTGGGGGCAGGGCAGAAGCCCCTCCAGCCCTGGCCCCACCCCTCTCAGCCCACGGAGCCAGGGTCTTCACACTGTCCACAACTGGCTGAGAGTTCAAAGGGCCCCTCCCCGGGGCCGCTGGGGCAGGGAGATGCAGGCGCCGCCTACGTGCGGTTCATGGTCTGGAAGATCCTGGAGATCTGCAGCATGACCGGCCCCGTCTCTGGGTCGTTCATCCATTGGGTGCTGTTCAGGGGGTTCTCGAGCATGTCCTCAAACGCTGTGGGGACAGAGCCAGGCGGAGTGGGCGGCTGCCCCTCCACGCGCACACAGGCACGCACACGCAATGTGTTCACACTCATACGCACGTGCACCCACGTGTGCACACGCGCACACAACACGTGCACACCCAACACACACGCGTGCACGCGCTGGAGAAAATCTCCACAGCTTCTTAGTATAGACGCGGGCTGGGCACCCACCGAGACCCCTGGCCCCACCACACTGTCTGACCTGCTGTCACACCAGCAGCTCTGAGGTCAGAGGGCAGCGACCCAGCTCTGCAGGGAGCCTGGGCCTGTGTGCTCACCGGACTCCAAGTCTGGAAAGCAATTTGGCAACAGCTATCAGGAGTCTTAAAAATAGTCAGGCCGTGACTCAGTAATTCCAGTTCCAATCAGAAGCGGAAAGGACTTACATATAAAGACATTGTTGCACGTTGGAGAACTGTAAGTGTTCATCTCAAGGTGACTTTAAAGAAACAGCACGTTAACAAGGCACCTGAGCAGCTCTTTAACATGAGAACTCTGACCTTAAGTTTTGCAAAACTGTTTTCTCCAAAACCACAGGTGCCTCCAGCAAAAGCTCTGGGCCACAGCAGCCCTGGCCCCGGGGAGATGGGTCAGACCCTGTCCCCCAGTGCCCGCCCGCGCTCCCCCCTCAAATCAATAAATGTGTTCTCAGGTTTAAAAAATAAAATAAAATTGTTTTAAAATATAAATAAGCAAAAGTATCAGGCAAGTCTGAACAGGAGCCTGAGGGAAGCCGTGTGCTGGGGCGCAGAGCCACAAAGCAAACCCTCGTGAGGTCGCACAGAGGGAAAGAGCAGCGAAACGGAGGTGCTTTCAGGGCTCCAAGCTCAGCACCCAAACTGGGGGAAGGGAGCTTCCTTAACCCGACCAAGTATATCGTGAAAATCACCAACGACCGGCGGCTGGTCGCAGCCTCAAAGCCCTTCCGCAGAGGCTGGGAGAGCCAGGCCGTGTCCCTGTCAGGGGAGGGGAGCCGGAGGTGCTCCAGGGCGGCAGGACCAGGGCCTACACAGAGCAGAGATGAGCTCAGCAAGACGCTCACTGAGCGCAGACCTGTGTACAGAGAAGCCCCGCCCCCCCTCGCACACCTTCCCGACCCTGGACCACAGGGCTTCGTGTCATCGAGACAGACACAGCCAACTGCACTGGACCCAGGACCTGCGTCCGTGGGAGTGAGGAAGGCGGGGCCGGTAAGACCAAGAGGAACTCCCGGGGGAACAAGGAGAACCCACCAGAGAGAGGCCAAAATCGAGCTGATGGCCTTTCGGGGCCGAGGGCCTGGGAGTGCTGGCCTCCAGGGGGGCTCGGCCTTGAGGGTCAGGGAGACGGCAACGACCACAAGCACCTGGGCCTGCCGGGCGACCAGTGCCCTCCATGTGCTGGGGAGCACGGGGTTCTGAGCCCTGCACCCTCCTCCCGCAGCACACGCCCTGCACGCACATGCCCGGCCTAGGTCCCTGCCCAGACACCTGCGTGTGCCCCGGAGGGCGGGCATGAGAATGAGCAGGGTAGCCCTGACAGAGGCCGTGTGAGCCCCTCCACCCCCACCTCACCCCCCGCCCCGGGCCGAGAGCAGAACGGAGCCGGAGTCCTGGTGCCCTGGCTTCAGGAAGGGCTTGGCTCCAGGAGACTGAGTGCCTACAGCCAGGTGGGCCCAGACGCGTTCCACTCACACAGCAGGCACTGCACGCAGGCTGCCTGGACAATGCACACGTGACAACACGTCCAGAAACAGCAGAGCCGAGGACCTGGGCGCTCTGTAGGGAGGGCGCCCAGTGGCTCTGAGGGCCTGGAATGCTCTTGGCTTTTTAAATACAGTGTTTTTTTAAGCTGAAGGCAAGGTGCAAGCTTATTAGTTCCCCTGCACCTGGAGGACCACTGTGCAGGTTTTCAGAGTGTGGGGGTCAGCGCACAGGAGCTGGTCCACCACGAGCAGAGCCCGATCCCGGCCCCAGTGACGCAGGCAGCAGCACACGGAGGGCCCACGTGCGCAGGGACGGCTCTGGGCTGGGCTGCGGCGTCTATCACGCAGGAACATCTGGGTATTCTGGGCGGGTCTCATGGGCAGTGTAGGGCAGGCACACGTACCGAGCAGTGTTTTGGGGTTGGTGAGGCCCAGCTGCACAACGGGGTTATCCAGGATGGCTTGGAAGAGGGGGCTGTTGGGGTCGATGCCCTTGTCCAGCTCCTCGGGGGAGGGCTTCCGGTCCCCCAGCAGCCACTCGCACTGCAAGCAAAAGCACAGCTGTCAGCCCTGGACGGTCACCACCCAACAGGCCCCGTGCTGAGTGGGAGGGCCTTCCCGGGAAAGCAAAGCCCCGACGCGGGGCGCTGTAGGAGCGAGGACCCGCCCGGCCTTCAGAGCGCGGGCACCGCCCCCCCCCCCCCCCCCCCCTTGCTGAACGGGTGCAGCGCCTGCCCGAGTGCTGGGAGGAGAGAAAGAAATGCGGACACTGGGGAGGTGGCCTGGGGCGTGAGCATTCCCCTGACCGACTCATGTGACCGCTGGCTCTGCCACCCGAAGGGACGAGCCAGCCACCGCTGAGACACCCCAGGCAGTGCCGTCAGCAGCCAGGGTGTTCGCTGAACGGGACCCAGTTCAGAACTTGTCTAACAAAGCGAATGGGTTAGTGCCCAGAATCCCCTGAATACTTAAACTTCTCACACAATTAGAATCTACCCACTGTCTCACTTTAAAAGCGAAAGAGCAGCCTGCCTGCGAGCCCCCCAGGAGCCTGCCGACACGGGGCGCCCCCGCGGCCCCGCCCCTGTACTCACAGCGGCGCTCTGCTGGTTGTTGCTCACTCTCAGGGCGTCCATCACCTCCTTCTCGTCGAAGCCCATCTCCATGAGGGAAATGACGGCCTAAGAAGAAGCCACAGGCCGTCAGCGCCGTGCACTGGGACCCGGGTCGTGTGGACCCGGTCCACGGGCTAACTTAGCGGAGGGCTTCACCCAGCACCTCGGTCCACTTCACAGCTGTCTCCTCACAGGCTTCCTGGCACTGAGGGACAAGGCCAGGAAGGCGGAGGGCGCCTGCCCTGGGGACAGACCGCGGGGACGGGACGCCACTCACCCCAGGGCCAGAGGGGCCAGGCTCGCCTCAGAGCCCTCGGTGAGCTCCGTGGTTGTCGGGGTACAACCGTCTCACCACCTAGGCGGGCCCTAACGTCCTCGCTTTCGACTGCCCCCACGTTATGGTCTGACACGCTGGGGCTGTGGGCACAGGTGCTGCCGTGTGGGGTGGCCTTGGCGGCGCGCTGGCCTGGCCTGGGCGTCAGAGGCTCCAGAGAACTCGGGAAAGAGCCTGCGGAGCCCACCTGCTCTGAGCTCACAAGACAGTGTTTTCTTCACATACGTTTTTCTTGATTTTAGAGAAAGGAAGGGAGAGGAACAGAGAGAGACCCAAACATCAACGATCCCCTCCTGGGGATCGAGCCCACAACCCGGGCCTGTGCCCCGACCAGGAACCTGACCCCTCGGTGCACAGGATGAAGCGCAACCACGGAGCCACACCAGCCGCAGCCATCAGCCAGCATTTCCTCCTCCCAGGCTCTTCACTGGCTCTCTGGCCCCTCCTAGCTCCAGGCCCACCATGAATGACCGGAGAAGTCATCAGAGTCGTGCACAATCACCAGGAACCCACTGCGGAATCAGGACAGGGTGGCCTCTTCCACTAACATCATAGACTGTCCTCCATCTCGGCCGGGAAGAGATGCCCAAACGTCCCGGCGGTGACACAGGGACACCCCCCATTCTCACGGGAGCACCGGGCAGGGTCCTGGCACCAGGGCTGCCCGTCTGCACATGGCACACTTGCTGGACCTTCCCCGACTGGACAGATCAGGGAGAGGCCGACGCCCAGCCTTCAGACCCCGCCCCTCGTTTACAACTGCTATAGGAGGAACACCGACGGCTCACAGGCCCTGGTTACGCGACAAGGACCTGCTGTGGGTTCAGCAGGTGGCAGATGTGCTGACTGGCTGCTCAGAGGAAACGGCCTCCGGGGCCCAGTGAGGACGGAGGGCGGCCCCAGGGCTGGCGGCTCGGCTCAGCGCGTGGCCCAGGCAATGCCACCCAAGGGGACAGCGGCGGGTCTCCCTGGCAGGACACGAACCCGAGCATCAGCCCGAAATGCCCTTTTCCTTCGGATCTTCTTGAAGATTTCTGTGAGCTCGTCTCTGGCCTCCTCATCGTCCTCGCTGGAGCCGGCAGCAGCCTCGGCCGAAGCTTCAGCCCCCGTGGTACCCGGCGAGGTGTGGCCTGGAAGCGGCGTGTCGATGGCGGGGTCGTCCGCGTGCTCAATCAGCCACTCCATGGCTTGGGGAACCGACATGCTGAAAGGTAAGAAGCCTTTCCTTCCAACACGTCCAGGGGTCCCGAGGCCCTTTCCCTCCCGTCAGGAAAAGCCCCGCAATGGGGGGAGGCCTCAAGCAGGCGCTGCCGACACCCTGCGGTGAGGACCTTCACTCAGGCCAGTGGGGGCCGGGCCACAGAACCCACTTTGCGAGCAACAGGAGCCCGAGGGCTCAGGACCGGGGAAGAGGAAGGTGGCCACGGCCGTCCTCTGGCTGACGGACCGTTCAGCTCTGACGTCCACGAGGACACGTAACCAGAGACGGGAACTGAGGACTGTTAGCGACCACACGGCCTCCCCCTGGGGTGCCCCCCTCCCCACGCACGAAGCAAGGCTGTCTCCCCAGAGCGAGCGAGTTCTGACCCGCACACGTGGTGCCAGGCCAGTGACGGCGGGGCAGGCGTTAAAGCACCACTTTGAATTAACTCACACACGGGACCCGACCCAGGGCGTGTGGGACAGGGAGTCACCGCAGGGCAGACCCTCGACCAGCCCCGGGCGGGCCCCACGTACTGGTTCAGCCGAAGCGCCTTCACGGCCCTGCTCTCGGGGAAGCCCATCTCCGTGAGCTGCCGCAGGGCCGTCTCGTCCACCCGCTCCTCCTCGTCCTCATCCAGCATCGCTGTGGGCGACATGTGGCCGGTGAGGGGCCTGGCAGGGCCGCCCACGAGGGGTGCTTCCCAGGCACCCCCTGGAGCTCTAGGGCCTCGTCTGAGCCCCAGGGGTTGGTGGCGACCCTGCTGGGCCCTGGGTCACCTGAGGCGCCCGTCAGCTCTCTCGTAGGAGCAGGAAGGTGGGTGAGAGTGCCCCGCCCACGTCTACTGAGCAGAGAGCAGCCCGGCAGCTTCAGCTTCAGGCTGTGGGGAGCAGACGCGGGCGTGGGCACACGCCACCCGCTCGCACGCACCGTTGGCCTTCGTAAACAGCTCCACGGCGCCCGGGCTCAGCGCCAGCAGCTTCTGCGCCACCTCGATGAGGGACAGCAGGATCTTCCGCAGCTCCGTCTGGAACTGCAGGGAAGGGCGGGGAGAGGGTGAGCAGGGAGAGGGCGGGGAGAGGGTGAGCAGGGAAGGGCGGGGAGAGGGTGAGCAGGGAGCGGTGTCTCAGGCTGAGCAGAGGGGGAGGGGCTGTGACACGGGAGCAGCGTCCCGTCGCTGGGACCTGTACCTTGGACGGGACGGGGAACCGGCCATCCCTTCCCACAGCCAGCCTCAGCCACCGTGAGACCCCACGTGGGGACACGCCCAGGAGAGACAGTGCCAGGGCTGTGGCAGTGCCGAGACGGGATCGACAGGGCGCCCACGCTGCAGGGCACAGGCACCCGAGGGCCGGGCACGCCCAGAGGAAGGCGCTGCTCCCTCACTTACGACTTCCAAGGCGAAGTCCCCGAGACCCTGTCAGACCTCGTCTAGGCTCCTGCCGAACTCGGGACAAGACTCGGGCACAGAAGCACCCATCCTGCCAGCCCGCCTTCGTGGCTTTGAAAACTTTTACTTCAAAAAACTTGAGGTTTACAGAAAAGTTGCAAAAAGTACCCCGAGTTCGTGTCCCTGTCACCCAGCCTCCCCAGTTCTTCAAGAACTTCCGGGCCGCCCCCCAATTGGTGACGAGGACCCGCCCCCCCCCCCCCACAGTGGTGAGGAGGACCCGCCCCCGCCATTGGTGAGGAGGACCCGCCCCCCCCATTGGTGACGAGGACCCGCCCCCCCCCCCCCCCCCAGCGGCGCTCACGTCTCGGAGGCTGGTCTGGACCACGGCCCGGTCCATGTTGCAGGAGGGCAGGCCGGCCGTGGCTCGGGCGATCGCGTCTCTGTCGGGGGCTTTCTGCTCTTGTTTTTTCTACACAGAAACGGAACCAGAGTCAGAGTTAATGTGAGGGAACAGTGGCAACACCACGCAGGTGGGCCGGACAGAGCCTGACCCGGGACAGTGGGTCCGCTCTGGGAGCTGGAGAAGGTTCCGGAGGGCTCTGGGCCAGCCCCACAAACAGACCACGTGCCGTTCGGACGCCGGCGCCGTGGCAGGACAGGGCGGCGCAGACACCCCCCGTGGCCCCTCGGGCTGGGGAGCAGCCAGCCTCTGGGGAACACAGAACTGGGTCCCACGAGCCACGGGAAACTCACCTTTTGCTCCTTCTGCCCCGCCCCCCACGCAAGGGAAAAGGAACAGACGCAGAGCTGGTGAGAAAAACAGGGCAGGAAGCGAACCGGAGCGACGGCACCGACTCACTCAGACCGGGACCGAGCGCTGCGGAGGGAGCAGCCCCCCCGGCCAGGCCGGGGGCAGGGGCACCGCAGGGCAGGACGAGCTCCTCCACCAGCCTCTCACCCCAATGCCGGCCTGAGCAGGATGAGCTCACTCTGGGCCGGTCTGTCCCACGGCACAGCCACTTTAAGAAAAGGTGCCGGCCCTGGCCGGTTTGGCTCAGTGGATAGAGCATCGGCCTGCGGACTGAAGGGTCCCGGGTTCGATTCCAGTCAAGGGCACAGGCCCAGGTTGTGGGCTCAATCCCCAGTAGTGGACATACAAGAAGCAGTCAATCAACGATTCTCTCTCATCATTGATGTTTCTATCTCTCTTTCCCTCTCCCTTCCTCTCTGAAATCAATACAAATATATTTAACAAAAATAAAAAAATAAAGACAGTGCCCACTGGTGGGCCTGACCTAACCAGGCTGGCCTTGGGCCAGAGGGAGGCAGCCCAGGAGACACTGCTGCCGCTCTGAGGATACGGGGCTGTGTGGCAGGCACACAGGAGCCCCAGGAGCTGAGAGCAGCCCCGGCTGACGCTATGAAGGAGTTGGCGCCTCAGCCCCTAAACTGTGAGCCACCAGACGTGGACCTGGCAGCCTGGGAGTCGCGGTTTTGCTGGGAAGTCTGGCACTGATTGGTGCAACCGGACGCAGACGCAGACCTAGAGGCTCAGAGGCCCTGCCACAGGAGGGTCCGATGGGGGAGGGGAAGGCCGGGCTGCACACAGGCCTGGAGGCAGCTGGAGCAGACGACCTGGAGGGCACCCCCTGGGAAGTGAACTGGCAGGGCCTCACCCCCGGGACCCCGCTCTCAGAGGGGTTTATCAGTTCTGGCGAGGAAGTGGAAAATCAGTGATGGGCCCGTAGGAACCAGACAGAACGACGAGGCAGCTCCTGGCGCTAGAAGAGGGGCTGCCTGACAGGGTGAGCTGGGGCGTTGACTCGGACGGAGGAGGGGCTGCTGACAGCACTGACAGACCTGACTCTGCTTCAGAGAGCCGTGATCTGACCCCAGGGGCGGGGGGACCAGACCTTCTGGAGCCAACAGGGGGACACCGATCGCGTGGGTGGAGCTGGGGGAGCGTTACGGAAACAGGTGAATGAGGCCCGGGGCTGTGGCCTCCAGGAAGCCTGGCAGGCGGAGAGCAGGCGACCCTTCCGAGGAGATTCATGGCACTCTGGGACTTCTACAGAGCCTGCTGTCCACTCAAAACAAATAACAACCCATGAAACATACCAACATCACAGCGTTCATGCAGAGAAAGGGGCTGCAAGTGGCAGAGCTGGCGGAGGCTGAGGATGGCCGTCCGCCCGCAGCTCCCGACGTGGCAGACCCGCAGGCAGAGGCAGGCCCAGGCCTGTCTCCCAGAGATGGGCTGAGCGGCCTGCGGTGCCGGCTGTGCTGGCAGATAAGAAGGGCCACCCAGAGGGCCCCTCCCTCGCCGCCCTCCCAGGAGACCCTGCAGCAGTGCCGTGCCCTCCCACCCCGTGCCCAGCCGCGTCGGCCTGCTTCCTCCCAGTGAACGCTCTCCCCAGCACCTCAGAGCGTGAATAAGAAACTCTGTGTCTGAAGATAAGGAAGGAAAAGCTGTGAAGTTAACGGCTTGGCACCAGGCACAGGTCTGGACAGGGACCACATGTGCCAGCCTCCTGCACGCACCACGCAGCTTCGGGCGGCTGTGCGCGCCTGTGAGTTGAGGGCCCAGAGCGAAGGCGCAGGTGCATGCGGATCCCAGGGACCTCGGGTTCTGCCCCAAGATGCAGATCAGACAGGCACCGGGCCGGCCAGGAATTCACTCAGGGACGCTGACACTCACCCCGTCCCTCTGGAGTGGCGAACGTGCCCCCACCCCACGTGTACCCCTTGTTTTGTGGGGCTGTGGTCAGCGGCGGCCCGAGCGGTCAGCACAGGCTGGGGGCGCACACGGCACGTAGGCTCCGCCACGAGAACATCCACACACTCCTCTCCGCTCCAGCCTCAACGCAGAGCCAGGTGGTCCGGGGCCAGTCACGTGACCAGCAGCCGGACAGGCCTCGGTCACTCAGCTCAGCCCAGACAGAACCCCTTGTGCCCACTTCGCCTGCCTGTGAACGACTGGCGCACAGAGCGTGTGTCCCCGAAGGCTGGGCGGGGGGTGCTCTCGCTCACAAAGCTCTCAGTCCCACTGAGGCTCACCTTTTCCTCGGCCGAGACGTCAGCCATCTTAGGAAGCGGAGACGGCGCTCGCCTTTTCACCAGCAGCAGGACATCTAGGGAGAAACAGCCGTCAAGCTGGTTATGGTCTCATGTCCACAAAGTAGCCGCTGGCCACGGACAGAGAAGCAGGGCTCCCCCGGGGGCCTCCTGCCCAGGCGTCCACACCAGCCCGCCTTCCCTCAGTGCCCATGTCTGCACGCCCCTGGCTCACACACAGGCTCCAGGCTCGGCAAGAGCCGGCTGCGGGTCACAGAGGTCACCGGTGCCCAGGAGGCACACTCAGCGCCTCCCGACAACCGTGCAGAAAACGGGGGGAGTCGTGCACAATGTTCTCATTTCAAGGGGCCACTGGAAGTCTGGGAGGTTGGAGGCGCAGTCAGTTCAGCCACAGCCCAGCGTGGGGTCAACTCCCACCTGGTTCTGGCCTTGACCCCCACACTCGATGGGGTCAGCAAACGCTTCCAGTGCTTTCAGGACAGATTGAAGGGCGTCCAGGATCCAGACCGCCCTTCGAGATAGAAGCCGAGGTTTCGCCGGCAGGTGTGGCTCAGGGGCTGAGCGTCCACCTATGAACCAGGAGGTCACGGTTCGATTCCTGGTGAGGGCACAGGCCTGGATTTCGGGGTCCATCTCCAGTGTGGGGCGTGCAGGAGGCAGCCGATCAATGACTCTCTCTCAGCATTGATGTCTCTCTCTCTCCCTTCCTCTCTGAAATCAATAAAAACAATTTTTTTTTAAACAAAGAAAACCAAGGCTTCTTCCCCAAATGCCTCTGGACAGAGAGCGGCGAGTGAGCGACCGAGGGTGTGCAGGGGGGAGCAGCCGCCGGACCCCAGCGCCTGAACGGAGCGGCCGCTCTGCACACCTGCCTTCTGCTTCGACACAGGATTTACAACGGAGTCACCTTTCCCTTCTGACGGACGCTGCCCGTTCGCGTCCCGTTTCCTTGGTTCTCACAAACGTCCCGCCACGCACGCTGGTTTGAGTAAAGGGAGAAGACGACCCGGTCTCCCGCTCCGACCGGACGTGGCCTCTGACGGCCCCTCCTCTGGGCCCGCCCGCCAGGGCTCCCGAGGCGCTTACCGTGGTCCTGGACGCTCTCCTCCGCGATGGTCTTGGCGTCACTCAGCACCCGCTTGGAGGCAGCGTGGATCAGCTTGTGTTGGGTGACACTTTTGGGGTCTTCTAAGCTCCCATGAGCACACTCGGGGGAAAATCAAATATTTCAAGACAGAAAACAAATAAATAGTAATGTTAGCAAGAGAGAGCCTGGACCACAGCCACACAGGAGCCTCACGGGCTTCCTCACCAGCCAAGCAATGAAATGCCACCACCCCAGCCCCGGCCGCGATCTGTCCACCGCCCCAGTCCCGGCCACGATCCGTCCACCACCCCAGCCCCGGCCGCGACCTGCCCACCACCCCAGCCCCGGCCGCGACCTGCCCACCACCCCAGCCCCGGCCGCGACCTGCCCACCCCCCCAGCCCCGGCCTGCGATCTGCCCACCACCCGCTGAGGGTCCTGAAACGGAGGAGCCGACAGGAAACACTCTGGCAATCAGTGGCAGTGCCAGTCGCTCCCCTCTGGTCTGGGAAGACCTGAGGAGTCACTGTAACCTGGAAACAGCAGGCCCTTGTGTCCTGAGGATCTGAGGGTCTGAGTATGACTGCGCCTGCTTTTCTTTCTCACACAGAACGTGAGCGAGAGAGAGGCAGCACAGAGAAGCTGGCCCACAGGGAGGCCCAGAGGGCCTGACCACCACATGCCCGCAAATCCCGACCGAGAAGACACCTGCAGGCAGCTCCGCCCCGGCTCACCAAGGACAGCCAGAGACCCCAAAGCTGCAGGTGCTGTTGGGGGGCCTCTCCTGGAAGACCAGAGGGACACAGTGGGTCTCACTGACCAGGGCTGGAACTCCAGAACACAGTGGGGGGACGGGACACACTGAAGACCCGCCCCCCGCCCCTGTGGAAGGCCCTGGAGACAGCGTAAGGAGCAGGACAGACCAGCAGTGTGCCCCAATGCACACGCGCCCCTTGCCCTCCCCGCACAGGAGCCACAGCCCCAGGCCCCTGCCCTCCTCTTCTAGGCCCGTCAACCCCACCAGGGCCCCTGCACACAGCAGGCATGGCCTGTGGTGACGTGCACCCTCGCCGCCCGGATGGCGGGTCCGGAGCTCAATCCTGCTCTGATCGCCAGCAGCTCACCTTCCCTGAGGAGCCAGCAAACACTGGCAGCCCCGGCGTGGAGATGTGGGAGCATGAGCTGCTCACCTGCACCACCAGAGGGGCACCCCCCTGCCAACTGCGGCCCTTCCCTGAGGCAGAGCCCGGCTGAGCAGAGTGGGCACACCTGGCACTTCAGGCAGCACCCACAGACGTCTCTGCAGCCCGGGCTGACACCCTGCGGCTCCGAACAGAGGGAGCATGTCCTTCCCCTGTGGCTTCCCCATCAGGTGGGGGTACGAGCACCAGGAAGCAGCACCAGGCCCTCCTCCCCGGCCCTCGGAGCACCTGCCGGCCCCAGCCAAGGGTGGGAGCACTGTCCAGGCTGGAGGCAGCTGCAACAGCACGCAGGACCTACCAGCCCCGGGTCCTGGAACTCGAAGTCCCAGTCATCTAGCGCTGAACAGAGAAAGGGCCACGGAGGCCTCGGGGCCGTCATCCATGCCCAGGAAAGTAGCCAGGCTCCGCCTCCAGAAACACTGGGTGCTTCTTCTCGTTCCTAATTGTGCCGCCAGTTGATGGGAATATAGTTCAGAATACAGTCCGTGAAGCACATTTTCCAAAACAATCCTCATACTGGTTCCTGAGAAACACTGTACTCGGCAACACGCCTGGAGCACGCCAGGAGCAACACGTATGTGCGTGTGCGAGTCACCCACACGGTGCACGGGGCTTCACTCGGTCAGAAGCGTGAGCAAACCAAGGCACAGCCACAGAACGCCCACAGAGCCCGTGGCCGGGCGGGCAGGCTGACACTCCCAAGCCTGCTGCTCCCCAGAGCAGAGGTGGAGCTTCTCTGGCACCTGCTGTAACTTGTCCCTTGCAGACACACCTTCCCGTGACCGAGAAACGCCCCAGCCACACCAGCAGGTGCCACGGTGCGGACTGCAGTGCCACGGGAGTTCACCAGACAGGCACACCCAGCACCTCACAGGGGCCATTTTCTGAAACGAAGCGCCTACGGACCTCGCACAAGACGGTTCCCGCTGTCCCTTCCTGAACTCCCAGGCAAGGGGGGCTGGAGCCCCGTCTGCGTAAAACCAAAGGGGAGTGGCAACCATGGGGTTAACTTCTTTCAGGGGATGGGAAGAGCCCTCCCTAGTAAAGCAGTACAGCCCCGGCCGGTGTGGCTCCCTTGGCTGAGTGTGTCCGAGGCACCGAAAGGCCACGGGTTCGATTCCTGGTGAGGGCACCTGCCCAGGTTGTGGTTCAGTCCCCAGTATGGGTGCCTATGGGAGGCAAGTGATCGATGTTTCTCTTTCTCTCTCCCCCTCTCCATTCCTCTCTCTCTAAAATTAATAAAAACATTTTTTAAAAAATAAAGCAATAGAGCCCAGGAGAGGAGAGGGAGGAGGAAAAGGGGCACCAACTGAGCACACACCGGGGACCCCTGGGGGAGGAGCCTGAGCTCACACCCACCCACCTCACTGCCCCTCTGGCGGCAGCAGGACAGTCAGCAGCTAGTTTCCAGGGTGACATTCAAGTGCTCAGCTGGAGAAGTCCCTTGGCGGCCTCAGGCCTCTGGGCTCTGACCGACAGCTCAGCCCGCAGGCCCTTCTTTGGCGGACACTCCCTGGGTCAGATCCTCCCACCATCCCCGCCCCCCCCCTTCCCCACAGCGCCCCCCTGCAGACTGGAATGGCATCTCAATCTAAAGTAGGACAATGCCCCCCAAATCCCAAACGTTACATCTCAATACTGGCTGGAATACTCAACCTCAGAAACAAAATAACTAGCATCATACCGAACGGGCTGCCTAATTAACCCCAAGAGCTCCTGAAACCCAGCACCCTCACTTCCGGTTCCCCTTCATAAAGTAAGGCTGCAGTCGTTATGTAAATCTACCCTCAGTGAGTGAGAATAAATGCCAGGTGGGTTTACCCAGACCCCTCCCCACCCGGTGCATCCGGGACAGCTGACCTAGCTCCATGCATTCCTTGAATCCACAGGTTTGCTTGGGGCCCGCTGAGAGCCTGGCCCTGGACGGCGGCTGCAAGCCCACCCTAAGCAACTTCCTTCCTGGGGGGACGGCACAGCAATGGTGCCGCTCTCAGCCGGTACCAGGGGCACCCGCTCCTCTCCCTCCTGCTGGCCTGTGGTCTGCTCGAGGGTGAAGCCACACGGAGCGGCGTGGGGACTGCGGAGGGAGGGGTGCAGGGGAACAGCGTACAGAGGGGTACGTGGTGATGGGAAATAAAATAAAAATGAAACACACACACCGACTGGGTAGCAGAAAACCAAGAAAGTGGCCAAAACGTCCCTGCCCCTCAAGCACGAGCCCCTCCTCCCGGCCGAGACTGGGGTGGGGGCGGGGGGTCAGCGGGGGCCGGAGGCGGCGGCCCCCAGAACCACACCCGCCAGTGACTCCGGGCAGTCCCGGCTGGAGGGCTACCCGGAGGGCACAGCACCGTCCAGCACAGCCGGGCACAGGGCGGGACCTACCCGCCCGGGGGCAGCTCTTGGGGCGGCCGGTCCCTGCCGGGAGCGTGTGCGGACAAAGCCCGCGAACGGCCTCCAGCCCCGAGCGCCGGGGCCGCTGGCCGGCCGGCCGGAGCATTTCCGGTGAATCCGCTCACAGGCCGCGAGGGGACCTCCCCTGGGGCCTCCGCCGGCCCGTGTGACGGCCACGAGCAGCCGGGCGCTGTTTCAGGTGACCCCGCCGCCAGGTCCCCGCGGCCGGCCAGCCAGCCCGACGCCGCGCCAAGGGGCCGGCCCTGCGGGGAAGGCCGGGCGACCCCCGTCCTGCTCGGGCGCGGGGAGCTGCCGAGGACCCGGGACCTCCCGACAACCAGGCAACACGCCGCTGGGCCCCCGGGCCTGCCCCGCGGCGCCCGCCCTCTGCCAGCCTGTGTCCCGGTCCGCCCCCGCCTCCCGGGCCGTACAAGTTGCTCGGGAGGGCGGGACGGGGGGCGCCCAGAGGCGCGGGGGTCGGGGAGGGGAGGCTGGGGAAGGGGCGGCGGGCGGAGGCCGGGGCCCGCCGGCCTCACCTGCTTGAGGCAGCGCTCCTTGAGCTGCTCCACGGAGGTGTCCTCGGTCGCCTCCTCCAGCCACTCGGCGCCGTCGGACGCGCAGATGTGCAGCCGCAGCACTTTGCCCGCGAAGATCTTCTCCTCCTGCACGAACATCGCGCCGCCGCCGCCGCCACTCGGGCCCTGAAGGTCACCGGGCAGGGCGGGCAGGGGCGGGGCCAGGCCTCCCGCGCGCTCGCTCGCTCGCGGGCCCCGCCGCCCCACCCCGGCCCCGTCGGCCGGCCGCCTGTCACTCGCGGCGGTCTGAGCTGTCGACTTGCTCCGCTGCCGAGCCGCCGGGGGCGCGCTGTTGCCGCTGCGCCGGAAGTGCGTCACAGGGCGCGCCTGGGCATGCTGGGATATGTGGTTCTTCGCATCCGGCTTGCATCCGCCGACGCGCCGGAAGTGCGTCATGGTATGCGCCCATAGCTTCCCGGGAGATGTAGTTCTCTTGCCGCTCCCTTCTTCCTGCACCTGCTTGCCTGCGCTTTGCAGCTCAGCGCCACTAGCCACGCGGGACCGTTGAGTTTGCTGTAAAATACACACCGGGTCTCCGAGAGTTAGGAGGAAAAAAACAATGTGAGATGCTTTTTAAAATATATTTTTATTGTTGATAGTATTACAGATATCTCACATTCCCCCCTCTTTTTCCCCCTCCTCCAGCCCCTCCCCTCTCCCAGGTCTTCACCACCCTATTGCCCGTGTCCATGGGCTGTGCATGTAAGTATATAAGTTCTTTGGTTTAGCTCTTCTCGCCCCGCCCCCCCAACCCACATCGAGGTGTGTCAGTCTGTTCCATGCCTTCCTGCTATGGATCTTCAATGTTAAATACTTTAATGTTTTTATATTGACCCCACCTTGAAATAGTACTTTGGATGTATTGGGTTAAGTAAAATATATTGAATTGATCTCACCTGTTTCTTTATACTTTTTAAAGAGGTGGTTTCTAGAAAACGTTAAATTGTGTGTGTGGCTGCTATTGTATTTCTCTTAGGAGACACTGGCCTTGAGCAGAGTTTCTCAAAGTGTGTTCCCCAGACCAGCAGCAGCAGTGGCAGCTGGGGCCTTGTCAGCCGTGCAGCGTCTGTTCCGAACCTCCCCTATCCAGCCTCCGCTCTATCTGGCCTCTGCTCGGTTGCAGAGACACTGACGACACTCGGGCCGGCCTGTGGGCACCCGTAGGAGCGGAAGCCGCCCAGGGCCTCTGTGCACACCCTCTCTGCGGGGTGGCAGATGTCAGTGCTGCCACTGGGGCCCGACCCCGACCAGGTGACCAACCTTCACGCACTCATTTCACTCATTCAGGAACCTTGACTGAGCAGCGATGAGTGGGACACAGGACCCAGGACACAGAGATGAGTTGTTTCCGGGGGCTGGCAGTTTACGGGGAGCCCTCCCAGCACCTGTCACCCCCAGGCATTTACTCTTCACACAGTTGATACACACGCCCTCCGTTTCCCCAGGCGATATTTCCAACCACGTCCGGATTCAGTTTGTCTAGTGTTTACTCATTGCCGCCATGAGCCAGACCCGCTGCTCACGGAAAACAGTAATGATCGAGTTGGAGGCCAGGATGCGCTCCTGGGAATGGGGGTCTCTCGCTGCTGGAGACAGAAGTGCTGACTGCAACACAGTCTCAGAGGACAGAGGGGACCCAGGCCGGCAGGGTCAACAAGAGCAAAACCAAGAAGGACAGGAATCCCCCAGCCGGGTGGCAGGGCGCCATCGGTGCCACCACAGAGAAGGTGGGCGGGAAGCCTGCTGGGCCCAGCCCTGCACGTGGTTACCAGGAGGTGCAGGGGACATCCAGGGGGATGTAGCTGAGAGGGACTTGAACACACAGGCCTGAATCCAGGAGAGCTGGCCGAGCCCACCCGGCCCTGGCTCCCACCCAGCACCCACCGTCTCTGAGAAGAGCCTGAGCACTGACTCAGCTCCTGGGCCCTGGGCAGCCACCAGCCAGGAGGGTTCCTGGCAAAGGGGACTCCAAGTCTGGCCCAGGGGCACCCGCCCTGGTTCTCCTTGCGGCCAGCGTCCCACCCCTGTGAGGGGGCCCTGCCCCAATCCTCCAACAGCAGCCGCTAGCAGTTCCTGAAGATGGCCACGGGAGGGCAGGGACGAGCCGTGTCCTGCTGGGGCAGCGAGGACTGGGGAGGAGCAGGGGACTGACTAGAACAGTGATGGCGAACCTGTGACACGCGTGTCAGAGGTGACACGCGAACTCATTTTTTTGGTTGATTTTTCTTTGTTAAATGGCATTTAAATAGATAAAATAAATATCAAAAATATAAGTCTTTGTTTTACTATGGTGGCAAAGATCAAAAAATGTCTATATGTGACACGGCACCAGAGTTAAGTTAGGGTTTTTCAAATGCTGACACGCCGAGCTCAAAAGGTTCGCCATCACTGGACTAGACAGTGGGTTCCACTGCTCCTCTCCAGGGCCCTGCTGGGAGCCTGGTAGCGGGGGGGGGGGGGGGGGTGCCAAACTCTGAGGACATGGCAGCTTGGTCAGCACCCCGAGGGGAGGTCATGGAACTGGGCAGTGAAGGATGGCCAGGAGCCCACCAGGCATCAAGAGGGTGAAGGTGGGGCAGTTTGGGGGTGCATTCCAACAAGAGGAAGCAGCCCCACCACCCCCTTCGGGGGGGAACCCCAAACCCAGAGAGAGGAGGGGCAGTGTCTGGTCACTTATCCTGTTCCCAGCAAAAGCCAGCATCAGCCCCACGTCCTCCCCCCACCTCCCCTCTCCTGGCCCCAGCACCCCTTTCGAGGGTCACCAAATGGGGAGGGTCCTGGGGCAGCGGGAAGAGTCTCACAGACCAGGGGGCACCAAGCAGCAGGAATTCACTCCCTCCTGGGTCTGCACGCAAAGGCCCGAGAGCCAGGTGTCCGCAGGGCTGGGTCCCTCGGAGGCTGGAAGGGAGGGTCTGTCCATGGCCTCCCCCAGCCCCTGGTGTCACCAGGACCCTCGGTGTCACTCAGCCTGCCTCGTCTCCCCCTGTCCTCCCCTCTTCCAGCCATCGGATTGAGGGCCACCCTAATCCAGGTGACCTCACCTTGAGACCCTTAATTAACCACACCTGCAGAGACCTGATTTCCACATAAAGTCATCGTGAGTTCCCGTGCAGGTGAGTTTGGGGGCCACCCTATCACCCCCTGACTGAGGTCCCGGGCATTTGCTAGTGTGGGGTGTGGGCCTGTGCCCTCAGCAGGCAAGCCTCCCTCCAGCTCCCAACCCTCCTCCAGGCTCCAGGGGAGGTCAGTGCAGCCACACGTGTGGGGCTGGGCCACGGAGGAGCCAGGCCCCCGGAACCCGGGAAACGCCTGGCCCCAAGGTTAATGAATTATTACATTAAATGCGCCCGCTCAGGCCCCGCAAACAGGAAAGTATTAATCACCCATTTCCTCGGAGTGACAGGTCCATTTCCCTAAATTCCTCCGCTGCCGACTTAACCAAATGATCGTCTTCCGGCCACTGCCACTTCCCGCCAAGCCACGGCTCATGAATATTCTGGCGTCGCAATCTGCTTCATGAAAGAACAGACTTGTTATTTCATCTTTAAGTTCGCTGTCAGGCGTAGGAATTTTCCAGGCCCCCAAATAACGGGACGCGGTGACTGTCCTAGTCGGCCAGACCATCCCCAGGAGAGCCAGCCCAGCCCTGGGGGCCCGGGGGGGGGGGTGCCAGGCCTTCCTCCCCTGGCCCGTGGGGAACGGAACCCTGCTGAGTGGGGAGCCCGTGTGCCCTGCCCAGCCTGGGCGCCTCAGGCTCTGAGCAGGTCCGCCCTGGCTCCTGCTTCTGGGCAGCCCCTCCGTGGGCTGGGCCACAGTCGCACCACCGCAGCACGAGCCCCCCCATCTCCTGTACCCCCGCTGAGCCCACCCCGCCGCCCCTCGACGGGCTTGAGTTTGGGGTCCTCTTAGTACCCCCAGATCAGGCCATGGGGGCAGGGCTCAGAGCCCCCTCATCCTCCACGACAGGTTCGTTCTGCACCCCAACCCCTAAGGGGCACGAGGGAGAGCAGGCAGCTGCCAGGTTTCCGGTCGTCTTGACTGAATGAATGAATGAATGAATGGAAACTGGAGGGAGTGACACAGGCTCACCTGCATCGATGTGCATCTGCCAGGGATCCCGTGGTCCCTCCTCACCTGGTGAAGATGGGATTTGGTGTCCAGGGGCCCACAGTGCCCTCTGCTGGCAGCCGCAGTGTGGCAGCCCAGTGGCCGGGACGGGACTGACCAGTCACCCTTCCGAGCACTCAGCCAGCCTGCCCTCCCCGTCGCCACGCGAGCGAGCCAGCGCACCCAGTGTGGGAAGAGCGTGCCGGTCGGCGACCAGGCGACCGCGGGGGCACACGGAGCCATCGGTGGCCGGGAGGAAATGGCTGGCCCAGGACCAGAGGAGTTTTCCTGCCACGAGGTCCCTAACCTTCTCTGGGGTGGCCGTGAGGACAGTCCCCGGGGCCGGGCCTTCTGAGGCCTGGATTCGGAGCAGCGTGCTCCCCATGAAATGGCATCTGTGCAGCTTGAAGCGAGTTGTCACAGAGACAGCGCCAGCCCTTTCCAGAGGGTCTCAGGGGGCAGAGCTGGCTCATGCACGAGGCCTGCCCCCCTAAATGCCGTTGCTTCCCTGTGACGAGAACAAGGAGCTATCCCGGGAGCCGGGGCCACCCCACCCCAGGTGAGAATGTAAGGGGGTCTCGGACAGGGGAGCACCGGGGGGGCCCCCGGCCTCCCCTCCCCGGCTGCCTCACCTGCGGCCCTGCCTGGGCAGGAATGACCCAGTGTCTGTGGGGGGCGTGAAGAAGCCCAGAGTTTTATAATTTTATTAACCAATCAATTCAATACATTTTTTAAAATATTTTTATTGATGTTTTTAACGAGAGGAAGGGAAAGGGATAGAGAGTTAAAAACATCGATGAGAGAGAAACATTGATCAGCTGCCTCCTGCACACCCCCCACCAGGGATGTGCCCGCAACCAAGGCACATGCCCTTGACCGGAATCGAACCCGGGACCCTTCAGTCCGCAGGCCGACGCTCCACCCACTGAGCCACACCGGTCAGGGCAATACATTTTTTAAAAGAGAAGCCCCGAGAGCCTGGCCGGTGTGGCTCAGTGGTTGAGCGTTGACTTATGAACCAGGAAGTCAGGGTTCGATTCTTGGTCAGGGCACGTGCCCGGGTTGTGGGCTCGATCCCCAGCAGGGAGCGTGCAGGAGGCAGCCGGTCCATGATTCTCTCTCATCATCGATGTTTCTCTCTCTCTCCCTCTCCCTTCCCTTCTGAAATCAATAAAAATATATTTAAAAAAAGAAGAAGAAGAAGGGCCCAGCCCCGCCCAGAGGTCCCGCCTGCGGCAGGTGCGCCGCCTCTCTCCGAGGTGCTGAAACACCAGCCGCCCCTGGCCGCCCCCTCCAACCATCCTCCCGCCCCCACCCTCCACCTGCTCGTCTGCTTTTTAATTTATGTCTGAACGTGAGGTGCCCGGGCCAGCACTGCTCAGTGACGCGTGTCCGCCGCTCCCCACGCGTCTTGGGTTCAATGCCCAGTCCAGGCGTGCGCCTGGGCGGCCGGCGCGCCCCACCCCGGTCGTGGCGTAGGCGGGAGGCAGCCTGGTGATGTGTCTCTCCCATCGATGTTTCTCTCTCCCTCCCCCTCCCTCCCTCCCTTCCACTCCCTCCGAAAAAGCGATGGGAAATACCCTCGGGGGAGGAATAGCAAGGAGATTGTGGTGCAACATCCGTGACACGAGAGCGACCAACGGAACCACGTCCAGCGCACGGCTCAGCGGCTTCACGGACGTCCACACTGCTGCCCGGCCACCGTCCCCTCTCCAGGACCCTCCATCGTCCCACACTGGCTCTGCCCCACTAGGCACCCCCACTCCCCCAGCCCCCCCCCTCCTTCCTGTCCGTGGGTCTGACTCCTCCAGGGTCCTCCCCGAGTGGGATCCCACCGGACGGTCCCGTGTGACTGCTCCTTCCACTCGGCACGACGTCTGCGCGTCGCTCCTGGGGTGGCCGCGCCCCGACGTCCCCCGGCTCAGGCTGGCGAGCACGCCCTCACGTGCAGAGGCTGCATTTGGCTCCCCGTTCCTGTCAGGGGACACGGGGTGTTTGCACGTTTGGCTTTGTGGCTCATGCTGTGGGCGTGGCTGTGCGAGTGTCTCCTCAAGACCCACTTTCAGTTCTCGGGGGGGGGGGTGTACTCAGAAGTGGGGTTGCTGGGTCCCATGCCCATTCTATGTTCAATATTTCAGGGACCGCCACATGGCTCTCCTCCCCCATCGCGGCCCGAGCGCCCCAGTTCCTCCGCATCCTCCCTGACAGATGTAGTTCTCAGTGTGTTTGATGGTAGCGTCCCACGGGCTGTCCCCAGCTTCTGGTTTTGTGGTTAATCCTCACCCGAGGCTATTTCCATTGATTGTTAGAGAGAATGGAAGAGACAGGGAAGGACAGAGAGCAACATCCATGTGAGAGAAACACATCGATGGGTTGCCTCCTGCATGCGCCCGACCAGGGCCTGGGCTGGGGAGGAGCCTGCAGCCAAGGTGTGTGCCGCTGACCGGACTCCGACACAGGACCCTTCAGTCCACAACCCGATGCTCTAGCCACTGACCCACACCGGCCACGGCCCCATCTTCTTTTGCGCCCAGCGCTGTCGCGTTTTGTGTTATCGTGTGTTTGTTCAGGGAGGGCAGGTGGGGGCTGAGATCCCACGGGTGTGGGTCCGAGTCCTCCCCTGGACGTTCCCCGGCCACACGACCTTCGACTGTCAGGACGAGGCGACAGAGGCGTCAGGAGAAGCCCAGTGAGACCACGTGACCAGGCAGCGCGGGCTCTGCGGTGGCTGGCGGGAAGGTGGCGGGCCATCGGCGGGAGCTGGAACCGTGGGGGCAGCCGGCGGGAGTCGAGGCAGCGACGGGAGGGAGGCGGCGGCCGCGCGGAGGCCTCTGTCACCCACCCCGTCACCCGCCCTGCGCGAGGCCCGTCCGAAGCGATGACCTCATGCCCAGCCTGAGCTAATGGCCCTGGAGATGCACCAAAGAGTTGATGTTCGGGCGCCTGATGCAGGAAGCCTCCGGCACCGGTTCTGGGAACACGAGACATTTAAGCGACTTCCTTGCTGAATATTTCATGATTTACATTAATGGCTTTCTGGTGTTTTTCATAACAAAACTCTCCACATGGTGACGGGTTAAAATGTGGGTATTCCAGCCACCCTCCCTCCAAACGCCCGTCCGCCCGGAGCGCCAGACCCACGCGCCCCTCGATCGCCAGGTCTCCACCCCAGGCCTGCGGGACCCTCGTGTCCGAGACGAGGCCCCTCCTCCGGCCAGGTGCCTCCCACCTGTGCATCCGGTCCTGCAGCCGAGGGGCTTGGACACAGGGAGGGTGGGGGACAGGGGCCTGGGGGCCGGGGCTGAGGGGACCCACACAGGCCCTGGGTTCAGCGTCCAGTCAGGAGGCCATGACTTGCCCAAGGGGACGTCTTACCCGACACCCCAGGAGAGTATGTAACTATGTGGATGTTGTTTAAATATGTTTTTATTGATTTCAGAGAGAGGAGGGGAGAGGGAGAGAGAGAGAAACATCAGTCATGAGAGAATCCTTGCTCGACTGCCTCCTGCAGGCCTCACACTGGGGATCGAGCCCACAACCCGGGCCTGTGCCCTGAGCGGGAATCGAACCCTGACCTCCTGGTTCATAGGTCGATGCTCAACCACCGAGCCACCCCAAGCCAGGCCCCCCCCAAGACATTTTCAACCAGGTTTTCATTGACCACCTCATCCAGTCAGTTCCCAGGAGGGTGCCCACCTTCAAGGAGGTGTGCACCCCCAGACACCACAGGGGGGCTGTCCTGGACCCTCAGATCCACCGTGGCTGACGTGTGTCCACACATGGCGGTCGCTGGCTCAGCCCCCGCCCGACCCCTCCGGACCCTGGGACCTGGCACATTTCGGGCACCCAGGCTGCCTGGAGCCCTCCCCCTAGCCCTGCGGGAGCACGTGCCTCAGCCGTCTTCCCTTCTCCTTGGGCTGAGAGTGCAGCCAGCTCACAGGAGCCCGTCAGCCCGGAGCCAGGCGTCCATCCTGTTTCTTGGGGGAGGACGGAGGGTCCCTCCTGGTCCCACGGCTGTGGCCATCGGGGAGTGGAGGCAGGATGAGTGCCCAGGCCACTCCGCCCTCCTGCCCCGGGGTGTCCAGTCTCTGGGGCCACCTGGCCAGTGGGGGAGGCCCTGGGGGAGCAGAGTGCAGGCACCACCGGGCTGTGCCCTGCCGTCTCTCACGTGGTCACCCCTCCCACCTGGGGCACGAGGCCAACTGACTCAGAAAAACAGAGGCACAGAGATGGGGTGCTGCCCGTCAGGTGGCTTCTAGAAATTAACCGCTCCCCCTTGCACCCCCACCAGCAAGACCAGAACTCTCAGGGCGGCGGGGGGATTCTGAGGGGCCCCTCATCCAGCCGATTCTGCTCTGGGGGGACCTCCCCAGGCCACGGAACTAAGGGGGGGCTGCTGGGAGCTCACAGCCTCCCCTCCCCCAGCCTGGCATCGCTGGACCGGCCCTGGGCCTGGCACAGGCCCCGCATTCAGATCGGGCCCCTGCCAAGGAGGTGGTGGGAACACGGTGTTCCCTGGGGCCCGGCCAGGCGGCTGCCGCCCCCTCCTCCTCCCAGGGCACTTGCAGCCGCAGCAGCCGGTTTGCCGGCACGGCCCCCCAGACACACTGTCCCAGCCCAGGCCCCGGACCTCTGGCCTGCAGGCGAAGGAAGCAATGACGACGGGTCCCGCCCACCCTAGGCTGGGGTGCAGGAGCCCAGGGCATCAGCCTGGCCCCGCGGCCCGCCAGGCGGGACTGGGCCGTGGCCACCCCCCATCCTCGGTCCAGCCGGCCCTGGCCTCCGGCCTGACTCGGGTGTGATGCTGGCTCTGCCCCCCTCTCCGCCTCTCAGGGGACACCTGTCACTCTGAGTGTCCAGTGCCGAGCGCAGTGTGTGGCCGTCCCCTGGCGTGTCCGTGGCTGTCCACCAGCAACCAGCACGGGGAGCCCGTGGCACCCTCCCTGGCGGCCATGCCAGCTCTGAGCCGGCACCTGCCCCTTCCACCTGCCCTCCTCCGCGTTCCCAGCCCCCTCACGTCCAGGCTGGCTCCTTCCCGCCTCCTCACAGGGACACAGGGCCTTCCCCACGGCCCCTCCTCCAGGAGGCCTCCTCAGACTGCCCCTCCAGCACCTCCCTGCGGAGCTTCCAGGGCCTGGGGTCGGAGCCAGGCCTGAAGGTGGCATGAGGACAAGGGGTGGGGCTTGTCCGGGGCCACAGACTCAGCCTGGCAGGGGTGGTCCCCGACCACCGGCTTGCAGGGGTCCTGAACGCAGCGTCAGTGGGTCCCCCTCTGTAGGGAGGCTCCCGGGTGGGGATTGGGAAGCCCCCAAGTGAGCGGCCCTGGGGGGAAGGCCTTGTCACCCCCAGGGCAGGTTGGGAGGAGAGGGGGTGGTGGCCTGGACAGGAAGGGGCCTGGGTGCTGGAGGGAATGGCGGATGCTGCCTCGGCCGCGCGGAGTATGAACCGGGGTTCTGGGCATCGGGCACCATCTCCTGCCCCTCCCACCGCCGCCACTGACTGGCCGCCTTGGGATGTCCCCGAGCCAATGGAACCCCAGACCAGCCACCCGCCCCTCACACACAGCCCGGGAGCTGGGAGGCTGCTGTCTGCACCCCCCGAGTGGACGCCCAGGGCCCCAGCACGTGCCCCACCACTGTGCGTCCTCAGGGCCTGGCGAGGAGTCTGGCTGCCCGTGGACGGAGCCCAGGGCGGCCCACTTCATCCGCGCGAGCCCGCGGACGGCTCGGGATTAATAGCAATATTTACTACGGAATCAAGACGGTTTGTCTGTAATGCAGAGAGACCCACGTTGCCCGCGTGTTTATTACTGAGACACGGGGAGCGGGAGGCGGCCATGATATAAGCTACTGTACAAATGACAGAACGCCCATTCGGGTCCGCGCTCCGCACGGCGACTCGCTCGGCCCCATAAACATAATCTACGCGCCGCCTCGCGCTGACGGGGGAGCGGCTGCTGCAGTTTAATATCGCCCGCTCGCAGCAGCGCGGGGAAGCGATTAAATAAGAAATAAATTCGGCTGTCATTGCATTTAAAATCAAATCAAGGGCCATTTGTTACCCCAAATGAACCGGCTCCCGGCCCTGCCCGTAAGCAGGCTGCTGTTTGCCGAGCCATTTAGAAATGTATATATAGGCAGCGCGGCGCATAATGGCTTGTACCATAATATCATCTTTACGGGGCTGAGCGCGGGCCGCGGGGGAGCCCATGAGCACGCATGGGTTTTAATTTAAAGTTAGAGGTGTGAGGCTGGGCCTGTCTCAGCTCCACTGGAGCCTCGTTGGTGGAGGCCACAGAAGATATGGGGGTCGCTTGCCGCACCCCCCGTGGCCTCCCTACCTGCCCTGGAGGGAGGAGGGGCCGCGGGAGTGTGCCAGGACCCTGAGCCACCCTGCTGGGCAGCTGGGCAGGAGCGACCTGGGCCCGAGGAAGCTGGCCCCGGAGGGGGACGGACCCCACGGGGGGCTGCAGGCTGACCTCCAGGTGGAAGGAGAGGGAGGCAAGAGGGGCAAAGAGCCCCTGGCCCCGTGCGGTTTCCTCACCTGGAGCTGAGTTAGTGTCTCCAGGCTTCAGGGGGACGGGGGGGGGTCACCCCAAGTCTGGCGGCTGAGAAGCAGACTGGGCTGGAGGAGACAGACGGAGGGACAGGGACGGAGGGTCAGAGGAGGCAGGAGCTCAGGTCCTGTGGGCCCATGATGGCCGCTCATAGCCGCTTCCCCGGTGCTCACGGGCCTCCTGGGAAGGCGGGCACCAGAGCTCCCAACAAAAGTGGGTGAACAGCCCTGGCTGGTGTGGCTCAGTGGATAGAGCGTCGGCCTGCGGACTGAAGGGTTCTGGGTCCGATTCCCGGTCAGGGCACAGGACCGGGTTGCAGGCTCAGTCCCCGGTGTGGGGCGTGCAGGAGCGGCCGACCAATGGTTCTCTCTCACCACTGATGTTTCTCTCTCTCTCTCCCTCTCCCTTCCTCTCTGAAATCAATAATATATATATATATATGTATGTCTATTGTAAAAAGCAAACCTTGCAAAGTGGTTGAACAGGGTCGAGCATTTCAAGGGGCCAAGGTCTAGGAGAGGCACCAGCCCAGTGCCCGCCCCGACCCAGACCCTGTCAGAGAGGCCCCAGGAGAGGCCCACGGCGTGCTCGCCCCCCCGGGGCGGCCCCTCTCCCAGGCCCAGAGAACTCGCCCAGGTCCCAGCAGGAGCAGGCCCGTCCCCCACCCGCACCCCCTGAGCCCCGGGCTGTCCTCTTCATCGGGGCCTGTGTCTGACTCCTCACCTCAAAGCCTCTGACCTCTGACCCCGCTCCAGACAGCCCTGCCTTCTGCCCCACCCCAGACAGAGCCTCCCCTTCCACTGGGCCCTCCCCTGCGTCTGCCGGACACGCAGTCCCAGGAGGTCTGTGCCGTCCACGCCGCCTCCGTCCCTCCCCAGCCTGGACGCCGTCCGCCCCAGAGCCCAGGCCCCGGTCCCTGATGGCCTGGATGCCGGGTGAGCCCTGTGCTGGGCCGTCCCGCGCGTGTCCGTGAGCGTCTGGGTGGTGTTGCCCGTGGAGGTCACGCCCCACGGTCAGGGGCCTGCCACGCCACCCGCAGCGAAGTGAGCGTGGGCGTCAGCGCTCGCCTTGGGCCGCGTCTAACTGCCAAAGCTTCACAGCCAGTTCTGCTTAGAGATTATGTTTGACCACATGCCCTGCCTGGCTCATCATTTCCCACTGTCCCTCCCGCGCAAAGATCTCTCTGTGCACGTCTGACCCTAACTTTTCAAACGTTCGAGGGGAAAGGGCGTGTCCTCTCCCGGGCGCCACCTGCAGACGTGGGATGGGGCCGCGCAGCCCCCCCCACCACCCTCAACAGCTCCGCCCAGCGTGGAGCCGTGACCCCTGCAGGCCTCAGCACGCCGTCTTCTGTCCCCCCAGGAGGCAGGGGAGGGGGCAGGGCATCACCCCTTTTCTGTGGGTGGAGAAACTGGGGTTCCTAGCGGAACAACCAAGACTAAACCGGCCCAAAGACCCCCCGGTAGGCTCTTCCCCAGCCCTGAGAGCAGCCAGGGAATCTAATGTGCCACGTGTGTGTGCGTGTGTATGTGCATGTGTGTCCATGTGTGCATGTGTGCACGTGTATGTGTGCGTGTGTGCGTGTGTGCGCTTGTGGGGGGCACAGCACCCAGGAACCATCCACATTGTGTCACTGAGCCCTGCCTGGCAACCCCTACACATGGACAGAAAGGTCGGGGGCCACCTCCCAGCCCTCGGGTGTCTGCAAAGAGCCGGGCAGAGGGCCTCGCAGGCCCACAGGGGAGCCGGCCCCCCTCCCGGCCCCCCTCTCGGCCCCGCCTGAAGCAGGTTGATTTTTTTTTGCCAGAGAACAAATCACTCTCTGACAATAATTGGGAAGAGACGCTTAATTATGAGGCCATGAGAGGAGACGGCACAATTGTTAATTTTAAATTGTGCAGGCCAGTCCTGAAGGCCAAGCAGGGAGCAGCCTGGAGGTGGGGGCTCCAGGCACCAGGCCTGGGGGCTCCCGGTGGGGGTGGGGGCTAAACCTCCCCCTGCTCCAGCCAAGGGCCCGGGAGACGGGTGCAGAGCCAGCTGTGGTCTGGGCTGCAGGGAACGCTGGGCTCCCCGGGGCTGCCCTGCCCTGGCCCCAGGGTCTGACGGGGTCTGACTGAGCCAGGACCTCAGGCCCAAGGGGCCAGCCCAGTGGTGCTGATGCTCTTCCTGAAGGGACTGGTGACCCCCAACAGCGGTGGCGTCTCGGGCACAGCCCCGTGCTGACCTCGAGAGGTGGCCTGGCCCCCAGGCTCTGAGGCACTGCTCCCTCCTGGGGCTCCTCAGCGCTCCCCAATGCTCCAGCCACCCAGGTCTGATTCCTCCAAAGCTGCCCGCCAGCCCCGAGGGGGTGGGAGGGTGTCCCGATCCCTCCTGGGGCCCCGGGGCCTGCAGTGTCCTGGGCGAGGGGGTGAGAGGCTGGGACAGGCGGGGCGCTTGGGGACAGCCTCCCAGCCGCTCAGGGGAGGCCTCGAGGAGCCTGCGCCAGCCGGCAGCTTGTGCGAGGCCTGGGAGCCAAGCTGGTGGAGGCACTTGGCAGGCGGCGGCAGGAGCGGGAAGGGGTGTTTGCCGACTGCGGGCGACAGCTTCCCCTGCTGCAACCCCATTACACAGAAGTGAGCAGAGAAGAGAGCAGCGGTGGGAGCTCCCCTCCCCCGCCCTCTGCCTGGGGCGCCCCCCCCCCACTTCTGGGATGGTCAGCGCTGGGCCCTGGGACAGATCAGGGGTCAGGCCGTGACCCCTCTGAGGGGTTTCTTCTCAACCGGCCCGCCCAGGCGGCTGCCAGGCTGGGTAGCGCTGGGCACCCTCGCCAGCGAAGAAATGTGGGCAAACGCTGCCTGGCCCCGTGTCTGCTGGCACTGCTCTCTGTGGAAGCCCCATCGCGCTGTATGGTGGTGCCCGCTGCCCCCGTCTCCCACCGAGGGAGGGCCGGGTGCCTCCGTCTCCCCGAGTGAGCCCCCCGCCCCCGTGCCTGTGGGAGTACAGTGAGGGCACCTCAGGAGAACCCAGGAGGCTCCAGTGTGGGGAGGGCATGGAGGGGGCATGGAGGGAGAGGAGGTGCCTTCCTCCTGGCCGCCCTGTGTCCTCATCCACAAGCGGGGCCGGCAGCCGCCCGGACGAAGCCATGGCCTCGGCCAGGATGGCCCTGCCGTGAGCGCCCCGGACACGGACGGTCCCGCCAGGCTGAGCTGGGAGCCCGCCTCGCCCCTCCGAGCGCTCACACAAAAGCCGTTCCAGGAATGCGGAGGGGATTGGACCTCACACGTGAGGATCATCGGTGGGTCCCTAATTTCCATACAGTAACTGTCTTATTAAGTCTAAATTTAATGTGCGTTTAGGATCCTTAATTTAAAGTGTTACTGCACCACCATCTGCTCCGCTCTCTGAACACAAATGCACGGAGCACGTGACTCAGCAGCGCAGGAGGCGCGGCCGAGACGACGCCCACAGCTGTCCTCCTGGGCTGCCCAAGCCCAGAGCCGGGGGGGGGGGGGGGGGGCCTCTCCGGCTGGCGCAGAGGGCCTGTCCTTGCCCAGGCGTCCTTCAGCGCCCACGCGGGGCCCTCGCAGGAAGCCTTTCCTTGACCCCTGACCACAGCCCACCGCCCCCAAGGACCCTCTGCCGCCTCCCACACTCGACACGTCCAGGGTG
This sequence comes from Myotis nattereri, assembly GCF_964212035.1. Classification (NCBI taxonomy): domain Eukaryota; kingdom Metazoa; phylum Chordata; class Mammalia; order Chiroptera; family Vespertilionidae; genus Myotis; species Myotis nattereri. Next base: position 82,974,735 of record NC_138087.1, read on the forward strand.
CCCCACGCATCACCGCGGTGCCTGGGGCCCCCAACGCTCCCACCCTGGGCCCTGGACGCAGAACTGGGGACAGTAACTCGGCTTCTCGCAGGTGCCGGGCCCACCCAGGGAGCCCTCCCCACCCGGGGCCCGGCCCAGGCTCTGCCGGAGGGACCGGGGGGAGGAGGCGGCAGAGCAGAGCCAACCTGTGTGCCCGTGAGGCCTGAGGGTCCAGACTCACCACATTCCTGCTCCCAGCACGGAGGACGGAGCGTCCAGGTGGGATTTGCTGCTCCATTCGTAGAAGAGGAGCCTGGGGTCAGAGTGGCCCCGGGTCCTCCCCTTCACAGGGCTCGTCTCCACCCACCTCCTCACCTCTCCAGTCATTGGCTGCGGCTGCGGACCCAGCTTTCCGGGGTTCCGGTCCAGAGCCACCTGCTGAGTGTTTGCCGCCAGAGCAGAGCCCACCTGGCCCGCACTCGCCAGCTGTGCTCTATGCACCGCGCGCCAGCTGTGCACGGCCCCTCCAGGCCCCCAATGCCGGGGGCGGCGCCTGTATGGCCCCATTCTATGGAGCAGGAAACCGAGGCTCAGAGGGGCTCAGCGCGCGCCAAGGCCACGCAGGGAATAGCAGAGCCCGTGGGGGGGGGGGTGCTGTGTGGGTGGCCCGGCCCCTCCTTGAGCCCCCGCCCCCGGGAGCCCCTCCCCGCAGGCTTCTCCTCAGAAAGTTTCCCGTGTTGTTTTCTGCGGAGCCGGCTCCTGCCGGGATCGCCCGGTTCTCACGGCGATGACTGCTCCCTCATCAGATTGGTTTCCGTTCCAGCGAGGCCTGCAGCCGCCTCTGCCCTGCGAGCCCAGAAGCCCCATCACCCGGCCGAGCCGCGGGCACCGCGGGCCTCCCTGCCGACTGGATGCAGCTGGACGGCCGAGCTCTCGTCCCGATCACGTCTGTACCCAACAGGGGCCTCCAGCAGGGCCGGGGGCGCCGGCTCATCTGGGCGTTTGGGCAGCAGGTCCCTGAGGTCTGCTTTGCCCCAGCCGCCGGGCAGCCGACCTGCTGCTCTGCCCAGAGCCCCTCCACCAGCTGTGGCCGTCGGGAGGGGTCCCGCCTTGGCGCCCCACTTTGGACCCAGAGCGGGGTGGGGCGGTCATTCCCCTGGGGTGGACGGGGGCTGAAGCAGGGCACTGAGTTGGCGGTGGAGAGACAGGCCCAGCACCTGCACCCCGCTCCTCTCTGCAGCCCCAGGACCCTGCAGCCCAGCCCTGAGCCTGAGGGACCTCTTTCTGCCCCACAGTGCCTCCGGATTGGGGGTCCCCATCCCGCCCCGGCCCATGGTCCTACGGTGGGGAGTGGGGCCTTCATTTTCACCCACGAGACGGGCGAGGAGGGGGGCCGCCATGCCAAGGCCCGGAGGGAGGACAAGGGCTCTGGGTCCTGCTGACCCAGCACCCTCCTCCCAGAGCAGCACAAAGGGCTGGGGGAGGGGAGGCCGGGCTCGAGGACGAGGGCCAGGGCAGGTTCTGAAGCTTCAGCCAGTGTCCGCGGAGGCTGCAGGGGCGGGGAGCTGGGAGCACAGGGCAGGGGCCGCTCCGCTCCCAGACCCAGGAGGCCTGGGTTTTGCCTAGGACGCCCCACATACCCGCCCCACCCCCACACACCGTGGGCCTCAGCTGCCCTGACCGCAGAGGGGCCGAGCTTGCCCGGCGGGGACTTGTGAGGGGCCTTCCTGATTGTCCATGGCCCAGAGGCTGGTGTCTCCACGGGCCCAGGGGGGTGACCCGGAAGCCACCCCGTCCACCGGCTTCGAGGCCTGAGGGGAGGGGCCTGCACCCGGCTCTGTGGATGCGGGCGGGGGGGGGGGGGGGAGCTAGGGGGTGGGGAGCTGGCGGGGGCGGGGGGAGGGGAGAGACAGGCTTCCTAGGCCTCCTGGGGGAGGGGTGGCTCAGGGAGGCCCCAGACCAGCACCCGTTGATGCAGAGTCCCCTCTCGGTGGCGAGAGGCCCTTCTCGTGACCATGTCCATCCATTTGAGACCCCTCACCTGGGGGGAGCCCCACAAAGCAGCGCCAGAGCCTGCCCCCGAAACAAGCAGCGTGAATCCCAGCTCGCAGACCGGGAGCTGCGAGGCCCGAGAAAGGGGGGGACCAGGTGGGGGTGGCCCCTCTGGACCAGATCCTCCCGGGACAGAGGGAGTGAGGCCCTGCCGGCAGGTGTCCACTGCGGGAGGCAAATGCAGGGCCAGCGACCACACCCACCAAACACCCCGATGCCAGGCGTGGCCACCAGGGCCCAGGGGGAGCTCAGGCAGACCCCGTGGCTCCAGCAGAGGAGAGGGGCCAGGCCTGAACCCCAGAACCCCACCCCGCCTGCAGAGGGACACTTCCTCGGCAGCTGGGAGGTGGAGTCCACGCCTGGCTCCAGGGCTCCCAGGGCCAGGTGACCTGCTCACCCACCTGCAGTTCCCCCTTGGTCCACCCGGGGGCAGGCCTGACCCAGCAGGAGGTTGGGCATGGGAGGCGGGCAGGTGAGCCAGGGGAGGTGGCTCTTCCAGTTTGCAGAGAAGAAAATGAGCCTCAGCCAGTGTGGCTCAGTGGATAGAGCGTTGGCCTGTGGACTGAAGGGTCCTGGGTTCGGTTCCGGTCAAGGGCACGTACCTTGGTTTGAGGCTCCTCCCCAGCCCAGGCTCTGGCGGGGGTTCGAGCAGGAGGCAACCCATCGATGTGTTTCTCTCAATCGACGTTTCTCTCTGTCTTTCCCTCTCGCTTCCACTCTCCCCAAAGTCCATGGAAAATATCCTCGGGTGAGGATTTTAAAAAAGGAAGAAAGGGCCCTCACTCAGGCCCTGACCCCAGGCCATCCCGCCCGGCAGCCCCTGCCCCCAGAAGACGTGGGGGGGAAAGGAGAGCGGCCAGGTGTGGACAGCGGACAGCGAGCCTCCCCCCACCGGGGCTCCGGGGGCCTGAGGGCAGCTCGGGACAGCTGGACACTCTGCCCCTGGCACCCCAGCCCCCTCCCAGCTTCTCCACGTCCCCCCTCAACCCACCCGTCCAAGCAAAGCCCAGGCCACGCGGGTTTGAACTGACTTTATTATTCTGTAAATGTGAACTTTACAAAGCGCTTTACAATGACCAGTCATGTCCTTCTGTCTGTCTGTCACGAACGTCCACTCTACGGAGTGGCTCTGGGCACACCAGGAGCCCGGCCGGGTGGTCGCCGGCGGGCGTGTCTGTGGGTTGAGTTATTGGTACAGCGTCAGCCACGGCTAAGAAGCGACAGCCCGGAGCCTGGCGCAGCGAGGACCAAGGTTTCCTCCTTCTTAAAAAACAAAACAAAACAAAAAAAAGCGAGCGTCTGAGGCCGGGCGAGCAGTGGTGCCTCCGTGCAGCCGCCCCCAGCACAGCCTGCGCGTTTGGTGACTGGCGGCTAACGGTCAGAGCTGCAGCGCCCCACACCCCACACCAGCCTCACAGCCACCGGCTCCGGGAAAAGTCTTTGCCCCAAACATCCCGTCCGGAGGATGGAGGGTCTGTTTGCACCCAGTGTCATCCAAAGGTTCAAGTCAAAAATATTTATGCGATTTTACACCGAGTTCTTTTTTTTTCTGCTAAAAATAGTATTGCGAGTTTTGGCTTCTGTGGACATAAAAATTACAGTCATGTGCAAAACGCGAACAAGGAAGCGACTGATCAGAGTTTGAGCGGGTGGTCCAATCCGAATCTTTAGATTCTGCATAACTTTCCTTTTCAGGTTTTTTTCCCCAAAGAAACACAACAAACAAACAAACAACCCAAAACCTTTGCCAGGTTAGAAACAGCGTGCACAAGCCCTCGCGGCCTCGGTCCCCGGTGCCATGTGGGGGTGCCGTGTGGAGGCGGCCGGTGCCGGGCCCGGCAGCAGCAGTTAGAGCTCAGGGCACCTGCACCCCCGTTCTGCGGGGGGAGGGGGGGTACTGTGGCCGAGGCAACAGGCTTTCTCCTAGTTTTCAGGTGGTTTGTGGGTAATCGGCCTTTCCCTATGGCAAGACATTGCCATAAAAATCACCCGTCGAAGGGGAATCTCAGCAGCCACTGCCGGAGGCCGGCCCTGGGCCAATCCTGCCACCCGCTGGGGACAGGCCAGGGCCGCACCCCAGAGTCCCTCCCAGGGACCCCAGCCTCCCGTCTCCCTCCCAGCTCTCAACACAAACACAGAAGGAACTTTCCTGGAGGAGAAGCCTACCAGGCTCAGGAGCCCTGCCCGGCCACCCACCCGCGGGTCACCCGCCCCGAGCCCGGGAAGGGCCGCAGGCTCCCCCGAGGGCTCTCCCCGCCTCACGCCCGCGGCGGCGTCCACAGTCAGGGCAAGTAAGACAACAGGATCCAATGCACAGTTAGTGACCACAGGGAACTCCGGCCGAGGCCAGACACAGTGCAGAACACAAGACAGAATTCAAGTACCGAGGCCGCCGGCCGGGCGGGCCCCACCGCGCTCACAGTATCCGTCCCATCGCCGGTCCCTCCCGGGGGACCCAGGGGCCTTTCCCTCCACCACCCCAGCCGCCTCCTGCAGGAGGGCGGGGCGCGGCCGGACCCCAGGCCTGGCCGCCGCAGCGGCGACACACATCAGTGCCCGCTCCCCCTCGAGGTGCCGCTAGGACTCACTGACAGACGCGTGGCAGGTGCGTGTCGCTAACAGTCAAGCTCAGGGGTGAAGGCGCAGCTTCTCAGATACTGAGTGGCTTGTCTCTCCCTCTGCAGGGCGGGGGTCGGGGTCAGCCGACAGGACAGGAATGAGTCGTCGTGTAAACAGAGGAGGGGAGGCAGGTGTGGTCACAGGGAAAGGATCAAAGGTGCTAAGGCACTCTGGAAGGCCCCGCGAGCCAGGCCGTGCCCCCAGGAACGCTCGGGGCGGGGCGCCAGCACATACAATCATCAGCCACGCCCACCGCGGGACACTTTAGTGCAAAACGCTCGGCCTGGCCGCCCGGGCCGGGGCCGGGAGAGCTCAGACCCGTTCACATTGAATGATTCAAGTTCCACCTGCACGGGGCCTTCCTCACCCAGAACAACAAAGCAGACGGAGGAGAAACAATCCAGGGCAGAGGTCACGGACATTGTGCTGGCCCGAGCCGCGGCCAGGCCTTCTCTGTGCGGCCACCGCCGGCCAGCGCACCCTCCCTTCCTGGCCCTGGGCGGCGGCCGTGCCCGCTTTGGGGTGGAGGAGAGAGAGGGAGACAGGGAGCCCTCTGTCCACAGCCGGGACAGGTGGGCCCGAGGGTCCCCAGGGAGGGTCAAATTAAAGTGCAAATTTGGGTGGGGGAGCAAATCAAGGAAATCCAGGGGGAGATGGGGGGCCAGCCTCACCCACCACCTACAGGGCCGAGTCCACCTGAGGTGCCGAGGGTACGGCCTCCTCTGCGTTCCAGGAGGACGCAAGTCTGGTCCCTCATGGGCTGGGCGGGTGGGGAGGGGGAGCAGAGGCCAGGGGGCTGGTCTGAAGCCCCCAGAGCCGCAGCCCCTTTAGGTGGGACAGTGGTGGAGGGACTGAGCTCAGCTCCGGGTGGCTGCCCACCCAGGGTCCCGCCCCCCAGGCCTCCACCCCCCAGGTGCCCACCCCTTCCGGAAGCTGTTAGATCTCTCTGGAGGCCAGGCACACATGTGGCAGGGCTGGGGGCTGGGGGGCTTCGTGCTGCCTGGGAAGGAGCTCCTCCCACCCCAGGCAGCCCCACCCTGGGACCCCGTATGGCCCGGCGCTGGGGGGCCTTGGCTTTGTGGGTCCTGAGTCACACACGGTGGAGGGGCCGGGGAGGCAGAGCCGGGACAGGGCACCTGGCAGCGCTGCCGGGACCTGGGAGGAAGGCAGCCCCTGGACCGGACACGGAGGCCCTGGTGAGCGGCCGCAGGAGCCCTGTTCCTTCCCCAAACCAGCAACTAAACTGCAGAGGGAACGTCGCAGCCCCAAGCACACCGACTGTGGGCCCCTCCTCGCCGCCCTCCCCGGCCTCCGAGCCTCCGCACCTGCTGTCCGGGCGCCCTGCCACCTGCCTGCTCGGCCCGTGCTCACTGCCCACCCCCGCAGCCTCAGCGTGGGGCACCCCCAAGGGTCGGAGCACAGCACGGGGGCCCCACGCCGCCCAGCCTGGCTCCTGCCTCACCAAGCAGGCCCCCACCTGCAGGCTGGCCCCTGAGTGGCCTCCCCCTCGGCACACACTCTGGCTGCCCGTCCAGGGGCCGCCTGCCCCCAGCGGGAGGTGCGTAAACCCTGGCCTGGGGGGACACGGTGTACAGAGGGTCCTCCCTCACTGTCTGCTCTTCTGGGTCTGAAAGTTCCCAAGTCGTGTACGGAAGAGCTGACTTCAGACCCCCCCCCCTCCCCCACACACACACAGAATCCTAACAAGGCCGAGGGCTGGCACCCGGGGGGCAGCCCCGCCCCACAGGCCAGCGGGCAGCAGGGCAGGAGCCAGAGGGGCCCAGGTGCGGGGTGGGGCGGGCATTGGGGCGAGCCCAGGTCCAGCCAGGAGCCCTTTCTCCTCTCCCGGGACGGCAAGGCCCATCACGGCTCGTCACCCTCCCACACGCACTCGGGCCAGGCCGGCCTGACCCCGGCGCAGGAGGAAGGAAACACAAGGCGTCTGGCCCTGGGGGCCCAGCCCCGGCCGTGGCCGCAGAGGGGCGGGCGGGTCCCTGGCTTCGTCCAGGCAGAGGGGCAGGAAGGGGTGGGGGTTCGGGCACGTCCCGTCTGAGAAGGGGGTGAAGCTACACGTGGAGACCGACCTCGCGGATCAAGGGGCCGGCCGTCGGGGCGGCAGCCAGGGGCCTACTTGCTTACAGTGTCCCGAGAGCATGTCTCCTTCATGAACCTTAAATACAAGCAGAACAGAAGTCACATTGTTTTCAGGCAACAGCCGTTCAGTAGGTGAGTGGCTCGATCACATTGTTTGTATTAGTAACGCATGCAAGCAGCTAGACGGTCCTGTCCCCGGCGCCCGGCCCCTACAGAGTCCCCGGGTAGGCGCCGTCCGGCCTCCGGGCCGCGGGCGTCGGGGGCCGGGAGCCGGGGCCGCCCTGCTCGAAGGGCTGCGGGGGGCTCTGGCCGTCGGGGGGCAGCGGCTCGGGCGCGGCCACCTCCTGGATGACGGAGCCGGCCCCCTCCGCCTCCTCTCCGGCCTCGAAGGGGGGGTTGGCCGGGGCGCCCAGGTCGACGTTCACGGCGTCAGTTCTCAGGGCCACGATGGCGGCCGCGTCGCCCCGCCGCTCCGCGTACAGCCGCTGCTCGAACACCTGCGCGGCCGCGGCCGGGAACTCGGGGTCCAGGGCCACGCCGGCGGAGGAGCCCATGACCGTGCGGTACATCTCCACGCCCTCGGGCAGCATGGACTTGATCTTGGGCAGCCAGCGCTTCCGGACGCGGCGGGCGTTGGTGCACATGTCCGCCGCGATCACGTTCATCTCGCTCTCCTTGAAGCTGGGCGCGAAGTTCTGGCAGTACACTGGGGGGATGGGGGACGGGCGTGAGGGGCTGCCCTCACTGGGGTGATGGGGGGGGACGGGCGTGAGGGGCTGCTGCTCTCGGACTCCCAGCCGCCGCCTCTGCAGTGGCCGCACCCACACTCTCCCGACTGCACAGGCCCCTTTTGCTCCGAAACAACAGATGCTGTTTAAGCAGGAAACTGTGACAGTGACCTGTACCCACGGCCTCAGGAGGACGCACCCTGGCATGTGGCCCGCCCGGCACGGGCGCTCCTCCCCAGACGGGTGCAGGGCGGCGTCTGCACCCGTGGCCGGGCTCCGCCCCATGCGCCCAGGAGTGGGAGGCAGAGCCGCCGAGCAGATGGCAAAGACTCAAAATAACCTCCCGTGTCAGGAAAGGGTTTTGTTCAAAAGGGAAACTCGGATCCATGTCACGTGTTAAAGGTCCCGCAGCTGCACTCCTCACACCCGGGGTCCCGGCTCCCGGGAGCCGTCCTTCCTCCTCCCCCGACCCCAACGGACCCGGGGCGGCCACCCCTCGGGAGCCCCGTCCCCCGCGGGCCCCGGGCCCTTACGTTTCACAGCGTTGAGGACCCGGCTGTCCAGCGGCTTGCGGCTGGGGTCGCTGGTGGACGAGCGGATGCCGGTGCCACAGCTGTTGGCCAGCGTGTTCCTGGCAGAGGGAGGGAGGAGGCGTGAGGCTGGGCCACTCGGGACACCTGGCCTCCCCGGGACTGTGCTCACCCCAGGGGTGGGGGGCAGCGGGGAGCAGCCCTGGGGGGGAGGCAGCTCCTCACTTTGGGAGGGTCCCGGGCCCCCCCATCCTCTGCGTGCTCAGTGCTCAGGGTGAGGTCAGGGAGGTGGGGCTGGCGGCTCAGGGCGCAGCGGGAGCACCTACCTGTCAAAGAAGGTGGCGAGCAGCCGGCGTAGCAGCACCTTGTGCTTCACGCCCGCGCACAGGTGGCAGTTCATGAGCTGGCCCCGCGTGATGCAGACGCCCGAGCCTGTGCCAGACACACAGTGAGGCCGCCGCCCGGCACAGCAGCGGGGGGGGGCCGGGGGTAGCGGGGGGGCGGGCAGTGGGGGCCTCCTGAGCTCTGCGAGCAGGACCGGCCCAGGCCTGGGGCCCCAGGGCCCTGAGGCCCTGTCACCTGGGAGGCGGCCTTGGTGACTCCTCAAGGGCGGTCCCTGGCTACCCTCCCAGCCCCGAGGGAACTCCCTGGCTTGGCCCCACGAGATGCCGACGCCCGAGGTGGGTGAGGGCAGAGGACCCTGGAAGGGCGGCATGTCACCAGCAAGGGCGCCATGCCATCAGCATCGTCTTCCCCCGAAGAGCCTGACAGCCTAAGAGCAAATCCCCCTGAAAAGATAAATACTGCCCGGCCGGCCGGCCTGGCTCCGGGGTGAGCGTCGACCTAGGAACCAGGAGGTTCCGGGTTCGGTTCCGGTCAAGGGCACAGGTCCTGGTTGTGGGCTTGGTCCCCAAAGGGGGGCGTGCAGGAGGCAGCCGATCCATGATTCTCTCTCATCATGGATGTTTCTCTCTCTCTCTCCCTCTCCCTTTCTCTCTGAAATCAATAAAAAAAATAAAAGATAAATATTCTGACAAAGACACGGCCCTGATGGGCTTCTGACTGGCTCAGAGCCCCGGACCTCACCCTGCAGACATGGCAAGGGGCACTCTGGGGGTCAGGGGGTACTCTGGGGGTTGGGGGCTCTCTGGGGGTCGGGGGGCACTCTGGGGGTTGGGGGCTCTCTGGGGGTCAGGGGGTACTCTGGGGGTTGGGGGCTCTCTGGGGGTCGGGGGGCACTCTGGGGGTCAGGGGGCACTCTGGGGGTTGGGGGGCACTCTGGGGGTAGGGGGCACTCTGGGGGTCGGGGGGCACTCTGGGGGTAGGGGGCACTCTGGGGGTCGGGGGCACTCTGGGGGTCGGGGGGCACTCTGGGGGTAGGGGGCACTCTGGGGGTCAGGGGGGCACTCTGGGGATCGGGGGCACTCTGGGGGTCAGGGGGCACTCTGGGGGGTCAGGGGGCACTCTGGGGGTCGGGGGGCACTCTGGGGGTCGGGGGCACTCTGGGGGTCAGGGGGGCACTCTGGGGGTCGGGGGGCACTCTGGGGGGTCAGGGGGGCACTCTGGGGGTCAGGGGGCACTCTGGGGGTCGGGGGGCACTCTGGGGATCGGGGGCACTCTGGGGGTCAGGGGGCACTCTGGGGGGTCGGGGGCACTCTGGGGGTCGGGGGGCACTCTGGGGGTAGGGGGGCACTCTGGGGGTCGGGGGCACTCTGGGGGTAGGGGGGCACTCTGGGGGTCGGGGGCACTCTGGGGGTCGGGGGTCTGGGTTGCGGATTCCAAACTGTGTTCGACTTGGTTCCCTTCGACCTAAATTGCACCACCATCATGGCTGCCGCCCCTGCCAATCAGAAGCCAGCCCAGCCCAGGAGATTCGATTAAAATGCTAAGTTAATGCAACGGACTAAGCCCCCTCAACGGCACATTCTTCTGCCGGGAAATTAGAGGAAGCAGGAGATGCTCTATCTTTCCCTCTGACGGATGGCGATGAGGACCCTGTTCCTGGCTCGGAAGGAAGTGGTCAGCGGGCATCGCACCCACGGGCCAGGGGGCGCCTCACCTGCCACCAGCTCCAGCTTCTCGCCGGGGTCGCCCTCCGAGTAGAGCTTGGGGTGGCAGCGGTACCCGATCTGGCTGATGAGGCTGGCGGGCAGGGCCACCAGGTCACGGCGGATAAGGACACAGGAGCGGCTCTCCAGCGGCACTGGCTCGGGCTTCTCTGGCACTGTGGGCACAGAACCCGCGGTCAGGGGTCCCCAGGAGCAGCCTGGGCAGGGACGGAGGGCGGAAGAGCCTGCCCTGCCCGCCCAGGCCTGGCGGACCCTGCCGTCTGCAGGGAGGACCAGAATAAGCGAGTGGGTGGAGGAAGGCAGGTGAGGGGTGCCCGCTGCGCCGTGTGTGCCCCAGAATAAGTTGCCGAGGCCCAGGGGGCTCCTGAGAGCATCGACCAGCAAAGGCTCAGGCAGGGCCCACAGGTGGGGGCACTGCCCCTCCATGAGTGGCACCTCCAGAGGCTGCACCATCCTAACCTGGCGAGAGGCGGCTCCATCGTGTCTGCTAAGCACTTGCCAGCCAGAATGACAGGCGGGCAGATGCGGCAGCTGCGAATGTTCCTGACAGGCACCACGGGGGAGGGAGTGGGGTGCAGTGAGGGATCCCTGAGCTACAGTGGGGGGATGGTGGCCGGGTGGGAGCTCAAGGAGGCAGGTCTACAGGGCACTTGCCGGGCACCCGCTACGCCCACTGCTGCCCCAGGGCCAGGAGACGAGGGGGAGGGCCGGCAGGGTGGTGCCAACACTGGGTACAGAGGGCCCCGCATCCCCACCTTGTCCGAAGCTGCCCCGCGTCCCCACCCAGGCGCCCCAGGCCACTGCCCCCCGTGCCCTTGGCTCAGACCCTTGTAGGGAGGCACCGGCCAGTCCAGCTGCGGCCCAATTCCAGGAGGAGAGAGGGGATCCCCCAGTTAGCAGACCTCGGCCCACACAGATGAGGGCGGAGTCGGGGGGCATTCCCCATGAGGCATGTGGGGGGGACACAGCGGGTTGGTGGGGATCAGGCGAGAGCAATAGAGAATCTTCCAAACCCGGAATCCCCCGGGCACTTGGGGCGCAGGAAAACCCCACGGCATTTACAACAATTCCTGGCCCCCACCCCCCCGCCTGCAGCCGCGGGGATGGCGCAGCAGACAGGCAGCCTGGCGCCCACAGCGTTTACAGAGCCCTGGGTCTGCTGCTCCGTCCTGCGCTTTCTCTAAACAGCACGCCTTGTGCCCAGCCGGCCCCCAGCGCAGCCCCCAAGAGCCAGAGACGTCAGATCCAGAGCAGGCGAGTGCTCTGCTCGCTATTCCTGCTGGGCACGTGCCAGTGCCACGCCAGCTAAAAATACCCAGCCCCCAGGGGGCGCATCTGGAGAGGTGCTCCGATTCCTCCCCGCTACAACTGGGTTCTGGAAATCGGGGAGCTTGTGCCCAGGTGGTGATGGGCGGCCGTGTCCCTGTGGCCTCTGGGTGGGTGGCGAGGGGGGGGCCCGCCTCTGGCGGGCGGGGGCGTGGCCGCTGCAGACACTCCGCCCAGGACACCGAGGTCCCCAGAGCAGGAGCCCAGTGGCCTCCTGCCACCCAGGACCGGCTCCTGAGCGGGGCTGCGGCCCTCACCACCCACGGCCCCACTTCAGCCAGCAGCCCCGGGGCCCCCGGGGCGTGGGCTCCAAACATGGGGCCCAGGACACGGGCGGGAGGCACCTGAGAGGCAATGAGCTGTCGCTGGAGGTGAGTGGTTGCTCTCGAGGTGGGAGGTGGGTTCCGGCAGGACCAACAGCAGCTGCCTCACGAGCGGGCACAGTCACACGGCCAAGGAAACGCAGGTGTGGTCATGGGACACCTGGGTGGCCCTCAGGGCTCCGGTGGGCCCGGAAGGTCCCCGTGTGCCTTGGGCCCTGCTGTCCGGCCTCGGTGACCCTGTGACCTGCTGCGTTGGCCAGTGAGGAAGCCAGGACCTGGGGCAGCATCCTGAGGAGGACAGTCCTGTGTGGATCCCACTCGGACGAGGCCCCTGGAGGACTCAGATCCACAGACACAGGAAGTGGACGGTGGGGGACGGTGGGGGAGGGCTCAGGGGGAGGCATGAGTGTTCAGTGGGGCAGAGTTTGTTTGGGACGATGAGAAAGTCCTGGAGATGGTGGCGGCGGCCGCACGGCAGCCTGGAGGTACCCAAAGCCGCTGAGCCGTGAGCTCAGAAAGGGGTAGGATGGCCTGGCCGGCCTGGCTCCGGGCTGAGCACTGAACTAGGACCCAGGAGGTCACAGGTCGATTCCCAGTCAGGGCACAGGCCTGGGTTGCAGGCTCGGTCCCCAGTGCGGGGCGTGCAGGAGGCAGCCAATCCATGATTCTCATCATTGATGTTTCTCTCTCCCTCTCCCTTCCTCTCTCAAATTAATAAAAATCTATTTTTAAAATATGAGTAGGATGCCCTGGCTGGTGGCTCAGTTGGTTAGAGCATCGTCCCGAATGTCAAACGGTTGTGGGTTCAATTCCCAGGCAGGGCACATACCTAGGTTTGATCCCTGGTCGGGGTGAGTACAGGAGGCAATTGATGTTCCTCTCTCACATCAATGTTTCTCTCTCTCTCTCTCTCTCTCTCTCTCTCTCTCTCTCTCTCTCTCCCTCTCTCTTTCTCTCCCCCTAAAAAAGCAAAACAAACAATAAAAACATATTCTTGGGTAAGAATTCAAAAAAAAAGGTAAGATGGTCACTGTGGTGTGCATTTTACAACAAAAAAGAAAAACACGTTCACAGTGTCTGGGGAACCACCAGGTGAGACCCGGGGCAGCCCCGGCAGCCCCCCCTTTGGAGCCGGGCAGGGACGGGGGGTGCCCCCCCACAGAAGTATCTGCCTCTTGTTGAAATGGCAGAAGTAGGGAGCTGACCCTAGTCCAGCGGTTCTCAACCTGTGGGTCGCGACCCCTTTGGCGGTCAAACGACCCTTTCACAGGGGTCGCCCAAGACCGTCCTGCATCTCAGATATTTACATGACGATTCATAACAGTAGCAGCATTACCGTGATGAAGCAGCAACAAAAATAATGTTATGGTTGGGTCACCACATGAGGAGCTGCATGTAGAGGGCCAGAAGGTTGAGAACTGCTGCCCGAGTCCTTAATTACACAGAAAAATGCAATGTGAAACGGGGCGGAGAGAAAGGTGCTGACTCACACCAACCGGAGGCAGTTCGTGGCCCAGAAACAGGCCACACGAACACGCCTGGTGGATCGGCGACAGGCGCACCCGGCTCTCCACGGAGGGGAGCGCCTGGTCACACAGAGACGCCCGTCTCAGCCTCCCCTCGCACAACCACAACCATCGTAGACCTGAGCCTAAGACACAAAACGGTGAAACTCCTCGAAGGAAACAGGAGACAATCTTTGCGATCTTGGGTTCAGCTAAAAGTGCAGACATGGCTAAAGGCACCCCATCAGCAACTAATGGCGACGCGGCTGATCGCAATGAACAGCTCCTGTTGGGGAATGACGGAAAGCCAGCTGGGTGTGGGCTGGAGGAAGGACTCGCCAGTCACAGGTCTTACAAAGGACTTGCATCTAAATACCTCACAGAGGACTCCCAAAACGCAACGGTAAGAAAAGGAGCAGCCCAGGTTTAAAGACGAGCCAAAGACCTCCCCAGCTGGTGTGGCTCAGTGGTTGGGCATCAACCTATGAACCAGGAGGTCGCTGGATCGATTCCTGGTCAGGGCACGTGCCTGGGTCGCAGGCTCGATCCCTAGTAGGGGGCGTGCAGGAGGCAAGAGGCAGCAGATCGATGACTCTTTCGCTAAAAATCAATGAAAACATGTATTTTTTTAAAAAGATGGGGTGCGAGTCTACTCTGCGACCACAGGGCACTCAGCGTGGAAGTCAGGTGCCAGAGACAGAGACGCCACCCATGTGAGAGTGACGCCCGGCGGTCCTGAGACGCAGCCCCTTCGAGGACGCTACAACGCGGGACAAAACGCACTCAGAGCCAACGAAATACGGTCTGTCGGGTGGAAGCTCACAACGTCGGATGGGGAGGCCAGGAAGGAGGGAAAACGAAGGTGGAAACAGAACCTAAACACCAGCTGCCCGCCCCCCTCGCCCCCACCCCCCGGCTGAGACAGACGGCCCACGGCAGGTGCCCAGGGTCCCCCTGCTTGGGAGGTACAGGTGCAGCTGCTGGGATGACACAGCACAGGGCGGGAGCCATCAGACCCAGGGCGCGGGCTGCAGAACCGGCCGTGCTGCCCGGAGGCGGACAGCCCCACACGCGAACGTTGTAAAGGACCTCGAAACCCAAGGAAAGAGCACACTGAACTCAAAGAAAGAAGCAAAGTGAGATGACAGCACGTGGAAGTATATGCAAGAGCGAAAACAACCCAGGGGCTGGTTCTCGGACAGGACTGGGTGGTGGGGAGCCCCTGGCAAGTCTCCGTGACGAAAAGGGGGGCGGGGAAGACGCAAACCCCACCATTACGACACCACCGAGTCTGTGACCAGGTCAGCGCGTCCACCATGAAGGCCACGGTCAGGCCTGCAGGCGCTCTGGCCACATCAGCTTCTGCTGCACATCCTTGTTTGCTTTTACTTAAATTAGATAGATAGATAGATCGATAGATAGATAGACAGACAGATAGATATAGATAGACGATAGATAGATAGATGATAGATAGATAGATAGATAGATAGATAGATAGATAGATAGATATAGATAGATAGATAGATAGATGATAGATAGATGATAGATAGATAGATAGATAGATAGATATAGATAGATGATAGATAGATAGATAGATAGATATAGATAGATAGATAGATGATAGATAGATAGATAGATAGATAGATGATAGATAGATAGATAGATAGATATAGATAGATGATAGATAGATAGATAGATAGATAGATAGATAGATAGATTTCAGAGAGGAAGGGAGAGAGAGAGACAGAAACATCAATGATGAGAATCATTGATCAGTTGCCTCCTGCACACCCCACACTGGGGATCAAGCCCACAACCCAGGCCTGTGCCCTGACTAGGACTTGAACCCTGAGCCCCCATTCATAGGTCGACGCTCACCCACTGAGCCACGCCGGCTGGGCTGAACTCGTGATTATGAAACGTGCAAAAGCTCAGCTCTGAGCACTACACCGGGCACCCCAGCAGCAGTAAGCAAACTGCACAGAGATCCTGACTCCCCAGCACCCCCCGCCCCAATCCCACCACCACAGAGCTGGGGACAGGAGGTCTGCCCCGGGACTACTTTGTTGAATTTGAAACACACTTTAGAACAGGAGCCTCTACATTAACACAAAGTAAGTAATAGAGACAAATGAAGGAATAAAAAAATAGTAGGGGGCCTGGCTGGTGTGGCTCAGTGGATAGAGCGTCGGCCTGCAGACTGAAGGGTCCCGGGTTCGATTCTGCTCAAAGGCACGTGCCTCGGCTGCAGACTCCGCCCAGGCCTGGGCCGTGGTTGGGGCGCGTGCAGGAGGCAACCCATCGGTGTGTGTCTCTCACATGGATGTCTCTCTGTCTCTCCCTCTCTCCTCCACTCTCTCTAACAATCAATGGAAAAATACCCTCGGGTGAGAATTAACAACAGAAGAAGTGGGGGTGGGGGACGTGCTCCCCCGATGGCCAACTGATAAGCGCAGAAGGGAGGTGGGTGAGCCCTGCCGGACGGTGCAGCAAAGGGAAAGCAGTAACTCCACCCAGCGGAGGGCACAGGTCCCCGCACGGAGCGATCAAAGGCAGCCTCGCCCTCAGCGAGCCAGGCGGGTATCGGGTGCCTCCCCAGGACACGGGAGACAGACCCAGTAGAATCCCGGCCGAAAGGCGCAGCCTCCGTCCCAGCACGAGACGGCACTGGGCACTCGCAGGGGGACGTCCTGCAGAGTAACGGGACCGTGTCGGCAGGGAGGACGTGTCACGCAGGACGGAGGATGGGACGTGGTCCCGGAAGAAAGCGACGGCGACGGTAACCGGAGGCGAAGTCTGGCTGCAGTCCATGCGGCCGGAGCTCAGCTGCCGCGGGGACGCAGGGAGACCCGAGGGCTGACCCGGCTGTGCACCACGCAGCCACAGCCGGACAGCACGTCCCGGTGTGTCGCTTACATGAGTTTTATTGATTTCAGAGAGAGTGGAAGGGCGAGGGGGAGGGGGAGAGAGACATCCACCGGCTGGGGGGAAAGCTGGTCAGAAACCGATCGGGAAACGACAGAATTAAAAAAATGTAAACATGGGAACTCAAGGGGCGAAATGAAAAGAATAAGTAAGAACAACATGTAACTGCAGAAAAGACCGGCGAACAGGGACAGAGAGTCGCAGACACTGCAGCCGGGGCCGGGAGGAGGCTGCCCCTGAGGAAGCGCCGGCCTCGGGGCCCAGGAACGAAGACCAGGCGCAAACCCGTGTCCAAAGGCCAAGCAAACCCTGAGCAGCAGGAGCACAAGGGAAGCGACAGAGTCACGTGACCACCGGGGTCGCAGCCGCCTGAAAGGGAGACACACACGGAGGAACAGGGGAGCACGGCCGCAATGTCCTTTGAGAAACGAAGCCGCCCAGAAGACGAGGGAACGACAGGGACTGAAAAAGAAAAGTACGGTCACCCCAGAATTCCATGTCCAGCAAAAGTGCCCTGCAAAAGAGAGGGTGCCGACTTGCATGATGAGCCCTGGCTGGTGTGGCTCAGTGGATAGAGCGTCGGCCTGAGGACTGACGGGTCCTGGGTTCGATTCCAGCCAAGGGCGCATGCCTGGGTTGCGGGCTTGATCCCCGGTAGGGGCGTGCAGGAGGTGGGAGATCGGGGATTCTCCCTCATCATTGATGTTTCTCTCTCTCTCTAACTCTCTCTTTCTCTCTGAAGTCAATAAGGATATATTTAAATAATATTGCATGATGAAAATGAATTAATTTTATATTTACTTTATGCTTCCATCAGGCAGATTATTTTAAAAGGTGATATAATGACATTTAAACGTTTTTTCAGGATTAATCACTAGTCCGTCACTAGGATGGCTAGAAACGTGAGAGGAAACTCTTTGAGCAGAAGGAAAGTGATACCAGATGGAAACTCCAATCTACACAAAATATGTGGAACAGGGTAAGTATGTGGGTAAATAGAAAAGGCTTTTAAAAATATATTTTAAATGTCTTCCAAAGAGAATGGGGCATCCACATAACAACATAGAACCTTGCCGGTCGGTGTAGCCCAGTGGTCGAGTGTTGACCTACAAACCAGGAGGTCGCCGGTCATTCCCAGTCAGGGCACGTGCCTGGGTTTCAGGTTTGGTCCCGGTGAGGGGCGTGCAGGAGGCAGCCAATCGATATTCTCTCTCATCGAAGTTTCTATCTCTCTCTCTCTTTCCCTTCTTCCCTAAAAATGGGGAAAAAATCAATTAAAAAAATAGAACCTTGGCCCATACTGTACACCTTATACAAAAATTAACTCAAAATGATTCCTAGATTAAATGTAACTGAAGCCATAAAATATCTAGAAGAGAACACAGGAAAAAATTCTGCAATCTCATTTAAAGACCTAAAGTCAACCCCAAAGCGTGATGTATAAGATAAACAACTGATCATCTAACTTCACCAAAATAAAAACAAATCTATAAAAGACACTGTTAAGAGAACAGAAAGACAACTATGGTCTGGGAGAAAATGTTGGCAAGTCACATGTCCCACCCAGGACTGACCGGTAAGGTATAAAGAACACACAACTCTCAACAATACTCCGTCCTTAACCCCACAGAAAAGGGCAGAGGCCCCCCGAGGCCCTTGACCAGCAAAGGTGAGCACAGGCGTGGACGATGCTCACCGTTCGACAAGACGGAAGACAAAAGCATCCCCAGCTACCACCCCACGGGAATGGCCTAAGGATAAGAAGACAAACCCACGTGTCGGCGAGAGCACGGCAGCCGGAATGCTCACGCGTGGCTGGTTCGTGCACAGCCGAGCGCACGCTCACCAGGGGACCGCGGTCTCACCCCTCGGCCTATTCATGCAGGAAAACGAACGCTGAAGTGTGTGCAGCCCCGTACACAGGCGCCGGCAGCAGGTGGACTCAGAATTACGAAAAGCTAAACGGCCTAAATATCCCTTAACTGGCGAAGAAGCAGACAGGGGCACGGGGGCTCAGCAGCAAAAGAATAAACTATGAATTCACGTAACGACACAAACGCATCACACGCGCTTTCTGACTCAAAGGGACACTTTCTGTTCGACTCCAGTTCGGTGACAGAAACCAGCTCCGTGGAGGCGGGGCGTCGGCCGGAGGGGCCTCAGGCTGGTGGCACTGTTTGTGTCGCGAGTGAGGAGGTGACCACGTGACTACGGGCAAGGGTTCCGAGTCAGAGGGCTGACTGCGCTTAAATTTTAAAAGGGACTAAAAACGGTAAAAGATAACGGGCTGTTTCAAGCAACAACAATAACATGAGGCTCCTGGCACGCCCGGAAGCAACATGCACGACAACGGCACGAGGGCCAGGGGCGGGGTGGAGACACGCGCGAAGGGCTACGGTTTTGTTGTTAATTTGGGGGAGTTTTTGTTTGTTTTTAAATACTTTTTTTAAAATTGATTTTTAGAGAATAAGGGAGGGGGAGGGAGAGAAGCATTGATGTGAAAGGGAAACATCGGTCAGTTGCAGGCTGGGACAGGATGAGGAAGTGCCTGGGTGAGTGGGAGACCAGCGTAAAAGGGTGCAACCCGGAAGCCATCGGAGGAGGCGCGAGGAACGCTAGGAAAAGTCAACCCAGCTCGCGCTGCGAAAGAGAAACCAAAGGCAAACGAGAAGCCAGCAGCCACACGCAGACTGAGCCCAGCGCCATCGGAAAACCCGTCAGAGGCAAACAGCGACGAGTGCGAGGGAAAGACTGCCAGGCCGAGCACAGTGCGAGCCTTCCGTGGGCAACGCGAGCTGGGTCACAGGCGGGTTAAAGTGAAGAGATGGAGGCGCCCAGGCCAGGAAGCAGGCGGTGCCCGGGGGCTGGAACGGCTGCATCAACACCAAGGAGATCAGAAATGGATCCACTCCACGCAAGACGCCCATCACGCGGCAGGGGCAAGACGAGAGGGACGTCCACGTCTGTGTCTGCAGGGACACAGCTCGTCATTGAAACTTCCCACAGCGTCCGGCTGCTGTGCCTCGGGGGTTGAGCACTGACCCATGAACCAGGAGGTCACCGGTTCGGTTCCCAGTCGGGGCACATGGGAGACATGTAGGAGGCAGCCGATCGACGGTTCTCTCTCACTGATATTTCTATCTCTTTATCCCTCTTCCTTACTCTCTCTAAAATCAATAAAAATATATATTTAAAAAATTTTTAAAGACTTCCCACAATTGTCCTGGCCAGTGTGGCTCGGCAGTCGGTTCGATTCCCAGTCAGGGCACATGCCCGGGTTATGGGCTCCATCCCCAGTAGGGTGCATGCAGGTGGCAGCTGATCCATGTTTCCCTTTCACATCTATGTGTCTCTCTCTCTCCTTCTCCCTTATTCTCTAAAAATCAATTTAAAAAAAATCTTTAAAAACAAACAAGCAAACAAACAAAAACTTCCCCAAATTAACAACAACAAAACCGTAGCCCTCAGGGGCCACACTGATGAACCAATTCCACCAAACGCGTGAGAAAGAATGAAGGTCAAACCCACAGCAAGTGTTTCAGAAGCGAAGGAGAAGGGAACCAAGGTGAGCCATGTTCTGTACCAAAACCAGCCCCAGACCATGTGAGAGAACTGCAGATGCTTCACCTTCACGGACACAGATGCAAACTTCCTCCAGAAAATGTTAACAAGCTGAACCCAGCAGCGCCCACGCAGAAAGACAACACTGTGATCACAGTGACCCAGTGGGGTTGCCCAGGAATGCAAGGACGGTTCGACCGTTGAAAACAGGCTGATGCAATGCACCCCCTTCGCAGAATTAAGGCGGAAACCCACACCCTCATTTCCACGGATGAACAGAAAACATCTGATGAAATTCCAACCTCTTTCCTGACTAAATAGAAAAGAGAACCAGTGAGCTGTTTGGCAGCGAGGAGTTAAACACGCACCTACCTCTCGTGTGGCCCAGCAACGCCACCTGCACACAGTAGGGGGGCAGGTGAGGGGTGGTGACAACAGTCCCCCTGGAGGCTACCCACGTGTCTGCCACCAGCGGCACATCTCCAGCACGGCAGAGACTGCGCAGCCAAGAGCTCCGAGGACCCACCCTTAGACCCACACGACGAATCTCAAGATACAGTAAAATATGAGACCCTGCTGTCTACTCTCGCTCACAGACGCTCCTGCCTCCTTGGCAGAGAGTGGGGAGGGGGAAGGGGGGGGTACCCGGGAAACTTTTGGGGGGAGTCAAGCCTTCTGTGTCTTGACTGACTGGGACGCCGGATTGATTGCAGCTGCCAACAGCGTCACCGGCACCTTTGAAACTGGCACACTGAACGGCATATAAACACGTTCATAAACAAAAGGGAGAAAGAAGGCAGGACTGACCCGTTCGGCACTGAGTCTGAGACGCACTCGGCTGATGAAAGAAGCCAGACTTCGCTTAGGGATGTTCCAGAACAGCCAGAGGCCCCCGCGGGAGGGAGAGCAGGCCCAGCTGCCGGCGGGGAGGGAGGGGGGTGAGCCGGGGGTGGAGTGCCTCGGGGCCACGGAAACACTCCCCTCCGATGTGCCAATGCGGCCTCTCCCCAAGGCGCAGGGGGTCCTTGTTCACCGATCCCATAAAGTGTGTAAGTTACACCTCAGCTAATTGGTTTAAGGACTCGCAGGGCGTCCAGGGGTCGGGGGTTAAGGGGACGCTGCTCCGAAGCTGTGAGGGCACCTGTGTCCTGGCAGCAGCGGCTGAGGCCCAGGCACCCGGGAGGCCGCCCCTGGAGGCTCTCAGAGACGAGCCCCCATGGCACCTGGGTGCCCGCCGCCCTCAGGGCAGCCTCCTGGGTGCCTGGTGGGACAGACACAACGGGACTGGCACCTCTACCCAGAGGCGCTGCCAGCGTGTTATTTCAAAAGGAAGTTACATCCCACCAGAGGCCCAAGGCCAGGCCAGGGGCACACACCCCTGCTCCCCGGGCCCCACCAGAGGCTGCTGGGCTCACAGGCCAGGGGGCAGTGCGGGGTGGTGGGGAACAGGATGATTCCAGAACAAATCCGCCTTCTAGGCCCTTCTTTGTGGGAAGCCCCTGAGTTCCCAGCCTTGGGCAGAGCAGGCAGGAGGCCCCGCTGGAGGGACCACAGCTGTGGGCTCCCCTCTCCCCTCGAACCTTGGCTGCATCTGTAAGGTCAGAGGTGGCAGCATGGCCTTGTAGGTGGCACAGAGAAGGCCCGGGCAGGGCTCACAGACGCTCCTGCCTCCTGCTGCCCACACGGGGGCACGGGGAGGGCGGGAACAGCCGTGCCCAGGTGTGTGTGCGTGTCCGACTGGGACAGCAGGGCCTGGACCCACAGGCCGCGAGGTTCGGCACCCCCGAGGCTCACAGGCCTGTCCCAGGAGCGGGACCTGAGCGGCTCGCAGGGGCCGGTGGGACGACCCGGGAGGGAGACCACACGGGGCTCAGGTCACGGCCAGCAGGAGCCTCCTGGCACACGCACAGCCCCGGGTGGTCCCGGGAAGGATTAACGCGGCAGCCGTGGCTCCTAAAGAGGAGGAAGAGGAGGAAGAGGAGGCGGGCCCGTTCTCAGGCTTCCTCGGGCAACATCTGCCTCTGGTTCCAACATCTGCTGGGCAGAGTGGGCGGGGCCCCCTGCAGTCCAGGCGCCGTGGGAACGCTGGGCAAGGCAGGTGGTCAGACACGGGAGGGGGCCCTCTGCACGGGGAGCGAGGCAGGCGCCCGGGTGGTGCCCACCCATCCACCAGGTCCCTGTCGGTTCGCCTCCCCACCTCCGTCTCCCCGGGGGCCAGGGGCGCTGGGTGACCGTGGCCACTCAACCATGACCAGACACTTGTTCTGGGTCCTATCTGCTGCCCGTCTCCCCAATGAGAGGGCAGGGGCCCCCCATCTCAGTCACCGCTGCTCGCAGCCTGTGAGCACAGACCTGCCCAGGGAGCCGGGAAACCACAGGGGCAGGCCCCTTGCCCGCCCCCTATGCCCGCCCACCCGAAACCAACACTGACCCAGCCCCCCTCTGCCTCGACCTGCAGGCACCCACCGGCTCTCCAGCCCCAGGAGCTGGATGGAGCAGGGCTGACCTGAG
Organism: Myotis nattereri; assembly: GCF_964212035.1. Classification (NCBI taxonomy): domain Eukaryota; kingdom Metazoa; phylum Chordata; class Mammalia; order Chiroptera; family Vespertilionidae; genus Myotis; species Myotis nattereri. The sequence continues at coordinate 82,996,957 of NC_138087.1, forward strand.
CCCCGCGGGGGCCGGCCCCCAGCTACGCCTTGCGAGGAGGGGGGCCTTGTGAGAGGGGCGGGGAGTCCCACTCGGCCCATCAACACCCCCCCGTCAGGACCCCGTCCTTCGATGGGGCCTGGCACATGGCGTCCCTGGCATCACCGGGCGCAGGGCATGCTGGGAAACAGACGAAAACAGGCAACGCGGGAACACGCGGGGGCTGCGGCTCCAGCGCAGTCGCTCTCTGCAGTATCTCACCCCGATTTCCAACACGAGAGGCTGGCCGCACGGGCACTGCCACCTGTTCCCCAGGAGCCTGAGGCTGCAGGTGGGGTCGCCGGCGTCCACGCTTCCTCCGGCGGGTGCTGCTCACAGACCCCCCCTCGGCACGGGGGGAACCGAGGCCAGAAAGGAGAGGGAGTCCTGAGTGTCCTGAACATTCCAGCCTCGGCCAGCCTAGAGCGAGTCCAGCCCGACCCTTGGGCTGGGGACCCCACGCTGCTCGGCCTCAGAGGGGGCTGAGAGGGTGTCCCCGGACCTGGCCAGGCCCAGGCACGGAAGGAGCTGGGGGAGGGGCCAGCACCTTGGGGGCGGCTGCTCGCCCGCTCACCCCCATGGCCGCCTCCCCCGCTACCCTCTTCCCAGCACGCCCAGCGCCCAACGATGCCAGCGACGTCACTGCCAATAACCTAGATTTTAACCAAGAACTCACACCCCCTCCCTGCCCCACTTATGGCTCGCGGAGGAGAAGGCCGGGCTGCAGCGTCCCGGGCCAGCTGCAGGCAGCACCGGCCACCCTGCCCCTCAGGTCCCCAGCTTCCCAACACCCAGGGAGGGGGGCCGGGGGGGGGACTGCGGGGCTCCCTCCTGTCCCCCACACATGGGCGAGCCTCTGTGGGCACGCAGCTTGGGGAGGGCCCAGGCCCTGGCCTCCGGGGACCGGCACCCTTGTCTGAGTACTGGGTGGGGGCTGGGGAGCGGCTCAGGCACCTCAGGGCCAGAGACAGCTTGGCCTTCCCACCCTGGAACCCCACCCTGGCCATTGGCTCCTTGGGAACCCCACTTCCAGTGGCTCCTTGGGAACCCCAAGGACAGGGGTGGCCACCCTGACCAGGCGGAGAGGCTCCGGGCTCAGAGGGGCAGGTGGCCAGCGGCCGGCGTTTCTCCTTCTCCACGACATGCCACATGGCTGCAGGCTGCCGGGAGGGTGGTCCCCAGATATGCACCCTCACGGGCCCCCAGTGGCAGTCCCAGCCCTGCCCCCCCCGCCCCCTCAGCTGCAGCATGAGAACAGGGAGCTCAGGGGCGTGGTCTGCCCTGGGCCGGGGACCTGCCTCCCAGGGAGGGGAAGCCGTGGGGCTGCCCAGTTTGGGGTTCACCGTGGCCCTTCCCGGCCTCCCTGGTGGCTGTCCGCACACACAGGCAGGTCCCTGGCGGCCCCTGCAAGGCCTGAGCCCCATGTGGCCTCAGGAAGGCCAGGCCGCTGCTTGGCTTCCTGGCTGGTACCCGTGGGACTCGTGCAAATACGATCACACGCGTTTAAGTGAAGCAATGACACCTCGAGAGAAACCGCCTCCCACCCCCAGAGCCTGTGGGAGGGACCCAGCAGGCCAGCCTGGAGGCTGAGACCCAGCCCTCCAGTCCTCGGTGGCTTCTGGGGACCAGCTGCCCAGGGCCCAGCTCCCGCTGCCCTGCCCCCAGGATGGATGGAGGAGCCCCTCAGGGCATGAGGACACAGGACCCGGGGGGAGAGTCCCCCTGCCCTCGGGCCGTCGCTGGGCGCTGCTTCCCGCTGGCACATGTGTCCGGATCCAGTGCCCTGGACGCGGGCCCGCGTGCAAACCAGGGCAGGCAGCGGGCCCAGGCACACTGCCAGATTTCGGGGAACACAGGAGACGGGGGACACCTGATCTGGGGCCCCAACAACGGGACCCTCTGCCCGACAAACCCTGAGCCCTCTCCAGGGACTGTGACGCAGTCTGCAGCGCAGGCGTCTGAATGAGGGCATCTCGGGTTTGTAGGTCCCAAGTGGGGCAGCCCCCCTTCAGCGGGGCCCCGGGAGGTGGTGGCCGACGGGATGGGTACAGGAGGAGCTCTGCCTTCCTGGGGGCAGGCAGGACCGCATGGGCGGAGAGAGGGCTGAGGTCAATGGGCTGTGGGTGACATGAGCCAGCACTTCACAGGCAGGACTCTGAGGCCTGCAGCAGGCGAGTGACTGGCGTGGGCCACACACACGGTGTCTTGTGAGCCCCCGGCAGGTCCCTGGTCCACTGGGGCCCTCAGTCTCTTCATCAGCCCGATGGGAGGCAGGGCCTTCTACAGGCTTCACTAGCTGCCCGCGGGCTCGGCTCAGCTAAACGCCTTCCTGTGGCCCCTCATCTCACCGAGGATCAAGTTCAAAGCCCTCAGAGGAGGCCCTGGAGCCCAGTCCAGGCCTGCCCCGCTCAGGTCGCGGCTCCTGCTGTCGGGGTTCTGGGGGGCCCCCCCTGCACACCTCCAGCACCGTGGCCTCCAGCTGTCCCTGACCCACCTGCCCGACACCCAGCAGGGGTCAGGCTTGCCGGTGCCCACGTGGGGCCTGGCGACGGGCCACGCCGGAGGGGCGGGCGCGGTGCGTTACCTGCGTAGCTGCCGGTGGCCTTGATGTACATCTGGCCGTACTGCTCCTCCACCATCGTGTCGTAGGCCTCGTCATCCTCCTCATCTTCCTCGTTGTGGTAGGAGGTGGGGCTGTCGGTGGTGGGCAGGCTGCTGGCGCCCGGGCTGGTCCGCTCCCCCTGGGGGTAAGGCACCTGCTGGATGCCGGGGATGAGGGAGGCCAGGCTGGGCACCCCGTAGTACGAGACGCGGGGCAGCTTGAGCGGGGCCGGGCCGGCCGCCACTGCCACGGTGCCTGCCGTACCATCCCGGGGCCCGGACTCCAGCGGGCGCTTGGCCGCCAGGCCCTGGCCGGCGGCCGGAGGCAGCTCCGTGGCTTCGTGCTTCACGCGGGTCAGCAGCGGGATGGGCACAGAGGGGGACACGACGTAGGGGGGCCCGGGGGCGGCCGGCGGCAGCTGGTGGCAGGGGCTCTGGGGCTCGGAGCTGGCGTCCTCCATGGCGGCGGTCTGCGAGTCGCAGTGGGGCGAGCTCACCTTGAACAGCAGGTCGGTGCCGCGCTCCACGATGTGCTGGATCTGCAGGAAGCCGGCCGTGTACATGACCACGAGCTGCTCGCTGGCCGCCATGGTCAGCCGGCCCGTGTAGCAGAAGGACAGGATCTGCTGGAAGCAGGCGGGCGGCACCGAGCCCGGCAGCTCGAAGGCGCTCTTGCTGTTGCCGCTGAACAGGTCGCGGAAGTAGAGGCTGCTGGCGGCCAGCACGGCCCGGTGGGCCTTGAAGGCCTGGCCCTTGACCACGATGGACACATCGCAGTAGAGGCCCAGCAGGCGCTGCTCGTTCAGGCAGCCCAGCACGGTGTTCCCGAAGTTGGGGATCTCGATGTGCAGCATCTGAGACATGGCGGGCAACGGGCGGGCCGGGGGCGCCTCCGACTCTCAGCGCGGGAGCGGCCCGAGCGGGCTCATCTGTGGGACAGAGGAGGGGGCGCCGGGTCAGCTTCCTGGACGCCGAGGGCCCCCCAGGCCGGCCCCCCCACCCCCTGAAACACACTCTACCCCAGCACACACCCTGCCCGCTGCTCCCAGACCCCCTGCAGCCAGAACCGTCCAGAGGTCTTGGGGGGACCTGCTCACGGGGGACCCTGGCTGGGCCAACGCTCAGAGCCGCACAGGAGGCCAGAAGCCCAGAGCCCGCTCCGCCCCCAGGGGAGGGAGCCAGCCCTCGAGACGCCCGCAGAGCAGAAGGCAGAGCAGGGCCACCAGCCCACCAGGCGGGAGGGGCCTGGGCGGGCGCCGCTCACAAAACTCTTTCCCAGGAAAAAGTTAGCAGCAAAGCAGCCCCTCACCCGCCGTTCCCCAGGGAGGGGCCGGAACCCAGAGCAAGGGGCGCAGCCCCCAGCACCCCCCCCCCCCCCCCCCCGCCAGGCTCTGGGTTTCTGGTTTGTTTTCCTCAGAGCAGCAGCGCAGGGGACAGCTGGGGGCGCCCGGGAAGTGAGCGGGGAGCTGGGAGAACTCCAGGGCTGGGCTCTGCCAGCTCTGCCCCTCCCTGTCCTGCAGAGGAGACTCCAGGGCCAGAGGGGCTCCATCCAGAGCTGCCCGGTCAGGAGCCCGGCTGCAGCCCCGGCCCCGACTTCGAACCCCGGCTAATCCCCACTGGCTGGAGTCCCCAGCCCAGGTGACTGCAGGGTCATGGGGAGACTGGAGGCAGGGACTGGCGGCTGGGATGCCGCTGGGCACCCCGGGGCTGGTGCCGGCTCCGGCAGCGAACCCCGTGCGGATTCTAAGGGGCAGGGGCGGACGGGCGCAGAGGGCGCCGACTCAACTCCGCGCTGCGGGAGCCACACAAAGGGCCGCCCTGTCCTGGGAGGAAAGTGCCGGCAGCCGCAGAGGCTGGGCGACCAGCGGAGGGGGCAGAGCGAGGGCGGAGCGCCCAGACCCTGACGGAGTTGGGCAGGTGGGCAGCCGCGGTGGGGGGCCCCGCAGTGCCCCCGCTGCGGAGAAGTTGCCTGCCAGGCCAGAGGGAGACCTACCTCTGGCCGCTGCCGCCGGGGGCCCCGCTCTGCCCGCTCAGCCCGGCAGGGGAAGGGGCAGGCTCGCCCGCGCGCCGGCCGCCTGTGCCCGCAGCCGCCAGCTGCTCCGGGAATGCAGCAAACGGAGCGGGAGCCCTTGGGGTGGGGAGGGTGAGGAGCCGGGAGGAGGGGGAGGGGGAGGGGGCAGAGCCGCGCGGGCTGGGCGGCCGGCTCAGCTGCACCCAGCCCGGCTCTCCCGGGCAGCGCACAGCATCTAAATGAAGAGGCCGGATGCGGACGGACATCCAGGCAGCTCGGGGATGAATAGCCGCCTTTGATTTGGGAGCCGGAGCCCATGCCAGCTCCCAGCCCGGCTTTAAAAACACTGGCCTGACGTGCCAGAGGAATGCACGGCTCCGGGTGTTGGTACAAGACAGACTTTTGATGACTCACTGCAATGCAAACAAAGATGGCAGAAATACTGTACTGTACGCGGGGAACGCTCGCGGTGCCGCGGCAACCGAGACAGCCTGGGAATTTATGGTGCAGTTTTGCATATGAATTGCCCAGTAAACGGCGGCCTGGCCATCCAGCTCAGCCGGGTGTCAAAGCATCTCAACTATTCCAAACAGTCTGCAGAGCTGGCAGAGCCGACGCCCGCCCGCGGAGGGGGCCAGGGGTGGGGCAGCGGGGCAGGAGCCGGGCGAGGGAGGGGGCAGAGGGAGGGGAAGGGGGCAGATGAGGATGAGGCAGGAGCCGGAGAGCCAGGAGACCCCAGACCCCATGGGGAGGCAGAGGCGGCGCCCCTTCCCTCCAGTGCCCCACTTCCTGCTTCTCCTTGGGGTCCCAGAGCAGCAGGCCCGGCAGGTCCAGCCCAACACCCCGCCCCACGCACCAGGGTCGTCACCGTCCCCCAACCCTCACCTGGAGCAGAATGTGAATATTGTGGGGCAGCCAGACGCCCTCGGACGACCAGCCCGGCCCCTGGTGGACCTGCCCCAGCAGGCAGGGTAGCAGAGCCCCCCTCCGCCCAGGTAACGGAGCAGCCCGGGCTGCCCAGGTGGGCCACGGTGCCAACCTCCCTGGGCCCGTCCTGCCCCAGAGCACGGGCACCTAGGCTCACGCCGCCAGCTGCTGGGCTGCGTGGGCCCCGGGGCCAAGCAGCCTCAGTGTCCCCACCTGCCCAGTGCGGCCCCAGGAAGAGCATGGGCATCCACAAGAAGGGACCAGGTAGCCACTGGAGGGGGCCCAGGTCTGGTCCCTGCAGCGATGCATCACTGTCCTCACCTGAGGATTAGCCCTGGCGGCCAGGGCAGGAGGAGGCCACAGGGAGGAGGCCGGACAGGCAGCACCCCCCTCCCCCCTGCAGGCCGCGGGAGAGGAAGCCATGGGGTTCCCCATCCCCATCTCCCTTCCCCCCAAAGCTGTGGGCTCAGCTCCTGAGACCAGATGAGAAGCAGCTGGGGGGTCCAGGAACCCCAGGTGAGAGGACCCGACCGCGGGGGCGGGCAGGGCCGCAGAGGCTGTGCCCCGCACGGACGGACTGATGACTACAGGCGGGTCACACCGACAGGGACTGGGATTGGGGCGCTGGCAGGAGCAGCTCTACCAGCGAGGGATGGACTTGGACCCTCAACACGCTGCGACCGGCAGCGCCACACCAGCCCGGCTTCGGATCCCACGGCGGGTCCGGCGGGGCCGAACCTCGGGCCTTTCCTTGCCTGCACTGGGAGGCAGCCCGGGGCCCGTGAGGCCTGAGTGTGCGAGCCCAGAGAGGCCACACAGGGAAAGAGAGGGACACCCAGAGACTGGGATGGGGAGGGGAGGGGTGCAACCCTGGGGGGGCCCCAGGACTCAGCCAGCCTCTGCTGGCGGAGCTCCCGCAGACCCCCCTTATGGAGCCACCACGCCTTCAGGCCCTGCTCCACTGCCGCCTCCTCCAGGAAGCCCACCGGGTGCACTCATGAGCTGGGAGAGTGGGTGGTCTGCCCAATGCCTATGGCCGGGGGATAACCGGAGAGGGGCTATGCTGCCAGCAACACACAGCACAGAGCGGAGGGCCCCCCAACGGCCCTTCCAGGCCCTCAGCCCTCGCCATGGGGAGCCTCCCACAGAGCACACGGGGTCACCTGAGCCAGACAGGGGTGGGCTGCGTAGAGGCCAGCAGAAGTGTGCTGTGCACCAGCCCCAAGTGTCCCAAAGGCCGAGGGCGGGGCAGGCCCATGGGGGGTCCTAAAGGGAGCCTGGGCACCTGTCCCTTCCAACAGCGGGTCCTGGGTCCCACGGGCACCACCCCCTATGCCAGGCCCGGGCCCAGCCACACCACATCCACGTCCACACCCTGTGGCCTCGAGCGAATGACAGAGCACCTGACACCTCACCTGGCACCAGGGTCAGGTGTGCCCTCGGGCGGTCACCGCAGGGTCCAGGGCGGCGATGTGAGTAAAACCCTCAGCTGGGGCGGGTACACCCTCCACCAGGTGAGCTGTCACCTGCCGTGACCTGGCGGGAGGGCGACGGTCCAGGTGGGCGTCTCGGCCACACCTCCCACCCCTCCCGCCTGGGCCTGCCTCTCAGGGGCCCGCACCCCAGGGCTGGGACCCGACCGCTCGCCCAGAGAAGGGACCATTCTTCCCCTGGAAGGTGCGGGCTGTCTGGGTCCCTGGCGCTGCTGCCGCCGTGTCCTCGCGCCACCTGTGCGGGCGAGGCTGGCGCCCGAGGCTGGCCCAGGGGAGCCCGAAGCGAGCTGGTTTTAGGTTGCTTTCTTAGAAGCCTCGGCTGGGGCAGGAACAAAGCTGAACTTTAGGAGAAAAGAATAAAATAAAGGCTTGGTTTACCCTGTGCGGCAGCCAGAGGAGAGGGGGCCAGGGCCTGGGCGGCCACCTGCCAGGAAGGGAGGCACCTCCTCACCTCCCCTGCCGGTGGGGCCTGCCTGGCACCTTGTCCCTCTGCCCCTCTGCTCCCCTCCTCCCCCCACTGCTTCCCCAGAAATGCCCCCCTTCCATTCCCTCCACAGGAGCTCTCTCCTCCACTGCCCCCACCCCCCCCGCCCCCACCCCACCCCCACCCCCACCCCCGAGCTGTTTGCTTACAGAAGGTCAGGAAGAGCCAGGCAGAGAACCCTCAGTTCCCTGTGCCCATCCTCAAAGCGACTGCACCAAGGAACCCCCCCAGAATGCCCTTCAGAATGGAACCCCCTTTTGGCACCCCCTGCTGACACCACAAAGCCAGAGTCCAGCGCCCACAGCTGTGCCAGCCTGGGGGGCATCCCACACAGACCCCAGGACCTTCCCCAAGATGAGAAAACGTGGGTGACCAGGGGGGCTCTTCTCTGTGGGCCCTCCCTCTGGACAGCACGGACCCAGGCCCTGAGGTGTCGGCCCCCCAGGCAGCGTAGCCCCAGCAAGAAGGAGCAGGGTACAGGCTCCAGGAGTGCAGACACACACATGCACTCGTGGAGGTACACACCACGCACACGCATGCACACACATGCACTCACGGGCCCAGGGATCAGCTGGGCCGAGTCCCAGCCGCCCAGCCCTGCTCCCCACCTCCCTCCCCAGATTCTAAACCACTCTCCGTGGCGAGGGCACAGCAAGGCGCAGGAATGCGGGGTTTAATTTCTGTGGGATCACTACCAGCAGGAAAGGGAGGTGAGACAAATTAAATTAAATAAAATGATTTTGCAGGATTTAATTTTGCCAATCTAATAAGAGGTCTGGACCTCGGCAAACACGCAGTCATCAAACACACCCACAGAAGGGGGAGGGGGTGGGTGCCCTGGGAAAATGGAGCCCTGGCCACCCCACCTCCCCTGCCCCAGCCGGGGCCCTGTCCCCTCCCCGGACAGCCCCCCTGGCCCCCCGCCCTGCCATCTCAGCAGAAGCCCGCTGTTTGCAAGGACACCCCCCCCCAAGAGTTTGGGGCGAGGACCCGTGGCCACACCCCCAGGACAGTGTCTGGCAGGGAGGCAGCAGGTTACTCTGTGAGTCAGCATGCACACACACACACACACACACACACACACACACACACGGAGCACACGGCCTCAGGAACATGCCCAGCTGCTGCGTGGAGGCTGATGCGGGGGGCGGTGGGGGTGGGGGGGGCTCACTTTGGACAGCGGCCTGCAGAGCCATTGCCTCGCTTTCCCACTGCTGCCCGGGCTCCTTTACTGCCTGCAGGAGGGAAGCGCCCCGACATCCTAGTGCAGAGCAGCTGAGGGCGGAGGTGGGCCCTCTGGGGGCCAAGGTGCCCGTCAGCTTCGAGGCTGGCCAGCTCGGGCGTGCCAGGCCCCTGGGGCTGGGCAAGGCACCAACTGCTTCAGGCTTCAGGTTTGCATTAAACTTTTAATGCACCATAAAGCAGGGCTGGGCCTCCACAGCCTCACCGCTCATGGGGGGCCGGCCGGCTCGTGAGCCCCCCGAGAAGCAGGAGCAGGGCTCCAGGGTGGGGTCTCAGCTCTCAGGAGCCCCTCCCCCGCCCCCCCTCCAGGTGGGTGCAGAGAAGGAAACTGAGGCGCTGAGAGGGCAGGCCTCCTGCCGAGGCCTCGGGGCAGGACCTGCGCCCCATCACCACCCGCCCAGTGGCCGGAGGACAGCGCCCTCAGGGCACAGGGCAGCTGAGGCTGAGCTGCCGGCTGCTGCAAGACAAGGACTCTACCCCAGCCTCTGCCCTTGGCTGCTCAGGAGGCCCTGGGCGGAGGGAGGGGGCACACGGGCCTCGGAACCCTGAGGTTTCTGGGGCCCATGGGCTCTGCCTGGGGCCCCACCCCCCAGACCCCGCCCAGCTCCCCGTGTCCCAGCCTGAGAGGCAGAGGTGAGAGGCCTTGGGCATCCGGCCAGGCACCTGGGCCGCCTCCGCCCAGACCACAGCCCGGACCGGCTGGAAGCATTAAAGCTGGTTTTAACTGCACCAACAAATGTTTGCCTGGAAGCGGTTCTTCCCAAACAGGAGGGCGGTGTGCCAGGGTCTGCAAATTCAGAATGCGCTCGTCAGTCCTCCCGGCCCCCGGAGGAGACACCGAGACCACGTCCCCAGACACCAGCATGAGCAGGGGGCCTTCCAACCCCAGCCCCGAGGGCCAGGGCACCCCCGCCCCAGCACCACCAGGCCCCATGAGACCCCGGCCACAGGGCCCCGGGGTTGGGTGCGAGCTAGGTGGACACCCCGTCAGGGGGACAGGGCCCCGAGTCCCGCAGCACATGGCCTGTGCAGGGCTCTGCGGAGGGTCCAGGTGAGGGTCTTGGGGGCTGGGCTGAGTCCACGTCCGGGGGGGGGCATCCTGTGGCTCATCTGACACAACTCACCCACTGGCCGCCCTCCCTCTCAAACACTGACATGAGTGGGGTGGGGGTGGGGGTGGGGCCAAGCAAACACGGGGTGAACCTAGAGCAACACCAGCAGCAGTCACTCAGCAAAGCAGCCGGGGCTAAGGACCCACCCAGGAGCCAGCCCCCGCCCTGCGGCCCCCACCCGGCCCCCTGCCTCCAGCCCTGAGCCCCACGGAGTCCACGCCAGCCACGAAAGGGTTCCAGAGGTTTCCCGAGAATTAAGCGGTGTTTTGAGCAGAGCCGACAATCTCCCCGTATTTGTAATTTAAATAACGTAAGCTTGAAGAGTGTCTCCCTGGGGCGCAGTTTAATAACTTAAAACGCCAGCTCGCTCCTGGGCTGGCTGCACCCTCCTCCTCCTCATCTCAGGGACAGGGTTGCCCCTCAACCCCTGCGCATGGGGGCACTGGGGGGGCTGGCAATGCCAGCAGGGGCTGCCCAGGCTGAGCTGGTGGGAGCTGGGCTCCCCCTGGGTCCACCAGCACCCCCTTCTCCTCCCTCTGCTAATGGGCCTGGGGGGTCTTTGGGGGGAAGGTCCCAGAGCCGCTGGAGGACAGGGGTCCTGGAGCCCTCCCAGGCGTGGGCGGAGGGGCAGTGGGGGTGTGCCAGCCAGTGGGGTCACTCAGCTCATTAAGAAGCCGCCCCCACACATTCCCTCGTTAATATTCATCACCCTCCTCATCTGCATATCCTGCCATAAATAGTCGAGGTAAGACACAAGCTCCTGCATTTCTAATTATACTTAAAAATCTAATGTAAATCAGCCAGACACACAAACACTAAATCAGCCACTGTGGGGGGGCGATTATGGGAGACGGGTCCCAGCCCACCAGCCCCCACTCCGGGCTCGCAAGGTGGCGGCTGCCGGCAGAGCCCACCTGGCCGACCCAGGCCACACCACGTTGCCCTCAAGTAAGAGATGAGTGTGGGGCAGGGGAGACGCCCACAGCACCCCAAGGTCATGCCGCCCCTCCCCCGGGGCCACCAGCCTGCCCCACCTTCTCCCAAGGGGCTCCTTCCAGCCCAAGACACCCAGCCCTGGGCACGCCCTGCGCAGGGACTGGCTCCGTCGTCCTGTCCAGAGGGGCATACCAGCCCTCACGGTGGCACGGACAGATTCATGCCCCGTGGGCCCAGCGGCAGCTGGAAACCAGGGCACCTGAGACAAAGCACCATCCATGAGCCCGGGAGGTGGGCAGCCAAAAGCAGTGACACCCCCACCCGCCACACACAGGTCCTGGCCCCCGGCCCCCAAGGCCAGGGCCACCCGACCTCCATCTGGGAGCTGGGCCCTGGGCTGGCCCAACCCGGCTCCTCCTGGGTGGGGTGGCGGGACCACCTCAGGGACCCGCGGGAGGCACAGGCCTGGGGGACACGAGGGTCACCCCATCTGCCTTTAGAGAGAGATGCAGAGAGGCTGCCGCTGCCCGCATCTGCCTGGCATCGTGCCCAGACCTATTTTTAAGCCCATTTACTAGAAATCCCACAAATTAAAGGAAATACGGATAATGCAGTCAGAATCCTGGGGGCCAAATAAAAGCTGCACATAATTGTCCTCATGCTGCCGTGTGAGAATCTTAACCGCAAGCTCGGGCTCCCCGAAGCCCTGAGCAGCGGCTGTGTTAAGGAGAGAGCCAGGTGGGGTGGGGCGGGGGGCTCTGCTCGCGGGTATCAGAGGCCATAAAAGGTAATTACTGATATGAAAAATAAAGACCAGAGATACAGCCCTGACTTTATGGCCCAGGTACCGACACATGGCAGGCAGGCGGGCGGCGCGTCCTTCCCAGAAGGCGGGTCCAGGCCGGGGCGGCCGCTCTCCTGTGCAGGACGGGGTGAGGGCGCCAGGCTGCCATGGGATCCTCCCTCACCAGCGCCTGGCACCGCCCGCCTCCAGCGCCCAGTCTGGCCCCAGCTGGTTCCCGTGGCTCCCCCGAGCCCCGAAGCCGAAGCGGGGGCTGCAGACACCGGCCGCACAGCCGGGGCCTGGGGAGGGGCCAGGCAGCGATGTGCCAGGACCAGGGCCCGATGCTCCCTCCAGAGGGACCAGGACACACCGGTCCCCTCAGGTGAGGGGTGCAAGGCCTCCGTGGGTCCGAGGGTCAGGCCCAGGCCCACTGGCTCACCAGCCTCGGAGGCGAGTCAGGGCGGAGGCCAGGCGGCCGGTGGTCCAGGCAGAGGGCATGGCGGACGCAGCGGGTGGGCAGCCCAGGCCGGTGGAGCCAGCCCACCGAGTCTCCTCTCCGCTGCGAACGGGGGGCGCAGGCCTCGGCCTTGGCTGACCCTCTTTTTCTTTTTATTGTTTCTTTCCCTCCAAGACGGCCCTCGGTCTGGTTCTCAGCCTCGTCCGCGGGCCGTCTGTACCGTGCCACCTGTGGTTGGGGCCACGTCTCTGGTCCGTGGCGCGGCCAGAGCCACCAGGCTGGCGTCGGGAGACCCTCTGGGGTGGATGACGGCACCTCGACCCTCCCGATCGGTCCGGCCTGTCTGTCCGTGAGGACACGGCTCACGTCCCCGGCGGAGGAAGCTGCCCGGGGCCTCCAGGGAGCCCAGGGCACTGGCAGGGGCCTCGGTGGGGGCACAGGTGACGGTGCATGGTCTCCGAGCCCAGGCCCCACCTGTGCCTGAGGCCGGACCTCGCTCTGGTGGAGCGCCTTCCCGCCTCCAGGGGTTTCACGACTTACAGACTCTCTAAAAGGGCCGCTTCCTCAGGGGCTGAGATAACAGAGTTCCCAGAAGATGAAGAAACAGAGCTTCCAACATCTTCAATGGGCATTTCAGGGTCAGGCCTCGGACTGAGGGGGAGCGTGTGGGAGGCAGCCAACCCACGCGTCTCGCCCCCTCCCTGCCACTTCTTTCTAAAAATCAATGGAGAAAATACCCAAAATTCAAGGTATTTCTATCGTCACGACAAACAATCTGAAAATGAAATGTAGAAAACAATTCTGGCTGCCCCAGACCCTGACAGGGGACAGGAGGTGACACCCCCACATGGAGGTACGGAAAATGGGGGGGACCTCTACTTCCCTCCGTTTGTACCTCAAAAGAAGCCACAGGATGTTATCATTTTGGCTAAATTTGCTTGGTTTTGATGAGTTTATTCATAAGGCAATTTTTACTTATTTATTTTTGTTTATTTAATATATTTTTATTGACTTCAGAGAGGAAGGGAAAGGGAGAGAGACAGAAACATCCATGACGAGAGAGAATCATTGATCGGCTGCCTCCTGCACGCCCCTACTGGGGGTCAAGCCTGCAACCTGGGCACATGTCCTGACTGAGAATCGAACCGTGACCTCCTGGTTCACAGGCTGACGCCCGATCACTGAGCCGCACTGGCTGGGCTGGCAGGTGGGTGCCGGGCAGTCCTGGTCCCACAGCCCAGGGCCCAGAGCGCAGCCCCGCCACTGGGCAGTCTCCGCCTCCTCTGGGGCCCCGGGAGCCGCAGGGACGCCTGGGGGGCTGGGGAGGCGGCACCCGAGGGTCACCTGCCCTGCAGCACAGCGAGCAGGAGTCACCATCGCGCACGCGCAGTCACCGTGGCACCTCGGTTTCCCAGCAGGTCCCGCGGGAGCACTGACGGTAAATATGTTAATCTGCGCTCAATCACGGCTTTGAAACAAGGTGTGTGCTCCATCAGTTACAGCGCGGCACCTGGAGACGTCACTGAGTGTCGGGCGTCCGACCAGGGCAAAGGGACCCAGCACATGGGGGTGGAGGGCGGGCGTGGGGGAGCGAGGGGAGGCTGCTGCGGGCTCCCCAAACACGAGCCGCTGGCACCCTGAACCCCGGAGGCCAAGCCTCGCAGAAAATGCCCAGCGTCACCTTCGGCTTCTGGGCAGGTGACGTTCCCGCAGCGCAGGCCGGACTCCGGGGCCAGGCAGGTGCAGCAGGGCCTGTGCCCAGGTCACTTCGGTCCCTTGTCCTCCAGCCGTGACCGGGTCCAGGTGCAGGACCTGGGTCCGTGGCCTGAGGGACCTCTGCCTGCCCCACAGAGCCGGCTGGCAGCAGCCACTGTGAGCCGTGGGCAAGCCTGCTCCGGGCCCGGGACGCCACCCCCTCCCCGTGCCCCCCGGAGGGCTGGGGCAGCTGGCGGGTTGGTGGCTGCTCAGATGCATGGAGGTGGCAGGAGCGTTGAGCTGAGACACCACAGCCCCAGGTCACGGATCTCAAATCATCTCGGGAAAGAAACAATCTCGTCCGAGCTCACAAATTCCGGAACTGACCGGGGCACGGGAAGGACTTGCCAAGGAAGGAGAGCGACCAAACTCTGAACGAGGCAGGCACCAGGGGCTGGAAACCCAGAGAGAGAGGAGCGGGTGAGCCGGGGGGGGGGGGTCAGCGTGGGGACTTGACCTAGTTAACCTATGACCTGCCCTGCATACCGTGCTCCCTGCCGGGGCGACAGTCCGGCCCGGGCATCGGGCATCGGGCATCGGGCACCGGCGCTGGCACCTCCTCCCACCGGCACGGGCGTCACGAAGGCGGCCTGGGCACGCGTCCTGGGGCTCCCGCCTCGCGAGGCTTCTTGGAAATGAGCGGCGGAAACGTAATCACAGCTGCCGGGGCTGACCGGCCGCCCGCGTCTCCTTCAGTTATGATTATTACAAAGTCGGCGAAGACGCAGCGAGGAGGAGCCCGGACCCTGAGGAATGCCCAGGGGCCTGAGGGGGGCACCCCGCTGCCCTGCCCTCCCCTCCCCGCCACCCTCCCGCCTGGCCCGGGACCAGGAGGCGCCGTCCTTCTGCAGGGCCGGGCTCTGTCTACCTGGTGCACCTGGCCAGGTGAGCAGGCAGAGCAGGTGAGGGCGGGCGAGGGGCAGCTGTACCTGCTGTCTTTGTCCCACCCTGGCCCCTCCAGGGCAGCACCTGGAACCCAAGAAGGCCCTCTGCTCTGCGGCCCAACCCCTCTGGACTGTCTCCCTCTGTGAAGCGAGGGGCATCTGACACCCTCCAATGACCCTGGGTCCCGGCTGACCCGCCAGCGGCTCTGGGCAGCTCATCACAGAGCCGGACTGTGACCACAGGACGCCGCAGCGAGCAGGGGAGGGTGGGGCTTCTCGTCAAAGGGCCGCAGGTGCGATGCCATCCCAAGCCTCGGGCTCGTGGCCTCAAGCCCACACCCAGGACCAGGAGAGCCAGGAGGGACCAGACCCTAGAGCAGTGGTTCTCCACCTTCTGGCCCTTTAAATACAGCTCCTCATGCTGTGACCCAACCACACAATTATTTTCGCTGCTACTTCATCACTGTCATGTTGCTACTGTGATGAATCGTCATGTAAATATCTGATCTGCAGGATGGTCTGAGGCGACCCCTGTGAAAGGGTCGTTTGACCGCCAAAGGGGTCGCGACCCACCCGCTGCTCTAGAGCCTGGGGAGGGAGTCCCCTGATTTGGGACTTGGGACCTCAGAACCGGGAGAGCATAAATTTCCGCTTTTATTTATTAACTAGAGGACTGGTGCATGAGATTCGTGCACTTGGGGGGGGGGGGTCCCTCAGCCCAGCCTGCGCCCTCTCGCAGTCCAGGACCCCTCGGGGGATGTCCACCTGCTGGCTGAGGCCTGATGGCCCTGGAGATCGGGCCTAAGCCGGCAGTCAGACATCCCTCGCAGTCCAGGGCTCTCGCAGTCGGGGACCCCACTCCTTACCGCTGCAGGCAGGAGAGGCTCCCCCACCACTGCTGTGCTTGCCAGCGTGAGCCCGGGGCGGCTTCTGGCTCAGCCGTGCTCCCCCTGTGGGAGTGCACTGACCACCGCGAGGCAGCTCCTGCGTTGAGTGTCTGCCCCCTGGTGGTCAGTGCATGTCATAGCGACCAGTCGACCGATCGTTTGGTCAACTGGTCATAACTGTCGCTTAGGCTTTTATATATATAAATTTATTAAAACGTGGATTTTTAGAGAGAGATCAATTGATTTGTTATTCCACTTATTAATGCATTCATTGGATGATTTTTTAAAAATTTCACTTGTTTTCTTACTTTTCTACCTTTTTAAATATATTTTTATTGATTTCAGAGAGGCAGGAGCGGGAGAGAGACGGAAACATCAGTGATGAGAACCATGGATTGGCTGCCTCCTGCACGCCCCCTACTGTAGATCGAGTCCACAACCTGGGCCTGTGCTATTGACTGGAATCGAACCCGGGACCCTTCAGTTCATAGGCCGACGCTCTATCACTGAGCCACACCAGCTAGGGCCAGTGGCTGATTCTTGCGTGTGCCCTGACGGGGATCAAACCTGCAACCTCGGCGTATCAGGACGACCCTCTAACCCACTGAGGTGCCCGACCGGAGCCCATCCCACCTCTCTGCGGACCCCACTTCTCATGCTCGTCGTCCGCAGGAGGGGACACCAGGCTGGGGACACCTGCCCTCCTGCTTCACCCTCCTGGGCACACAGCCCCGGAGCCCAGAGGAAGGGGGCAGTGCCACCCGCAGCCTGGCCCCTGGGGCCCGTTCGAGGACCCAGCTGCCCTCGCCGGGTGGTGCTCTGCTCTTTTCTCTTTGCCTGGTTTGGTATTTCCCCCAAGTTCAGGACTCACTTTTTTCTTGGGGGGTGGGGGGATGGAAGGAACACAGGAAGAGAGGACAGACGGCCACCTGGTGGGGTCTCTGCTACAGTCTGGGGCCCACGGTGGCCACACGCCTCTCCTCCCAGGACCCTCACAGGCCACGGACGGGCCAACCAAACCGGTTACAACAATGAACACGAATCCTGCGTCCTGTCCCCAAACCTCCGTGACCACAGGCACAGTCTCGGAAAGATCCCCCTCCATCGGCCGCCCCGTTTCCTGCCCTGCACCCCAGCCCTGCCCCTGGCAACAGAGCCCCCTAGACCTCCCGCCTGCACGGGCCCTCATGCCCGCCTGGCACCTGTCTGTCCGTGTGTCTGGCTGTCACCCTCCTGGGCAAGCATAGGGCTGAGCACATGGCTGTGCCTCAGCAACGCCTGCCCCTCCAGGCACTGAAGGGTTTGTATGTGCCCCGGCCACGCTGGTTGAATAGGGTCTCCCCAAATTCACGTCCACCCAGGACCTCAGAATGTGACCTTATTCGGAAAGAAGGTCTCTCAGGAGTAGTTAGGGTCTCACGAGATCCCCTGGACCCGGGTGGGCCCCGCATCCAATCCGGGCGTCCTGGCAAGAAGAGGGACCTTTGGGCACAGACACAGAGGACGATGGCCACGGACCGTGGACATGGAGACGGGAGGGACGCGTCTCAGGCCCAGGGAGGCCAGGGCTGCCGGCACCGCCAGGAGCTGGGGAGGCAGGGGTTCCCCCCGGAGCCCCAGGAGGAGCCAGCCCTGCCCACACCTCGATGTTGACTGTGGCTCCAGAGCTGAGAGGGTAACCGCCTGTTGTCTCAAGCTCCAGGTTTATGGTGGGTGAGCTCACAGGCTCCCGCCCCTCCCACAGGGAAACAGACATCACTGCCCTGTGTCCGGGGGCTCTCGGACCCCACAGCAACCCCCGGAGCCGTGGTCACGGAGGAGGTGGGCTTGGCAGGAAAGGGGGAGGCGGGCGGGTCACAGGGGAAAAGCAGGCGGGGACCCCTCCCACCCTCCAGCCAGGATGTCCGCACAGAGCCCCCCAGGGGACAGGAAGCGGGATGCACCCCCTTTGTTTCTGCTTCATGCTCACCGTCCGCACCCTCCACTTCACACACGGGGAACCTGAGGCCCAGGGTCCCCCAGCAGCACCGTGACGGGTGGGGTTCAAATCACAAGACAACACTGGCCCTGTCCCGGGCCCTGCGGCCGCCGCTGCTCCGTGGACGAAGGTAGGGCACGTCCCCAGAGTCCTCAGAACTGTCAGGCCCGTCCAGTCCCAGCAGCCCCTGAGCTGTGCCTGCCTCTCCTCTGAGCTGCTGGGGGGCGGGGGGGGAGCATCTGGCACCAGGCCCCCTGCTCTCCCCTTGCCGTTCACGGTGATTTGACCAGGAGGTGCAGTGCGGCACGAAGCACGGTTGGCGGCCGGCACTGGGGTGCAGGACCCCCTAAGATCCCATGGTTGCCAGGCGGACACTGTCTCCGAGAGTCCACACATGGTCCCGCTCTGTGGGGTCAGGAAGATTTTCACCCCAAACCTGCTCTGTCCAGTTTCTTCAGTAAGTGGGACAGAGGGCGACGGAAGAAATCTTGAAGCTGGCGGACTGCAGCCCGGCCCCCATCAGAACCAGCGGGGCTGCTGGTGACAGGGGAGGAAGCAGCTACCTTCCGACGGGCTCCTCCCCCTCCCCCTCCCCAGGGAGGCACTGCTTCCCCGGGGCTGCCCAGGCCCTGCACCTGCAAGGCCAGGAGTGAGTCCGTCCCAGGATCGCCTGCCGCACGCAGGCCGGTCTGGGACAGGAACTGAGGAGCAAGTGCTGGGATCTCGGAGTCCCCGGCCCAGCTTCCTCCACGCCTGCCTGCAAGGGCCAGCACGCACCTGCCGCCGAGGCGCCAGGCACTTAACAAGCACCAGGACCCAGCGACAGGCCCGGGGGTGGGGGGCACGGCGTCCTGCCCGGCTCTCACCCTGCTCCGGAGCCTCCTCTGGGTCCACCTGTGCCGATGCCCCTCGTGTCCCTCCCTGAGTCCCCCCTCACCCCCTTCTGCCCCGGACCAGGGACAAGGCTGTGGGGAGGGAGGGCACTGTCCTGAGACAGCCCAGGGACCGAGGCTGGGGGGCCCAGGACAGCAGTGCCCCCCGGGACCCGCCCCATCCCGTCCTGGGAGTGTTGCTGGCGGGCAGCTTGCATCATACTCTGCCAGTAACGCGCCCCTGGTGATGCTCTGGCACCAGTGGAGCTGAGGCGGCTGCTGCACAAGAGCCGTCCTCTCGACGCCGTTTCCCTTTATAGGAAGGTGTTGCAAACACACAGACACGAAATCCGTCAGTTGCAGCCCCACCGCCAACCTCCTGACCGGCTTCCCCGCGAGACCAACCGTTCGTTGTACCCTGGGCCCCTCCAGCCAGCCTCACCCAGCGGCGCCGCCCAACCCGAACCACCGCTGGCTCCAGCCAGTCAAGGGCACGTCTGTGCAGAGAAGGTCACGGGGCACCTGCTGCCCACCTAGCCGGGTCCCGACCACCCCAGAGGTGGGCAGAGGGGCTCCCTTCACCCCGCCCAGCATCATGCTGGACACCCCAGTGCCCAGGAAGCCAGGCTCCTAGGAGACACATCCAGAGGCTCGGGCGCCACCGGAACTGCCACGAAGCCCCGAGGGCCTGGCCAGGGGCTCCCGTCGCCCTCCCCCCAGGCCAGTGAGCTCACCCTCACTCTCGCTCAGCCACACCCAGCTGTGGCCTGCGGCACCTCCGAGAGCCAGGAGACATCCCTGGCAGGTGACCGGGCCTGGCAGCGCCCACACCCAGGTGGCCCCTGGGGCAACAGTGGGAGCAGGGCGCCTGGGAGCAGAGCCGTGGGTATATACAGGCTCCACTGGGGAGGGGAGAGGGCGAGGCGGGCTGGAGGGGCAGGGCCTACCACTTGGGAGCCCCCCCACCCCTCCACGAACGGGGCAGAGGAAGCCAAGGGCTCCCCTCTCCTCCCTACAGTTAGGAGCCAGGCCACCCTCAACCTCTATTTTCTTAAAAGCTTTTTTTTTCTTTTTTATTAAAAAAAAATCCAATTATAGCACAAATCTCTCAGCAGGGGTCAGTGTAGAATAAGAATAGCCAGAGTTAATGGACATGACACAGGCAAGATTAATGCCTAAAGGGTTTCCAAAGTTGTATGATGCAGATTTCATTAACATTTTAATTGTAATGTATCTTTTTAATCTTCTCTCACCCTAATGGTTTTATATCCAAAAGAAAAAAAAAATAGGAAGAAAAAACTGCTGACAACAACAAAAAGTATCAATATACAGAATTTAACAAAGGCGCTTAGCAGTGCAACGGAAACCAAATTAAATGAGCAAAACTATGTTAACATTCTGATTTTCTAACAACAGGAAAGTCAGAATGCAGCAAACGCCATCCCTTCTCCCTTCGGGGCAGGGACGGGCGCAGGGGGCTCCCTCTAAGGCCCCAGCAGCCCCCTGCTCCCCACTATCTGGACGCCAGAAAATGCCAAGCTTCCGAACAGACCGGCCATCAGGGCGGGAGCCCCGGTACCACAGGGTGGGGAGGGGTGCCACCATGATGAGGGGCCTTTGGTGGGCAAGCGCTGGGCTGAAGACAAGCGGGCACCCGCCCCCAAGGCCCACGAGGGGGCCCAGAAGGCCCTGGACGGCACTACTACCTCCAATTTTCAAAGGCGTTTTCTCCAGAAATACAACCAACCCTGACCACTCAGGGCCCCGGGTTTTTATTTATTTATTTTAAATATATTTTCCTTGATTTCAAAGGGGAGGGGAGAGGAGAGATAGAAACATCAGTGATGAGAGAGAATCATGGATCAGCTCCCTCCTGCATGCCCCCTACTGGGGATCATGTGACCTTGACCGGACTCGAACTCGAGACCCTTCAGTCCACAGGCTGGTGCTCTATCCACTGAGCAACACCAGCCAGGGCCAGATTTTTATTTTCAATCAACAGACGCTCCTAGAGCGCCAAGCTTGTGCTGACCCTCCGCCCCCAATCCAGCTCCCCCGGGACCACACCCCCAGGTCCAGGCCACCCTCAGGAACCCGTGGCTGGGCCTGGGACACAGCCCGAACTGTGGCTCACCCCAGTGACTATATATGGGCACTTTCAGCCCTGCGGTCCCCGCCCCCGGCACTGCCTGCTTCCCAGGCTCCGGGCAGGCACTGGGCGGGGCCCAGGAGCTCCCGGCCCATCCATGGCCATGTGCCCTCCTGGATGCCAGGGCCCCGGCTGCGGGGGAGGGGCAGGATTCCTTCGGACAGGCCAGAGCCAGCCTCCGCTCCCCCTGAGGCCGGGAAGCGTCTCAGAGAAAAGAACGTTTCCATCCTCCCTGGAGACTGGGAAGCAGCCTCCCCTTAAAGGACCATGACCCTCACTGGCTCCAGCCCATTGCCCGGGAGGGGCCCGGGGAGCCCCCAGGCCAAGCCCGCGCTGCACCGAGGCCCCAGGCCAGGCCTGCTCACCTCAGCCTCCCAGCACCTAATAAGGAAGCTGCCAAGTAGCATCGGAGGCACAGGGAGGGCTCAGAGAGGGTGAGTTACCCACCCAAGTTCACACAGCCGTGGGGCGCACGTGACCTGGGAGAGACTGAAGGGCGCGTGCCCCTGTCTGCTGGCCTGGACACAGGCCCGGCCAGCGGTGGGGGCGGGCAGGGCCCCGAGAGCCCAGATGCCCTCCCAGTCCTTCTGCTCTCAGGGCTCCCAGCCCGGGCAGCCATGGGGCACGGGTGTCCCTCCCTCCCCCCAGGATGCCAGCCACAGGCACCAGGAGCCATGCTCTAAGTTCCTGTCCCTGACCCTTCCAGACCCTCTGTGCCTGCCCCGACCGCCTGGGGAGACCCTCACGAGGGCACCTGCTTCCCAGGCCTGATCTCGAAAGACAAAGGCCAGACCCGCAGAGAGGAAGCCAGCACCTCCGTGTCAGCAGCTGCAGGTGCAGAGGGAGCCGCCCCAGCATATCTCACTCGTGATCTCATCCAGGCCCGGCCTGGTGAGAGCAGGAATTCGCTAACAGAGAAACCCAGGCCAGGCCCCAGGGCCCGCCCGGCCCAGAGGTGAGCAGTGCCTCAGGCCGTGAGTGAGGAGTGAGCTTGTTTTCCCAGCCGGCACCCTGGGTCCAAGGCTGGGAGGGCGGGAAGGGCATGACCTCTCGGCACACAGAGAGGAAACCGGGAGGGGTGGGGCCTCACGGGGTGGAGGGGGCGGACGGCTCCCCGTGGGGAGGAAGAGAGGGTGCCCAGGGAGGGCCCAGTTCACGGACCCTGGAGGCAAGTGGCCGGCTGGGCTGGTGAGAGGCCCATGGGAGCTGGTCCCAAACAGGCCCTGCCCGCCCCTCACCAGCCGGTCAGACCCCAGGCCCAGCAGGCGTTCCAAGCCCCTACAGCCAAGCTGGGCAGCCTCTGCTCACCAGGAGCAGCTGGGGCCATGCCCCTGCCCCGGGAAGGCCCAGTGCACCGCACCCCAGGGTCTGCTCCCCATCAAAGACCCGGCCTGGAAGCCAGCCCCAGGTTCCTGGGCCTGCAGGCCGCCCTTCCTTCGTGTGCCCGGCACACGTGGGGGCGGCGGGGGGCGGGGGGGAGGGGGCAAAGGGCCTGGTTCTCCTGAGGCAGGTGCTGGAGTCTGGAGCGAGGGGCCTGATCAGCTCTCGCTGGATCTGACGGGTGGGGCAGACGCTCACCACCCACTCCCCCCAGCCCCACCCCGCCAAGGCGGCTCCTCTCACCCCCACAGCCCAAGGGGACAACAGGAGCCAGGAGACAAGGCCAACCAGAGCACAGGTGAGAGCACAGGTGAGAGCACAGGTGAGCAGGAGGGGCAGACGGGCGGCGTAGGGAGGCGTGGAGGGAGCCAGGCCCCGGGTGTCTGCATTTGGGGAGCACAGGCCGCAGAGGGCGGGGTGCAAGGGGAGCGTGGGAACACCCCCGAAAGGGTCAATGCCCCAGTGCTTACCTTCTGTCCCGTGAGGGGCCCTGGGCCCATGACAGGCCTGGCGAGCAGGACCCCAGAGGTAAAGGTCCGGGGGACCCGGCTGTGAGGGCCACTGCCATCGCCCCTCTTACTGGAACTGCACGCTCACGTTTTGGTGAAAGACAGGAGAGGTTTGAAGGGTTCTGCACGGTCACCATGAGCCCACCTCCCTGAGTGGCCCCTCGGGCACACGGTGGTGGCCGAGAACCCAGGGGCAGCAGCCCGGTGTTCCAGCATCGGCCCCGCTGAACACATCCTGCAGAGACGGAGCAGCTCGAGCAGGGGCTGGACGGAGCGTCACCAGCTGGTATCAGACAATGCGTCCAGCGCCCTGCGGCCTGGGTGTGACCACTGACAACAGATCTCCGGCCACTGAGCAGGGACAAGTGATACCCCGGTTCTACATCTGCACTCCTTCCGGCGGCTTCCGGGGACAGGGGGGCGAACCCCTAGGTCTCATCTGTTTCCCTGGCTCGGACTCCAGCTAAGGTGCCCCCAACAGTGGAATGGCCCCGGGGAAATACCCACAGGCCTGGGGGCACCATGGAGCGGTTGGGGGGTGGGGGGGTTGGCGGGGGAGGAGAAGGGAGGGTGTGCTGGGAGCTGGGAGGAGCGCAGCCGCCTGACCCTTCTCCTCCTCTTTGCTGCCAAGCCTCCTTTCCTCATCCGTAAAATGGGGCCAACAATGGAGGCAGCCTCTCAGGCGGGGGAGGGGAGACCTGGAGAGAAACCTCCGCAGACCAGCCAGCAGCCACAGGGAGAGGGGGAGGCGCGGGGAGGCCCGTTACTGGAGGGTGCGCTCTGAGCTGGGGTGGGGGTGGCAGAAAGCAGCTATCCCCACCTCCCGGTTCACCCCCCCACCCCCCACCCCCCACCCCCCACGGACTCAGGGACCACAAGCAGCCGAAGGAGGCCCGGCTGGGTCCCAACAGTCCCGGGAAATACCACTGGGAAGAGGGCGCCACATGCCCACGGGGCAGCATCTCAGGCCTGGAGGCCCGAGGGGGAGGGGGACGGGGAGGGGGAGGGGGCGGCGAGGGACCCCGCTCCAGGGGGCCGGCCTGCAGCAACCCCCGGGGAGAGCGGGCACTCACCAGCCCAAGACGGCGCTTCGGAGAGCCCGGGCGGAACCGGAGGTGACCTCTGACCTCGTGACCCGCTCACCCCACTGACCCGCGGCGCAGGTCCCCTGCCCCGGCCAAGAGGCCAAGAGTCTGCGCAGCCGGCGCAGGGCTCACACCTGGGCTTCCTGGGAGGGGCCCGCGCCCTGGACCTCCTCACGCAGGACACGACCGCGATGGCGGTGGGACCCCTCTTGGCAGTGCAGCCGCCCCAGGCTCCTCCAGTGCGGGGGGGGGTACCCCATCCTCCCTCCCCGATTGGGGTTCGCGCGAAGACGGAACAGGGGCAGTGATGCCCACGAAGGGGTCCCACCGGGACCGGAAGGAGTGGCGCAAGGCCCGACGGATGGGGACCCGCCTGGACCCCAGCCGGGGTGCGAGGGTGCGTCCCCGGCCCCGGCCCCGGGCCCAACGCACCCGGCTTCCCCGCCCCGCGGATGCGCTCGGTCGGCCCAGTTGCGGGGGAGAAGGGGGGGCAAGTGTCCCGAGAAGCCGGCGGGAGGGAGACGCCCGGGGAGGGGGTGCGGCTCGGTCGGGGCGCCCCCTAGACCCCGGCCCCGCGCACCCCGGCTGGGCGGGCGCCGCGCGAACTTGGGCTGCGGGCCGGCGGCGGACACTGCGGCAGCGCGGGCGGCGCGGAGTTCGGCGAAGTGCGGGGACCCCGCGCCCAGGGGGTGCCTGCGGGCGCCGAGGGGGCGCCTGCGGGCCGAGGGGCGTACCTGCGGGCCCGGCCCGGGGCGGCCTGCGGCGGGGCGGCCGCGGCGGCAGGAAGTCTCGCGTCCGCGCTGCGCTCACATGGAC
The DNA here is from genome assembly GCF_964212035.1 of Myotis nattereri. Classification (NCBI taxonomy): domain Eukaryota; kingdom Metazoa; phylum Chordata; class Mammalia; order Chiroptera; family Vespertilionidae; genus Myotis; species Myotis nattereri. The sequence continues at coordinate 83,021,337 of NC_138087.1, forward strand.
TTTCTCCGCCTCGCCCGGCACCGGCCGCACCGCGGGGCGGGGCGCGGGGAGGCGCGGGCGGTTAAAGGGACAGCGTCCGGCCGCGCGCGCTCGCCACCAGGTGGGCCTGGGAGGGGGAGCCCGGACGGGTGTCCCGGGGAGCGGGGACCCCGGGTAGGGAGCCAGGAGGGGGTGGCCGGGGGGTGGGGTCAGGGGCTCCGTGGCAGCCCCCCGCCCCGAGCGCCGCCTTCCGGAGCTCCAGGGGTCGGACCCTGCACCGCGCACTGGGCCGGGCAGCCGGCAGGTGAGGGCCGCGGCGCCGACCTGCGCGGACCCGGGAGGCCCGGCCCCCTCCGCTCCCGCCGGTGCGCCCCTCCCCGCGGCGGCCGCGTTGGCACCGAGCAGCCTGCAGGATGCGCGCCCAGTGGGGCTCCGGCCGAAGGGGTGCGCGCCTCGCCGCGGCTGACCCTCGGCGGCCGGAAAGCTGCGGTGCGGGAGCCCTTGGGCACAGGCCTGGCACTGCGGGCGGCGGGACGGTCTGCTTTCAGGCGGGGGTGAGCACCCGCTCACTGGTGCACGAGGTGCGGTTCTAAAACAAGTGCAGAAAGAAAGCCGCCCGCACACCCGGAGGGACCCACAGAGGCCGCCCCCAAGTTGCCTCCACCTGCCTTGCAGCCTGGGGTCAGGACGGCTGCAATGGTTCCCCCAGGGCTGAGTCGGCCTGGCTCCCTCCCCCCACCACCACCCGGGGCCTTGCAGGAAAATGGGGGTGGCACCAGGACAGTGGTCCCCAGCACGGGGTAAGTGAGGAGCAAGGCGCCCCCTACCCTCCCAGATGACATTCGGCCGTGGGGGTCAGACGCTAAAGCCCTGCAGGACAGTTAGCCAAGGTCATTCCTAGGACACGTGTCAGAGCCTTGGTCCAAATATCCCTGGTCCCCAGGCTCATGCTAGGTACTTGACCGTGGTCGCAGACTGACCCCCAGTCCCAGCTTGAACCCTCAAGGACTCTGGGCACCCCCCCCCACCTCCCGGAACTCCACTTACTCGTAGACAGGGTCCCGGGTCCCACTGCCTCCGAGCCCTCAGGGTGGTCTGTGTCCTGAGACCTGTCAGGTGGTGTGGCTTGTGCTCCTGGCCCAGGAGGTGCAGGTGAGAGAAGCAGGTCAACTGCCCACCCCAGGGGCCGGCAGAGCTCGGGGGCCAGGCGGGAGGGGACCGTGCCCGGCCCACAGCTCGCCGCCCAGGACGCCCGAGGCTCCTATGTGCTGTTCACGATGTCAGCCGTGCCGACTCCCCGGGGTCCTGGGAAGTTGGCTCCCACATATGGCAGGTGTGAGCAGAGACAGATGCTACCTGCTTCCAGCCATAAGCAGCCATCCACTCCCTCAGGTCCTCCCTTAGCCAGGGGGGTCGCTGAGGAGGGGACCCGCCAGGACCTGGAGGGGTGACTGTCTCCCTAGCAGCAGGGGGGGCAGGGCGAGGGGGTAGCTGGGGAGCAGCCCCAAGTGCTTGTACACTCCGGTTGTCATCGCTTATTTTCTCAATGTCCATGAAATGCTTCCTTAGTGAAGGACATGTGGAAATATTAAAGTATTTAGGAGGCAGCAGATACCCAGAAACCTCCAGACCGTGGGGCTGGGCGCAGTGTCTGTGGGGCTGGGCACATGTCTGTGGGGCTGGGCACATGTCTGTGGGGCTGGGCACACCTGTCCTGCACCTGCATCTGCACGTCTTCAAGCCGCTGCTGCGTGGTGTGTGTGTGTGTGTGTCCACCAGAGTTTTCATAATGACCTCCTTTCTTCCTGTTTTACTGAAAGGCAGCTGGAAGGGCTCACGCACACAGGGTCCCCAGCATGCCTTACTGGGTGGAGAGAACCTGAACCCCCAAGGGATGGGGCTGAGAAGCTCCTGCCCTTCATTTGATCTGTGATTATTCAGGTACTGGGGGGAGGGGGGACCCCTCAGCCTGACCTGCACCCTCTCACAGTCTGGGACCCCTCAGGGGATGTCCACCTGCCGGCTTAAGCCAGCAGTCAGATATCCCTCTCGCAGTCCTAGCTCGCGCAGTCTGGGACCCCTTGTTCCCCGCCTGCCTGTAGCGGAGGTGGGAAAGGCTCCCCCCACCGCCCCACTGCGCTCGCCAGCCAGCGCAGCTGTGAACCCGGCTTCTGGCTGATCGGTGCTCCCCCTGTGGGAGCACACTGACCACCAGGGGCAGCTCCTGCATTGAGCATCTGCCCCCCGGTGGTCAGTGCGCATCATAGCGACCGGTCATTCCGCCAGTTGTTGCACCGTTTGGTCAATTTGCATATTAGGGCTTTATTATACAGGATTGTGACCAGTCAGCCTGCTGCTGGCTGATATGCAGGCGTGGCCCTGCGGGGTCTGATGAGCTCTGAGCCCTTCTGAGGTGCCCACAAGGGTCAGGGAGGTCAGCCTGGCATCTGGGCCTGAGCTTCCTGCTCTGAGGCTTGACCCCCCCCCCCTTTTATTCAGAGAGCGTCTGGCTGGGAGGAGGGACATCACAAGAAATAAATCTGCACATGGATGAGCCACCAAGGGGAGGGGGTGTCAGGGTGGGGTGCTGGGTGCACTGGAGCCATGCTTTGGCCTGGTCGCCTGTCTGTCCTCCGCTGGATGGCCGAAGCCTTTGGTACCCGAGGGGTGAGAGGCTCTGTGAACCAAGACCCACGGGGCCACACCAGTCCCTGCTCACTCCACTCTCGCTCCTGGGCTCCGGGCCGTTCAGAGGCCCCCCCCCCCCAACGTCCGCGGCCACCAGGGCTCTGCGTGGACCTCAGGTGTGCACGGCTCTCGCACTAAAAGCAAGTGGGTGTGTCCGCGTGCCACAGCCCTGTGCTAGGAAGAGCTCACTTCCTCCATCCGAGGCTCATCTCAGAGAAGGACGAGGGTGTCAAAACTCACTCCGCCAGCTGCTGCCTCGGCCTGTCCGCTTGGGTGGTTGGCTGCCGCCTGGAGCGGAACAGGACCCCATAGAACCCCTCACCCCACAGGACAGGGCCCTATGGAGCCCCTCACGGCGCCTCAGAACTGCCCTCCCGCCTCCACGCAGAGGACGGCAGCTGGTCCTGGAAGCCCCATTCCTCCAGCTGCTGGGCCAGGCACCTGGGGCTTCTTGTCACCTTTCTGACCCCAGATGCAATCTTTCCCCAGGCTGACGGCTCCGCCTTAAAGCTGGGGCAGGAACCCAACAGCTACCCCCTCTCCTGGCCCACTCCCCTGCTCAGGTCACTGCTGCAGGCCCATAGCTGACCCCCCTCCTCCGCCCAGTCTTTGTGCACAGGCAACGGGAGACGCCTGTGACCATGGCAGAGCACACCCTCCCCTTGGTGGCCCCCACACTCAGCCCAGCTCGGTCCCTCGGCAGCTCTGGCCCCAGGGGACAGGCTCCCCCAGGGTTCAGGCCCTATCCCTGGCCCCGGGTGGTACCTGGCACAGCTGCATCACAAGGGCCCAGACTGCTGCCCACCTGTCTGAGCTCTGGTGCCTCTTCCCTGTCCGCAGTGTCCAGGGCGCCCGGTCAGCAGGCAGGGCCAGTCCTTTGGCTGGGACTGCTGGCCTGGGAACAGACTCAGCACCATGGGCGGCACTGCCCCTTGTCCCGCTGACCGGTCGGAGCCCACAGCACACCCTGCACCATGGCCCCCTGTCTAGGGTGGGAGTGGATGTTTAATGGGGCAGAGTCAAGGGCATGGGATGGAGGGCCCTGCTGTCCACAGCGGTCACCATGGCCCCAAACCCGACAGTGTATCTTGTCTTAATCTCTCCCGTTCTGGCCACACAGCTGACCTACCCTCCTCCTCCCAAGACCTTTGTGCGGCTTCTGGAGCCTCCCCCTCCTTTGCCCTCCCCTAGGCCCTACCTGAGACCTGAGTGCCCCACTGACCACCAGCTGTGGCCAGGTACTCGGGTGGGCGGGACAAACACTGGCAGCTCAGACCCTGGCTCCAGGGAACCTAGTGCCCAGGCAGAGTCTCCAATCGGGTGTCTGCAGGGGCAGCAGGGCAATCCCAGGACCCTTGCATTCAGATTGGATCTGGTCCTGTGAGGCAGACTGGGGGTGGGGGTGCCCTTGGGGTCTGCAGTGATGTGGCTGTTAGCAGAGCCCCCGCTCTGGGCAGAGCCAGGCTCCCCCCCATGTTGTATTCGCTGCTGGTGTCCTTGGTCAGGGTCAGCCCACACCATCCACTTACCCAGGGGGTGTCCTCAGGCTGAATGCTGGCCCCTGACCTCTCTGGACCTCATTCCCGAGACCCTGCCGGCCACCCCTGCCACCCGGACATCTTACCAAGGATCTGGTGCCTCTATGACATGGGGAGGAGTGGGGGGGCATCCCCAGGATGAGGCTTCGGCTCCACAGGCTGGAGCTCAGGCCCAGGAAGCCAGCTCCGCTGAGCCCCTGCCTGGGGCCACTGCCCGCCCTGCCAGCGACACTGCTCACCACACCTGGCCGGACTGCCAGGAGACCAGGATGCAGCTCATCTCAGGGAGCACAGCCAATGAGTGCTCATCACCATGCACCAGGGCACCCACGGGAGAGGAGCGGTGATTGCCGGCTGGAAGGAGCCCACAGGGGAGCCTGGGGCGCTGAGGGCACAGGGCCCCCTGTGCCGATGGGGGAGCCTGCCCTGCCCCTGCCCCCCCTCCCCCCAAACACACACACACACACACACACACACACACACACACACTGCCAGCCCAGTGCTCCCGAGGGTGTGAGCAGCTGCAGACACTGGAGCAGGGCCTCTGTAACCACCCACAGAGCTGCCCCCCTCAGTCCCCAGAGGAGGGCTCCCTGGGCCTTACTCACAGCTGAAGGGTGAACAGGCAGCTGGGTTTATACCATGCACCATGCAGCCCCTCACTTCCAAAACTGGGAGAGCTCGCCTGGTTCTTCATTCACCGTAGAGACCAGGGCGGGAACACGTCCAGTTCAAGTCCTACTCAGGCCCTCGACCTGGCCTGTCACTGAGGCACAAATGGGCTCCTGAGAGCAAGGTCCCTCCACGCCCAAGAGGCCGCAGCTGCGCCACCCAGACAGGGGCAGCTTGTCCTGCCCTGGGCCCAGCGGGGGGCACTGCCCGCACCTCCACCAGGGTGCAAGGGAGCCTGCACCAGGGAGGCCCCCACCGCCTGGCTCACCCCAGCGGCCACACAGAGCAGGCCCTTATCCTGCCGCTGCAAGCTATTCAAGGCGGCCTTGAAGGTGGAGATTTGCACACCTGGGCCCGACTCCTCCCAAAAAGCCTCCTCCGGGGGCGGCCTCTGCTTTTACAACCACCTTGTGCAGCCCAAGCTGACCACCAGGCACGGCCAGCTCTAGACATCCCGACCCAGGCTCCGCCTCCCAGGCCCTGTGTCCTGAGCAAGGCAAGCAGGACCTGGGGAGGGGTAGGGTGGATGGGAGGGGCACCTGTCTGCACAGGTGTTTCATGTTCCCTGCCCCTGGGCCTCAGCCAGGCCTGGGGTCGGTGACCCGGTCTGAGTGAGCGGGGCGTGCTCTGGGCAGCTGAGGGCGGCCGGGGACCAGGGGGCATCTGTGAGCTCTTCCAGGCAGGTCTGGACTCACATGGAAGGAAACTGGGTGAGTATTTTGGTTCCTGAGCGAGAATCAGGGCAGCACGCGTGCCTCTTCGGTTTAAATCGGATCCTCCTAGCTTCTCCCTTTTTTGTCCTAAATTTCCCTCCAACATTTGGAGCAGCTGTTTGAGCAGCTGCTGCCTCCTGCTCTGGAGAGGCTGAGGGTCGGGTGGCTGCCGTGGTCACCTCCTCCTAGGCATGCAGGGTGGGCACGCAGCCTGGACACGGGTGAGAGCTGGGCACACACTCCTGGGGATGGGGCTGGGCGGGGCTTGAGCGGCCTCAGCGGCAGCAGCTGGAAACACCCAGATGAGGCAGGTGGAAGGACTTGCGGGGCCAGGCCCTTCAGTGGGAGACGTCCTGCCTGGGAGGCCCAGCTCCGAGCATGGAGTGACCCTGGACGTGACCATCCATACAGTGAGGAGGGTCCTACCGACAGGCCCGGGACACAAGGGACATGCTACTGTCTGCTGGTGTGTCCCCCCAAATTCATGCTGAATCCTAACCCCCAGTTGGTTAGGCTGGGCTCCTGGCAGTGAGGTTGTGGGAGGTGGGCCTTTGGGAGGTGATGGGGGTGTGAGGGTGGAGCCTGTGACTGGGATCAGCGCCTGAGAAGGAGGCTCCAGGGAGCCCCTGGCCCCTTGTCCCGAGGCTGGTGGTCTGTTGACCAGGAAGTCGCGCTGACACCAGCTCAGCTTGGGCCTGGGCCTGGGCTTGCAGCCTCCAGACTGAGAAGTAAATGTCTGTTGCTCCTGAGCCCCCATCACAGCAGCCTGACGAAGACCAGGCGACCCCCCATCTGTTCATTCAACTGTGTGTGGGCGCAGTGCTCAGGAGAAGGGCAGTGTCCCCCTCCAGGCTGACCCCTAGAGACCTGAGGTCAAAATAGGAGAATGGGTTTGGGCCCCGAGGGCCTTTCTGCCCAGATGGGGGGCACGCACCTGGGGCCTGGCTGCTCTCCCCCCGGGGATGCTGGCCTCGGGCTGCACTCCCCAGAGCCCTGTCCACTCCAGGCTGCGAGGCCCTGGCTTCCTGTCCCTTATCTCACAGGAAGGGGTGGGCGTGGAGGGAAGCAGACACCCTTGCAGCAGGCGCTGAACAAGGCCCTTCTTCATGCACATCAGCTCAGACACTGGCCATCTGACCCAAATGCGGGCGCCGCTGCCTCTCAGCACCAGGGGAATGACCACGGGGCGCGGCCCCCACCCCTTCCTTCTCTCCAACAGCACCTAGAGGGAGCACTAAGCATGGTGGGGGGGCAGGACCCACCACCCTGCTCTGCCCAACTCAGGTGCACAGCCCAGGACTGGAACCTGAGGACAGCGGAGAGCACACATAGGCATATGTGCACAGGCACATACATGCATGCACAGAGACATACCCAGGCATGTACACACATGCACACACAGGTATGTACACGTGGGCAGGCACACATGGCCGCACACATGTGTGCCACCCCAGCTGCACGGCGGGAGGAATGTGAGGACCCAGGGGCTGCTCTGGCTGCATCGCTCAGGTGTGGCCTCACAGAGGAAGAGCATGTTCCTCGTCTGCACGGAGGCAGCGGGGAGCACCGAGGGTTATTCCAGGACAATGTGAAAACATACAAATAATTCATGTCACTATCATGTCTGTCACAGGTTGCTGTGCATAATTAATTCACACTTCACACTGCTTTCCGTGGCCGGAGGTGGCAGGAGGCAGAGCCCCCTGACAGCAGGCAGGAGCCCGGGCCTGGAGGAGCCCCCCACCCATCGTGGGACATGGGGGAGCAGGGTGCCACTGGGTCCTGGAGCCAGGCCGCCTCCTAAGGCCACTCGGCTGCCCACTGCTGCTGTCCCTGGACATCACGGCTGGGCTGACGATGGCTTTCTGTGTAAACATTCACAAGGCCTCTCAGCCAGGGCTGGTTGTTCATATTCTGAGAAAGCAGAGTGGGGCACGTGCTCAGAGTGGGTGCGGCCAGCGTGCAGCTGATGGGAATGTGGCCGTGGACATTTCAGACCCACCCTTCAGCATCAGGGCTTCTGTCTGAGAGTCTCCAGGCAGACCACAGGGCGGTGGGGCAGGACCAACTGTCCATGGGGTGCCTGTGGCTTCTCCTAGTCTCCCCCCAGTCCCCCACCTTCCTGGGCTCCAGGCCTGCACTGCTCTCCACCCTTCTCCAGGTGTCTGTCCCACACCCACAGCCCTGTCTGCAGTGGGGACACTGACCCCTTTCTGCACCGTGTCCACGGTGGGTTCCCACCGCAGTTAGGAGCAAACCCAGCCCATGCTGGGCTCTTGGGGTTCAGGCACATCCTCTGTCCCCTCTGGCCAGGGCTGCTCACATCAGCTGGCTAGTCTCCGCCCTATCCCTGCTGGGTGGCAAGTGACAAGGGCTGGATGGGTCACCTGGGCATCTGGGGTACTGCATGGGCCCCCACGGTGTATCGCCATCTCTCGGCTTAGGACACACAGTAGCCCGAATACCCATGCGCTCTCCTGTGGGGCCACTTCTGCTGCAGACTGTGGGGTGCTGGCAGCTGGCCCGTGGCAGCCGCCCCCAGCACCAGCCGCCATCCCAGGCGCAGTGCGGGCCACACACCGAGAGCCACAGCAACCTGCCAGAGGCCCGTGTGGCACAGTTGCCAGCAGGCCTGGGCATGCTGCCCGCTGGGGCTGGGGGAGGGGCCAGCCAGGAGCTGCTGAATCAGCGGCTCCGTCTGTCCCTGTGTGTCCCTGCCCCTCCCAGGAAGGATGCTGGTGAGGAGGGAGCGCCTCCTGCTCCTCTTTGGGGAGCTGCTGGGAGGCCTGCCAGCTTGCGGGGGGGCTCCGGACAGTGGCTCCTGCAGCCAGCGCCCCTGCGTGGAGCCGGGTGCAGGAGGGGCAGGGCCACCCTGGCGGGCGGGGAAGGGGCTAGCGGAGAGGCCCTTCCAAACAGCACCAACAGGGAGACAGAATAGGCCTCTGCAGATGGAAGCACGTTCCCTCCCAGAAAGTGCCGAGTCAGCACAGCGCCCTGCCATCCTCTCCCCTCCTCCAATCACAGGCTGGACGCGGGGACGCTCAAGGTCAGGGCACATCAATACCGTGGGCGGCCCTGTCCTCCGCAGGGACTCGGTCACTCTAGGCCGCCAGCTTCCCGGGGGTGGGGGCTGTCCCTCCCCCAGGCTGTCCAGCCCGCTGCCACCACCTGGCCGGGGGGAGGTGGGGGACATAGGAGCCTGGACAGCACCCAGACCTTCTCAAATAAGCCTGTGGTTTCTAGAAACTTCCAAAGAATCACCCCATCTTGCCCCACCCCCAGCCCCTCACACCCGGGCTGCTCACTTCCATCACTGGGCCTGGCAGCTGGGCTGGCTCAGCTCTTCCTGCCCAGGCACCGCCCGCACCTGGCCCCAGGGAGCCCCACGGAGCTCTCAGACCTTTGTTCAAGGGAGAACTGCTCCCTCCTCCTGTCCCTTCTCTGCCCCAGCCCTGACCTCCGACCCCAGCCCTGACCTCCCTCCCATCTTGAAGTCGGGAAGCCTCCTGTTGTCCTCCTGCCCAGCAACTGCCCTCCCCCAGACGTGGCCATCTTCTTCCTGGGCCTCTCGGCCTCCTGTGCCTGACGCCCACAGCCGCTGCGCCCAGCTCTCCCTCGGGGCTGCTCTCCCTGGGGCCACCGTGGTTTGGTCCACGCTGCCCACCCTCCACCCTCCAGGTTGACGACGGGGCTTCAGTGCCCAGCTCCTGACCCCAAATCAACAGCCCGTGCTCTCCAGCCACCAGCCTGCAGGTGCTGCCACCACCAGGCGGCATTGCCAACTCCGGTGCTCTGGGCACTCCCTGGCCTTGGAGTCCCCATCGTCACCCACCTGCCCGTCCTGCTGTGCACTGGGCAGGTGGCCCTCCTCACCCATCCCAGGTCACGGACCTGACTGCCCGTCTCCTGACCACTTCTCTACTCAGTGCAGCGGGGCCTTGGGGGCGGGGGGGCAAGGAGGGAGCAGCAGCCGAGGCCTGGAGGCTCTGCAAGGATCAGTCCTGCCCCAAACCTGCCCCAGCCCCTGCAGGTGCTGGCGCCTCACTCCAGGATCAGGAACCCTCCAGAGGCTCCAACCACGCAGGTCATTTGCTGTCCCGAGGCCTGCAGGCCCTGTGTCTCCCCCTCCAGCAGAGCTAACCGCCCCCCCCACCCCCCCGCCACCCCCCGTGCCTCAAGGGCCCAACCCTTCTCTGGCAGATTCCTAGCTGGCAACTAGAGCAGTTTGGGGACCGAGGCTCTGTGCAGGCCCTGCCTTCCCCGCCGGCCACTCTGCTGGCGTCTTTGAAAGTGGTGACAGTCGTGCAGGGGACAGGAGGGCTTGCAGCACACCGAACACACGCTATCATCCCGTGAGGCGACCTGAGCCAGCTGGGGCCCAATCCGTTCAGCCTCGAGCTGCTCGGCCCCAGCAGCCCCTGGTCCCAAGCTCAGGGCTCAGGGTCCGGTGCTCCCACACTGAACAGCACTGGCCCAGAGGACCCCTGGGGAAGCCACTGCAGCCCCCCCAAAACGAGGCAGAGCGGGTGGGGAGGCCGGTGCGGCAAGACCAACCTGGGACAGCACTGGCAGCCCTGCCACCACTCCAGGGAGGCAAGTGCCTGGGAGTGCTCGCCCCGGGTGCCCTCCTGTGCCCACATCTGGGCTCCCGGGCCCGGCAGAGCACCCCCAGCTCACTAGGCTTTGTCACAGGAAGTTCACCTGTGGCTCCGGCTGAGGCTTTGGTGAGGATTTCACCAACTCCGCCATCAACAGCTGGCCACAAAATGAGTCGGGTTTTTTCTAAAACGTTTAGTTCCTCAAAAGTCCAGAAACAGCAGACAGGCCTCAAGGTCACTTTCTGGCCATCGGCTGCTCTGAAGGACACCACCCTTGTCCCCTGCATAGAAGCCAGGGAAACCTTCCCAGACGTTTTCTGAGGAATCGTCTCCCATGTTTCAACCTGCTTTCCGGTTAAACGAGACTGTAACTTGGGAAAATACCCTCGACACGGGCAACAGTGTGGTGGCGACCAGAGGCAAAGGGGGTGGGAGGTGGAAGAGGGTGGAGGGCTGATCAACGGTGACGGGAGGAGATTGACTGGGGGTGCGGAGCACAACACGATGTACTGGTGACGTCTGTGGACTTGTACCCCTGAAGCCTACCTGATTGTATTAACAATGTCACCCCAACACACACAACTCAAGAAATGGCGACTTTCTGCCTCCTTTCCTGCACACACCCTGTCCCTCAGGGTGACTGCCAGACGCCCTTCCCACACCCCGGTCTGCGAGGGAGTCCCCCATCTATTTAAGGGCCCACACCCCATCTGCTGGTGGGGTTCAGTTCCGGAGCCCAGGCAGGCCCCTCGGGCCGCTGACAAGTTCTCACTGCCATCCTGCCACGTCTGCGGGCAGGCTCCCACCGTGGACCCGTGGCCTCAGGTCAAGGCAGGCCCTCCCCCCTTCCCCGCATTGCAGATGACTGTTCTAAAACGTGCCAAATTCTATTTGTTTGTTGTTAATATCCTTAAAAAAGAATAAGCTTTTTGAGCCTCAAGCAATCACTCCATCAACACATTAAAAAAATAAGTTTAATGCAGGTGGCTCGTTTCATAAAGAATTTCACAGGCACTCGAGACCCCGGGCAACTGCTCGTTGAGCGTGTCAACTCCTAGCACTGCCGCGCAGACACCCACAGTGGCACACACCCAGACCCTCCTGCCTTCCCCATGGTGTGCTCACGCCGCCCTCAGTCAGGGACTGCGAAGGATCTGAGCAGCGTGAATAATTAACACAAAACAAAGCTTATAGGAAACAGCATGACTTAGTGCAAGAGATGCTCCGCAGTGCTGCGGGGTCCCCGAGGGTCAGCGCCTCAGCTCCTTCCTCCAGGAGCCTCCCACTGACCTCAGGCTGACCACCGTCCAGCAGAACCGGCCACAAACGGAGGGGCATGGTGACAGCCAAGTGCTTTTTGCTTCTTCTACCTGATTTGGGGTTCCTTCCAGTGGCACATAACTGTCCTGACAGTCCCCCTGGGGCCACTGGCCTCCCTGGCCAGGCAGGGTCAAAGGGACCACTCTGCCTGTCGTCCCAGCAGAATTATTCAGAGTGCCCGCCCACTGGCCAAGGAGGCCCACGGTGGCCACTGAGCGACACGGCCACCCTGTCCCCCTCGCTGCAGGCCAGAGGAAGGGTCGGGATAGAAGCTGGCTCTGGAGTGGTTCTCTGACCAAAACAGTCCCCCAGGACGACCGGCCCTTTGCTCTTTCCTGGCCACAGTCCCTGCCGACATTCATTTTTGCTTTCCACTCCCCAGCTGCTCTAGCTGCCCCGGGGCAGGAGCAAAGGGGCGGCCTCGCCCCTCACCCAGAGATCCAGCCCCGGGCCACCCCTCGACACTAAGTGGTGCCTTAAACACAGGTCTGCCCACGTTTCGTGGTGCACTCAGCGCACGGCCCGAGACCTCCGACATCTGCTCCAGACACGCGTCCCAATTCTGTGTTCTGACCAAAAGCAGCCCCCGGAGCCAGAGAGGGATTGAGGTGCCTCCCCAGAAACCCACACGTGAAGGGGCCTGACACTCCCGACCTGCCCAGGAGGAAGACGGATTTGCCCTGGGCCAGAGCCCAGTCTCCCACCTGCCGGGGCCTGACTCCCTGCTGGACTGCGCCTGCACAAACAAGGCCCTAAAGACTGGCCGGGACTCAGACCCCATGGTGGTCACTAGGCAACATGGCCACCTCTCAGGGTGCTGTCGGGGCGGCCCTGTGGCAGTGTGGTGACTGGACCTGATGCTTCCCTACGGCTGGGGCCGGGGCGAGTCCAGGAAGACCCCTCCAGACTTGTTCCTGGGCAGCACACCCCTACACCACTGGGGACGCCTGTGTCCTGGGGAGTGGACGGGACACAGAGGCTCTCCAAGTACAGACTGATCGTGACCACCCCCAAGCACGGCCTGGGAAAGTGCGGGCTGGAGCCATGGGGGTGGCCAAGGGTGAGTGCCCCTGAATGCACACACAGGAGGGTCAGCGGACGGGAGGGCGCAGCGTCCATGCACAGAAGTCACAGCCCATTCCTCTCCTGGGCAGAGAACCAGCTACTGGACGTAGCGTGAGAGACAAGGCCCTGAGCTACCTGGTCAAGAAGCGGCCGGCCGCAGGCATCGGCCCCACTGGCCGCAGGAACCGAGCCCGGGCCAGGCCGCGGGCGCTCACATGTCCACGAAGACCATGAAGCACCAGCCCAGGCCGCCCACCAGCAGCAGGGTCACGTGGATGCCGTAGACCAGCAGCTCGTTGAGCAGGCGGAAGTCCACGCGCCGGCGGCCCAGCAGCAGCAGCAGCACCGACAGCTTGAGCTGGAAGCGCAGCAGGACGCGCACGCCCAGGTACTGCAGGCAGAGCAGCGCGGCCAGCGCGCCCCACAGCGCGGCCGTGAACAGGCTGCAGCTGAAGTAGAGCAGGAAGCGGATGAAGCCGTAGAGCCAGCGCGCGCGCGCGTACACGTCGAAGTTGTTGTACTTGGTGCGCGCCAGGCGGGAGGTGCGCAGGGGCCCGGAGGCCGCGTGCAGGCAGGTGGTGTGCGGGCCGTGGAAGGAGCGCACCCGCCGCGGGATGGGCATGACCGGCATCGGGGCCTCGGCGCTAGCTGGCGGCAGATGCAGCGTCCAGGCGGTGGTCAGCGTCATGGGCACCTAGGCCCGCAGGCCCGCGAGCCCGCGGCGGGGGAGGCGTGGGCCTGCAGGGAGCGACAAGCAGAGGAGCCGGGTCAGCCCGGGAGCAGCCGGCGAGGGAGCCCGTCCCTGCCGGGCGCCTGCCAGCCGTGGGCGCAGGGACACCGAGCGCAGGATGCCGGACCTGCACCAGCGCTGAGGACACCCCAGAGGGACCACAGGCACGTGGAACAACGTGCTCATTCTGCCGGTGACGGGAGAGGGCCGGGTGGCGGGTGGGCGCCTGGAGCAGTCAACGCGAAACCGAGGGGAACGACAGGAGCCCCGGCTAAGCTCGCCCTCCACAGGCTGCCAGTCACTCACTACCCACCCTCTCGCTTTCATCTGGGTGCCTGGCCCTGCCTGGACGGAGCCCCTTTTATCCAGGGGGAACAAAAGTCCCTCAGGGCACCCTACAGGGCCAGGACGGGGGAGGGGTGCCCCAGGCACAGTGCGAAGTCCAGCAGGTGCGGTGTAAGGACCCACCATGCCTGGCAGGTGTGGCAGCCGCCTGCTGGTGTGTCCGCAGGACGCGGGGCGTGCAGACCGGCCTCGGGGACAAGGGAAGCGCAGTGGCTCCAGGTTACGTGGGAACCGCCATCGGAGGTTGCCTACATCTGCGGATGGAAACAGCGCTGAAGGGCGGAACGCGTACAGGTTGCCGGGAAGCACCCGAGGCGTCCGCCTGCCTTCAGCGGGGCGGCAGCTGCGGGCCGTGAGGGGGCCTCTCCAAGTGCCCTCTCCGGCGCCAGTCCGAGCAAATGGCCACCGAGCCGTCCGGCCGGAGGCGGAGGAGTGGGGAGGCCGGCATCCCCCGCCCACAGGCCCGGCCTTCCCCGCAGGGTTTGGCCAGAACCTGGTCTCACAGCAGCTGCCCGCGCTCCGGGCGGCTCCTTCCAGCTCCGCCTCGGCCTCGCCCCCCACCCCCACCCCCGGCACGCACAGCATGCAGAGCCGGTGCCCTGGGCGGGAGGGTCGCGCACCGCCGCCCCTCACTTTACGCTGCGGGACCGGCCCGCCTCCCATCTCCACGGGGCCCGCGGGCAAAGCAGCTCCCGGTGCCCGAAGACGCCCACGCCTCGGGCTTGGAGGTCGGGGAGGTGGCCGAGGCCTTACGCGGGACCCCCGCGCAGCGGCTCCATCCCGCCGACCGCCCCAGGCCCCATCTTCCCGGGCGCTCAGCCGCGCCGGCGGCAACGACTCTCCGATCAGCGCGTGCGGGGCGAGAGGCGACTCTGCCCTCGGGCCTCTGGGGGCACCGGCGTCCGCGAGGGCAGGACCGACGCGCCGCCCGCGCCCGCCCGTTGCCCTGGAGACGCCCGGGGCGCCCCGCCACCCCGCTCACCGGGTGCCCTCTCCGCGCCGGCGTCCCGGCCTGCGGGCTCCGTGGTCCCTCGGGGCTCCCGGAGCAGGGCGGCCGCATGGTGCCCACGCACGGTGGCTGCGGGCCTGGCGGCTCCCGCGTCCCCACCCGCCCCGAAGGGCCAGGGCTCCCGCGCCCGGCGGCGTGTGGCCCCGCGCGGCCGCCGTAGCACTGCCCTCGCGCCCTCCGCCCCCTCCACACCGCGAGCGCCTCCTGCCCCCAGTTCGGGGCGGACGTCCGCGCGGGGCGCGCTCCATGACGTTACCATCCACGTCTCCGCCTCGCGTACGTCGCAGGCGCAGCTCCGACCGGCGTGCCGTCCCGACGCAGCTCCTCTGCGCACGCGCCGCTGCGACCCACGCGGCCAGCTGCGCGCAGGCGCCGCTCCGGGGGGCGGGGCCGGGGGAGGCCTGCGCCGAGGGCACCTGCAGGGACGGGGCCACGCTGGCCGGGCGTCTGCGCCCCTCGCGCCGGGGCGTTGGGGTGGAGCCGGGCCTAACGAGCCTGGCGCGTGGACACCCACAGGCTCTGGGGTCGCCCCTGTCCTTGGAGAAAGGATTTTTATGCAGATGTTTTAATTTTTTAATGTGTTTTTATTGATTTCAGAGAGGAAGGGAGAGGGAGACAGAAACATCGATGATGAGAGAGAATCATGATCAGCCGCCTCCTGCACGCCCCCCACTGGGGTTGGAGCTCACAACCCGGGCCTGTGCCCTGACATGAAATCAAATCGTGACCTGGTTCATAGGTCGGTGCTCAACCACTGACCCGCGAACGCCAGGCTATGCAGACGTTTTTAAAATATTTTAATCCCTCGGAGGGGTCAGGATACAGGGAGACACTTCTCCTTGGATGTAGTCAGCAAGTGACATTCGCCTGAATTCCATCAAGTTCAAAGATTGTGCAGGTTCCACACCCTCAGGAGCTAAGTGCCTGCCTGTCGCCTAGTTGAGTCCTCATGCCCAGCCCCTGTCGTGTCGGAAGGACCCAGTGTTGAAGGGTCTGGCAGGGTCGGATGAGAGGAGGGAGGGAGGGAGGAGCGAGCAGACCCGAGGCCCAGAGCAGCTGTGCAGCAGCAACAGAAGAGGCTGAGAAAGAAGGAGGCGATGTGCAGTGGTTCTTACAGCGCATCTTCTCTGCAGGGTGGGTCTCCCCTGCTCTGCACCCCCACCTGCCAGTGCCAGGCAGCCCCCCCTCCGCCCCCTTGTTCTAGCTCCTGAGCTGCCCCGCACACTTGCCTTCACTGCAGTCACCCCTCCACCTGCAGAGCTCCTACTCAACCTTCAAAACCTGGATCAAATAACCCCTTCCTGGGAAGCTGCCTCCCACCCTGTGCCACCCCTTCCTGGCCCCCACTACCCCTGGCGGGCAGGATCCTTACTCAGCCCTACTCCTCCACCCCCAAAGCTGCAAAGATTCCCCTCTCCCCTGCTAGCTGTTTTCTCACCACAGTAAGATGTGTTTTTGCCTTGCCATCCAGTCCACACATGCACGTGTTTAAACAACTCCAGGAGCCTCACAAACAATGCTTCTGACCACACGCTGCAGAAGCCAGGATGGCTCCCGCCTGCAGCCTGACCAGCACCCCTCATACAGTGGTTCTCAACCTTCTGGCCCTTTAAATACAGTTCCTCATGTTGTGACCCAACCATAAAATTATTTTCGTTGCTACTTCATAACTGTCATGTTGCCACTGTTATGAATCGTCATGTAAATATCTGATACGCAGGATGGTCTTAGGCGACCCCTGTGAAAGGGTCGTTCGACCGCCAAAGGGGTCGCAACCCACAAGTTGAGAACCGCTGCCTCAGGAGGACCTGGGCAGGGCTATGTCCTTGGGCAGGTTCAGGGGCAGGACCTAGGGAGCCCCTGACGTGCTGTGCTTGGTTGCAGGCTTGCCCTGGTGTGGGGGTTCGCAGCTCTCCATCCTCGGGGGTGCCCTGCCCCAGGTCAGCCCCAGGCCTGCCCAGGCCTCCCTCTGGCAGGGGCCTGGCGCCACCTGCTGGGACAGCAGGGGCAGTGCGGCTGAGTTAGCCGCAGGTATTGGTGATTGGGGCTCAGAGTCTGGGGATAAAGAGGGCACCCTCAGCGGAACCCCACGGACCCCCGGTTGTCCATGGCAGAGCTGAGTCACCCCGACACAGAGACGCAATGGCCTGCAGATCCGGAAACCTGGTCTCTGGCCTTCAGGGAAATGTATTGACTGGCTGTAAAGGACATTTATTCTTGCTGTGCCCGGCGCCTCTTTAATGGCCCTGCAGTCACCTCGACAATCAGAGATTTCCCCCTTGGCTCTGTGCTGCCTTAGTGACCAGATCCTGAGACCTCAGGGACCCCATGATTTCCCGGGGTGGGGGTCACAGGCAGCTGTACAGCATCCACTTCCCTCAGCACCCAGCTGCTGTGCTGAGGGGGAGCATGGGGGGGGGCGTGGAAGAGAGGGCACAAGGGGGGGCAGGTGGGGACTATGTGGGGAGCAGGCAACAGTTACGTAGAGGGCACGTGGGGATCCTAAGGGAGGAACGTGGAAGTCACATGGGGACCATGTTGGGGGACCCAGAGGACATGTTGGGGAGCATGTGGGGTGTCATGGTGGAAGTCACATGGAGGGCACCTGGGGAGCAGGTGGGGACTGTGTGGGAGTCTGTGGGGGTCTAGTGAGGACCATGTGTGTTGTCATGCGGAGGGAAGTTGGGGACTATATGGAGCTCCTGTGGGGGGCATATAGGGGCACCTTGGGGCCACATAAAGGGCACATGGGGGCATTTGGGGGCCATGCTGGGGCACGTGGGCTTATATGAGGCCATGGTGGGGCTCCAGTGCTTGGCCCTGCTGAAGCCAGCCCTTGGGTGTTTGGTGCCAGAGTCAGACCTGTGAGTGAAGGAGCCTCCAGCCCACACACTGAAGGGTCATGGGTTCAGTTCCCGGTCAAAGGCATGTACCTGGGTTGCAGGTTCGATCCCCAGGCCTGGTGGGGGCGCATGCGGGAGACAACCAATCAAGGTGTCCGCACATCGATGTCTCCCCCCCCCCCACCCTTTCACTCTCTAAAAATCAATGGAAAAAAAATCCTCTGGTGAGGATTAACAAAATAAAAAATAAAAAAATGGAGGCCCGGGCTTTGGAGAGCAGCGGGCCTCAGCCTGGCATCTCCAAGTGACGTCCCAGACATGGACCCACCCAGGCTCTGTCTGGGCCCCACGCAGCCTGTGCCCAGGGCAGGACGCCAGGCGCTGGGCAGCATCGTCGTGAGCGACGTGGGGCTGTGCAGGGCGGCTGGGTTAGACTCTTAGTTTATAGTTTGCCTGCATTTTGGAAGTGTGCCCCTCACCCACCCTAAGCTCCACCTTCCGAAGTGTAGAGCCTTCTCTGTGCCAGGCAGCACGACCCAGCCTGGCACAGGGACCAGGAGGAGAGGACACAGCCCAGCTTCTTGGCGGCTCTGACCTCCTCCCAGGCAGCAGGCCCCCAATTATCCAAAGACCCAGACCCAGGCCATGACGGGGCCCCGGGAGGCTTGCTTCAAGGTTGGCGCCCACTGCCCAGGTCTGTGCTAACTTCACAGAACACACACTCGTCCTCCGTCCTCCGGTGGCTGAGCAGGGCTGGGCTGACAGGAGGGAAGATCCGTGGCCGAGCTGTCACCCGGCATGGGCAATCTGTCGGCTCCCAGGAACCTGGCCAGGCGGACGTATTTTACTGCAGGCTGGGAAGACAAACACACGCATTTATATGTCACTTGTTGCCATATAAATGCGAACCTGTACTCCTTTCAAAACTTTTAATGGATTGTACACATTGCGGGAGATTTAAAGGGTAAATGCAATGGCTCAAAATGTTACTTTTAACATATTGTCACTTCGATAACAGCACCAAAAAAAAAATAAAAAAAAATCTGGAAGACATTGCCCTCGGAAATGAATTATAAATAGATGCATCTTAAAAGAGGTTTATTTTGGTCATTAATGGTTGATGGGCCCCAGCGCAGGATTTAAAGTTAAATTATGCAAAATCCAAAACCAACCTTATAATATGTAATCAAACATGCATAAAACTGTCAGGCCCAAATAAATTCTCTCAATTAACTTGCTTCAGACCGTGATTGCATCCGCTAATCTAATCAGCCCAAAGTGATCTGAAGGTGGGGAGATGGATGACAGGTGGATAGATGGCCATGAGGGCGAACCCCATGGGGAGCAGGCGCAGCACCCCCCATCCCAGCGAGCGTGGGGCAGGACCTTGGAGGGTGGAGGTTGGGCCCACGTTTACTGGGTGGGCATGGAGGCAGCGTCTATCAGCCAGGCACCAGCTCCAAGCCACGTAGGCTGGCTGTCCTGGGCACACCTGGCCTCACCTGCGACACCTGGATGAGCCAGACCTGGAGTCACCTGGTCTGCTGGGCTCCGGAAGCCCCGGTGCTCACGTCAGCTATGAGCTCTGGCTCCCTCTGTCTTTTCCAGAACAATGAGTACAAAATGTGCTGGGATAGTCCATTCTCACCCAATCTCCCCACAGAGCCCTCTGGTTCCTGACTTAGAGTCTTTTACAAAAAATAGGTAGGTAGGGAGATAGATAAATTTCAGAGAGGAAGGGAGAAGGAGAGAGAGATAGAAACATCAATGATGAGAGAGAATCATGGATCGGCTGCCTTCTGCACATCCCCTCCCATCCCCCCATCCCCTCTGGAGATCAAGCCTGAAACCCAGGCATGTGCCCTGACCAGGAATCCAACCGTGACCTCCTGGTTCATAGGTCAATGCTCAACCACTGAGCCGCGCCGGCCTGGCCCTGCCTTAGATTCTTGATTAAATGAGGGCCTTGACATAAGCTGCATTTTGTCCTTTTTGGGGTGGGATGGGGTGGTGACAGGCAGACAGACAGGTCAGGGATGCACCCATGCCTGGCGCCTGGGCTGTGGGGAGAAGGGGTCCCTGTGGTGGGGACCCAGGCGTTGTGCTTCCTGCCTGTCGGCTGCACACCAGCTGAAGACCCTAACAGACCTCTGAGACCCAAACAAGCTCTGTGCTTCAAAGGCCCCTCTTTACCTGCTCCCACTGGGGCCGTCGTGCACACCCTCTGCCTCCCCTGCATCCACTCCGTCGTCTGTGCTCAGCAGGACGGCCCGGAGGACAGGCTGGCTCAGCCCTGGGACCCTGGCGGCGCAGGTGAAGGGCCGCGTTTAGGTAATTGTCAGAACAGGCCCCGTGCCGCACACCAGGTTCCCGTGGACTCGTAATGAGCCTTTCCCCGACAGGGAACACTTCGTGGGCCTGCCAGTTAAGGGCCACATGCGCCCGGTGTCCCATGTACTGACACCTCGTCCTCCCTCTCCGACAGGACACGGGCGTTGGTGCCAGTTCCTGTTCTTACAAATCACACCGTATGCAATCACGGTTCGTGTCCCTCCGCTTGGAGGGTCGACGTGGGCTGGCTTTCTCATTCTCCCGACACTGGCCGTGGCAAGCCCCCCGCTGTCCCTGTGCAGCAGACGATCCAGGGGTGAGGTGCCACCTCAGTCCTCACCTGCTTTCCCCAGGAGCACACCGTCTCCTGGGAGCCAGCCAGCGCATCGGGCCACCTGTCATTTCCAGAACAAGCCACAAAGAGCACCCAGGCCTCGGAGAGAGAGAGCCCCCCCACCCCCATCATCACTCCACAGGTAACCACCAAGGCCTGTGGGGTGTCACGCTCATTCTGGGGCTCATGGGTGTGTCTGGAAGGGAGTCCTGTCACATATAAATGGTCTCCCTCTGCAGAGGGAGATGGTCTGTGGTGGCCAAAGGGGCACCTCCCCGCCCAGGGCAGCATGACCCAGCCAGCCGTGCACGAGGCCCAGCCCGTGAAGGAGCAGCTGCTCCCGGAGTGTTAGCCCAGCCCCAGGTTATCGAAACCAAAATAAAAGGCGCCTCACGAGACGAGCCAGACAGAATTCCTGTAGGTTCCCACTCATCTGAGGTCCCTGGGGGGGGGGGGGATTCACAAGGACAGGTGGGTGGTGTTTGGGGGAGGGAGGGAGTGTGGGATGGGGGGTGGAGGTCTGGGACGATGGAGGGTCCTGGAGAGGACGGTGGTGGCTGCACCACAGTGTGACTGTCCCCAATGCCGCCGAGCTGTGCCCTTAGAAACTCTCCCGAAAGCGGCCGGAAGTGACCCTAAAAATGGCTCCCTAGTCTCTTGACCCAGACCGCCCCCCCATATCATGCAAATCAACAAGATGGAATCTTACTGTCCCCCTGAGAGCGCTCATGACACGGCCCAGGCCAGGGCACGCCTGTCCCCGAAGCCAGCGAGTGTCTGGAGGATGTCACTCCACAGAAGCAAAGTCGTCTCAGCAGCGGCGTCGGTGGGCGGGCCGGTCGGTGGCTGAGTTTTTCTGCAAACGGTTGACCATGCAGAGTCTGGCTGAACTTCTGGGGGTGGGTGTAGCCGTCCCGGGGGACCCACGCTCAGATGTGCTGGGACGACATCGGGGCTCGAGGGGCCGCCCTCATCCCTCCTGCCCTGGGGTCCTGAGGCCCCGCTGCGGCCCTTGGGAGCGCCAGGGCCCGCAGGTGCGGGACTCGGGCCCATGGAGCCGGCCCTGGACCCGGCGGGCCGTGTTGTGCTGGGCGGCTCCCCCTCCCGGTTGGGTCTGGGGGAGGCCTCCGCCCGCACAGGCCGGTCCGGGCAGGGTCTCTGGATGAAGGGCAACCACACACGGGCGCTCTCAGGGGCCCCTCGCAGACCAAAGGCCACGTGGACGGACCACAGGCCCAGCATCAATGTAGGTGCAAAACGAGTGCCTCACAGCGCTCCCTCCCCCGGGACGCGGGCGCTGTCACGCGGGCGCTGTCGGCACCCACAGGTGCGCGTCTCCCAGCAGCAGGTGCACAGGGTTCGCGCCTGCGCAGTGTGGCGGAGCGCTCACCTCGCCAACCCAACGCCAGGGCTGTGGGGGCGGCGCCGCGACACGGGGGCACCCCGCTGAGGGCCGAGGGGGGCCACCAGGGTCCCGCCCCGCACCCCCCCGCTCCGCCTGCGGTGGGCGCAGCGGCCGGCAGGGGCGCCCCGGGCCAGAGCGCTCGCTCCCTTCGCGTCCCCGAGGCGTCCCGCAGCTCAGGCGGCCAGACCCCGGGCACCGCTCCCCGTCCCCTCCCTGGGGGCGCGCGCGGTCGCTCCCTTTCTCTGAGACTGTTTCCTCCTGGAACCGGCGGAGCTGTGATGGGCCCTGGCTCAGGGCGTCAGCAAAACGGGGTGCGTGGGCAGCACCAGGGGCTGGGCTCCCCGCCACTCCCGGGCCGCAGGAGCTGGCGAGCAGGCCTGTCCCTGGACACGTGTCTGCCTCCCCCGTGGGCTCGGCAACCCCAGCGTGTGTGTGCGCGCGCGTGGACGGGGGCGCGCGCACATGGGGCCTCGAGCAGGTCCGCCCGCGGGCGCTAGGGGGCGACCAAGCCCTTTCCCGCGGGTTCCTCGGACCCGTGGAGGTGGGGGACAGGCCTTCCCCTGCAGCCCCTGCTCCCAGCACTGAGACCCGCCTCCCCAGGGAAACAGGGGTGCCATCAGGCGGCCAGGAGGGCCAGGGCGCACCTGTGTGGATGAGGAGATGCAGGCTCGGGGTGAAGGACCCGCACCCTCGCGCAGGCAGGCAGCCAGGCTCCATGCAGGGGACACACCTGGGACCCCCACACCCGGGCAGGTGGCCCTCAGCTCCCGGCACAACCACGGCTCCCGGGGATTGTCCAGACGCTCAAGTGAAGGCCAGGGCAGCGGAAGCTGGGCCCTGAGGGAGGTGCCAGGGGAGTCAGTGCTGAGCGGGCAGCTCTGAGGTCAGAGATCACTGGCAGGGGCCCCCTGCTCCTGGGTCTGGAGGCTCCCCTGGGACTCCTGCCAGCGCCTCGCTTGCTGCTGTACCCCACACTCTTGGTGGCCCGTGGACATCTGTGGATGAATGAACGGTTGCATGAAGAAAGGAGTTTCTCCTCCCACGACCCACTTCTGCCCTGGAAGGCAGGACCAGAGGCCCCCCCTCCAGCTGTCAGAGCTGAAGGGAGACCCCGTGGCTCCCTGGTGTCCACCCCCCACCCCCACCCCAGGGCCATTTATCTGCAGACCCTGTCCCCACGGGGACTGAGCTCTGCAAGCTCACCCACCTGGCACCATCTCGGGGTCACAGTTGGGGGTCTGCCACCTCTGGGGGGCTGGTCCTGGCCAGGACAGGGTGTGGGGTACCCCCTGCATTAGCATTGAGCAGGGTCCCTGGGCTGTTGATATCAGCACTTCAGGGTTATTTATGAATTCATCTATTTGCTGGGACAAGCCTTTCTGCATTCCGTTGCCATGGTTTCCTTAAAGCCAGTATCTTATTAATTCTGCATGTTCTGAAATAAATATACATCAGACAATCACAGTGAAGGTTTGGGTTCTCAGCCCCAGGTAGGACGCTTCCACACAGTGTCACGTGGACACACACTCACCAGATTCAGGGGCCGGTGGGAGGTGCAGGGGCTGCTCAGGAGCCTGAGAACAGGGAGGGGGCAGTGAGGCGTTGCCAGGGGCAGGGGCACCTGCAGAACCCCAGGGTCTCAGCAGCTCCCGATGGACCCCCACAGCTGGAGGGACGTGCCCACGGGAGGAGCTGGGTTTCCTCTGGCGCTCCAGCCGGGGTTGTGAGCTCAGTGGGTTGGAATCGGCCGACCTGCCGGGTGGCCCTGCCCAGCCGAGGGTGCGGAGTGAGGGGCCGGTGCTGCCCAGGGCCGCCTGAGGCCACCGTTCCTGCTGAGTCCCCGAGCAGCGGTGACAGTTCATGGGAAGCAGCACAAGTGCCCTGATGTCCAGGGTGCCAGCCTGGCCCCGGAGCCGGGGCAGGAGGGTCTGGGAGAAGCCCGTGCGCTGGGACGGCTTTTGGTCAAGCTGCCTGCGTGGACTCGAGCTCTGTTCCTTCCGCCGTTGGGCACCTGAGAAGGGCCTGACGTGCCCGGGACGGCCCTGGGTCCTGTTTGCTCCTCCGACTCCCATGTGTGAAGTCAGGACTTGGACGCGGTCCATCCACTCCCCATGCAAGGCCCCTGCTGGTGCCTCCCTCATGCACCCCTGAGCTCTCAGCCCCCCAAAAGCCACCCCTGGGCTGTGCCTGGCCAGTAGGTCACTCCCCACCCCTTCCCCCCTCCCAGCAGCCCGCTGAGCACCTAGAGCTGGGCAGCAGATGAGAGGCCCAGCCCAGCGCAAGTGGCATCTACGGAAACACCCGCTTGGACCAGGCCAGGCCTTTGCATCCACCAGCCACCGGGTCCCAGGGGTCAGAGCCGGGCGAGCTTGAGGAGCCCGGGGGGGGGGGTGGCGGGGAGGGGGCAGCACCAGGGCCCCACATAGAGCTCCGGGCAGAGGTCGGGCTGGATGCCAAGCCCAGGCTGAGCTCCAAGGCTGCCACTGTGCCAATGACACCCCTGGAGAGAGGGCACCGCTGCCCCAGGCGAAGGACGGGAGGTCCGGCTGCAGCCGGCTGTGTGGCTTGTCAGACCCGGGCTGCCTGCAGGGTCGTCCAGCTGGGCTGGAGCCGTTGACCCGCTGCAGGGCTGGGGGCTTTGGGACAGGAACGTGGGTGCGGTGCCCGCTGCCCAGTGACACCCGCCACACCTGCTGCCGCCTCCGGGTGTGGGACCCTGGGTCCCCTCCCGCCAGGGCGACGTGGTCTCCTCTGAGGCTCCCACCCCCGCAGGACCTGATCAGGCATTGACAGCCTTGCTCGCCGTGTAATTAAGCCCAATTTAATTAAAACCTGGGTTCTTCATTACACTCGGTAATTGATTTAATTTTCTGTGGAATTCAAGTGCCATACACCTTTATCGAGTGAACTCCCAAATTCTGGGGGTGGGGCGGTGGGCTCCCTCAACTCTGGTGACGTGGGTCCCCCCAGCTGCCCCTCAGCACTGCCCCCTGCCTCCGCCCACCCCTCCACACACTTTAGGCTTCGTCAGTTTCAGGTCCCCGTGAGCTCCGGGCTCCCCTCAACCGGGCGGTTCCCCTGGGAAAGCGGGCCTGGCAGGAGGTGTCCCGGCTGCAGCAGGGTTTCTAGAAACCTCAGAGTACACGTCGCTGCAGCAGCCCAGGCCTCTGTGGGTCCCCCAGCTGGGGGGGCAGGGGTCTCCTCAAGTGGCCCCGGAAGACAGGGGCACATGTTCCGACTGGATGGCCTCTGGATGGGGCGGTCGCAGGGGAGGGCCAAGAGGAACCCTCTTTCTTCTTGCCCAGCTGTTCTGAGCTGGGGGGCGTCCTGGTTGGTCCCATAAAGTGCTGAACGCCCCCCCGGGACCCCCTTGTGGGCGGCGTGCCTGGCGGTGGCTGCCTGGGGCTTGATGGCCGCGGGAAGCAGGGGCACCAGGAAAGTGGCCAGGTGTTTGCACGAAGAGAATGGCTTTCTGAGGCAGCAGCTGCATGGTCACAGCTGGTCTCTGAAGCGTCATCCTGGTCAAGTGCTCATGCAGCCCAGGGGTTCCCGCCTCCCCGGGGCCACAATCCCCTCACAGCAGGGGGGCAGGTGACCAGGGGGTGAAAGCCCGGGCATGGCTGGCGCCCAGAGGAGGCTGGAGGGACCGACGTGGAGCAGGCCTCCTGCCACGTCTATGCGGGCGCTCCGTCTGCAGGCGGAGGCGGACGTGGGCTGTGTGGTCGGCACCGTCTGCCAAGCTGGCCGTCATCGGCGGAGCTGAGAGGCGCCTGTGGCCCCTTACCCCAGCTCACCACACCGGCCGTTGAGATTGAAGAGGCTCCGGGGTGCAGGGAGGCCCCAGGTGCGGGAGGCCAGAGGGCACCGGCTCTGGGGCTCACCCCACCCACCAGTCCCCAGGTTCCCCCTGAGGCTGGGAGGACCCCCCCAGATGTGCACTGTCCACCGTGTGCCCAGCCCTCCCCCAGGCCGCAATCTGTTCTGTCTGCCTTACATCGTAACAGACTGGCTGTGCTATGTCCTATGGGCATTGATTTTGCTGTATTTTACTGGTTTTAACCTAATGACTAGAAACCCCAACAAATAAAATTTCCTTTAAAAACTCCGGGAGATCAATGACTGAGGCCAGAATCACTATTCTCAAAGCCAAAGGGACCGTCCCCTGGGCTGCCCGGCACCATCGGTCATGGAGAGGCTCCGGGGCTGGGAGAGCGTCCTGGGGTGGGGGCGGCATGCATGTCTGGACCCCCCCCACCTCCCTCATAAAGCGAGACCCCCACCCTCACCTCTGCTGAGGCCATTTAAAAGCTGCCTCCACGTTGTAAAACCGGGAATCCTCAAACGTGATTCATGTCCCCACTCGTCCCAGGCGGCCTCTGCCCTCAGTGACCTCGGGGCTGGCCAGGGCGCCCAGGATGCTGATGTCCAGGGAGGAGGGTTTGGCCATGGACAAGGGGACGGGGCTGTTGCACCCAGAAGCGCCTGGGATGTTGCCCTCGGGGACATGCGCAGGCCGCCCTGTGGCAGGAACTGTGGGTGTCTCTGCTGGACCCCGGCACCCAGCTTCCCTGGCCCCCTGTGTGGCATGGACGCCCTGGGCCCAGGCTGCTATGAGGGTCCTGCCTTCCTCGCCGATGGGTTGGGGCCCTGCCACTGCCCCGTCACCTCAGAGGGGCAGGAAAGACGCCAGCTCAGCTCTGCCGGCTGCTGCTCCAGCTGAGGGGCAGGCCCGGATGAACGGGAGGACAAGGAAGGAGGTCCTCAGAGTCAGGGCGGAGGTGGCAGGCCCTCACGGAGGGAATGTGCACGTGTGTGTGTGCTATGTGCGTGGGCGTGTGTCATGGGGGTGCCTGTGCGAGCACGCACGTGTGTGGGCATGTGCACGCAGACCCGTGTGATGCGTGTGACCTGCGCGTCTGCACGAGCGTGTGTGCCTGTGTGAGTTGTGGGAGCCAGCCCAGCAGCCGGAGCTGGAACACCTGCCCCGGCACCCTCACCTCCACCGGCCCCGCCCCCCCTGCTGCAGTCAGTTTCACCCGATGCTGCGGGCGGCCGCGAGCGCTCCACCTGCCAGGTGTTCTCTGGGTCGATTGTTAAAGCCTGTCATCAATTATTTAAGGGTCGGGTCCCCCTTTCCTTCAAAAAGCAGAAGAGTTGCGGGCTCAGGTTACCTGCCTGCAGGTGCCCACAGAGGGTCCAGGTCAGAGCAGCCACCCACGCAGGGCAGCCTGGGAGACTCCCGGGCCCTTGGTGAGCCCTCTCCACCCTGATCCCACGCAGCCTGGACTTCCAGGGACCCACCGGCCCCGGGACACAGGCTGCAGCACGAGGTCCCGGGAGATCGCGCGGCCGTGGGTGGTCGTGGATCTGGGTGCTGAGACCTGGGCCTGGGACGTGGTCTGGGAGCCACATGTAAGAGGCAGGGCGCCTCTCCAGGCTCCCAGGGTGGAGGGCATGGCGTGGGGAGGGCAGGTGGTGCCACGGGCCAGCCAGGCTCCAGGACTCCAGCCTCGATCTGACCGCCGTCCTCGTACCTTCCAGCCCTGAGCAGGGGCTGCCCTGGGGTCTTTTCACAGATGAGGAAACAGGCCCAAGGGCTGAGCGTGCGGTGAGGGGCCGGGGTCCACGCCCGCTGCCACACACCCTCTGAGCAACCTGATCACAGGGCTGTGTCTCGGGTCCCCAGAGCCCCCATTCCCTGGGGAGGAGCCCACCCACGCTGCTCCCTGCCCAGCCGCCCCGTGGCCCAGACAGAGCAACAGGACACGTGTCCTGTTCCTCGCGTGTCCGATGTCACGACACCCGATCAGGCCAGTCAGGCCTCGTCAATGCCGCTTGCTGGGGCCTCTCCAGGCACTTGAATTATGCAGGAGGCCCCGCCCGTAGTGGCAGATGGCAGCGCCCACAGTAACCGGAGCCTGGGGTGGGCGGGCGGTCGGGGGGGGGCCCTCCGCCCCCAGATCCCGCCGAGAGGGATGTGACTGCAGAGCTGGGCCCGGGGCCGCCCTCCTCCATCTCTGGCTGTGCTTTTTGACACCGCGGAGAGGGTTGTGGTGGCGGCCTGGTCCCCACGGCTCAGATGGGGACATGGGCACCCAGAAGGGCAGGCTCCTGGCCCCACCTGGGAAGGGGGGGCAGGGCATGCTGGCTGGAGCCCTGGGTGCCCTGGGAGAGGTGGTGGCCTCGCTGAGCAGCCGGGCCCGGGCTAGCGGTGAACTTGGGGCCTGGATGAGGCTGGGACAGGGGGCTGGCATCCAGCTGTCCCTGGAGCTGGTGCCCCCACACCCCCCTGCCACCAGGAGAGCCGGCAGCACCTGCCTCTCGTGGAAACGCCAAGGTCGCCACACCCCTCTGGCATCCCTGGGTGGAGGGCCTGTCCCAGAGAGCGAGCGGCCACAGCACCAGGTCCTCGTGGGTCAGGAGGGCCTGAGCCTGCAGAGGGGGTGGCTTTGCCTTTCAGGCCTTGAGGGCAGCAGTGAGCGCCCCCAGGTCCAGGCCAGAGTCCTCGGGGGGGGGGGTGCCAGGCACAATGCGAGGAGACTCCTGCCACTAGCACCCCCAGGTCCCCCCAAATCACTGGTCTCCCCACACCCGGAAGGACACACTCCTGGGAAGGGCCGACCACTCCCGCCGGCGGGGGGCACGATGCAGTGCCTGCCCCCGCGTCCTGCTCCCCGGGGAGGGCTGGGCCAGCGTGTGTCCCCCCAAACAATGATTCATTCCAGAATTAAGTGTATTACATCGAGAACGTGCCAGTTCCGTCCCGCCAATCTGCGCGGGAAGTCTGGCTAATTAAGTGTTACGCAGCGTAGCCTTGATCGTTGGGAATGAGTCAGTTAAATTACGGGCGAGACTCACGCAGCATAATGAACGGTTATGGCTCTAACGCCCACCCTGGCCCGGGGACATGGGGGTCCCGTGAGACCTCGGACGCGGCCGGCGAGAACAGGTCTCTGGACACCACCCACTCCTGGTCGGCCGGCTCCCTGCTGCAGGGACCCCTCTGCTTCCCGGGGAAGTGAGCAAAGCTTGGGTTCAGTTCTGTCCATAAAACAGGGTAATGGCTGAACCGAGCCCGAGGGGGGCTGCTGGGAGAATCGGATGGGCGCACGCAGGGGTCAGGGTCCGCCAGGGACGGCGCCAAGAGCCAGCCCTGCTCACCATGAGGGCACGGCAAAGTCCACAGCCTGGAAGCGAGGGTGTCGGGAAGAGGGCACAGGCCACTGCCGGGCGGCCCCCAGGGCGGTGACCTGTGAGTGGCCCCTGAGTTCTGAGTGGCTAAGGAGCTGCCACTCGAGCCAGGGAGGGAGTGGGGGGGCGCAGAGCCCCGGATCGGGATGGAGGGTGCATGGGAGGTGGGGGCAGCGGCCATCCGCCTGGGCTCACTGTCACCTGCCCCCCTCCCAGTGGGCACCCCTCACCTCGTCTGCTGGCTCTGCCCCTCATCACGATGCCAGCGCTCGCCCCAGCGTCTCTGCTGGATGCCGGAAGTCCATCCACACCCCATCGCCCAGCCCAGTGGGTGGGTCTGGCCTGACCTGTGCGGCTACTGGGGTACCCAAGTGAAGATACAGCCCCAAGTGGCTCCAAAAGGTGCCTGTGTCTTTGCAGGCCACCCTCATCCCAGTGTATCCCCCACCCTCAGGCCACCCCCACACACACACACACACAGGCGCTGCCTCCGGGCTTGGTGGTCACCTAGGGGAGGCGGGGCCGTGACCCCAAGAGACAAATGACCAGGGGTTTGGACTTTCCTCTGCTGGAGGCCTGAGGCCAGGAGACTCCCCTACAAGTGCCCGCTCCTGCCCCCAGCCTGGAATCCCACCCACAGAGCCACCCGGGGTGGGAGGGGTGCGGGGGGGAGGGCCTCTTGGGAAGCAGCTGTCTGGTCAGCTCTGTGGGGGGATGTCTTTCCTGTGTCTTCAGGGTCCGGCGCCAGGCCCAGGGCAGGGCAGCACGCTGGCCGCCTGTGGAATGAGTGAGTGGGCACATGGGTGGGCAGTGCCACAAGAAACCGTGGTCCTGTGTTGACCCCGGGAGAGGGAAGGGGGTGCCCCCAGCAGTCCACACGCCATTCCCAGGCTTCATGGGTCCCGCCCGGGGCTTGAACTCTTCTGCTCACAGGCCAGCCTGATCAGGGGGCCACGGCCATGCCAGGGGAGCAGATCAGGGGGCCCCTCACTTTAGGGACCTGCCTCCCTGGCCAGGAACCAAGGTGCTGCTCCAGGGACCTGACCCATGGGGTCCTGCATCAGGCACCCCCCACATCCTGCACCCTACGGAAGTTCTCAAGGTCAGGGCCGTGGCTGACAGGCTCAGGCCCTGGGCGGGTAGGGGGGGGGGCAGGGGGGGAAGGGAGAGGTCTGGGGGGCCAGCTGGGGCGGGGAGAGCCGTGTGGGAAAAACCAAAGCAGCTGAAGGGCAAACCCAGAGGGGCAGCCAGGGCTCCATTTCCATTTCATTTCCCTGATGAAACAGCAGAATCAATCGCCTGCCACTAGCAAGGTGTCCCCATTTGCATACTTAAAAGATGCTGGTGGGAGGGGCAGCTGGGGACGGAGGGCCCACTTCCTGCTGATTGAAGCGGGGCCTCTTTGGCTAAAGGGAATGTAATTTCCAAGTCGCACTGGGAATAGATTGGGGGCCACCCACAGGATGCCCTCCCGCCGGCACGGAAGGAGCTCGGAACAAGTGTCGCTGGGGAGCCTTCCCTTCAGCGTCTCTGTCCGCCGCTGGCCCTAGCCGGGTTAGCATCGATCTTTAGATGCTAAAGGTTCCCAGCCTCTAGAGAAAGCGCTTTCATCTCCATGAGGGGGCAGGTGGACTGTCCATGGCTTCCCTGTGTCCCCAAGACCCCAGTGCAGGGGCCCCCATCTACATCCAGCCTGAGCCCCACAGCACATGGCCCCACACCAGGGCCAGGGAGGGCCTGTCCCTGAGAAGGAGCAGGCCTGCCCCCAGGGCTGCCCACCCTCCATGTAGCTCAGCCAAGGAGACCCCTTGCTTTGGGCTCAGAAACTGGGTGAGAAGAGGTGGGGCTAGTGGGGGGTTGGGGGGCTGGCATGGGGGCGTGGTCACACACAGAAAGGGGGGGCTGCGGGGGGGCATCCAGGGGACACCCTGGACACCGATCACCTGGTCACCTCCAAACCCTGCAGACACGGGCCTGCTGTCCTTCAACCCTGAGGGGCCCACTCAGCCCTCTGCTCAGCACCGGAGCCAGCAGCACACGTGGCCTTTCCGACCGGCTTCTTTCGGCTGCGAAGACCCGGAAGGTTCCTCAGGTCTTCCTGTTCATTGCAGCAGCAGCAGCAGCGTTATTATTTTTGTTAATCCTCATCCAAGGACATGTTTCTACTGGTTTTTAGAGAGAGTGGAAGAGAGGGAGAGACAGAGAGAAAAACATTGATGTGAGAGAGGCACATTGGTTGGTTACCTCCTGCAGACGGGGTGGGGATAGAGCCTGCAACTGAGGTACATGCCCTTGACTGGAATCAAACCTGGGACCCTTCAGTTCTCGGCCGATGCTCTATCCACTGGGCACACCAGCCAGGGCCATTGCAGCATTATTCACAGGGGTCAAGGCATGGAGACGGCCTACGTGTCCATCAACGCACGAGTGGCACAGAGTGTGTGGCACCTGAGTGCAACGGACTACTTCTCAGCTGTTAAGAGAAGGGAGCCCCACGGTGACAACACGCCTCTTAGCTCATTTCTTTTCAGTGGCAGATGCTATTCCCCGTCTGGATGGGCCCCAGCTCACTGATCGTCACGTGCGGACGGGCGTCTGGTTGCTGCCGCAGGCTGCTGTGCACACCCGTGTGCAGGTCTCCTGTGGATGCGCCTCTGGGTACATGCTGGGTCGCAGGGACAGTGTGTGTAGTTCTGTAGGAGCCCCGAACGGTCCCAGGGCCTCCTTGTGGGGATGGAAATGTTCTGGAGCCGACGTGGCCTTGCAGTGCCTGGGAGCCCACGAATCCGTGCAGCGTGCACCCTCCGTGGGCGCACTCCCTGGCAGGTGAATTCCATCTCAATGAAGCTGTTTTCTTTCAGAACAGCAGCAGCCCTGGTGGACGGGGAGTCGGCAGCCGGGGATGGAGCCCTCTCCTGGTCCTCACCCTCGTCCTCGGGGAAGGGCACCCGTCAGCGGGCAGATGGCGAGGCCGGCCCAGGCCCCGTCCCCCGGGGCCGAGAGTGGTCCGGCCGTAATCAGTGCTGGTGACAGGCTGAGATGCCAGATTAAAAGCGCGGAAGGGACCTCCTCGGGTCGAGGTCAATAAATCTTGCCGGCCGCCAGGCCCCCCTCCCGTTCTGCTCGGCAATCTGTCCGGCCGCCTTCTACGGGCCCAGTTGCTCCCCATTACCTCGGGGGAAGAGCCACAAATCACTGTGACAGACCAATCAACAGGCCGGGAAATTTTTATACACGCTGCCTCTTGAAGGATGACCCTCCCTCCGCAGCACATCAGAATAAATCTCTTCAAAACTTTCCCCCCCAAGCTTCCTCCCCGCCCCTGTGCCTGGTGGTCTCGTCCGCCTGTCCCCCCAGCGCCCCCTCCTGCCTGGCCGGGGCCTGTGTCCACCTGAGTCTGCTCGATGCCAGCCACCTGGACCAGGGCTGACCGAGAACAGGGGCCCCTCTGACCCGGAAAACCGTCCGCACCCCATTGCCCAGCCCTGCTGGCGGCACCTCCGGCCCTCGGCCCGCAGCCTAATGACGCCCTCGGCAGGGCCAGGACACCCCGTTTCAGCAGGAAGGAAGAAAGCTTTATAAAATAATTCATAGGAAACTTAAAACACTCAGACACAGAGAAATTGCAAATGGGGAAATATGATGGATTGTGGGTTGAAAGAAGGCGACTTCTACAGGCAAAATTGATCCCTTGGAAAATGCTTTTGTCTGCTATGAAAAATGGGCACCATCTTGCCAGGGCTCTGGAGCTATAATCCCGAAAATAATTTGCTTTTGGTTTCCTTTCCGTCTCTGCCGTGCCTCCCTCCCCAACGGTGGAGCCCGGGGCCAGGTGGGCCAGGGGAAGGCCCCGTCCTGGCTGTGGGGCACCACCCAGGCTCTGTGCCTGGCGTCCACTCAGAGACGGTCAGCGCCCAGCCGGCCACCTGCTGTGGCCCCTCCGGCCCTTCCCATCGCATTTCTCTATCAGCTGGTCCTGTGCTGGGGGCTTTACAAACAAAGCAACACCATGTAGAAGCCGTCTTTCTCTCCAGGGGAGCTTGTCCGGCTTCGCCTCGAGGGCGCACTCAGTGTGCTAGAGCCAGATGGGCCGCCCCAACCCTCCCCTGCAGAAGGGGAAACCGAGGCGAGGTGAGGGTCGTCAGCGGTCAGACATGGAGCTGGCCCTGGGGGGCCTGGCTTTGGGAAGGAAGGGTGGACGCCATGGCGCCCGGGCTCCAGCCACGTGGGGTCGGCCTGTAGCTGGTGGAGCCAGCAGCCCGCGGGCCTGCTTCCCAGACAACCCCGAGGCCCCAGCGACTTCTGGGCAGCAGTTCCGCTGCTGCCGTGACCTCCCCTCCTCCCACCCAACGCCCCTCACCTGGCGGCGCAGCAGGGAGCCTCCCTGAGGCTGATTCTCAGTTCAGAGGGCGCGGACGTCGGGTCACCCCTGGGAAGTAGGAAGCTGGGGCCCCGGGATTCCAGCTGGCGCCCAGGTGACTGACCCCTGTCACCCAGACCTTTCCAAGGGACGCCCAGAACCATGTTCTCCCGACCCGGGAGGAGGTGGTACCTGCGGAGCGGCAGCAGGTTTGGGCTCCTGCGTCCCTCGCGAGGCCTGGACACAAGGGAGGAGAGCCGGTGGCCCAGGAGCCAGACCTGCTGTCCCCACCCCCAGGACAGGGCCCCCAGCCCGCTTGGGGGAGGGAGTGACCTGCCCAGGTGGTCAGTCTCCAGGGAAAGGCCTGGTGGGCCTACTGTGCTCAGTGGGCTGAGACCCTGCCCAGCTTGTGGGTCCTTCATTTCTTTTTCTTTTTTAAATATATTTTTATTGATCTCAGAGAGATGGAAGCATCAATGATGAGAGAGAATCATCGATTGGCTGCCTCCTGCACGCCCCCTACTGGGGAGTGAGCCCACAACCCGGGCCTGTGCCGTGACCCGGAATCGAATGGTGACCTCCTGGTTCCTAGGTCGTCGCTTAACCACTGAGCCTCGCCGGCCGGGCTGGGTCCGTCATTTAAAAGGGAACGGCTTCCAGGAGCCAGGCATGAGCTGTGGGTCCGCCCAATGGGCTCGTGTGTGGGACTCCCAGACCCAGGTCACGGAGCCGTGGGCTAAGGGGCCAGTGACTCAGAGCCGGGGGGCGGGGGGAGGGGGGTGGTCACTCCCTGGGTGGGCTGTGAAGGGGGCAGGCTGGGAAATGCTGCTGGGTTCACCGCACATGCCTCAGTCCCGAGCCAGCTGGCGTGCGAGCGTAGGGGAGCGGCACGCAGTGTGGCCACAGGCCGGGCTGGCTGGGAGCTGCCGAGGCCAGAGGGCCAGGTGGGAGCTGGGAGACCGCGGCCGCACTGACGCCCACAGAGGGACGCACTGCTGCCCTGGGTGGGGCAGGCTGGGGGCCGGCCGACTTCCTGGCCGCCCTCCTGCTGTCACCTGGACAGAGGGGCGCGGGCGGGGCGGGCAGAGGCTGGCCCCTCGCTGATTGTATTAGACAGACCGTCATCGATCTGGCTCCCGTTTATCCCTGGTGCCTCATTTCAATAAACAGCAGTTGGAAGGAATTAGCGAGGGACGTCGCTCTCCCTCCCCCACCCCCTTTCTTCCCCGGGTTTGTCAGGGGCGAAGATTTATGAGGATTCCAGTAACATTCTCATTTGTTCTGGGGACGCAGGGTTGGTGCACAGAGGGCACGTCAGAGCCCTGTCCACATGCCCTCACGCTGGCCGTGGCAGGGCTGTGGGCACAGGGAGGTGTCAACACACCGAGGTTGGGGTCACCTTGGGAGGAACTGTGGGGGCAGCTGGGACAGGAGGGAGGAACCCAGCGGCCATTTCAAGGTGGGCCATCTGTGGGCCTGCAGGGGCCACATCGCCTCGTTCTCAATTCCTCCTCGAACAAGACAGGGGGGCTGCCAGATGTGCAGTGTGTGGGGTGTGTGTATGTTTGCGTCTGTGTGTGCATCTGTGTATTTATGTGTGCATCTGTTCATCTCTTGTGTGTATGTGTGCGCATCTGTGTACATGTTTGCGCATATGTGTATGCATCTCTGTGTATATCTGTGTGTGTGCACATGCACAGCCTGTGCCCTGTTATGATTTAATCACATGGCCAATTTTATTTCCTGCTTTTGCCCATTGCAACAGACAATTTCCCAAGTTATTCAATATTGTTTTTGAAAAGTACTTTTTAACTAGAGGCCTGATGCAGGAAATTCGTGCAAGGGCCTTGGACCCAGCCCCCGCCTGCGGTGGCTTTGTCTGGAAGGAAGGACGTCCAGTCTAATTAGCATACTACGCTTTTATTATTATAGACGACGGCAGAATCCTCAATGGATGGGCTGCAGCATAAAACCCTTCCTAGTTTCCCTGACGTGGAGACATTTGGGAGGACGCTGCTTCTTTGCTATTATAAGTGATGTGGCCACACTGGCCGCGAGGGCTGGCCCAGCGGCTTTCTTAGCTTGAAGCCCTCTCCCCAGTGCCTGTGGGGGCCCTGGCCCAGCCCCTCCTGGAAGCCCTGCCCCCTCCCACCCCCTCTTCCGTTACTGTCCTAGCGACTCCTCCGGTGGGCGCGGGCCTGTGGGTTTGTGCTGGTCCCTCACCAGTGTCCAGGCGGTGCCTGGCATGCAGCCTGCCAGATGGGTTTTAACTGATTCGACCATCAGAGCCTCTTTCTTTTAAACAGTGTTTTTGAGACAGAGTTCACACGTCATGCAATTACCCACTGAAATCGTACAATTCAATGGGTTTTGTCATATTACATTATTAATTTTTTAAATTGTGGTAAAATACATACAACATAAAATTTGCCATTTTAACCATCTTGAGTGCACAACTCAGTGGCATAAATTACATTCCTCGCGTCGTGCAACCACCCTGCTGGGCCTGGCAGTGAGCACAGGTGGGGCCCCTCGTAGCCTCCGGCTCTTGGGGATCACTGTCCTGTGCTCCCTCTCCCAGTGGTGGACGGCGTTTCCCATGTGTTATAGACTTTGCTGTGGTGTTGAGCAGGAGGGAAAGGCCAGCCTGCCATTCCATCCCGGTAGGAAGCAGATGCCGCCTGATGGAGCAATAGGTCCTTCCAGGTGAGCAGGTGAGCAGGTGAGCGAGTGCTGGCCCACAGGCTATGGCCTCAGCCCCACCTGGTGCCGGAGGGGGGCAGGGGTGGCTGGCTAGGGATCAACCCCCCAGAAGTACAACTCGGAAGTCAGCAGAGGTCAACATCTGTTAGGCCCTGGACCGTGTGGCCCGATGTGGCCCAGGTCCTCATGGAACGTCCCCCATCTGCAGGCAGAACCCCTGTGCCGGGCAGGGAAGCGAGGGTGGGAGACCTGGGCCAGCCCTTGTCAGTCTCCACCTCGAAGCCCAGGATAAGGCTGGGGGCTCTCTCCACCACCTGCTCAAGTGTCCAGCGGGGACACCTCGCTGCCCGGAGGCCCCTCCCCCACAGGCACCGCCGGCGTGTAGGGCAGAGCGTACGGCCTCCAATGCTGAGGGGGTGCGGCCACCGTCCCCTGTTCAGCCTGGACGCCTCGGCTCCCGGTGGGGGCGGTGCAGGCTGTTTGCAGGGGATGGAGATGGTGCATTTCCTCCTGACTTGGGAATGACAGCCTGAGGCTGCACTAGAAAGGAAGCCCGTCCGAGCCTGGCCAGTGTTCCCAGTGGTTAGAGCGTTGGTCCTCAGACTGAAGGGTCCTGAGTTCGAGCCCGGTCAAGGGCATGTGCCTCCGTTGCAGGCTCATGCGTGTGTGGGAGGCAACCCATCCATGGGTCTCTCTCACATCAGATGCTTCTCTCTCTGTCTCTCCCCCTCCCTTCCACTCTCTCTAAAGATCAATGAAAAATATCCTCAGGTGAGGATTTAAAAAAAAAAAATTCCAAAAAGCCAGGTGTTCTGGGGCCTGCAGGTCTCCCAGAGGAGTGTGGGGGGGCCGTGGAGGAGTCGCGTGATCTCTGGTGAACCCCAGCCTGCTGCTTGGGGCTGATCCCTCGATGGGGCCCTCACGGGACTTTGTCCCTGCAGCTGGGGGTTGGGGGGTGGCTGGAGCTCAGCTGGTGCATTTAGGTGCTGCCCAGGTCAGCCCTGAGTGAGGGCGGGCGATGGTTGGGAGCACAGAAGCCAGGGTGCCCTTGGAGAAAGGTCAGGGGAGGCTGAGGGTAGGTGGGGGCAGGGAAGGGGGAGAGCCAAGGGTGAGAGGGTGGGGCCAGGCTGTGGGTGCTGAGTGGGGTGGTGAGCCTCCTGGGCTGGGCAGCGGGCCCTGTGCCACCCCCTCCGCCCTCCCGGGAGCTCGACCCCGTGGCACGCGGCCGTTGGGATGATGGATCGCCGAGGCCGCCCGTACAGCCGCCGGGGCCGCACTTGGCCGCAATCGCTCCCTGGGGCCCGATCGATGGCGGCCCCGGCGGCCCAGCAGCCTGTGATGAACGACTCGGCATTGATTTTCACTTAATTGACAATTTGGTGAACCTGTTTGCAAAATCCCAGGTCGGGCCAGAGGGAGCCTCGAAGTGACACGTGGTGTGGGTTGATGCCCCTGGCCAGGGTGGCAGCCAGGGGGCGGCAGAGGCCAGCCAGCCTTGGGAAGGGGGGTGCCAAGGCAGAGCCCCTTTGCGCCCCAGTGAACTCGCTGCCCTGGGAGAGGGATATAGAGGCCGGGAGCCCAGCTGTGATGCAGACACTCAGGTCAGGGACCCTGGGAGAGTTGGGGGGGGGAGCCGGGGGGGGGGCGCAGTGGTCAGGAGAGCAGGTTGAAATCCCCAGCTGGGATTCGATCCGGGTCGGCCTGTCAGCTCCATCACAGGGCACTGTCTCTGGGCCTCCCTGACCCTCAGGCTCCTCTTCTGTAAAATGGCGCAGGGAGGCCTGCCCATCCCCTGCAGAGCCCATCGCATTGCCCTCATCTTACTCCCCCCCCCCCCCCCCCCCCGCCGCCCGCCGGCTCCCAGCTCCCTGCTCCCTCGTGTTCTCCATCCGGGGACTTCCCTGCTGCTCCTGGGGCACCCCCGGCCCTTCCCCCAGGACCTTTGCCATTGCTGTTCTGCAGCCAGGATGCCCCTCCCCTGACACACGCAGGTGTCTCCACCGGGTCACGCACTGGTTAGTGTGAAGCACGGATCTCGACTTCCTGCCGTGTGTGTGGGTCTGCTGGCCTGTCCCTCCTCCCCGCTGGACGCCAGCCCCACAGGCACAGGGAGCTCAGCGCCCTCCCTGCTCAGGGCACAGGGAGGCCTCGGGAGCCTGGGAGCCAGGCAGGTTGTTGCCAGGGCGATGCGAGCACAGGCCTCCCCTTCACCTCTGTCACCCGCCCCTGAACTCATTAGGGGGTGAGACGGGAAGTGTAACAGTGCCCCTGGGTAATCCCCTCCAGGGCCACCCAGACAAAAGCCAAATTAAGTTGACAGGATTGCAGTGCCCAGGCTGAGGCTGGAATTCACCCCCCAGAGCAAACAAAGCCTGTGTGTGCCCTTCTCAGATGCAAGTTTCGGGCGTAGGGTTACCATCCTGTGCAATTCAATGCCACCAGGAACCAGAGGGTGTCCTCCCCCCGGCTGGCCAGGGGGCTGGCAGGAGAGGTCCCTGGCAGAGCTGCCGCAGCTGGGACATGGCCCTTCTGCCCGATTCTGCACCGCACCTGTCCCCTTCCATCCCCCCCCCTGCCCTAACTGGGCAGGCACAGGGCAGGGTGCCTGGGGGGGGGGGGCACTCAGGCTGAGCTCTGGCTGTGGAGGGTGTCAGGGTGCTTGGTGGACTCTGGAATCTGGTCCCCAGGCTGAGCCCTGGAGCCTGACCCCCACCCCAGCTCAGAGCCTGTTCTGGGGAGGCTGGTGGGGGACCCTGGGAGGTGCTAGCTACCCTGGGGGCTCCCTCTGCTGCTGACCTCATCAGGTAGGTATGGGAGATAAGCCTTGGACCTGGCTGCCCCCAGGCCCGGAAGCTATTTGTGAACTTGAGCAAGTGGCCTCTCTGCTGGGAGGCTCAGTTTACGCATCTGTAAATGGGGCTGATGCTCCCCACTGCACAGATCCGCCAAGATGTCCAGGCTTCTGAACTTGCCAAGCCTGTGAGCATGGCCGGGCCTGGGTCTGAAGGCTGGACCCTCCCTTGCTGGGCAGCTCTGGGGAGGTGGGACTCGAAGGCTCTCCTGACCCTTGCCCAGGCCTCTCCCTGAGCTCAGCACAGACAGGGACAAAGGAAGCTTTTGTTTAGATCGGAGAGAATTGTGGGCTTTCAAATCAGCCTCAGTTCTGCACGGCCAAGGCCTCCCCTCACCAGCTGGGTGACCAGGGATGGCTCCCCACCTCCTCTCGACGAAAAACTAAATAAAGTAAATAGATGGGACTTCCGTGGGCAGGGGCGCAGGGAGCGGGGAGCTCTCCAAAAGCAATCAGCCAAAAGGCCTGAGTGCTTCCCAACCCTCGGATTCATCAGCATAATGGCTCAGCCGCCCACCGGTGCTTTTGTCTTGGGTGCCAGAGCCTAAGCCCCCGAGGGGCAGGAATGTGGCCCCACCCAGCCCCCCAGCCTGACAGACGGACACCGGACACCAGGCCTGGAGCTGGGTCTGTGTTGCCTTTGGCTCCAGCCCCCTGGGTCCTGCGGGGTTTCCAGTGTTGAGCAACTTCTG
Organism: Myotis nattereri; assembly: GCF_964212035.1. Taxonomy (NCBI): domain Eukaryota; kingdom Metazoa; phylum Chordata; class Mammalia; order Chiroptera; family Vespertilionidae; genus Myotis; species Myotis nattereri. The sequence continues at coordinate 83,060,704 of NC_138087.1, forward strand.
CAGCCCTTTCCCGGGGACCCCCTCCTCCCCGCGGCCATAAATCCTTTCCTTCCAAAACTCGGACCGCCTTCCTCTCGGTCTGAGACACAGAGACTCAGTTTCTTAAACGAGCAGGCTGGACGCTGGCCTTAAAGACCGAGGTGACGGGTGAGGCCCTTTCGTGGCAACGTCACCCACTCGCTCGACGGCACCACGGCTGAGGCACCTGCACGGACCCGCTGGGCTCAGAGGCTGTCCTGCCCTCGTGGCGGAAGAGGGCATGGCCGCCCTGCCCAGGGCCAGGCTGTCCTGGCGCTGCCTTCCACGCTGGCCCGGGCGGGTAGGACAGCCTTCCTCCTGCCTCTGCAGCCACTGCGCACGCAGTCCAGTCTTTTCTGTTCTGGAAAAGTTCGCAGTTTACGTCCCAGGCTCACTGCTGAGCGCTCGCCTCAGCGCGGGCCGTGCCTGCCTGTGGGCGGCTGTCTTCCTTCCAGACTCGGACCCGGGGCGTGGAGAGCCGCCGGGAGGCTGAGGGAGGGATGCAGAAGGTCACGTTCCACCACCACAACCCCAAGGCCACGCCACAGCCAGGGCCTGGGCAGCACCCTCACGGCTCCCACCCTGCCACCGAGGGGGGCCAGCTCCGCTTCCTTCTTTACTGCTGCAGAGCTTTCCGGAAATTTTAGACCAAGAGCCAACATGCCCATCGGCGGTGCTGGAGGCGGGGGAGCGCCCTATGTCTGGGGCCCGGACACTCCAAATGTAGACCTCACTCCTGTGGTTTCTGACACAGACGTGCAGTTTATTCAACGGACAGGCCTGATGCTGGGTTTACCGTCCTAGAAGCTGGAGCCAAAGTCAACACGGGCCAGGCCCTTCCACGCAGCCCTGTGGCCCCCGGCCCCCAGCCCCCGGCCCTCAGCCTGGGCTGCGCTCCTCTCCGCTCCACCCGGGGAGCCCCGGGGCCAGGCCCTCGCCTCCTGCACAGCCACTTGCTTTGGACAAACACAGGGACCTAAAGAGAGCCAGGAGCACCAACCTTTTCATCAGGAGAGATTTCATTTATCGGCAGTGCAGAGCCACAAATCACGGGCCTGCAGATTTATCGCCTCCCAGAGCGGAATGGACCGTGGGGGAGGCGGCGTTCCCACGCTCAACTCCCTCCTTAATAAAGTTGAAACCGTAGCATGTGCCCCTCCCGCTCGGCTGTGGGTGGCATGAGCTCGGGGAGGGAATAGCAGGGTGGCCGGTCATCGCTGCGGGCACCCCAGGCCAGGTCGGCCTTGATGATTGAGTGGTAACCGCTCGAGCCCTGGCAGGGAAGGGGGCAGGCCTGACGGGGGCCGGGGCCAGGCCCGGTTCCCCAGCCTCGTCCATGCGGCTGCTCCCCCATTCACCCCTGGAAATAATCTCTCCAGCTCAGCGAGGAGCCCAGACCTGGCGGGTCCCCCGGGCCTCCGTCTGGGGAAGACGATACCCTCAGGAGAAGAGCTAATCCTGCCTCGTCCGGCCTTAATCCCCTCAGGAAAGGCCAGCCCCCAGCCAGGCCTCCGAGAGCCCGTGCCTCCCCAGCCGCTCCCAGGACCAGGCACGGCCTCGCGGTGTGTCCTGTGGGGACGTGGGACCGACTTGGGTCTGACCCTTCTGGATACAGAGGCGTCTCAGACCGTCAGGCACGGAAACGCTCCAGTGACGCCGGGGAAACTGAGGCCTGAGGGGCAGGGATTCACGTGAGAGAGAAGGTGGCCCGCCTCCTACGGGCTCACAGACCCGAGGAGGCGACCTGCAGGCCGGTGGGCCAGGCGCACAGACCCGAGGAGGCGACCTGCAGGCCGGTGGGCCAGGCGCACAGACCCGAGGAGGCGACCTGCAGGCCGGTGGGCCAGGCGCACAGACCCGAGGAGGCGACCTGCAGGCCGGTGGGCCAGGCACACAGACCCGAGGAGGCGACCTGCAGGCCGGTGGGCCAGGCGCACAGACCCGAGGAGGCGACCTGCAGGCCGGTGGGCCAGGCGCACAGACCCGAGGAGGCGACCTGCAGGCCGGTGGGCCAGGCGCACAGACCCGAGGAGGCGACCTGCAGGCCGGTGGGCCAGGCACACAGACCCGAGGAGGCGACCTGCAGGCCGGTGGGCCAGGCGCCCCCCAGAGACCCTGGGTGGCTCCACCTGGCCTCCTGGTGCCCCCACCCCATGCATGCGGGGCCTGCCCGTGGCCTCTGCCGCCCAGGCAGCGTGTTCTTGTTGCCATGGAGTCAGGCCTCAAGGTGAAGCTCGGCCCTTGGCCTGAGCCCGCCTCCCGCCCCCAGACACCCAGCCGGTTTATCTAAATAACAAGCTTCAGGGTATCCCTTTGACCTCCGTGCAGCCTAGGACACGTGTGACTTCAAGTGCCTCTGAGGATGGGATGCTGGGGGGTGGGGGGTGGGCAAGAACTTTCTCCAGCAGAGGAATTGGAGAAGTGGCTTTATGTATAGATATGATTGATTCCAGAGAGGGAGAGATAGAAACATCAATGATGAGGGAATCACTGATCGGCTGCCTCCTGCACGCCCCCTACTGGGGATGGAGCCCGCAACCCCGGTGTGTGCCCTGACGGGGAATCAAACTGGGCCTCCTGGTTCCTAGGTCGAGGCTCACCCACAGCCACACGGGCTGGGCCGGAGAAGTGTCTTTTAAAGCGGGTCCAGGAAAGGCTGTGGGGCAGGCGTGTGTGCATGTGCATCCGTGTGAATGTGTGTGTACATGTGTGTGCATGTATGTACATGTGGTCACATGCCCGGCCTCACGGGGGCAAGGGAGGGGCCTGGATACCTGCTGGAGGCTCCCCTCCTGGGGATGTCCCTTCATTCCCGGGGGATTTCAGAGTCCTGAGACCCTGGGACAGGGAACCCTTGGTAGCCCCTATCCAGGCTCGCCAGCTGGGCCCTGGCCGGATGCTCCTCTCCTGCCCACTGCCTCCCCTAGAGGCCCAGCTACTTGGGCCCTGCAGGGCGGCCCCCTGGCCCGGGGCCCCCCCTCCCCTTGCTCCCGCCCTCAGCAGGGGCTTCTCTCCCTCCTGCTCGGGGACCACCCCTGTCTGGCCCTGCCTCGCCACCCAGCACTTTGCTTAATGTCTTTCTCATAAGGAGTTTTAAATTATAAGCCTCCACGAGGCCTATAAATTTGACTTCATAAAACCCCTCGCACATCATTTCCAGCTGAAAAGGCTCTCTGAGAAATATTTCCCGAGACCCCCGCGTCCCCCCTGCCATATAACATCTATTCTGATATTAAAATGGCAGGTGTTCTATAAATCGTGCGTCATTAGCGCGCTTCATCGATTCTCCGCAGCCTCGGCCTGGGAGGCACCTTGTGTGATATCAGTCTATTCGATTGAGATTCATACCCTATTTGGGGGTCAAAGAGCAGGACCCCACGAGCTTGGGCTCCTATCAGTCTAACGCTGATCAATACTTGGGGCTGCGTTGGGGTTGGCTACACACGGATTAAGCGGCCGTACATGCTGGGGAGGGAGGCAGGAGACGGCCACATGCCCCACCTACCGGGTCTGAGCTGCTCCGGGGGCCCAGTGGCAGGGCGGTCACCCAGGTGCTGGACCTGGGGCAGGAAGAGCTGGGTGCGGGGTCACCTGGCCCACCTTGACTCCTTGGGAAGTGGGGGGTGGGGCTGGGGAGCCTAGAAACAGCCGAGATCCTGGTCCTGCCCAGAGAGGCCACCTTTGAGCCAGAGGGGCCCAGTGAGCCTGACAGGCGGGCGGGGGCGGGGGGGGGGGGGTGCGCCCCTGTCTCTTTAATCCCAACCGGAGCTCAGCTCTGGCTGAAGGGCCTCCGAGGCTGTCCTGGTGGGGCTGGTGTTCCTGCTCACGTGCCCTTCCTCCCCAGCGCTGCCTGGACGGGGGCCACCTCCCCACGCTCGCCCTTCAAGGCCCGTGAGCCACTAGGGCCCCCAGTCCTGCCTGGAATTTCAGCTCCATCTAGCTGGACCCTGGTGCCCGCGAGTAGCCCGGGGCCTCCCTTCCCCCGTTACTGTCATGGCCCTGGGCTGGGGACCTGGTGCGCCCGTGTTTCCTAGTGTCCACTGTGTCCCAGGCCGTGGAACAGTGTGCAGACGGGACAGCACCCAGGATGTGCCTGTCCCCGGCCTGCGTCGCGTGGAGGGTGCTTGGGGTCACCTCGCGGAGCCCTCCCCCTGGACGGGGGTCCCCAGCCCCATGAACAGTCCCAAGGAGAGCGTCCTTGCTGTGTCCCTGTGGCGGGGGCACTGCTGCAAAGCTCCCACGCCTCCCACCCGCCCCTCATACCTCACCGCCGCCCAGCACCAGGCCCCACACCCGCCCCTCATACCTCACCGCCGCCCAGCACCACGCCTCCCACCCACCCCTCATACCTCACTACCCGCCCAGCACCCTGCCTCCCACCCGCCCCTCATACCTCACCGCCCGCCCAGCACCAGGCCCCCCACCCGCCCCTCATACCTCACCGCCGCCCAGCACCAGGCCCCGCACCCGCCCCTCATACCTCACCCGCCCAGCACCAGGCCCCCCACCCGCCCCTCATACCTCACCCGCCCAGCACCAGGCCCCCCACCCACCCCTCATACCTCACCCGCCCAGCACCAGGCCCCCCACCCGCCCCTCATACCTCACCGCCGCCCAGCACCAGGCCCCCCACCCACCCCTCATACCTCACCCGCCCAGCACCAGGCCCCCCACCCGCCCCTCATACCTCACCGCCGCCCAGCACCAGGCCCCGCACCCGCCCCTCATACCTCACCGCCGCCCAGCACCAGGCCCCCCACCCGCCCCTCATACCTCACCGCCGCCCAGCACCAGGCCCCGCACCCGCCCCTCATACCTCACCGCCGCCCAGCACCAGGCCCCGCACGTAATGCATGCGGTCTGCTAAGTTATTAGGGAGATAAATAATTTGAACTCCGGCCTTTTACCTTTTCCCCTGTGGGCGAGCCACCCCCTCCTGCCGCTCCCAGAGGAACAATTTCATTAGGGCGCCCGCAGCAGGCAGGGCCACCATGAGGCCTGCAGATAGGCTTTTCCTATGGAGACGAGAAGTAGGAATATGAACATTTAAGTGGGAGCGGGTGTAATTTAACTTTGCATTATTTATCGGGGATACGAATCCTTTCTAATATTGGTGGATTTGGGAGGTGGGGCAGGGTTGCCAGGACCTTTGGGAGGGGGCTGGCTGGTAGCTTGGTCCCACCCCTCAGCTGCTGGCAGAACCAGGGGCAGGCTGGGCAGGGGGTCGAAGCTGCAGCTGTTACCCAGGACAGCCCTGTGAGAAGGGCAGGCCCAGCTCGTGTGGGCGGAGGTGGGCATCACAGCCAGGGCAGGGCATGGACACGCCAGGTGGCGCCGGAATCCTTGCCCTTGACTGTAGAAGCACCAGCCCAGCTCTGCCTCCATCATCACATGGTGTCTCCCTGGTCTCCGAGTCCCAATCTCTTTCTCAGGAGGACGCCAGCCACAGGGTCAGGGTCCACCCTGACTGAGTGCACCTCGTCTTCACGTCTGCAAAGACCCTCGTTCCAATAAGGTCCCGTTCACGGGTACGGGGGTCAGGACTTACACAGCTTTTTTTTCTTATTAAAGATCTTTTAATTTATTGATATGAGAGAGAGAGAGAGAGAGAGAGAGAGAGAGGCTGATTTGTTGTTCCACTTATTTATTTCATTGGTTGCTTTTTACATTTGGCCTGACCGGGAATCAAACCCACAACCCTGGTGCATTGGACAACACTCTAACCAATGAACTACCTGGCCAGGGCCTTGAACATCTTTTGGGGGACACAATTCACCCCTCAACAGCAGAGGAGGGGTGAGGCCAGGAGGGGGCCTGTCATCCCACACCCAGAGGACACAGAGCCGAAGTATAAAATTGGGCAACAAAAATTTAATTTGATGAATATGAATATTCAGGACTCTTGACATGTATTTTGCAGAGAAAAGATTTCTCAGCATAATTATTTTGGTTTCTCAAATAATTAACTCAAAACTAGTTTGCTAAGCTTTAAGTTTAGTTTGTAAATGTGATTCTATTATGGAGCTCACAAAATTCTGAAAACAATGTTAGGGAACTTTTACCGCTTAATGAAATGTCCTTAAACGTTTAAACTTCACTCATCACCTTAATATTTTGTTTCCTTATCGATCATGTCAGCTGTCAGGCCTAACGAAGGAGAATTCCCATGCGAGCAGCCATTGTTCGTCTTAAAGGTTCAGCAAATGCCGCCTGCGACACCAGGTCCTCTCCTTACAAAGTTCATCAGAGATTCCCCCCAAAGTTCCTGTTGGTTTTTAAATGAATCGTAGTCGTTGGAATCACAAGCCGGCCGGCTCCTGACGGGCCAAGCTCTTTTCACCAAAGCAAACCCAGAGGCAGCACCTGGAAGCTCCAAGCCCAGTTCCCACTCCAGGGCCAGGACGAAGGTCGGGAGCCGTGAGCAGCGCCTGGAGGGAGGGGGTGTGGGGGTGACTTTTCCACAGCGTCACCGGCAGGGGCTCTCTCAGCCCTGTGGGCAGCGAGTCTCCTTGCTCAGCCCCTGCCCACTGTCACCACCGTCTCCCCGTCCCATCTGCAGGTCCCCTGACCACGGGGTGGACCTTAGAGGTGGCCCCCACTCCAGGCACAGGCACGTGACGGACTCGGTGTAGCAGGGTGCCGGGGACCTGCTGAGGGTGGAGCAGGAAGAAAGGGGCAGAGGGCCCCTCTGGCAGTGCAGTCCCGCCCGCTTCCCCCTACGGCCACCCCCAGCCGGGCCTATGAGCCCCTCTGGTGCCTGGTGACTGGGGGAGTCAGAAGCAGCAGGTTCCGTTGACACATTCCTCAGAGGTTTTGCTAAAGGAGGTGACAGGAGGCGGGGCTGTCCAGGCCTCTTGGGCGAGGTGCTGGGCCCTCCTGGACCCTGTTGGAGGGCCTGCCCCGCCCCCTTCGGCCCACGCACAAAGGGCCAGATGGACGAGCCAGCAGCCAGATGCAGGGGTGGGGACGCGGCCCGGGCTGTGTGCCTGCCTTAGCCTTCGGGAATCCTGGCCTCGGACCTGTCTCGTGGGGTGCCAGCTGTGACCTTTCTCTCCAGCTCTCCGAGCCCTAGTCACAGGCCACCTCGAAAACACACACCTTCAAGGACCTGTGCGAGCACCGGGGGCCTCTGAGGACAGCAGCCCGAGGCCAAAGTTTGAGAACCGCCCCATTACCAGGCCCCAGGGACCCTGGGGGCAGAGGAGAGAGTGACAGGTGAACGGGAGCCCCCAGGTGATCATGGGAACCCCTAGGTGATCATGGGAGCCCCCAGGTGATCATGGGAACCCCTAGGTGATCGTGGGAGCCCCCAGGTGATCATGGGAACCCCCAGGTGATCGTGGGAGCCCCCAGGTGATCATGGGAGCCCCCAGGTGATCGTGGGAGCCCCCAGGTGATCATGGGAGCCCCCAGGTGATCGTGGGAGCCCCCAGGTGATCATGGGAGCCCCCAGGTGATCGTGGGAGCCCCCAGGTGATCATGGGAGCCCCCAGGTGATCGTGGGCTCCCTCACACCAGAGCCTCATAGAGACCAGGGGATGATGGACCGGATGGAAGTGGCCTTGGCGTGGAACATTCTAGAAAGGCAGAGGCAGGTGCACGGCAGCTCCCTTTGGTCAGGAGATGCCCCTGGAGAGGGAGGATGCTGGCCTCTCTGTGGGTCCTGGGCCCACATTCCTGACTGCAGGGCAGGGAGGGAGGGGCAGGCAGGGCCTGGGGCCTGGGCAGCCTGGCGATCGGCCCCTTCCCTGAAGGTTGGGCCCAGAGCCCACACCCCCAGGAGCCCACACCCCCAGGAGCCACGGAAGCAGTGGTGGTGCCCGAGCTCAGAAAGGCAGCAGGAGGATGCGTTCGTGAGGGACGTTTGTGACCCAGGGACCAGTTACAGTGGGACACTGAGGTGGAGAAGGAGGGGCTACAGGGCAGGGGGTGTCAAATGGACATGCCCCGTGGCTGGAGGTCCGTGACCGACGCCCCAACGGCTTCCATCCAGGGGTTGAGTGCGGAGGGGGGGAGGGGGTGGGGGGGTGCTATGTTCTCCAAATTTTCCACGATGAGCTTACATTACTTCTGTAACGTAAACAAGCCAAGCACATGAATTTGGGAGATGGGGCGGGAGGGGAGGGCCCAGGGCTGGACTCAGCCCTGCACAGGGAGGCGCACACTGGCCACCTGTCAGGGTATCCTCTCGGCTGTGGTGTGTCCCCCGCCTGCCTGCCTGTTTCAGCCCTGTCAGCCTCACCACCAGCGGCTCCTCCTCCCCCTCCTCCCCCTCCTCCTCCCCCTCCTCCTCCCCCTCCTCCTCCTCCCCCTCCTCCTCCTCCTCTGATGCCCCTGTCACCTGAAGGACTGGAGTGAGCTCCGCCCGCCTAAGTTATGGCCCAACCTGCCAGCCAAGGCCCTCGTAAACCTTCCCGCCTCCGCCTCTGCCCCAGCCAACATCCAGCCCACCAGCGCCAGCGGCTTCATTTTAACTAATGGGACACTTACTTTAATGAGCAGAGTTTGCATAACAGGAACTTGCTAATTAAATTTTAAACCTTGTCATTCTAAAGATTAGCCAGGCTCTGAACAAAGCATTTGTCAGGGGCTGGGGAGCTTGGAGGTCTCCAGTGTGAACTACAGAGAGGCCTCCAGCAGATACAGCCAAAAAGGAACCTTCTGGAAGGGGCTCAGAGGCTCTCAGCCCAGGTCCCCAGGGCAGCCTTGGCACTCCCAGGCTATGGCCCTGGAGCCGGTCAGGGGTGCTCCCAGCACAGCCACCCACCCTGCAGGCCAGGACCTGGGGCTGGTGGCTGGTCCCCCTCAGGGGCCGGACCGCACTGGCTTCCCGGTTCAGGAAGAGTAAGTGCCACGTGAGCTGCGTGGGACCATCTCCTCTGCCTTCCCTTCTCCTGCCATCACCAGGCCAGCCCTGCAGCTCGGAACCTGGTGGCGGGCCTGCGTCTGGTCCTCCAGGGTGGACATGCCCCTCAGGAGTGCGGACCCTGTGGCTGTCCCAGCGGGTCATTGTTCCCCAAGCAAAGAGAGAAAATGGGGGTGGGGTGGGGGTGGAGTGGGGGAGCAAGGGGCATGTGGAGAGGGTGTGTCACCAGTGAGCCTGGAACATCACAGGCCTCGACCTCTGACCTTCCCGGAGGTCAAACAAGGCCGGTGGTAAGGCTTGTCTGGGGACAGTGGCCAGGGGCTTCTTGTAGGGCTTGTGACTGGGGGACAGGACAGAAGGTCACTTTATCTGTGACCAGCTGGTCCTGGGGACTGTGGGCTCCACACTGGGGGAGGCGAGCGGAGGCAGGCAGGGCAGCTCCTGGGGAGCCCCACGAAGCTGCTGTGTGCCACATGACTTCCTGTTCGACCTGCATGGGCATCTCCCTTTTAAAATCACGTAACATGAAACGAACCGTCTTCAAGTGCACGGGGTACCGCGGCCCTCTATCTGCTGCTGGCAGAGCAAGGCTGCTGGGCAGGCACTGAAGGTCACCGGGTGGAGCCCCAGGTGCCTAGCCAAGGACAGTCAATCGTAAGGTGGGGCCTCGCCCCAGGGTGACCTTGCCTCCCCTGGCATCTCCCGGTCATGCAGGTTGGACCCCTGGCTTTCCTCCCTGGAGAGAACATCCAGGCCTCAGCTGTGTTTCAGCTCCAGGCCCAGAGAAGCAGCAAAACCAGCCTCAGCTGCTGCCAGAACCAGCTGCTTAGAATGATGACCCTGCCCTGTGCCGGCCGATCAGTGGAGACCAGACCCTGAAAGGACACACCTGGAAGCTACTGAATTCCACGGGGATCTTTCCCTGGCACCCCTCCCCAAAGCTCTGCCCTTAAACCCTGAGGATGGGGGACCCAGTGCTCCCTCCCGGCAGCACGCCTGTGCCCCCCCTTCCTCCGTCGGCCGCCATTACCTTCCTCACTCCCAGCTCCAAGCGCCCTTCCCTCCACAGCTCCCTTCCTCAGCCCATGCCTTCGAGGAGCTGCCTCTGCCTCCGTGATCACCCAGGACATGCTCTCTGACAGGTGGGTCTTGCCCTGCATTCCTCCCTAGCGAGAACTCAAGTACTGAGGTTACTGAACCCGGGTTTGGTGGGACCCCACCTGGTGCTCTTCCCGCCACTGCCTACAACATATCCAGTCCTAATACTCCCATCGCCTCAGAAAGAACCCCTGGACCCAGGGCAGCCCGCCCCACCCCCGCCCCACCGCTCTGACGTGCATCGACCTCCTCTGGACCATTCATTTACACAAAGGGAATCATTTTTCATGGCTTCTGTGGCTTCTCTCTCCAGCGCGTGTGCTCCAGGTCCTCCGTGCTGCTGTGGGTCCGTGAGTCACTCGGTTTTATGGCTGAGTGACCACCTGGGAAGTGGGCGGCCACGTTTTTAATTCAGTTATTTATTGTGGGCATTGGGGCCGTTTCCGCGTTTGGCTCTCGCCCGTGGTGCTTCTGTGAACGTGGCGTGAGTCTCGCTTGACCGCCTTTGGGTGCACGTCTGGGAGTGGAATCGCCACGCGGTGACTCCGTCGCATCCACAGCAGTGCACAGGGGTCCGGCGTCCCACACCTCCAGCCCCTGTTCCCGCCTGTGGCTTCTGTTATTATTATTGTAGCCACGGGGAGTGTGGGGGTGAGGGGGCCTTTGCTGTGGCTCTGACTCGGTTTCCCTGATGACTAGAGTGCGTGGGGCCCTCTGGGCTTGTTGACCAGGATGAGGAAACCAGAGATGCTGCCTGACGCCGGCCCCACAGCCAGGGCTCAGGACAGGCCCCCCGCAGGCCCCCCTCCTGCTGCTGGTCCCTGCCCGGCCTCTGCTGACCCACCCACCGCGGGGCAGGCACTGGGCAGAGCAGGGCAGAGGGACAGGAGCAGCTTGGACTCGGGCTGGGCTCCCCACCAGGCGCCCGGGTTAGAGGAGACGGCAGAAGCAGCAGCCCCGGGACCTCAGCACCAAGGGGGTTTCCCTACAATTTATGAAGGGCACCCTGGGCTCAGCCTGCCTCCCCACCTCAGGGGGCACATCGGCTCACCTACCCATGGCGGGAGCCGAGGGGCACGTGGGACTCTGTTCAATGGACAGGAGGTGCCCCTGTGAGGACCCTCCCCGCCAGCGTAGTTCCCTCGTACCCTTCCCTTGGAGAGTGCACGTGAGTGGCAGCTGTGTGTGCATGTGACGTGTGGGAGAGGTGAGCGTGCACACGTGTGAGCATGTCCTTATGTGCACACGTGCCCGCACTCAGGAAGGTGGCTCAGACGCTGCCCCGGGTTCGACAAGCCCCCCCCCCCCCCCGCCCATCTGTGCCTACTCCCCTTTCCCTCCTCGAGCCTCACGGGACCTTGGAAGGAAGGTGTGCTCCCCGTTGGAGTGGGGGAGCGACTGGCCTGGGCCCAGGCTGCAGGGAGCCAAAGCACAGCCCTCAGCTCAGCCAGGTCCTCAGGGACAGATGGCCAGACTCAGCAGGGAGCCCAGGGTGCCACCCAGCCCTTGTCTCAGGCTCCGGACCCAGCAGCCCAGCCGGGACCATCCGATTCCTCACACTCAGCAACCCGATGAACCCGCTCACCTGGACGGACTCTCAGGGGCACATGGGACGGAGGGGTGAAGGCTGTGTGTGTGCACGGGGCTGTCACCTGCAGGGTGACCTCCAGGCCTGCTGTACACACTCACACAGCCTGGCGTCCCTGACTCTCCCAGGCTTGGCCTTGGGCTCCATCCTTGCGGGGAGGGGGGGCGGGGGGCGGGGCTGGGAGGGGGGCTGATGGCTGCTTCTCACCTCATGTCTGGCCTTGAGCACCGGGAGGGGCTCGCTGGTCAGGAGGGAATATTTTTATGGTAAAAAATGAACCTCGCTCCGGGAGGAATGGGTGCCGTCCCCGCTGTGGCCAGGCAGAGTGATGACAATTCTGCGTATGAAGTCGCTGCTTCCCCATTAATTAGGGAGGAGGGGGCGCTCCCACTCTGAGCACCTCACCTCGGCCAAAAGCTTGTCAACATCTCCCACGAAGAATGAAAATGTAAATCAGTTTCAGATTCTTCAATGTCACCAGGTATGGAAAAGGCCGGAATGCGGTGCCATTTATCTCGGGGGGGAGGGGGGATTTAAAGAGCCTTTTTTCTATTAAATTTCTTAAAATGAATGCTTTATGTTGCTCAGAGTAATTCGAACAATTATGGGCTTAAAGAATTGATCGTTACAGCCCCTGGGGTTTAGTCTCCAGGCTGATTCCTTTGGAAACCCAGGGACTTAGGTCCTGCTGCTCTACCCCACAAGTCCCAGGCCAGACCCCACCTCCTGTCCTGTATGGGGGGACAGTCTCCAGACAAGCCCTGCAGTTCTGCGTCAGATGGTGAGGAGGGAGGTGAGGCTGAGGGGAGGAGTGACCCCTGGTCTCAGGAGAGAGGGGGTGTCCCCTGCCATCAGGGAGAGAGCTGTCTCTGATTTGGGAGGGTCCTTTGAGCCTTCACTCAAGTGCAGATTTTATTTAAAAGAAAAAAGGTCTTTGTAGAGTTAAAAGGAAGTGGAAGTCGTTGTTTGTATTATCCAGGCATTGATGTTGATCGTGTGATACAATCTCCAGGGTCAGAAGTTAACAAGCCCTAAGGTCCTGGCCACCGGCCAGAGGTTAACAAGCAGGGGGTCCTGGTCTGTCAGCTGCCCCCCACAGTGCCCCTCTGCTCCCCCTCCCACCTGAACAGCGGGAACAAAAGGCACCACATGCCTCGCCCCCCTGGCCCAGCGTCCACGCCCCGGGCTTTGAGCTGGCGCTCCCCTCTGCCTGGTTCCTTTGGAAGACAGGGTCCCGGGAACCTCGTGTTCTCTGGGACACCACACGTGCTTAGACGCTCCGCCAGCTCATGGGGGAAAGGGTGTTTTCCAGGTGACCCCTCCAGGACGGGCCGGGAACGCTGGGCGTTGACCTTCAGGAACCACAGCGCCTGGTCCGAGGGCCTCTCTGCCGGGGTCTGCCCCCCGCCCCGCGTTCAGCCTGTCAGATCCAGGTCACTGGGCTGTGTGGGACCGGGGCTGAGCCTGCGTGTCTGCCCAGGGAGCCACAGCTTCCTGAGACGGGAACTAAGGCTGGCCATTTGCAGTGGGGTGATCACGTGGTGGGGTGTGGCCCGAGAGCCCCATCTGCAGGCGCTGGGAGTGCGGGGACTGGGCGCAGACGCCCAGACGGGTCAGCCACGTTATTAACCTGCCAGCGCCCACAGATCCCTGTGGCGGGGGGGGGGGGGGGGGGGAAGGGGGGTTGGCGGGACACCCTGAGTTATAATCCCCCCCGGGGCTGCCCCCTGCCGCCTGAACCCCCTACACCCCGAGTCCTACCCAGGCGCCTCCGATTTCCCCTCAGAGAACAAGGTCACCCCCTCAGGACCAGGCCCAGACCGCTGCTCCCCTGGGTCCCTGAACCTGAGCCCATGCCCAGGCCAGCCCTGGACACCTCGCCCCACAATGGGCACCTTCGTCCTCAACGTCCATGCTGTGCCCCGAATGGCCACCAGCACCCTGTCTCCCACCCCCACATCTCCCCCCAACGCCCTCAGGCACCCCATCCCAAGGCTGCCCGGAGCACCCCAGTCCCAGATTCCAAGGTTCCTCCTGGACTCGGGGATCTGGTGACATCCCCCTCGGCACTGTGTTCCAGGTCCTGGGGGCAGCTGGCCGGGGGGGTGGGGGTGGGGGTGGGGCTGGGGGCCACTTGACCGGGCGTCAGCTGGGCTGTCTGGCCCAGGGGACGTCCAGGGAGCACCTGCTCCTTCCAGTATGGGGGCCCAGGCTACCCCTGTCCTCTGCTCTGACTTGGCACCTGCTCCCCTCCCTGGACCAGGGGCCTGTTCTCCCAACAATGTCAGTGCCCAGCTTTCTTGGGGGTCTCTGGGGAGCACTCACTGCAGGACGAGGTGGAGCCCCAGGTCACCGGCTCTCCTCTCGTGCCCCCACTTGGGCTGTCACTGCTGTCTCCATGGGAGGAAAGGGACTCAGAGGGGCCAGGCCACTTGCCCAGGGTCACACAGCAAGTGTGCAAGCAGATGGCGGGGACTGGAATCCAAGTTGGAGAGACCCCGTGAGCATGTGCCCACATCTCCTGACCAGCTGACCCCTCAATGGTGCCGGCTCCAAGCCATGAGCTGTGCTGTCATCTTCTTATGCCCCAGCCCCTGCCTCTCCCAGGGACCCAGGCCAAGGCTCCAGCCCGTCCCATGGATGGTACAGTCCGTTCCACACCTCCTAACAGCGCTCGGAAAGTTAGCCAAGACCCAGGGGCCAAGGGTCCCAAGTCACCAGGTGCCATCCCTGCAAGGAGCCAGCAGCACTCCAACGTGGGCCCCCGCCCCCCCTCCCCCGCTTTCAAAGAACCCCTCCACCTTTGCCCCAGCCTCACTAAGGATGCTGACGTTCCAACGACGGCAACTGAAAAATTTAATGATGTTTGGAAAAAGCCGATGTTCGGAGAATAAATAAAAGACCAGACTTTCACAGAACCAACGGTAGCAGGACGCAGGTTCACAGGTATGACTGGGACTCCCTTGAGGCAGCCCTTGTGTCTGAAGGTGGCAGGAGAAGTTCAGAGGGAGGAGGCGGCGGGGCAGAGTGGCCCCACCCTCAGCTTCTCCAGCTGATGTCCAGCCCCGGCAGTTAGAGGAAGCTGGGGGAGGGGGGTCAGGGCTGTTTGGCAACGGAAATGGGTGGGCTGGGCGTGGCCGGACGCTGAGGCTGGTTGGCTGGGCTGGGGGCGGGGAGGGAGCTCCCGTGGACAGAGGGCTGGGCCGACCAGGGCCCCCCCAGGGAGTTGTCAACTCCAGGGGGGAGTGGAATCCAGTGAGAACGGAGGAACCTGAGCCCTGTGCCCTAGGGCAGGGGGTGATGGGCTCCTGGGGAAAGGGGTTTGGTGGCAGGGAGGTCCCCAGAGGGAGCCGAAAGGACACACAGGTGCCCTCCCCCCACTGCCACCTTCAGCCCAGAAAGGTGAGGCCGGTCCCGGGCTCAGAGAGATGGGCCTGGGAGTGAAAGCAGGACCAGCAGAATTTTCCAGTTTGGGGAATGAACCATCTCCCAGCTGGGCTGGGCCAGGGAGAGCCCCGGGAGGGCCTCGTGGGAGCCACCTCCTGCCTAGAATCAGCCCACGCCCTCGGTTGGCTGGTCCATAAAGGGAGAAGTCTGCGTACAGAACAGGCTTCTGGGCGCCCACAGTGGGCCAGCCCTGGTCGGAGGAGAGGCAGACAGTCCTGCTTGAGAGTGGGGGTGCGGGCAGGGTGCTCCCTCCGCTGGCTCCTCATCTGCATCCTGTCCCCAGTGGCACCCGTGGCAGCACCCCACGACTCGAGGTCCAGGCTCCGGGAAAGGAGGGCGCAGCGCCAGGACACCCCCGACCCCTCCTTCAAGTCCAGTGCTCAGTGGAGCTGGGGGCCTCGGTCAGAACGGGGCGTGGTCCACCTCATCCAGCCAGGAGGCGGGGCTGGCGGGGAAGTCGGGGTAGCCCCCACTGCTCCCCGTGGACAGGTCAGAGCTGGGTCCGTTCCCAGCCAGCACTCGCATGGGCGGGGGTCCCCCTGGGGCCCCCGTGGGTACGAGGCCCAGGCCAGCATCGGGGTACACCAGGCTGGAGAGGAGCGGCTGGGGGCCCGGGAGGCTCTGCAGGGCCGCAGGGGAAGGGGGGACGCCGTAGGGGCTGCCGGGGCGCAGCTCCCGGAACTGCTCCGGGCCTGGGCCGGCCAAGCCTCTGTGCGCCAGCGGGAAGCTGCCGGGGGCTCCTGAGGGCCGGCCCAAGGCTGGGGTGGGCTCCCCCAGGCTGTTGTAGAGGCCGTTGGCGGGGCCCATCTCGGCCATGGCTGGCTCTTCTGCAGCGGAAGCAGAGGGCGGTGGTGGGTGCCCGTCTCCTGCACCGCAGGCCCTCCCAGCCCCTCTACCGGGTGACCGGCCCTCTCTTCTGCTCTTATGCCCCCCCTGCACCCCTCCACCCGTCCACCCCTGCTTCTGTTCTGTCAGTCCCGCCTGGTGTCTAAGGAATGGGGGTTCCCTGGTGGGACGGTGCTGGAAACAGTCCAGTCGGACCCAGGTTCCAGGACGATCCCCATGCTGCCCTGGCGGGGGGGGCGGCACAGAGACCACCCCCCCCCCCCACTCTGCAGACAAGTTACTTGAGGCCCAGAGAGGCTGGGTGCACGGCCTAAGCTCACAATCAGCCAAAAGAAAGCGTCTGGACAGACACTGAGGGAGAGTGAGCTCCTGGGTCCCAGGGGGGAGGTGGGCACTCCCCACAGCAGCGGGGTTTTTCATCACTGACTCCCCATGTGCTGCCCACTTTCCTAAAAGTCACGGCCGGCCAGGGCGCAGCCCAGAGCACTGGGCCCTCCCCGCTAGGACCGCCTGCTAGGGACGGGGTCAGGGGTGCTCCCCCCAGGGGAGGGCAGTGGTTCTGAGCGGCCAACCCACAGGGCTTGGGGGTGGGGGGCGAAGATCTACGGATAAATGTCTGAGGTTGGGCTAAGAGGCCACTGGCTTGGAAACTCAGGTTTCTGGTCTCCCTGTAACCATCAGCCCCTGGTTCTTCCGACCGGGGCTGCGCTCTCCGGGCTGCGGGAGAGCCGGAGGGAGCGGGGGTGGCCCCCGGCGCTTACCCGTGAAGGAGACCTCAGCGTCGCTGTCCGGCCCCTCCTCCTGGACGCTGTCCTTGTCCGACTTGGGGGCGCCGCGGGCGCGCTTCATGCTGCGAAAATACTGGCCCCATCGCTGCCGACCCGCGTCTTTCTTGAGCCTCTTTTCCTTGGCCCGGCGGTTCTGGAACCACACCTGCGGGAGGGCGCGTGAGCGGCCCCGGGCGGGGAGGGCGCGGTGAGTGCCCCGGGCCGGCGGGGAGGGCGCGGGGAGTGTCCCGGGCCGGCGGGGAGGGCGCGGGGAGTGTCCCGGGCGGGTGGGGAGGGCGCGGTGAGTGTCCCGGGTGGGGAGGGCGCGTGAGCGGCCCCGGGCGGGTGGGGAGGGCGCGGTGAGTGTCCCGGGTGGGGAGGGCGCGTGAGCGGCCCCGGGCCGGCGGGGAGGGCGCGGGGAGTGCCCCGGGCCGGCGGGGAGGGCGCGGGGAGTGTCCCGGGTGGGGAGGGCGCGGTGAGTGTCCCGGGCGGGTGGGGAGGGCGCGTGAGCGGCCCCGGGCGGGGAGGGCGCGGTGAGTGTCCCGGGCGGGTGGGGAGGGCGCGGGGAGTGCCCCGGGTGGGGAGGGCGCGGTGAGTGCCCCGGGCTGGCGGGGAGGGCGCGGGGAGTGCCCCGGGCGGGCGGGGAGGGCGCGGTGAGTGTCCCGGGCGGGTGGGGAGGGCGCGTGAGCGGCCCCGGGCGGGGAGGGCGCAGTGAGTGGCCCCGGGCGTGGGAGTCGGGGCTCTGACCTGCACGACGCGCATGTCCAGGCCCGTCTCCGACGACAGCTGCTCCCGCACGTGGCGCGCCGGCTTGGGCGACGTGTTGTAGGCGCTCTTGAGCGTCTCCAGCTGCTTGGCTGTGATGGTCGTTCGCGGCCGCTTGGCCGTGGCCTCGGCCTCTGCACCGTGGGAAGCCGTGAGGCCGGGCCTGCTCCTCCCGCCGCCCACCGCCCCCACCCCCTCCGCGCGGGAGAACGTCGGGGCCCCTCATGCGCACCCCGCGTGGCTGCGGGGTCCGGGGAGTCTCGGGGGAGAAGGGGGAAATGGGGTGGGGCGTCGCCAGGGCGCAGGGGCGGCTCCGGCCTCTATGAGGGACCCGCAGGCGGCCGCCCACGGGCAACACCCGCTCCCCTCTCCTCTTTGTTCTAAGCGCGCGGGTAGGGCCGGTTTCCAGGTCGAGGATTTAGGGAGATAAATCAGAGGAGGGGTGATCATTCGCAGTCAGATCAGCCCCGCCGCGCTCCGGGCGAGGCGGCTGCAGGGAGTCCAGACCCGCTTCCCCAGAGGGTCTGCGACCCGCCCCGTCCGGCCCTGGGTGGGGTGCCCTTGCTACCCAGCCGAAGGGAAGGCGCTCGGATTCGCGCCGGAGAGAGCGCTGCGGCGGTGCGGAGGCGGGGGTCCCTGCGCCCCACCGACTGGCCTTCACCCCACTTGCAGATGAGTAAGGGGCGCCGGGACCCAGCCCGGGTCCTCCCACTGACCTCGCTGCTTGGCTGCCTCGTAGTCCGCCTTGCACACGAGCCGGCTGTCCTCCATGAGGTAGAATTCGTCGCCCGTGGCCAGCTGCCGCTTGCACACCACGCAGGCGAAGCAGTGCAGGTGGTACACGAAGTCCTGGGCGCGGCGCACCACCTGCGTGGGCGGGATGCCCAGCTGGCACGCAGCGCACTTGGTCCCGAAGCGCCTGGGGGATGCACGGGGCGGGCGCGGCTCAGCGCTACTCAGTCGGCGCCTTCGCCCAGAGCGGGAGCGAGAGCCGCATCGCGCCGCCCAGGGCGGTTTCAGTTCCCCGAGGGCGGGCGGCTGGTGGGCCCTCCCGCAGCCCCAGCAGAGCCGCAGGGAGCATCGAGAGGCGACCCAGGGTCCTGGGGAGCACTGCGCCCCAGGATGGTGTCGGGAAGGTGTGTCCCTTGGAGGCCTTGCCCGGAAAGCAACCCTCACCCTCAGTGTTAAGAAAAACAAGACCAAAACTAAGGGAGGAAGCCCAACAGAGTCCTGCAAACGTGGGATTACCTTTTTAACGACTGCTTCCACGTTTACAAAATTACGTAAAAACAAAATGTGTTGAAGTGCTACTAGCCCTGCCCAGCGGCCCTCGGAGAGGCCTGCGGTGCCCAGCCTGGGTGATGGGGCTCAGGGTTTCCCGGGGTGGTTGTTGCTGGGAGTCCAGTCCCTGGTCCTGGCACCTCAGCCCCCAGCCCCATGCCCCTCCCCAGCAGCAGCGGACAGCGGGCAGTGGGCTCACTTGAAGAAGTCGTCCTTGCAGTACACGCTCTCCCCGCGGCTGAAGCAGCGCTCAGCCAGTGGTGTGTGGCAGTCGCTGCACTTGAGACACTTGCTGTGCCAGTGGCGGTCCAGGGCCTTGAGGATGAATCGGTCCAGGATATGCTGGTCACAGCCAGCGCACAGAGGGATCTCTGCAAGGCAGGGGGCGGGTCAGGGGTCAGGAGCGCCCCCAGAATGGGAGGGAGTCGGGGTCACGCTCCCATCCTGGCCCTAGGACCCAAGACCCCCTTCCCTGCACACTCTCTTACCAGCTGCCCCCGAGGGCAGGGAGCCCGCAGCCCAGCCTGCAGTTACAACTTAATGAAACCAAAATAGGTTTAGACGTGTGCCCATGAGCAAGCAAGTGCGCAGGCCAGTCCCTCAGGCCAGAAACTGTTCGTTACAAAATGGTCCCCGAGCGAAGGGAGGTGCACACTGAGCTCAAAGGGAAACCTGCCCCAGGAGCACTCAGAGGCGGGGCTGGACAAGAGTCCCCTCACCTGGGGCCGGGCATGTGTGAGTCCTGGGGCACCTACCACCCAGTCGCCCTCATTATTCTGCACAATTAAGCATCCTGGCAGAGAGAAAGAGACTCCTGTCCTGTGCCGTCAGCCCCAAGGCCCTGCCTGCAGCCACCAAGGCGAAAGCCGATGCCCTCCCATGTCTGGGCAGCTGCGGGTACTCGCGAGTGGACTGGACAAATGGATCTGCTATCTCCATGCTCAAGCTTGGAAGCCTGAGCACACAGTAGGCGGTTTGCCCTCCCTCAGAGCCATAGCCACTTCAACAGTAGGTTCCCTGGGACTGCAGGCCCCCAGAAATCAGGCAGGGGAACCCTGGGTCCACAAGGGACTTTTCAGGGTGCTCATGGGTGAGGGTTCCCTGCTCCTTCAGGAAAGATCTCCGGGAGAGGAGAGAGCCGCGCACAGCAGCTGAACCCACACAAACACTGCATCCCCTCACCACCTTCACCTGGTTGCCCCGACCCCTCCGGCTCCAGGCTGGGGGCAGAGAGGGGGGACAGAGCCTCACTGGGCGCCAGAGCCAAACCAACCTCCCTCCCGCAGCCGCGGAAACCTGCGAAGGACGCGGTCCCGCGTCGGGCAAAACCGCGCCCCAGGTGTGGAGCCCGGGGACCCGCGGGGCCTGGGCCTCGCTGTGGGCGACGCAGGCAGAGCCAGGACGCGGCGCAGCCCTGGCGGATGGGCAGACCCTCCGCGCGCGTTTCAGCACCCACGGCCCGGACAGCGCCGGCCGGACCTTCCCTGCAATCCGCGTCCGGTAAAAGCCTCTCCCGCCGCCCCTCGCGCCCCGCGGACTCTCGACCCGGGCCTTACGCTGCATGGCGGCTCCGGTCGGCGGGTCTCTTGCCCTCGGCTCCTGCGGGCCCGGCACCACCTCACGCCCGCCGCCGCCGCTCCCCGCCAGCTCTCCGAGCGGCTCCTGCGCGCCCGCCTCCCCCCTCCCTCTCCCTCCGCCCTCCCGCCCCTTCCTCACAGCCCTGCAGCCAACCCCTCCCAAGATCCGCCGGGAAATAAATAAATAAGTAGGGAGGGATGAGACCCCACAGCCTGGATGTCACCCCCTTTGCCACCGCCCGTGCGGCCGGTCCCCACCGCCCAGACCGCCTCCGCCTCCATTCGGGTCCTGCCCGCAGAAGCCGGGGAGAAAGGTCCCAACTCCCCGGAGCCAAGCGCTGGGGGCGAGGCTGAGACCCCAGAAAGTTGGGGGCTCTGCTGCAAGAGGATCCAGAGGACCCGCCAGAGCGACCAACGGAACAGGTGCCTGTGGGTGCAGAAGCCAGACTCCACCTGGGAGCGATCGGCGGCTGGGGTCCCTTGCGCCCTGGCCTGCATCTCTCTACCCAGGAGAGCGTGGGGGGTCTGGAGGGGGCTGTCTGCTCAGGAACCTCCTGCCCCTGGTTACCGGGACCCCAGGTGGCTCTCCGCACTCTCCCGCCCAGAACCACACGCCCAACAGTCCAGCGCCCAGACCCGGTGCAAACTTGCTGCTGGGCGCTCAGTGGGTGCTGGGGCCCTCGAACCCACTCCCACCCGGTCCCGTGGGTTCCGTGGCCTGGCCGGAAAGCCGCGAGGACCTCTGGGTCTCCCGGGGGAGGGTCTGCTCTATCCGGCGCGGGCGCTGGGCCCCCGAGCACCCACCTCGGCGCAGGTCCTCCCTCCGTGCCAGCAGCGCCAGCAGCAGGTCGCCACCCGCCGACTCCCGGCTGGGGCCCAGCTCCCCGCGCGCCTCCATGGGTCCCGCCGCCCGGCGCCGCCGCAATCCGGCCCCAAACTTCCTCGGGGCCCAGCCAGGCCACGGCCTCAGTGGCCCCGGGCCGGCGTCCGAGCTGCTTCCCGAGCGGCTGGGCGCTGCGCCCGCGGGCCGCCCGGGGGCCCCAGCCTCGGCCCCGGGGAGGGCGGGGCGCTTGGGGGCGGGGCCGCGGGGCGGGGCGGGGCCGGGAGTCGCTGCGACTCCCCGCTCTGCATCCCTTTACGCAGGGCCCCGCGCTTACCAGTCACCACCCGAGTGCCGGCCGGAGGGCGGGCGGGGACGGGCCCAGAGGAGCCGGGTTAGGGCCGCCAGCTCCCCGCCGCTCCCTCGCCCTGCTCTACGGGCGGGCGCGGGCTGAGGCCTGGACTCCGACCATAGGCCGGGGGCCTGGGAGAAGGGCCAGGGAGGGGCTGGGTCCTGCGGCCGCTGATGCTCGGACTCAGAGCCGGACTTGGAAGGCCTGGCGAGGCCGTCCGGTCGGTACGAACGCCACCCAGACTCAGAGGTTGAGCGTCGCCCAAGGGCCGGAGAACCACCCGGAGCTGGTGCGACCGCAGACCTCCTGGCTCTGCCTCCACCGTTGGAGCTTCTGCTCCCAGTGGGCGCAGGAAGGAGGGTGATTCTCTAGAAGAGAACCCGACGTCGGCCTGGACAGGCAGCCAAGACTCCAGGCCAGGAGGGACGGAGCTGGGGAGCAGGTGTCCATCTTCACTGCTCTCCACCTCAGCGCCCGGCCTGCACACGATTTTCCAACATCGTGCCCCAGTCCAACAGGTGAGCCTGCAGGGACCCACTCATCCTGCACGTAGACCCGATCTACCCAGGGCAGCCGCTCCTGCCCAGGGGGCACAGCCCCCTGCAGGCACCACAATCAGGACTCAGCAGGGTGGGCCCCTTGCAGGGTGGGGCAGGGAGTGGCCGGCCCCGGAAGTGCTAGGGGACTGGCAGGTTGGTGCCTCCTCCAGACCCTGCACTGGGTCCCCACAGAAGGCCTGCATCTCCTGCCCCATCTCCTGCCCCATTGCCAGGTCTGTGAAGTCCCGGTTTTGGTCAGAGGCCCCTGCAGCCAGCACACAGCCCTTCATCTCACTCTGCACGTGTCACCCTGAGCTCAGGGCAGGGGTGTCAAGCCCTGGGTCCCAGGGGGTGCTGAGTGCCGAGTATCCGCGGAGAGGGGCCGTGACTGGGGAAGGGCAGGTGGGCAGCACGTGGAGGAGGCGGCAGCCCCACTCGCTAGGCATCTGGCTGGCCCACCGACAATGCCTTCATTATTCCCAGTGTCCGTGGTGATGGAATGGCCCTTGGGGAGCACGGTTTCGGGGGGAGACCCATCAGGGGTCCGGTGCTGGGCTGTTGGGCTGGTTAGGGAGGGGCAGCTGGGCACTGTGGGAGCTTGGGGGTGGGTCTCTAGAGGAACTTGGCACCTCCGGCCTGCACCACCCCATGGGCCAGCAGCGCCTTCAGGAATGCGCTTCTGCTCTGGGGTGCCTGGACCAAGCCCCCCAAACCACCCATGAACGATGGCAGAGCTCCAGGCCCTTGACCCTCTCCTCCCCTCCCCTGTGCTCCCATCTCTACGGTCGACTGAGGTCTGGTTTCTTGGACTCTCTTTTCCTCTGCCCTCCCCGCCCGCCCGCCTGCCGCCCAGGTGGCCTCCGCGGGCCTCCACACCCCTTGCCCTCCATTCCTCCCTCGAGGCCTTAAGCTCGGGCTTCTCTTACCCCGGGTCCCACCATAGGTGCAGGCGGCAGCCCCGGTGGCCCCGGGCCTATTTTGGTCGCGCTCAAGCTCCGTCTCCAGGAGCATCGCAGCCACCAGTGGGGCAGGCGGGGCTCAGAGCTCGGCTGGAGGGGCGGTGGTGGCGCTCCGCCCTCTTCCTCTGCGACCCGGGAGCCTCCGGGCCCAGCGCTGTCCGCAGTGCTGAAGGAGGCACGTGTCACCAACCTCCTGCTCCGGGTGTGCCCTGTCCCTCGGCATGCCACCCCTCTCACCCCCGACCCTCTGTTCCCTGCCCGCCTCCTTGCCCCTCCCCGCCCCGCCCACAGGCTTGGGCATTGGTGGCAAGTGGGTGCCCCACTGGCTGCTCCTGCATCAGCCTCCTGAAAGACATGTCCAGGCCCTGGCTGGGAGGGCGCCTCTGGCCTCTTGGCCCTGCTTAGGCCCCCACAGGCCGGCTCTGCAGGCTCTGCATCGACAACCTCCCCAGATCTCAGGCCACAGCCCCACCCCGACTGCAGCCCGGAGGAGGGGCATCTGGGGTGTCCCCAACAGAAACTGCTCAGGAATCAAGGGCCTGACCAGGGGTCACTGATGGTGAGCCTGCACCCACACCAGAACCACGGCCCGGGCTGCCATACCCACTAGTCGCCCCTTGCTCTGCCCCAGCTGCACCCCAGGGGCTGCCTGTGTCCTGAGGGAGGGACCTGGGGAAAGCCAGGGAGGGGCAACCACACAGCCCAGCGGGGGAAACGAAGCCACAGACACTGCAGCCAGCAGGTCTCCCTTCAGCCACACACGTGGTGACTGGACCTCTTCCCACCAAGCAGAGGGGGCAGGAAAATCTAAAGAGTTCAGAACCTGAGGCAGCAAACTGGTGTCAGGGCAGAGGCCAGGCATGTGGCTCCGTGGCAGAGGGTGGCCTAGGAAGGCCACACCCAGAGCTACGTGGTGGTGGGCAGGGCCTGGGAGGTTCCACGGCACATGCAGTCGGCTGCCCGTCACCCCCACTTCTCCCGGCTCTGTGGAAGGATGGCTGCCATCTCGTCTCAGGAACTATCTGTAATTTAATGATCTCTCTTTCCCGTTCCACCTGACCCTGGGGCTGTCTTCCAAACCCTCTGGTTCCTAGAAATTCTGGAGCTAAGGTGTGTGGTCCATACACTCTAAAGCAGCTGTGGGCAAACTACAGCCCGTGGGCCGGATCCAGCCCGTTTGAAATGAATAAAACTAAAAAAAAAAAATACCGTACCCTTTTATGTAATGATATTTGAATTTATATTAGTTCACACAAACACTCCATCCATGCTTTTGTTCCGGCCCTCCGGTCCAGTTTAAGAACCCATTGTGGCCCTCGAGTCAAAAAGTTTGCCCACCCCTGCCCTAAAGGCTCTGCACCCCTCCCAGCACCCTCACAGTTGCTGCACATTTCAGAAGAATACAATTTTTCAAACATCAGATTTATTTCAAAATGTGCACATTACAGTTTTTAAATACAAAATGTTCACTTTCTTTGCACGTAAGAAATTTCAGAGATTTTCATGTCAATTAGTTTCTTTTTAACCAAATTCTCCCATTAAAAATAAATACATTTAAATTACTGAACCATTATATTCATTGTCTCAATAGTTACAACTTTAGAAAACAGACCTGAAGGTAGCATCCAGTTCTGAGCAGGCCACCATGTGAGGTGTGCAAGGCGGCTCACACTTGCAGGTGAGACCCTGCCCGTGGCCGCATGCCACCGGCGATCTGCTGGAACCTTGCCCCTCTGATGTCACAGACGTGACCTCAAACTGCAATATCACTATGAACCTTAGAAGCCAACATTGCCTGTCAAATGGGTTGATGTAGGACAGTGCCCACTGCTCACAGAAACTTATTTGGGGGAGAAAACGACATTTGACACGAACCTAAGGCAGTTTAATGAAAGAGGCCCAGAATTTCCCGTGGCCTCTGTAAACTGGCCCGTTTTCAAGTTGAAAGGAAACAATATGCTGCCATCAATCACCAGGCACACGAGCCTCAGGTTTACACCAGAGGCTTCTAGGGGTTAAACGTGTCACCAACTGGAAACCTCAGCTCAGGGCAGGGCTCCCTGATCCCGGCCACGCCTGCCCCCAGGTGGGCACCGGGCTGGGGGCAGCGTTGCAGGCACCATCCTCGGGCTCCCTGAGCTGGGCTGGGGCAGGACCTGGTGCGAGTCCACACGTGCTTAGCCGCTGCAATGAGGGAGCATGCGGAGACCACAGGCACAGTGGGAAGAACTACTTACCACCATCACGCACACAAGGGGGGGCACACACACACACACACACACACACACACACACACACGGGGGCGCACACGGCTGAGCATCTGCATAAGGGTCTCAAAGGAAATGCCCCCAGGAGTTCATTTGTTTACGCATTAATTTACCTCTGAATGTTCTGGGTTTTAACACATTTAAAATAATGTGTTAAAATCATTAAATGGTAAATAATTAACCACCAAAGCCCAGGGATAGGCCCTGTGCCAGGACCTGTGTAAAACACCTTCAGGCAAATGAAGTTTGGCCTTAGAGATGCCAGCGAGACCCCGTGCACCACCCACTCTGGCTCTGGGCAGTGGCTCAGGAGGGCTGTGGGTGCTGGATGGCAGGGGCCCAGGCGGAAGCTCTGTTCTCAGGCTCACAGTCTCCTGACTGCCGGGGACAGGCCGCCTGGGTGGCCCTCATGCACTGAGCTCTCTCATCACCAGAGTAACAACCAACAGGCCAAGGCACTGTCCCTGAAGAGTAAGACGAACACCACCCTCCCTCCCCACACCAAGCCTACCCCCCATGGCGGGGATGTGGGGGGGCGGGGGTATCCCTGGCTGCATTCAGTCACCCCTTAGCTTCCATGGGGAAGGGCTGGGTTTTTCTCCAAATCTCCAAAGGAGGCCGTGCACAATGGATGTGGAGCCCAGTAAACTTGATGAAAGTGGGTGCAAAACATTCTTTTTGGCCTGGACATCCCACTCCCGTTTTCAGACCTAGAAGAGTAAAAACATAGAAGTCGCTTTGCTATGGATTTGTCAGAGGCGTCCACGGACTGTGAAGGCCGGGAACGCACACAGGCCCCAGCTCTGGGACCACAGCTGCCATCAGCGGGAGCAGGCCCCTGCCTGTCATCCCTGATCAGAAACGTCACAGCCGCAGGCGCGGGCGGGCTGCTCAGCTCTACACGGACGGACGGCGGTGCCGGACTTTCCACCGCCGGGACCGCACTCGGAAGAAGAAGAACATCACCATCAGGAACATGGAGGAGGCCACGTAGAGCAGGACGCACAGGCTCATGTCCAGGCTGGAGAAGCCCATCCCCAGGAAGGGTGCAGCCGCCTCCACCTCCCTGCGGCCCTCAGGCCTGGCTGGTCCCAGGTGCGACCCCTCTGAGGGGCGAGGTGTGGGAGGCAGGGCCCCGGGCGGGTGCAGGCTCTCGGCCCCGTGGTCTCCAGGCCTCTCTGGGGTGGCTCGGCCTCCCTCTGGCCCCTCGGCCTCGCCCGTGCCACCCAGGGCCGTGGCGTACGTGTGCACGAGGTTGTCACTGCCGTAGTGCTGCTTCAGGAACAGGAGAACCTGGTCTTCGTCCCAGCTGTCCAGGCCCCTCAGCTCCTCGTGGCAGGCGGGGCAGAGGTCCGGAGTGGGCCACGCGACCTTGGGAAACCTGGGGTCCTCGCTCAGGTGGCCTGGGAGCGGGAGGGAGGCAGCTGTGGGGAGGCCTTCGCTCAACTTGCCCACCACCCAGGGCTGCCATGCCACAGGCCTCCCGCCCACGGTCAGGTGCCTGCCTCCCCCACCCTCTTGGTCCACCCACACCCACTGAGACCTCGCCGCGGGGACTAGATGACGCCTGTGCCCCTCACCCCACCTTTCCTGCACAGCTGCCCCCGCTTCCCTAAAGCATCCTCGGGCGGCCCCCATGGCCAGACTACACTGCCACTCACCTGCCCTGCTCCTGTCTGTCCCACTGCTTTGCTAAAGGTGGGCTGGGACTACGGGACTAGGAGACATCCTAGGGCTGCAGAAAGCCCTTTCGGCGGCAGGGTAATGACGGGGGAGGGGGCACGGGCTCTTGGAGCTCAGTGCTGCCAGGGCAACCTCGGACTCACTGGGAGCACAGGTGGCAGGCAGAGGCACGGGGAGGCCTGACACCTACAGCAGGGCCTCCACGGAGGGGCCTTCACCTGCACCGACAGGAGGGCAAAGCCGGCAAACTGAAGGGGCCAGGGCCACGCCACGTGACCAGAGCCAGCAGGCAGCTCTGGTGCAAAGAGCAACCAATTTTCTTTAGTGCTTGAATTGTAATATGTTTTTGTAATACAGTGGATTACATAAAAACCAACAGTTTAGTGGGTTTTCTATTCATCTTTATCAAGATTTACTTCTGAGTGGAATTATTTTTAAGCCTAATTTTAATCTGCCACTGATTTAGGAGCAGTTTGAATTACTTAACTCTGAGAAAATGTATGCGCCCTACTTAGGCTTTAAACAAAGCCATTTTGAGGAGTTTGATTTGTCGTCTGAGAGCAGATTTTAATGACACTAAAATTCCTTCCTGAAAATTAATTATGACCCAAGCCTCCCGCTGCGTCTCATTGGGCCTCGTGGGCTCCTCAGGGGGTGCATGCTGCCTGTCAGCTTCCACGCGGCTCCAGGGAGAGAACAATCTGGAAAGCAGGCACCCTGGAGCCTGAGAACAGCCCCTGGGGAGGTCCTGAAACTGATGGCGGAGCAGGGCTGGCTCCCGCTGTGAGCCCAGAGCAGGCAGAGCGGCACCGAGGTCAGGTCATCCCCTCGAACAGTGCTGCCGCCCCCCCACCCCCACCCGCTCACAGGACACGCTGACGGGCACGGGCAGGCCACCATGGCTTCTGCTTACCTGCCAGGCGGCTGTTCACGAGGTTATGCTTCTTCCAAAGCCAGAGGATTGCTTGGTCTGGGGTTTTCACGGAATCCATGGACTCTTTAGCCATTTCCTCAAAATGCTCCCCACACTCTTTGCAGCCGAAGAAGGTGAGCAAGTACCTCCGGATGGTCTGCAGCACCGCCTGGGGGTCGTCTTCGAAACCTGCAGGGACCAAGCACTGTGGCACCCCGGAAACAAGGCACAGAACGTGACTGATGGTTCCTACTGGAACTCAGGACTGGGGTGGTGTCGGGAGCCAGGAACGGGCTAAGGCCTGACATGAGTTTGGCAAGCATGTCAAACTCACGGCCCACAACCAATATTGGTGTGCCCAGGCAATATAACGGTACATAGGAAACATTTTAATAAAAATTTCGTAACTTAATTTTTACACTATCCTGTTATACATAATTATTAATAACGAACTACAGCGTTCGCGAATGACTGATGACTATCATCGTGTTGCATTCATTTCCCTTACACGACTTAATGCGCAGGCGCACCATTTCTCGCCACTAACACTAGCAGCGAATATTTTAGCAGCCTATGGCCACGTCATTCGTCTTGTACTGACTTGTTTGGTGTGTGCAACAGGAAATATTTCACTTTCGGAGAACAAGAAAACTAGGTGTATTTGCATTAACACTTATTAATTTGTGTAGCTATTCAGTGTCTGGTAAATTAATGTTCAAGCAAAAATATTGATTTTTGTTAAAATGTTCTATTATTTTAGGTTAACGATGACTCATTTATTTCAGCCCTTTGTATTCATCATGTTTCTATCGAAATAAACGTATGTTTCTAGGAAAATGGAAGCTGTTGTTTTTTTTGTGGCCACATAAACTTAAACCTTGTTTATTTGGCCCGTGTTAGCCTTTGAGTTTGACATGCTTGACCCACGGCAACAGGGCTGCTGGCCCCACGGCCTCCGCCGAGCATGCGCCTGTGCAGCCCCCAGAACAAGTACCAGGGGAAGGACCTCCAGGGGGCGAGCCGTGCCACTGACCAGATTCCGGCCTCACCCCCAGAGCAGGGCTCTGCCTCGGGTCGGGTGGGGCCCTGTGCACGTCCTCCCACCTCACAAGCAGGCCCGAAGGCTGGTGCCGGAGCCACAGCGCACTCCTCTAAGTGCTTGCTTTGCTCCGAAGTCCTTGCACAACACAAGCCCAGGTGTGCACGTGGCCTTAGCTTGTGCCTCTGGGGGTGCCACCAGCTTCACACTGACCTTCCCAAGGGTAGCCTGGGACGAATGGGCAGTGGCCAGGGCGGTCTGGGGAACGGCAGGCACCAGGACCTGCCCTCCTAGGAGAGGCTGCACCTCTGGTGGGAGCGCTCCAGCATCCACCCCCAGTGACAGCCCCGCATGGGGCCCGAGAAAACACACCCTGACGTTTTGGGAGAGCAGCCACAGGCAGGGGGGCAGAGACAACGTGGCCCTAACAGGGGCCCTGAGAGAACCAGAGGGCAGCCTGGGCTGGGCCTAGCGGGCCTCTCCAGACAGCTAGGATGGGGGTTAAGCATACAAAGGGGACCTTGTCAGCATTAAAAGACAGGCAGCAAGGTAACTGGGTAAACAAGACACAGTTCTGAGACTGAATCCGTCAGAACCAACAGCAGGCCCTCGTGGTCTCTGGCTGAAGCTCGTGGCTCTGCTTCACGGCCACGCCCACCAGCCCTGGAGCCCCAGCGGCCTCATTCCCATGTCCCTTAGTCACTAACTGTGGCGGCCATTCCACTCAGAGTTTGAGCTGAGCTGACTGCTCCCAGGCTGTGTCCAGGGCAGTGAGGCAGTGCCCACAGTGAGATCGCCACGTGCATGCGCTCGGCTGGGCTCTGCCCGTGGCCCCGCGCCGGCAGCCAGCAGCCCTGGGCCAACATCTGCTCCGCTTCACCGTAATCCTCCTTTTCTCTCCCCAGCCAAGCGCTGCTCACTTCGACCTCCCTAATCTTTAAAGTGCACAAGAACCACAAAGCTCTACCTGAGGGGATTAGGGGACACGCAGGCTTTTAGTCGATGGGCTTACGCGTCCAATAAGGAGAGGAAAACCTTCCAAGACATAATCCGGCATCTCCGTCTGACCCAGTTCTGCAGCACGAGACGTGCTCCTGGTAGAACTGCAATGTACGTGACTCTGCTGCTGGGCGAGACCCCGCGGGATCTGTGTGCTCTGCCGTGTGCCGCCCTCCGACACAAGGCAGAGCTACACAGCTTCGCCGGCTCCAGGGGACGCAGCCCTGGCGGCTACCAGGCTGCCCTCAGCGTGTGCTGCTGCCAGGGCAGGACCCGGAAACGCAAGGCTCCAGCTGTGCACACGGCTGAGGTGGTCTGATGTCACTTTTGTCCGGGAGCTCCACGTTGCCCCTGAAAGTCATGCTGCTCTTGTCCTGTGTGATTCTTAAAAGAATCTCAAGTCTCAAAGCCCACCTCTGCCCCATGAGACCCCAGAACTCAGCGCTGCCTGGACGAGAGCTTCGTGGTAAAAATGCCCGAGGGCAGCCCTGCCCTCTGCACCCGGCAGGTGAGCCCTATCTGACCGAAGGGTGTGGAGAAGCGATGCCTGTGCCCGCCGAGGCCCTGAGAGCGCCTTCCTGGGTGTGGTGAGAGCAGGCCGGGTGCAGGGCTCGGACCTTCTGAGTCAGACCAACCGCCATGCCTCTGGACGAGCATCCGCCGGTCCCACACAGGAGCCACCACATCTGGGTTAGCTTGTTAGGCAGCAAAAGGTAACTATGAATTTTACACTTTTACTGGAAAGAACATTGGACTGTGTGAGTCAAGATGTAACGTAAGCATCAGTGGACCTCAACAACTACGAAAATGACAACCAAGCGCGGCTGGCGTGGCTCAGTGGTTGAGCATCGACCTATGAACCTGGAGTCACAGCGTGCTTCCTGGTCAGGGCACACGCCTGGTTGCAGGCTCGCTCCCCAGTAGGGGGTGTGCAGGAGGCAGTCGATTGATGCTCTCTCTCATTAATGTTTTGATCTCTCTCTCCCCCTCCCTCTTCCGTCCTCTCTGAAATAAAAAACATATTTTAAAAAAGGGAAATGACAACTAGGAGACAGCAGCCTGCTGGGGCCAGGCAGTGTCCGCACAACCAAGTCCAGAGGGTAAACTACCCGGCACATTTCGTAGTGTCCACGGAGCAGGCAGAACATGACGACTCTGCGTTAGCTGCTTCCGGTGACTGAAGTTAGTCAACCCACTCAAACTTTGGTAGTTTTTCCTCTTACGGCAGGCGGCCCCTGAGATGGCCCCGGGACGCCAGCTCCCGTGAACAGGCGAGGCCATGGCTGACTTCTAACAACCAGAACATGCACAGTGAGGGGCTCACTCTGACGGAGCCAGTGCTGTGGGAGCTGCTGTGGAGCGGACGTGGGGAGGAACAGCCAGCAGGTGACACCCAGGCCCTCAGGCAGACACGCTGCCCTGGCAGAGGACCTGGCTTGGCCACATCAGATTCCTGACCCACAGACACTGTGAGAGACGAGTACACTGTCTCAACCTGCTGGGTTTTAGGGTAACTTGTCAGGCAACGAGAGATAAAACACGCCCTTTCCTACTGCGTCTCACACCTGGAAAGCACAAGCAGAGGTTCCCACAGCAGGTCCTCTCCCGGGCTGGGACGGGGCGGCTGCAGGGCATCTGCACGTGCTGGGCCCAGGGAGGGAAGAACTCGGCTCCGCACTGGGCGCGTGGGGTCTGTGACCTGGAAAGACACTCCCTCCGCCTGCTTGGCAGGGCCCCCAGGGCCCCCGATGACACACTGCCTTGCGGCCAACGCCCCGCTGCTGAGCTTTAGCTTCCGACGGCCCGGCCGGCGCATCCCGTGTGCGCCAGGGGGCAGACAGCCCCTGGCAGTGCAGGGACGTTACCTGTGCCATCCAAGGCGTCTGGGTGGGTCCCGGCCCGAACAGTCAGCGTGTGGAACAACTTCCAGAGAGAACACGTGTAACCCCTCAACTCCGGGCGGCTTCCTTGACATCCAACCCACGTTATCTGATCAGTGAGGAATATTCCAGAAATCTGAGCAAAGAAAGAACAACAGATATAGAAATAGCTGGTGAGTGTCCTCTGACTGGTGGTAGTTACACACGGGGACACGTATCCAAACTGTGAGCACTTCCAACAGGCTCACGCCAGGTGTGTGCAGACCACGGCCCTGGCACAGCTAGTCTTGGCGAGGATGAGGCTCTCAGCGAACTACGGGAACCCAGCCTGAGGAGCAGCTCAGCCGCACTCTTACTAAACACATCAATTTTAGGTGCACAATTCTGTCCACTCAAAATTTTCTGAACAAGCCCTGGTGCCATCCCGTGAGAAACCACCCCTGCCTGCGCGGCGGCCATCACCAATGTCCCTGCACCGAGGACTCGGCAGGGAGCGGACGGCACCAGGGACAGAGGAGGGGACGTGCAGTCGTCATGGGGACAGGGACAGAAGCCACCGCGGAGGGGCCTGAGGAGGGGCCGCGGGGATGCCCGTGCGTGGGCAGGAGCCGGGAGGTGCGCACCCGCATCTTGTTGTTGACCAGGTCCAGGATGGCATTGTAGGGCACCCGGTCCAGGGGGAGGCTGGCCAGCCACTCCTGCAGCATCTCCAGCAGCTTCCTGACGGGCGGGCGGCCGGGGAACAGCTGTTGGGGGAAGCACCACACTCAGACCCCTGGGAAGGCAGGCAGCCCCTCAGGTTTCCAGGCGCAAGTGTGACCAGCTGGTCAGCGTGTGGCACTCACCCGGCGACCCCGGCACCCAAGCACAGCGAGACGTGCAGAGTGGCGCTGCCGAGAGGGCCCCTCACACCTGACCTAACTTATGAGACGACGTCGATATGGAAGAACAGCAGCCACAGCGCACTGTCAGCCCCGGAAACTCTTTTCCGACAGGTCGCCCAGGACCACCACCAATTACGAGCATGAATTTCAAGTCTGAGTCAGCTGCAGGAAGACGGCTCAGATATGCACGGCCACCCTGGCCTTGGAGCTGGGCCCGCTGCTCGCTGAGCCGGTGCCGACAGCGGAGGCTGAGCAGCCAACCGCTGAGCAGCCGACGGCCCGTGAGCAGGAGGACGTTCTGGAGATTCCGGAATTCTGAGCCCACAACAGGATCGCAGCCTGTCCACGCCGCTTTCCTTTCTCCGTGGGAAACGCACTAGGCGCCTCCTAGTGATTCCTTTAAAGGTCATCACGTCGCAGTGCTGTGACCGGGGGGCCCTAGGGCCCTGGCTGGGCCACCCCAGGAGTCAGAGAGCAGAGGGGCCGCAGCCAGGCCCAGACAGGGCTGCAGGGCAAGAGGACCAGGGCTCAGACCTGCCCCAGGACCTGGGGGGGGGGGGGGCTCCCAGAATGGTCCGGGCCAGAAGACAACAGCCGGCCAAGGCAAGAACTAAACTTCCATGAGCACTGCGCTACCTCCTACTAAAGGTGGAGGGTGGCGCCCACAGCACTGGTCCCGGCCCCCTCAGCAGACTCCAGAGGACGAGGATAGCAGCCGCGCTGTTCCTCCGTGAGGGTGCTGCCCGCCTGCTCCTGTTGTCCCCATCCCCCATGCCATGGGGCTGCTGGCATCAGCCACCCACCGAGTCAGTCCCACAGTTCCCACCACACTCACCACCCACCTGGGTAAGTGCCCCTGGAGATTTCCCTCCTGCCCATGCCCGCCGCCCCCCAACCCAGGCCCCCTGCTCGGTGCCCCTTCAGGCCTGGCATCCGCATGAGCCACACCCCCAGTGCCAAAAGCAGGCTGGGCACCGCTGGCCAGCAGAGTGCACATCCAGCTCAGGTCGGCCTCGTTCCGCAGGGTCATGAACCGAGCCCCCAGCCCAGAGCAGACCCCACACACCTTGGCAACGATAGTAATAAAGTCCTTGAGTGTTTTCAGCTCGGCCCCAGCCAGTGTCCTGTGGGTGGCCAGCTCCACCCTCAGGAGGTAGTGCAGCCCCGACTCCAGGTCCGCCGTGTACAGTTTTGACCTGAGATTAGATATCACAGAGCCAGGTATGAATGCCTTCTCTCCAGTGAGCCGCCTCCCGTCCCCCCAACTCCCAGGAGGCCTGAGCCTTCAGCGAGCTGAGCCCACAGCTTCCTGTCCACCTGGGCTCCCCGTGCTCACCTCCCACACCTCCTGTCCAAAGAGCACTTGCCTGTCAAACTCTCTCCACACCACAACTTCAGAATTTTGTTCTTTGCTTGGCTTTTCAGGCAATGCAAGCGATTTTTTCCTCACATCTGGCAACGACTTCAAATAAGAGGAAAAAAATGACCGAAGAGGCTTCATGCTGCGAGAAAGGGGTGGGTAGGTGGGTGGGTGTGGGCTGAGCCGGAGCCAAAACCTGGCCGAGCTGCCCAGGCCCCTCAGTGGGGGAGGGAAGCTGTACTCCCCTCCCGCCCTTCACTGCAGGTGCCATGGGTGTGGCCTCGGAGCTGGCCCCACCCCCCTCTCCCCAGGACATGAGACAAACCCACACTACCCTGAGCCTCAGCTGCTCAGGGGCACCCGTGGGCTGTGGAGCCGGCTGAGCACCCGCAGCGTCAGCTCTCTGATGTGTGGAGGTCTCGGCCTCGGTCCTCCCCTGAGCCTGCTGCTCAATGGGCCCTCGAGCTACAGGGCGTGTGAAGGCTGACTGAGACCTTCCAGTAGCTCAAGGTCATGTAAAGTGCGCCTCAATGTTACATCGCACAGAGGACAGCTCCACAGAAACGATCCTTGGTCTTTGAGGCGAACGGCAGTGCTCAGGGAGCTGGGGAGGACAGTGGCTGAGCCTGGCCTGGTGTTCAGTCCTCACGAGCTCAGCCGCAGGTGGTACAGACGCCCAGCTCCACCAAAGCCCAAGGTCCCCAGGCCAGCGGGCGGCGTGAGAACCACTCAGCAGGGCGGAGAGGTGGGGACCCGGCAGGCAGCACAGGTTTTGGACGTGACCTAACCCTTCCGCCCACAACCTTTTCCAATTCGGGATTCTCTCAGGGGCCCCAGTGCAGAGGACAACTGTGCTCTCAGGAAGGAGAGTGGACTGAGGGGATGGAGTCCAGAGCCCACCCTGCCCACCGCTCGCTGGGGAAAGGGGGTGCACCCCCCCCCCCCCCGGACACAGACGCAGACCAGACCACATCTGGCTTGGTGTGAGCTCCCACCCAGATGGTTCCGGGATGCCACCACCAAACAGTCCTTCAGCCAAACGACGCTTACATGTTAATTAACCCGTGGGACCCATTTGGGTAAACCAGGTAACAGGAAGGAACGGAAGAGATGCCAAGCTTCTCCAGAAAGGCCGGGTCGCTGTCCAGTGCTCTCTTCACCGCGATGTTCTCGTAAGGACTCAGGTCCAGGATCACCTGCATCAGGAGGGAAGGTTACCCTCGGCCCAGGCGGGTCCACAGGGCGCGGCGCACAGAGGGAGCCCTGCTCACAGAACCAGAGCAGCGTCACCGGGAACTCTGCACCCGTCTTCTCCACACCCAGACGGTCACATTTAAGGCAACTGAGCCACGGACACCCCGGCAGAAACCAGACGGTCTGAGGGGACCTGACAGTGGCCCTGTGCAGTACTGTCCCAGCCAGCACATCCCCCATGAAACTGACCATCAAGTGCCCCCCGCCCCCGGGGCCACAGCCCCAGCATCCCCGGACAGCAACAGGGCCCTGGCCTCTGCCTTGTGCCTAGGCGGGGGCAGGGGGAAGAGGATTCGGCTCTGAGCAGAGCTGAAGAAGCTGCTGCCTCCACCCTGGCAGCCATCTGGCTAAAAAGCTGGGAGCCCAGAATACAGCAAACAAACTGGACTCCAGAGCATAGGAGCAAAGCAGCACCACCAGGCCCAGGTCCCTGCCCCCTGAGTCCTACGCCCACGTGGGGACAAGGCCAGCCTGTGCCCTACTCTTCTCCTGCCCTCAGAGACGCTTCCCCACTGTCTGCTCCACAAAGCGGATGATTCACCGAGTAACACGACTACCCTAGTTCTCACCCCCAGAATCTAGGCCCAGGCCCCGTGCTGAACCCATCACGCCGGGACCCGACAGGATACAGACATGGTACCTCACGTCCAACATACGAGCTGTTGCTCTCAAACAGAATAGCCACGTAGCAGCCCTCATGGTTGTCAATGAGAGAAAGAACGTCACTGGGCCTTTTAAGAGGAAAAAAAGGCTTTCAGTGTTTTTGCGAACAGTGAGCTGGCCACCAGGTACAGGGCCCATCCCACTTAGTGCACATCTGAGTTTGCAGAATTAATTCGACGCCTAACGTGCCATTTTCTCTCACAGAACCACGCACCGAATAGGGTCCAAAGCCGGGCAGGCGGGAGGCCTGTTTGCGTCCGTGTGGTTCTGTAGGAAGTCGATCATGGCTTGTCTCACCGTCTGCAGCTCTCGGTCAGGCCCTGGGGAAGCGACCGCCATCACCTCGGTGACCTTACCACATGCCCCCCCCACCCCGAGTCCCCAGTGCGGTGCCTTGCCACCGAGAGCTTGGTACAGACAGCGGTGAGTCCAACAGGAGACCGCACGGTGAGGTGACAGGGACGTATTGCACACAGGCGTGCAGACACAGGCCGGGCACGCGGACTCCACCCACACCTGGTTCATACCAGGCAGGACGGCCTCTGATTAGAATGCAGTCACAGTGGGCTGACTGGTCACCGTCTGGGGCCTGATCTGGGTGCCAGCTACCTGGTGGGCCCATTCATAAAAATTCACCAGGTGTGCACTTCTCCAATATTTTTTTCAATTACAAAGTTTACTTTTTTAAAAAATAAAAACTTTATCACACCCTAGCCAGTCTGGCTCAGTGGATCGAGCGTTGGCCTGAGGACTGAGGGCCTGGGTTTGATTTTGGTCAAAGGGCACATGCCTGGGTTGCAGGCTCGATCCCCAGTGTGGGGCATATAAGAGACAGCCAATCAATGATTCTCTTTCATTACTGATGTTTCTATCTCTCTCTCCCTCTCCCTTCCTCTCTGAAATCAATAATATATATATATATTTTTTTGAACAAACAAACAAAAAACTTTGTCACCACTTTGTTAGCCAAAAGAAGGCAGAGCACAAAATAAAAACTTCCTGCTGAAACCTGGCTGGTGTTGGTCAGTGGTCAGAGTGTCAGTCTATGGATCGAAGGGTCTCAGGCTTGATTCCTAGTCAAGGGCACGTGCCTCGGTTGCAGGTTTGATCCACAGCCCTGGTCGGGATGTTTGCAGGAGGCAACCAATCGATGTGGCTCTCTAACATCCCTGTCTCTCTCTCTCACCCTCCCTCTCTTCCACTCTGAAAATCTCCTGGGTGAGGAGTAACAAAAGCCAAGCAAACAAAGCCTCCTGCTGAGACTCGCCTGCCTGAGTGCTTAAAGGAGGTGGGCAGGAGGCTGGTGGCAGGGCGTGAGCTGGGGCTGCGACAGGCTCCTGAACCATTTGTCCGTGATGGGTACCTGAGGCAAATCTACAGTAAAGGCACAGGGCTTATGTCCTTACCTTTAAAGTTTTCGCCAGTTGTAAAGTCCTTTGTAAATGCTCTGAAATACTAAGAGGAAAAACATAGGACAAATGAGACACAGCCTTGCCTGGGGTCTTGCCGATGTATGATCTTTAGCCAGCCAATGAGCATTCAGGTACCCCAAAGTCACCTCCCCCCAGAAAGTCTGCTCGAAGCCCCGAGGCCCCAGAGGAGGAGCCAGAGGTTGTATCTGTGGGTCTGAGGCCTCCTGCCAGGTGTACGGGGTGACTCGCACCCATAAGCACTGTTACTTACATGCTCCGACCCAACAGGGCAGAGCCACAGACAGCACCTTCCCCGACCCTAAGGGTCTCACTCTAATGTCACAAAGGCTTCTGGGAGGATGACAGGCACAAATGAGTAATTCTGAGCAGAAGAAAGCATTTTCTATTGAAAAGACACGTTGAAGACAGTTACGGACGGGAGCGGTATTGCCACACTCACAGCTGAGCCTCTCGAAGGACAAGGGGCTCTGGAAACGAGTGGGAAACAGACACACGACCCAAAAGGAAGTGGGCAAACCCACGCGCAGACAGACAGGTCACAGTGGGGTGTTCCGAGGACCACAACCAGACAGGCTCGTGGCCCCTGGTGCAGCCCCCGCCCAGCAACACACTGCCAGGCCTGTGTCCAGAAGGCTCTCGCCCACATAAGGGGACACGTGCAAGTGTTGTCACAGCAGCCGGAGGGGAACAGCCAGGTGGCAGCAATGGAGGGACGGTGGAGCGTGCTCCAATAATGGGGTGACTGTCAGCAACGTCCTCTCAAGTAAGAGACTCGAAGCTTCCAGGCAGCACTGGGCCACGTACGCAGCAAACAAACCCAAATGGGAGAACACCGGGAGGGTCAGACTCGGCTGAGAGCCAGGGGATGGGCCGCAGGGCTGGGCCGGGCACGGCCTGCGTGAGGCTCGTGAACATGTGGGGAAGGACGCGCTCTGGCACAAGCTTTAGGGCTAAGGGGAGGGGGCACGAAGCTCCCTCAGCGTGTGCTTCCCATTGTGATGCGCTCTCGCTTGTGTGCAGGCGTGTGACTGTGCATGTGTGCACACGCACCCCATGTACATGGTTCTCTGCCTTCCAGTTAACCCTCTGCCCCTAGTGGGAAATGGGAACACATCTGTCTGGGGCCCACGTGGCGTGGTCAGGGTGGCCAGGCTGGGCGCCATAGCAGGGGGTCCTGCAGGCACCCAGAGAAATGAGCACAGTGCACGAGGCGTCAGCTCACGTGGGCCACACGTGGGTGGGGAAGTGCGGAGGCGCCAGACCAGACTCTAGCAGCAGTCCCGACCACCCCACCCTCACCACACAGACCCCACAGCAATGTGCCCAACCCCAAGGGGGGACCAAAAAGGGACCCTCTGCAAGCAGACACTCCTACTGCATCTACAGAAGCGCCCCCTATGCTGGAGACGGAGGGGCTGCCTTCGGTGAACCCAGCGCAGACAGAAGGTAAGCAGAGCCGCGAGACAGGAGGGTGCTCACCCGGAAGCTGGGGTAGAAGTGGATGTCGTAGGTCTGGCACACCTCGTGGTTACTTTTGTCCGCACAGTCCAGGGCAGCGACGCGGATGGCGGCGGCCCAGTCTGAAAAGCAGATCGAGACCTTCAGTGTGAGAGAGAAGCATGGACTGACTGCCTCCTGTACGTGCCCGACGGGGGCTGAACCGGCCACCTGTTGCTGTACAGGATGACGCTCCAAAGAACTGTGCCACCCAGCCAGGCTGATATTTTTATTAAGGAAAACTCCCAACACCTGAATGAAATAGAACAATGCAGCCACGTGTGCCCCTGTCAGTGCCAACGGTGATCAGCTGCTGGAACCTTGTCCACCCAAAGGCCCCCCACTTCCAGAACTGTACCCGCCAGCTGCACTTCTAAAGGACAGGGCTCTGCACCCCCATCTGCCACTGCGTCATCACAGCGAGTCGTCACACGCTCCCCCAGCAGCAAGCACCCAGCGATGCACAGCTCCTAACCATCTCGTCTTTGCTTAAACTGTTTGTTTGAACTGGGTCCAAACGAGGATGTTGGTTGGGACTGCGGACGTGGGTCCTCTGCTTGCAGCCTCCCGCCAACTGGCCCCCTACCTCCGACTGTGTCCGACTGCGTCCAAGCTCCCACAGCACAAAATGACCCTGGCCGCCTCCCTTCGAACTGACCACCCGCATGCATGAATCCCCAAGGCTGCAGCCAGAGGGGCACCTCAGTCCTGTGCCTCAGTCCTCCTGCCTCCCTTGCAGGTGGCAGCTTCCGTGCAGTGGACACTGTTCCCCAGCGCCCTGAGGCCAGTTTCAAAGGGACGGCCTTCACATCCTCCAAAGGCTACTTGTGAGGCGTTCCCTGTACGAGGTCTCCCCTGCTTCTCGGACGTTAAGATTGATTGCACCGCCCATGACCCTTTCTGAACCTCCCTGGCTCTCTGCCTGCGGACGCCCGAGGAAGCAGGACCAGAGCCAGGGCAGCCTCTGCAGAGACAAGGGCAGGGCACGCAGTGGGGGCCAGGTAAGTCCTCCCGCCTTCTCCTGCAGGTCTCACAACTGCCTGTCACCGGGAGGCAGACGCTGCCCTGTGTGCACCGTCTCCCAGGAATGTGGTTAAAAGCAGGTGAGTTCCCTGAGCTCTGATATGACCTAAAACTGCAGAGGTTACATGAGAAACACGCCTAGGAGAGAAAACACTGACCATCCCTAGATCCTGCACAATATGAAGGCCTGCATATAACACCAATTAGTGACTGCTATTTTCACCCAATCTACCCCTTTGCTTAAACAGGCATGCTTTTTTCTTCTGTAATTATAAAAAGTTAACCACCATTAATAAAACACAATGGGTCAAGTAACAGCAATATCTAAGCTGTGTTTTCCACAACCAATGACTGAGCATTCGAGCCTCAGAAACAATTCCTGTCTTGAGGCCACGGGTGGGAGAGATGTGCCGGCCCCCCCCGAACCGCAGGCCACCCCTCCAGGGGCTCGGGTCACCGGCCAGAGGAGGTGATGCTCACGCAGACGGCAGAGATGGCTGTGCTGAGCAAGGCCGCGCCTCCTCTCCTCGCGGATGCTGCCTGCCCAGGCCTGCCCTCCCACTCGGTCACAAAGCATCCACGAGGTCCCAGCTCACAACACAGGGCCTCACTGTTGGTTGGGAATTTCCATGACACACTCACCGCTGCCCAGAGAGCGTTAAGGAAAGGAAAGCGGCCAACACCGCACACGCAAGTCACAGGAAATGCCAGGCAGCCCAGCAGCAGAGAGATGGCGGACACTCGGCGCCCGCAGTGGGACTGGCCCTGCCTTGTGATTCTCAGGTATTTCTTGGTGTTACTTAAGGAAGGGATGTGAAACCTGCTCCCGCAGGGTGCGTGTGGGGACCACAGCCCAGGCCTGTGTGCATTTGCCCACTACGTTCTCGTTTCTGACCTCACAGCGTTCCCAGAGCAGAGACTCCACGTGCACAAGTGTCCCAAGGCTGCGGGGAACACTGCCCGACGAGCTCTGAACACGGCCGGCCAGGTGGTGACGGTGCTGCAGGAGCGCTCCTGAGGCTGACGGCCGCCAGCCCTGCGTTCAACACTTCATCCCCTGAATGCACAAGAGCCGGGTCCAGAACGGGAGGCTCCAGCACAGGCCTAGGCAGCACCCCCCCCCACTTCCCCCCGGCTCTGGGCACAGAACATCCTACGCGTGCAGCCACACTTGTTCCCTGACGTGAACAC
The DNA here is from genome assembly GCF_964212035.1 of Myotis nattereri. Lineage (NCBI taxonomy): Eukaryota > Metazoa > Chordata > Mammalia > Chiroptera > Vespertilionidae > Myotis > Myotis nattereri. Next base: position 83,101,713 of record NC_138087.1, read on the forward strand.
TGTACCCACCTCTGGCCTTGGAGATCCTGGAGGACCTGGGCAGGATCATCGCAGAGCAGAGACCTCCCTCACCAAGTCCCAAGTCCCAGGAGTCAGGGCGCTGGAGGGTGCCTGACCCTTGCATTGGAACTCCTGCCCTCTCCCCCTACGCCCCACCTACTTGCCATCTCCATCGCTGTCCCAGGCATCCCTCCCAAAATGCAGCCCAGAGACTCCTGATCCTCTCCCTCTGCACCCTGTGCCCATCCTGCCCCCAGAAGTGGGAACCCAGCTCCCCTCCCAGGGGCACCAGCCCGGAGGGCCCAGGTGCCTTCTCCTGGTGGGGGGAGCAGGCTCCGGGGGGCAGCAGAGGCCCCTCTGCAGGGAAGGTGGGAGCCACGCAGACCACAGACACCAGCCCGGTTTCCGGCCTCCAGCTCCTCAGCAGACCCCCCTCTGAAGCAGGCCCTGGGCTGGAGGCTTAAAACTGAAAACCTCGTTTTCCACAGGAATGTAACCGAGTGCTCACTCCCGCCTCCACAGCTCTCCCTCAGGAAGCAGCAGGAACCCTCCACTCGCACACCTGACACGTGCAATCCTGGGTTCCACAGCGCCCGTCCCAAACCCGCTTCAGGGCACGGTGTCTGAAAGCAAAGACCTGAGTGCAGGGGGCACGCGGGCACGGCCGTGAATGACCGCAGAGCAGACATCGAGCTCACTGGAGTTCGCAGGAGCACACCAGCAGGGACAGGACGCTGGGGGGCCGTGGCCCGCCTGGCTTCCAGGACCCCTGAGAATCCACAAGTCTGTCTGTAACCGCCACTCCACATACACACGTCCCCTGGAGCCGGCTGCCGTCCGGTGGAGGGGCACGCCGACCCTCACAGGCCTTTGTCTGTCTTTGAAAGAAGGCCGTCTGTGGGAGGCCACCAAACACAGACAGGGAGGGCTTCCGTTACTGTCCCTGCAAGTCTGCGGGCAGATGGGCGGCATTCAGGGAACACAAAAGAGACACTCTCTGTTCCCAAATAAAATGCAAGCCATTTCAAAGGTTTGCTTCAGTGTATCTGCCCCATTCAACTGGGCTCCTCCCCTCCTCCTGCCCACCTGCCTGTCTGGGTCCCACACACAACGGAGACACCACTGTGACCCGAAAGGACAGCGCCTGGTCTCAGCTTCCCCAGCAACACGCGCCGGCGGAGGCTCTGAGGCTGCCACGAGGGGCACCACCAGCAGTAGCCACAGCCTTCTTTTAGGACCATGGGCTTAAAAACATGCGTGTGAAACAATTACGCCTCCAGATACGGTAGACTAAAATTCATTTCACCTTTACGTGTCAAATAACCATATGGCTTAACCCAGTGGTCGGCAAACTCATTCGTCAACAGAGCCAAATATCAACAGTACGACTGAAATTTCTTTTGAGAGCCAAATTTTTTAAACTTAAACTATATAGATAGGTACATTGTTATTAACTTAATTAGGGTGCTCCTAAGGCTTAGGAAGAGCCACACTCAAGGGGCCAAAGAGCCGCATGTGGCTCGTGAGCCGCAGTTTGCCGGCCATGGGCTTAACCTACCAGGATTAAACCTTTTACTATTACTTGTCAAGTTCTAATAGAAAATGTCTGCGGAAGTCTATTCCAGTTGCGCATTAGTTGGTCTGGATCAGCGGTTGGCAAACTGCAGCCCCTTGAGTGTGGCTCTTCCACAAAATACCACGTGTGGGCGCGCATGTACAATGCGATTGAAACTTCGTGGCCACACTCAAGGGGCCAAAGAGCCGCATGTGGCTCGCGAGCTGCAGTTTGCCGACCACTGATCTGGATGATGACAGGACAGCGTGGGAGCCTCCAGGTTTAAAGGAACGCACGGGACGTGTTTCCAAGGCACAGCACCCCGTCTGGCCTCTCCACCCTCGAGCGGTGTGGGGTTCCCAACCCCACGGTCCAGCCACAGGAAGGCAATTCTCCCACCTGGTACAGGGCCCTTCCTGGCTGAGCAAAGGTCTTTTCGGATAAACTCCAAGTTCAAACCACACACGGACAGGTGGGAATTCAGCCCCACACCAAGGAGCAGAGCAGCCCCGGTTATCCAGAAGCTGTGTGCGGAGCCCAGGCATGTCTCCGAGTCTCACCCGAGCCAAGGGCCCAGCGAGGTTACACTCAGGCTGTACGGGGTTCCAGCCAGCGGGCACTCCGGGGCTGAAGCATCACAACGTGGGAGACAGGAAAGGCTTCGAGAACAATCCCGCGCGTCTTCAGAGCCGAGGCGGGACCAGCAGCACTTACGACCTGGCTTCCCCCAGGTGCAGTTGGAATGAAGCTGCGTCTCACAGGCGCACCTGGGTCCACAACAGGAGGAGGCCCCCACTGCCTGCCTCTAGCCTCCCTTGCAGCCTCTGAGACCATCCACGTCCAGGGGAGCTCCCACAGCCCTCCTGGGCTCTCCACCCACCACTCCTGCAGGTGATTACCGCTGCCACCAGCACCCCATCCTCCCAGGCCCCTTCCTTCTTCCAGTGAACAGACACTGGTGCCCCAGCTCATCACCAAGAAGGCTACATGCTCGCCACACAGAAGCCAAGTCCAGACCAGGTGATGGAGAGCTCAGAGAGGGCAGGGCTCAGGCCCCCCTCTGGCCTCCGTCCACTGCAGACCCAGGGAGTGAGCCATTCGGCTCTGGAGTGGCGTAGCCTGTCACCCAGCTGTGTGACCACTAGTGGGCGACTCAGTCTCATGATGGGACAGGGAAGACAAGGTCTGTAGTGGGTCCAGCCCCCTCCTGTCTCCTCCACAATTCCAGGGCCAGTTACCGGAGACCTACCCCGGCTTCCCTGAGGCGAGAACAGATACCAAGGACGCAGTGCCCAGTCTCCACAGAGACATTTCAGAGGCACCTGGGTGTGGGCTGCCCCAGGCACAGGTGTCTCACTCGGTGGAGGAGCAGACGAGCGGGCCCAACCACAGCTCCAGGCTAAAGGATTTCAGGAACAGGGCACTCTGTTCAGCGAGTCCTCAGAAGTGACAGCCTGAGCCAGATCCACACAGCTGCCGAGTGCCACTGGCGACTCCCAACCGGAGACCTTGTGCTTGTCACGTCACCTTTCTTTCTGAGAACATGAACGAAGCAGGGGCAGGGAAAGAACGAAGTGCTTAGGAGAGAAACTTGGAAGTCAGAGAAAAGGGGCCTTGGGGACAGGGTCGGGGGTCAGCGGGAATGCGCTGCCACTGCCCACTGCTCCCCTGGCTACAAGTCCCATGGGGTCCCTTAGACCTTAGGAGGGAAAGGCGTGGGCGTGCTCCCGGGAGGAAGAGCTCAAGCCACCTTCTCAGAGGGAAAAACATTTATTTTCAAAATCTTGAAAACGTCAGTGAAGAGCTCAAGTTCAATGCAAATCTAGGAAAATGAAGGTCCTATGCTGGGCCCAGAGGCTCTGCCCAGCTGGGAGGAGCCTGTGGGGCATTGTGCTCCTCTAAGCAAATGAGGGGCCAGTTAGGAGGCGATGGTGGGAGGACAGCAGGGGAGCAGACACTCATCTAGCTCAGTGCCCACCTGCCACCCCAGGGCACTCAACCAGGGAGTAGAGCCTATACCACAACCACCCACTTTCTAGGAGCCACTCAGGTGCAGACACTAGGAGGAGGGCGTCGGGTGGGGAAAGCTGCTGGACACTTGAGTCCAAGGTGTGGGTGCCCTGGGAGGCTGGCCGGACAGCCCGATCCAGTGACTGATTGGAACCAGTGTGGTGACAACTGCGTGACTCCACTTAGACTCGCTAAATAGAAAACCACAGACATACGTAATACTTTCAACAGTAAATATTTAAAAAAGAGAGAGAAAACCACAGGCCCCAGGCGGCTCACTTGTGCTGGAAGCCCATGGCACCAAACCCTTACATCCAACAGCACAGCGCAGCCCTCGTAGGGTGCAGCTTTAATGGTCTGCCCCTCCTGGTCCACACCAGGGGGTCATCTGCCCAACAGGCCCCCGCCTTCCCCTAGGGAAGGTGTCCTTGCCTGAAATGATCCACTCTTCACTTCTGCCTATGAAACCTTCATTCTAGATACGCCTTGGAGAGACCTTCTAGTTCCCAAATGGGGTGCTCCCGGTCCATGAGGCACTTAATAAAGCCAATCAGATCTTCACATTTACTGTGTGGAATGGTGTCTGTTAACAGACTGGACGGAGGGGCGCCAGGGAGCACAGCGCGGAGCAGAGGGTGAGGGCTCTTCTTCCCAACGCATCCCCAGGGCTGAAATAAGGCACAAAGGCCTGCGGTTGGTCAGCCGCACAGGGACACAGGGTTAGAGTTAGCGGACTCCTTTGCTGAGGAATTGGAGGGTGGGGTCATCCACGAGGGGGAACCACTGCCAGGTTCCCGGTCTCCTTGGCCAGGGCCCTTTCTGGCCGCACGTCCCTGGAAACAGTGACTCTCCGACTTGGGCTGGTGCTGACAGATGCTGGGCCCAACGCTGAGCTTCTGACCCATGGGCCTGGGCTGGGCTGACAACGTGCATCCCTACCAAGTCCCCAGGGGACACTCCGTCAGAGCTGGCAGCTTGGCTCTTGGGACCCTCTGCCTAGGTCCCCACAGACCCCCCTTCTCGCCCTGCCCGTGCCTCCCGTGGCCTGTGGGTCACAGCGTCTTTAACTTTTAGCCGTATCTGCCTCCCGTCTCAGGCCTCGTTTTTCCGGCCTGGACTTGGACAGTGTCCAGCCCCTTTAAGATAACCTTATTTGGCTAATAGTTAAGTTAATCACGGCACTAGGTACAGATGTGATGTTTCACTTTCAGCAGTAACCCTTCTTACCTGCTGGTTCAACGAAGGAACAGTTTGCAATATTTTAATCATAGTTTACGATTTTTGTATTCCAGAAACTAAACTGAACAAAAATAAAAATATGCAAAAAATAGGTGATCAATGTCTTACCAGAGCTGCCTGCATTTTAATTGACACATCTGTTTCTGTAACCAAATAGCAAGTGAGAACTCAAAAACTCTCTATATTATTGAAATGCCTGTTTGTTCTCAAAGAAAAGACTTAAAAAAACAAACAAACCCTGTTCAGCAGTTCTCTGCCTCAGCTGTGACCAGTGCAGAACACGAGGGACTTAAAACATCAGATCAGAGAACAAACCCTTTAGAATTAAAAGGTCCCAACGCCGAGGGAGATGAGAATGCACCTGAAAGATAATCATTCACAATTATGCACGAAAACCCGATGGAGGCTTCTTGCAGGTTTCTTTGTGAGTCGGTTTAGATCTGAGAGCATGACAACAGGGTCGGATATGAGGCCCCACGGCAAAGGCCGGAGGGAAGCACAGCACTTTGCCCCCGTCTTGCTCCTGGAACACAAGCACAGGTGAGCTCACACCTGCTGGGGCCCGGCCCCACCCCAGAGCACTTCCCACGCCTTTCAAAGCGGGGCGCTCGGCCGGGCTGCGGGGCGGAGGCTGCACCCCGCCGGCCACCTCCACGCGCACCGGGCAGACGAGGAACTCGGACGAGGAACTCGGGGCAGCAAGATCCCAGAGCGGAACCTCAACCACAAGACCCGGGGCGGCGCCGGGGTCCTGGGCGGCAGGTACCCGGCTGCGTGTCTGTGACCGAGGAAGCACCGCGAAGGCCGGAAGGTCTTTTCCTGCGTCCACAGAGGCAGCCCCAGGGTCCGGGCGCCCACGCTGGGGGCTCTGGGTATCCCTGTGGGCCGCCCCCAAACCAGGAGGCTCCTCGGCCGAGAGGCGGCGCCCGAGCGGCCTGAGTCGGAAAACACTCGGGCCAAGGCCCGGGGGCGAGGAAGCTCTTGGACCCCCAGCCCGGGGCGCGGAGCCGGGGGCACCGGAGGCCGCCGTCCCCACCTGCGGGGCGAGGGCGGGGAGAAGGCCCCGTCTTCCTCCCCGGGAAGGTCCTACGGGGCGCCCTGGGGACCCGCGCGCCGGCCCGCGCGGGCCACGGAAGCGGGTGCCCCTGCCGGGCGGGGAGGGCTGGCGCGGCCGCCGCGAGCCCGGGGCGAGGACCCCGGACGCAGGGCCAGGCCGGCCGGCGTCGGGCCGTGCGGACGCGCCTCACCTCGCACGTCCCCGGCCAGGGCCCGCCAGGTGGGCGCGTAGCCGATGCAGTGGCCGCACCACGACGAGTAGAACTGCACCAGCCACGCGGCCGAGCTGTTGGCCGTGGCGGCGCGCACGCTGCCGCTGTCCAGCACCCACACGGCGTCCTCGCCCGCGCGGTACAGCGCCGCGCCGCCCGTGCCCGGCCTCGCCGCCGCCGCCGCCAGCAGGACGAGCAGCGGGGGCAGCCGCGCGGGCCGCCCCGAAGGCGGGCGCCGGGCTCGGGCCGCCGTCCCCGCCGGGGCTCCCGGGCTGCGCGCCGCGGCCGCCGCCCCGGACGCCGCCATGTTGGAAGTGCCGCGGCGCCTGACCTTTCACCCTGGCAACCGCCGTCACGTGAGCAAGGCCCGCCTCCGAACACCAGGCCCCGCCTTAAGCCCCGCCCCAGCCGCCCGCCCCGCCTCCAGGAGCCCCTCCAGGCCACGCCCCACCACCCTGGCCTCCTCCGCTGGGGTAGAGTCGCCAGATTTGGCAAATGAAAATTCAGCTCGCCCAGTTTTGTGAATTTTTTAAAAATATATTTATTTTTAAAAATATTTTTTATTTTTTAAAATATATTTTTATTGATTTCAGACGGGGAGCTAGAAACATCAATGATGAGAATCATTGATCTGCTGCCTCCTGCATGCCCCCTACTGGGAATTGAGCCCACACCCTGGCATGTGCCTTGATGGAGAATAGAACGGTGACCTCCTGGTTCATAGTGTTAACATAAAAGCGTTCAAACCTGTAAAGAGGTTTTTTTAAAAAATATATTTTATTGATTCTTTTTTTTACAGAGAGGAAGGGAGAGAGACAGAGAGCTAGAAACATCGATGAGAGAGAAACATCGATCAGCTGCCTCCCGCACATCTCCCACTGGTGATGTGCCCGGAACCCAGGCACATGCCCTTGACCGGAATCGAACCTGGGACCCTTCAGTCCGCAGGTCGACACTCCATCCACTGAGCCAAACCAGCTTCAGCTGTAAAGAGTGTGAGTTTATTTGAGCCAAACTGTTGGCAATTGCGGGGAAGCAGAATCTCAATGTTTTGGGATAATGCTCCAGAGAATGGCAGTTTTTCACCCTGTTTTATACATTACAATCAAAGGAGGCACCGAAAATGGGTTACATGAAATCCCTTGATGATAGATTAGGGAGGCGGGAAAAAGCAAAGTGGGGGGAAAACTCTGGGACTGGATAAAAGTAAAATGATAGGCCCTGGTGGGTACAGGATAGTTTACAGTCAACAGTTAACATGATAATAACAATGAGGGGATTTGTGGTCTCTGTCCTGGCGCCCGGCACATTTGGTTTTGCCCTGAGGGGTCCAGAAAAAGGGAAGGTACAAGTTACCCTGACATTTCACAGGCATGTTATCTTAGGTACAAAAAAACAATAGGCCCAGTTATGATCAAGATTGACCTTTGTCAGGGAAGATAGCAGCCTAGGAGGTGACTACACATGATAAACTGCTTCTAGTTAAAGTTTTAATTTCAGACCATCCTTGTGGTTACTTTAGGTGTTTGAGTTTGCAAAACTGCCATGCAGGCCTTCCCTGAGCTAGTCAGGTTAGCATGTGGCTAACAATAGGTTGACACTCAACCACTGAGCCACACGAGCCAGGTCAGTTATTTGGATTTTAGATAAACAGCGCATCACTTCAAGTCACAGGTAACTGGGCATCCTGTGTTTTATCTGGTGGCCCTACCTGGGCTTTAGGGGGTCTGCCACCCTGACCTTGACATTTAAATAGAGAATCTAACTCTTAGAATGCCTTTCTTCACGCACATTTCCTGGGCTTCTGCTCCTTGCTGAGCCCTGGAGACAAAGTAGAGCCACTCAGTGGGTGTGCATTCCAGGTGAGATGGAGATAAGGGCTATAAAAAGCAGTAAAGCAGGCCAGCGGGTGGGGAGGCCTCTCAGAGGAGGTAAGAAGAGGCCAGCAGCCCAGGCAGAGGCACTGTATGTGCAAAGGCCCTGCGGTAGGAACATCAGAAGAGTAGCAAGGAGGCCAGTGTGGCTGGAGCAGAGGGAGCCAGGGGGAGGAGAGAGAATTGGGGAAGCAGGGCCACCCCGAAGCTCCCTAGCCAGATGTTGGACTAGGGCCTTGACTGAATGTGATGGTGCCCATGGGAGGGTTTTGAGCTGGAATGTAGTTCTGGCTGCAGGGTGAGAAGCAGGAGGGGCATCAGGAGACCTGTGAGGGCCATCGCAGCCCTCCAAGAGGTGGTGGGTGCGGTGCTGGCGAGGAGGGTCGGACTTTGGGGATGTTTGGAAGGTAGGACAGGTGGTGGATCAAGTCAGGATTGTGAGACAAGGGGTCACATCTGCCTGCAGGACTTTTGGCCGGTTGGTCTTGGCTGAGATGAAAGATGGTGGGGGAGGGGAGGGTGGGAGAGCAAATTTGGGGGTCAGAGTGGAAATCAAGAGTTTGTTTTGGATCGCTAAATTTGTGAGACCTTTTTAACATCTGAGGGAGGTGCCAGGCCACAGGTTGGCTGTGAGTCTGGAGATCAGAGGGTACCAATAAGTTGGGCTGGTTGAGGTCCCCACACACAGAGAGCCTGGGGCAGGGCCAGGTTGCCAGGCGTGGGAGAGAGAGAGAGAGGAGAGAGAGAGAGAGAGAGAGAGAGAATATCTTGTCCTGTCCCCAAGCCTGCGGTGAAGTTTTGCAAATACCACTGGCCTTTTCCCAGCTGTGCTCATGGGGCATTAGGAAGGGGCCTTTGCTCGGTGCAAAGCACTTATGCCAAGGAGTTTGGTGTTTGGGGGTGCAGTGCGGGCGGGTAGGACCGAGGGCCACGTGGACAGATGTGGGGCTCACGGGCATTGTTCTGGGAGCCAGTGTGGACCAGGACAGACTAGTTGGGCCTGGTTTTGTCTGGGCACCTGCCAGACAGCCTGTCCCCTGCTGCCACGGGACCTGCCCCACAGGGACCCGGCTCCCTCTGGGAGGCCAGCACGCTCAGGGAGCCAGACCCCTGGACACAGGAAGTCACCAGTTAAATGGATGCCAAGTGTGAGTGGCACACCCCTCTGGAAGTGGCCCCGTGGCCTTCACTGGGGTTTATGCGAGAGGCTGTGATGGCCGAGCAGAGTGAGAAATGAAAGCGCCTCATAAGCTGGTCAGATGACCTGGGACTTCGAGCCCTGAAGGTATTTCATGGAGGAGGGACCGTTACGGGGAGAAACTGAAAGAGACAGATGACAGGAAAATTAAATGTAGGGTTTAATGGAGAAATAATCATTTTCTATGAAAGATAATGAGTTCTCTGGAGGCAGGTATCATGATTTATTGGCCCAAGAGGTTCCTGGGGAGCATAGCCAGGCGAGCACGCTGAGGCCGAGACGGGAGTAATCCTGAGAGTGAAGGGTCCATACATCTGGACACCGCGCCCTCTGCCCATGTATCACAGGGGCCGGGATTAAACCGTCTCCCACTTCAGGGAACACAGTCCTCCAGCCAGTCAAGTTACAGCTGCCTCCCCGGACGCCACTGTCCTTGGAGGGGGGCCAGGGTTCTCACGAGTCCCCTCGAGCAGCCTCCCTTCAAGGGCCTGGACCACAGGCCGAGAGATGACTGCAGGGCTGCCGGCCACACAGGGAGGTCACCACAGGAGGCCCTGGTTCCAGCAGTGAGCACAGCCATGGCCATGACAGCGCCCACCCCACGGCCACCAGACGGGAGACTGTGGGACTGGAGGCAGACCTGCAGGGCTTCCATGTGGGAGATTTATTGCTGTGCCAAATGCATGTGTGTAAATACATAATTCCTCTCACACGGCCTCATAAATCCAAAAGGGTCAGCCATACATAGAAAAAAAATTAAAAATTACAAACTAATTTGTTCAGAAAACTAGAAGGGAATCAATACAAAAACTGTAGCTCAAAATTTGGTTTGAAATTGTGTGCGTAGAGAATGAACACATTTCCCCCTGAATCCAAACGTCTCCTTTGTGGTGGCTCCAAGGTGGGCCGGGGCAGCCGGTGCCATGTCAACATGAATTGTCTTAGCTGGTACCTTCGTTTGTAGGATGGCACAGGACCAAGGTCAGCCTGGGCCTGAGCAGCCACCCCAGGGGCCTGGGGAAGGGCCCTGCAGTGTTCTCAGGGGTCTCGGGGCCCATCACCAGACCTGCAGGTGGGGGGCACAGGCAGCACCTTGGGTTTTGCCAGTGCAGCTATGGATGGATGGATGGATGGATGATGGATGGGTGATAGATAACACATAGATGACTGATAGGTGGATAAATGACAGATAATAGATGATAAATGATGGATGGTACAAATGAATTTGGTGAATTCCCTGGAGCACTAGCTTAGAGGGAATACTGGCCAGCATTCTGGCTGTACTGGGGAAGATGGGGCTCAGGCCCCCGCTGGCCCAGATGCAAGATTCTGGGACAGGCAGACAGGACCTAAGTGTCTGCTGTCATCCGAATTGGCGCAAGGGTCCACTGGCTTCCTCAGGACAGTGGCTGTGGCAAGAGCACTGCTCTGGGTGAGGGGCGGGTGGCAGGGAGTCTTGTGTGGTGGCTCCTATGGGGAGGGGTCGCTGCTGCGGTGGCCTGTCCTGCAGGTCCGTGAAGGCAGCGGCTCTGGGGCTGTTCCTGTGTCCACTGCTGAGACCCGTCCCCGAGGCCTCCGCCTGGCAGGTCTCGATCCTCCTCCCAGTGCATTTCCTCTGACTTCCTTCCTCACGGAACCCTCTGTGTGGTAGTCAGCATGGGTTTCCTACGCAGAACAACCAACACCTTTGACAAGGGTCCAGGTCCACACGGGGCCATGGAGAGCACACTTGGTAATGAACGCCACCAGGAAATGGGCTCTCGTTCCTTCCAGGAGGAGTCTGGGAACATTTAGGGAAGCCTTGACCCCTGGTCCCCCCAGGGGTTGCCGGGTCGCAGTGAAGGGATCTTCGACCCTCGAGTGGCCAGGTCCTCTAATCTGCAACGCACACAGGAGATGCGCATGCCAGTCATCCAGCCACAAGTGACTGGCTGGACGAGGTGCAGGCCCTGGCAGGAGCTGGGCCCCTGCAGGTGTCAGGCAGCCCTGCCTCCACTGTCAGCAGCGTCGGCAGCCCCACAGCCACAGGAGCCCTTGGCCTCAGAAGTCTCACTGGCACAAACTCTCCACTGATTTCCTGACAAAGCTGGAGGCCTCAGCCCCTTGCTTCCCCCAGAGCCGCTCTTCTTCTCTTGACCTTCGCTGGTGGCGCAGTCCTGGCCCGAGGGCATCTCAGCCAGGCGATGCGTTTGTGCCCAGGACCTGCTCACCCCAGCTCCTGAGGATGGTTCTCCCCTGAGTCCAGGACTTTTCTCGGCTGGCCTGACGCCCCACAGCCTTCTAGCTCCTGTCTCTCCATCTCTGTGGTCTGGACCGTCTTTGAGAGCCAATGGAAGCGCTGGGCCTGGCGCCCAAAAAGTGCACACGAGCCACATTACAGCTGGTGTCAAGCAGCCAACGTCCAGTTTTAGGCCCACGTCCAATGACCATCCACATGCCAGCCTATGCCAGGGAAGTCCAGGCTTCCCGAGGCCTCTAGCACACCCACGCGCATATGCAAGCACAGGCACACATGATCACACACAATCACACAATGATTCACGGATGTCTCTGTAGGCCGCCTACTCTTTCCTGAGGCCTGTCTTTCCAGGACTGCCCGGTGGCTGCTCCGTGAGGCCTGGGACACGGCCGGCACCTGCCAGCTCTCCCGTCCCCAGGCTGCTCAGTGGGGCCAGCTCCGAGAGCACAGCCAGCGTGTCGCACAGGATCCTTCTGCTGAGCTGGGTGGAAACCAGATCCACCACCTCTGCCCTGTCCCCACCGGGGCCCACGCAGGGGCCCCCGTCCAAAGCGGGAACTGGGTCCCCCTGCCAGGGGCCAGCCAGCCCTGTGTGGCCAGCCGTCAACAGTGCTGGCAGGCCCTCTCTAGTCACACAGGCCTCTCCAGACAGTGTTGGGGGCTGCATGGACTGCCCTGGGGGCCCGGCCGGGGCATTGCCCGCCCCCCCACACCAGGGGGACCTGAGCCAGTCGACAGGTTCAGACCACTGGCCCCCCAAAACCTTGTTCCTCCCAATAGAATGTGATTCACCCAATTGGTCCCCAAGGCTCCTGCCTTGTGCACCTGCCGCCAGGCAGAGGCTGGCCTCCTGGGGCCCCAGGGACAGTGCCTCGGACAAGGAGGGCAACTCCCAGGTGTTGGTGGAGGCATCTTCGGGCGGGGAAGGGAAGTCCTCGGAGGGGGGGCTGGGGGTGGCCCTGCTGCCTGCTGGGAGGGCGGGAGGCGGAGGAGCATCCCTGTGTGTGGAGGACGGGAGGTCGGCACTGCCGTAGGACAGCACCTCGTCCACCGGGGACAGGATCTCAGGCAGGACACTGCCATCCAGAGAGAGGCTGGCTTCCTCTGGGGCAGCAGGGACTCCACTGCCCGCATGCCCAGGTGCCCGGCTCTCAGCCCTCAGGGCTGCCAGCACCCTGGGTGTTGCAGGAGGTGCCCGTGGGGGATTCCTGTCAGCCTCCTGGGGCCGCTCTGGGTAGTCGGTGGAGGCCTGCAGAGGCCCCGTCTCTCCTCCTCGGCTGAAACTGGCCCCTCCGGACACCGAGGACCCCGAGGGAAAGGGAAGGGACAGGGCTGAGTTGCTGCAGGAATGGTTACTGGGGAGGAATGCAGTGCAGGCAGCCTCAGGGCATGGCCAGTCGGCCTTTCCTGCATCTACTTCACTGGTCAGATGCCCACCAGTTCCAGAAACTTTCTGGCCCCCACCAGGGCCTGGGGAGAGAAGTGCCATGCTGGGTGCCCCTCCATCTTCCAGGTCAGAGGAGCCTCCAGCAGGGGAGGGCCACCCTGCAGCTGGCTGGGCACCCATGCCAGGCTCCAGCGGGCTCTCCTCATCCCAGATCTCGTTGGATGCCTCTGACAGCTCTGATACTGACCCGGGCGAGGGGACGTTGGGGAGAGGCCATGGCTGGCCCGCCTGCAGGAGGCCTGGCCCTGACGCAGTCGGGGAGCCCCGCAAGGGACGGGCTCCGCAGGCTGCCTGCTCTCCACCCCCGTGCAGCCCCCTGGAGGCTCCAACAGAGGACGCCCTGGACGAGCCCAGGTCTGCGTCTGGGGTGTCCCCGGCCTCCCAGTCTGACAGGGAGGCAGAACTATCCGAGAGCTGGACCAGAAAGGCGGACACTTTCTGGAACTCCTGGAGGGAGGGACAGGACAGGCCACTCACGGAGGAGGGGGTGGGGGATCCCACTGATGACCCCGAGCAGGTCCCAGGGACAGACGCTGGCGGGGAGTCCAGGGCCGAGGGGACGGGGAGCTGGGGTGGGGGGCTGCCCTGGCGCTGGGTGGGGGGCCTTGCCTCCTCAGCAGGAGCTACGGAGAGAAGAGAGGGTGGGGATGTCACCCACAGTCTCCACTCTGCCTCCCCTGCCACGCCCCCAGCACCAGGAGCGGCAGCAGCACACACCCCACTAGTGGGAGTCAGTGCCAGTGGGTCAGAACCGGAAAGCCCCGATGGAGGCAGAAGAAGTGTCCGGCGGTGCCCGTGGGTGGGCCCTATGATCCTAGTGGTTAGGTCAGCTTCACCCACCCCACAGGAAGTGAGTCACCGCTGTGTGGACTTTCCTCAGGGGCTCAGAACCGCAGCTGTCGTTAGAGACAGACTGCCTGCCTCTGCCTTGTCTTGCTGTTTGAAAGTGGATGTTCCAACAGGGAGTCCACCTCCTGTCTTTTACCTGCCGATTGGGACTGCGATGGGAGGGGGAGGGGGTGGCCCCCAAGCCCGGCGGTGGCGGGAGAGGCTGGCTGTGACTTAGAAGTAGCCTTGGGTGACCCTAAGTGGGAACTCGGTGGTCCTGGTGCAAAGGCGGGGGACCCGGAGGGGGGGGTGGGCATCACCTGGACAGGTGGTCAGCTGGGTGGCTTCCTGCCAGGAGTGGGGGTCGTGGGGGTCCTCCTGCCAACAGGTCTCTGTTCTGCAAACACATGGTAGGCAAGTCTCCCAGCACCCTCCCAGCCTCCTCGGGGCGCAGGGTCTCTGCAGGGGGCCTTCAGCTACCCCAACGGGAGGCGGGGAGGTTGCCCCCAGAGCACAGGCTCCCTGTCTTCAGGTGGTTCTGGCCTCAGTCCCCACTGCATCAGGGGGCTGGGGGGGACGTGGCTCAGAGGCACGTGCTCCCTGGAGGGGCCCCTCCTGCTGCCCCCACCACTGGCTCTGGGGCTGATTCACTGGGTGGTATCCTTGTTTCAGACTCGGGAGGGCATGGGTGGGCTGGGGGTGCCCAGCAGCCAGGCCAGTGAGCGGGGCACCAGGGGTGAGTGAGGATCCCCCAGCGAGAGCCCCGGGAGCAATGGCTTAACCACCTCCACGCCTCAGGTCCCACCCCTGCCCGAGGGTCCCCTGGGCCCAGGTAGCCCCCGCAGGCCCCACACCTCTGCTCCTCTGACCACTGGCCTTCCACTTCAGGGGCCTCCCTGCCAGGGCTGCTGGCAAAGTCCAGCTCCAGCTCTGCCCCCACTCGGCTTGCGCTGCCTTCAACCACCTGCTGGAAACCCGTTGGAGAAACGCCACATTCAGGGTGTGGCACCTCCACCCGCACTGGTCCCGTCCCTCAGCTGTGGGGAGAGCACCTGTGCTCTGGTGGCCACGGGAAGGAACAAGGGCCACCCAGCCACCCAGGGCCCTAGAGACCCCTCACACCAGGCATCCCCCTCCCAGTGGGCTCCAATGGCCCCCGACAGACGGGCCACCCAGGCAAAGACTGTCCTGTCGACTCCTTCACCAGACGAATGAGGTTATCTCCTCGAAAGCCACATGGCCGGGTCGACAAAGCAAGGCCGGGCCCCACTCACTCACACTGGCTTCCCAGGGGCTGCAGGGCCCTCCTTGGTCCCAGGAGCTACGCGCATGGCTTTCCTTCAGAGCCCAGGTCTCCACTGTGGACGAGGGGCTGGGGTTGGGCTGGGCGTCTCCTGTGAGGCAGAGAGACCGTCAGTGCTGACTGCAGGAGCACAGGACAGAAGACACGGTGTCCAGGGACTCTGAGGCCACATGAAAAACATCTTAAAATGCAAAATAGCTGCAGCACTTGCTTATTTGGGCTCCAGTGAGGACATAGAACACATGGCTGCCTGCTCCGGGAAGTGTGGCTGTGGGAGAGCTGCTGATATGAGTCCCAGAAAAGGTTTGAGAAGAAGGCGGGGCAGGGGCAGGCCTTGGCCATGCCCAGGTCAGCAGAGTGGGGACAGTGGGGACACGGGGGCCCACAGGAGGGACTCACATCTGTCCATCACCACCTTCCTAACCTTCCTTCCACCCTGGCCTGGCGATTGTGGGTCACCAAGGCACGGAGGTCCTAGGCCACCAGCCTTAGGGATGGGAGCTATTTGGCTAAAGCCCAGGTCTTGGAACCTCTGCCAATGCGATTATTGCCCTGTGGTCACAGCCCCTGGTGAAGGCCGAGGCATCGTGGGTCACACAGAAGAACTCAGGGCTACCGTGACTGATGGGCGACACCCAGGCACAGTGTCTTGAGCTGAGACCAGCCGGCACTGGCCAGAGTGACTGTCTGTCCTCTGACTACTGCTATCCCTCTCCCCCCGCCCCCCGCCCCGCAGTTACCTTGGCCCATTTGGCTGCCGCTCTCCACCAGCCCTTCCTGGGCGTCCACCCAGCCATCGGCCATGGACGTCTCCTCTCCCCAGGCTGGCCTTAGGGGCCACAGGTGGACGTCCGAAGCTGAAGTTTCTCTGGGGGGTGTCCTATCCTGCTTAGGGACAGGGCTGCAAAGCAGTGCAGAGGGTGTGACTGCCTGCCCAGGCCCCGCCCTCCGCGGTGCCCAGCCTGGCCACAACTCTCCACATGCGGAACTCGCAGCACATCCAGGGGCAGCTGTGATCGGTGGCCAAGTGGCCAGTGCACAGGCAAGGGAAGACAGGCCCTGGCCCCTCCCCAGCCAGCACCCCCATGCACAGAGCATTGCCCCCAATGGGGCCACTGCTGGGGGGTGACAGGGCACGGGGCACAGTGCTGGGCGTGGTCGGGGGAGATGTCCATCTGTCCCCTGGCCCAGAGCCGTGCTCTATCAAGACCCCTGTGTGGAGACTGACCGCTGGCACGGGGTGCGGCCCTGTGTGCACGAGCTGGGCCCACTGAGCTCTGGGAGGCACCATGGGTTGGAGGCCTGGACGCCACACAGGCTGCCATGCCCTTGGCACACTGATGCCAGCACAAAGTGGCCCCCATTGCAGCCGCAAGGAGGTGGCTGTTGTCCTGACTCCTGGTTTAGGGCAATGCCTGCAGGCAGGCCAGCTTCAGACATTCTGCCATTCTCTGCGGGCAGCTTGGGGCTACTTACGCTCCCTGTCTTCCAGGCACCTGCTACAGCTGCTCCCCCTCCAGGTCCCCCTGAGCATCTCCCAGGATCACACTCACATCAGGGTGTGGACAGGGCTGGGGTCCGTGGGCCATCCTCTGCCCACCCAGCCCTACAAGCAAGCCCATGGCCCATGAGGGTAGTCAGCCCAGGGATTTCCAGGACCCAGGACTGGAGTGTGATGGTGACGTGAGTTTAGGTCAGTCCTAGTGAGGTTTATTTGGAAAGAGCTCCCGGAGGGAGGAGAGGGCGAGCACAGGGCCAGGGCTGCCCATGACGACTCACGGGGGAACTCCCGGGCTCTCGGGGCTCCTCCAGGGGCTGTGGCTGGAGGGGCTGCAGGGCCTGAGTGGTGTTGGAGAGCATGATGAGCCCTGCGCAGGCCCCTCTGGCTGCTGGCTTGTCTCAGAGCCCCACTCCCAGGGGGCCTTGGCTTCAGGGCTGGAACCCTGGGAGAAACAGCAGAGGGTGAGCCGGCGAGGACACCCCTGGTCCATCTCCTCTTCGGAAAGTGGACGTAGTGCTCACCTGAGTAGGCACCTGGCTGAAACCGTGTGCCCACCCTCACAGGAGCCTGAGCCCCGGTGCTAATGGTGCAGACACCAGGCCAGAGCACGACTAGCTGGGCCCACGCCCTCGTCTGTGTCAGCTGTCCTGGGTGCCCTTCCTACGGGCTGGCCGCGGTCAGGCAGCACACCTGCCTGGTGACCGTCCCACCACGCACCTGCTAACCCTCACCAGATGCATCATGGAGCCCAGCTCATTCCATCCCCCTGCAGCATTCCCAGCTTACAGAGAACAGCCACCCACCCACCCACCCACCCAGGTCCGCAGCCTCCTGCGTGAGACAGCAGCCAGGGACAGGCTGCTGGGCCAGGGGTGCCCTGTTGCTCAGGGTCCCCACGGGCCTGGCCTCTCCAAGGAGCTCCAGACCACGTGCTTCTTCTGGCCCCAGGTCCTCTCCCACGGCCACAGGGGTTTGCCTCCTCCTCCAGGGCCTGGCCAGGACCACCTTGCCCAGGAGACCTCCTTGGGGCCCCGAGTCAGCAGCCACCCCCCGGCCCTCCATCTGTACCCCCCAGAGTTCCTGTCCTCCCCGGATGTTTTTACAAGGGACTTGCTCGTCCCACGAAGCCCTGGTGACAAGCATCTCCTGCCCACGACTGAGCCTCCAGCCCAGGTGCGAGCACCCACCTGCAGCAGCTGGGCCGTGGCCAGGAGCTCCTGCTGCAGACGGGCCACGGCTCTCTGCACCGAGAGGGTGTGCCGGTGGTGCCGCAGGAGCAGTGTCCTCTCCTGGCACGAGAGCAGGCGGCTGTTGTCCGGGAATCGGGTTTCCCTCTGAACAGGCAGAGGAGGAGCAGTCAGCCGTCCCCGACCCGGCACAAAGGCGCACGTGGGAAAGGAGCCGCCGATGAACCGACTCGGGCACTGGTCGGGGGCTCCCTTCGCCTCTCCTGACGCCCTGCCTTCTCCTCCCCGAGCACTGGCTCCCCTTGACTTTGCCAACAGTAGGCTCCAGCAGGAAGCAGGAGGGAAGGGGGGTGCTTGTCCCCGTGTCACCCAAGGCTGGCTGCACCCCTGTCCTCCCCGTGCAGCTCTTCCACTAGGTCTGGGCATGGCACCCACCGCTAAATTCATCCTTTGGTTACATGGTCCCCACGGACCTCTGACCCCGCTGTCTCTGAGAGCACACACCTCAGCAGAGCGGCCTTGCCCAGGCTCGGACCCTGGGAGGTGGCATCCCAGGCCCCAGGGGTCATGACCCCTGCCTCCACACCCCCCTCCCCCGGTCTCCACCTGCAGCACAGGACTCCCGGTGTGGGAGCGGCCCCGGGCCCTCCAGCCAGGCTGCCTCTCAGGTGGGAGACTGCAGCCAGCCCTTGGCAAGGCCTGTTCCGTGGGCCCCTCATTGCCATGTGACACCTGGACCCTCTAAGCCCTCTTCACGGCTCCCGGGTCGAGCCATGCCTACAGATAGTGTGTCTGGCATTTTTCTGCCCGGGTCTCTTCCTGTTCCCCCCTCCCCCGCGCCCGGAATTGCCTCATACCTGCCCTCCACCTCCCCAGTCCAGACAGGCCATCGAGGGCAGAGATGAGAAGGTGGGCAGCCTGGGGTGTGGCGAGGGCTCGGGAATTCAGGAATTCTCCAGGTGTGGTCACGTGACCACTTTGTGTTCACCACCTGCCCACGCCCAGGTCAGGCGGCCTTACCTGCCCCTGCTCAAGGCTGCTAAGGCCCTGCGGCTGCTTCTCGGCCAAGACCAGCGCGGCCTCACTGCCCTGGCTGCCTGGACACCTGGGTGGTGGCAAGAGGGACACCCTCAAGCTTGGCACGTGAATGTGAAAACCAGGCACGGCCAGCCCTGACCAGCCAGGTGCCCCTGCCCCCCCCACCCCGCCTGCCTCCCCCCCCATCCTCCCCACAGCAGGGCACAAGCAGGACGAGCCATGGGTGGGCTGCTGGGGAGCCTGGGGGTGGCCCCAGCCAAGCTCACTGTTCCCACACCCCCTCACAACCCCTTTTGTGCCTGAGATGAAGCACCTGCGGCCCCAGCCCAGCCCAGGGCCTGTGGGGAAGGGGTGGGTGTGGCCTAGGACGCCCACAGCCCGGACCCTCGTACACGGAAGTGAGGTTCTCAGCTGGGAAACCTCTTTGGGGACCAATGTGGCAACATCAAGACGCTGAAAAAGTGCGTTCCCACTGCTAGGATTCACTGTAAGGACGTTATGTCCGGGGTGAGCACTTCCCGTCGGAAGGCCCTGCTGTGGGGCTGGTGAAGGAACTGGTTAGCTCTCTGTGCTGGGCGCCCTGGACGTGGAGCAGTCACGAAGGGACACGGACAAGTGTCCTGACTTTTAAGTGAACACTCAGGCCACAGTCTGTGCTGCTGACGCTGGTGCTGCTTAAGCAGCCACGTGCTCATCTCCCTCAGCAACAGCCGGGAAGACAGACGGGAAAGTAGGCAGGGGTCACCTCAGAGAGTGAGCTGGCGTGGTTTTGACGCTGGAGCCGGGGGGCTAAGCGCAGGCTCACCTCTGACACTCTAGCCAGGCTGGCTCCCAGCGCAGCTTCCCCTGCACGGCCTCCTCGTCCAGGCGCAGCAGCTCTTCCTCCCGCGGGCTCTGCCCCGGCACCTGGAGCAGGAAGCAGCGAGAGCTCCGGGCCTGGCTCCCCTGGGGCGGGCAGACTGAGCAGGAGGCCTCATCGCTGCCTGTCTAGCTTCCTGGCTGCTCCCTGACCGGCCTCTCCCAACAGGAATGGAGCCCAGACCAGGGGAGCAGGCCAACAGCTCCAGGAAGCCCTCCTGGACTGTTCCCCAAACTGTGAGCTCTGAGGGCAGCTGGGGTCTTATCACCTTGGCCTCTGCCCAGTCCTGACCCAGTCCAGGCCCCTGTTTGTGCTCCAGAGGGTCTGAGAGCCCGCCACCGACTCTGCAATGTGCAGCCTGGGCAGTGGGGCCAGCCCTGCCCAAGGTGCCTGTATAAATGCCTGCTCTCACCCCCACCCCGGGTGGGAGGAAGGGGCCTGGGCGATGTCAGCTGGAAGGGTGGGGGATGCCATGGCAGGGAGAGCCTCCTCCAAGCAAGGGCCCCCGTGGAGAACTCGGTGTGCAGGCCCCAGAGAGGCAGCTGAGGGAGGATTGGAGTCTACATTGGCCGCCAGTGCCTCCCCTGCACCCCACTCCTATGCTCTTCCCCTGGGGTGTCTCCCTGTACCTGGTGAACAGGGTGGTCCCAAGGGTAGAGCCTGGCCAGGGGCAACGGGGATGGGGCGTGTCCTGGCTCCGGCTCCTGCAGGGACGCTGAGGGCAGAGAGAAAGCGGCAGGGCTGGGCCACGGAGGGGCTCCGGGGCTGCTCCTACAGGATGGCCCGAGAGGTGGGATGTCGGCAACGTGATGCCCCCGTACACACAGCTGCCCACCAACCACGAGGCCAAAGGAATCGCTGTCACTGCCTGACATGAAGCTCTGGTGTGCGAACCCACTGACCCTGCAGAAACCCAGACCCAGGTAGAGGGCCTTGGGTGCTTGGGCCCAGCTGCTCCACTTCCACAGACGGGGAGACGGAGGCCCAGAGAGAAAGAATGGCCCTTTAGAGATACAGCACCAGCAGGTGGGGTGACAGCAGAGCCCACACTCCCGGCTGAGGCAGGTCTGGCCACTGACGCCGCCGGCCGCCTTCGGTGCTGGGTGTGATGGAAAACGGACCCTGTGCTTCTGAGAAGATCATACGAGGACCCGGCCTCTGCCAGGAGAGGGCCAAGGGGATTGGAGTGTGGATTTAATGTCCCACTGAGAAAAAACTTAACAAATAAACAAAAAAGTATGCATGCAGATGCATACAGACAGACACACGTTCCCAGACACGTTTACATGTTCACACACACACATAGGAAAGAACGTTTTCCAGACATATCAGCAACACTGCATGGTCATCCCTGAGACAAAAAGCCAGGCAGGTGAGACCTCTGGTTGTCACAGCCGCCTGCCCAAGAGGCTCTTGCTGCAGCGCGGGGAGGGAAACTGAGGCAGAGCCCCGGACACCTGGGAGAGGAGTGGAGCTGCGAGTCTGGAGAGACCGATGCAGCCAGGCCTGGTGGGCTGAGGGTCTGGGAGGAGAGAGGCCTGGAGGCTGTTGCCTGTCCCCCCGTCTCGAAGCCATTGCTGGTGCCGGCCGGAAACCCCGGTGCCGGGAATGAAGCACCAGAGGACCAGACGCTGAGGAGCACGTCCGTCCCCACCTGCCAGGCTCAGAACCTCACAATTCTGGGTCAGCACACAGAGGCTACAAGATATGGTCCCCAGCGAACAGCACCCCGAAATGGTAAAGGTGGTCCTTCAAGCAGCAGGAACATGATGCCAGAGAGGAAGTCAGCTCTAGAGCGAGGGACAGAGACATGGATAACGGTGCCCCCCGAGCCCGCCTGCTGGCTTCTGCCAGTCACACCAAGCCCCATGGGTGTCGAGCTTGCGCCCACAAGCAGGAGCAGTGGTGCCCGGGCCCAATCGTGGTTCTGGCATCAGATGAACTAAGGTTCAAATCCCGGCTCCATCCTTCCTGTGTGGCCTCAGGCAAGTCACTCCAGCTCGCTGGGCCTCTCCAGTGTGTGCCTGACTCCGTTTCCCCTCGGGTCCACGCAGGGAGCGTGGGCAAGCACGTGGAGAGTGGCTGGTTTTGAGGACTCTCACCCGCATAGGCTGACTGGCCGGCCGGACTCTCCTGTCCTTCCTCGGGGCCCCGGGAGGGCGCAGCAGCATCTCTGCCCAGGGACGGCTGGGACCTGCCCGGTGAGGAGGCGCTGGCGACTCCCTCCAGCAGCACCGGTACCTCGCCTGCCCAAGACCCCCCACCTCACCTTCCACATTGGGCGGGCGCCACCATCCCGGCCTTGGACGCACCTGGATCTGGCCGTCACAGCGCTCCAGCAGGTCTTCGGATCCGGGCCCGCCCACAGCCGCAGCCCCTCCAGCTCTGGTGCTGCTCCTGGCCTGGCCTGGATCTCGCGCTTCTCCATCCGCCTCTGTGAGGACAGGTGTGTGTGGAGGATTAAGGGCAACCTCACAGCCAATGGGCCTGGCCAGGGGCCTGGAAGGGGGCTGGATGGGGGAAGGGTGGCAGGTTTCCAGCAGACACAGTCAGGTGGGGGATGGGCCTCCCACAGTGTGGGGGGTGGACAGCCAGGGTGGCTTTGGAAGGCTCCCAGGGAACGGCAGTCACCCAGCAGGTGCGATGCCAGAAGCAGGAAGAGGGGGAGAGAGAAAGGGAAATGGGCCAGGTGTGTGTGTGCTTGTAGGTCTGAGGGCATGTGCGTGAGTGCGTGTGCGTGCACACAGACACATGTACACACAGACACGTGCGCACAGACACACCTGGCTGCTCTCCTGGGAATGCCTCCCTAAATGTCTGCGTAAGAACATCCACCAACCGTCCCCAGACACGGAGAAGAGTCACTTCTGAGAGGGCTCGTCCCGTCCGACCAGGTCATGGCATCACCCTCCTGGTCCTCACCCTGGTCCTCACCCTGGTCCTCACCCTGCCGGCCCTGGGGCTGCTCTCTGCACCACCTCGACCACCAGCGCTGCCTGTCTGCTGGGGCTGAGCATGCAGGCTCAGAGGGGCAGGCATGGGGCAGGGCCAGGCTCACCGCCAGCCGGTGTTTGGAGAGCAGCTCGTCTAGGGCCTTCTGGGTCTCCCAGACCTCCAGTTCCGCCCGCTGCCGCAGAAGGGCCAGGGCCTGCTCCTGCTTCTGCTGGTCCAGCTGCAGGGAGGGCCCAGCCTCAGGTCTCTGGCCCCAGCCTGCGGCCCCCCCTCCCCCGCCCCCTGCTCTTTGGCGAGAGGACAGGGGGTGCCACCTCTGGGAACAGGAGGGGCCCCCAAAGGACCCCAGTCTTGGCAGGGATCCTTCCCCCAGGTCCTCGTGCCCTGGGTGTCCTGGGCCAGTCTGACTGTCGGCCTCTCCTTCCTCCCTCCCAGCCTCCCCGCCTGGAGGCTGCCGCTGTGAGTCCTGCAGTTCCTGCTCCAGGGCCTCTTCTGCTCAGCTTTTGGGGGGCAAAGGCTGTGCCCCGCTCACTTCAAACAGAAAAGGCCTAAAGGGACACAGTGGGGGTGGGACACACCTTCAGTGCCTGGAGAAAGCTCAGGGACTTCTGCTGGAGGTCTGAGAAGTGCCCCGCACGTGGCCTGCCAGGCTCCTGCTGACCTGCAAGCACAGGGGGAACAGCTGAGCGCCTGGGCCTCCTCGTCCAGCTCAGCATCCGGCTCAGCCTCTTGCTCCGATTTGCAGGGAAGAGAGTCCAGTCCCTTCCCCCCACGTCCAGGGAGGGTGGGAGAGGCTGCAGCCAGAGGAGGGGACAGACGCTGCCGCCTCCCCTCGATGCCCAGGGGCTCGTTGGCCTGACCCGGCCATGCTCTCCCACCCCTACCCCCAGCCACGACCCTGCAGAGGGGACAGGCATGGTGCCACCAGGCAGGCCTCACTTGTCATGTGTTTGCGGGTGGCCTGGACCAAACCACCAGCCCCTCAGAGCCTCCATGGGGAGCGGAGTTTCCTGCTGCCTGTGGGGGAGGGGTAATGCAGGCTCAGCTGTGGTGGCTGCTGTCACAGTGCAGGGTGGCCATGGCCGGGTGCCGTGACCGCACCGGTCCCCGGGTCGGGTCGCTGGGCTTCCTCTGAAGCATGAGCATGGAAACTGCCGCCTCCCCCGGGTGAGGGAGTCCCCGAGGCAGTGGAGGCTGCTCTTTCCTCGGTGGCTTCCGGGTCCAGCCCTGGCCCTGCCTGCCCCTACTCCCCCCAGCCCTGCGGACCCGGCCCCTGGGGGCAGCCTGTGTGCTGCCTCCTCCCCCAGCCCGTCTCCTGTCCTGGGTCCTAGGGAGAGCTAGCAGGGGCTACGGAGGACTCGGCTTCCCATGGGGCTTGGGCCCTGGTCTGAGGACGGCAGAGCCTTCCTGGGACTCTCCATCGAGCTCCTCAGCCATCGCTGGCGCCTGTGCCGAGAGGAGAGCACCCTTGCCCACCCTCTCCTTCCCTGGCAGAGCGGCTCTGCTCTCCTCGGTTAGAGCAAGTGGTCGGAGAGCTGTGGACGAGAGCTGATCCAGTCCCAGGATGGTTTTCACAGCAGCTGAGAAACTGAGGCACCGGCCCGGACTGGAAGCCGGGGCTCTGGCCCCCTGGCGTGCGTGGAGCACGTGGGGCGGTGCTCGGGGCCCCCCTCCTACTCCGTGTGAACCAATCTCCTTGGGAACAAAGACACTTTCAGGAACTGGCTGGAGTGTGTCCTGAGCCAAAGTCCCTCGCGAGGAAAATCCCCTGCTCTGCTGTGTCCCCGAGCGGCTGAGTGAGAGGCGGCGCCGGTCCCTCACCCTGGCCGCTGCCCAGGCTCCCGCGGGCTCTCCTCAGGCCCTGGCCCCGCAGCCCGAGGAGGGGAGTTCCTGGTCACGTCTGGTCCCCAGGGAGCTCGGGGCTGTGACCTGGGAGAAAGCAAGCTATCCCTGGCCTGGCCTGGCCTGGCCCTGGGTGGCCAAGCAGATGGCAGCCCCCGAGACTTTCAGCGTCACCCCACTGAGCAGAGGATGACCTGCCTCGCTCCCAAGTCCTCTGGAGACGATTGGTGAGGAGCCGCCCTAGAGCACCTGGAAGCGAGGATCCAGTGGGAGGTTAGTAAGTGCCGTTAGGATCGCTGGTGAGGATGGTGATGGTGACGAGGACGACGGTGCTCTCACTGACGGAGTCGGCCCCCAACCAGTGCAGCTGACGCTGTTCCTGTCTGTCTGGGGGAGCCCTGTGTCTGAAGCCAGGGCTGTGCTGTCCCTCATGGTGGCCGCGGCTGCAGCCACCGCGCTGCTCCGTGTGCAAAATTCTTTAATGGCTAGAGAGCCACAGGTGGCTGGTGGCTGCCCTATTGGAGAGCCCACCATTTAGACCATTTCCCTCATTCCAGAAGGTTCTGTTGGATGATGTCGTTAGAAAGTAAGTTCTGTTGGGCAGTGCTGGCCGAAGGCTGTGAGTCCAGAAGGTTCTGTTGGATGGCACTGCTTCCATTGGTAAAAACGGGAGCTGGCCGACTTGAAGCTGGGTCTGAACCCCGCGCTGCCATGGAGGTGGTGGGAGACGAGCCATGCAGACAGGCGCACAAGCAGGAGTTTGGTGCCCACAGAGCAGGCGACGGCGGGTGAGTGACCCAAGTGTTATCTGGAAGGCTCCCTGGAGGAGGTGACTGACGGGAGCCCAGTGCAGGCCTCTGGGCTGTGTTCACTGCTGGTTCTGGCTACCCGAGCCCTGCCCTCAGCCACTCAGGCAGGAGCCACCCTGATTTCAAATGACCCCTGGGCTGCCTGTGGCCCCAGGATAGAGACTCTGCCAGAGAATTCTAGGAGAGACGGGTAAGACCACGGCCCAACCTGCTCCCACCTCTGGAGAGGCAGGGCAGGGAGCGGTGCTGGTTGTTCTAGAAGCCCTGGCACCTGGCTGCCTAGGGTCAGCCTGTGGATGCTGCCAGGCCCCGGCGACAGCTCAGCCCCGACAGACCTCAGAGGCCTAGGAGGTCGTTTTCAGGTAGGTGGGCAGCTCTGCCCTGTCCTTTCCCTGGAAGCCCAGCAGGTGTGGGTGGGGCCCTGAGGCCCCCGTGGGCTGGGGAGGGGCAGCCTTCACCCAGGTCCCTCCTTCCTCGGGAGGTCTGCGACCCACCCTCTGTGGGCACCTGTGGAGGGGCAGCTCTGCAGAAAGGGCTGACCACACCCGCTCTGCCTGTCCTTGCCCTGGCACCCACGCCACCCACGGAATATTCCTTCAGGGAATGAGTCAGTGCAAGGGCTCGCACCTTCCAGACCCGATTAGCGGTCCACAGTTCAGGTGTTTTGTCCTTTCAGTGACCGACGGCCCTCCCTGTGGGGTGTTGGGAGGCCCCTCTCTGCTCCTGGCTCTGGTCTCACACCCTCACCAGGCGGCACTGCCCACCCAGACACCACCCCACGTCCCGGCCCCACCACGTGTGGCTGATACAAGTACAGGGAGGTGGGGGCTGGGGAGCACGTTGGCTGCCTGTCCCTCGAAGCCAGGATCAGTCACAACAGAGCACAGAGCCCGCTGGGTCCCAAAAGCCTCCAAACACTTTAATACTGAACATGGATGCTCTCCACTTAGAGAAGGGTCTCTACACGCGCAGGACCTCGCCGGAGCGGCAGGCCGTGGAGGGGGTCCCCGAAGGACCTCCCCGGCCACCCACCCAGCCAGCCCAGGGCCTGTCCGGAGGCTCGCCCTTACCGCAGCTCTGCAGGGCCCAGGGCGTGACCAAGCCTGCCCCTCTGGCCGACGGCATCTCCTCCAGCCACAGGGAGCCACAGGTGGGGTCCGGAGGGGCTGGCACCTCGAGTGAGCTGCGGACACGCAAACACGCATGTGAGTAGGTGGGATAGGTAGGAGGCAGCTGGCAGGGCTGGGCGGGTGGGGGGGTGTCGGGTTCCCGATGCCAGCAGAGCTCTCAGACTCATGCTGTGTCCAGGACAGGCCTGTGACCACAGGGCCAGGAGGGCGGAGTGAGCGGGCGGGCCTGTAGGTGCTGACACCCCCTGCTTGGTGGGGTCTCCTCTGAGAAGCAGTAACTAGGGCTCCGCTCTCAGCCCCAGGGGCCCAGCACCCCGCAGGAGTGCAGGCCTCTACGTCACCGTGGGACTGGGCTGGGGTCCAAGTGCCCTTGGCTGCAGGCCACCGCTGCCCTGGGTGCTGAGCCTGTGCCTCCATGAGGGACCTGTGCTTCCTGGCACATGTCCACCAGGCAGTGGCTGAAGATGCCGGCTACACCCACCCGTGGCCATGGGACAGGTGCGGCTTGGTCCTCTCCATCAGCCCGCGGGGCCCGAGGCACAGGTGTTTGTATGCACCTGCCGTGTGGCAGCTGCTGTCAGTGTGGCCTGTGCCCATCCCACCCATGGACGTGCAGGGGAGGGGACATGGAAGAGTGTTCCAGAAAGAGCGAGCAGCCCTGGGGCTGAGCCCAGATGCTGAGGAGGCAACGGATGGGCCCAGTGACTGATTCCCGGGTGACCTGGGGCTGCTGGAGGGGGCACTCTGGGGGCGCAGGGCCATGAACGGGGGGCGGGGGGGGGGGGAGATAGGGCATTGCAGGGTCCTCTCCGGGCTCCCTCTCACTCCCCATTCTAAACTTAGGGTGCTGGCTCCCAAGAGGACCCCCCTGACGGTGGCAGGAAGGAGCCAGCCCCGCAGAGGCTCAACTCCTGGGAGGCCCCGATGGCCAGCGGCGATGCAGCCAGGGCCTCCCTCATGCTCCAGGGCAGGGCAGCAGGCACTTCCCGGACAGGAGTGAACGGTGTTCGCTCTGCGGCCACACAGGCCCCATCTCTGTGAGAGGACTCAGCCCTGCCCTTGGAGCACGAAAGCAGCCCTCTGATTGCCATGTGCCAATAAAGCTTTATTTACAAGCACAGGAGTGGGCCCGGGGGGCTGTGGCTTGCTGGCCCCTGGGATAGACCCCTGGGATGGACTCGGCACGAGTCTGAGAGCTCTGCTGGCATCGGGAACCCGGACAGTGGTCCTCGAATTCAGTGGCACCAGAGTCCCGGGAGGACTTGCAAGAGCACCGCCCACTGAGGGTCAGATTCGGGAGCCCGTGGGCTAGAGAATGGGCTCCTGAGGCCAAGCCCTGGTCTGAATCTTGGCTTGCCCTCCCGTGAGCCATGTGACCTGGGCAAATCCCTCTCTCTGAGCCTCAGGTTTCCCATCTGTAAAATGGGGGTGAAAACGCCTCTCCCGGAGGTGCTAGACGGTGTGCAGGAAATACAGGGGCTTGCGGGGCCTGGGCCGCCCCTTCCTTCCAGAGATGCCAGGTGGACAGGCATCCCAAGGCCCAAGCCAGTGTTCTCGCCACCGGCTGCCATGGCCGGCTGGTTGCTCCCACTGGCACCGTGGTCCCAGCTGGGAACGGAAGGAGGGAAGAGGCTGTCTCCTGTGGCCCAGGGGCCCCAACGGTCCAGAAACTGGCCTCAGGGGAAGCGGTGACCTTCAGCCCTGGATGTGGGCAGCAGGAGAGGTGACGGGGCCTGGCCATGGAAGCTGCAGCCTGGAGGCTGGCTTAGAGGGGACAGCCGGCACCAGTCCTGAATGCCCTCGGGCTGGCAAGCCCTGGGCTGTGATCCCAGCTGGATGGGAGGTGGGGCAGGCATGGGCCACTGGGCAGACTAGTGGATGACTCACTTCTGCCTGTGGGACCTGGTTGGGGGAGGGGGGGGCACGTGCTCAGGTGGGAAGGCTCTAAGGCCGGGGACAAGCCCACGGCCTTGCTGGCCGTCTGCCTCGATGTGCAGATGCAGGTGGCCTCCTTGGAGCCAGGCTCCCACACTGACCTCTCAGGATCCCCCGCCCCCACCCCCTTCTGAAGGACGAGAGGGGAGCAGGTGTGTGCTGGGAAGACAGCCGTCCAGCCCAATGCTGCCCCATTCTGGTAGGAATTCCAATTCCACTGACCAGGCTGAGGCTGGGCTTGGGTAGGTAGGGAAGGGGGCAAGATAAGACTCACCCCAAAGGACCAAACAGCCCCCCACTGGCGAAGCTAAGGGGGCTTTAGGAAGGCAGGGTGGGTGGGGATTCCTGGGGGTGACAGGCAGGGGAGGTGCACTAGCAGGGAATATCCCTAGAGGGGAGGGGAGGGGAGGGGAAGGGACCGAGGGGAAGGGGAGGCTGGAGACCACTGCCCAGGGCACTTCAGTCTCAGGACAGAGGGTGAGGGGGCGGGAGATGCCCAAGAACCTCCAGGCCATGCATTGTGTCAGGAAGGAGGACTGGGCAGGGCTGGGGATCAGGAGGGCACTGCTGGCCCCTGAGAAGGATGTAGGGGGCCCGCACCCACTTTGGCGTCAGGAAATGCTGGGAAGGTGGGGGGGGGGCAGCGATGGGCTAAAGGAATAGCTCTTGGAGCTGCACAAGGAGTCCTTGAGGGGGCTGAGCATGTGCCTGAACCCCAGATGATGAGAGGCCACAGTGCCCGGGAAGGTTACATTGGCAAGGAAGCAGCTGCCCCAAAGATGCTTGGGCAGAGGGCGGGCGGCGGGAAGGACACCCCTCCTGGTGTGGGGGAATTGGGGCTGAGAGGGCTGGGGGCTCACAGAGCAGGGACAGGGCTACTGGGGGAGGATGGCCCAGGTTCAGGGGGTGGTCCTGGGGTGAGGGTGGGGACTGCAGGAGGTCCCCAAAACTAGGCCCAGGCTGGACTGGCTGGATGGCAGATGGGGCAGGCAGGGGCCCTCAGTACCCCAGCCTAGGCCAGTCTCTTCTGCTACTGGATCCAGGGTCCCCTATAAGGGACCTGCATGAAGTGGCCGCCAGAGAAGGCGGAGCCACTGCTGGGGGTGGAAGGTACTAGAGGTGCAGGGACTGTGGCCGGCTGGTCGTGAGGACTCAGACATGGATGTGGAACCTGGATGCAGGTGCCCCTGCCTCAGTGTCCCCTGGACAATCAGCCTGCCAACCATACCAGGGACACAGGAGAGTGTGGCCGACTGTCCCCTGGGCCGGGAACCATGCGGGGAGCATGGGGGGGATGTGCATCGGGGCTGGTCCTCACTGCAGGCTCTGGGTCAGGCCACTGAGGTGGCAGGACCACTGCCAGGCCAGCGTCAGAGCTGCAGGTGTGTCAGGGGCTGTGTGGCCACCCTGCCAGGCCTTGGCCAGCGGGGGCCCTGCCCCGGGGGCGTGAGAGGCAGAGGCAGCCCATGGCTCACAGCACGGCCGGACTCGAGGCTGATCATGGGCTTACCTCCCTACCAAGGGGCCAAGGGCCTGGGTGGAAGCCATGTCTCTAGCCAGCCTCCGGTCCAGCTTCAAACATCCATCCTCCATGGATCCTTTGGAGACATGGGCACCAGGATGTCACTTTCAAGGTGTGGGCACCAGGGGAGGAGGGGAGCGAGGTCGGTGGGGAGGGAGGGAGGCGGGAATGAGGAAGGAGGGGGAGCGGGGAGAGGGGAGGGCGCCCGCCCACGGCAGGAGGCGGCAGCCTGTCTCCAGTGCCCCCTTCTCTTTCTGGCCTGGCTTTGGCTTAGGGAACAGGGCAGGGAGGTGACAGACACAGAAGCCTCAGGACCAGGCCTCACCCCTCCTCCAGCCAGAGCCACTGCAACAGTGCAGCTGACGGGAAACTATGTGCCAATCCCATTGCCAGGACGTCACCTATACCACCTTCTGGGTGACAACAGCCGTGCTATTGTCAACATAGCCCCACTTCGGGAGAAGAAATGAGGGGCAGGGAAAGAGCGGGGCTCCCGCGGCCGCCGACAGGGCTGTGGTCAGCATGGCCTGAGTGCAGGGCTTAGCTGGGGGCACGTGGGGCTTACCTGGCGGCGAGCAGGCCAGGTGGCCCCCGGGGCTCACGCTCCTCCGCTGCTCCCAGCCAGGACTCCACAGCAGCGTCTCTCTGTCAGGCAAGCAGGAGGGAGAGAGAAGCAGCCTGGCCCGCACGTCTGCCCAGCCCCAGGGAGACCCTCTGCCTGCATTGGGCACCCAGGCTTGGGGACAGGCTGGCACCACGGGCTTGGGGGTGCCAAGGCTCGGGGGCAGGCTGGCACTGTGGGTGCTGGGGCGCGAGGATGGCGGGTTCGAGGGCAGGTCCTCCAGAGTGTCCGCTGCATCGGCCCCAAGCAGATTGGCAGTCAGGAGGTCGATGCGCTGCTTCAGGACGTTGGCCATGGTCTCCAGGGCCTGCAACCGGGCATGCTTGTACCGGAAGTGCAGGGGGCCCCGCGTGCCCAGGCGCTCGGCCTCCTCGGGGCCCAGGTAGATGCACAGCCCCGGGCGTGGGGGGTGGGCAGTTAGGTCCTGGAGTTTTCGGGGACCCGCGGGGGAGCCAGCGGACGTCGGCAGGGGAGCACCCGCCCAGCCTTCCTGGGGGCCTCCTGTCTCCAGAGGCTCATGGTTCAAGGCTCTGTCCAGACACAGGCAGAAGCTGTGGGGACAGAGTGCGAGGGTCAGGGAGGCCCAGCACAGCCTTCCTCTGCGGCCTGTACACGTCCCGTGGTGAGTGTGAAACATATGTGTGTGAAACACGTGTGTGCAGGCGCTGAATGTGGTGGTGCTTCTGGGGCAGACCCAAGGGGTGCTCACAGGGTCCATGTTTGCTGGGGGCTGGTATGGAGCAGCCACATGCCCGCCCACCACCGTTAGAGCGAGGACAGCCAGCGGCGGTTTCTTAGATGTGCCGCCAAAAACACAGACAAGACACAGATAAATTGGCTGCTTCGGAGTGAAAAGCCTCCGCGCATCAAAGGACCAACCAACAGAGAGACAGACGCAGCGAGGGCACGAGCGGGGACTTAGAGGCCATGTCGCCACAGGGTTAGGACCAGACTGCAGAGAGAGCCCCTGCAGCTCAGCCGGAAACCCCAACAGCCCCACCAAAACGCAGCCAAGGACAGAGCGGTCCCTCCTCTGAAGACAGAAGCGACCGACGAGCACATGAGAGGATGCTCAGTGCCCAGGTCACCGGGAAATGCAAAGGAAAGCACGTGAGGTCCCACCTCACCCCCAGGACAGCTGCTGTGAACAAAACAAGGAAAAGCAGCCGCGAGGACGTGGAGACGGGAACCCTGGGTGCTGCTGGCGGACTGACCGGGCGGAACGGATGGGCGGGGCCGCTGTGGAGAACGTGGCAGTTCCTCAGAAGGCCAGTGTGG
The DNA here is from genome assembly GCF_964212035.1 of Myotis nattereri. NCBI lineage: Eukaryota > Metazoa > Chordata > Mammalia > Chiroptera > Vespertilionidae > Myotis > Myotis nattereri. The sequence continues at coordinate 83,133,349 of NC_138087.1, forward strand.
GGTGACCCGGTGGCCCAGCAGCCCCACTCTGGGTCCACACACAGGCCTGAGAGCCGGGTCCGAGATGCACACCATGTTCCCAGTCCAGTTTCCACAGCAGCCAGAGGTGGACACACCCCAGGGTCCACTGATGGGAAACCAAACCTGGTCCACCTCCCAGTGGAACAGTATGAAGCCTTGAAAAGGCAGGCAGTCCAGACCACGATATGGCAGGGACAGACCTAGAGAATGTGCTCTTCGAGAGAAGCCTGAACAAAGGCTCATGTCCAGAACATGGGAACGCGCAGGAGGGAGAGATGGGGTGCAGGGGAGGTGGGCTGATGGGGTGGGGTTTCTCCTGGGTGATGGAAGGGTTTGGAAGTAACAGGTTCTGGTTGCACAGTGACAGCGCTGAATGCACTGGCGTGGTATGAGCTCAGCTCAGTGAGATGGCCAGGCAGTGTGGCCCGGGGCCCAGGAGGTGCAGCCCCCACCTGATACCCACCTGCCCGGGGCCCAGGAGGTGCAGCCCCCCACCTGATACCCACCTGCCCGGGGCCCAGGAGGTGCAGCCCCCCACCTGATACCCACCTGCCCGGGGCCTCCTGGTCGCCCAGCACCATGCCAGAGGTCACCTTGCTCCACCGCAGCGCGGGCGACCCCACGCTCCCAGGCGCGTCCTGGCCCTGGAACAGAGACGGATGCAGTCAGAGTCTCACCCAGACCCTGACACCCTGGCTCGGCTCGGAGCTGGCCCCGGCCCCCAGGGGTCTCAGGCTGGACCCCTCGGTCTATCCTTTTAGGGGCTGGTACAGAGTCAACGGGATCCCTCCAGAGCCTGGTCACACCGAGGGGGCAGACAGGCCCCAGGGCCCTAGGGGTGGAGGCCGTGGCTGAGCTGGTCCACGCCCCCTCCGCACCCCGGTGCCTACCCTGGACGGTGCTGAGTGTGGGACGAAGGTCACGATGCTGGGGGTCGTCTGGGAGACCAGGGGGAAGGCCTTGGTGGGGCCGGCCCTGCCCCGCACGGCCTCTCTCTGCTGCCTGTACACACCCTGCAGCCGCTGGCTCCGCAGCTCCCGTGCCTGCACGGCCGAGGCCTTCTCCTCTAGGACCTGCTGGTGGCGCGCCAGGGCCTTCTGGCGCATCAACTCCCGCAAGGACGCGGGGCTGTATGGGTGGCCCAGGAACCCCCGGGGCTTTGGGCAGGGTGGCGGCAGCCGAGCCTCATTCTCCTGCCCAGGTGCCAGCTGAGAGGTGCTCTGGGTGGGCCTGGGCCAGGGGTGGGCTCTGCACTGGACCGGGGCGCCAGCCTTTTTCACGAAGGAGGCGCTCCAGGGCCGCTGGGTGGTAGGGCTTGGCCTTTCCAGAAGGCTCCAGCATCCTTGGGGAGAGGCCTCCCAGTCTTTGCAGGGGGCCCCAGCCCTCTGCCCGGCCGAGGCACTCCAGGGCCTCTCAGGGGGGCTCCCAGGCCTCTGGAAGGTGGGGTTCCGTCCTTGGGGGGACCAGGTCCTCTGTGGATAGGACTCCCACCTGGCCGAGGCACCGCAGTGCTGCCCAGCGGAGAGGCTCCCGGCCCACTCTGAGGAGGAGCGGTGCATCCCCTTGGCCGGGCCCTGAGCACTCTTGCTGAGGGAGACCCGCACGTCCGGGGCACTCCAGTGGCCCTTGGGCTTGGGCCTCCTCCCCGCCAGCTGCCGGCGCTCCTGCCCTCCCCTGCGGTGAGGGTCCTGGGCCAGATCCAGCCCCGCCTGGATTTGCTGGCGGAGGTCCTGCAGGATGGCCATGGCAGAGTGGATGCTCCTGGCCTCGTCACAGGACGCCAGGTTGGGCATGTGGGTGGGCACCCGTGGGTCAGTGCGGACGGTGCCTGGGTGGGGTGTCCGGGGGCCAACAGGGGAGCTCTCAGCAGCTCTGTCCTCCATGTCTCCTGCAAAGACAGGCAGTCACTAGGGGCGGACCCACAGGGCTCAGAGGCACCCCGCCCCCGCCCCGGGGAGCCTCCTGTCTCTGTGCTCATCCCTAAGTCACATTAGACCCGAGGGGCAGGTGCTGTGAGGCGGTGCCTGCACCTGGTGAACACGGAGCACACGTTGGGGGCCGGGTGTCTGGGAGGACCCCATCGGCACTCGCCCTGCTCCCCCAAGTCGGGAAAGCCGAGATAGCCATGCCCAGCCTTCCGGAGCCAAAGGGGTGCCCTTCAGGGACAGAAACCCTGACCTCCAGCTTCTAAATAGAACGGTTTCCCAAAGTCCCCTTCTGGTGGCGAGTTCACAGGGCACTGACACGTCGCTGGGAGGCGCTGCTCAGGCACCAATGCCACCTCCTTCCCGGCGGCATGGGGCCCATGCCCACCCATCTTCGGCAGCAGAGCAGGGGAGCCCCGTGCGCACACATGCAGGCGGAGGCACAAGGTACCTAATTCCGCGGTGGGGGCCGGCGCTCCTGAGGGGGCCTTGCTCTGGAGCCCGGGGAGGGCGGGAGGGGGCCCGAGCAGCCCTCTCACCAGGGCTTGTCCTTTCCTCCAGGCGTAAACACCAACCAACTCAGAATCTTAAACAGAGAAAACACACACAGAGGCTCCGAATGCTGGCCCCAGTGGGAAGGGCGGCGGCTCCGTGCAGCCTGGGAGACCAGTTCACGTGACAGCAGGGGCGGGGACAGCAGTGGGGAGGGGAAGTCCTGCCTCCAGGAAGGGGCTGTTTCAACTCTTGCTGCCTGGATTGGGGAAGGGGCGGGCCACTGGTCCTGGGAGGAGCAAAACGGAGCAAGTGTGTATGTGCGTGTGTGCAGGGGAGATGGGAACAGGACCCTGGCCTCCTGGCTCAGTCCGACCTTCCTCTGCTGGCTCTCTCCCCTCACCCGCCCTGATACAGGCCCACTGCCACCTGGAGCCACACACTCCAGCCCTCCCTCTGGGGGCCTTGATGGTTCTCAAGTGTCCCCCTCAGGACCTTGCTTGGCCACCTTGCTTGACATCTGGTCTCCCCACCACAGAGGAGGGACCAGGTGCAGACAGAGGAGGGGCTAGGTAAGGAAGGAGGAGGGGTCCTGTGAGGACGGAGGAGGGGCCACATGAACACGGGAGTGTGGACCTGGGGTGTGGTCATGTGGCCATGGGTGTGATCGTATGAGCATGGCTTGCAGTTGTGGACGAAAAAAGGCCACATGCTAACCTGACAAGCTCAGGGAAGGCTGGTCTGATGGTTTTGCAAACTCTAAGACCTAAAGTAACCACAAAGGATGGTCTGAAATTAAACTTTAAGCAGCCTTAGCCGGTCTGACTAGGTGGATAGAGCATCAGCCTGCGGACTGAAGGGTCCCTGGTTCGATTCTGGTCAAGGGAACATGCCTGGGTTGTGGGCTTGATCCCCAGTGGGGGGCTTACAGGAGGCAGCCAATCAATGATTCTCTCTCATCATTGATGTTTCTCTCTCCCTCTCCCTTCCTTTCTGAAATCAATAAAAAAAATAATAAAAAGCGGTCTATGGTGGGTAGTTCTTAACTGAACCTATTGTCTTTTTGCATCTGAGATAACATACCTGTGAAATGTCAGGTAACTTGTAACTGCCCCTTCTCTGAACCACTCAGGGCACAACCAATGGTCCAGGGCCCAGGGCCAAGACCTTAAATCCCCTCATTGTTCTTGTTATCATGTTAATTGTTGGCTGTTAACTATCCTGCACCCACCTAAGTAAATGAAGCCTGTGTCTATCATTTTACTTTTTATCCAATCCCAGAGGTTTCCCCTCTTGGCTTTCTCCCACCTCCCCAATCTACCAGCAATGGATTTCACGTGACCCACTTATGTCTCCTCCTTTGATGGTAATTTATAAAACAAGGTGAAAAACTACCATTCTCTGTAGCATTATCCCGATACTAGAGGCCCGATGCACAAAATTCGTGCAAGGGTAGGCCTTCGCGGCCTCGGCTGCCAGTGCCCTTGTGGCCCCAGCTACCTTGTGGCCCCACCCCCCACCCCCACCCGCCTTGGCTTGGCGCTGCCCATGCCTGCTGCCACACAACCCTAGTTCCCCGGTTCTGTGGAGCCCCCCCCCCCACATCCATTGCCCTGCAGAGGGTGGCCTGGGCCTCCCTCTTTGGGGCAATTGCAGAGCCCCCCTGATTGATTGCCCCCTGGCCCGTGGCCTGGGCCTCCCTCTGTGGGGCGATCGTGGAGCCCTCCCCCAATCGATCGCCCCCCTGGCCAGTAGGTATCCTAGGCCTTTCTGCGGGGCAATCTCAGAGCCCCCCGATTGATCACCCCGCTGGCTGGTGGCCTGGGCCTCCCTCTGCAGGGCGATTGTGGGGCGATGGCAGGCCCCTGACCAATTGCATTGCACCCACCTTGGCTGGCCTGGTGCCAATGCATGTCATAGCATGGTCGTCAGGATGGTCGTTCTGCTATTTGGCCATTCAGTCAATTTGCATATTATGCTTTTATTATTATAGATATAGAGATCCTGCTTCCCAGCAATTGTTGAGAGTTTGGCTCAAATAAACTCACAAAAATTCGTTACAGGTTAGAATGTTTTTTACGTTAACACAGTCACGTGAACATGAGGTGTGGCTGTGCCAGCAGGAGGGAGTGGTCATGTGAATGGGGGGCATGGCTACCGGAAGAAGGGGAGTGGTCATGTGAACAGAGGGGGTCTCATGATCACATGGGGCGTGGCCACATGAACACGTGAGAGTAGGTGTGTGCACAGGGGTGGGGTCTCGTGATCAACCGGAAGTGGGCACGTGAATGAGGGGGCGGGTCCACGTGAAGATTGAAAGGATGTGGCCAGGAGCCCCCAGAAGCTGAAGAGGCAGGAAGGACCCTCCCCTGGAGCCCTCGGAGGGAGCACAGCCCTGACACCCTGATTTCAGATTCTGGCCCCAGAACGGGAAGAGCACATGTTCTTCCTACGGCTCTGTCTGTAAAACCTCAACACAGGCCCAGAAGCGCACGCAGCACAGTAAGTGCCAACCGATAATCATCACAACGGTGATGCTAACAAGCCACCAGCCCACACAGGGCAGGCGGGAGGGTAACGTCACAGCTGGTCCCTGGGACTGAGCTGAAGGCAATTCATCTCTTTGTGAGCTGGTGACACTCAGAAACAACAGGGGTGGGGGGACCCCTGAAGACACCCAGGATGGCAGGATGAGGGGCCAAGAGAGCGTGTCCCCAATGCAGACATGCTTGTCACATAATAAACATCATTTATCAAGGTTTTACTTCATAATCCAGGTTACACACACCAAATGCCAATAGCATCCCCACCATCATTACAAACCCATCCACCAGGGCCCTGGCAGAGGCAGGAGCAGCAGCCTGCCTTTAACTTGCACACACAGGCACACACACATATGCATGTGCACACAACAGACACATTCACACAGACACATACTCATGCACACACAGAGACACCCTTGCATGTACACATGCACACAGAGATGCGCACACACACACATGCACACAGAGATGCACACACACATGCACACATGCACACACAGATGCACAGAAACACACAGACACACTCAGCTATGCACATAGATATACACATGCACACACAGAGACACCCTTGCATGTACACATGCACACACAGAGACACCCTTGCATGTACACATGCACACACAGAGACACCCTTGCATGTACACATGCACACACAGAGATGCACACAGACACACATGCACACCGAGATGCACACAGACACACATGCACACAGAGATGCATGCAGACACACATGCACACAGAGATGCATGCAGACACATGCACAGACAGAGATGCACATAGACACACACATGCACACACAGGGACACCCTTGTATGTATACAGAGATGCACACACACACACACACAGATGCATGCACAAACATGCACACACAGAGATGCACACAGACACACACACACAGATGCATGCACAAACATGCACACACAGAGATGCACACGGACTCACACAGACACCAAGGGCACTCACTGCCCCTCCCCTGGCAGCAAACGAAGGGGAAACAAGACCGCCCAGCTAGACGTTGTCCTGTCCCCCATGAAAGGGCTTCCTGCCAACAGGGAGCCTCACAGCAGAGACCACCCAGAGATCAGCCTGCCCGGGGCAGGTGGCCAGGCAGGGTCAGGCCTTGCCAGCACAAATGCCCCAGTTGGGGCACCTCCCAGTGCCCAGGCCAGAGACATCAGCGCAGGCCTGAAGCTGGGCTGGAGGAGAGGAAGGCCACACAGAACCTTGCTCTCCAGAGGCCGTGCCCCCTGGAAGTCCCCTAAGGCCACATCCAGGCCACCCTTTCTGGAACAAGTCCCTGCCCTCCAAGTCACACCTTTTGTAAGGCCATGTCCCTCTGGAAACATGTCCCCTGGGGGCCGGGTCCTGCATAAGCTACGCCCCAACAGGACAGGACCGGAGGCCACTCCCCTCCAGGAGACATTGCCACCCCTGCCCCACCCCCAGCCCACTGTGCCCTCCAGCCCCAGGCCCTGGGGACACCGGAGGTCAAGAGCTTGGTCTCAGGAGTCCTAGATCTGGGTTTATATTCCAGCTCTGCCCATCAGTAGCTATGGGCCTTGAGCCATTGACTTAACTTCTCCCTGCCTCAGTTTCCCCCTCTGTAAGCACCTTCCCACAGAGTCGTAAGGATGGAAAAGCAGCCACAACCTCTACAGGAGCTGAGCCCAGAGGGTCAGGATTCAGCTGGCTCAGGGCAGAAGCCAAAGGCTGGAACTGCCCCCCCCCCCACCACCTCTGAATTTCGAGGGGACCCAGGAGTGGGGCTTCCCAGAGAGACCACTCTGTCCGGTGGGAAGGGGCTGTTTCTGGCCAGGCGGCTTGGCCCCCCGCCCAGAGATCCCTCCTTTGTGGGGCGCTCAGTGTCCCCATTAGCCCACCAGAGGGTCCGGGTCAATAAATGGGTCCTGACGGGCACATTTTTCCTTCTGCTGAGCAGTTTAATGGCAATTAATTTTTTTACGAGCGGGTTTTTAATCTGCAGAAATGGATGAAGTCCCCAGTGCCCTGTCAGAGCCCCAGGGCCGACCTCATCTATGATAAAAAATGCAAAGTGAGGTGATATCATCTGAAATTAAATATGGGGCTTCATTTTCCTCTGGGCGGATGGATGAATATTTTATAACTATTGTGATTTAATTTTTTGTTAACGACGGCAAATTTCTAAATCATCCGATTCCCAAGTCCCGTGACTCCGACCTCTGACCCCATCCCCATCCCTCCTTAGCCCAGCTGTGCCTTCCCCGTTGACAGGAACTGATGGTCAGTGCGTCCGGGAGACACGCGTGACGATGATGGATGCGGCCCGAGGTGCGCCCTCTGACCCAGTGTCGGGCAGAAAGCCGGTCATTTTTCAAGCGAGCCATGAAAACAAAACAAACCAAAGAGCCGAGAGCGGGGAGAGGACGGTGCAGAGAACGTTTACGTTTTGTGTATTTTCAGTGTGGCTTCTGGAACCTTCTCCAGGTCTCCCAGCACCCCTCACTGTCAGCAGGAGTGGGGTTTTGCCTCCGCCCCCCAGCATTGGGGCCAGGCTCAGTGTCCCCACCTCACTCAGGACCACCCCCACCCAGGACTTTCATCTCATGCCATGGGGGAAACTGAGGCACGGGGATGCGCAGGGGCAGCTCAGAGCTGTGTATCTTAGACTCAGAGTCCTGCTGAGCTGGCCTCAGCCTGGGGGCCCCACCTGGTCAAGGAGCTGCAGGTGGGGATGCTCCCACCACCAAGACCACTTAGCAGACCTCTCAGCTGTCACACACATGCGTCACCAACGTCCCCCCTGGTGACGGCTCTACGTCCCCAAAGGGGGGTCAAGACGGTGGATGCTGCCCCCGGTCACTCCCCCATCCGTGCCCAGGTGAGCTCGCTCCCTGGAATTCCAAATCCCACACCAGGCCCATCGGCCCGTTCCCTCCGCCAGTCTTCCCAGTGCCAAAGGCGGTGGGACCTATAACTTGTCACATGGCACTGTGCCACAGGAAAGCAGCCACACTGTCAGCCACTTGTGTCATAGGCCTGCCATGCACCATGCGTGTCCACGCGTGTCAGTGTGCTTGAGGAGCAGACTGGGAATGCGTGCAGCCAAGGGCCTTTGGGACTGCACATGGGGGTTTGCGGACTTTCGCTCGCTAACCCACTGCTACTGGGGGATGGTCAGGCTCTGCAGGCGCCTGAGGTGCAGACACCAGCGCTGCCCCCTCCATTCACAGCAGACCCACCCCCCAATCAAGCCTGGCCCCTGTCGACCCCAGATGCCCGCCCCAAAACACCTGCACACAGAGAGCAGAGTGGGGCAGCGGAAGCGTGCTGGGCCCCAAAACACGTGCACACAGAGAACAGAGTGGGGCAGCGGAAGCGTGCTGGGCCCCAAAACACGTGCACACAGAGAACAGAGTGGGGCAGCGGAAGCGTGCTGGGCCCCAAACACGTGCACACGGCGCTCGGGGCCGCGGGGACCAGCCACCCTCACGGCCCCTCCAGCCTTACCCTGGTCTTTGGCGGCTCTTCTGGTGGATGACCTGGGGGCCGTCTCTCTTTTGCAAGAACTACTCTTCATGCTTTTGTGTTTCTCCCGTGGAACTTCAGTGTGAGGAGAGAGGGGGAGGGGAGGGAAGATGAGCAGTAACACATACACAGGGGTTCCGACCAGGTTCCAGGGGACCATGGGCCACCCTGCTCCCTGGTCCTGCATGCTAGTGCAGGCAGCTGGGCACAGGGCTCAAGGGGCACACGTGGCTGCCCACCCCGTCTCTGCGTTCTGTGTGGAGCACCCCTGGGGAGCCCTCCTGCCGGCAGGCTCCCCACTCCTCCCTGACTGTGCACAGATTCCCACTCGGTCTCCTGCACCCAACTTGAGGCTGGCCATGGCACTCATGTTCGTTGAATGAATAAATAACTGACTGGCCCGCGGGTGAACCCAGGGCGTGGCAGCTGGCCACACTGGCAGACCAGGCGTGAGAGCTGGAGGGTCCTCCCACGGCCCAGTCCCCCCTGGCTGGGCAGTCGGGGGGCTGTGGAGACCCCGAGGGGGTAGAGACGAATCCCACAGGGGCAGACTGGAGGGGAAGCCAACAGGCCAGTTAGCTCAAGGGAATAGGCCAAGCCCACCATGTCTACATGGCTGGGCCCACGGGGAAAGACTGGCCTCTGGTGCGGCCAGTCCAGCCTTGGTCCTCAGTGCCCGATGCTGCTGCCAGGAGGGACCTCAAGACCCAGGCCCTGCCCACACCCTGCTTCTGGAGGCTCTAAAACGGCAGCTGAAATGTGACTGCCAAGAGTTGGCGACCAGTGACAGTGGGTGCTGAGGTCCTCAAGTCCCGAATTTCACTGTTGCCCCAGGGCCTCCGTGGGGGTGGATGAGCTGAGGTCATCGGGCCCACAGCAGGAGGAGGAGGACAGCCATTCTGTGTGGAGTGGCTGGTGCCCTTGGTTAGGCCGGAGCTGGGTTAGGGACAGGTTCTGCCCCTTGGCGCGTGGGGCCTGGGCCCGCACCTGGCTCCCCTTCTGTCTGGGGTGAGACACCCCCAAAAAACATGCCTGTGGCTGCCACTCACTGGGGTCTGGATGTGAGCGTTGACCAACCTTTGCCCAACCCTGGCCACCAGGGCACCACTGGGACAGGCTATGACTGCCCCCTGGGGTCCTGACTCACCTTCTCCTGCCCACAGCCCCCCCAAAACCCTCAGTGCTCCCCTGGGCCAGGACAGCCCGACCTCTGCTCCCAGCCCTTTCCCCTCTCTCTACCTCGGTCACCGACATCTTGCAGCCTCTCTGGACTGTGGAGACAGCGCCCCCCCACCCCACCTCTGTGGAGCCTGCCAAAGCCCACGCCAGCCCTGGCTCCTACCCTCGGCCCCCAGGAGCGGCTCCCATCTGCCTTCCATCCTTACTCCTTGATCTGTTGGGTGAATGAGTGAGCCAAACCCTCATGGTTCCCTTGGTCCCTGGGCCTTTGGCACCCTGCCTGGAAATCTGCCGACCCACAGCCAGTACCTGGGCACCTGCCAAGCAAGGCTGGGCCGTGGCCTGGCTGGGCCACCTGTGGGTGAGCAGCGAGCCCAGGAGCCGGCAGGACCTGGAGGACCCCTGTGGCTGGCACGTGGCCATGCAGGAAAGGCCTCACTTATTCTGTGCAGGAGTCTCGGCACGGAGACACGCCCCACCAGCTCCCTGCCCTGGGCCGAGGTGCCAGGATGGTCGGCCGCAGAGCCACTCACCGGAGGCCTGGCGCTGGGAGACCCTGGAGGGCGCACGCTCCTGGCCAGGGACGGCCTTGTTCTGAACGGCACGCCCAGCTGCACTCGGGCTGCCAGAGCCTGGAGCAGAGTGTAAAGGAGAGGTTGTCACGAGACCTCGAGGAAGAGTCCCCATTTGGCACCCGCTCGACAGCCTCTCAGTGCTGCGCCCTGGACTCAGACCCCAGGCCCAGGTGCGTCCATGGGCCCGACCTCACTCGTGGTGCTGAGCTCGAGGCCACATGACTGTCCAGCCAGAGCACCACGGTGGCCGGCCTGGGGGCGACAGGGCCCCGTGTGCCTCATCTGGGGCCTCGTGCGGCTGGCACCAGGCAGCATGGGAAAGGACCGTCCCTGTGTGCACGCAAAGCCCCCTTTTGCAAAGTGAAGAGTGGCTTCGAGGGACGCACCCCAAAGCATTAACCAGGGCAGGGCGGGGCGGGGGACACGGGGAATGTCAGCCGTTCTCGGTTCACTCTCTGCGCTTTGCAGCGGATGGAAAGCCCTGGAGCAAACGGCACACGCACAGCAGTGTGACTGTCCCTGATGCCGCTGAGCCGTGCGCTTAGACGCGGTGTGGTGGTCAGTGCTGAGCGCACTTTATACTTTTTTTAAACAAAGTATCATCTTAGAAGAAAGCATCCTCCCTGCCTCCTGGAAAGAGCTAAGCACCGGCTCAGTGGGCAGAGCCGCAGGGCTGCGTGCGTGGCGGCCGTCTCTCCGACAGGGAAGCTGCGTGTGGGTGTTTCTCTATCCCCAGCCTCGCCCTTGCCTCCCCACACCCCATCCCCCACGCCGCCGGGCAGGGGCACACTGTGCCTCTGGGCACCTTCATACTCCCTGCAAGATTTTCAAGGTGTTCCTGACCGGAATCCCCAAAGACCTGACCCTGACTCTGCCTCCCGCACCCCAGCGCCCCTTCCACAAGCCTCCAGCCGGGGCCAGTCCCTCCCACACACCCGCCCCGCTCCGCTGCCAGCAGCCTGGCCTTCCCTGTGCTGCAGCCCAGCTCGAGGACCCTCCCAGGGGCTGTCCTCCCACTCAGCTCCCAGGCTGACCCCTCTCGGGGCCTCAGGCAGTGACACCCAGTGGGTACACCCAGGCTCCCAGCGCGGCCCTCCCACCCTCACCAGGAAGCTGCTCCTGACCTGGGGAGGCCGGGGCTGGAGGGGCCTTCTTCAGCTTTCTGACCTTCCTCCGCGGGTCTGGCGGGGAGGCTCTGAGGAGGTGCGAGGTGCTGGAGGGCATCGAGGTGCCCAGGGAGGCGCAGCTGGCCTGCCAGCATGCCTGGGCCCGGATCTTCTCCCTCAGCTGCTCCAGCCGGGGGTTGCTTTCCCCGTGCTGCTGTGGGGACCCCAGCACCAGGGGGGGCCTCTCCTTCCAGGGCCTGTGGGCACGTGTGCATGACTTGTGGCCCCCCGAAGAGCCGGACAGGTGGCCCGATGACACCGAACTGTCCCCATCCTGGGCCTCCTCGCTGGCTGTCCAAGCAGGGCGGTTGCAGGCCTGCCCCTGGGGGCCCAGCCTCTCCTCCATGTGGTCAGTCCAGGCCACGTAGGGCGCCTCCCAAGGGGCTCCTGGCCGTGGGGAGGGCCTGGGCCAACTCAGAGCAGCCAGGAGGTCCTCCTCGGCCGTGGCTGGACGCCGCCTGCCTGCCCTTGGGAGGAAGAAGCAGACGCAGCTGTTCAGGTGTGGACCCAGCGGAGCCTGCACAGTGCACCCCCTGCCCACCCTCCTGCTTCTCGCGATCCTCGGAGCACCCACAGCCGAGGAAGGTGCGGGCAGTGACGTGCCCCCCACGGCAGCCCCCAGACATTCTCTCTTGGATCCCGACCGCACTCCTCTTGTTAGGCACTGTGATCAGCCCAGCCCAACCTGCAGGTGGGGAACTGAGGCTTGGGGAGAAGGCACACAGCAGGGCACTCTGGCCCCAAGTCCCTCAGGGAAGGCGTCCCAGGTGCGCAGACACCTGCCTCAGTCACACAAACCCTACCTGGGCCTGGCGCGGGCCTTACAGGCAGCTGGTCTCCCTGAAGCCCTGGGGCTGAAGGGGCAGTGCCCCTGGCTATCTCTGGGGTGCGTCTGGGCCATCTCCCCCAGGCAGGTTGCCGGGACTGCAGGACCAGCAGCAAGGGCAGAGCCGGTAGCCCTGTCATCACCTGCCCCGGGCGCTTTCAGAGGGCAGCCTCAGGGTCTGCCGCCCGGCCCCCATTCCTGCTCCAGGCCGGCTGGCCACGCCCGCTCAGGCTCCGTCAGGTCCCCTGCCCAGGGTGGAAGCCCTCAGGATGGTCATGGAACGGGGTGGGCACGGTGGGCTTCCCGGCCCTGGGCTGGCAATGGCCTGGGGCTTCCTGATGCTGCCTCTTGGAGGCATGGGAGGGGGCGGGGCGCGGGGGGCGGAGAATTCCAGGTGGCGGTGACAGCACAATAACCCGCGTCACTCAGCAACCGTGCTGAGGCCTTCAGCCCCTGCTGGGCTCCAGGCAGCACCTGCCGCCACCCGCCACCCCCCATCCTCCTGGGCACCTGTGCACGGTGGGCGAGCTGCCAGGGCCGGGGTCAGGCACAGCCCAAGTCAGAGTGGGGACGCAGTGAGGTGCTGGGGTGAGGGTGGGCTCCCACGACCAGAGGTGGCAGCAGAGCTGGGCTCAACCCCAGGCTGATGTTGGGCTCAGGTTCAGTTCCGAGGGGCTCAGCCTGGGGACCCGGGTGCAGGAAAGAGGGGCCAGCCTGAGGCGTGTCCCCAGCAGCTGGGTGAGGGGCTGAGTGCTCAGACCCTGACACTAGCAAAGACTTCAGCCACGGCCTCAGGCTGCTTGAAACAGGTGTGTGGCGGGGGAGGGGGGGAGGGGTGTGGCTTCTCGGCCCCCCTGGCCGGCAGGTGCTCATGGAGATAATAGCTCGAGCTGCCCAGCCCCAGGAGCCCAGGCCTGCCCGGTGCACGTGTGTGGTGACCCTGCAGGGCCGTATGGTGGTAGGACTGGGCCTGTGGTCAGTTGGCCCTGAGCTCAGCACCGCCCCAGGAGGACTCCAGGGCGCAGTATGACCTTGGGTGGCTGGAGACCCCGCCCAGCCTCTGGGGATGGTGAGCCCAGGGGAGTGCACTGGCAGCCAGACGGAGCAGTCAGGCCAAAGGGTGAGCACTCATTAGTTTTAGGAGCTGCACTCCTTCCCGGACCCTGTGTCTCCCGAAGGCCTCAGATCCCTCTTCTGCCAGGACCCTGTGCCCATGTCCAGCCCACAGCTGCTCCTAAGGTCGCCCCGCCCCACCCCTGCGCTCACACCTGCTGGGATGGCAGTGGCCTCTGAGCCAGGCTGCAGCCCTTGCCCGAGTCGTGCATGGACTGGCTCTGAGGAGACCAGTGAGTGGAGGCACAGCCTGAGGTGCAGAAACAGCCCCCACGAAGGCCTGGGCCGCGCTCACTCTGCTTGGCCAGCATCTCAACTGAGCCGAGGCCTGAGCCCGGCTGCTGCCGGCAGGTGTCCCCCTTGAGACCCCACAGCTCCCTCCGCGTCCGGGGAGGCTCATGCCGCTCCCCTCCGGACCCCTCCTGATCTCATCCTGATGCCACTCTTGCTGAGGAAGAGTGTGTGAGTGGGCCTGGCACCCCTCCCTGCTTCCTCCCCGACAGGCCCAGGGGCTGCTGGGGGCAGGGGTGGCCTGGCCTGTGAATGCTCGTGGCCGGGCACGGGGGGGGGGGGGGCGTGCACTCATGAGGACACCCCGAGGGAGGAGTCCTGTGTCCTGGCAGGGTCAGAAGCCAGGGCTTTGCTGAGCCGGAGCAGACGGAGCAGCCCCTCCTGCCCCTCCCAGCACTGGGTGGACACAGCGGAGGGGGCCCCGATGCCAGACACACCAGGTACCCGTAGGTTCTGTGGCAGGTCAGACACACGGAACACCCAGTGTGACCCTGAGGCCAGGCACAGACCAGGACAGCGCACGTCTGTCCTCACCAGCCCACCCAGCCCAGCCTGCCCACGGCGGCCGCCACCCAGCTCCTCCAGGCACCGGCGTGGAGCCCCCAGAAGTGGAGACTCTCTAGGCAGCAGGCTCTGCCTCGAAGCCCCAGGGGCTGCCCATGCCCCATGCAGCCTGCTGCCCCGTGAGGAGCCCAGGGCCCGGGCTGGATGGCGGGCGGTGGGTGGGGACAGGCTTCCTTCTGGGGGTGTCAGCACTCGGCTCTGATCAGCCACACTGTTTACTTGTCACCGCCTGGTCCCCAGAGAATCCGCCCTGAGCAGGCCCAGCAGGCTCCGGACAGCCAGTGGACCGTGAAGGAGAAAGGCCCGCAGCTGCCACGCCCACCTCCTGGGGCCCCAGGCTGGAGACCACAGAGACCTGGGCAGCAACAACAGGTCTGGGCGTTGGCATGGCACCCAACGGCCATGCACTCAGACCCAGCTCTGGGGGAGCAGCGGTCCCCAAACTGGCCCTGCGACAGGCCAGGCCCGGAAGCTACCAGGCAGCAGGGGCCGGAGAGGGTCAGGGGCCCAAGGTCCACACAGAGCTCTTGGAGGTTGAGCCAGGCTCAGGTCACATCTGGGGAAGTGACAGGCTGATGACCGAGCACCTGGGCACCTTAGACCTGCTGCTCAAAAGCACACGCCAGGAGCTCACACACCCAGGAGCTCACACGCACACACGCACACATGCATGCACACACGTGCACACACACTCACACCAGGGTCTCCGGAGAGAGGCGAGCAGGGCAGGCTAGGGGGGCTGCCAGCAGGCTTGGTGTGGGGTCTCATCAGGGGGTGTCCCTCAGCCTCTGCCTCCCGCAGCCCCTCCCCAGGGAGGCTGGCTGGCTCCTCCCTGCTGGTCGGTCCCCAAGAGGACTCAGGGCCACACCGAGGTGGCAGGTGCCAGGGTGGGAGGAGGCGACACACAGCCAGCGCTTGGGGAAGCCGTGGAGGCTGGGGAAGCGTCATGGGGAAGAGTGAGCACCGGGTACAGGCGGGGACCACAGAGCAGGGCTCCACGTCAGCGGCAGCGACACGTAGGGCCCGAGAGCACAGCTGGCCGCACCCCCTCGGCTAAGAAGAAGGACTGAGACGCAGTTGCCCAGAGAAACCTGAGCTCACAGCTTGCCAGGGGCACAGAGCCACTGTCCACTCAGGACAGACGCATGGACATGTCCACAGAGAGGCCAGCAGGAAGCCACCTCCCAGGCCTGCTCCCAGCACGTTCCCCAGGCGACTGGTGGCCTGGGCTACTGTCCTCAGTCCAAGAGGAAGTGCTGCCACCTGGCTCAGCCACAGGACCCGGAGCAGAGCCCTGCCCTGGGCGTCGCCCCGAGCCAGGCATACCCAGGCAGAGACACAGCCTTGGGTCCCAGCACCTGGGGAAGGGGCCTATGGACAGACACCCCTGCCCTGGGGACCAACTCCATCATGGGCCCAGAACAGTGCCGAGGATCATTGCTTTGGGGGCATGGCTGAGGGTCTCCTTCCACCTGCTGCCTCAGCCTCTAACTCTCAATTGACAGAAATCTTCTGGAAAGACGGGATGCCTGGCGGTCCATGCCCTCTGCTGGAGGAGTTACCTAGAGGGGTCGGTGCTGGGCCCATTGTCGGAAGTGGACCTGCCAGGTGAAACCAGAAACTGAACCCTCAGGCCAATTTGGGGTCTGGGACAGTATTTATCCCCATTTTACAGATGGGAAAACTGAGGCAGAGTTTATTAGATGACAATCTAGGTCCACCCGCAGTGGGACCTGAGCCCAAAGGCTGGGCAGTGGGGAAGGCTGGCAGGCAACCCCCTCTCAGGGTCAGACTGGCTTTGCCCCTGAGGAGTCCCCAAGCCCTCAGAGGGAGCCCCATGGAATTCCCCTCCCCAGGGGACCATGACAAAGCAAGGACAGTTAGTCTGCACCCAGCCACATATGTGGAAGGTGGGAAGGCCAAGCCACCCTCCTGGCCTGCCTGTGCCCCACTCCATCCACCGCCCGGCTGGCGTTGCCTCCCCCCTCCCCCCCAGGTACTCACCAGGTGGGGGATTCCAGGACAGCCGTAAACAGAGCCCAGAAACCCAGATGGCAACCCTTCAGGTACTCCAGAGGTAGGCCAGGAGCTGGCCCGGAGGCTGGGAGGGAGGCCCGCCCTGACGTTGCCAGAGAAACCCAGGCGTCTCTCCACTGGGGCTCCTCCTCCAGGCCTGAGACCAGTGCCGGGGCCTCACCGGGCAGAGGGGGAGGTGCACCTGGGGCACCCCCCCCACCTGGGCCCAGGGCAGGGTCGGGCAGCACAAGTGAGGGCCACTGGGCTCTGGCCACACTGCTCTCCGGGAGGCCTGGGCTGCCTGGCCAGGCTCGCGTCTGTGGGGCCAGGCCTGGCTCCATGGCAGTAGGACCAGTCCTTTGGGACTGGCTGCGGCCTTCAGGGCTCGTCCCAGCTCCCCCCTAGGACCCGAGGTTTGGTGCTGAGGCTCCGAGCCGAGGCTGGACTGGAGGCTGACCTCAGCGTTTAGTGACGTCATGCTGAACGACGACACATCGCCGCTCTGTTCCTGTGTCGGCCGTGGTCACGTACAATGAGTCTGAAGGGTCCGAGCACTAGACCCGCCTGCAGGGAGCCCACCCTCATTCCAACTCAAACCCCTCCCCTCTTCCTTCTGGCTTCCATCAGGCGCCTGTCCAGGGAGCAGCAGCTGCTGGGACTGGTTTCATGTCTGTGTCCACCAGCTTTTCTCAGCATCATCAAAACGCAGGTGCAGACCTTCGGTAGTGCTCCTGTGATCGGGAGCAGAGGCCCTTCATCAGACGGCATCATTCTGGGCTGTGCAAACTTCAGCAGGTTCAGATCCCTTGAGAGAGTCCAGAGTCCATTCAATTCAAATGGGCTCTGGCCACAGGGAAGCCTCGGTCTCCCCAAGGTGGCCCCACAGGACAGGGCCCTTCAGTGAGCACCCTGCTGGGAGGACAGGTGGTGCTCATGGGCACCGGCCGGGCAGTCCTGCAAAATCAGTCCAGGTTCTCAGTTCGATGGCAAAGGATGAGCTTTCTCAGGGGAGGAGCGAGATATGGGAGACAAATACAGAATAAAACACAAACTGGTCACACAGTGGAAGCTGGAGAGGGTACCAGGAAGGGCTGGCAACCGGGATGCAGGTGGACAGCACCTTACAGCCACCAGCAAGGGGCGGCAGAGGGCTCTGTGGGTGTGGCTGCCCCCGAAGATGCCATCCTGTCCTGCGTGTTCAGAAAGCGGGGCTTCGGGGGGCGGGGGGGGGGGGGGGGCGTGCCCACAGCCTTGAGCACTGGTGTGGACGTGGCAGTTGAAACCCCAGAGGCAGGAAAGTGGTCCTTCTCTTGGGGCCACAGTGCCACGGGGCAACCTAGTTTATTTTGCTTCTGTATCTGTGTCCAGACCCTGCGATCAGATGGTCCCTCTGCACAGTGTGGTGTCCTGGGTGGAGGGAGGGGCCCAGCGGGGAGAGGAAGGCACTGGGCGGGGCCAGATCATAGGGGACCTGCAAACAGCAGCAAACAGCAGCAAACAGCTGTGTCCCTTCCCCCCCCCAAAAAAAAGGGAGCCCCACCCAGAACAACGAGAGGAGAACCATGGGGGGGGGGGGGCGAGGTGCCTGGGTGGGTCATTTATCCTTGTATTTTTCCTATTTTAGGGTCCATTTTATGCATGTATATTTTTACTAGGAAACCACCCATTTCCTCTAGGTTCCAGTTTGACACAATAGGCTTCTCCCATTTGACTCTTAATTTCTCCTCTCTTTCTATTTTTTTTTTACGGAATTGTCACAATTAATGAAGAAATATTGATACATTGTTACTATTATATTTTGTTAATCCTTACCCAAGGATATTTTTGCCAATTATTTTTAGAGAGAATCAAAAGGAGGGGGAGGAGGAGAGAGAAGCATCGGTGAGAGAGACACATTGATTGGTTGCTTCCCGCATGTGCCCCACCTGGGGCTGCGGGTCAAACCTGCAACTCAGGTTGTCTTCAAATAGAACGAGCAGGACTCAACCCAAAGCTGCAAGGACTACGGGATTCCTCTGTCCTGGATACCGTGTGCGCTCGCTCTCCTGGCCCATCTTGGCCCTGGGAGGCCTCAGTTTCTGGACTTTGAATTGTTAGAATCAGTCTTCAGTTTAGGTTCCTGTTGATGGAGTTAACAGAGGTCCGTGCCTTATCTACCAAATGCGAGCCACAGGTAAGACGAGGCCCGTGAGAGGCTTAATAGGAATTTATCAAAATGAGCTCATACCAGGGATCTGGATGCTCATTTTAATGCAGAAAGGGCAGGGGAATGCTCTCTGCTGCCATCTCGTGGGCATCTTTGGAATAACGCCTGAGTGAAGGTCGCCAGGAGAACAGTCAAGTAGATTGAGTTTACCTGGATTTTTTCTCCCAAGGAAAGACATTATATGTATACGTCTGGAAAAAGTAAGTTGCAAAAAATGGATACATGACATCATTGGTAGAGTTCATGAGTGTAAAAATTAAGGGAAGAAGACGATTCCATAGTCAGGCTTACTGAGATTTTTTAAAATTCCAAATCTAGAAAAATTAATCCATCTTTTGAAATATTCACACTTGTACCCTTTGATTCAACCCTGTCTCTGCTTAATTGTGTTGTGGACAAAAGGGGCCACATGCTAACCTGACAAGCTCAGGGAAGGCCTGCAAACTCAGAGACCTAAAGTAACCACAAAGGATGGTCTGAAATTTAACTGAAAGCAGTTGTGGTGGGTAGCTACGTCCTAGGCCAGTGGTTCTCAACCTTGGCTGCACATTAGAATCACCTGGGACTCTTTTTAAAATCCTGGTTTCTGGGCCTCATCCTCCGGAAATTCTGTTTCTTTGTTATGGGGTGGGGCCAGCTGGCGGGATGTTGGGAGGAGCTGGCATCAGAGCTGGGCTTCAAAGGATGCCACAGAGAAGGGGGAGGAGGAGGGTGAAGGGGGTTCGGAGGGAGGAAGCCATGGAGAAGGGGGAGGGGAGACAGAGATGAGTGAAACACTGACCTGAATCTCAAGCTATTACCAAGGGTTTAACTTTTTTTTTTAAATATGTTTTATTGATTTTTTACAGAGAGGAAGGGAGAAGGATAGAGTTAGAAACATCAATGAGCGAGAAACATCGATCAGCTGCCTCCTGCACACTCCCTACTGGGGATGTGCCTGCAGCCAAGGTACATGCCCTTGACCGGTATTGAACCTGGGACCCTTCAGTCCGCAGGCCGACGCTCTATCCACTGAGCCAAACCGGTTAGGCAAGGGTTTAACTTTTTGATGAGCCAGATATATAGATATATAGATATATAGATATATATTATTGATTTCAGAGAGAAAGGGAGAGGGAGAGAGAGATACAAAGAGCAACGATGAGAAAGAGTTATTGATTGGCTGCCTTCTGCATGCCCCCTACTGGGGATCGAGCCCACAACCCAGGCATGTGCTCTGACTGGGAATCAAACCCGGGACCTCTTGGTTCACAGATCTATGCTCAATCCACTGAGCCACACCAGCCGGCCGGGTGTTAGCTTGAAGTTCAAGGCTCAGCATGATCTTAGAGATGTCTGCCACACCCAGTTCCCTCATCAGCTGTATTATTTTTTGTTTGTTTATGTAAATAAAAGCACATGCTGACACATTTCTCCCCCCACCCCTGCAGGTCTGTATTTTGCTTCTCACTTGGCCTCATGCTCTGAAGACCTTGACAGCAGCACGCAGCTCTCTCTCGCTCTCGCTCAGAGCTGCCTGGTGTCCCAGCAGCCCGGGCGCCATAACCCAGGCCCTCCCACCCTCTGTCCTGTGGGCTCTGCCCCGGGAGCCATGGTATATGTAGGTCGCTGTGCAGGTGGCCGGTGTGACCGAGTTACCAAGCTGGGGCTGTGGGCCAGGTCCCTGTGTCTCCCGACCTGTGGGGATAAGACAGATCCCTCCCCGATTGCTGCTGCTCCCACACCCACCTCGGGTGCAGCACCTGCTCCCAGCCCAGCCCAGTGCCTCCGGCCTGCGGGCGGTGTGCCCATCTGCGGGGGGAGAAATGGAGTGATAGTTTCCGTTGCCTTCCTGTTGTTGGGAACGAAGAGCCACTGGACTGTGCGTTCTTGGAAGAACGAGCCGGACCTCTCGTCCAACACCCACCAAACACCCAGCACCGGCTTTGGGAGGCACCTAGTGAGACCGCATCGCGCACCGCCCTCCCATCCCCTCGGCCTGGGTGGCTCCCTCTGGAGGAGGAGGGAGCGCACAGCATGGGGAGACCTGCAGAGGCCAGCTTCCTGCTCCTGTTTGGTGGCTGATGCGGTGTCCCAGGGGGCTTGGCCGGTGCCAGCGTGAGCCAGTCAGGCTGAGCCAGGGTGACCCTAGGGGCGCCGTCTCAGCACCTGGGCCCCTCCCCGCCCAGGCCGCGTCCCTCCCCTCTGAGCGGGGTCCCGTGGGCAGCCTGCCAGGCTGTGAAGATCCTGGAGCCTTCGTGTGGCCCACCTTCGTGAGCCTTCGTGTGCTCACCACCACCTTTGTCGCAGCCACAGGCCCCTGGTCTCCTCCGCGGGGACCTCGCCCAGGGCGCACGCTGCCTCCGCTGGCGGAAGCCGGTGGCTGAGGGTTGGAAATACACAGACATTTTTAATGGAAGCAAAATGGGGCAACGGCGTCACGGCCATTCGGGATTGAGCTCAGGTAAGGCAGGGCGGGCGCTGTGCCCATGTCATGGCAGCCACAGCACTCAATTCGCTGCCACCTCTCCCGGGCCCCCCCCCCCCCAGCCTCTCCCCAGATTCCACTCGTCTGCACCTTCTCCCTCTCTTCAGCACAGGTGAGTGTCTGTATCCGAAATGTCTTATGAACAGGATTCAGTGAAAACAAACAAACAAACGCCGGCCGCGGAAACGGGAAAGGCTGAGTTTCTGTAAGCTCTTCTCTTACCGGCACTGCATGGTCTGGTCAGCTCTTCAGGCTGCCCCCTTTAGGCTCAGTCCTCCGTGATCACAGAACCCAGATCTCAATTCCCCTGGCGCCAGGAATCCCGCGGTTCTCCTTTCCCCTGTCAGGGGCTGTGCCTGTCCCAAGGGACGCGGCTGTCTGCCACGCGGTCTCCCTCCGACCCTCTGGGCTCAGAGGTCTGGCCAACTTTCCTGCCCAAATCCCTGGTTTTTTTTTTTTTTTACCTTTCCAGGGGAGTTCTGCCCTTCCCGGCTGCAAACCGTCTCACCAGCTGAGTAATTTCGCCAGTTCTGTGTGGGTGTAATTAGTTTCAGCTGCTCACTCCATTTGCTCCGGGACACGACCTGGGACGCGTCTGCCTATATCGCCGCCATCTTCCGTCCAAAGTTGCCTTTGTAAGTGTAATTAAATGAGCATGTTAAAAACTTTGTAAGTGTGAATGTTTTACTTGGCAAATGTTTAGAAACTAGGTAAGTATGAGTGTGTTTCACTGCCCAGTGAACTGTTGGGGGTCATGTGCTATGACCAAAGCCAAATCTTTGTTAAATGACCTTCCCTGTTGTCGAGACAGCCTGCATGGTTTTCCTTTCATTCTATGTTATGAAGCACTAGGCAGAAGGTAGAAGTAGAGTTGTACTGGGGTCCAGCCCCAGCGGTCCAGGGGTTCCCAAAGGTGTGGACGGCATGGGCGAAGAACGAAGGCCACGGAGACAGCGTGAGATGATCAGCACCATCAGGTTCTGTGTTTATTGCCCTGTTCCAAGTGTGTTTATAGTATCTGATTCTATAAGCATGTGTCCATAGTTCCATCACGGTATGTTTTGTCTCCTCCTTTGACCTGTTAAAGGTTCTTGTTTTATGTTTACAGTTTCTTATGTGACTTTTGGTAAAAATCTCATTTCTATGTTGCTCTGCTGATTGTAATCTTATGTATTGTCTATGTTTGTACATTCTATTGTAAAGGTTAGTGTCTGTGTTCCATGGTCAGGGCTAGTTTGTTATTTGTGTTCTATGGTTCCTATTGTATCGCTCCACTGTGAAGCTATAAGTCCAAACCGGCAGGAGGTTTTTGTATTGTATGTCGTAGGTCAAGGTTGTGTAGCTGAAGCATGATTGTTGTTGGCTATGGTGATGAACGACCTGCCTGGCAGTTCGTTGCAGTGTCTGTGGTTGCCTAGGCCGCCTAAGATTTCTGGATAAGGAGGCTGCCTGCACTGATTGCAGCGGTATTTCTTTAAGTGATAGTTTTCCTTTTAGGCTTTCTGGTGGTCTTCCTTGGGACTGCCCTGCGTCGGTGGGTTTTTAGGGGTGTAGGCTTTGGTCGTTTCTCTGGTGGGTAGACCCCTGAGACTGTGGGCCTAGCAAGCCCTAAAGCTATTGCTAAAGTTTTAGTCTGAGTTCCTCCTGAGTGGCATGGTGTATTTCTGTCCCATGAGGCGGTTGCAGTGATTTTCTTTCCTTCCGTAGTGCCATTCATCCCTAAGTGTAGGGAAACATGCCCAGCTGGGGAAACCACCTTTCCCGGGAAGGTGGCCATGGCCAGAACACATAGCCCTAAGAAGGGGAGCAAATGTATCGAAAACAGGATGCCCTAGACCTGTGCTGAGCGGATGTTTCTTCCCGGCAGCGGCTGTGTGAAGCAGCAAGGATGGCACGGCTTGCGGCAGACTTGTAGTGATGCCACACCTGCCAGTTGCTGTGCTGATGGGAAGAGGCCAGGCTTGACGCTGAAAGCAACCTTAGAACAGCAGCAATGTAAAGCTTGTCATCACCGTAGCGTGTCATGTCCCCAGCCAGGCCCGCCTTGTGTTTGTAGTCAAGGGGTCATGGAAATAGCAACACACAGCTCATCGAGTGAGGCTCAATGATTGAGTGTGGAGGCATGAAGCAGGAAGTCCCCTTGATTCCTGGTAAGGGCACGCCTATCAGCGGATTGATTTTTTGTCTGTCACATGGATGTTTCTCTTTCTCTCCCTCTCCCTGTCCCTCTCCCCGTGTGTCTCAGATCCATAACAAATTTGAAATAAAAGTGTAAACTGTTGATTTTCCTCCTATTGTCCCCCCAAAAGGTATCTGATTTTAGTGCAACCACCCACCCGTTTTCTTCCTTAGTCATGGTGAGAATTTTGGTTCCTGAATGTTCACACTATCATCTCACATGAAACCCTGTGAACACACATCCACACAAAGAGCTGAGCATCCCATCCTGGAGAATTTTCCAGTTCCGTGCAAAGGAAGTGAGATTCCTCGCATTGGAAATGGAAAGAAATGGCAGAGAAAGCTGTGCATGAAGATGAAGGGTAATCATTGCAACCTGGAAAAGACGTATTGAAGAAATGAAGGTGTGATGATTGTGTATGTGGATCCTGTATGTGGAGGCAGATCCTGTATGTGGAGGTTTGGGGACAGGGGACAGCAACATTTGTCATGTGAATGAGGACTTGATTGTGCAAAGCTTTCATTGCCCCCCTGAGAGATACTCAGCAGAGGTGGTGAGCCACTTGGAAATGTGTGGTCTTCCAACGCGAGGCTGGCGGTGCGTGTGTGTGTGTGTGTGTGTGTGTGTGCGCGCCCCTCCTGACCTGGGTGAGAGAACCCAGCTCCCACCATGCACAGGGGGCCCCTGCCTGTGTGTCATCAGCTCCATGAGTCAGGGCTGGCTCCTCCTGAGTCAGCTGAGATGCAGAGAAAAACATTATTCCAAGCGTCAGCTTTCACCTGGTCCCGAGGTGTGTGAGGATTGGGTCGATGTTGGAAAAGGCGAGTGTGTTGCTGTGGCTGAATGCTTGGTTCTGAGTGTTTCAGGTGACCCACCCAAGCCCTAAATGATTTTAGGCAAAGAGGTTCCCATGGCAATGCCATCGTTTTATGTAGTGAACCAGACAGCAAGGAACCTATGAGGCAGGGATGGTGCTCACTCACTTTCCAGGCCACGTCAGTGTAGCAGTGTGTGAGGAACCCCTTGTCAGTGCTGGGAGGGAAGTGGTGCAGACCCAGAGGCTTGAGTTCATTCTGTCCCGGGATGGCATGATGGCTGCCCTGGACAGCGTCGCTGAAATGGGGGTCTCTTTTTTGGTCACAGTGCCATGGCTTTAGCTGTGAGGTCAGCATGACGGGCAGAGGCACAAGGTGTTCCTGGAATGTCCCAGTGAAGCTTCCGTTTGATTTGCAAAGGAATGGTGGTGAAATGGGTGAGTGAAGCAGTGTGAGAGTGGAAATGGCAAGTGTGCCATTTCCCCCCTGTTCCAGGTTCTTCCATGTTTCTGTTAATGTGTAGCCTCACGGGACCCGCGCTCATGCCCTCGTCGTCCTGTTGGACCCCCATGCTTCGTTTGTGGTCGTCAGAGTGTGCTTTTGGCTGCGGTTTCGATGTTGTTGTGTTTTTCACGTTGTGAATTGTTTGTCATTGACTTTTTGAAAACACTGAGACCTCCTGTATGTATTGATGTAGGTATCTCTCTTTGTCCTTTTCCGTGTTTTATCCTTTGAAGATGTTGGCGAGAGCTTGCAAGTTCCAGATCTTTTAAAGAGCATATTCTATTGATTTTTCATGTAGAGGAAGGGAGAGGGCTAGAGAGTGAGAAACATGGATGAGAGAGAAACATCCATGAGGTGCCTCCTGTGCATCTGCTACTGGATGTGTCCGCAAGCAAGGTCCATGCCCCTGATGGCTGAGCGGTTAGAGCGCCAGCTGGGTTGAGGCTGAGAGTGAGGTTATCCGCGCTTGCAGGATGTGAGGAGAGCTCCCCCCACCCCCCAGGTGTGATGCGGGAGGTGGCAGAGTGTCCTGGAGGAGGGGGCCCCAGGTGAGGCCGCTGAGGCTTGGGTCCCGTTTGTTGGTGTGACTTTTGTTTGTGAGGCAGTAGCCAGAGCCAGCCGTCCTTGTGTCCTGTGTGTTGTGTGATGAGCGGTTTTGTTGTCCCATTCCGTGGGTTGAGTGAAGGTTGTCGTAAAAATGACATGTTTTAGGTGCCACTGTATGTCCCCATGACTTGTATCGGGCCTGTGGTCCCAGGTTCGTTGTGGGTGTTTGTGGGGTTTTGCTGTCTCCTCCCCATTGTTTGTGAAGCCATCGAAGAGGAAAGGGTGGAAACATGTGTGGCTATTTTAAGGTTTGAAGTTTGGCAAGAGTGCAGACTGAGGCTGTGGATGTGAAAGTTGTACTGAGCATAGGAAGGGTGTGAATGTAGAGGAGCAGAGGTTTTCCAGTTTGCATGTTGCTGTGAAAGTGTTGAAGTGAAGAATGAACCTGTATTTCTCTCCTATTTGTTCCCAAGATATGTCCATGGTGATACGTGGTTTTAGGTGGGGAATGTGATCCTCAAGGAAGGCGTCAGGTTTAGGTGTGAAGGCTGCCACAGGAGCCTGTGGAGCACCCCCAGGTGTCCATGGGTTATTGGTTGCTGTGTTCATTTTAGCAATTGTGCAAGCTGCTAAGTGTGCTGCAGTTTTCCTAAAGGTCACTCCGGCTGAGCATCTGCTAGAACGTTTGTATTCAAAATGTCTAAGTGCTTTTTGCCTGAATTTTATGTAAATGACAGAATAGCATAGAGGTTTTAGTAAATGATCCCAAACAAAGCATGCATCGATGGTGCATGTTGAGGAAGATGTCTTCTTTAAAGAAGTGGTTTTGGGACCCGCAGAAACAGTCGGTGACAGGTCTATGGGAAGCAGTGTGAATGTTTCCCAATTGGAGAGGCGGGGTGGACATGTGTGAGCCTTTGGTGTGGGTCCACCATTGAGGGGCATGGGGTGCAGGCTGAAGAGCAGCCTTGTGGGCAGAGCATTTCCCTGTGAGTGTGGTGAGCTGCACGGTCCCCTCTTGCAGTGCCTGTGGAAGGAGAGCCTAGGTGTTGTGGCTGTTTGTGGCAGCACGGAATGTGGTAAGGTAGGAAGCAGGAGTGTGCCCATGCTGGCATGGTGATTGGTTAGAGTGTCTGTGTTTTTCTGGCAGGTTCCCGTGTGTGATTGGCAGTGAAGGGCATGTTTGTGGGATTGGGGTTTGCTCCCCTGTGAGTGCAGGAGGAAGCCATGGTGGATGTCTCTCCCTGTGGTGGATGTTTGTATGTGTGTTTTTTGCGCTTCATCCCTCCCTTCCAGGATTTCTGAAAGATCCAAGAAGAAAATATCGTTGTGTGAGGATTAACCCCGCCCCCCAAAAGAGGGTGTCAGTGCCTGAATGTTATAATTTTTGGAAAGAAGACCCTGAGAGGTGTTTTTGAAAAGAAAAAGGCCTGTGAATGTTGTAGGCAGGGTCCGTTCCACTGCAGGGAGGGGCCGAAAGGTTCGGATTTGCCTCTGTGCTTCCTTGTGTTATTGCGCATGAGGAGGCGCCGATTTAGAAAGGAGGCATTTTGTGTTGCCCAATTTCCCCGAGTTTTTCTTGTGTTTGGACTGAGAAGAGAGCAGCTTGGAGGAGTTAATGTGAAAGGTCACCACTGCCTGTGAAGCCATGGGTGCGGCCAAGCGATCCTGTGCTGCTCTCTTGTGGCCATTGCAGGCAAACAGATTGTGCTTCTGTCCTTGGTGCTGAAATGTCAGGTCTACCCCAATGTTTCCCGAAAAAAGTGAAACCAGAAATCCTGGAAGCTGTCTTTGGAAGCGGCCCTGATTCCGTGGCTAGATGGAGTGAAGTGACGGGTGTCGATGTGTGAGCTGTTTGTGCTCAGGCCTGCAGAGGGAGGCATTGTAGAGCGCTGCCGTGTCCCGGTGAGCTGGTTGAGGATGTGAGCCGGTCCCCTTTGGGCGGGCATGGTTGAGGCGGTGAGTGATTTCTCAGAAGGCTGCGATTGTGGAGCCTCCATTGTGTCGTTGGAGGGGCGTACGTATTGGGAGAATCCGTTATTCTTGCCATGGTGAGCGAGAGGCGAGCATTGTTGATGCCCTGAGCCACCTGGAGGCCTCTGTGAATGAGGCAGGCATTTCCTTGGGGATGGCCATGGGTGAGGAAGCAGGTAGCTATTGACGTGGAGGCCGGCATTGTTTCCACATTTAGTTATTTCGTAGCGGGTAGGCGAGGCTGCCCTTGTTGAGTCTGTCCATAGCATGGCGACCTCCACTTTGGGGGCAGTCAGTATCGGGGAGGCTGATCTAGTTTCGGGTGGAGGTAGATGCAGTGAGTTTTTGTAACGGGAATGTGGTAGTAGCAGGAGAAAAAGATTGTGGTGAGTGGCTTGTTGCAGAAAGAATGCCTTTTTTTTGGTAGGAAGTTATTTTTATTGTTTTAGAAAGGAAGAGAGAGAGAGGGAGGGAGAGAGGGAGGGAAGGAGGGAGGGAGAGAGAGAGAGAGAGAGAGAGAGAGAGAGAGAGAGCGGAATATCCATGCTGAGAGAGAATCCTTGATGCTAGAGAATTCCCTGAAGTTACTTTTCTGGCTGTGGTTGTGCACCCCCTGCAGTCCTGTGAAGGGGCGTCCTGGAGACGGGTGCACTGAGGTTCCCTGTGAGGCGACTCTCTGAGCGTGTCTAAGCTGCTGATTGTGTGGCCTTTTGAAAGAAAGCAGAGAGTGTTGGTCGTAGCAGGTGTATGTGTGAAGCTGATGCAGCGAGCAGTATGGGCTAGTGTTCGTCTTTCCTGTGAAAGGTGTGAATTTGCAGCCATTCCCAGGCACGCTAAGCAGAAATAAGCATGCCTTCCTGCGGCAGTTCTGAGCCTGAGGCATGCGTAGGCGTTCCTGTGGAAGTGGCCATGCGCTCAAGTAGGGTGGTTGTGCTGCTTTCCTCATGGTAAGTGTGACTGTGATCCGCATCCATAGTGTGTCTTCGTTTTTGAATGTTGTGAATCCTTTGAAGTTGCCATGGCAAGGTCACTGTGAAATCAGCGGGGGCAAGAGAAGCCATGTTTGTTGAAAGTGAAATGTTTGCATGGTGTTTTTTTCTTGCACTCCTCGTGCGACTATGACGCTCATGAAATAAGATTTTTTTTCAAAGCACAGGCATTGAGAATGAATATGTTCCTTGGAATGGAAGTGTGGAGCGGGGAGAGCATGGTAGTGTTGTGAAGTTCCTGCCAGGAAGCTGTGTGGGAAGCCACGTGTGTGTGTCGGTGTTGGTGAGGATTGCTGCTGTCAAGGCGTGTCCCTGGTTGGCCAGCAGGTGGAGCCAAGAGCTGGGTGAGGAGGAATGTTTGTGTCCGTGCTCATGTTGGAGAGATGAGGTGCCCCTCGTTAGCGGGTGTATGAAAGGGGGGATCCCGTGGGCACGTCCTTTCTGTACTTGAACTGCTATTTTTTGTCGGCCGGAATGGCAGAATGAATTCCCTGTCAGAAAGTGTCGTAGCGAGTGTGTAGATGTGTTGCAGACTTGCACGTAGGGAGGGTGAAAAGGGTCCCACTGGGTTCGTTTTTCTGTGTCCTGTCAAGGGTGCAGGTCCTGTTGGCTGCTATTGCCTCTGCCGGGTCGATATTGCCCTTGGAGCTGGTTCCCGCCGTGCAGTGATGGCGAAGCTATGACACGAGAGTGAGAGGTGATATGGAAACTCATATTTTTGGTTGATTTTTCTTTGTGAAATGGCATTTAAATAGATAAATATGAAAAGTAGAAGTGTTTGTTTTACTATGGTTGCAAATATCCAAAAATATCTCTATGTGACACGGCCCCAGAGTTCAGTTAGGGCTTTCCCAATGCTGACATGACACGGCAAGCTGAAAGGGCTCGCCCTCACTGCGCCGAGTAAGTGCTGGGCTCCAAGGTTGACCTTGCCATGGGCCTGGTGAGGTTGTCCCCCCTGCTTCCCTGTGGGGTTTCTTGTTTTGCACCTGAATGCAGGGCTTCCTTGTCTTTTTTTTTGTAAATGTTGACCTTTGTGGGGTATTTGGATTTCGTTTGTGTTATGCAAATGCGAGTGTGGGTGTCCCCCTGTGTCATGGAGATGTGAGCGCAGACGGCTTGGTTGTGTTGTGGCAATGTGCGTTCTCTCAGCGTGTGCCCCTGTGTTTTTTCGATGGAGCCCAATGGTCCCAAATGCGTAAGTCTGCC
This sequence comes from Myotis nattereri, assembly GCF_964212035.1. Taxonomy (NCBI): domain Eukaryota; kingdom Metazoa; phylum Chordata; class Mammalia; order Chiroptera; family Vespertilionidae; genus Myotis; species Myotis nattereri. The sequence goes on from NC_138087.1 coordinate 83,162,456, forward strand.
TGCATCCCCCCGAAATGGTTGGTTGACTGTGACTGCGTGCCAGCTGAGCTGGTGCGAAGGAAAAAGGTGTGTTTCCATGTGTCATGTGCCCTGAGGCCCGAGGTCTCCCTGTCGATTGTGCTGTGTCTTTTTTTCGCTCCCCGCAGCTGAGCGTGTTTTAAGTGAGGCCGTCAGTCCCGCATGTTGCAAGGAGCAGGTTTTGTGGAGGGTTGGTTTGTCGCTGGGCCATGGAATTGTGTGATGTGTGAGGTGGCAAAGGCTTGGTGTGTGAGTGGTTGAGAAAAGGATGGGATTTCTAGGTGAAGCATGTGAAGGTGTTTTTCTGGCATTGGTGGGTGAGGTCCTTCGGCCATGTGAGGAGGGAGGGTCGGTGGCCTGCCCCCTCCCCTGCCCCCGTGCCCCTGTGCTCGTGCAGGTTTGATTTTGTGAGCCCATGCCTCCCCAGGTGTGTGAGCATCTTGGGTGAGTCCCTGTGATGGGGTGGGTGTTGGATGTCAGGTTTGCGCCATGAATTGGTGGCTGCGATTGGCAAAGCTGGCATGTGCCATGTGCCATTTCCGTCCCCTCCCAGGATGTGGTTTGAATGGCAGGATGGAGTGTTGATCTGGAGTCCGTGATGCCATGGAAGTGCGTTGGAACCTGTAGTAGCAGGAGAAAGCAGATGGGATGTTTGTGGTTGTTGTGTTTGTTTGGTGGATGTGTTGAATGTGGCATTTGCAGGTTTGCATGAGTCCCTGAGGGAAATGGTGCGCAGCAGCCTCAGCAAGGGAAGAGGCCGAAAGTGGCCGGTGAGGATGTCCTAGGAAGCCAAGCGTTGAATTGCAAAGGAGTTTGTAGCGGATGGTGCTGTCCTCGGGCCCTGTGTCCCCTGAGCAAGATGCATGTGCATGTGGATGCAGGGTTTTGCCCTTTTGTGTGTGAGCTGAGGTCTTGTGAAATGTCTTTGTCCTTTTGAAGTGGCGTTTGTTGGTCCCCCTGAGGGCTTAGCCCTGGCCAGGGGGTGGGAGCAGAACTGCCCCTATTGTGGTGATTGTTGGAGTGGTTCAGCCTGAAGTGTCCTGCAGCCACGTGAGTTTCTTTTTTTTGGCCAAGCCTAGAGGTTTGGTCCAGTTTGTTTTGCCCTTCCTCCCCCATGTGTGAGGCCGGCGTGGATTTCAAGTGATGCGCTGAGCTGTCCTCATGTGCTTTTCAATGCGTAAAAGAAGTTTCTTTTTTTGGAGAGAGCAAGAGCAGCGTCGGGGTGCAAAGCCGTTGAGAGTAGTTGTGAGGATTTGGAAGGAGGAAGTGGCTGTGGGTATTTGAAAGGGCTGGTCATGTCATTGCTGGGAGGGAGGGAGGGAGGAAGGAAGGAAGGGGTGGAGGAGGTTTCTTTAGGCCCAAGCCAAGGTTTGTGGTGCAGAAGGTATGTGTTTGTGCCGTGTTTGTGTATTTGGAGTCTCTGAGTCGTGTTGTTGAGATCCACCAGAGGGTCCGTTTGCCTGCATGCAACCCCGTTTTCCCTGAGTGTTCCTTGTGCATGTGGTGAGATGGTTGTGTGGCTTTGTTGTGGTTGTGTGTTTTTGATCATGGTTGTATGTATTTGTAGTAGAATGGTCGTGTGAGATAGGTTTGGTGGTCAGATTGTTTCCTCGAGTGTGTGGTTTGTGCTTGTTGTTGGAAGGATTTTTCATGGCGATGCATCTGTGAAGGATCCAGCGATGGCCAAGAGGTGTTTCTTTTTCCTGTGAGGAGGGCAGAGGCGCTGTGGGGGTGGAGGTGAGAGGCAGGGCTGTGTTTGAAGGAGTTGTCCAGTGTGCTTGTGAGGCCAAGCTGTGGTAGTCCGTTTCGATGAGAAGGTCGGTGAGGTGAGCTGTGAGGCGGATGCAAGTGTTAGTTGGAGTCTGCAAGGGGTAGGGTGTGTTGGTGAGACGTGAGGTTTGTGTTAGGTCGGAGAGAGCCCAGGATCGGATACATGCAGACATGACAAGATAATGGACTTCCCCTGGAATTTCTCACAGATCAAGGTGCCAGACACAGATACCGGCTTCTCCCTGAATTCACATACCCCCACACAGATAAGATCTTCATCCTGAATATTCCGCCCATTCCCTGCAGCAGAGAATTCCTCAGCTCATGTCCCCGCCCCTCACCCAACCGCAGTATAAAAAAAGCACCCCCCTCCCTGTTGGCGTGAATCCACATGCCCTGTCCTTGGGGTACGTGGGTCTCCCGGGGACGCAGAATAAACCTTTTCCTTTCCTTTCTTTTCTGATTCACTGGACTCTATTTCTTGTGCCGCCTCCTGAGCCACCTAACCTAACAGTTTGGTCTGGGTCTCTGTGCGGGGTCCATGAGGTGAGGTTGTGCGGTTTTTCGGTCCAGGCAGGCTGTGAGCGAGGTTCCAGTGAGAGAGGTGTTGGGCAAGTGGTCTGTTTTGAAGTGATATGTCTGCCTTTTCCTTTGCAAGTCGTTGAGTGTTGTGTGGCATGGTCCCTATGGCAGGCAGTGGCAAGTGTGTCCCTGTTTGGTGATGCTGTCAGCGAGAGAGACAGGTGTTGTGTGAAGGTATGCTTTTTTTGAGTGCATTTTGGATGGTCAGCTTTTTGTATTGTTGGGGTAGGAAGTGAGTGCCATCCGTGTGTGGCATGTGATTTTGTTGTGTAGCCACTGTCGTGTGGAGTGGAGTAGAAGGCATCCGTTTCCAAAGCCCAAGAGAAGAGGCTATTGGAGATTTTGGCCAGAAATGTGTTTGCAAGGCTTTGTTGTTTGCAAGCGGTGGGGTTCCCTCGGTCGGTCCAAAGGTGGATGGAGCGATGGATGGGCCATTGTTGAGGGGATGAGGGTGGAGGTGTGTGGCTCCCCACAGGCATGGGCATGTGGGTGTGGCTGTTGAGAGGGCAGGCGATGGTGCTGTGTGGCTGGCTGGAAGTGGTGCCTGTGTGGATGCTATTAGGTTTGCAATGGAGAGGAAGGGTGAGGTTTTGTGTTTGGTGAGGGAGCCGGCCGTTGTTTCGGGCCTCGTTTCCGTGGAGGTGTGTGTGCAGAGGGTCCAGCGCTGGCGTCGGTTGTTGTGTGGGACGGAGCCTGTCGGCTGGGGTGAGGTCCGTGTGGGCTGGGAGAGAAGGCTGAGTGTGGTGCGTGCCTGTGAGGCGTGATGGCAGGGATGTTTGTGAGGAGCCAAGCCAGGTCAGATTGTTGGTTGTTGAGTGATGTGAGGAAGGCGAAGGTGGTGTGGTGTGTGTCAAGGCCAGGTGGTGTGTGAGTCCCAGGGTCGGTGAACAGTATCCTGCGGTCCACTCGGGGCTAGGGTGTGGTCCGTGGTGTTCGTTTTCGTGGGAGCAGAGATGAAGACGGGCAGGTGTCGTGGGGGAAGTGAGATGCGTCTGTGTAGGAGTGAGGAGGCGTGTGTCCCAGGCGCTGAAGCTGTTTGTCAGCAGCCGGTGATGCATTGTGTTGTGTGTGAGGTGGAGAGTCCCTGTGGATCCCAGCGGGTCAGTGTCCTGATGAGGAAAGGGAGTCCCTGCGAGGCGCTTGTTGTCCCCAAGGTTGAGGGGTAGGTGCCGTTTGGGTCGATGGAGACCTGGAGTTGGTCCCCTTGTGCCCAGAAGTGGCTTTTGAGGTGATTTCTGTGTGGGCAGTGGTTTTGCTGCAGGGCACTGTTGAGTTTGGGTGAGGAGATTGGAATGTGTCCCCTCTGGGTATGCGCAAAGAAGTCTCCGCCCCGCAAAGTTCCCGCGTTGGAAATCCCGCCCAAAGTCATTTAAAAGCCGGGGACTCCCCTGAGTGGTTCTTGTAGGCATTCCGGCTGAGGCAGGCGTTGTGCGGCTGATGGAATGGATGTTGAATGCCTGAGCCGTGTGTCGTTGTGCGTTGTTCGTGGGGCAATCTACCCAGCCGTTGTCCGCTGAGGTAAGTGGTGGAGTTGTGTTGCGATTTTGTTGTCCCGTTGGTGTGGGAGCGGGTGCATGCATTGCTTTTGGGTGGTTCCTTGTGCAGGCGGTGGCGCTTTTGGAGTGTGGTCTGCGTGGGTGGTGAGGGAGAGGTGTGTTTGGACGTGCGTATGTGGTGGAGCATATAGGTGGGCGGTGCGTGCCGTGGTGGTGTCCAAGTGTGTTTCTGAGCTGCCCAGGATGTTATCCGGCATGGGAGACTGTCCATCTGTCCTCCCTTGTGCGTGTGCAAGTGTCCTTCACGTAGTAGAATTGTAAGAGCATGTGATGATAGCTTTCTAAAAGGTCTTTCAGACTGGTTCCCCCCCCCCCCCCCCAAGTTTTCCTCTGTCCCTTCATCCCTGCCTGTGCTTCCAAGATCTTCAGTGTGAGAAGGTTGAGGGAAGGCCGATGTCCCCGCTGGGTGTTGGCTGTGACGGAAGAGGGTAGGTGGGTATCGTGGCAGTGTCCTTGGTGCAGTAGGTTTTGATGTGGGTGGGTGGGGAGAGAGGGAGGGAGAGAGGGAGGGAGGGAGGGAGGGAGGGAGGGAGGGAAGGAGGGAAAGAACGATGGATGTGAGAGATTATTGAATTTTGAGTGGTAATTTTCTAGACTTGTGTTGAGTGTTGTATGAGTTTGTTGTGAATGGTTGTAGGTGGGAGCTGTTCGGCCGATGCAGGTCGTGTGTGCTTGTGTGAGTGTGTGTGGGGTCCTCGTGAAATGGTGGGTGTGGGGAGGATGGGTGTTGGTGAGTGTGTGCCGTGGTCCTTGGTTATGTGGTATTTTTAGGGTCGTTGTGTGGTTCCGTTGATTGCACAGGACTCATGTGGGCAGCTGTTGGAGGCAGCCGTGGCGGACCAGTGGAGGTCGTGGTGAGTTGTGACAGCCCCGTGTTGGGTGC